>NC_072477.1:35790072-37050072 GCF_027574615.1 Eptesicus fuscus
CCCCCGCCGGCCTTCTCACCCCTAACTGCTCTCCCCTCCTGGCCTGATCACCCCTAACCGCCTCTGCCTTGGCCCCGCCACCATGGCTTTGTCTAGAAGGATGTCTGGAAGGTCTTCTGGTCTAATTAGCATATTACCCTTTTATTAGTATAGATAGATTATTGTATTATTTTCCATACAAACAACTGTAAACCTACTCTTGCCCCACCCTGTATATGTTAAATATTATAAACACACACATCCTCTTAATAGATAGCATTAGATAAACAATGTTTCTTCCAACAATGTCTTAGGGGTTTTCATTGCAATAATTTTTATTTATTATAATCTCTACAACTGTATAAACATAATTAAAACATCTCCATGGGCCATTTGTCATCCCTCCCCTGAGTGCTTTAACATTAGAAATTATCATTGATATCCTATAGTTAATTGACTAAGCCAATGGGATGGTTCCTTTCTACAACATGCAATTCAGAACCCACAACATTGGGTAGTCTCTTTCTTAGATCTTGTAAAGAAGGCTTTTAATTAAAAGTACATTTTGGAAAATTCTATGTCAAAATATCTAGGCTCTTGAAAGATACTAAAGACTGAATTTTTCAATCAAGACACTGATAGGAAGCTTTTATGGCTCTTTTTCCTATCATCTATTCAACATCAGTCACTCTTTACATTTCATTCTTCTGAATTTTATACTGTATAATGCTACTGGGAAGATCATGTTTATTATTCTGACATGGTTCTTTGTGATCTAGGTGCTTGATAAGGATTATTTTTAAAGACCATGAGCCCCTCAAGTAATTATCCTCTCAAACTTCTTGTAAACAAGGCCAGATAGTGATCCTTGTCATCTCTGAAGGCAAAACTAGATGTTTTCAATGTTTTAAATACTTGCATGCCACAAAATATAATCAAAGTTATTTTTTGCTAAGGTGAAAAATTATATATATTTTTTTTCCTGAGGCCTGTTGCCTTTTTTAAACATTTAGTCATATTGAATTTCCTGGTCATCCTACCTAATAAAAGAGTAATATTAAAGTTGACTGTCACTCCAAGACACAAGATGGCCACCCCCATGTGGTCAAAGATGGCTGCTCCCATGTGGACACAAGATGGCCTGCAAGGGAGGGCAGTTGTGGGCAGTTAGGGGTGACCAGGCCAGCAGAGGAGGGCAGTTGTGGACGATCAAGCCAGCAGGGAGGGCAGTTAGGGGTGACCAGGCCTTCAGGGGAGGGCAGTTGGGGGAGACCAGGATAGCAGGGAAGGGCAGTTGTGGGGGGGAACCCAGGCCTGCAGGGGAGGGCCATTGGGGGGTACCAGGCCTATAGAGGAGGGCTGCTGGGGGGGTGGAGGGACCAGGCCTACAGGAAAGGGCAGTTGGGAGGGACCAGGCCTGCAGGGGAGGGCAGTTGTGGGCGATCAGGCCCGCAGGGAGGGCAGTTAGGGGTGACCAGGACAGCAGGGGAGGGCAGTTAGGGGTGACCAGGCCAGAAGGGGAGGAAGTTAGGGGCAATTGGGCCAGCAGGGGAGCAGTTAGGAGTCAATCAGGCTGGCAGGGGAGTGGTTAGGGGTGATCAGGCTGACAGGCAGAAGTGGTTATGGGCAATCAGGCAGAGGCAGGGGAGCAGTTGGGAGCCAGCAGTCCTGGATTGTGAGAGGGATGTCCCAGATTGGAGAGGGTGCAGGCTGGGCTGAGGGACACCCATCCCTCCCCATGCACAAATTTCGTGCACTGGGCCTCTAGTTCCTATATATTAGAGTCACGGGAGAATGCTATAGTTTACAAAATACATTTTAAAAATCATTCTTATGTTTCTTCTTGTAATAATGAAAGTATTTGGAAATATGAATGAAAATGTAATCTTCAAACCTACTTCAAGCTATCAACACATGCATAAAAGCTATGAAATATTCTCTTTACAGGATTCGTTGGTGTGAATTTCACTGTTTCATATTATAAAGTGAAATTATCTTTTTATACAATATTCTCCATTTCACAACCTCATCCAACTAAACCATTTCATTACAGAATACTAGGTTTTTAAGATTGTGATTTTGGTAGACAGAGTATTATCCTTACAACTTTCCTAAATAAGTGAAATGCTATTTGAAATATATATTTCATTCCTTCTGCTTATTCTAAAAGCAAAAGAAGAAATATTCAAGGAAGCAAAAAGACAATCCCACAATAAAAAAAACACCTACATAATAACTGTGGTTCTTGCAAGTGTGGGCTTAAAAAGCTTTATTTAAAGCAGCTTTGGAATATTTTTGTGATAAACAGAAATCAATATAATTTATTCACATCACAATTTTCTAAAGCATGTTTACTAGTTCTTGTCTAATTCACACCCTGCCATCATTCTATTTTTCCATAAGTTCATTTAAAAAGATTTATCAAACATAAATAAGAATAATTACAGAATTACAGAGTGGGATTACTTGTGAAGGAAAAATATGATCATCGGTTGTATTCTCATCAGCTATCCTATTTGACTTCATCATTAAGAAAAGGATTCAGGATGTCTAGTGGGTGAAGAGAGCAGAAGTGTGTTTTCGTTTTGATATGATAGCTGCATTCAAGTTATTCTCCTCCTCACAATAGACTTTACCTAGCTTTATCTTCAGAAGAAGCCACTTTCTGTTGAAAAGCAGAAGTGAATAGAAGTGTCATGACATGGGATTAACAGTACAACCGGTTAGTAAATCAAATGTTTGAGGTGAAGAAAGTGGAATGTGACATGCATCAGCAGGATGGACTGGCAGGATTTCATGAAGACGAATGAAAAAAAAATTTAAATCAGTGGTCGATGCTCCTGATATTGATACTGTTTGGAAAGCACATGATCTGTTTAACCAGTTATTCCCTGTAATGACTCTGAGGGCATTAAGATGTTCTCAGCAATGTGAGTTCATGTTGAAGTGATCCCCATAGGAGAAACTAGCCCAAGTTCTGTTTCCAACTAATAATTAAAAAAAAAAAAATGTGCTTGAGGCGGAAAAACTGGCCAGTACGGTTCACTTTTGAGATGCCTATGTATCTGCCCAAAATCTCACTGTGGGTTCATGTCAGAACATCCACATGATTCACTAAAGAATTTACATGTGGCCCAGCCAGTGGGTTCAGTGGTTGAGTGTCAACCTATGAACCAGGAAGTCATGGTTCAATTCCTGGAAAGGAGTGCATGCCCAGGTTTCAGGCTGGATCTCCAGTATGGGGTGTGCAGGAGGCAGCCAATCCATGATTCTCTCTCATCATTGATGTTTCTGTCTCCCTCTCCCTTCTCTCTGAAATCAATAAAAAATCAATAAAAATATTTCTAAAAGAATTAACATATATCTACACACACACATATACATGTATGTATATAAACCCCTTTCTATTGCCATTTACATAGGTTTTCCAAACTACTTAGAGTTAAGATTTTAAATTTTTTAGAGTGTTCACCCAATGTTGTAAACAGACATAAGCAATCAATTTGGAGCATGTAGAAATGAATGTTTAAGCACATCCATGGGTTTCTTTTCTCATTCTGTTATGTATCCACACAAATATGTAAAAACTTGAACTGAAATGGGTGATGCTTAAAGATTTATCTGAGTAGCTGGGGAGACTCATGTCATCATTAGTGTCTTCACATGGAAGATTTTTTAAAATTCTACATAGTTTGCATGTACTCCATAACTCCATAGTTTTCAGTCTTTGTGTTATTCACAGCAAGTTTCCCTAAGAGTAGGGTTAAAACTGTTATGTGCTTAATATTTACTTAAAACTTTGTAAAAAAAAATTCATACACACAAAGAAGCCCATTAAATATTCACACTTTAATATATGTTCCTCAGAAACAAATGTACAGTCAGATAACATAAAGAATTATGAATGACTAATTATATTTTGCATATTTACAGCAAAGACAATTAGCAAATAGCTTTTATATGCAAAATAAATGAAAAAGTAATTAAGATGCACTAACCAGAGCAGCAATATCAAGTCTGTTGTCTTGTGATTCATTCCTAACAAACAATAATTATGCATTCATTGTCATATAATTAAAACAGCTCTGGCCTTTAGAAAAATGGTTATTTACTGTATAATAACCTGAAGAGTGGCAGAAGTTCCTCATAATGGTGAGCAGGATAATTAAATATTTCTTCTTAGGAAATGCTCACCCAGTTTAGTTTATTATCATAACTTCTACCAGCAAGCAGCTGTTCCTCAGGAATGCCAAGTGTTCTCTCTCCCGTCTGGGAAAGTTGTTTTCCATTTCGGTTGCAAGCCCTCGGTTTCCTCCCTTGCTGTTAAATGGAGCAGGAACGCTCCTTTTCACCTATGTAAGGCTGGTCTCCCAGAGGCCATCCTGAGATCCCAAACAACGTCAAGGCCTGTCTATCTCTGGGGCTAGCTCTGCGTTGGGCCATACAAATGTATGTCTGCTTTGCAAGAATGTAGTCTGTGTTTGAAGATATGCTAGGACTTCGACTTTGTAATCACTCAGATAGACCTAGAAGTTAACATGAGCCTTCAGGCAATGTATAGATTAATTAGTTAAATACATAACACCCAGTGTTTATCATGTTAGCTAAACTACCAGAACTTTAGAAATACAGCAGCAAAGTTCAAAAGGGTTAATGTTTTTGGTATGGAGTCTAATTCAAGTGATGTAGCCTATCCTCTGTATTCCCCACTGGTGGATAGCGAGGGCCATTTTGTTTCCCCAAAGCTGAGACGATCTCCATGCTGTGGCCCCGGTTATGTTACTGTCTATTGTTCACCCTGACATAAACTTAGTACCTATGCAATGCAATCAGGAATTATTTAAGCAGGAGATAGCAATTACTTTGTGTCTACTTGGTGTGTTGTTTTCACATATTGATACTATTATGTTGTCATGTATGTAGAGTCAACAAAATTATTTCATATAATAAAATCGTGTGTGCTTTGGGAGCAGAGAGTGCGGGGGTAATGGGGAAGAGCAGTATTTGTTGACTATCAGTTACCAATTTTTTAAAAACTATAATAGCAATTTTAAAAATTATTATTTCTAACACATTATATATTAGAGAAAGATAAATCTTAAGTAGGAAAAACGTATTTAATTATTAATTTAGGAATTCCTTATTACTTAGAATATTCTTTTTATTATACTTATTACATAATATGTAACAATATTAAATATAAACATCAGCCTCAGAGAGTAAGAAAATAAATGTTTTGGGTTATGTTTTGTGATTAAATATTTCATTAAATATTTGCGACTATTTTGGCAGTTACTAAACTGCCATTCATTTCTTTATTGAATTCAAGAAACAAATATTAAACAGTAAGCATAACATCTTGTTGTGTTTCATGTGAATAAAGAGCCATGACCTTATTTTGAACAGTTTATTCTGAACTATTTTGATATTTTCTAAATATTCTGCACCATAAGCTCCTTTAGGCTTGTGATGAAATGGAGATGGACCACAGAGAACCTAGGGAGATGAAATATGTTCCTTTCTCCGTGTTACATTTGGGATGATTTAACTGTAGCTTAGAATGCTAAAAAGAAATAACTGCCCAGAAGTGCAACTGGCCAAGTATATTAGTGGGGCTCCTGAATGCTACCAACAGAATTTTGGAATACAAGAAAATAAAATTTAAATTCATAGCAAGGAATTCTGATAATTAATTTGTTAGTAAAAGGTAGAAGAGAAAATCAATGTAGTCACATCTTACACTCTAATGCAAAAACGGTGCAGGATTATCTATTACCAGCATATCAGAATCACCAGGAAAAGAAAAGCTAGAAAAATATTTCAGATTTTATAATTGATATTTTAGGGAATCTCAGCAATTCCAAAATAATTGTAGGTAGTCATCATGGGAAAATAATCATCTTCATTTATCCTTACATATGTTTGTGGTTTAGTATTGTTTTAAATTTTAGTTATTTGAGCTGTTGGAGAGGCAAACAGACCATAGTGTTTTGGTTTTGTTTTGTTTATTTTTTTTTTTTTTAACTAAAATGTAGAGTTTATGAAGAATTCCTTAGTTTTTACCTAATGTACTTTTGTTCTGTTTTAAGAACCCATCCAGCAACCACAGCTTTTTTTAATTCTTAGTGCTTATTAAACTGGTTCATGTAACATATGTACATATGTAGTTATTCATTATTATAGTAGAAGTATCAGTTTATGTATCTGTTATGCAAGAGTAAAAGTGATCAAACATTACACTAACTCTTAGTAATGAGCTTGTTTCTCTCTTCAAGAAACGAAGTCCATAAGGGTAGGAGGTGAGAGGGCCAAAAGGTGAATGCATGCACCTGTTTGCAAGCCTCTTGTCATCCTTCCTTCCCAGAGTACACTTTTCTCAGCAAAATGGGAAATAGGAAGACCAAGCCCCAACTTTCAGACCATGTCATGAAAGTTGTAATTATTTAAAATTTACAATTCACCTTGAAGTTGCCATTGGTACCTTTCAATGTGGAGCCTCATCATCCACCTCAAGTTCATTGTCTTATATGTATACTAGAGGTCCAGTGCACAAATTCATGCACGGGTGGGGCCTGTGGGGATCGGGCCCCAGCTCGTGCCCCCAGCCTTGCAGCCCCACAGCCCCACCTGGCACCCACCTTGGCCTAGCACTGCCCCCTCACCTGCTCCACCATCCCGCCTGCAGGGCGATTGGTCGGGGCCAGGCCCCCTGCCAGCTCTCTCAGAGCCTGGGAGCCGGAAGGTGGCCCTGCCCCTCCACTGCTGGCCCTGCCCCTCTGTTGCTGCCGCTGGTCACCACCTGTGGGGCAATTGGTGGGACAATGGGGTCCCCGCTCACACCTGCCTTGGCCGGGCACCGCCCGCTCACCTGCTCCACCATCCTGCCACAGTGCCACTCTCCTCGGGGTCCATCAGGGGCCAGCAGCACCTCCACTGCTGCCTGCTGCCAGTGCCGCATTGCCGATGCCTGCCATGTTCTACGCTGCCCCCTGGTGGACAGCACATGTCATAGTGAGCTGTCAAACTCCCAGTCGAATGACTGCCCAAGGGGACAATTTGCATATTGGACTTTTATTATATAGGATACCACGGGACCATGCCCAGACTGCAGAATAGGAGATCTTGAGATGCAGGGACAGTGCCTTTTTCTGTGTACGTGTTCTACGTGGTGCATAGAATGTGACAGCTGCTTAATAGATACTGTTAGATGAATATTCCCATTACACATTCAACAGGCACACACCAAAGGTGTGTGAACCTTTTCCAAACAGTGTTGAGGGAGAACTAAATTTCTGTCTCCATATTGTTATCCCCAACCTGCTCCTTGCTTTCCTTTCTACACCTAGTCTCAGTTCCCACGTATCTTACAAAAACACACACAGCCCAGATCTATCCATACTGCAGTAGACCTTTAATCAATACTTGCTGAATAACTAATTGACAAGCTAAATAAATGAAAGGAAGAAATGAATGAATGAATGAATGAATGAATAATATACATATTAGTTGAATGTGCTCATAGAGGTGTAGAAGTACCCCTTTTCAGCAAAAGTAAATCTCTTTACTCTGTCTCAGCCTTGGCTCCAGTGAACTTTGTGGTGTGGCCATCAATGCCATGGCAGTTTGAACATTCATATGCCACACTCATGAAGCTTTCTAGGTGCATTTTTTAAAAATAAATGTCTTACATTTAGGCATAAAAGATAACCAACAGGGGAGCCTGGAAAAGTCATTGTTTTCTGCAGACAGACATTCCATCTGACACTCCCTCTGGCTCGTAGGCCAGCCCCTACTATGATTGTTGACTTCCAGCATTCCATGTTCTTTCAGAGGGAACTGCACTGCATGCTCTGAATCCTATCACTCCCCTGTGTGTAGCTGAAAAATTATCCTGCAGATTATGAAGGAGAGCACAAACTAAAAGGAACATTTTCAAATTGATGGCCTCATATTAAGATTTTCTTTATAAAAAATTTCCAAGGTACTTTACTGTATTTTAATATAAAAGTACTCCTAAGGCTAATGTTTACTCTTAAGTCTAATAACCTAGAGCAAAAAAAAACCAACAAAAAAGCCTTTTATAAAGCTCATATTCAAAAGCAGATCAGAGAGAAAAGATCGTAAGTGTAGATAGGTTCCAACCTTCACTTCTGACTACTGGCTTTCATTGGCTTCATGGATCTTCCAATGAATTAATATGAACAGATACAAAGCAAAAGAAAGTCTATTTATAAGCTCCAAATGATGCCCTGTGATAGAAAACCGGGCTTAAAGTCACACTGGCCTAGAATGTTTTAAGTCCAAGTCAGGTGAGTCCTAGAGATTATATTATATAAAATCTTCAGGGCCCCCCTTTCCAACAAATCAGCAAGCATTTTCTGAACTCTGCCCTTGTGAGCCTTAAGACGCTCCTGAAAATTTGGTTTAATTTGAAAAACAGCATAGTCAAGAAAACCCTGGAAAAGTTGTTGTATAAGTATAAATAGAAACAATATCAAGCTAGAATGCTGTGCTGAAATTCAGGGTTAATTTATAGAATTTAAACACAGACTTTTTGGCCTGGCTGAGTGGTTCAGTCAATTGTAGTGTCATCCTGTGCACCAAAGGGTTGCGGGTTCAATGCCCAGTTAGGGTGCATACAAAAGGCAACTGATAGATGTTCCTCTCTCACATTGCTATTTCTCTGTCTCTCTGTCTCTCTCTCTCTCTCTCACTCTCTCTCTCTCTCTCCCCTTTCTCTCTCTCTCTCTCTCTCTCTCTCTCTCTCTCTCTCTCTCTCTCTCTCTCTCTCGTCTCTCTCTAACATCAATAAAAACATATCCTTGGATGAGGATTTAAAAAACAATAAAGTAAAATAGACACCGACATTTCCATTTTGTAAAATTTTACAGGTTTGTTAGTTTTGGAAGGATGGAATCATGACCATTACTCTCAGACACAGCTGATGGAGAAACCACAGGGAGGGTAGGTAAGTCTGCCCTGTGTACTGCACATACCCCAGGCCTGTCAGGACTTCACCCTGGGCTCCATGCTGGGTGTTCCCTTCCATTTCTGGGTTCTGGGAGTGGGAACTCCTGTTCCTCACATGTCCCAGATGCAGGGGACATGCCGAAAGAACCTATGTCTTACTCGCAAATGAGGCCAGATCATTCATCCTGAGGAAGCCACCTGCCAAGACTGTTTCAGGCCAGGGAGAGGGCAGGGCTGGGCAAGAAGCATTGTGGTGAGTGCTGCAGGTTCAAGAAAACCCCTTTACTGCTGGCGCAAGGCCCCCCAATGTGGGATGAATCAGACTCCGCCAGCTTCAATCCGGCTACATTATAGTTGGATAATAATCCCGAAATGCACATTGATGCTGAAGAAGTCGCTTCTTCAAAACTTTAAGGCAACAATTAAGTATTCCATTGTCATGGCTCAATTAAATGGTTTGGCCTGAGAAAATTGGGGATTGTAAAGTGAGGATGGAATGTGCTTTGATCCTCTTTCCAGGGTTATTGTTTCATTAATAAATGAACATGTCATTTGTCTCACCAGAGGGAGCTCATGCCCTCCAGGCTTCTTTCCCTTTTTTGTTCAGGTTTTATAAAGATGAATTTCCAGTGCTCTGAAATACCATGGATTAGTCGTTAAGCCTGACAGCACTTCGGGGAGTAGCGAGCTTAAAGTGCCTCACACAGGTCTCCAAAGCACTTGTTTACTAATAGACGAAATCAGCGACCGTCTGCAGCTGCTGATATCGCATTACCATTCGGAAAGACAGTAGCTGAGATAACAAATCACACGGTTTTAATAATTACTCCTGCATTCCCGCTTTTTGTTTCCTGCATAACTGTAAAGGCTGGATGTCTTCCAAACAAACAGATAAAAACAGTATGAAACTTTTATCTTTTAATGATAATGACAGCACATCATGTTTCACGAAAAATTTCCCGCTGATTTTTTTTCTGATTTCTAGAGTTTCACTAAAATGTAATTATACTTTATAATTCCACTCTCTTTAACATTCACTTCAAAAACTATTCACAGCGAGCAAGTTTGCCAGGCACCAAGAGTCAGGGCCAACCTGCCTGGACTCACCCACGTTGACTCGCCCCTGAATTCTGTCTTGGGGTAAACCTGTCATTGACATTGCATCCTGTATGTTGAGCTGCTTTGCATTCAAATTAATAGCTAGTTTAATTTGAATGTAAAATAGCTTCATTTATGCCATCGTTTTTTTTAAAAAAAAATAACGAAGGCATTTGGCAATGAATGGATGTTTAAGATATGACACATTTGCAACATATTTTTAATTCTAAATTGAACCTATATTAGGATGGGGACATTTTAATCTCAATAGATAAGTCATAAAAGAAGCCCTTTTAAAAATCTGCATGGTAAGTATGTGCTTTAGGGGTCAAAGCTCCTCCATTGTACAGATACAGTACAGGGTTTAGTTCATATGGTTGGCGCTGGGCATTTTCCAGCAAATCTGTGTATTGTTACGTTTCTATAGTCGGAGAATGGCAATTGATTTTTAAAACACATGCTGCAACTTTATTTGCTCAGCAATTACATGGACTTTATTTGGAGGTCAGTGAAAGAACAACTGAATAGGAAAATGAAGCCTTCCTCCCTTGTGCAATGAAACCATAAAAGTTGGCAGACAGAAAGGAATGCTAAACTTTTTCCCAGAGCCCTGAGTTTGGTTTCCGCTGGTCCACGTTTCATTGGGTGATTAGAGAAAGCTTTTTTAAAAGCCTTACTTCAGAATGATCTTAATTGGTGCAAGGTTGAGCCCTTTCTAGGAGGGGAGGGAAAAGGTTGAATAGCCTTTTCAAGTCACATGAAAGTTTCGAGGATGAATGTACGATAATTAGATTAATAAGTAGCTTAATTTATCACAGCTGAGGATTTCAACAGCCACACATTAGAGCAAGAAAAAAAGATTAGTGTGATTCTAGTTTGCAAAAAAAAATTGTACTGAAACTTGATTAACCTTAAACACAAAGTGCCTTTCTTCCTTAATATAAATGTCTAATCGGGGCGGGGGGCGGGGGTAAAAAGGGAGGAGATAGAACCTGAAATAATCAGAAAAGTCCTGTTTTATTCCTTTCTGTCTCTCAATCAGTGGTATCAGGATTGTTTGAATCAACTTTTCCTTTCACTGTTTCTTTAAATGATGGGTTGGGAATCTTAAATTATGTTGCCCACCCATGTCATAGAGACACACCTTTTCTGATGTGTAATTTGTGATGAGCAGACTCTCTCATCTCTGTTGGAAAAAGAAGTAATGTGGTTGGGGGCATGGGATTTGGGAGAGACAGTAAATCCAGTTAGTAAGTGTTGGGAGCATTGAGGCTTAGATTGTTGGATGATATTTCCAAGAGTCCTCTCAGGGTTTTAAAGCCCGAATTTAGTCCCATGCCTTCAAAAATCTTCGGTTACCCAAACAAGGAGCAGTGATGAGTTTAGATAAGCAGTACTCATTGATTGAAACATGATGAATCGAGACAGTTACTACAAAAGAAAGAATACTGCAGAATATTTACTGAAACAGGGTTAAAAATCAGACAGGAACTGGCACGCAAAAATATGCATCAAATCAAATTATGGTCCATGGGGAGTCTTTTTCTCCGTCTCCTCCATATATGCATAATAAAGTGTGTTGATAAAAAGCAGAATTTGCTGGAATGTCTGATGGTCCTATCCAGCAGGGGTGGACTAACACTGGATTTGATGAACCTTAAATTTCCTAACTCCTGTCTGGCTACACATGAAACTTCTGCGCTAAGTGGAACAAAGCCGCTGGCATCATCAGCGTGGGTTTCACCGTGGAAGAGCCTGGAGTGTGAATCTATGGTACCTGTCAGCACTCAACAGTCACTGTGGTTGGGAGGCCGGTTACTAAGAGCCCAGGAGTGGAGCAGGGTATGGGACGTTCCCTCATGGCTGCCTGAGAAAGGTGTGTGTGGCTGGATGTGGTGGGCAGTTATGACACCCTCCAACCAGAAGGGAAAATACCAGACAACCTTGGGGACGGCACTACCTCTTCCACAGCAAAAAGCGCCGTGCCTTTCTCTTCAGTCTCTGAAGCTGGCAGAGGGTTCTGAAAGAGGTGCGGATGTGGTCGTGCACATGACCCCAGCTAAAACAGTCAGAAGTTACCTGTGGCCCAGCCAGGTCAACCAGGGCAATGCCAAGGGCACTCATGCACGGGCCGGTGTGTGAAGTCCCAGAGTCAAGGTGCATTCATTTCCACGGCGGGGTCCTTCTCTCAGAACACATATCCTCTTCTGGGATGAAAGAGAAGCTTTAATTTTATTTTGAAACGTATAATGAAAGACATCGCATTGTGGCTGAAATATCGTTTAAAGCATTGATATGTAAAATGCTGATGTAATTATGGATCCAATAAACTTGAAAAGCTAAGGCACAGTTTGGTCAGCAGCCCAAGGCTGAGAGAGCTTGCTGCTTATATCTAAAATGGGTATCTCATTACTGGTTAACATTATTTAGTTAGGAGAAGATATGACCTCTAATTTGCTTTTAAGTGATTAATTTGGTGTTTAAATAAAGTGTCTTTTATTTGATAATGTTTTCTTCAACCATTTCACTCTGTCAATAAACTCTTTGTTTAACCTTCTTAAAGGAAACATTTTCTCTGCTCCGAGGCAATTAATGAGCTAGCAAATAAATAGTCCAGGAAAATGAACTAAAATTAAGAGCTGCCCAGGACAGCACATGTGCTCGAATCCATGGAGTGGGTACTGTAGGTTACTGTCAACTATGACACACACTGTCTCAGTTCAGTCCTCATCCCATCACTCTCCTTTCTGTCACAGTTCTTGGCAGAAACAACGCATGCTGTAGAACCTGCCAACGTGGCAACACCCCATACATGGTTAGAGGCATTTTTTTCGTTGTTGTTTTTTTTAATATATTTTTTATTGATTTCAGAGAGGAAGGGAGAGGGAGAGAGAGATAGAAACATCAATGATGAAAGGGAATCATTGATTGGCTGCCTCCTGCAAACCCTCTACTGGGGATGGAGCCCACAACCCAGGCATGTGCCCTTGACCAGAATTAAACCTGGGACTCTTCAGTCTGCAGGCCGACGTTCTATCCACTGAGCCAAACCTGCGAGGGTGAGGCATTTTCTTTGGATGGCTGGTTTTTTAAATTTGATAAAAACAATTATAAATCTTCAACTTGGAAATAGGTTATCACTTTTAATGGGAAATTAGGAGAAAATAAAGGTATATTCAATATTAATATAAAATACTAATATCAATATTAATATCAGAGTGTCAAATTGTATCTTTCATAGATTTAAGGACATAAAAGTGTATCATGGATAACTATCATTTTTCATGTAATTTATTTTAAAATATACTTTTTCTAGATAGTTGTGTAAGGGATTAGAATGTATTCTGCTTTTTTGCTTATTAATTGTTAAAAGCTGTCAAATTTTGTTTAGCTTTCTATAGTACATGAAACAATTTTTTAAAAACTTGACCAGTAGTAACAATATTTCAACATTATTTTAAAATTCAGGACGTTTTTCTAACAGGAGTAAATGAGTCACCAAAATTTGCTCATTCTCAGAAGAGAAGCACACTGAGTGTGGCAGTGACTGCCAGCCACCCCTTAATAATGACACCCCTTTGTCCATAGTGTTAGACCTCTGCCCTAGGGCACGCAGCCAGCAAAAATATAGATGATGTTATAGACTCCTTGTAACTGCTGACTGCAGCCTTAAGACTCAGCTCCGACCCAGGTGAGTGAGCAGAAGTGGCACATGCGGCCTCCAGGGGAGCCCTTAAAGGGCGGTCTTCCTTTTCCACTTTTCCTTCTTCAGATCAAAATAAAAAGAGCCCCTTAATGGCCTCCTGGAACAAAGATGCCATCTCAGCTCAATGTCCAGACGAGAGAGGAATAAGCTATCTTAAGTCCCTGTGTTTTCAGCTAAACCTATATCCTAATATACTGTCCAAAAATAGGCACAAAATAAATTCAAACCTATCTACTCCATGTGTCACATTAAATTAATTAACCTGTCTCTTTCTTCATCTGTCTATTCATCTACCTGTCTATCAGCTATCAATAATAGCAGTTTTTGCTTTTCAAATCACTCTTCACAAAATGCATTTTTGGTTGAGAATCAATCAAACCCTTTTGGATGCCTTCCCGCTGCCTTCTGAATTAAGGACAGTCCTTGCTAGACATTCAACACTCCACAATTTTTCCAGCTTCAGCTACTCACACTACTCTCTACACACACCTCCCTGTCTTCTCTGGTCATAGTAGAGGTGCATTTGGGGGCCTTGCCTGTCCTTCCTCTCTGCCTGTACAAGTCTTACCCACCATCCTATCTAATAAAAGAGTAATACACAAATTAACCATCACTTCGCTACACCCACAAGCCATGCCCACCAGCCAATCAGGAGCGAGTATTCAAGTTAACCCAACCAAGATGGCTGTGGCCACGGAGTGAGCAGGAGGCTTGGGTTTCCCCGGCAATGGAGGAAGCCAAGCTTTCCGCACACCCTGGCTAGCCCAGGCCTCCACTTAAGGCTACCAAGTTTCAATTATAGAAGATAAATAAATCCCAACAAAAATGGCGGGAGCCACGGAGCTGGAGAGAGCAGGAGGCTTGAGTTGCCCCCGGCGATGGAGGAAGCCAAGCTCCCGCAGCCTTGGCCTGCCTTGGTCTCCACTCAAGGCTACAAACTTTCAATTATAGAAGATAAATAAATCCCAGATACCAGGGCCTCCACTTGGGTCACCGGGGGGTGTGGCCAGCCTGCAAACCACCACACCCCAAGGGAACCCCCACCCTGATCCGGGACACCCTTCAGGGCAAACCAGCTGGCCACCACCCGTGCACCAGGTCTCTATCCTATCTAATAAAAGAGTAATATGCAAACTGACCATCACTCCAACACACAAGATGGCTGCCCCCATGTGGTCAAAGATGGCTGTCCCCATGTGGACACAAGATGGCCACCACAAGATGGCCAGCAGGGAAGGGCAGTTGGGAGGGACCAGGTCTGCAAGAGAGGGCAGTTGGGGGCGATCAAGCCTGCAGGGGAGGGCAGTTAGGGGCAAACAGGTTGGCAGGGGAGCAGTTAGGCATCAATCAGGCTGACAGGGGAGTGGTTAGGGGGTTATCGGGCTGGCAGGCAGAAGCAGTTAGGGGCAATCAGGAAGGCAGGCAGGTGAGCAGTTGGGAGCTAGCAGTCCTGGATTGTGAGAGGGATGTCCAACTGCCTGTTTAGGCCTGATCATTCCGGGCAGTTGAACATCCCTCAAGGGGTCCCAGATTGGAGAGGGTGCAGGCTGGGCTGAGGGACACACCCCCCGTGCACAAATTTTGTGCACTGGGCCTCTAGTATTATTTTAAAAAGAGTTAGATAAAACATTGAGGGCTTTGGAGTCAAATGGGCCAGACTGGAAGCCATGGGGCCCCCACATGACACTCTGTGACTTTCCCTCACAGCACTGCCTGCAGCTTGTCATTGCACATTTGACCACAGCCTGCCTCCCCTACTGGACTGGAGCTCCTCAGAGGCAGGTTGCTGTCTATTGGTCTCACCATGTTATCTCTAGGCGTAGCATAGTGCCCGGTAAGTGGTAGGCAGATAATAAATAGTTGTTGAGTGAATAAATAAAGGTCTCTGGATCTATTTTCTCACCTAGTAAATGAGACTAATATCTAACTCACAGGGTTGTTGCTAGAAATTAGAAAAATAAAATTATATAAAGTCATCTACAAATGACTGGCACGTGGTACATACTAAGCAGATGGGAGGCGATATTGTCCAGTGATTCACGGTATGAACTATAGAGTTATATCCATTTGGATATGGCTTTAGCCAGAGACTTGTATGGCATTGGACAAGTTATTTATCTTTTCTAGTTCTCCATTTCTTCCTCTGTAAAGTTGATTTAATAAAATGTACCTGGCATTATTGTTTAATGTATTAAATTGGATCATTTATTGCTATACACCAGTCACCTAATTGTTCATTTTCTTGTTCAACAGGTTGAGTTTTTTTTTTTTATTGATTTCAGAGAGGAAGGGAGAGGGAGAGAGAGATAGAAATATCAATGATGAGAATCATTGATAGGCTGCCTCCTGCACGCCCCCTACTGGGGATCGAACCCACAAGCGGGGCATGTGCCCTTGACCGGGAATCAAACTGTGACCTCCTGGTTCATAGATCAACGCTCAACCACTGAGCAACACTGGCTGAGCTGTTCAACAGGTTTTTATTGACTGCATACTATGTGCCAGGCACTAGGCAATGTGCTGCAAATACAATGGGAAACAAATCAGAGTGGACCATGGGGTGCACCTCATGAAATCCACTGCCTAGTGAGGCAGACTATTAAATAAATATCATGTCAATGAAAATATAAGTATTGAGTGTGGGTAACTGCTAAGAAATTAAAGACAGGATGCTCTGAGAAGGTGCAAAAAAAAAGGCAGGTATTTGCAGGAATAGCTATTCTTCATAACCCAGCTCAAATGACAGCAGCTCTATGAAACCTGTCCTTTGTACAAAGAAACGCACAAAGTGTCTGCTTTACGTTAGGGTTAAGTGCTGCATGGAACATTCTGAAAATTGGAATGGGTTCTGCAGAGAGCAAATCAGATGCTTGTCAAATCTGTTCAATGGTTTTCGCCGGCATCTCACATTCTGTGACACTTCAGATGAGTCACCTGTTCCTAGGTTTATCTCTTCATGTTTTTATTGTCCTTGGGTGACAATGATCAATCTCTCCCTTAAAATCTTCCTTTAAATTGAATTGTCTTAGTTTTATGTTTATCTTAGTAAGCAAATATGATCTGACTGTGCCAGTTGATTCATCCTATGGATCTTTAAGAAATGTATGTAACATCACTGACGACTGTGACATGCCTACTGATTTTATAGCAAATTATGCCCCAGTATGTCCTCTTTTCATGATAGCTAGATTGCTGTAGGCAATGAACTTTGCTTTTGAATTTGTTCTGCTCAAGGGAAAGTCACTTTCAAAGTTCTAGTCACTTTCAAATAAAATTAGTCTTAGTCTCAATTTTTGAAGTCATTGTGAATAAGTGAAAGACAAGTAACAATATATACTCTGTCCTAAGTATTAAATTTCTTAAGGAGAAATGTCGACATTTTACCTCATTTCAAGGAAAAATAAATTGAGAGAACTTTAGGGGGAAGGCTTTCATTTGTCTCCACTTATTTTGATTAAGCAAAAACTGTTAGAGAACCCATTGAATATCTCCTATTATCTTTCTTGTTTTCCTCTTCCTCTGTCTCTCCTTAACCTCCACCCATCTTGTCTCTCTCTGCCACTCTCTGTCTCTCATTCTCTCTCTCATTCTCTCCCTTCCCTCCCCACCCACACCCCCCCCCCACTTTCTTTCATACACACACACACTTTTTTTCTTTCTTTTTCTGCTCTGTCTCTCAATTTCCTCTTCCTCTACCCACTTTCATTCTTTCTTCCCTCTCTGGAATTCTCTTTACCCTTGCCTTCTCATTCTTCTCTTTCTTTTCTCCCATGTTTTTCACTCTTTTATCTCCAAATGAGACCCGATAGAGGGATTAATTCAGTAGGAGAAAATGGTTATTTTCTCTTCACAATGTCATGGAACAAATGTGAAACTGGTAGCAGCGACAGGTCTGTCTTGAGGAAAGCTTCTCCCAGTTCCCTGTGGCCTCCAAACTGCAGCAGAGGACAAAGTCTTGGCAGTCTGGTAAGAAATACGCTGGTTTCACCAAAATGTTCTGCATTAGCCAATAAAGGAGAGAAATGCCAGTCTCTTTACTGGTGAGCTGTGCAGTCTAACTCTTACCTACCTAATCCTCACACCACCCCCAGAGCTAAGCAGGCAGCTTCGTTTTCTCACACCCATGTCAGAGCCTGGAAGGACCAGTGAGCACAGGCCCTAATAGTGTGATGGAATGACCAGATTTTTAGACTTAGGGTATTCTTGTCTTTACTTCTGACAGACTTTTCCACTCTGACTTTCCTCAGAAATCTCTTTTCCAAATACTTTATCCATTCATCATTACCATTATCGAGGAGGATGACTCACAAACAAGAGACAATGACATTCAAGTCAAGTAAAATGTAGTAACTCTTGCTTATAAAAGAAAAGCATTATGCTTTGGGATCAACCTAAGCCAAATATAGTCCTCATCTACATGAAACAAATTCTGTTGGTTTTTTTTCATTTATTTTTATTATTTTTAATTTTTATTAGTAGTAGTATTTTTTTAGTGGGGTCAAAGTTTATTGAGAGAAGCAAGTCCTGGAAAAGGTGTAGCTGGGGTTCCAGGAGGAGGCCAGTGTCCAGAGCTTCCTTTCCATGTTACAGCTGGGTGTAAGGTCTATTAGAGTCCCACATGGCCATAAGCCGCCTGGGCATCAGGGATGTGCTCCCCTGCCTCAGGAATGTCAGGGACCCATTGCGTGCTGGGGAGAAGGGGGCCACTGAATAGTTTTTAAATATATTTTTATTGATTTCAGAGAGGAAGGGTGAGGGAGAGAGAGATAGAAACATCAATGATGAGAGAGGATCACTGATGGGCTGCCTTCTGCACACCCCCTACTGGGGATCGAGCCCTCAACCCAGACATATGCCCTGACCAGGAATCGAACTGTGACCTCCTGGTTCATAGGTCAATGCTCAACCACTGAGCCACACCGGCCAAGCTACTGCATATTTTTTTAGGAAACCAGATACCATAAAAAAGTTTTGAGTTACAGTTTTTAAAATAGCTATTTGTAGTTGTCTCTATTTGTTAGGGGATAACTGAGGAAATTAATACCAAAGCTCTTGTAAGATATACAGCATGAAAGTTTTGACCAACATTTTCTAAATAGAGGCAATTGCTAATGGTAAAGGAAAAAAATTCTGTTCTTTGAGACGTAATTTAAATTCTCAGTTTGCTTACAAAAGATAGAAGATTAATGATCCTTTATGTTGCTTTTATATCTAGTTTTAAGGGCTATTCCCATGATAACAAACATATACTATTTTCTGAAGGTGAAGGATTTGCATATAACTATAATTTAATTTCCTTCAAGTTTTTTGTCTGATTCTGCACAGCCATTGTGGTTTATGGCCATTTGTACTAATGGAAGGATCACTATTGGAGTTCAGTCAATATTCAACAAACTTGTACTGAGTGCCTGCTCACTTGACAACATGCTGTACATCTGGCATTGGGCCCACCTACTTCCTGTCCTCAAGGATCTCATACTCTCATGAGGAAACTGACATTTATTTAAATAAATAAATTACAATAAGGTAATCTCTATATTTCAGGTGTGTGCAGTATGCATTGGGAATATAAGAAGGGAATTAAGGCTCTACGATGGAGTCTGGAAATACTTCCTAGAGGAGGTAGCTTTGGAGATGGCCTTGAAGAATGAGTAAGAACAAGGAGAAGTGAAGAGGGTTGCTGTTCCAGGACATGGAGGCAGGATCCAACTTGGCCTGCTTAAGAAACCTCCAGTTCACTATTGCTAGAACATATAAGTATGTGCCTAGCATAGAAAATGAGGTGTGATCAGGAATCTGCAGACAAATCACAACATTCATTTTACACCATGCTAAAGAATGTGGTTGCTATTCCATCCACCATAGAACATCATGAAAACTGATGAGTTGTGTTGCCTCTTTGACAGATTTATGGCTTCCTAGATCAGTGCTGTCCATTAGAGCTTCCCACAGTGATGGAAATGGGCTATAATAGGCACTCTCCAATACCGTAGTCACTAGTCAAATGTGACTATTGGGTACTTGAAATTTGGTGAGTGTGACTGAGGAACTGAATATTTTATTTCATTTCAGTAAAAGTTAAACTTAAATAGCCACATGTAGCTAACAGCTACCTTCCTGGACAGTGCTATTCTAGACTAAAGCCCTTGGACTACACCTGAACTAAAGTTGCTATGTTAAAGTTCAAAGGAATGAATTCACAGGAGTTTTGTTTGTTTGTTTATCACTTCTTAAGAGATGTCACTAATATCCTACTGGGGTTAAAAATCTTAGCAAAGGCCTGGCCGAAGTGGCTCAGTGATTGAGAGTCAACCTATGAACCAGTCAGGGCACATGCCCAGGTTGCAAGCTCAATCCCCAGTAGAGGGCTGTGCAGGAGGCAGCCAATCAATGATTCTCTCTCATCATTGATGTTTCTATCTCTCTCTCCTCTTCCTTCCTCTCTGAAATCAATAAAAATATATTTTAAAAAATCTTAGCAAGGGCTTCATTTCACAGAGATTATCAGTATTATACATAGTTAATGAATAGCACACATTTGTCTTGGTAACCACGATACTGGAGTCCATCTAAGTACTCATGGATGCATTGCTTTATAAGAATCTTGGATTTTATGACCAGATACATTTTTAGAATGTCAAGGACAAATGTCTAGTGACAATATAGATAAGTCAACTTGGGCTTTTTTTTTTTTTTTAATCAGGTTCATCCTACTGGGGAAGAAATTGCCAAAAGTCTAATTTAAAAAATAAGCCACCTGTGATAATATCTTGAAAACTTATTTTTTTATGATAAAGGATTTAAAAATAAATTTCAAAAAAAAGTTTTCAATATATAGGGAAGTGATAAGGGAAAAGGCTAAGAAAGACAAGGGACAGGACACTCGATTAGATCCATGACTTTGTGGACTGAGGCATAAACAGTGCAGAAGCTTAACAAGAAGGGGAGAGGGCAAGACCACTCACTGCCTCATGGACATAAATGGAAAACCTCAAGGTGGAAGTGTGGTCAGAGCACAGCAGTAGGAAGAGACAAAATAAAACTATGAAAGAGATATAAACAATAAAAGGAAAAAAGTTTCAATCTAGCGACTACAAAGTAAATCTATAGCCCTGATGGAGAAAGTTAAAGAGAGTTATGGATGGCAAATAAAATGTTTAATTAGAAAATCTTTCAAAAGGTGTAAACCACATGATTCACAAATAAAAATATATAAAGCATTATTCTCCATCTAAACTTTAGTATATCCATCTAATGATATACTAATTCCTATGGAAAGAAATTAGGAATTTCCTTATACAGTTCCACTCCCAGGGATTGATGTCCTATATTGTTAAATTGTTTTAAGGCAAGTAGAGAAAATTTATATGTAAATATATAACTAAATATAAATATATACATTCTCCAAATGAAGAATTTATAGTATGTTTATATTTCTCAAAGAAAGTGTGTGTGTGTGTGTGTGTGTGTATGTGTGTGTTTATAATTTGCTAATAATAACAAAGCAAACAATGGAAGGAAAAACAAAAAAACAATACTTAAATGGTTATATATTAGAGGAAAGAAGAAATAGGAGAGCAGTAAGAGAAATAAAAGCTAGTCTTCCTTGAATAGATATGTTTTATGATATGGCTTGGGAAACATACAAAATTAAATTTTAAAAGCAATCCTTAAAAATAAAAGGTAACATAAAATAAATAAATTTAAATGCATATCCAGTCTTTAGGAAGATAATAAGAACAGCAGAAAGAATTTTAAACTCTTTACAATAATCATGTTATGAGTGTTAGCTTTAGTACTAGTATCCTGTGTACTGTGGAAAAAGAAGAGAAAATTTTTGATGATCTAATTCTATTCTCTGTGGTGTCCTTAATAATCAGAATTCTTTGGGAGAGAAAAAGGAGATATAGATGCAAGACAGAAGAGTTTGAATAACAAAACTTATGGTCCTAAATTTGAATTAGAAATATCAGTATGAACTATATTTTATCTTTAAAAAAAAATCCTTGACTTTATCTACTGAAAAGGATTAGAATAGCTTTAAGATAATAATAAGTATGTAAGTGTTCTTAGCATTTAGATAGTGGACTTAAAATCCTATTCCCTTTAAGGGAAATAAGAACATCATAAGAAAATAGCTAGTTTCAAGTATGAGGCAGAATATGTACAAGAATCGACAGGAATATCTTGTCAACCTACTAGATAGTAAGGAAAACATCAAAGATTATCAAAGGCATGTCGGAAAGATACAGGAGCCAACTCAAAGATACTCCCTCTTGTCAAGGATGGAACAATTTGAGCATTGGTAAGGATGTGGTTTGAAGCCCATCAACTGTGCTTAAACTCGTGAATTCACAATGGTCCTGAAACAAACTAATTGGTCACCATTAGAGGATGTTGGTCAACCAAAGTTATTATATAAAAAAGTAAATAAAGAGAAAGAAACAAGTATTTATCTCACCTTTCCTATATATTCTATACCACTGGTTAACCAAACAGTATATGAAGAGAATTCTTTTTTTTTAAAATATATTTTTATTTATTTCAGAGAGGAAGGGAGAGGGAGAGAGAGATAAACACATCAATGATGAGAGAGAATCATTGATCGGCTGCCTCCTGCACACCCCACACTGGGGACTGAGCCCACAATCCGGGCATATGCCCTTGACCAGAATCGAAACCGGGACCCTTCAGTCCGCAAGCTGATGCTCTATTCACTGAGCCAAACCAGCTAGGGCCACCAGATAATTCTTTTTTTTTTTTTTTGAAGTATTCCAGCTAATAAACAAAGAAGAAATTTAATATTACCATTTTATAATCCCTTAAGGAGTTCATGGATTTAGGCATGAAAATCAATGATTGATAACATCACAAAGAGAAATAACCAGATATCATGTGCCCCCCGATAAAATAATAAACCTCTACTTACGAAGTAACCTGGCTTAAAATTTCAAACCTTATTTGATAAGCTTTTACATTCAACTATTAATTTATAGGAAAAAATAGAAGACAGAACACATTAAACTATACCATGAGGATGCAATCGGAAATAAAAAGTGCAAAGGACCCAGCTTCTTCAACGAATAAGTTATAAACGGAAAAGAGAGAAGGGGATATGGCTGGAGAAATCTATAGATTAAAAGAGGGTTCAAAGACATAACACCTAGTGTGGTGGTTAAATTTATGTGTACACTTGGCTAGTCCATGGCACCAGATATTTGGTTAAACACCAATCTAGATGTTGATATGAAGATATTTTTTAGAACATATAAATAAGTAACTTTGAATAAAGCAGGTCATCATCCATAATGTGGGTGGGCTTCATCCAGTCAGTTGAATGCCTAAGAAAAAAGACAGGGCTCCCCCCCAAAAGAGCAAATTCTTCTTCCAGACTGCCTTTGAACTTGAACTTCAACCTCAACTCATCCTGTGTCTCCATACTGCTGGCCTACCCTGCAGAGTTTGAACTACCCTTCACAATTGCGCTCTCTCTCTCTCTCTCTCTCTCTCTCTCTCTCTCTCTCTCTATTTGTAGATATTCTCTCATTCCATGACATGTATAGAGAGATATAATATTATAAGATATATAATAATAATATATTATATAATAAAATGTATTATAACATATAATATAAGAAGTATTAGATATCTTTCTTTCATAGACCACGAGGAAACAGGTACTCTCATACATGGCTGGTAGGAAATTCAAACTGGTATAACCTTTAGAAAAGGAATTTTGCAAATTTATCAAAACTATAAATCCATTTACCCTTTGACCCAGTGATTTCAATTTGGAAATGTGATCTCAATTTAGGCTTAAAGATATGCATCCATCTCTCTCTCTCTCTCTCTCTCTCTCTCTCTCTCTCTCTCTCTCTCTCTCTTCTCTCTCTCTCTCTTTCCCCCCCTCTCTCTTATAATAGAGAGAGACAGAGAGATATGCATGCATATCTTTAGATTAAGTAACTGCTTAAGTGGTTGTTAATGAATATGTGAGTTCTTTCCAATATTCTACTAGCATTTATTCTTTTTAAAGTTTTTAGTTTTTTTCTTATTTTATTTGAACTTATTATTGACCTTTAATATGCATCTCTACACAATAACTACTTGGCTTGATGAATTTTGCACAACTGAGCACACCTAGGTTAGGCAATAGGACATTACCAGAACCTTCCCATCACTATCACTCCCACAAGGGTAGTCACCATTCTGATTTTGTAACAGCATAGATTAGTTTTGCATATATTTGTGCTTTATATGAATGGACTCATACAATTGAAAAAAGAAAACTCATAAATATATGAACGAGTACAGGTGGAAGTTGAGGATCTAGAAATTGGTTTCCTGAACACTTCCCATGCCTGGGTACCCAGGTTCACATGTGCAGCAGCTTGAAGACCCCTGGTTCAAGGTCCAGAGTACCCCTTAGGATTATACCAGCATAATTATCACAATTGGAAAAAGCATTTTAAAATGTTTTCTCAGAGACATCTGTGAAGAAATTACATATTCATTTGGGTTGTAGAATAAGTTGAGAAGAAATTATAAATATTAATATTTACCATTTTTCTATATAAACAAGCCACATCGAGTTCTAAGTGCTAAGGGCATATGAAGTTGAGTAGGACATAACCAGTACCCTTGAAGACCCTCAAGTTTATTTGTAAAGATATATATTCAAATAATTATAGAATAAGATGGTTTGCAGCAAGTTCCTTAAAAACACTATTTTAGGAGTCAGATTTTAGATTTCCACAATTTTATATCAAAGTGATAGTTTTCTCATATGTATCATAATTATTTTTAAAAGGGAGGATTAATGACTAATATAACTTAAAAATCAAAGGTGAGCACTTGTAAGCATCAGGTATGAATGGTTCCTTTGGCCATACATTATCATTTTGAAAATTTGTGAGGCTAAAATAAAGAATAAGATAAACTATTACTTCAAGGTCTAGAGCAAGGTCAGAGGGGAAAAAAATAAGTAGAGAGAACATTTTTAACATATTTTAAAACCAGGAAAATTTGCAGAGCAATTTGGCTATATCTAAATAGATGAAGTTTAAAGTTTATCTTCTCTAAACCTAAAAATTTCAATTCTAATTTTATCAATTCTAGCACTCCTAATAAAATCTTAAACACAGTCACAATAATTTGATTATTAACCCAGCTAAAAGAACTTAGAAGGTAGGAGGAAAAATATTTTTTTAGCCCCACAGAAGTCTTGTCATCCCTTTTCTGTAGAGTTTTCCTTCTAAGGGAGCTTATGAAAGGTGATATGTTATAGCTGAACTTGACCTTCAGGCAGAGTGGTCTTAAACTTTTGCCACCTAAACATTTAAAACTAAAAGTTCAGTAATATTTTGTATACGTAATATGAATTTTTATGAGGAAAAAAATGTTTTCGGTCACACCGCTATAGAACTAGAGAATTATTAATTGACAAAAGTATGGCATTTTTGTGCTGATGTTTTCCATAAGAGGTGTGGGAAACTTTAGCTAAATTCTGGTACAATGTGGAATACAGAAAAAAATAGTTTTCATTCTTCTGATCCTTCGATTAAAGAGAAAATTGAGGATACCTAGGTACCTGACTTTATCAACCATTGAAAATTCTGTAATGAATTACAGCTGTAAATGTTTTTAATAATGCCTTCTTAACATTTACCTAAAAATAAAATTAATTAACTGCTTTACTCTCCATGTCATGACTTGAATTAGCCTAATATGGCTGTCCTCAACTGGTCTTTTATGGAAAGACTAGAGGCCTGGTGCACCCTAGATCAGGGTAGGGGGGCTGATCAGGGTTGGGCTGGCCAGGGGGAGGGGCCGCGGGAGGTTGGGGGGGTCGATCGGGGCCCCAATCGGGCCGGTTGGCCACCACAGTGCACATCATAGCTACTGGTCATTCTGGTCGTTCTGGTTGCTTGGGTTTTATATACTAGTATATAGATTGGATGGTTTCCTTTGTTTATTGTCTAAACTGCCTACAGTGAATTGCCATGGGGCAAAACTCACCAACCTTTCTATCAGCCACCTCACTGATGGCAAACATTGCTTGTTTATAGATGTCAACTCATCAACATTTGAGAGTGGAGATAAATCTTTGGGAAATATGTGTAAAAGATTTAAAATACACTAATAAAAGAGAAACATGCAAATTAACCATCACTCTGCTACACCCACCAGCCAATCAGGAGCAAGTATGCAAATTAACCCAACAAAGATGGCGGCGGTTGCCTCCTGGCAGGCCCTGGCCTCCACTCAAGACTACAAAGTTTCAATTATAGAAGATAAATAAATCCCAGATACCTGCTTCCAGCCGGCCCTGGCCTCCGCTCAAGGAGATGCTGAAAAAAAAAAAAAAGAAAAAAAGGAGGGGCTGGGAGCTAGGGTCGCCGGGGGATGTGGCCAGCCTGAAAATGGCCATCAACCCCTCACCCAGGCTGGCCAGGCACCCCAGCAGGACCCCCAACCCTGAAGGGGCTGTGGCCAGCCTGCAAACAGCCATCAGGCCCTCACCCAAGCTGGCCAGGCACCCCAATGGGGACCTCCACCCTGAAGGAGGTGTGGCCAGCCTGAAAACAGCCCTCAGCCCCTCATCCAGGCTGGCCACACCCCCATGGGGTGAGGTTCCCCCTGGGGGGCTTGAACAGCCTGCAAACAGCAATCAGTCCCTCACCCAGGCTGGCCAGGCACCCCAGTGGGGACCCCCACCCTGAAAGGGGTGGGGCCAGCCTGAAAACAGTCCTCAGCCCCTCACCCAGGCTGGCCAGGCACCCCAGCGGGACCCCCACCCTGATCCGGGACACCCTTCAGGGCAAACCAGCCATCCCCCACCCATGCACCAGGCCTCTATCTATACTAATAAAAGGGTAATATGCTAATTAGACTGAGAGACCTTCCGGACATTCTTCTGGACAAAGCCATGATGGCAGGGCCAAGGTAGAGGCAGTTAGAGGACAAGAGGGGAGGCAGTTGTGGTGATCGGCCAGAATGGGACAGCAGTTGTGGGTGATCAGGCTGGTGGGGGGCTGGGTCATTGGGGGTAAGCAGACCAGCAGGGGGGCCAGTTGGGGGTGAGCAGGCCATCAGGGGGGATCAGTTGGAGGTGATCAGGACAGCAGGGGGGGGCAGTTTGGAGTGAGCAGGCCATCGGGGGGGGGGGGCAGTTGGGGGCAAGCACACTGGCATGGGGGGCAGTTGTAAACCAGCAGTAGGACATCCTTCAAGGGGTCCCAGATTGGAGAAAGTGCAGGCCGGGCTGAGGGACACCCCCCCCCACCCCATGCACGAATTTCATTCACTGGGCCACTAGTCCTATCTAATAAAAGAGTAATATGCAAATTGACCATATCTCTGCTACACCCAAAGCCACACCCACCAGCCAATCAGGAGTGTGTATGCAAATTAACCCAACCAAGATGGCTGCGGCCATGGAGAGAGCAGGAGGCTTGGGTTTCCCAGGCAATGAAGGAAGCCAAGCTTTTCACCTGCCCTGGCCTGCCTTGGCCTCTGTTTAAGGCTACAAAGTTTCAATTATAGAAGATAAATAAATCCCAACAAAAATGGCTGCAGCCACAGAGCAAGCAGGAGGCTTGGCTCCGCTGAAGACTGCAAAGTTTCAATTATAGAAAATAAATACATCCCAGATACCAGGGCCTCCACTTGGGTCTCCAGGGGGTGTGGCCAGGCTGCAAACCACCATAGGCCCCTCGCCCAGGCCACCCCACGCCTCAAGGGAACCCCCACCCTGATCCGGGACACCCTTCAGGGCAAACCAGCCGGCCCCCACCTGTGCACCAGGTCTCTATCCTATCTAATCCTATCTAATAAAAGAATAATATGCGAATTGACCATCACTCCAACACACAAGATGGCTGCCCCCATGTGGTCAAAGATGACTGCCCCCATGTGGACACAAGATGGCCTCCACAAGATGGCCAGCAGGGGAGGGCAATTGGGAGGGACCAGGTCTGCAAGGGACGGCAGTTGTGGGCGATCAGGCCAGCAGTGGAGGGTAGTTGGGAGGGACCAGACCTGCAAGGGAGGGCAGTTGGGAGCGATCAAGCCTGCAGGGGAGGGCAGTTAGGGGAGACCAGGCTGGCAGAGAAGGAAAGTTGGGGGCGACCAGGACTGCAGGCAAGGGCAGTTAGGGGGACCCATGCCTACAAGGGAGGGCAGTTAGGGGCAAACAGGCTGGCAGGGGAGCAGTTAGGCATCAATCAGACTGGCAGGGGAGTGGTTAGGGGGTGATCAGGCTGGCAGGCAGAAGCGGTTAGGGGCAATCAGGAAGGCAGGTAGGTGAGCAGTTGGGAGCCAGCAGTCCTGGATTGTGAGAGGGATGTCCAACTACCCATTTAGGCCTGATCCTACTGGGATCTGGCCTAAACGGGTAGTCGGACATCCCTTGAGGGGTCCCAGATTGGAGAGGGTGCAGGCTGGGCTGAGGGACACACACCCCATGCACAAATTTTGTGCACTGGGTCTCTAGTATATATATAAAAGCCTAGAACCCAAGATGACGGCATAGGTAAACACCTAAACTGCTTTCGGGCACAACAATTTCAAAACTACAACTAAAAGACAAAACATCTATCACCCAGTGCCATGGGAGGGCTGGCTGAGTAGAAGTTCTACAACTAGACAGAAAGAGAAAAGAGCATTCAGTGCACAAACACTGAAAAGCTGAGGTACGGGGGCGCGCATGATCCTGGCTGGTGGCGGATCCCGGCTGGCGGTGGGCGTTGCTATCTTCAACCCAAAGGGAGACAAGCTCCCGATTTCTCTGAAATCCAGTTTCTGGGGAGATGCAAGGACCCAAACTCCTACGGGGAGAAGCTGGACTGTCTGCCATCAGGTCGGAAAGTGAGGGTGGCTTGCTTGCAGAGCTGCACACAGGAATAATTGTTTGCTGCACTGGGGCGCGAGACGCGGGGATGCGGTCGGAGGTGCAGGACGGCTGGCTGCCAGCCATTGCTGTTTGCCATGCCCTAGCCTAGTGACGCCCTGAGACCCCGCCCCGCACAACCTACAAACTCACCCAAGCTCCAAGCAGTGGCTTTTGCATATGAATGGCCTTCACTATCGCCGCTTAACCTAGCAAACTTGCAAACTGGTTCAGACAGCTCCATAATCTGCAAATCCCAAGCAGGGAGGAGAGGAGAAGACTGTAGTTCTCACTGTAGCTCCTGCAGGGTGGCCTCAGACAGTAGCTGACCTGTACCCCATTGGAGATCCAGAAGCCAATGTACCTAGTGGTCAGTGTAAGACACAGATTTCAACTCCTCACATCCATAAGTGACACATTCAAGAGGCAGACTCAGTGAGCACCAAAGCCCCACTGAAACAAGTCCTGCACCATAAGCATGTCTCCAGTGCAGCAGTTCTTCCATTATAAACACAGCGGCTCCCCACAGCCAATTGACCTGGAGGACAATTCCTCCCAATGTACCAACAGCATTCAAGGCTTAACTACACCAAGACTTTGCACTCAGCCCACAAAGGGGTGTACCAAGACCGTCCACCTCAGGCGATTGGGGAGGCTGAGCTACTGGCCCTTATAGGTCACCTACCACACAAAGCCACTCCATCAACACAGGGAAGCAACCAAAATGCGGAGACACAAAAACATGTCACGAATGAAAGAAATGGAGGAAAGCAAACTATGGGACGACATAGAGTTCAAAACCACATTTATAAGGTTACTCAAGAATCTTCTAAAAACCGCTGAGAAACTTGATGAGACCTTCAAGGACCTTAATGAGAATGCCAAAAAAATGAAAAAGGACCAGTCAGAAATTAAGCATACACTGTCTGAAATAAAGAATATACAGAAACTCAACTGTAGATCAACGTACCCCAAGAATCAAACCAAAGATCTGAACTATGAGGAAACAAAAAACACCCAACCAGAAAAACAAAAAGAAAAAAGAATCCAAAAATATAAAGATAGCGTAAGGAGCCTCTGGGACAACTTTAAGCGTACCAACATCCGAATTTTTAGGGTGCCAGAAGAAGAGAGAGAGCAAAATATTGAAAACCTATTAGAAGAAATAATGACAGAAAACTTCCCCTACCTGGTGAAAGAAATAGACTTACAAGTTCAGGAAGCGCACATAACCCCAAACAAGAGGAATCCAAAGAGGACCACACCAAGACACATCATAATTAAAATGCCAAGGGCAAAAGACAAAGAGAGAATCTTAAAAGCAGCAAGAGAAAAAACAGTTAGTTACCTACAAGGGAGTACCCATACGACTGTCAGCTGATTTCTCAACAGAAACTATGCAGGCCAGAAGGGAGTGGCAAGAAATATTCCAAGTGATGAACAGCAAGAACCTACAACCAAGATTACTCTACCTAGCAAAGCTATCATTCAGAATTGAAGGTCAGATAAAGAGCTTCACAGACAAGAAAAAGCTAAAGGAGTTCATCACCACCAAACTAGGATTACATGAAATGCTGAAGGGTATTCTTTAAGAAGAGGAAGAAGAAGAAAAAGGTAAAGATAAAAATTATGAACAACAAAAAGACATCAAATACATACCTACCAACAAGTGAATCTAAAAATCAAGTGAATTAAAAGTCTAAAGAACAGAATGGACTGGTGAATATAATGGAATCAGGGACATAGAAAGGGAGTGGACTGACAATTCTCAAGGGGAAGGGGGTCTGAGGGGTGTGGGAAGAGATTGGACAAAAATCTTACACCTATGGATGAAGACGGTGGTGGGGGGTAAGGGCATGGGGTGGGGTGGGGAATCAGGTGGAGGGGAGCTATGGGGGAAAAAAAAAAAGAGGAACACCTGTAATAATCTGAACAATAAAGATTTATTAAAAAAAAAAAAAAAGCCTAAACAACCATTACAATGGAACAACTGGAATGATTGGTCACTATGATGCACACTGACCACCAGGGAGCAGACGCTCAATGCAGAAGCTGTCCCCAGCCCACAGGCCCTGATTGCTGATGGGGCCTGCTGGACAACCTCTTGGTCCCTCCCCCTGGCTGGGAGGCCCTAATAGGTGGCTTGAGGCCTGCGGCCTGCCCACCATAGTGGCAGTTGGCCCCTCCCCCTGGCCAGCAGGCCTTGATCACTTGATCAGGGTCTGCTGGCCAACCTCCTGGTCCCTCCCCCAGGCCAGCAGGTCCCAATCGCCCAATCGGGGCCAGGCCCCAGGCTGGGACAGGGAACCAGGGTGGGTGGTGGTGGACATAGGTGGCGAGGGAAGGAGGGGGGAGGTGGGGAACTGCACCGTGGTGGTGTGCGGGCGGCGAGGGAAGGGGGAGTCGGGGAACCTGATCAGCCCTGATCGCCGGCCAGGCCTAGGGACCTCAGCCATGCACAATTTTCATGCACCGGTCCTCTAGTGTACAAATAATGGAATATTATTCAGCCTTAAAAAATGAGAAATTCTGAAACAACATGGATGAACCTTACAGACATGCTAAGTGAAATAAACCAGACACTAAAGGCCACATATTGTGAGATTCCACTTATATGAGACTAGAGGCCCAGTGCATGAATTCGTGCACTGGTGGGGTCTAGCCAGCTCACCCAATGGGGGCCATCAGGGTGGGCCGGCTGGGGTGAGGGGCCGCAGACATTACAGTCATTCCACCATTCAGTCAATTTGCATATTACTCTTTTATTATATAGGATACCTAGAGGAGTCCATTTATAGAGACAGAAAGTAGAATGGGGGGAGGGAAATGGAGATTTGTTGTTTAATAAACGCAATTTCAGTTTGGGAAGATGAAAATGTTTTGAAGAGGGATGGTGGTGATTCACAGCAATGTGAATGTATTAATGCCACTGAACTGTACATCTAAAAATGGTTAAAATAATGTTTTATGTAATATATGTTTTATCACAATAAAATAAAGTATTTTCAAAAGCAAAGGAAACTGTGGCTAATTTTTTTAAATGTATTTGTTTTGTCTTTTAATATATATTTATTGATTTCAGAGAGGAAGGAAGAGGGAGAGAGAGAGAGAGAGAGAGAGAGAGAGATAAACATCAATCATGAGAGACAATCACCAATTGGCTGCCTCCTGCACAGCCCACACTGGAGATCCAGCCTGTAACTGAGCATGTGCTCTGACCAGGAATTGAACCGTGACCTCCTGGTTCATAGGTTGACTCTCAACTACTGAGCCATAGCAGCCGGTCAACTGTGGCTGATTTTGATTCATTGTAATATAAAGTAACTAGAAGATTTCTTTCTTCATGAAAAATGTTGTTACATCAAAATAAATACATTTGTAAAGATAAATAAATGCATACATACATAAATATATAAATACATTTGTTTTAAATAGTCATTACCGTCTTGGCCCAAAATTCATTTTATGAAAATGTCACATGTGAAATAAAAAGAAAATGTGATCATGTAGACCCCACATCTTCAACAAAGTTCACGCTGTGGCTTCCGGAGCTTTCAGGAATTAGACTGGTATTGACTGCAGCTATAGTATCTTTGGGTTGAGAAGGCATAACTTAAAATGTTCATTTTGGTCATTAAGAAAAATCAAAAGTGGAAACCCTGAAAAGAGGAATTTTTTAACCTGAAGGTTGTTAAACCACATCAGTACAATACATTGAAGCGAGGATATAAAAGTAAATTGTATTAATGTACTTGTGCTCCCAAACTGTTTTCTTGGCCTGAAATTATTCAACACATAAAAAGATTCCCAATAACGTCAATGACTGTGTAGGAAACTGATAACTGCTCAACCTCCCACTGCACTTACCACCCCCGCAAAAAATAAAATACAATCTGAGCCACTGACGGCACAGTGCTCTCAGCCACTTTGTTACCCTGAGAAATGCAGAGGGTCGGCGGAAATTATCCTGTAATGAGCAATCCATCTGGCTGTACCTAAAAATGGAATAAAAATGCCACCCTCGACTTTTCCATGGTAGTAAATTAAAGCCTAATGTATAGTTCTAATTGCTAACATTTTCTCTCTAATTATGGTTCAGTTTGGCTAGGATTTCCGACAATCCCCTTGTTCCCCTAAAGCAAACACCAGAGAATATTCTAACCCCACTGGTGGCATTTATTAATAACCCCCTTGACAGATGAAAAAAATCATTATTCTATATTAGACAGGAAAAGATTTTCCCAGCAAAAGCTAATTGATGAAAAACCTATTTAGTCAGTATAGAGGAACTGATTTTAGAGAAGGGAAAAATACAATCGTGTCAAAAAACAAAACAGCCTCACGCATAGTATGATGCTGCCTGGCTACTATTTGGGGTGCCAGCAAGGAAAAAAAAAAAAAAACAAAAAGCAACCTGATAAATGTAGGAGAAAATATCCATGCACACTTACGTACGGGATGAGGAGATGAGCGGAAGAGAGCTCTCTTGTGAGGGATTCTTATTTTGTACCACCACGAAAGAGATAAGATATGAAAAGTTGGTTTCTATAGATGGCAAATACAAACACATACAAAAACAATTGTCAGAATGTTGCCACATTCTTCTATTTAATCCCTTCCATTCTTATTTTTTTAAGGCATTATTCCTTTTATACAAATGTACAAAACATACTAAATACAAATCGGTATTTATCTATAGGTCTAGTTCTCATCAAACAGTATACAGCTTTCTGAGCGACAATTAATAATGTCGAAATATTAAATAAAAATAAGATTTCTGATATACTGAGAGGAGGCATGGTTTGAAAAAAAAAAAAAGAAAAGAAAGAAATGCGCTGGGGAAAAAAAATTATCTTTGAAAGCTGCACTCCAAAGTATATGAGCAGAAAATTAAAAAACGCAACTGTATAAAACACAGCAGTGGTGGACCCAAATGGAAACGGTGGGCCCTGGTACAAGCGTATGGCACGGTCAACAGAGGGTGGAAACCCAATATTAAAATCAACTAAAACCCAATCTGCCTTTAAGTATCATCATGCACTGACATTCTAAACAATATCAGAAACAAAAGACTCCTCTCTGCAAAAATACTGTGTGTAGGTTCTAAATAATTTCTGTAGTTACTATTAAGTTTTGACAATGTAAGTGTCCACTTCAAGTTAGAACACTTTGAGCCCTTAGATTTTACAGACATTGCATTCTACATTGAAGTCCATTAGGAAAACTGCTCAGTGTACTGTCCTGGACTCACATGGGCTCAACTATGTACGTTTGTTACTGCAACAGACAAATATGTAGGTATAATATTTCCCCTTTTGTCAAAAATGCATTCATGTGGCTCAGGGGTTGAGCATCGACCTATGAACCAAGAGGTCACTGGTTTAATCCCCGGTCAGGGCACATGCCTGGGTTGCGGGCTCAAACCCCAGTAGAGGGTGTGCAGGAGGCAGCCGATCAGTGATGTTTCTATCTCTCTATCCTTCTCCCTAAAATCAATAAAAACTTATTTTTTAAAAAAACACAATACAAATACACTAGGTGCTCAACTGAAGCAAAGAAAATATATTATCTGAATAACTGGAGGAAAAGGTCTTCTACTTAAATAAATTATCTAGTTAATGTAGATCATTGTTGTATACATATGCAGAAATGCTCATTAGTAGAAGCACGGGATAATGCAGTTATAGGTAATAGAACATTAAGGAGCTAAAATGAGGGCTTATGGTAAATGCTATTTAATTCACACTCCCATCTCTCAAAGAATATAAAAGTTGTCTGTAGTTTACTATGTTCAGTTCAAATGAAATTTCCATGATCCTGAAATAAAATTTCAGAGTATTTTTATGAAGAGAAAAAAACAAGAGTAGTCAGACACCCACCGTCCCCACTGAGATTTATATGTTTCAATGAACTCAATAATATTTGAGGCCTTTGTGATACAAAAGACTCGGTCCCCCCCAAATCAGCTGATCGGGTTTGCTCTTTGTTACTCTTTGCTGATCCATGCCCCGGCAAAGACTCCTGAACATGAAATTACAGACTATTTTGGTGGGAAAATATCAGTGCTCTGCCATTTGGATCTCTTGGAATTTACTTTTCAGTTGTTGCTAAAAACCAGTTACTATGGGTCAAGGGTAGGTTGTGGACCTTGGTCAGGTTTTCGCAAGAAGGGCTTCTATTTTCTATGCCCATAGAGGCAGGCAGGAATAGGCACCCACAGGTTCATTTGGGCAACAATGGAATGGCAGAAGGCTCGATATTCATGCTGAAGCCCCATTAGCTACACAAATCTGACATCCTGTCAACACATTGACCCAAATTTGTATTTGCAAAGATCTGCCCTAGCAAACTTGGCAGCTACCTACAGGGCTCTCCTGTGGAAGAAAGCCCAGGTGACCCACATTTGTATATGCAAAGGCTTGCCCTAGCAACCTTGGCAGCGCTCTACCAAGGGCATCTCCTGTGGAAGGAAGCCCACCGGTGGGGGCAGGAGACACTTCCTCAAAACCCACATATTTTCACATTCCTCACTCAAAGGGACACCACTGCATTCCATCGAGAAGTAAAAATGTAATAAATACATCGCATCCCACCGATTTTCATAAATTGTACTACACGGTTTTTACTGCAACTTTTGCTGGCTGTGGAGAAAACAATAGCCTAAACCCGTGGTGGGCGAACTGCGGCTCGCGAGCCACATGCGGCTCTTTGGCCCCTTGAGTGTGGCTCTTCCACAAAATACCACGGCCTGGGCGAGTCTATTTTGAAGAAGTGGCTTTAGAAGAAGTTTACATTTAAAAAATTTGGCTCTCAAAAGAAATTTCAATCACTGTACTGTTGATATTTGGCTCTGTTGACTAATGAGTTTGCTGACCACTGGCCTAAACCAAAAGTAAAATAATCATACAGCAATTAGTAACTGAGTAAGAGTTATGTTGGACCCCAAACTAAGCACTGTGGCTCTAACAAACACCACACGGTAGACACTCACGAAGCCGTATTCCTGCAAATAAACATATGCACTGAGCTGGTGAGATTACAGGCGTGTATGCTTATAAAATGAAACTGTCATTAAAAGTCTAAATTCCAAGTGAGTGGTATGGAAATAAGAGCTAGACATGTCCATAAAGACAGGAACTTCCGTGGACTGCAGTAGCAGGTGAGCAGGTCCGCATGCACTAAAATGAGTCTTGGATTAATCTGAACATTAAATTGCCAGCGCACTGTATGAAAAGTAAATATGAAGCTTTATGGGAAGTAAAACTTTCTAGTGGACAACAGCAATACCTCGTTACTATGCTAAAGTACAATATCTTTCTCCTTAATGGTAATACTTCTATGTTAAATCATATTCAGTTCCTGGTCCCCTACAATTTCCAAGTCATTTTCAGCCATTCTTCAGATCCCTTCTTATAGAGTCAATGAATCTGCATTTTTCCACTCTGATCATGAACGGTTATTCCTATTCCACCATGTTACCTTGACATAAAGTGACGTGTTCCTTCTCTGTTCTTCCATGTGTGCAGAATGCCTCTTCATCCATCTCCCTGAAGAGAAGGTTGATATGTGTCTTAATTTACTTCTAATTCGACTCCATCATTATCCCTGCATGTTCAGCTTGTAAAGTTTGAGCCAGAGTCAGATGGCTGGTTGCTTTATTTCACCCTGCTGTCATCTCCATTGACCACTCTCCAGCACTTTGTCCCAAGGGTCTCACCATCTCCCCCCAGTCCTCAGGGTCTCATTCTAACTGTCAAAATCATGCTTATAATGTGTATTATCTTGTCAAGAAATTACAACTTGGAGTCATTTGCCAACACCCATTATAGGAATAAAGATCTAAGGGAAGAAGGGGAGATAATACCTCTTTTTTGATATATTGGAGATACATACCACAGAGCAAACCTGAACAAGTGATTGTACAGTCTTTGTGAAAGTTACTCATGAAAATGTTGTTATTGTCATATCCTTCTAAGATAAATGCTTGGGGATTCCCCCCGCCCCCTTCCCCCTGTCACCTAACACACACACACACACACACACACACACACACACACACACACTCACACAATTTATAACCCATGTGGAATATTTTATTAGTAACAGTTACTAACTACTAAAATAAAATCAGTGAATATAAAAATAGACCTTTTTATTGGTGACTACTAACAATGATTTTATTAGTCACTACTATCCTAAAACAGAATTTCTTCTCATGTATGTCTAAAGCCATAAATTGTGGTCTTTGGCCACGTTTAAGCTGCAGCATGGTGCATGGCGGGAGCAGGGAGTGGGAGAGAGATGGAAACTGGACTCAGGAGATCTGAGTTTACTTCCCAGGACTGCCACTTCCTGGCACTGTGACCTCAGACAAGTCATTTCTCAGTTTTCCCATCTGTAAAGTAGGGATAATGATAATATTCGCTCAGGATCATTGAATGTTATCAAAATGGAAATACATGTATGAAAATAGTTCATATGTTTTAGAAGTACATGTGCAAATGGTAGTTGTTGGTATTTTACAATATTTTCTTGATTAAAATTTAACATATTGGCTAAAAATGCAGTCTCCAGAATCAGACTACCTGGGTTTAAGTCCCATCACTCTCACTTACTAGATGTGAAAGTCCCTTAACTTCTCTGAGCTTCAGTTTCCTCCTCTGTAAAAGGTATAGTAAGTACCTAACACGGGGTTGTGTGAAGCACTTAGAGTACCATCTGGGAAATCATGAAATACTATTAAGTGTCCATTCATTAATTTATTCAACAAATGTTCATTGAATGCATACTCTGTGCTAAACTTATTCTAGGACTGGGAATATACTGCGGAAAACAAGAACAAAACATCCTTCCTCTTCTGTCACATATATCTTAGTTGGAGTAAGGAAGGTTTTATTAATAGAAGTAATAAAGTAAATGAGAAATATATTTGGAGGTAATATGATGAAAATTAAACAGGGCAATGTGTTACAGAATGACTCAGGATCTGTGTTAGTAATTAGAAGCTGAGTTATCATTACCATTATTATTACTGCCTTGACTCCTCCTTCTAAATCTATACTGCTGTACCCTGGCCTGTGTTGTTCAGTGGTTAGAGCATCAGCCTGCACACCAAAAAGTTGTGGGTTCTATTCCCGGTCAAGGGTTGCAGGTTCCATCCCTGGCTCCCCTTGGGGCTCATGTGGGAGGCAATCAATGGATGTGTCTCTCTCACATTGACGTTTCTCTCTCTCTCCCCTCCTCTCCCTCCCTCCTTTCCACTCTTTCTAAAACTCAATGGAAAAAAATATCCTTGGGTGAGGATTAACAAAAAAAATTTTAATAAGTAAATAAATAAAATAAATCTATACTGTTGAAGTGCTTCTTTCTTGTGCATGTGCTCATCTTTGGCTTAGATACAAATACTTTTAAAGCATTTCCCCTCCTAGTAATACTTAAGAACAATATTATCTCCAAAAAATATTGGAAATCCAAGTATCATGTGATTAAGTCACAGCTTGTGACATAGAAATGGACAGAGAGCTCAACTTTAATCACACTTAAACCTACCTAGGATTTTGATAGTCAATCTTTTATATGTTGGCCTCCAACTTTTTCAGATCAACACATATTACTAAGCAATTACTAGTATGTGAACGTCCCTATAGAGAAAAATGATATAAGAAAATAATTCTTGTTGTCAAAAAATTAATAATCAAGTTGGAGGAGAAAAGATATGTTTACAGTTAAATAATCTAAAATATTTAAATGACATTTCAAAATATAAAAATTATTAATTACCAAATACATTATTTGAATAGGTTAGTTCAAAAGAGAGAATAACATATTTAACTTGGGTAGGCAGGAAAGTTGACATTTGAATAACTAGGGAGAAGAAAATATTTCTAATGGAGAGAATCGTTTAAACAAATGTCTGCCAACAGTTGAGTGTAAATACATTTCACATAGAGTGAGCAAAACTGTTTGTAGAATTCTGAAGGAGGGGTAGACATGTGGTTATAAGACAGATGGCATCAGAATCTTAAAAAAAATAATAACATAAATGCAGTGAAAATGTATATGCGTGTATGCAGTAAAATTCTACACCTTGAGAATGTTTTTTTTTTTTTCTGACTACTAGTATAATGAAAATGAAAAAAGGCAGTGTTAAGGATAAGCAAGTCAAGAGGAAGGGCAAAAAAGAGAAAAATTAGGAAATTAATGTACATCGTGAGGTAGAACATTGTATTGACATATGGTCATTATGCAGGCTTTGTGGAAACCTTGGGAAATGTTTGCGGTGGATTAAATGTACAAATCAAAAACAGCTAAGGTTCTGTACTACTGATTAAAAATAGGTCTGTACGCATGTTAATGAAGAAGCTATTTACAAAGGCTATTAACAAAGGGTTAAGGAATCCAGGAAGAAATGGTGAGGCACCGGGGGCTAGTGAAGACTAAAACTTCCCTAGACCCAAAAGGGCAGGGAGGGAGTGGTTACAGGAACCTGGAAAGAGCAGGGGGAGGGGAGGCTCAGCAGCAGAAGCTGCGGCCTTACCAATGGGCAGCAGGGAGGGTGCCAGGAGAGTAAACACCCTGACTTCTTCCTCTGACCCATTGGTCTGCCGACACCCCCTATTGACTGTCCTCAAAGAAAAGCCTCCTTCTTCCTCCAAAGCATGGGAAGGAGGAAAAGGGGGAAAGTGGAGCATGAATACAGAGGGGCAAGTATACTTGTGTGAGCCTGTACCTGTGGGTATATTGTTCTGTGGGTGGAAGAAAGGGGTTGGGGGGTGGATAACTGGAAAGTAAGAAAATCAATTAGCAAGAGGCCACATTATGACATTCGTAGGCCAGAGGCAAATTTGTCTTTGTGGTCCTCTTCCTTCATTGAAAAAAAAAAAAAAAGTTTAAAATTGCATCATTATAAAGGCAAATATGTTCTAGGCTGGACTGTATTCATATCTTTTCTTCTGATTTTAAAAGCTATTGAACCATTTTCATGGACTTCTGCAAGAGATCAAAAATAAGATGGCAAGATCTAAACCAAATGGTGGGGTTCTGCTAGAAAGCAGAAAGGACACCCAGGATGATTTATGGGGTTTATGCACAAAGGGGCTCTTTGTAATCTGAGGGTGGGGTGGGAGTGAGATAGGGACTCACTAGTCCTGTGCAGGCCTGACGGGAGGGGCCACTGCCAGAGGCTGGAAAAGGTGTTGTGAGGGGAAGGCATCCTTAGGAGGAACAGTCCCTTAGGAGACTTCGACTTGAGGGACACAGTCAGCCTGGGACAACCTTGCAGGGAGGAATCCAGGTTATAAAGCCCTTCCTCCCCATTATCTGACCCCAAACAGAAGTCAAGGGCAGGCGAACCACTGATGGCGGATACACACACGTTCATTTCCCAGGGCAGAGAGCTGCTGGAAGGGTGGATATGCAGGACCAGTCAGAAGCTATTGTGGGGGCTTAAAAAATACTTTCTCTCCCACCTTTGAAAACGTGGGCCCTTCCTACTTTGATTAGCTTTGAATCCTAGTTCTAGAAATCATATTTCTGCCTCTCTACACCCCCCATAGACATAGCCTTTCCCCGAGGCAGCAAAATAGTCTGAACAGACTAATGATCATAAGGTCTGGACCTCTGACAGGCTAAAGACAGTGTCTTTTAATTTTTTAAATTTTAGAGAGAGAGGAAGGGAGAGGGATGAGAAAGAGAGAGAAACATCTATTTGTTGTTCTACCTGCTTATGCATTCACTAGAGGCCCGGTGCACGAAATTCGTGCACTGGGGAGGGTGTCCCTCAGCCCAGCTTGCACCCTCTCTAATATGGGACCCCTCGGGGGATGTCCAACTGCAGGTTTAGGCCCGATCCCTGTGGAATTGGGCCTAAACCTGCAGTTGGACATCCCTCTCACAATCCGGGACCACTGGCTCCTAACCGCTCACCTACCTGCCTGATTGCCCCCTAACTGCTCCCTTGCTGGCCTGATTGCCCCCTAACTGCTCCTCTGTGGGCCTGATTGCCCCCAAATACCCTCCCCTGCTGGCCTGATCACCCCCAAGGCTTTTATTAGTATAGATTGGTTGATTCTTGTATGTGTCCTGACCAGGGACTGAATGGCAACTTTGGCATATTGGGCCCATGCTCTAACCAACTGAGCTACCGGCCCCGCTGAGCTCCTGAGCCCTAAGTTGGAATGACTTCCTGGCTACTTTTCCATGAAACAGATAGAGGGATGCCAGAGCAGACCTCAGAGCTGCTCTTGAGACCTGAAGAAATGACTTATTACCCTTATGTCCCTTCCAACCAATCAACTCCCAACAGGACCCTGAACCACTCACCCACGATGTCTTGTGATTTCGCCCTGTAACACCTACACACCATTGGAGAGTCAGATGTTTTATTTTTTTCTTTTATTTTTTTAGTTCTCACCTGAGGATATGTTTAGAGAGAGGAAGGGAGAGAGGGAAACATCGATGTGAGTAAGAAACATTGATGAGTTGCCGTCCATCCGTGCCCTGACCAGGAATCAAACCTGCAACCTTTTTGGTGTACGGATGGCACTCCCACCAACTGAGCCACCCAGCCAGGGTGAGAGTTGGGTCTTTTAAAGTGCTAGCTCCCCACACTCCGGATTGACCGATTCAATATTAAACTGTTTTCCTTTAAACACTGCAAACTCCTCTGAGTGCATTTCTTTTGGCCAATGTGCCCAGGCAGACAAACTCAAATGTTAGAGTTCGATAAGTTCTTCTAGTTGGAGTAATAATTAGGTTACCAAAGACAGACTGAAAGAAGAAAATGTACAAAGTTTATTACCGATGTACACGATGGGGGTGTTAGGAGATATAACACATCGGGCAGCGGAGGTTTACATGCCATTATGGACAAAGGAGAAAGAGGGGAGCGGTCTGAGATGTCAAAGGACACAGGCAACTTACAGGTAGTTGAGGAAGCGCAGCACTGCAGTGGCAGGCAAGCTCTTGCTAGATAACCCAGAAACACTGGGACACAAAGGGAGGGGCGACCTACCTATCAGGCCCCTGCCTGAGCTTTCCTATCTAATGCTAAGTTGAACATGTTAAGACTCCATTCCTGGCGAAGGCCTTTCCATCTGAATCTCTTAGACAGGAAAAGGGAAGGTCAAAGATTCTTTCAGAATTTTTTGTTTCTTAATAACCAGTTTAAATATCAGTATCCTGAAAGGCACAGTTTTGGGGTGGCAAAACTTTAATTTCTCTCACTATATGACCACTGAGGGCCCCTCTAGCATGGACTTGGACTAGACTCAGCAGCGGATCTCAGCATCAGAATCACCTTGTTAAATTAGATTGCTGGGCCCAGCCGCCAGAGTTTCTGAACTGCTGGGTTCGTCGGCTGGGGTCCAAGCATCGGCATTCCTAACCAGTTAGAGTTTCCAGGTGACATTGATGCTGTTGATCGGAGGATCACACTTTGAGAACCATTGTGTAGAGTTCTCCATGGACCCTCTGTCCTAAGCCTTATGATTTGATCGCTGTATCTGCCGGCATCTAGAACAGTGCTTAGTAACATAACAGGTCCTGAATAAGAAATAAACAATTGACCTAAATGAAACTTTAACTAAAGCAAATCCTCCCTGACTCCATTTAATCATCTAAAAGGTACTCAACAATCCATGAGCCACAAGGAGGCAGTGGCCAAACCAACACAACAGATCTGCGGTTCTGACAGGCCTCTTCTAAGCTGGGGTCCTGTCCTGGGCCATTTCTAAATCTCACGTATCATAGAGGCCTGTTTGCTATGTTGATATGATGGTCCAAATGTTTTATTCAGTGTTAACAGCATAGTGAATGACTCCATCCTTAGTGTTTCCATAGTATATTATATGTACTCATCCAGCCATCAAATATTAAGTTACAGAGCTAAGGGCCATTCAGAGCGCTTGTCCCTGGGGAAACAAAGATGAATGACTCCTGCCCTCTGAGCTCACAGTCTAAAGAGAAAACAGACACGTACACAGAAAAACTATGGTAAATATTATCTTAGACATACAACGTGGTGACTAGAGACCTTGAATGGCTAGGCCAGAAGCAGGAAGAAGGAAGGAGGCAACTCTGCCTAGGAGTTTCAGGGAAAGCTTCACAAAAGTGACTTCTGAGATGGGTCTTAAAGAATGAACAGAGGTTTTCCTGGTGTGTAAATGGGAGAAGAGCCTCCAGACTGAAAGTCTCATTTGTATAAACAGGTCATATTTGGAAATTAGTGATAGTTGAGTATATGATTGCATAGGCCCTATGTGATCGGCAAACTCATTAGTCAACAGAGCCAAATATCAACAGTACAGCGATTGAAATTTCTTTTGAGAGCCAATTTTTTTAAACTTAAACTTCTTCTAATGCCACTTCTTCAAAATAGACTCGCCCAGGCCGTGGTATTTTGTGGAAGAGCCACACTCAAGGGGCCAAAGAGCCGCATGTGGCTCGCGAGCCGCAGTTTGCTGACCACGGTACTAGAGGCCCATTGCATGGATTTGTGCACTGGTGAGGTCCCTCGGCCTGGCCTGCAGGGATCGGGCCAAAACCAGCTCTCCAACATCCCCTGAGGGGTCCCGGATTTCGAGAGGGCACAGGCCAGGTGAAGGGTCCCCACTGGTGCATAATCGGGGCCGGGGAGGGACCGTGGGAGGGCTCCAGGGCATGTCCCACCCATCTCGCCCTGTCCCAATCTGTAGGACCCCAGCTAACCTAGCGGTCGGAGCATCTGCCCCCTGGTGGTCAGTGCATGTTATAGCAACTGGTCGAACAGTCGAACATACGGGCAGACATTTAGCATATTAGGCTTTTATTATATAGGATATTACTTCTACTCAAATAGATGAATTTATATAGGTTGTTCACTGCACAAGGACATCCATAAAAGTGGATAAATGGGGACTCAAATCCAGCTTGAATGCTGTACAATAAACTATGTGCCTATGAACTATACATACCCAGAAGAGCCAGCTTTTTTTTTTTTGGATCCATGCAATAGTTTATTTGGTGCACAGGACAGAGCTCCAACCACCTGAGCCACCAGGCCAAGGCTATCCTAGTGTCTTTTGAAAGGATGGGCTGAAATTTCAATGATGAAGTAACCATTACCATCCCCATCACATTTCAGTTCTAAGGTAAAAGTTATGATCCGAGGCTTCACTGGGAGGTGTAATGCCAGGGTATTAGAAGGGAAGAAAAGAAGTGAGGCAGAGAAGAAAAGCAGATAAAACATGGTCCACTCTGAATTGACCACAGCACCATCACCCCCAGCTGAGTGATGCAGGGCATCTAGGCAGGCTGCAGGAACTCCCTGCTGTTCCCCACCTCTCATAGGTTGAGGCTGGCCTTATGGGACCAATACACCCCCTGAATGTATTACCCAGCTGTCTCCATTGCCCTCTTCTTCAATGCCATTCTCCCACTCTGCTGCCAGACCAGCAGTCCCTCAAAGTGGATTATTATATTTATTTGTGTGTATCCAGGAATAGTAAAGTTCCCAAAAGGGGTGGAGGAGGAGGAAGATGATATAGTTTTAATAATCAGTTTTTAAAGATATTCTCATTCAAATAATATTTAATGCTTAATACATCTCAGAAACATCTATGATTTACTTAAATTATCACCTCTTTTGTAAATGAATGTTTTTCCTCTTAATGATTGCCTGTAATAGGCATTTGTAATAGTCTGTAACAAACCAAAATCGGAGCTTCCAATTTAAAATTGTCATTAATTAACACGACTGTTACCACCCGACAGTGAAGTTAGGGACACAGCCAACAGTCAGTAACCACTTCCGGAAATGTGCAGCAAAAATTCTGACTTTAAGACTTGTGCGTTGCGTTGTTTAGTGAGAAAGGAAATATTGAAGTATACCTGATCCTGCAAAGTTATTCGGTTCCCAAAATAGGCAAAGGGAGAGATTTCCCATTTTGTTCACCAACCCATAATTTGGTAGGAGGTGTTTGGGTTATTTTAATTAATTATTGAAAAATAAATATTCCAACAACTTGAAGTGAGCCCATAAAAGAATGTAAAAATATAAATTTAGCTCCCCTCTGCTAAAGCTGCAGTGAATGATAGAATTTCTACTGTCTATTCTATAAAAATAAAACGCGAGTTTTCAGTTAATTCCGTTTTCTCAAACACACACACACACACACACACACACACACACACACACACACGGTGCCACCCCAGTTAGAGGCTTTACCATGCACGTTCATTTCCACTCACAGCTGGGGCAATTAGAGAGTGTACTTAATGGAGTGTCATGTTAATTGTTTTCAGAGTTAACCAATTTCTCCATTTAATTGTCAATTGATTAACCTATTGAAATGTTAAGTGACTCAGTTTCCTTCCAGAGTAAACAGCAGCAGCATATGGTAGCGCCCTCAGCCAAAGGCATCGCTCATTTGCTTGGAGTCCATGTGCTGGTATTCTTCTACACCCCCCTGAGCTTTTAATTAGAAGAGGCAACGTTACACGTGTTTGTCTGCTGGAAAGGTTATCAGTGCGGAGGCTGACCTGCAGAGGCAAGGCTGAGCCTAGCAGCTTTAATAGGAAAGGTTTTCAGCTATGACGGTTGTACTTGATTGCATTGTGATGGTAATTAACTCAAGACTGCTTTCCTCCGCGTGTGTGGCGTCTTTCCCGTAGCACTAACTCTGCAATGAGATGTTTCCTGACACACATATGCACTTATTAGGCACTCATTGGATTCTAATAAGCATGCAAATAGTCAAGGATTTCTTTAGGCGAACGCCACACCACTCAGATTTCGGTGCCATGAAGTACGTAGGATGTTCCTTGCCTGCAGGGCGTTTTGCAGAGTGAAAAGCTGGCCCCCTTTAGTAGAGTGTTGCTGCTTTGTTGCCATGTTGTCTCTTCCCAGCAGATCTTCACAACTAGAAAGGAAAAATCATTTTAGCTTTTCAACTGAAGCACGCGTGAGGCCACGCGTAGGGTGGAGAGGTAGACTTAGATTCGGAAGCATTTTTCTCCCAATGTTCCTGTTAAAGATGACAACTGTGTTTTAGTGCCAAATCGATACAAGGGCCCGGTGTCGAGCTATTAACTCAGTCTTCTGGTCTCTTGAAGACTTGTTGTCTGACTCTGGGTGCGTGTCGCTCGCATGTGCGGTTTGACTGTACCGCACTATTGTTTCATTCTGAGCCAGTGCACAACCGAGCCAGCTTATCATCCTTGATAATGTTGGTAGCAGGCAACTGAGACAAAATGATTACAAACCTATGTTGTGTTCAATAGTTCTTTAGAGGATTTCTCTCTTAATAGTTCTGGCTCATTCATGTCTGATTCAGCACATTTGTTCTTGTAAAAAGGCATAGCTTAGGAGAGTTTCAGGGTGGGTTAATAACTCAACTGAAAATGGCTGCTCGCATTGTAAAACCTTGTTCCTCCAGTGGCTCGGGGCTTTCTTCAGTTTTGCTGCTCGGCAGCTTCGGCCCAGTTGGTAAACAGCTTAAGTCCAGACATCTTTTCATTCTCTGAGCAGCGGATTGAAATAAAAATGCATATAAGTGGCGACTGACTGGCGCTGGCCTAACAATAGCCTGTAACATTATGCAAGGGTATTTACATAGGAATAAGGCCTCGCTAAAGGAGATGGGGCAATTAATGATGTGGGCCACACATATAAGGAAAGTTTGTCCAATCCTTCCCTCAATAAAGATCTTTTGTAAAGTGCTATGGAAACTCAGAGGCCCCGGGGAGATTAAGGGGAGGGCTTTTCTGGGACTTTAAAAATATATGTATATATGTAATTGCAAGTTTCAATAAGCCAAATTATATTAAATAAATGCACAGGAAAGAATAGGAACTGTTTTGTTTTGATCATTTTGGGTAGTTTCTCTAACCCTGGAAAAAGGCAGTTAACATGTGTTTTCAGTTCTTCTCCCCTCCCTCCTTTCCCCTCTTTTAATTGAATAGAAAATCAGTTCTCTGAGATAGATAAATTCCTTAGCTACCTGTTTCCTGGAGTTTGAAATTCAAGCATCGTCTGTAAAATATTTGAAAAGTTTCACCATACTTACTTCTTATTTCAAGGGACGTTTAGACGACGGGGAGGAAACACTGCCCAGGGGCCAGGCCTGAGGGGCAAGCCTCGGGATTTTCAGGGGTGTCAGGCAGCTGGCTGGCACAATGCAAGCGAACAGGCACCCAAACAGGGAGGGGCCCCAAAGAAAAGGCAAGGGCTGTGTCCTAGGAGAATCTGAAAACACTCATTCAAACCTAGCCCTTTCTTAGGCTCGACGTCTTCAGAGAACAAGTATCTTGTTAGCCCAGATACAAATTGAAAAGTCAAATGCTGAAAATGATTTAACATAACTGTCCCAATATCCTGATTCGGGGAGGAGGGAGGTGGACATCCTCCCTACCCCACCCCACCCCAGCTGTAAAAGACAAATCCCGGGCAGCCCTGTCACATGTTTTCATTCCTATCTGAGGCTCACCATCTGCTTCTGCCCTTGGCCAGATAGCAGTACTGTTATTATTACTTTGCATCAGAATACTTTTCATAAAAGTATCATCAGCACTCTGAGAATAAGAGTGAAAAGTAACGCAAGCCCTCTTTGCATGTCTTCTGACCAGTGAAAGCAATTCCTATCTTTTAAGCGAAGCACTTCATTTCTTTCTTTCTTTTTCTTTTTTTTTTAATGTTTCCTCTCACTCAAAGGGCATTTTCTGAGAAAGCAGAACTTTGGCAGGGATTGCTCGGATCTCTGTTCACACTTGCTGGTGAACCTGTTCTTACTTCCAAAGTTGCTTTTTATCCCATTTTTCTCATTTCGACTTGGTTCATGAAATGCATGCCCCTATAGGATGAGTGAAATAAAATCTTAATGTGATAGCGCATAAGCTTTGGGTGCCTGTGTGTGTGTGTGGCATACAGAGGAAGTGATTTCAGCGGCAGCCCTGTCAGGCAGGCAGAAATCAATGCCTCATTGAGGACTATTGATCAGTACTAAATTAATTAGACTCCAAGGCTTATGGCAGTTGATAAGACAACTTGTTAATTTAGTCAATGATAGTGTTTTCCCTAAAGCAGCAAATACCCTCTTTTTTAGAGAAGGCATTTCTAATACTCGCTGCAGTTCTTTTAGTAAAAATACTGTTTTCATCTTTCTTGTTTCCTTTTTCTGGGAAAGGGGTGGTTAGGGGATGGGTGGGTTGATGGGGCGGGGGGAGGGTGGTCCAATAGGTAAGGGTGTGCTATAAAAATGTATATGCTGAAGCGTCAGTCTAGAATTTTCATTCTTCCACTCCCATTTCTGTTCCCTAGGCTAGTGTTACAATTTGGGGATGAAAAGAACGCAGTCAGATTATAACCCAGGACCTGGATTTCCCATGGGGCTTTGGCCACTCCAGCCCTCCGAGGATGTTCATTTGGAAGGGAGCTACTTCCTAAACCTGCATTTAGCATTGACTGATACAGATCGCTTTTGCTTTTCACTTCAACCTGCAACAGTGATGGTCATAGTCAATAACAAAGGCTTCAGCCCCGTCGGTTATGCAAACTGTGAATGGAATGAAGGTATCCCAGAATGCCCTGGACATGGGGCAGTACTTCCTGCTGGCTTGGAAGGACAAAAGGACAAAGCCCGGGAGTGTAGGGGTCCCACCAACAGCTCTGGGAGGCGACAGTCTGCTATCAGCGGCACTCCAACCCTCCGAGAATGCTAATCAGCTAGTGAAGAGCTCAGCCTTCTTGCCATAATTCTATAGTGTGGTTGAGGACCCCATAGTGCTCACTAAATAAAGACAACTAATTGAGAATTTTTTTGCACATTTTGCCCAGGGGACTTGTTGTTCATTCGATTCTTTGGGGAGAATGTACCCCTACTGACAGGAGGGACTGATTGTTTTGGCAGCCTCATGTTACTCTTCCCCGGGTCTAAGGCTGACTTTTGAAGTATGACAAAAATGTTTAATTTTTATAAAATGATGTCGCTGGGAATTATTTGAGATCTCAAAGAATAGGCATGCCAGTGTTCATCTAGAGGGGGAAAAAAAAATGCTGGCAGAGAGTTTTTTGAATTAAAGCCCTGTTTTTTTCTTTTTCTTTCTTTCTTTCTTTTTTTTTTCCCCCCTCTTAAATTGTATTTTCTGTGGTGAGGCCTACATTTTTGTGTCTGCAGGTGACACGTTGATTGAAACTAAAATTAATAAATCAGCTGAAAAGCTCACACCTACAGCTCACAGCAGGGCCTGGAAAACACGTTTATAAAGGGAGCTTTATGCCCTCATATAAAGAAGGAATAAATTACAGAAGCACTTGTTGCCCTGGGATTTGATTTTGCTTTGCAATCTGGTATCTTATTTTTGGAGGCTTATTGTAAATCAACAGGTTCCTGGTTGCTTTAGCAGGTGACTTTGCTATTAATCTCTTACTTGACCATTACAGCATATTAATGAGGAGGCTTCTAAACGTGGCTCTATCTTCTGACCAAGGAATTAAGTTTAAAAGGTGTACTTTTTGCTCAATGGCTTGCGGTTAGCCACGTTGAGGACCAAATGCAAAGTAGCATTTTCTACAGCGTGTGTAGTATTAAGGAGTGTTTTACGAACATATGCGTCTTACTGTGCTTTTCTTCTCTCCTACACTTATTCCTTCGCCATGGAGGGCAATTATGGAACTTACCAGTCTCTGTTCATTTTTTTTAACAAAATAAAATTATGTACAAATAACAAAATGATATCCTTTCTTATTAATGTGCACCCTCATTTTAATTAAACAATGTCAGTGTTCTTTGGAGGTGTGTTCAGAATTAAAATGTATGATTTGGGAAGGCAAGAGATTCAACATTTCTCAGCAGAGCCAGATTAATAAATGTCATTACAAGTGCGGGAATTTAACCATCACATTTCCCTTTAGAGTCGGAGGTAATTGGAAATGTTTAAGCTTGACAAAAGAAAGGAGTAAATATACCTATGGGGGTAGTTCAGAAATATAAAGAAGAAATGAGGATTTAAGCCTTAAATTTGTAATTACCAGGATCTCCAAAACGCATAATGGTGCAAAACAACCCCACATATAGGAAGAACCGCTTTGTTGCAGTCCACAGATGTTTCAAAGGACATCCTCTGGCATGATTATTAGTATTATGCATCTCCTTTCACATCTTTAGGGCTATCTGGTCCACACCTCAGGCATGCATGTAGCATGTAGTCTTTTTTGTAAACCTAAGAAACGTCAAGCTTGGGCTTTTCTTATTTTTAACTATTTTAAATCCAGGGTTTGTGCCAACTGAGGCATATATTTTTTAAAATATATAGTGGTATTGATTTCAGAGAGGAAGGGAGAGCGAGGGAGGGAGAGAAACATCAATGATGAGAGGGAATCATTGATTGGCTGCCTCCTGCACGCCCCCAACTGAGGATGGAGCCCACAACCCTGGCATGTGCCCTTGATCAAAATCGAACCCAGGACCCTTCAGTCCACAGGCCAACACTCTATCTACTGAGCCAAACCAGCTAGGGCGACTGAGGCATATTTGATGTCACTGTCTACCTTACCTTTTCAGGCTACGTCCTCAAGTATCTTCATTCTGTCGGTTGAGGTCAATACCATCATCTCTTTCCATAAGGAATTTTCTGGTTAGATTTCAGGAGAGGAGGAGGTGAGTTTGAGGCATTTGCAGATAAGTTGAAAGCTAATCCCAAGAATGAGTGAGCGTGAACATTTACAGAACCCATCAGATGTGACATGTTTATGAAATAGTCGTTCATAAAAACATCGTCAGTGTTATTCTATGGTTGTGATAGAGGCCTCTCCCACAGATGGGAGACTGCGGGAAATTGCACTGTCCTCTCCAACTGTTACCTAAGTTACCAGCTTAACTGGGCTTTGGAATTACACTACCAAGCTGCTCGGTTTGCAAGAACAAGGACCTTCATCTGCTCCAAAACCAGTGCTGTTCCCTGGAATCTGGGTGCTCGTTTTAGATTGTTGTGTTTAGGCCGATAAGCTGGGAGACCTTTGATAAGAACGGCCCCACCTCCCTCCAACAACCACAGAAATCGTTGACTTTGGACTCATTTATCGTTTTAAACTGAGAAAGAAAAATATCTGTTTAACACTGGGCAGAAAGTTTATGCACCAGAGATACAAACTCAGTTGCTTTAGGTTCTCGTGTAAATGGGAATGGTTGTCATGTTTGGTGGGGGCAAGGGTCTTGAAAGGAAGGAGGAGAGGAAAAAGGAGGAAATAAACCTCACATTACCCAAAATTAAGGGATTTGCTAGTGTGTTCTGGGGGGTGGGGGGGTGTCAGGCCATATATATATTTGTGGGACAAATTTCTAGAAAACCAAATCCCAAAGTGTTCAGACAGTGGTCCTGTGACAGGGGCTTATAAAGGACAGTTACTGTGAGAGCACGTCTCCTCCCCCAGGCCCCCTCAAGGGCTTCCAGCTACGGAGGTTTTCAGCCCTTTTTTGTCTTCTTACAACTTAGCAGGATCAGGACACGTTTCTGCAATGCATATGCAGATTTCACCTCTTGTTACTTTCTCTAATGAGCGTTCACTTAATCAATTTGACAGTAGCCTTTATCCCCCTCCCAGTTTTCTCCTTCACTTCCACTAAGAAAGTTTTCAGGGGGAAAAAAAAAGTGTTAACAGATTCAAGGAGACATTGGTGATGTGAAAGGAAGGGTAGGTAGCTGGTCCAAACGGGTGAATGGAAGGCTTCACAAGGACCCTACTCTCTGTCCAGCTCTTGAAAACAGGAAGTAGGTCTGCCAGTCTTAGAAGACAACCTGTACGCTAATAGCCAACAGGAAGTGATCTTCCTTTTCTCTACAACAGTGAGTTTCAACCTTTTTCATCTCATGGCACACATAAACTAATTATGAAAATTCTGTGGCACGCCAAAAAATGTATTTTGTTGATCTGACAAAAATAGGTATGATTTTGATTTACCGAAATAATAATAATAATAAATAATAATAATAATAACCTACTCTTTTTGCACCAAAGTGACATTTTTAAAAAGCAGGTGCCTGGCCTGCCAGCGTAGCTCAGTGGTTGAGCGTCAACCTATGAACCTGGTGGTCATGGTTTGATTCCCGGTTAGGGCCTTTTGCCATGTTTCGAGCTTGATCCCCAGTAGGGGGCATGCAGGAGGCAGCCAATCAATGATTCTCTCTCTTCATTGATGTTTCTATCTCTCCTTCTCTGAAATCAATAAAAATATATATATTTTTTAAAAAAAGCAGGTGCTTGCTCTGGGCGGGTATCTCAGTTGGTTAGAGCACCATCCCTATACATAAAGGTTGTTGGGTTCGATTCCAGGTCAGGGCACATATAAGAATCAACCCATGAATGCATCAATAAGTGGAACAACAAATGGATGTTTCTCTCTCTCCCTCTCTTTTCCTCTCTCTTCATCTCTCTCTCTAAAAACAAAATTTTAAAAAAACCCTAAAAACTTTTACACAAGAGACTATCTTGACATGAGATAAAAGAAATCAATTCATGTTGGCACTTCCCCATCGAATTTCCCAACAGAACACCCTAAATCTCATGGCCAGTCTTGACCTTGTTAGGTACCTGGGAGTGAGAAACTCAGGGGTGTAGGGCAGGTGTGTTTCAATCTAATGTGTAGTTCAGTCTTCGCAGGGAATGAGTATGAGACCCAAATCCTAGGAGTTCTCAATCTCAACCTGAATCTGCTACTGGGCAATCAATGTAACATATGGTCCAGCTGCTGGGCTGAGAAAGAAAGAGAGGGGGAGAGAGAGAGAGAGAGAGAGAGAGAGAGAGAGAGAGAGAGAGAGAGGAAGGAAGGAAGAAAGGAAGAAAGGAAGAAAGGAAGGAAGGAAGGAAGGAAGGAAGGAAGGAAGGAAGGAAGGAAGGAAGGAAGGAAAGGAGGAAGGGAGGAAGGGAGGAAGGGAGGAAGGGAGGAAGGGAGGAAGGGAGGAAGGGAGGAAGAGAGGAAGGGAGGAAGAGAGGAAGGGAAGAAGGGAAGAAGGGAGGAAGGGAGGAAGGGAGGAAGGGAGGAAGGGAGGAAGGGAGGAAGGGAGGGAGGAAGGGAGGAAGGGAGGAAGGTTCCTCTCTTGCCTGCAGGCAGCCAGTTTGCAGCCCTGGTGCAGCATCCAAGAAGCCTTCTTTACCTCTCATTGGGCCATTTTCTCCTTCCAATTCCCTCTGCTCCCTCCAGAACTCTTGTCTTTAATCTTAGCCAGACTTGTAACACGCCCACTTGACTCCCTTTCACTGTTCCAGGGCCAGAAAAATCATACTGAAGGGAGAGAGGAGAGGGCAGGGGAAGGAAGGGGAGCAGAACGCAGTGGAGAGCAGGGGAGAGGAGGACCACGAAGCCCGCCCTTACCCCCATTCTGTACGCAGTAGGTCTAGTTTTGCCTTTCCTGATAACCCACAGTACCTTTCTCCCCAACACCTATCCATTAAGTCCTCCCAACAGCCAATTGTTCACCTTTTACATTCAAAATGCACAATAGATTTGGTTTTAAGACAATCAGAGTCTGGTCTCTATCTAGAAGTTATGACTCAGGCTTATGAGGTCGCTGACAAATCTTTCTTTTCCTGTTTTGGGATGAGAATCTAGACGACCAGTTGCCTACCTTCTCTAGCTTGAGAGCCTGTTGGCCTAGCCTGGCTGAGTTTCTCTAACCACAGACAGGCTTCCTGCTGGAATTCCTCTGAGCCCTGGGAATGAGCACAACTTTCGAGTTCGCAGCTTAGCTTGGACCAGTGTCTCTTGAATTCGAAGGGCTGCACTGACATCTTCAAGAAGTGGAACTGAGTTGATCCACAGCTGAAAAGTATGCATTATGTAATCTGAACTCTTTGCTTCCAGTTAAAATGCAGAATACCAGGCCCCATCCCAAGATCTGCTGAACCCAGATCTGCATTTTAACAAGCTCCCAGGTGATTCATATATGCATTTCTTTAATTACCTTGGGATTTTTGAGAAGGGAGAGGTACAGAGTACTCTGGTGGGTTCTTTCAGTTCATTTTCTGTCTCCTAATCACAATCCCTAGTGAGTCAGGGAGGAGATGGAGTTTGGATTGGAAGGGAAAGAGGAACAGTGGGGATGAGACTCCATGGTTACTAACATGGATTTCTAATGTGCTAACTTTAAACATTATTTTAGCACATACACAATCAAAAATAGATGTTATTAAGTCCCTATTTATTCTGGAAATAATTTAAAATTTTATCTAAATTTTCTCTCCTTTGTTTTACAAAAGCACCCTACAATGCCTTCTACTGCATTGGTCTTTTCGATTTAGTGAACTAGCAGTTTAGCTCTGATTTCTATTTTTACTTAAGATTGGTTTATATGTAGGCGTCATTCTTGAACACTTTATGGTTTTCCTGAGTTTACAGGAAACATCTGGAAGGGTGTTTCCAGCACATCTGGAGGCACCTTGCAGAGGTTCAGCCATTCTTTCTCCATCCCTGCCATCCCTGCCATCCTGCCCTCTGTCCCTGAGCAGAAGGGCTGAAGTGAGCTCAGTATGCAGAAAGAGCACACCCTGAGGACAGAGAGGCCTGGGTTCACAAAGTTGGTTCCCCCATAAAGAATGTCTGTCCCTGTGTGGCCCAGTAGCTGAGCATAGACCCAGGAAACAAGACGTTGCTGGTTCAATTCCAAGTCAGGAGTTGCTGGCTCGATCTTCAGTGGGGGTTGTGCAGGAGGCAGCTGATCCATGATGTTTCTCTCTCATCGATATTTCTATCTCTCTATCCCTTTCCCTTACTCCCTCTCTAAAAATCAGTAAAAGTATATATATTTTTTAAAATGCCTGTGATCTTTGACAGGCAATTCAATATTTCTTAGTTTCAGGATCCTGCTCTGTGAAAAGATGATGAAAATTCGAAGGGTTGTTGGGTTGATTGAAGAGGTAACGTTTCAAAATCACCTACTGCCAAGGGGGAGGTTGGTAAACGCAGGCCTCCTTCCTCTCGTGCTTTCCGGGCAAGGCCTCTGAAGAGCTTGTCCAAAAGGAAGTGTGGCTGGCTGGCCCCAAGAGCAGAGGCCCTCCAACTTGAAAGTAAGTTATTTGGAGGTAGGTGAGAATCCAAGCTCTTTGGGTTGATGATTATAAATAGCGCCTGCTTATTAAACACCTACGATGTGACTGTGACGTTTGGCAAGTGCTTTAACCTTCCTGAACTATTCCCAGCCCTACCCCCACCCCCGCTCTGTGACATGGAGATTATAATGCCTAATAGGATTGTTGAGGTTGGTTAAAGAGGTTGCTTTACATTCATTATCTCATTGAATCCTCCCAGCAACCCAGAGAAACAGGTCTTACTTGGCCCCATTTCATAGCTGAAGACACTGAGGTCCAGATGTCCAGTCATTCACTCAGCGTCATGCAGCTGATCAGTGAGAGTCAGGTTTAAGTCTGGATCTTGCTAATCCAAAATTCACGTGCTCTCCGGCGTGCCTCCCCGTGCCTCCGGGAGACAGGCAGTGAAAGGGAAACCGGACAATGGGAAATACTTTTGTGTTTCCAATCCTTGATAATATTTCCTTTCAAATTCCGGGAGGGACCGTGATTTTCAAACTTATATTTGTTAATCTGCAAAAAAATCTGCAACTAACCAAGGAAGGAGAAATTTCCCCCTAAATGGTTTCAATCTTGGCAGTTCTTTCACCTTGGAAGAACCTGAGAAGCAGCAAGATCTGCTTCTTCGCCCTGCCTCCCAACAGAGTCCGGAATTCAAGTTTCAGGAAGGACAGTCTCCATCAAAGGGCGACATGTCTGGGAGCAGATGGTGCTCAGGATTAAGGGGATGCTATTCACTAAGGTGAATTGACTCCCAAGCTACACCCTCATTCATGAGAAGGTGAGTCACACCTATTCAACAAGAAGGGGCTTGAGGAATGATGGGAAATCCAAGTGCATTGCTTGGGGACCAGCGGAGGGAGAGGCAGAGAAAATGAATAGGGGGAAAAGGGGTTGTGCAAAGAGAACCAAGGACTCTCTAAAAAACCGCACTGATCAGCAACACTCAGCCTGTGATGATGAGCCAGCCTCACACATTTGCTCGGGCAGCCAGCATCAGCACTGGATCCCCGAACAGGTGGAAAATGTATTTCCTGGGCAGTCTGTTAACTGGGTGGGTAGCTGTGCCATGTTAAAAAGGCATGTGTCTACAAATACTGTGCTCACATATAGAAAATTTCTTGGAAATCTAAAACGGAATTCGACTTGATAATGAGTTCATTGTGGGTGAAGAGAGGTCTCTTTCCCTTTGCATTTGGGGCAGCCGTGTGGGTAAAATGACTCTCACTCTAGGTGGGCTGGCCCTTCAGAACCCCAGCCAACGTTGGCTTCCCTGTTCCTTACTATTTCCTAGAACTAGGATGAGGTGTGCCTGTAGAATAATGTCAAATTAAGGACAGTCTTCAAATCAGATAAGGGTTATTATTTGCGTTGAATTAGTGCTAATAAAGTGCCATGTTTTACATGAAGTGCAAGAAAAAATATTTTAATTTTATTTACCTATAATGTAATAGTGTTCTGGCTAATAATAAGTTGAGCTGCATTTAGTGACCTTTAGATTTTTATTTTTTTTTTAATGAAAGAAATTTGCGAAGATAAGCAACTTCCTTCTCTCATATACAGGACTTTCTTCTTTTAGCCATGTATTTCTTGCTCAGCAAAAGTGACAGGGACTCCAGATGTCTGCTTTACTAATAAAGATAAGTGTCATTTGAGTGACTGATGAAACCTATATAGCTTTCCAATTCAAATAGTTTGAAATTCTAACATGTCTGATATTTATAGTGACATATGAGCATCCTCTTCTTTTTATAAGTAACAGAAAGTCAAAGACCCTTTCCCGATACGATTCTAAGCACAGCAACCTCACTGCTCCAGGTTAATCAGCAAAGCATTTCTGTGTTAAGGTTCCACAACTCTTAACTTAAGGAACAACTGCCAGAAAAGCTCAGTCTCTTGGAGGCTGAAACCCTGAAAAGAAGAACACCCCAAATACCCAAAATATTCGGGGGTTTTGTATTGTTGTTGGCTCCCCCTTGTCCCCCTAGATTGTTGTTTGTTCTTTTTTCAATGAGCTTCTGGCCTTGTCCCAAGAAGCCCCCTGGACTGGTAACTCCCTGTCTGCATCCTGGCTTTATTAGATGGACACCAGGCGATAATGTACAACTTAAAAAAAAAAAAAAAAAAAAAAAAACGAAAACAAAAAACCACGGACAGGTTTGTTTCTGTGACTGTCAGCGATGTTTTGGCTATTTTGAGAATGTAGGACAGGGTTAAGGATTAGTACCAGCCTTCTCTCTTTTCTGTGTATCAGAGCCGCTTAGCAGTAATTAATCAGGACATTAGGTTTTGTACTCTTGGTTCAGGTCATTTGCCTATGAGCTGCTCAAGCCTTTTACAAAGGCACACTGCATATGTTTCTGGGTACCTTTCGGAGAGAAGATTTAAATTGGCCAGATGAATAATACTTTGTTACAAGTGTTTTGCCCTAGGCAACAAGGGTTTCTTCATATTATCATAGCCCGGAGCTGCAACCCTCCAGCTTGATGTGACTGGTGTTATACTGTCACATGGCAATGATGTAAGAACGGGCCTCTGTGTCAGACAAATCTGGATTTAGGGGAATTATAGCAGATGTTGCAAAATGGCAACAGTTTAGCAAGTTCCTTTTATCCCACGGTTGGGAGGCAGGACCACTAAGTGTACCAGACAGAAAAGAATGTTTTCTTTGATCCTTGACACTCTAGGGTAGGGACTTCCCCGGTTAGAGAACATCGTTAATGATATAGTTATACAGTCACTGGTGGATCAGAATACAGAATTAAGGGTTGGGCCCCCCTCCCCACCCCAGTATTTGTTTTTGATGGAGCTTAGTATTTGTGGTCATTTATATTACTTCAGAACCTCTCTAAGGTTTTATTCTTAGTAAAGAAAGCTTAATTCACTGGAAGAAACTAAATAACCATAACAAAAACTAACCTGCATGAAAAATATGTTAACCTTGGCAATCTTATAATGTTCACATCTAGTAAGTATTAATGAGTGTATTCAACCACGTTGAATAACAAGGTGCACTGCCTTGTCGGTGTTCATGCAAGTCTTAGTTTCTTAAAAGACAAAGCTGTTTTCAAAAGCTGTGGATTCCTCTGATCTTGATTCTTTTCTATTCCATTCTAATAAAATTAACTCATACCCATGATCAAGGTGACTAGGTAGACAACAGTGACGTGGAGACAAAAACAAACACAAAAGCCATTCCCCGATAGAAGTGATGCCAGGTTTGATTTATGTGGTTAGCTGTGGTCTGGATGCATTTTGGGGACTATCTCTGAGTTTCTAGAACCTTCTTTTGGAAATGCAGTGTTAAATACCAGTACAGCAGGTTGTCCACAGTACTTCATTACATACCTGCAAAAGACAGCAAGTGCATACTAGACAACAAGAAATAATTTCCCACTAGGTAAAGATTTCCAATGATTATTAAAAAACACATGCATAATGGATTTGCTCTTTTTTTATGCAAATGTTTATTGATCATTTCCATTGGAGCATTAGACAGTGAAATGTGTGCAAACATTTAGACAATTTCTTTAAAGGGCTTCTATCTTTACGAAGAGTATTATTCAAAATATTTTTACTTGCAAATTATGATCACTGCTGGGAGCCCTTGAAATAATCAGCACATCCTAATTTTTCAGACAGTTTTTGATTAAAATGAAGAGAAAAAAGAATAAACATGAGGTGTGTTTAAAGAGCATCAATGGAGGCAGCTATATTTTGTATATCTTTTGAAGATATCAAAGGTAAAGACAAACACAAAAGCAAACTGAGAGAAGACTGTCAATAATGTCACATCGTTCTTTATAAAATACCGTTTTATTACCTTTGTGCATTTCACTTATTTTACCACCATTTGATCTGGAGAAAGGATTTGCTTACGCAGTGCAAGGACAGAGGGTATTGAGGAAGATGTTGAGTTTTGTCATTTGAATAATAGATATTAGGCAGAAATAGACTATAATTATATATATTGCTATCCCTTTAATAAGATAAACATATGTTCTCAAAATACATGTGCTAGCTAGAGATCGATGTAAAACCCACATTTAAAAAAAAATTTTAAAATTACGTTTTGTTTAAAAATAAAACTCGGCACATCTGTCCTACTAAGAGCTTTCAAAGTGGGAGCTTCCTTAACAGTGGCTCAGCCCTAACTTTGAATTTAAGATTACATGATAAAACGCACACAATTTTTGGACATCATTCGTCTAACCCCCTGACTGAATCCTTTCCCATGATTTAAATTAACCTCTTAATCACCTAAATCCAGGTCAGTAACAGTAACACATTTTACATTTGGTTACAAAGACAACCCTAATGATTGGATCAAGTATTGAGCTGTACATATTGGTGTTTCTGTAGACATTAGAAGTGCGGGGGTGGGGGGCGGAATGAAAGTGACTTTCTGAAACCTCTGTGTTTAAGAGTCTAGGGTGGGGGGGGGGGAGACTCTGTTAAAAAAGGTTTCCAATAAGAGGTTTTGTTTTTCTTCCTTTCCCCCCTCCCCCTTGAAATGTCTATCCCAGCTATCTCAAAACAAAACAAAACAAAACAAAACCCACAGAAAATGCGAATCACAACTCTCGACCCTCCAGGCAGCATACACATTTTGTAGCTCAATCTGAGAGCCAGTTGGGAGAGTTTGCAGCATGGTAGTCGCATCTGTTGTTTCGCTGTTCAATAATTCAGCTAGCCAAAGTAGGAAATGCAAACACTCCCTTTTTCATATTTGCATACTTGGAATTTGGCTTTTTGATTCACGGTTGTTCCCATTAGCTTTGAAAATGCACGTTCCTGTCTAGTTGCATGTTTTGCTTGAGTGAGCTCAAATTATGCTCTTGACTCAAATATTATTACAAGTGTAAATACTTTGGAGATGTAAGTGTCTGCCACTGATGTGGGGGGTGTTTGTCTTATTGATTTTCATCTGGCGAGTTTAAAATATGAGCAAACTTTTCATGGAGGGTTTGGGGCATTTGTTTGAACACTCCTGGAGTAATTGGAAATGCAACAATTGTTTAAAAAGTGGCATTGTCCATGAAAAGATTTAGTGAGGGATGAAGAAATTTCTTGAACCTAAAGACCTAATCTGGTGATCCAATTCTCCCCACTGTGTCCATTCCCGTGAAACTCCATTGACTCGCCCCTATCCATCACTAGCGCCCCGCATCCTACCTAGCCAATCCTCTAGATTTCCCACATTGTCTCCTCTTTTGTCTTTTCAGTCTAAACAGAAGAACAACAGATAGGGTTCTGAAGGGCAGGGAGCATCAGGAGCTGCAGGAGAATGGCTGCGATGAGGGTCAGAGTCCTGCCCCTACTGCCAACAGTTACTACGGTTTGTGCTGCCCGGCTGAACAGTGTTCAAAGGCTTTGCTGGGCTTTGTTCCACTGTGTAGGGATTAGGCCTGGCGGTCTGAGAATTTGCCTTCTAATTAAAAAGGATAAAAGATAGAAGTAGCATTAGACTAAAACAGAGCAGTGATACTTCACAGGCTGATTTCTTTTTTGAAAGTCACAAGACAACGCTGGAAGTTGTCGGGATATTTTATTTCTTCAGTATGCCATTCACATTAAAAAGAGAAAACTTTGGAAACTCTTCCCAGCTGTTGTGCGCGGCCCATGGAGGTCTAATTGCATCTAAAATATCGGCTGTTTACAGTGAGGCCGTTTGGGTGAGGGGGATTTGCAGTCAGCGTTGGAGAACGAAGGCGGCTCCCAGAGCCACCTTCCTCTTTTGCAAATGCTGGCAAGAAATTAATTCTCCCAAAAGTGAATTCTGCTTTTCACTCCACCCTAGTGTGCCTGGCGCTCAAGCCTCCCCGATGCCTACCCTACCTCTTCTTTTGTCAGGGATCAATCATTCCTTTCATCTCCTTGCAGCTGTAGACACTATCTTAACCAGGTGTGAAATGCAATTAAGAAATAATTCTGACCTCACAGTCTTTTTTTTTTTTTCTTTTCTTTTCTTTTCTTTATAGCAATCTGATGGAGGGCAAATTTGAATCTTTCACATCAGTCCTGTTCTCGTTTTGTGACGGTAAATGTGATCCTGTGCCTACATGTGTTCAGAAAGAAGCTGTGCAGGGACCCAAGGGCAGACTAGCAGCATCCACACAGAGGATGCACCACCGTGGAGCGTGCTGCCCGCCATCCAGCGCGCCCTTCCTGCCAGGTCTAAAGAACTATATGCTGACAGGAGAGACGCAACTGACACTTGTTGAATTGAACAAGCGCCTGGGAGTGATTTGCCAAGTACTCCACAGACGGGGTCTACCCACTCCATCACAGGAAGGAATTTGAGGTGAGACTTTCTGTTAGAAATGCTGATGAGATTATATAAGTTAGCTGAGGTGGGTTTTTTGTTGTTTTTTTTTTAAGGGGGGAAAAAGGGAGGAAAGAGTTTTGTGGAGCACTTCAGAGCTTTCAAAGCCACTGAGCTCAGATTGCACACAAGTATAAAGGAATGCTCCCTCGTTCCCACAGAGCTCATGTTACGTCATGAGCCAAAGCACTGAATTTCCTATTTTCCACTTATTTTTGTTTTCAATTTGCCCAGCATAAACAAGTACAGCTCCCTCAGTTTTAAGTATGAGATTATGAGACTAACCGGTATATTTCAGAGACACACATAAATATACTTCTGCTCACTTTCTTGAAAAAAAAAAACATATTATTTTATGGTTTCTCTTGCTTTTATCAAATTAAGCAAGTTATCAATGGACCACATTGGATATGAATGGAAACATGGTGACTTTGAGAAGGACACAGAGCCATCTCACCATCCAGCGTATCATTTGGGGGGCTAAGTCCATGACTAATGTGAATATTGTTCTCATCACAAGACAGAACTCAGTATTTCTGATTTTCAAAATGTTAGCTTTTTTTTTTTTCTTTTAAAGCCTCAATGGAATTAATATGCTAGTGACTGTATTTTCAAAATGCATGAATTCATTCTGAAACTATAGGAACTATTGAAGAAACAATGCTTGTGAAATAATCCATATTGATGTCAATCATCACCTTTACGTGACAGAATGGAAAGGGTCTGTCCAGTTCTGAGTTCAGGGAGAGCCAGAACTCAGGGAATGTACGTTAAGTTTCAGCCCCTTCTTTTTGAGATGACCATTCCCCCTGCCAATTTTCCAAATGTAGCAAAGCTGGGCCTGCCAGCTCCACTCTAAGGAAAACAAAGATAATAATCTGATTTAGATGTTGAGGAACATCGGCAGAGATGACAACACCAGTAGGTAACAGTGAGTCGACCTTTCTGTTTGCAGTCCCGGAGTCTGCTCAGCATTTAAAACATGTCAGCCAGTTGTACAAAGCCAAAGCGTTTTAAGAATGTAATTCACAATATTTTGGCTTCTATTTTCCACCAGCTTCTGGGTAATATATTGTATAAGAAAGCGGTCTTTGTTGTGTTTGTAATACATGTATAACCTGGTGGGAAGCCGAATAAGAAATGTATATTATTTGCATAACTTGAACTAAAGAACCTAGTGCATTATTGGGCCTTGAATGTCTTAAATTTAAGTGAGCTGGCTTAAGAGTAATATTACTCTATTACGGTTCTGTAATTCATATAATGAAATCATACGGCTGAAAAAATGTCAGGTTTTCACCATGATAAGTGGAACCTGATTTTTGAGCTCCTTTTTTAATGAAAACAGTAATTTGTAAACTGGCACATGTGTGCCCCTTTTTGTTTGCTGACAATAACCGGCGGCTGCATTTGCATCCTTTCATCTGCTCTCCCCTCCGCGCTCGCTAGAAAGGCCCATGTAGCCTAATGGTGCGGGCACCAAGGACGAACAGCCTCCTGCAAAAGCCGGGACCTGCTTCCCAGACAGAACTCCTGGAACGTTCGGGTCCCTGTGCCCTTGTCTGTGTCCTGACAAGCTCCTCTACCGTGACCTGTGTTCCCTTCAAGTCCACCCTGTGAGCCCTTAGAGCAGGTTGTGCTGGACAGACGCCCCAGGGTTCTCCCACTGGGCTCCATACACGGGAAATTAGGAGACATCCCCTCACATGGGTGGGGCTAGTCATCCTTTAAATCTTGTGGGTGAGGGATGTTTTCCCTTATTAGAAACAGAAACCCTAGCCTAAACGAGCCTTTGGTCTTAAAATAGCTGAAGTTACTTAAGGTTTGTCTATAGAGAACAGTATCGTATATGCATCTAATGATTCTATCACAGAAGAGCACATTTTTGCCTGGCTGAGTGTTCTTACAGCTAAGGAGAGATTATTCTTATCTCTCTATATTTGGGAATAAAGGATATAGTGTATAACCAGATGTCGGAATGCTCCCTTCTGGCCACACCAAATAGATATGATTATTATATGTTAACTATTTTACGCCACAGGACTAAAATATTTCTTGGAAGGACGGAGGAATAACTAAATTAGTACACTAATCGAGTAAAAAAAAATAAAGGAAGTGATCAAATGTGGAGAAGCACAGAGAAATTGTTTGAGATATTGCACATTTGGGACATATACCCATACCTATTATCAAATAAATTCAAAGGCCAAATACAAACTACATTGTCTTTTGTTAATTTGATCTAAATTCCTTTTACATTTTAAAACTGGTTGATGGAGCTGAGAATGCAACACGGCGGGCATAATTGTAATAGCAGTTAACTCTGGATTCTAAGTAACGCTATTGAAAAAGTAATAACTGCTTTTAATCTTAATTTTTTAAAGCAAGGTCTGAAACAGATCAGCTCAACAGGAATCGCCCTTTCTGAAGATTAAAACCATCACACTAGTTCTACGAAGGGCATCCTAGAGAGCCTGTGGTTGACTTTCTGCTTTTTGTTTCTGGAAAAAGGGCGTTGGGGGAGGGGAGGCCTTGGAGAGGAGCTATTGGCTTGAAGAATAGACTTGGACGCGCGTTGCAAGCTCTGAAAACAGATTTCTTTATCCGCAAGCCAGGTTGGAGCGCATCCCCAGACTGCGATTGGGAGCCGCCTTGTCCAGCTGAGAAGACTGCCATCTCTAGGAAGGCATCTGAGCGGGATGCTTTGTCACGTCCACGTCTCTGGGCTTTTCTCAGCCTCAGGTCTCTCCTAAGCGGGAACATTCCAGGTTTGCCTATCTGTGCTTTGGTGATACGGACTGCTGTCCACCTGTGTGGGGCTGAGATCACACGGCTCCTGTCACTGGCAATGCGATTTGGATGGGAACCAAGGTCATAAGGTAACTAGCCAGTGCTTTATCCTCTCCGCCAAGCCCTTGGTAAGGGGTGCTCTTTGATGTGGAGAATGGTAGCTGGCTTTTCCAGAACTTATATCCAAAAGAGTAATACATAATGCATTTGCCTCTGTCCTATAGCTGCTGGCACGTGCCTGAAGGTTAATGTAAAGATTACTTAATGGCAAGAGCTACTTTAAATGAATCAAATGCTTCAGAAAGCAAAAAAAAAAAAAAAAAAAAATGATCCTCCACTAACAAAAAATAAAAATTGCAAAAGCAAATACACTTACTTTTCAACTTCTGCCCAACAATTCACTGCATCTCCCATCCAAGTACTAACCAGGCCCGACCCTGCTTAGCTTCCGAGGTCAGACGAGATCGGGCGCGTTCAGGGTGGTATGGCCGTAGACCAATTCACTGCATCTCTTATTTTAATGCAAGGCAGCCTCTGGCCGGCAGGATCCCCCTCACTAATGGTGCCTCTTTCTCCGTGGTCTCATCATGATGAAATAATGTGCAGCTTACAGTGCCCCTTCTATAAGGTGTAAAGAGTTCTGCTGATGCATAGACTGATCATATCCGCTGTATTGGTAATAAATGGCTCCACCCTGGTGCCTAATTGCAGTGAAAAGTTGTTTGTGTCTTTTCACCAACAACTGCCTTTGGTTCTGAAGATTGTGTCTCCTCTTTGCTTGCCTGAGCAACATCAACATAAAGCATATAACGCATTGGCTTGTCACAGGTTTGTGTTAGACACTTGACCAGGTCTGCAGTTTTTCCTTGATACAATCATTACTTCATCTGGGCATCCAGGTCACCTGATTCTTTCTTGTTTCCCCTGTGACACCTGGTTTTGATGAGCCACGCCCTCCCTGGATTTCAGAACATGTAAGAAAGAGAAGTAACCTAAAAATGGGAGTGAAGGATCTGAAGGAAGTGGTAGGTTACATCAAAATGGACGCCAAATTGGTACCAACCTCAGAGGCTGGAATCACACAGCTGGCATTGGAGCCGCTCTGACTTAAACCCAGTATTTGGCTTGAAAGCCCTGCCCTGAACCACTATTCAATGAGCAACCAACCACCATCCCATGGAAAGGAAGGTCCTAGAATGGCACATCCTCTGTTTTTATGAAATACGAGTGTTTAAAAGCACAGACTATAAAGCCCAACTGCCTGGGTTCAAGTCTTTTACTCATTTGATGATGTGGGACGACTTAACCTTCCTGTGAGCTTCCTCATCTGAAAAGTGGGAATGGCAGCAGACCCGTCTCTCTAAGCGGTGTTGTCAGGATCAGAGGAGCTGGTACGTAAGGACTCTCAGAATAGCACCTGGGTTGACATGGTCAAGACTTAATAAGTGTCCAGTTTTCTTTTGTTGGTGTTAAGTATCCCATGTTGATTTTTTTTTTTAGAGTTTAATCATTGTATTTTCCTGTGGCATCAACATGCCACTCGGTTCACTCTGCCAGGATCCGTGTCTACTATCGCCAAACCGCTTCGTGATCAAATAGCCCTTCCACTAGCAACCTGAGGGAAAATGCAGGCTCTCCTTTCCTTTCTCAGAACTCTCCATCAAAATTATATGTATATTTCAATGCCTAGGGAGGGCCAAAATGTTTGGGTTAAAGAACGTATTGATTATAACTTCGTAATTTTAAAATCAAAGTGCAAAACTCAAAAGCATCTTAAAATTAGCTCAGAAATAAAAATTTAAAAAGGGAAGTATCCTACCGATATTAAACATGAAGTCAAACTCCCGCAACTTACAAATTGAAGCACTCCATAACTTGTAAACGTGCTTAGCACTGCTGCGCACAGCCAATGGCAGCACGGCATACATTCTCTGGACTTCACTATGTGTTTCTGACTGTGATGTTAATGGCTCCTTTGAAGAGGTTAAAAGCATATTGAGAGCAGCAATCGATGCAACTGTATTTAGATGTTGCGATTTTCTCAAATATTAGGCTACACCTTAATCAGAAATGCATTCACCAGATTACAAGGTAAAGGACACTTGTCACACAATAATAAATATTGCTTATTGTCTTTGATGTTAACCTAATCACAGTGGGTTTTGTGTGTTTTTTTTAGCACAGCACATATAGTTATTATCTTGATATCTTAATTCTAAATGAAAATGTATTTATAGAAGACTACAGAAATTGGAGCAAAATTTTCAGAAATTTTAAGCCTAAATGACTGCTTGTTACAATGAGCCACATTTTTATTTCAGTGCTTTTTTGGCCACATTGAAGTCATGGCCAGTTTCCCTGGGAAGTCAACAGAAGTTTGGCAGGTGCATAAGCTCTGCAGGGCAGAGAACAAGAGGAGAAAGGAGATCAGAAGGTCATTGTAAAATTCTGGACACCTTTCTGCAGCTTTAATAACTCAGACTCAAAGAATGACAAAATTTGGGAGAATTCTGAACTGGAAGTTGGCGGATTTGGTAGTTTTCTTCTGGCTAAGATCTAGAAACAGTAGGAGGCCACCTCTGCTGTTGACGTAAACAGGATTCCAGACACTAAACAGGATTCCAGACACAAACGGGCCTCCCCTTCGAGTGGGGGCACAGACACCCCTGCCCATGATGACCCACTGACACTGGATTTCTACTGGGGTCTGCAGCCCTGGACCCAGCAGTGGGCATGTCCCTGGGGAATAATCTGACACGTGAATGAGGAAAACCCGAAGCACAATGTGGATTTTCTTTTCTTTCTTTCTTTTTTTTTTTTTTTTTGCATTTCTTTGTTTTGATCATACTGTTCATTCTTTATCAAAATGCCTTTCTCCGATTTCCTCAGCCCAGCAGTTTGAACGTTTGCATGAAGTAGACACATATCACTGCATATGAACCGTGAAATGTATTTGAAAATAAATGTTTTAATTAAAATTGACATTTCTGAGCCTACTGCTGAGGGCAGCTGCTTTTTCTCTAAAATTACTTTGTCCTTCTCCATAGGAGCCCAATATAAGAGGAGTTTCCATCCCACTTTAATACTAATTTAATATCAAAAGAACAGCATTACTGTGTATACACAAATTTTCTTCTTTAGGTTGTTAAACCAGTTCAAAAAGATTACAAATGGGTTCTGCACTCTCATAAAGCATTCGCCTATTTTCCGAAACGTGTGCACTTAACAAGATGGCTGTCCAAGACTGGTGGCATGGAAGCTCTCTCGTGCAGATCTCTCAAACCATGATCTCCTGGGTCATAGGTCAACTCTCAACCACTGAGCCACCACAGCCAGGCCGTGTGGTCTCGTTTAAAAGAAGACTCACGGAGGTGAGGGAGCAATACGTGGTGACTGGAGAAGAGTGCTCCAGGCAAGAGGAAAGCGAGTGCAAAGGCCCTGAGGCAGGCCTGTATCTGGAGAGTTTGAGGAGGCAGCAAGGAGACTGCGGTGGGTGGAGTGAGAAGAGCAGAGTGCAGAGATAAGGGCAGGGAAATAAGGCACAGGAGGCCATGGTAAGGACGTTGGCTTTACTCTGAGCCACTGGAGGTTTTCATTAGCGGTGACGTGATTTGACCCATTTTTTTTTTAAAAGAATAATAACCCTGGGTGCTGTGTTAAGAACAGATCATAGTCCTTTCCAGACACATACATGTATTTGGTAAGTCTCACAACAGTCCCCTAGTATTTAAAGTACAAAGAAGTTGAGTGACTTGCCCAAGGTTACACCTAGAAAGTAGAAGAGGTGGGTTTTCACACTCAAGTTGCCTGACTATAAGCCCTGCCTCCAAACTGCTATGCTCTGCTGCCTCTCCACGAATAGGACCAGAAGTGATACATGCTGCCACAGAAAGGGCTTACTATTAATTGGGCAGCCACACAAAGGCATATACGATATAATTTAATGTTGTGCTGATAAGAGTATTAAATATGACATCTGTTCCCATACTTCAGGAGCCACCTAAAGGCCAATGGCTTGTCTTTTCCTCTAATCTAGATCTGGTCCTGCACCGAGTCATTTATATATATATATATATATATATCAGAGAGGAAGGGAGAGAGAGATAGAAACATCAATTATGAGAGAGAATCATTGATTGGCTGCCTCCTGCATGCCCCCAACTGGGGATTGAGCCCACTACCCAGGCATGTGCCCTTGATAGGAATCAAACCCAGGACCCTTCAGTCCACAGGCCAGTGCTCTCTATCCATTGAGCCAAACCAGCTAGGGCCGAGTCTTCTAATTCAACCATCTAAATCAGTTAAGTGAGCTCAGCACGCTTGATTAATAGCCTATCATGTGCCAGGATTTACACTAAGCAGTTGCGTTATCTTTGCCCTTAAGGAATTTATATCACAGATAACAGAGAAGCAGGAGCATTGTTCAGTATAATGTGTCTCCTGAGCATCTCCACCTGGATGTCTTGTGGATGCTTCGCAGCAATAGGTCCTCAATCAACGACTGCCTTTAGCCTCTCTCTTGTATTTTGTATGTTGAAAAATGGTACTTTGATTCTTCCTTGATATCACCTATTCTCTCATTCCCCACCTCCTGGCCAGGATTCCTGTCAGTTCAACCTCCTAAGGATTTTCAGGATGACCCTCCCCCTCTCCATCCTCTCTCCTCCCTTCCCCTCTTGCAGACCACCACCAGCTTTAAGCAGAGCTGAGGTCAGCAAACGCCTTTTTGTAAAGAGCCAGATGATAAATGTTATGGGCTTTTCAAGCCACAAATAGTCTCTGTCAAATATTCTTTGCTTTGTTTGTTTGTTTGTTTTACAAACCTTCAAAAATGTAAGAACCATTCTTGGCTCCCAGGCTGGAGCTGGCCATGAGATTACAACAACCCTCAATACCTACCTCCAGGCCTACCTACCTCCAGGGCCTTCCCCTGCCCTTATTTCTGTATTAGACATTTTAAAGTCCCAAGGCTTTGGTTCTTTCCTTTTCATTTAAATCAGCATAAAAGCAGCTCATATTACTCTTCTCATTTAAAATTTTTAACATGCCCCCTATTAACCGTGGAATAAAATATAGATTCTTATATGCAAACAGGCCTTCTGGCACCATCTCCTATTACCTCATCCTCCACACTGAAGGTCCCACAAAGAACTTATCTTTCTCCAAACACCCTGTAGTTCTCAGAAGCCTTCCTATCTTTGCATATGCTGTTCCTCTTCCTGGAATGCCTTCCCTTGCTTTCTTTTTCTCCTTTTCTTTTTAAATTCTTAATTGATTTACCCTTCAAGGTATCTCAATTCACATTTACACTTCAAATAAGTCAACAAACAACAAGTGCTGGTGAGGATGTGGGGAAAAAAGGAACACTAGGTCACTGGTGATGGGAACGCAGACTGGTGCAGTGACTGGAAAACGGTGTGAAGTTTCCTCAAAAAATTAAAAATGGAACGCCCATTTGATCCAGTGATCCCACTGCTAGGAATATATCCTAAGAAACCCAAAACACCAACAAGAACGAATATATGCACCCCCATGTTCATAGCAGCGTTATTTACAATAGCTAAGAACTGGAAACAGCTCAAGTGCCCATCCTTGGATACGTGGATACAAAAGCTGTGGTACATTCCATGGTACATTTACACCATGGAATTCTATGCAGCAGTAAAAAAAGAAGGATTTCTTACTCTTTAAGAGAGCATGGGATGGACCTGGAGAATATCATGCTAAGTGAAATAAGCCAGTCAGAGAAAGACATATATCACATGATCTCACTCATATATGGAATCTAATGAATAATTTATCTAATTAAACTGGTGCATAAAAGAGAACCAGTGGCATGGAAACATGGAACAGACCTACAAATCTCAGAGGGAAGGGGGTCGGGGGGGGGTTGGGAAGAGATTAATCAAAGAACTTGTATGCATATATGCATTGTCCAGGGACCCAGACAATAAGGCAGTGAAGGACTAGGGTAGGGTGGGAACTGGGTGGAGGGGGGCAATGGGGCAATGGGGCAAGAGGGGGAAATCTGTAATACGCTCAACAATGAAGATTTTTTTTAAAAAGTCATCTAATCTATGAAGTGTTCCAGTTTCCTCCTTTGCCATTGTCCTGAATGGCTGGAAACAATGGCCTCCCCGGGCTCCCAAAGGAATGTGAACACCCTTTAACATAGTTGTTTCCAGTACAATCAAGGTTACCTGGTTTCAAGTTCAGCTCTGCCACTGACCAGCTATGGGACACTGGGCTGAGCTCTTCCTTGGTTCCTTCTAAGGAAAATAGGGGTTATGTAATGATTAAATAGAAAATACATGTTACATCCTTAAGACTCTCTGTCACATTCTCAAGATTCTAAGGCTAGATATTATCTCAGCTAAAACATTGAATGTGATGTCTGACAAATCTGTCTCCTCATTAGATTTAGTTGCTTGAGGGCAGATACTAGATCTTCTTTATCTTTACTCAAGATCTAGAAGATCGTTTGTGTTGAATAAATGCTTGCTGAATGAATGAATGACCCTAAGTTTTAAACCAGGTATGTTTACTCACAAAATTCCTTTGAAAAGAACTTCCTGCTGCCCTGGGACTGCTGATAGCATGGGCAGGAGGGATGTCCTTCCTTGGGAGCAGAAAGGCCAAGAGACACAGCAACTGGGACTATGAGTTCTTAAATAGATGGTCTGAGTCTATAAACCACCTCCCCCTACTGAGTAGCTTCAAGCACCTCACTTAACTTCTCTCTGCCTCATTTTCCACCTGTGCCTTAAGCATTGAGCTTATAGAATTTTTTTTTTTTTGAGGCTGAAATGACTTACACATTTAAAGCACTTAAAACAGTGTTTGTGTATAGAGCACACACTCAGTAATTGCCAATGTCATTATGATTATCAATATCACTCTAAGGGTTTAGGGCTATGTCAGGACAGAGCCATGCTTTGCTTCAAACCCTGGACACAATCCTATTGAGTTATGTCACTCCACACTTTCTTTTTTCGGGTCTCAGGTAATAGCAGGGCCAGCTCCAGGCATAGGTGATGTGGAAATGTTAGGTATGTCAATATTTTCTTGCCAAGGGCACATACCTCAGTTGCAGGCTTGATAGGGGCTCATGTGGGAGGCAATTAATTGATGTGTCTCTCTCACATTGATGTTTCTCTCTGTGTGTCTCTCCCTCTCCTTTCTACTCTCTCTAAAAATCAATGGAAAGGGATGTATTGGGATATCAAGGAACAGAGGCTTCTGATTAAACTGGCCTGAACAATGAGGAAAGTACTGTGGCAGCATCTGCCCCGGTCCTCTTGGAATGCTCGCTCTTGGGGAAACCAGCAGTGAGAAGGCTGATATCCCAGACTGACTATTGCCCTGCCATGAAAAAATCCATCCACGGAAAGGCATCATGAAGAGATGGAAGCTGACACAGGAGTGAAGAAGAGACCCTAAGCCAGAACCATCCAGCGAAGCCCAGCAGATCCACAGAACCATAAGAGGTAATAATAACGTTGTGGGACAGTGTGTTACTCAACCATAGAAGACTAGGACATCCTCAAACTCAGCATCGTTACCCATAGCATTAATAAAATACACACAAAAGGAAATTCAAATTCTAGACAGAACCAAGATCCAGCAGGCTGTTTGGGGAGTTGCATCCTTGCTCAGCTCACATGTTCTGTAAAGCATGGTGTTATTCAAAATTACAACCCTTAAATTGCTTTCACAGTCCACATCACATGACAAAAAATGATTATTATTCACGTGGCAGTGTAGCTTAGGAGTTGAGTCAAGCTCAGGATCAGGGCAGGATACTTCTGGATTCTGCAATATTTACACCAGTGTCATAAATTTACACAACTTCAAAAAAGAGATCTTGCACAATAGTTTCAAAGGCCCTTTCAGGGATTATCAAGATTCAACTGCATCCTTCAGTGTTACAACAATGGCACAGCCGATATCATTTGAATGTATTATTGGTCAGTGTTTGGTTTTACTCAACAAAATTCTCCTGGGGAGAAACTAGATTATTACCACTAAAGGAATCAATGATTCCTTACCAGTCAAGAATCAGAACATTGATTCCATCACAGCTGCCTTCATGGGAAGTTGTCCATGAATATCTGAAAGATTTATAAGCTTATAGAGGGGAACCAATATCGTCCTCCATGGATCTGACTATTGTATCAATGCACATACACCTTTTATGAATCTTGAAAACATCATGCCAAATGAAATAAGCCAAACAGACACATAAAAATAATATTATGCCCTAACTGGTTTGGCTCAGTGGATAGAGCATCAGCTTGCGGACTGAAAGGTCTCAGGTTCGATTCCAGTCATGGGCATGTACCTTGGTTGCGGGCACATCCCCAGTAGGAGGTGTGCAAGAGGCAGCTCATGGATGTTTCTCTCTCTTCGATGTTTCTAACTCTCTATCCCTCTCCCTTCCTCTCTGTAAAAAATCAATAAAATATATATTTAAAAATAATAATAATAATAATATTGTATGATTCATTTACATGAGGGACCTAGAATAGTCAAATTCATAAAGACAGAGAGTAGAGTGGAAGTTGCCAGAAGCTGGAGGGGAGGGGAATGGAGAGCTATTGTTTAATGATGGTCTTAGGCTCTACAGCAGCGGTTCTCAACCTGTGGGTCGAGAACCGCTAGCAGGTCGCCTAAGACCATCGGAAAACACAGATATTTACATTACAATTCATAACAGTAGCAAAATTACAGTTATGAAGCAGCAATGAAAATAATTTTATGGTGGGGGGTCACCACAATATGAGGAACTGTATTAAAGGGTAGCGGCATTAGAAAGGTTGAGAACCACTGGTCTAAAGGAACAGTCCTAGTCAGTTTGGCTCAGTGTTTAGAGCATTGGCCCTCAGACTAAAGGGTCCCTGGGTTCGAGTCCAGTCAAGGGCACATACCTCAGTTGCAGGCTCGAGAGGGGCTCATGTGGGAGGCAATTAATTGATGTGTCTCTCTCATATCGATGTTTCTCTCTGTGTGTCTCTCCCTCTCCTTTCTACTCTCTCTAAAAATTAATGGAAAAATATCCTCGGGTGAGGATTTGCTAAAAAAAAAAAAAATAATAATAAATAAATAAATAAATAAATAAATAAATAAATAAAGGAACCCTGCAAATTCTGGCCTCCAATTAAAAAACCCATCTCTTTCCTGTCCATCCATCCTCTTTAAGAGGAGTAGACTTCTCCTATGGACTCAGCAAAATGAAACTGGATGTTCTGAGAAATCTTCCTTATTCTCTGCAGTTTAGGTATGCAAAGGGCTAATGCAGCCCCTACACTAGGAAACACATGTCATGATCAGAGGGTCATTTTTGCCTGACTCTAACCCTCTCCTGCCTGCCCCAACTCAGCCGTCCCTCCTACATGACTTAAAAATCGCATTCCATTAACGTCAATCCTTCAGGTTAGACCACTGCAGCCAGGTCACCGTCTCTGGAAGATCACTGCTGCTATGCACATATGTTACCTGGCAGGAGAAGGGCTCCTGATTAGGAGGTAGGGGAAGGACAGCCATCTTCGCTAGGCCTCTTTCATTAGCACATTAGCATGAATGAGCTTATCAGATTAGCTAATTGTCACCTGGACACTTTGGACAGTGCAGAGATACTGGTGAGGCTCATTTCCACAAAAAGCGGGAGGAAAAGCACAGCGATGAGAAGTCCCAAAAGGAGCTTGGAGCATCCTCGAAGGGTAGGGCCCGGTGAGGAAGGACTAGCAAGGTGCTACAGAGGACAGGAAAGGTGGAAGAAAAAGCTCTGAATGAGAAGGTGCTAACGATGAATTTCACCACTTTCAAGGTGTGCCTGGGAGCCCCCATTCCCTATTTGAGGAATGGCAGATACATAAACAGCTCAGGTACCAGCAGATAACTTGACTTACATTTCTTGACATAGTCCTATATGCCAAGACATGTTCTGGTAAGGTGGAAAACTAGATAACCTACAATCTCTTCCCCTACAAACACCCAGAAAAGCTAGATAAAATACACAAATATTTTAAATACATAAGATAAACATCAAAGGAAAAAAGGGAAAGTAAAAGCCTCTGTAACACAGAACCTTGACTTTCAACACCCAAATAAGAACAGAAGATAAGACTTTGGGCTAGAGTAAAGTGGGGAGTTGAAATTAAGACCCTGGCATAAAACCAGGACTCTGACCTTCAGTGAAAGCAAGGACTGGGGGAATAATCTGCCCAATGACACTGAGAAATAATAAGGAAATTTATCTGAATCTTCCTCAATTCTTGGTGGGAAAACAACCTCCTTTGGAATTCATACCACAAGGTCAGAGAAGCCAAAAATGTGGAGACCAACATAAAAAGTGGTTTCAGGCCAGTGGTAGTCAGCCTTTGAGATGACCCTCAGTGATTCAGTGATACCACTTAGCTGCCAGGCAAAAGCACCTGCTCCAGGGAGTTGTACCTCAACCCAGGACCCACAGGTTTCCCACAGATACAGTCTCACTGGAGATGAACTCACAATCAAAGCACATCATAAACATTCCTATATTATCAAGTCAAGCAGACACAATAGACAAACAAAAACAAAAAACTTGGCAGCATTTGACCCCCAAGAAATTCAAATAATAGAACCAGCAGTGATATAAGTATATTTTAAACCATATAAGAGGAATTAAAATCACAAATGCAGGGCACTATGGAAAACATATAGCAAGAATAGAGAAAAAAAATCTGAAACTTCTAAAAATAAAATTTTCACTTATTAAAAAGAAATGAATCTGGCCCAGCTGGCATGGCTCAGTGGTTGAGCATTGACCTACGAATCAGGAGGTCAAGGTTTGATTCCCTGTCAGGGCACATACCTGGGCTGTGGGCTCAATCCCCAGTGTGGGGCATGCAGGAGGCATCTGATCAGTGATTCTCACCTATTGATGTTTCTATTTCTCTCTTCTGTTCCCTTCCTCCCAGAAATCAATAAAAATATTTTGTTTTTAAAAAGAAATAAATTTATTAAATAGTAGACTACACTCAAATGAAATGAGAACCAATGAACTAGAAAATAGATCTGAAGGATTCAGAATGACCCACAGATAGATGAATATAAGGCCTTTTCATTACCTTCTCAGCATTTCTCTATTTAGGAATTCCAGAAGGAAAGACAAGAGAGAATGAAGGAGATGCAATATTTAAACAGTGAATGGCTAAAAATTTTTAAAATTAAAAGACATGAATCCTCAAATTCATGAACTACAATGAGTCCCAAGTAGAATATCTATTATATAAAGAGTCAGGGTCCATAACGACCAAGGCTCGACCGAATAACGGAAGTCAGTGCTGGGTTGCCGGCGACCCAGCACTGATTGCAGCCAGTGCCAGCACAGCGACCCAGCACTGACTGCCGAGGGGGCTGAGGATCAGGCCCAGAGAGAGGCCTGCAGAGAGAGAAGCAGGGTCTGATCCCCAGCCGCCGTGGCAGCTGTTGATCAGCCGTTGCCTCTCTCTTTCTCTCCCAGCTTCGCCAGCAGCCGTACCTCTGTTTCTCTCCAGGCCTCCTCTTTGATCAGGCCCAGACTCTTTGATCAGGCCCAGAGATGCTGACTGGCATAGAAACCAACCATTCAGAACCAAATCTGGGTGAAGTGCCAGGAGCTAATGGCTGCCTAGGAGGTGGAGCTTTTGACACTGACTGGCATAGAAACCGACCAAACAGAACCAAATCTGGGTGAAGTGCCAGGAGCCAATGGCTGCCTAGGAGGCGGAGCTTTTGACACTGACTGGCATAGAAACCGACCAATCAGAACCTAATCTGGGTGAACTTCGAAAGCAGAACCTAAGGTGGGGCTGAGGAGGGGTTTTAAGGGCAACAGCTGTTTGGTATAAGGTGTAAGAAATCGGTTCAATTTTTTCATGACAGGTTTGGTAGTATAGTGCATATGGCTGTCTATCAGTCCAGATATAGGGATTATGTGTTTTTGTCTGCCAAGAGCATCTCCTCCTGCTGAAAAAGGCTTCCCCCTCCCCCGCCCATTTAAGCAATCCTATCCTATATAATCTATCTATACTACTAAAAGGGTAATATGCTAATTAGACTGGTCGACCAGCCATCTTCTGGACGTCTGACTTCCTTCCGGACAAAGTCATGGTGGGGGCTGAGGCAGAGGCTGTTAGGGGCAATCATGCTGGCAGGGGAGGGCAGTTGGGGGCAATGAGACAGGCAGAGGCAGTTAGGGGTGATCAGGCTGGCAGGGGAGGGAAGTTGGGGGCAACCAGGCCAGCAGGGGAGGACACTTGGGGGGCAAGATCAGGCCAGCAGGGGAGGGCAATAAGGGGTGATCACACAGGCAGAGGCAGTTGGGGGCGAGATCAAGTCAGCAGGGGAGGGCAGTGGGGGGCAAGATCAGGCTGGCAGGGGAGGGCAGTTAGGGGTGATCAGGCAGGTAGGCAGAGTCAGTTAGGGGTGATCAGGCAAGCAGGCAGGTGAGCTGTTAGAAGCCAGCAGTCCCAGATTGCGAAAGGGATGTCCGACCGCCTAAACTGGCAGTTGGACATCCCCCAAAAGAGGTCCTCAATTGGAGAGGGTGCAGGCTGGGCTGAGGAACACCCCCCCACCCCCATGCACGAATTTCATGCACTGGGCCTCTAGTGTAAAAATAAATGTACGGCTGAACATATTGTAATAAAAATGCAGGTCGTCTTATTAACCTACTGCCTTAGTTTCTCAGTTTGCTAAGTTAAGATAGCACCACAATACTACTTATTAAACTCACAGCTTTACTTTAGTTTTGCTTAACAACATGGTAGTTAAAGCATGTGGAGTTTTAAGAAAGACCAAAGTTTGAATTCTGGCTTTGTCGCTTACTTTGTGCTTTTGGACCTGTCTAGGCCTCAGTTTTCTTGGCTGTAAAAAGGACCTCCTGCCGCTGGGTTGTTGCAGGAACCAGCCAGCAGATTCAGGTTGCTTGCTTTCTGAGCTCTCTGTAAAGGCTGCATCCACAGTGCAAAGCGGGATCCCCTCCCTGGCAAGCACAGTCCGTGGTAGGACATTCTGAGCGCTGGCAGGGCATGGAGAAGCTCCGTGGACATGCATCCAAGCCATAAAACAACAACAACAACACCCCCCAAAACAAAAAAGAACTCCTAATAAACAAGTGAGAAAAAATTTTAAATAAAAATTATGAATCAATTTATAAAGTGTGAAAAGCTGGTTGCCAAGTGAACTTTCACTATAAGACGAGGTTGTGGCACATTGAACAAAGTAAGAAACTTGAATGGCAAATAAACATATGAACCATATGTTCAACTTTCTTAACAATTATTGAAATATAAGCTCAATCAATGAGACATATGTCATACTCATCAGACCAGCAAACATTAGTATCTGATAATACCAACAGTTTTTAAAGATGCGGAGCAATTAGCAATTGTCCATTTCTATTGGAAGTATAAATTAGTACCATCACTCTGAAAAGCAATTTCAAAATCCATAAAACTAAAGCTTTTCATGTTTTTAGATGTTGTCTTTTTTAAAAAATTCTTGAACATGTGCACATAGTGATACCTATTGCTACACTGTGTATATTAGAGGAAAATGTGCAATCATTCTAAATGTCCTTTAGTGTAGGAATGGATACATTCACTTAATGGAATACTGTATAGCAGTTAAAATGAATATATTAGATTTACAAGCATTAACATAAATAATCTTTAAAACATGATGGTAGGTGAAAACAGCAAATTCCAAAAAAAGTACAGTATTTCTTTTTAAAAAAACACACAAAACAATAGTTTATTTATCTATAAACATATTGTAAGAGCATCTGTGCGAAGGATATACAACAATCTCAGGGCAGTGGCCGACCCTGGGAAAGGAAGGACAGCAAAGAAGGGATGGAGGTGGGTCTTTAGCAATATCTATTTTATTTTATTCCTTTAAAAAAATAGAGAATTATTTCAAAAATATAAAAATCTGAATTAAGTTATAATAATAACAGTAATATATAGTTAGTGTTGGTGGTGGACAGAGAGAAATTTTGTACATTATTTTCTGACCTTTTGGAGGTATATGAGATGTGTCACAATTAACAATTTTAAAGAGAAATTCAGAAATGTGAGATTATCATTACTTTTTATCTTTTATCTTACCTGTTTTCTTAAACTCTCTATAATTGTTACACATCACTTTTATAATTAGGAAAGAATATAAGCCCTGGCCAGTGTGGCTCAGTTGGTTGAGGGTCGTCCCTTGCACCGAAAGATTGCAGGTTCCACTCCAGGTCAGGGCACATGCCCAGGTTTTGGGGCTCGATCACCAGTAGGGGTGCATGCGGGAGGCAACCAATCGATGTTTCTCTCTCACATTGATATTTCTCTTTCTCTCTCTCACTTCCTCTCTTCCTAAAAATCAATAAACAAAACATATTTTAATTAATTTATTTATTTATTTTTAAAATATATTTTATTGATTTTTTACAGAGAGGAAAAGAGAGGGATAGAGAGTTAGAAACATCGATGAGAGAGAAACATCGATCAGCTGCCTCTTGCACACCCCCTACTGGGGTTGTGCCCACAACCAAGGTACATGCCCTTGACCAGAATCGAACCTAGGACCCTTGAGTCCGCAGGCCGACGCTCTATCCACTGAGCCAAACCGGTTTCAGCAACAAAACATATTTTAAAAAAGAAAATAATAAAAAAAGAAAAGAAAAGAAAAGAATATATAAGAAAATCTATAATAATAAAAGCGTAATATGCAAATCGACTGAAAGTCCAAACAGCAGAACAACCATCCAGACAACCTTCTGAATGACCACGCTATGACACGCACTGGCGCCAGGACAGCCAAGGCGGGTGCCATGAGATTGATCGGGGGGCCCCACCATTGCCCCACAATCGCCCTGCAGAGGGAGGCCTAGGCCACCAGCCAGCAGGGCAATTGATTGGGGGCGGGGGAGGGGCTCCACAATCACCCCAAAGAGGGAGGCCCAGGCCAGCCAAGCGATCGCACCCCACGCCTGTCACCCACAGAGGGAGGCGACCGGTGGTGGGGAGTGGAGGGGCAACATCGCACAGGTGGCAAGCAGTGGCAGGGGTGGGGGTAGGGCCAGCTTCCAGCAGCCAGGGGAAGGAAAGCCCCTATCATCCCTGATTGCCAGCCAAGCCTAGGAACCCTACCAGAGGGGATCGTGGGTTGCAAGAGGGTCAGGCCAGGCTGAGGGACACCCCCTGCCCATGCACTAATTTTGTGCACCAGGCCTCTAGTGTACAGATAATTCTTGATAATCTTTCAGGGCACCTCAATTCTAAATGTGGACACACTAAATCAATCTTTTAAATCACTTTTAAAGTGTGATAAGTGGTTGCCAAGTGAACATCCACCATAAGACTAGGCACAGTGGACCAGGTCATTCCAGTCATCTTCGTCACCACTGCAGCATCTGCACCATTGATCTGAACATAGTTACCACTCTCAGTCATTACTGATGGCAAACTGACCAGTTCTGCTGCACATACACATGTGAGAATTTTCAGGTGGCATCAAAGGTTTCATTTTCCCTTATTTATTTGTGTGCATATAGTAATGTGTGTGCATGTGTCCTTTCATATGTACATATACTTTTTAATCCCATGAACTGTCCTGCAGAGATGAGGAGCTGAGGTGATTCTGGAGTTAAGGGGACTCTGGGAGTTAAATGAAGCAGAGATTCTTTTACTTCTAGGTCATTGTTTTACCTCTAAACAGAAGATGTCAATAGTTGCCCAGTGACCTCCGTGAAATGTTTGTGGTCTTGTGTCAGTTCCTAACAACGAGTTGTCCACATAATGGGAGTACTTTATTTATTGTATGTACTCCTTTGATGTCTGTCAAGTTTTTTTGATGTTGCCCTTCCTTTTTATCTGGTTCCTCACTGTTGACATTGTCCCGTTATTGTCTTCCTAGATTGAAAGGACCATGTCCACTTAACTAACTTGGCATGGCAACCAGCGCAATTTTGATGAGCATGTGGGGGCTTCATGAAGTGTTTTTATGGTGCTGCTATTGATGGCACCAAAACTAGGCTGACAATAGTGCCTTAAAATGATTACCCAGTTTCTCTATTGGTACCATAATGTGAAGACTTGGTGTCCATTGCCCGGGCATAGAGTTGCCAGAATTAGAAAGTTAAAATACAAGACAGAATGAATAGTGTTGTGTTTTTCTTTCCAATCATAATAAACATGTTCCAATCATTGCACAGAACATATTTACACTAAAATTGTTTTTTAATCTAAAATTCAGATTTAAATGAGCATCCAGTATTTTATCTGGCAAGTCTACCCAGACACACGTCTTGAAGGTCTCTAAAACGTTTGGCAGAGGAACCACCTGAGATGGGAGAGTTGAGAATTTTCTGGAAAGAAACTATCATATTCATTTGGATAAGAAACATAGAAAATGACCACACGTTTCAATCTGGTTCATGGTTATAAAGGTGTCTATCTCAGTGCACAAACGTCATGATTGAATTATTGTGAACTGTCTTTGGACAGAATAAAGATGCTTAAATACCAGATGGTTATTTTCTGAGTCACCAGAATTCTTCATTCTCCCCACAGTGGCAGCCGGCATATTCTCAGAGTTTTCACTAAATGGCAGAACTAGAACAGATCCAAGGGAATGCAGAGCAATGGGAAAAAATTCATCCAGGGAGAAGAGTTATTTTTCCCAAAGAATTTTCAACCCCTCCACACCTCCTGTCTCCCTTTCTACCACCACCCAGTTTGGTCTTCAAAGCTTTCAGATTTAGTGTTCTCCGAGGAAGTTATACTCTGAGGAGTAAACAAATATGCCAAAATATCAGGACAGAAGAAACTATAACATTCTCCTGGTTAAGCTCTGGCCAGGTAACTGGTTATAGTATCAACTCAATATACCAAGGTTTCAGGTTCAATACCTGGTCAAGGTGCATACAAGAATCAACCTATGGCCGAAACCGGTTTGGCTCAGTGGATAGAGCGTCGGCCTGCGGACTGAAAGGTCCCGGGTTCGATTCCGGTCAAGGGCATGTACCTGGGTTGCGGGCACATCCCCAGTAGGAGGTGTGCAGGAGGCAGCTGATCAATGTATCTCTATCATCGATGTTTCTAACTGTCTATCCCTCCCTCTTCCTCTCTGTAAAATATCAATAAAATATATTTTAAAAAAAAGAATCAACCTATGAATGCATAAATAAGTGAAACAACAAATCTCTCTCTCTCTCTCTCTCTCTCTCTCTCAAATCAACATATAAAAATTTTAAAAAATTATCCTAGTTAAAAATCAACCCATGGGGGAAATAAACTGGGCTGGGGGAGGAGGGCAGGGGAGGAGGGCAGGGATCTAATACAGTGGTAGAATATGTGAACTGTGACTATCTGAATGTCATCTATTGTGAGACATATAATGAGGCAATTTGGAAGAAATCCCTTTCATAACAGGGCATCATAACTACTGACATGAAGAATGTTCATGCTTAGTTACTTGCTGCTTAAAGTCACTGGCAGGAATACTCAAGGTCTAGTTTCTATGAAGCCTTCTGTGCCTTTCTGGATTGCCTCCTATCCCAGGTCTGTACCTTCCCATTTCCTCCTAAAATCACTGGTTGCTCTCCTTGCTGTATCTCTAGATCCTAGCCCTGTGCCTGGCACACAGTAGGTATTTAAAGCTATCTCTATAGTATATAAAACCCCAGTATGCAAATAGACCAAACGGCGGAACAACTGAACAACAGAACAACCGGTCGCTATGATGTGCGCTGAAAACCGGGGGGTGCATGCGTGGAAGGTGGCAGGCATCAGCCACAGCGGGTGGAGGAGCAGGTGAATGGGAGTGCCAGACCAAGGCAGGGTGCCAGTCACCATCATCGGGGCGAGCCTCTGGTGGTTACAGAAAATTCTTTGCTCCCACACAGCGCTGTCCCATTGGGCACTCACACCTGCTGTTGGGTCAGCGCTGGCCCTGCTCGCACCCAATCGCTTGGCACTGTCAGTGGCTGCTGGCCCTGATCGCCCCTCAGGACTTCTCCACCTCCCCTTGCTCCTGAGGGGCAATCAGGGCCGGTAGCCACCTCTTGCACCACTGCTGGCGCTGGCCCCAATCATTCTGCACTATCAGCACATGGAAGCGGTAGCGGCGGTAGCGGGACACAGGGACCAGGGGCCCTGACAGGAGGGGCTGGGCAGGGGTGCGGAGAATGAGCCAAGACCCACCCCTGTGCCCAACCGCAGCCTTGTGGCCCACAGTTCCTTTCAAGGTGCACGAATTCATGCACTGGGCCCCTAGTTTACTACTATTAATAAATAAAGAAAACTTCAGTCATCCATTTAAAAATAATTTAATTGATTTTTCATTTTCAGAACATTTTAAGATATAGCCCAACAGCTGGGGAATAGAGCATTGCCATTGTGTAAATTTTTATACTTTTTCTTAGTTAATAAACTGCACAACAGAGCTTTATTTTTAAACTAAATTTAAAAGCAATACAAGTGTGAAGTAACTTATGCTTTTAAGGGTTTGTTTGCCTTATACTATGTGATCTAAATGACTCAAATCCAAAGAGCAAAATGGGAAAACCAACATTCTTAAAATAAAATTTGTTTTTACTATGTGTGTTTTAACAAATGAGTGGTTAGATATAGGAGTTTAACCAGTACATGAATAAACCATAAAGCCCACCTGACATTACAGCGTGCTAAGGCTACCTTTATAACGTGGGCTCTCTGTGTTCTTGTGAGACTATTAAGCTAGATCTAAGATGCTTATTCTGGAAGTAGCACAAGGATAAGAACATTTACTCAGGCGGTGGCGGCAGCGGCGCCCGGAGCCCGGCGGCCGCCCAGCGCCCATCCCCACCGCGCAGCCCCTGCGCGCCTGGTTCCGCGGGCCGCGCGCCCTGCACACCGGACGGAGGCCCGGGCGCCCTCTCCGTGCACCTCCTGGCGGCGCTAGACTTCAGTAGAGTTGACTGAATTGAAGGGATTAAGAAGTACAAATTGGGAAGTTCGAAAAAGATGGCGGCGGAGGTGAAAGGCTGACCTGTTGCCTCACATCCAGCGAAATCGGAGGGGATGAGGTGTGGAGGCGCGTGGGTCTGGCTGGCGGCGGGGGAAAGGGGCTTTTGTTCCAAACCTAGGGGAGATTAGCTCTCCATCACCCTGAAATCCAGCTTCTGGGGACCCGCGGGAGACCCAGATGCCTGTGGGGAGAGGTGGGACTCTTGCGGAGGTGCGCCCAGCAATCAGTGTATGCTGCGCTGGAGTGCGGAACAAGGGGACTTAGAAACGTGGAAGGCAGAAGGACCAGACTCGCAGCCATCGTGGCTCGCCGCACCATGGCCTGTTGGCGCCCTGAGACCCCGCCCCGCCCTGGGACCCGCCCCGCCCTGGGACCCGCCCCGCAAGTCTTGCAGGCGCACCTGTGCTCCAAGCAACGGCTTATGCATGTGGGTGGCCTGCCCTCTGGCAGCGGACCAGATGAACTGCTGTTCTAGTCGGACTGCTCCAGGGCCACTCAGACAGGAGGAGGAAACTACAGTTTTTGCTGTAATCCTTGCTGAGTGCCTAAGGCAGTAGCTGATCTACACCCCATTGGAGACCCAGAAACGAGGGCATCTAGTGGTCTGTGGGAGATGACACCAGATTTCAACCACACGCATAAGTGACACATTCAGTGAGCGCCAAAGCCTTGCTGCACCAAGACCCGGCCCATAAACGTGTCTCCTGCACAGAAACTCTTCCTTTATAGACAAAGAGAGCCCTCCCAGTAACACCAACAACAATCAAGACTTAACTATACAAAGGAGGACCAAGATGGAGGCATAGGGCGGAAGCCTGATTGCTGCCTACCACAACAACTTTGAGACTACGACAGGAGAACAGAGCAGACACCATCCAAGACCACCATAGGGCTGGCTGAGTGGATGCTCTACAACTAGAATAAAAGAGGGGTATACGGGATGATGCTGATGCCGGTGACCCAAAGACCACACTTTAAGAACTACGGCTCAGGCGACACAACGGTGGCCTGGAACGTGCTCGGCGCAGTTCCCCCGGCGGTCTCCGGCTGAGGGGACGGCTCCACTGGCTGCCGAGCACGGACAGACGAGCCCCTATGAGACATGGGGTGGGAGACTCCGCGCTTGCTGACCTCCGAGTCCGTCAAGAATCTCAACGCCCCGGAAGCGGCCAGGTGCGCATGCTCGGCGACCGGCCACCGCTGCAGACCCAAGGGCCAACGCAGCGACGCCGGACCGGCCCGCCGCCATGCACCGGGCGCACCGGAGCTTCACCGAGCCGCCGCCCGACGAGTTCTGCAGCAGCCGTCCTGGAGCTCTGGAAGGATGGCCAGGGGAATTGCTGAGGGGGGGTTGACCGGCAGGAATTGGGATCGGGAAAACGGGGCCCCGCTGGGACCCGGGTGCGGGCGGGGTTGTGCACCTCTGGGCTCGGGTGTGGTCACACGCCTCTGGGTATAGGTGAGGCCTCACGTCCCTGGGTCTGGGTGAGGCCACGTGCCCCTGGGCCCAGGTGAGGCCAGATTCCGGGTCCGGGTGAGGCCATGTGCCCCTGGACCCGGATGACGCTGGGTCCCGTGCGCGGGTGAGGCCAAGCGCCCCTGGGTCTGGGGGAGGCCGCACTCCCCTGGGTCCGAGTGAGGCCAGATGTCCCTAGATCCAGTTGAGGCCTCGCGCACCTAGGCCCGGGTGAGGCCACATGCCCCTGGGTCTGGGAGAGGTTACGTGCCCCTGGGTCTGGGAGAGGCCACACACCCCTGGGTCCAGGCGAGACCATGTGTCCCTGGATCCAGGTGAGGCCTCGTGCACCTAGGCCCAGGTGAGGTCACGTGCCCATGGGTCTGAGAGGCCAAGCGTCCCTGGGTCCGGGTGAGACCATGGGTCCCTGGATCTGGGTGAGGCCTCGTGCACCTAGGTCCAGGTGAGGCCACGTGCCCCTGGGTCTGGGAGAGGCCACGCACCCCTGGGTCCGGGTGAGACCATGTGTCCCTGGATCCGGGTGAGGCCTCGCGCACCTAGGCCCGGGTGAGGCCACGTGCCCCTGGGTCTGGGAGCGGCCACGCACCCCTGGGTCCAGATGAGACCATGTGTCCCTGGATCCGGGTGAGACCTCGTGCACCTAGGCCCGGGTGAGGCCACGTGCCCCTGGGTCTGGGAGAGGCCAAGCGTCCCTGGGTCCGGGAGAGACCATGTGTCCCTGGATCCGGGTGAGGCCTTGTGCACCTAAGCCCAGGTGAGGCCACGTGCCCCTGGGTCTGGGAGAGGCCAAACGTCCCTGGGTACGGGTGAAGCCGGATCCTGGGTCCGGGTGAGGCCGTGTGCCCCTGGATCCATCCGGGTGAGGCTGGGTCCCAGGCCCGGGTGAGGCCACGCGCCCCTTGGGTATGGGTGTGGCCACGTGCCCCTTAATCCGGGTGACACCGTGCCCCTGGGTCCGGCCGAGACCAAACCAGAGGGAGTCGGACCTCCGTTACCACCATTTGTCCACCATCCAGAGCTGAGGGGTCAGTGCTGACATGTACACATAAGGAACTGCTGGACATTGAAATTGGGTCTCAAAAGAACTGTTGGTCCAGGGGGAAGCTCGCTACAGACTGATTCATTTGCCTGTCAGCATAACTATTATTGCTCGTCTCACATTCAGTTCTTATAAGTATATATCTAGTGACATATGATCTCGCTCATCTAGGGGAAATGATGAACAACATAGACTGAGGAACAAGAACAGAACCAGAAGCAAGGAGGCATCGATCGGACTATCGGGCCTCAGAGGGAGGATAGGGGAGGGTGGGGGGAGGGGGAGAGTTCAACCAAAGGACCTGTATGCAAGCATATGAGCCTATCCAACGGTTAAGTTCAATAGGGGGTTGGGGCATGCGTGGGGAGAGGGGTGGGATGGGAATGGGGGGATGAGGACAAATATGTGACACCTTAATCAATAAAGAAATTTAAAAAAAAAAAAGAACATTTACTCACATAAACCAGTTCTCTCAGGTTTTTCAATAGGAAACACTTTGGAATAGACATTCTTGACAAGCTATTGTATGTCTGGGTTTGCTGTGCGTCTGCTCTTAAATATATACCTTCAAGAACTAAGGAAGCCATGGTCATAGCCTGAATTAGCATCGAATCTTTTTCTCACCAATGCTGTAGCAAATTAAATATAAATCATCCAACCATTACTCTTTTTCTAAAATTGATTTGCTACTTTACTCCCAACAAATAAAGAATATAGACTGAGAATCATACATTTCATTTTTGTGTTTGTTTTAAAATAGATTCCTGGCCTTATACTATGCCACTGTGTAGCAGGCGAGCTTCCTGGAAGGGTCATGTAAGCATCTGTGACTATCCTCAGTGAACACATGCAACTTAATGCCGACACACCCCGCTGAAAACTGAAACCTGTGAGTCGTGTACTATGCATGAGTCTGACCATTGCAGAGCATCTGAGAGTTGACTAAAAGTTTTCACTGAAATAATTGTTATGCAGACATCACCGTGGATTGCAGCAGAAAGAGTTGCTCATCACACATGTTCTGCCCTTTCTAGAATCACAGCCAAATTAAACCCCAGCCTGGCCAGTTGATTCCGTAGTAAACTGTTATGCAAAAAAGCTTCAGTCACATATCACTGCTTCCTCCTGTCCTTTCTCTGGCAAAACATTAAGGCCAAAGATATCAACAACAGTTAGAATTTAAACCTCTTCTCTGCTTAGTAACAAATCCTTTCCATCCCTGTCTACCCAGAAACATTTTCATGTCCTCTCCTCTCAAATTAACCTTGGGTGCCTTCCCACTTCCGGATAATGTTACTGATCTTGAGTTAAGATGCCTAGATGGTATAGAACTTGGCATGTGAGAGATGCTAATGAAGCCAGAGTTTGACATCTAGCCTGAAAATTCTGTTTTGAACATTTTCAGAGGGTGAAGAACTTTATCATGCTGCACAAAGAGCCCCCAAGAGTTCTGGTATTCTACCTATAGCATTGCTTCTGTAGACTTGGGCCTGTAGGATAAGAATTGGGTCCAGAAGTAGTATTGCGGGTTTTCCCTAGAAAAATCTTAGCTATAGGTCTCACTCCTCAACGGCTTCAATGCTTTCTATTGTTCTTAGAATATAGTCCCAACCACTTACCATGGCTGTCATACCATTCTTCTAGCCCCCATCTGCTTGGTCACATGGAACATAACAACTACAGGGTTCTGTGCTTCTGGTTCTCACTTTCTGAAATGCTCCCCGCCCCCCCTCCGCCCCAGCTCCTTGCATGACTCTGGCTCCTTATCACCCTTCAAGTGTCAGTTTAAACACCACCTCCTCAGAGAGGCTTTCCCTGACCACTGTCTCTGAAGTGGCTCTCCTTAAGTACCCCCCAGCCTCCTGCAGTTCTCTTGATCGCATCATCCTGTTTATCTTCTTTGTAGCACTTGTCACAATCAATAATTGTCACCAGACTATAAGCTTTGAGATATCACCACTATATCTCTACCATCTAGTATAGGCACATAGATGGTGCTTGATATTTGCAAATTAATTATTGAGTACATGAATGGATAATTAGGCTAATAATATGCATTTCTCTCCTTTTTCATTTTATTTTTATATAGTATCTAGCACCATATGACATTAGCTAGAATTTAACAAAATGCTATTATTGAGAAATTTTAATAATAAAGAAGAATATTAAGCAGCAAATGTTTGCAAATATCATTAGTCATGTGCTAGATGAGTCTGTCTTTTAGACATATTGCTGGTGTAACTGTCCGACAGATTCCCTGAAATTCTTTCCTCCCTTCCTTCCCTCCTTCCCTCTCTCCCTCCCTCCCTCCTTCCTTCCCTTCCTTCCTTCCTTCCTTCCTTCCTTCCTTCCTTCCTTCCTTCCTTCCTTCCTTCCTTCCTTCCCTCCTTCCTTCTTTTCCTCTCTCCCTTCCCTCCTTCCTTTCTTTCTTCCTTATTTCCCCCTCCCTCCCTTCCTTCCTCTCTCTTTCCCTCTCCCCCTCCCTTCTTCTCTTTCTCTCCTCTTGTTTTTTAACTTACATATGACATTGCTGATTAACATCTCAGCCCCCAGTTCTACCATCTTAAAGCCTTTCCTCCAACTTTTACTCAACTCCATGAGCTGATATGTAGCATAAATCAGGAAATAGTTCATCTACAATCACACGGGCCCCTCAAAGACAGTCTTTCAGGGACAAAAAGCAAACAAACCTAGAGTACAAAGCATCACATTTATATTTGGAAGCAGCATGTTACAGATAAAAGACATTAGACTCAGGAGACTGTGATTCTAATCGTTTTGCCACTATAGATATGATAGAAAATCAATTCACTACTCTGTGTCCCAATTTTCTCATCTATAAAATTGAAATAATGTCTCCTATCTTGTCTTACTTCAAAGGAAGGAAAGGATCCATCAAAATGGTTATATGAAAGCACTCTGCAAAATACTATGTAAACATAAAAGCTATTGTATTAAAAGAAAAGCACTATTTTATAGTTTGCTAGAAAAGGAAGGATAGACATAGCTGCGGAGCAATGGGTATAGTGACAATATTTTCAAAACCAAAATCAGGACATATCTTTTGGCATATGATCTGACACATGGTCTGACCACATGACAGAATATTTGAAATCAAAATGTCCTGAAAAATCCAGGACATGTGGTTGCCATAGCAATGAGGAGCCATAGGGAGGCTGTGGGCAATGAAAAGACAGGGTCGAATTGGCAAGCATGGAAAACTATTTTGCCAGTGGTGTGTAGGACAGTTTGGAATCAATCAATGTGGAAGACTGAAAAGGCAGGAAGAAAGAATTTTACTAATTTGAATGTGAGGTATAAGTAGTAGTCCTGAGTCATCCTCATTCTGGAAAAAAATTTCCCCTTCATTCTGGGAAATCCAAGGTAGTCTGGTTCACGTGAATGGGAGGCAGGAAGAGGTGTTTTGGATAACAATTTTGATGGACCTAGAGAGCATTATGCTAAGTGAAATAAGCCAGTCAAAGACAAATACCATATGATCTCACTTATATGTGTAATCTAATGAACAAAATAAACTAACAAAATAGAAACTAACACATAGAATACAGAGAACAGACTGATAGCTGTCAGAGGGGAGAGGAGTTGGAGGGTTGAGTGAAAAAGGTGAGTGGATTAAGCAAAAAAAGGAAAAAGAAAAATCACAAAAAACTCATAGACACAGACAAAAGTATGGTGATTACCAGAGGAAAAGGGGAGTGGGGGGAGGTAGAATTCTGTAATGAGGGTATAAATGGTGATGGAAGGAGACTCGACTTAGGGTAGCAAACACACAATACAATGTACAGATGATCTATACTAATAAAAGGGTAATATGCTAATTAGACCAGATAGACCAGACATCTTCCAGACGTCCTTCCAGACAAAGCCATGGTGGCGGGGGTCAAGGCAGGGGAGAGCAGTTAGGGGCAATCAGGCAGGCAGGTGAGCGGTTAGGAGCCAGAGGTCCCGGATTGTGAGAGGGTGCAGGCCAGGCTGAGGGACCCCCCCCCCTCCATGCACAAATTTTGTGCACCAGGCCTTTAGTATATTATAAAATTGTAATACATCATCTGTATGAAACCTATATAATTCTATTAACTGATATTACCCCAATACTTTCAATTAAAAAAGAATTTTGTTGGAGTGGACCTAACCCCCATGGAGGTCCTGTATTTACTTTCAATATCCCTAGGGCACCTTTGAACTAAGAATTATTTCTTGGTAGCTCAGTCCTCCAGACCCAGGAAGATTCCCTAGAAGTGCCACAGCATAGACCCTACTCTTCCTCCATCTGGATGAAAGTTCCGTATCTCTCCAACTCTCGGAATCCTGCTCTACATGGTCTGCATTCTGCCTCCACCTTTCTCCTCACAAAGGAAAGCATCCTCTTCTCTGTGGAATAGCACAAGAAATGTTGTTTGTGATTTACAACTCCATCAGAGCTCCTGACAACACAACCTGGTATCATATGATTTCTATTCATGGCTTTTAGGACAGAAAGTCAGATTTTTTTTTTTGGTGGCCAGTCAAAAGTAAGTTGCAAATAAATCTCATGGAGGTGTAATGATTGGACAGAGAAGTGGAAGGCTTATACAAAGGTCAATCTTTTTTGGCATTTTGCACAGATTCTTATTAAAATTAATAAAGCTCCTATTTCTAAGGGGCAAGCATTGTTTCACAAGGCAGATTTCCCATCAAGCCCTTATTCCTTGCCAGCCCTTAAAGACTCCAAGACCTCTAAATGCCATCCAGTGCCTATCACATGCTATTGAGTTGGCATGTTTGCAAATTGCATGCAGTGAGATCCTTCCATACCAACAGCCCTGCCTCAGATTCCCCGGCATCGCAGCCAAACTAGCGTTGCCTGCACATTTTCTTCATCTTTTCATTGAGTTCAGTGTGGCAGCAGCACATTCCTCAGCACAGGCTCCAGTCGGCATGGTAACTAGTTAGGGGCTGCGAGCTGCCTTCTTGCAGACTCCTATTTCCTTCTGAGAGGGCTGTTTTTGGGGGGGAGGAGAGAGGGGAGCCCAGAGCGGATGGTGGTGGAGGAAGTGGTGAAAAGGGGGTGGAGAAAGAATTGATTGGGTTGAGCTAGGGGTGGGGGAGGGGCAGAAGAATGATTTAAACGCGCTTTTTAAAAGAGTTATCTGGTCCACCCATGGTGTTGGTGCTAAATTGCCTGGGCAGGGGGAAAAAAAAAAAGTCCTAATTGGGATGGGGAGGCAGTGACAAAGCAAAGCTTGTTCAAGCCTCTGGAATCTGCACTGTTGATAGTGCAGGTACCTCAGGGCGGTGGGGAGTGATTGCTGTGTTGACTTTGTCTAATTGCAGGGGAGGAGTTATGTGAGCTGTGACGGGCAGTGTTACACCCAGTGGGGTGGTGGACAAAAACTGGCATCGTCACGCCGGGCTCAATAAACGGGCTGACAAAGCTCTTGGCATATTATTAAAAATCTGGCAAAATGTTCATCTCTTGACAAAAAATGTAGAGAGACTGGTAATGCATAACTTTATCCCATGTTGGATTTTAAAATGGCTAATGCCAAGTTGTCTGTCAAAATTAATAGGGCATTGCTGCTTCTTATAGAACAAAAAAATATTTCTCATACATTTTATTCATTTATTCATTGATAAAAACTCATGTATCTGCTAAAATTTTCATTTGGGAACAGGGTTTGGAGGTGGGTAACCAGGATTTGAAAGGGCTGTGAATTAAAAGCTACTTTTCATCATGTTTGCTATAATGTAAAGCACACCTTCATTAAAATGTAATCCATCTTATTCTTTGAGAATAAATTAAAACTCTGCATCCACACTTATATTAAGAGAGGCATTGAAACTGCAATTATTGATTATATTGGTAACTGAGTTGGGTTTGGGACTTTTTAAATTTGTTGTATCAAGAAACATGTTAAATGGTTCATTGTTGAGCAGATACTCTGCATTGTCATCGGAATTAATATACTGACTGACTCTTCTACTTTGTTATTTCGTGTTAATTTGTTTCTCCTTCCTTCTTCGATTTCCATGAAGCCTTCATGCATGCTCTTCTACAAACCACTTTCTATTCAGTTTCCTACGCGTAGGGCAACTTTCTGTTCCAGAATCTGAGTTCAGAGTGTAAATAACACTCTACCTTGCCATATGCATATGGTGCCTGTGGGTAGCTATTTCCTTTCTTATTTTCCTTTCTTAGCTTTGCCATGAAATGGAAATGAAGAAAGTCTCCCAGAAAAATTTAAAAGCCTTTTATAATGCATCTTAATTCCTAGTTTGCTTTATGGAACAACAAACTTCTGTGTTTATAAGTTTAGAATTTTTGTTAACTTTTACCCCCCAAAATTCCAAAATGGCATTTCCCTCCAAATCTCCTGTTTTTGCTCATTCTGATTTTTAAGGCCTCCAAATAAAGTACAAAGTCGACAAGGCTGGTGGGGAGACTTGGCTCTTAAGCCCTAATAAATAATTTGGGTTTGTGTGGGTTTTTTTTGCTCTTCTTTTCATGCTTAAAGCACCTCTCTACAGTAGAGTCTAGAAGCTCTGCTTGAAAACTAAAACACTTGAAGCATAAACACTGGGAGGCCTCCAGGTAAAAGGGAAATGTACAAATGTTCCTGAACTGCTGAAGAAACAAACGTGCAAATAAGAGATGGGCCGACTCCCCACTGGTCATGTTTGCTCACTGCGAACATTTGGTTCACTTGGCTTGGCTCATTATTTCAGCTGGGAAAGCCACTATATGAATTAATAGCAGATTTCCCAGCTGAAAATAAATGTTTACCAGTTTAGGGGGCTGGGGATTTTTGGCAAAGACCTGGCTTTTTGTCTGACTGGCTCCTTTTTTTTTTTTTTTTTTTGGCCTGCACATCCCTGAGGTGTGTAATTAAAGTAAGGGAATTTGCACATAGTGCTTTAGGGCTTTAATGAACAGAAAACACAGGACATTTCAGCAATTTGATGCCTAATGTCAGAGTGTGCATTTCCTGTGTGAGGTGTTACAATAATAGGACTCCGTGATGATAAAGGCACCTGCAACCCCGTGTAAAGAAAAAGTGACAGTATTCGTTCCTAAATTCCAATACAAAATACATTTAAAAAGAGCAATTTACATTTTCAAACAGATGGACTTTGCATTTGAACATACCTTCAGAATTAATGGCTATTCAATCAGCCCCACTTTGCTGAATACTGAAATTCCCTTCAGGACAAAGATCTTGGCTGTTGATATCAGGTTACATTACAAAATTGAACACACAATATCAAGTGGGTTTAATCATAACCATTCTCACCTTGCTGTTGAAATTTTTGAACAGCTCAAAATCTGGAAAAGTATTTTTAAAGTTCAGGAATCTTGAGGGACAGGGTATAAAAAAAAATCAACATTTATTGAGCACCTGTTATATGCCAAATACTTTTACATGGTGTAAAATTTAATAATTAACAAAAATAACCTTTCCCAAAAAAAGTAAAAACAAAAATCTTTTGATACCACCTCTCTCACTCTTACTTCTCCACTTTCTCTTTACCTCTTGGCAACACAACTCCTCAAAAAAATTGTTTATATTCACTAGCAATTTCTCTCCTCCCATTCTCTCTCGAAGCAAGCTGATCACCGCCTCACCCTGCAAACATCGAAATTGCTCCAGTTACGGTGGACCAAGGACCTACACATGGGCAAATCCATCAGTCAGTTCTCAGTCCTTGTCTTGCTTGTAAACATTTTAAGGAGTTGATCATTTTCTCCCCATTGAAACACTTTTAACTTGCCTTCCAGGACACCATGCTCTACTGAGTTTCTTCCCACTTCTTAGTTACTTTTTTGTCAGTCTCCTATCTTGGTGCCTCATCTCCCTGCCACTAAGACTTGGAGTGCCCCAGGGATTAGGGTTGACTTCATCTTTTCCCTAACTATGTTCAATTCATAGAGGATCTCCTCAGCTACATGGCTTTAAATACCATCTCTCCTCTTTGTCCACATTTGTATCTCCATCCTGAATGGCTCTTATGCCGGGCCCCTGTTGTGAAACCAAGATCCAGGTTCCAGCTTGCTGCCCAGTTATGTTGAGTGGGTTTCTCTTTTATTTCCCTGATGCTTGATGCCTTGTTGGTTTCCCAGCAAAGAGTTCTGAACCAGAAATCTGCTGACAGACCTTCCTAATACTGCCTACCTCTGTAGGTTGCTTAATATTATCGAAGGAGGAGAAAGCAGAGAAGAAAAAGGAGGAGAGGAAGAAAGAGGAAGAATGGGAGAAGGGTTGGGGGTGGTGACTTGTGGCTGTTGTACAAAGCCCCAGTGATATTAAGTGTTTCCCAGTCACCCTTGGGAAAAGGCAGCAGGCTTTCTCCTGCCACAGGCAAAATCATTAGTTTGGTGAGTTTGTTGTGGTATAGACAAAGCCTGATCCTTAGTATTGCAAATCAGAAATTTCATACTTTTAGAGAAAATAAATCAACCTTTCTTTTTTTAAAAAATATATTTTATTGATTTTTTACAGAGAGGAAGGAAGAGAGATAGTTAGAAACATCGATCAGCTGCCTCCTGCACATCTCCTACTTGGGATGTGCCCGCAACCAAGGTACATGCCCTTGACCAGAATCGAACCCGGGACCCTTCAGTCTGCAGGCCGACGCTCTATCCACTGAGCCAAACCGGTTTCGGCTAAATCAACCTTTCTAGGGCAGACTGCCTAATCTATCTCATGAGTCTGATATATCAAATCACGGTACCATTTTATTCATTAAGAAACAACTGTTGTAGGAGCTACACAAGCAATGTGCTGTATTCTCTTCCTGCCATCAAAAATTTTGAAAAGCCATATCATGTTCAAAGCTAGTATATTAATTTATAGTAAGGAATGGTTGTCTTGATGAGCAAAATTCTTGAAGTTCATATGATCTGCACATTCCCTGTTTCTCTGCAGACTTACACAGGGGACAAAATCATAACCAGATTTTAGAAAAATGGTAGTTAATCACAACGAGGCCAGAGGGTTTTTTTTTTTTTTTCAAAGCACACATTTGACCAGGTCACTTCTCTAAAACTGGACACTCCTGGCCCTACATGGTCCGGCTACTTCAGCCTCTGCCTTCAGTATCAGAGAAGGTTAAAATATGGATTCTGCAACGACACTTCCATGGTTCAAATCCCTGTTCCTCTACTTTGGAGCTCAGGTGATTTATTTACCTATATTGTGCTATAGTTACCTCTTCAGTAAAATAGGAATAAAGACAGTATTTATTTCATAGGATTATGATGAAAATTAGGAGAATAAACCACTTTCAAAAGTGCCTGGCAGCCGAAACCGGTTTGGCTCAGTGGATAGAGCGTCGGTCTGCGGACTGGAAGGTCCCAGGTTCGATTCTGGTCAAGGGCATGTACATTGGTTGCAGGCACATCCCCGGTGGGGGGTGTGCAGGAGGCAGCTGGTCGATGTTTCTCTCTCATCGATGTTTCTAACTTTCTATCCCTCTCCCTTCCTCTCTGTAAAAAATCAATAAAATATATATTTTTAAAAAAAGTGCCTGGCACCTACTAAGTACTCAAAAAATAGTATCTATTATTTAAAAACACCCTGGGTCCATCCATCCCTCAAATCTGCCACCAGCCTGGTGCCCCTGAGCAAACACTGGCCCTATTTGGCCCTTAAATGTACTTCCTTCCACTGTTTAACTCCTGCTTGGCCTTCACCTCTCCCATCTACACTTACTTCCTCAGGCAAGTCTTCCTGGAGACCGAGAGCCCTCAGGCTACAGTTTTCTTCCTCATAGGAATGTGCTTCCTTACAGACTGTACCTGGTTCAAGACAGTCCTCTTCCTTGAGAGGTACTCTCCATCCTCAGCACTTTATCCCAAAGCTCGACATACACCTAACGCAGCAATGTAGCACTCCATATCCATCTGTTTGAGTAAACGTTTAATTGATGCTTACCCCAGTCTGAAAAGACTTTGGCCAGGCCCAGTCCGTCTTCCAGGGGCAAAGCCTGGACCAGCACCACTAACTTTTGCAGCAGGGACTCTTTTAATCACCTCCCAGAGCTGGCCAACCCCCTTCTGAGTCATGCATTCTTTCTTTCCATGTGTTAATATATTCTTGGGCTCCTGAGGCCTAAGAAAACTGCGTATCTATGCTCTATTTCAGTCCACATTGTTTTTAAAGTTTGGCTCTCAGTGGGCATCTTATTTCCCTTGTTTCCAATGTCTGGCAGGGGTGAGGTACATGAGGGCTAGGGCTTTATATCTCTTTATTACTGTCAACACACCTGGACCAGGATCCTATCTACCAGTGGAGACACCCTGGTGTTTTGTATCAGGTGAGTGTGTGCTCACCTTCCCACCTGAACACTCCACTTTCCACACTGAACTTCTCCTAAAGCCTGAGCTGGGTCTGCCCTGCCCCCATGGACCTCTCCCAGTTGACTCGCCTTCCTAGCGGGGTCCTAAGATAGAGCCCAGCAGATACCCTCTATGGAGGGGAGGGGGGCGTGCAACTCCAAGTGTGTTTTTCAATAAATGAAGAATACAGCACTGCTTTGGGGATTAATTATTCTGTCTTAAATGGAAATATCAAAACTGATTCAAGAGTGATATACACAGAAGTTATCATTACCGGCACATATTTGCACTGTACAATGAGATAGATGCAAATCCCCAAGTCAGTACCAGGTAAAAGCGACCACAGTTGTAGCGTTTCATTCCACTTCTTACAAAGCCTCTATCAGAAAGACTAAATTCTATGTTAGCAAAAATAATTGGTCTACAACCCATTCTGAAACCCTACAAATGTGAATGAAAAGCATTGCTCTGGGTTTTCATACTATTTCCATGATGTAGAGATCTGGTTTAGGCCAGAGATGTGTGTGCAAATGCCACAAGAAAGGACTGGTCCAATGCAATGCGGAATTTAGCAGAAGGTACGAAAGAACACAAAACTCAGGTTGAAGAAAGCCTCTCCCCAGGGTATTTCTCAGCCTTTATTTTTACCCCAGATCCAAGACTTGTGGTTAATTCAGATAAGCACTTGACCTTTGTGGGTGCTTATCCAAAGTCAACCTTCCCGTGTCTGAGGGTCACCTGTAACTCATTAATCTCAGTCCATTATTGTTTTGCAGGGATGTCTGTTCCATTTAAGATATAAAACTCCTATACAGATAACATGGTAGGTTAATGCACTCACCTTTCATTCCCTGATTGCTGGGTTCACACCAAACTCAATTCTGTTATGAGTAAGGATTACGTTTTGATATGTTCCCATCCCCAGGAGCCATTTGTCTGTGGGTCTTCACATCCTAAAAGGATGTTGCAGGCATCAGCATACTCTTTGGGGCCCTATACAGGAGATTCCAGGGAATAGAATGGCCCAGAGGTTACTGGGTCAGGACTGGAGAGGAAGAACTATTTAGGGAATCTTGCTGAGTGCATGCTTCTGAGGGTGCTATCAGACTTTTGCCACTCTCAACTCTTAAGATGAAAACAAGGCCATTATCATTTTTCAGAAAAATAATAAATTGCTTTATATAGAACCTAGTACTGTTGTGCTGTCCTTCCTTCCCCACAGCAAGAAATGTGCCAGCAGGCAGTCAGGGAAAAGGCACAAACTCTTTGCAGTTGTTTTTTTTTTTAACATCATTCTTTTCAAGCATCCTCTTGTTTATGATTTAACTTCATTCCCGCTTCCATTAGAAAATGCAAATCTATGTCCATCACCTGTCGCAAAACCTGAGATGTAAATCTAGAAGACAATGACAACCATGAGCCCAACCGTTCTCTACGGTAGGATGGCATAGTGGATGGCGCTGGAGTCAGACAGCCAAGGATAGAATCCCGAGCCTGCCGCTTAGAGCCTTAACCTCTCCCTCCGATTCAGAGCTGTAAAATGGAAATAATTAGAGCACCCACCGCAGAGAGTTATTGTAGGAATCAAATAAGATAATGACATGTAAAACACTCAGAACAGTGCCTGGCGTATATCAGGGGCTCAGTAGGTGTTAGCTGTTATTGGTACTTAAATGCTCTGATCCATGCTATAGAAAATAAAAAAAATAATTCTTAAAAAAAAAAAGAAAAAAAGCTGTGGCTTCCTCTCCAACCACCTGGCAGGTGACTGAATCCCAAAGGAAAGCTTCTGGTTCTTTCTGTTTTGCAGGGCCACACCACCCTTCCCCATGCCCCTTGAATTCCAGCCAGTTCAAGTACAAGGGAGTGGTCGAGGAGTGAGGAGGGTACGGCCCGAACTGCCTCACTTCGTTAATTTCCGCCAACCCCTGCTGCTGGCCCCGCGGCCACCGCCTCAATTACTCTCGGTGCGAACAACGGAAAGCAGCGCACAAAGGCTTTCTTTCCCTTTACAGCAAGAAAAGGGAAAATGTACTGTCGATGCGTATGACTCGTCAATGTAAACGCTTTCAGGAGCCCTTCGCGGCTTCCTTTCATGTTCTTCAAGTCTAAGAACCATTTACAGAAGCCCTGCTGTCCTAGCACCCTAAGGACATGTAAGAGGATGCGCGCAGGCAGCCGAGAAGCACAGCTTCTATTTGTGTGGAGCGAGGCAGGCCTAGATCTCTGACTAACAATAAGCGGAATATCTTAATCGCGAGCATTCTGAAGTCATGCCAGGTGGAGTGCTTAGTGTTGGCCCGCTCGCTTTTCTTTCTTTTTAAAGAATACTACCTGGGAAAGACACTGACACAGGCAGGTAGGCTCTTATTTCAGGACCGGCTGTTATCCTGCCCATCAGGAGGGTTGCGAGGGAGTTGGTCCAAATCCCCGCGCCAGGAGTGGCCTAGAATTCCCAGAAAGGACAGGTGCAAGGATGGCAATCTTTTGGGAAAGGGAGCTAAAGAACTACCCTTGGAACTATGTTCGCATAGAGAACGGGCTGTTAATTGGAGTCCATGTTTACTGGGGGTGAATGTGTGGGGCTAATGGAGATTTGTAGGGCTGGAGTCCCACCAACGACCCCTCACTTCCGATTCTAACAACTGCAGCTCCCAACTCTCATTCCCCGTGCTTTTAGGAGCCTTTACCACATGTTCTAGTGTCATGTCTTTTACAGAGACAGTATTTTAGAATAAAGTCATTAGGAGGACAGGAAATAAGAGTGTTTATCTGCCTTAAAGTATACCCAGCGCAATAGGTGTTCAAAAATATTTATTGAAAGAATTCATGATTTGATAGAAGCTACAAAAAATAAAAGCCCTGGAAAAGAAGCCACCTCCAGAATAACTGATCTCTACTTTTAGGTTTTAAGTTAATCATTAAAAATACTTAGAATGACTCCCTGTCCCAGATGAAACAATAAGTTGATCTCTACATAGAATACAAAATTGTTTAGGAATATGCCACAATACTTTACAGAAACTCCCTATCTCCCAATATTTCCATAATTCTATTCTCCCCGTCTTCCTGTACGAATAGTGTTATTTGCTTCCCAGATAAAGAATCTATTTCTCAACTCCCTCTCTCTCTGCAGCTAGACATGGGTATGTCACTAAGTTCTGGCCAATGGGGTGTGAACAGAAGTAATATAACGACTTTCAGGTCACTTAAAACAAAGATTGTGGCCTTCTTCTCTTCTTTTTCCCTTCCCCAACGGCTGGGATGCACGTGTGATGGTAGGTACTGGAGCAGCCACTTTAAACTGTGAGTTGAAACTGTGTTGTGAATGACAGAGCAAACGAAAGAAGCGGCCTGCGCCTCTGACACCATCAAGCCTCCCTTTGGCCCTGAGGCTGCTTATACTCAAACTGTTACATGAGATAGAAACTTCTATTTTGTCCAAATGGCTGTTTTTTTGAAATGCTTCTATTACTTTAGCCCAATCTGTATTTAAACAAATATTAACACCAGGCTACATTAGGAGAGAAAGCTAAAAGGAAAACTCCATTCCATTGAAACAAAAACAAGTTGAGCAGAATTGATTATTGAGATATGAGTTGGCTCCCATGTCTTTCCTCTTCTAGTATGGTTCCCGTACTTTCAGAATGGGCTCATACTGTTGTTGGCTCGTGAAGAAATGTTGGTCCTGTAAAATCTCCCACTGCCGGTTTCCATTGTTTGCAAAGACATTGACTAATACAAGTGGTGATCCTTTCTCCTTCCAAACCCTCACAATACTTTACCTATACATTTCTTAAGGCCTCTAACATTTCCTATCTTGTATAATAATTATCCATGTCATCATTTTCTTTGTTTTGTGCAATGGCAGTTCCAGAAATCTATACAGGAGGAGCAATTGGGGTGTCAGGAGAAAAGTATAAGGGACTTATCATGAATCCTTATTGGAATATTAACTGTGTTTTTTTATTCTTATTGCACTTTAGAGTTCATAAAAGAATATTTTCTAAAGATGCTTTTACTTTAATTTAACTTAATACGATGTTTCATTTCCCTTTTCAGAGAACACTGATTTAAAGGAAAGATGACATTGGAGCTTATGGAGGAGTAAAATTCCTCCTCGTCTTCTAAGGCTCCTTTGGGTGCAGTCGCTGGCCTTGAAGACTGTGAACCACTCGTAACCTCTGTGGTCCCAGCACAGTGCCTGACACACCATCAATGCCCAACATGTTTGTTGAATCAACCATCAACAGTGGTCACTGTACCAACTTGCATCGTTTTTCTTCTGCCTCTTTTCCTGTAAGAATTCAAGGTGTGTGCTTTCCCACTTGGGATGTATTTGCCTTACGAATTTTTTTCAATAAATAATCATGGAATGCCTACCGCTATAATGGACACAGTTCTAAGAGCTGGGAATACATCAATGATCAGGCAAGATTCCTGCCATCACAGAGCTTACATTCTACAGGGATGTATGTCTACTCAGAGATGAGAGAGCCATGCAATCATTCACTTCCTAACTTATTATAAGTGTGGGACCAAAAGTGTTCATCTTTCTCTTACATCACTTTGTGTTTCTGCCTCTTCTTTACTTTTGCCTTCAGCTATGATTCAGTTTACTTCTAAAACTTACCATGAACCCAGGGTTTTCTCTCATTGGTACTGTTGTTTTTACTTTTCCCTCTACTGGGAAAAGTCGGAACTATCCTTCAAAAATAACACATTATTGTTGAAACTTTTGACCAATGCTTCTAAAACTTAAGAATATTAGTCACGTAGAGCCAATATCTGAGAGTCATAGAGTCCTGGACTCTTAATAACATGCAATTAAAGGAAAAAGCTTCCACTGAACTAGCATTTAATTCTGCCACTTAAACCCAGCAAAAAGGCACCTCTGATGTATCACTAGCATCCAATGGAAACTAAAGTCCTAGAGTAAAATTAAGGGAGAAGTCAACATATTTTTTTTCTGTTTCTGACAGACCCAATTCTTGTGTTGCTTGTGAAAATGAACTATAATGGGAGAAAAAATCTGATAAAAAAATTATGTATTCTATATTCAGAAAAATGTAGGTAAGTGCCTATTTAGAGCATCCTTCCCAAAATTCCAGGAGTATCACTGTTACTTTAAGGCTATCTGTGAACTCTTAAGAGTTCCCAGATTAAAGAACCCTGCATTTGTACTTTTCTGAAGTCTTTAAAGTACATTTCAATTTTAAGTAGCATGTTTAATGACAGCACTCAACAAGTCATCATATTTAAATAGGAAGAACTACTTCCAAGGAAGGGGGAAAATAGTGAAGAAATGTCAGTAACAATCAAACAAATAGAAAATAATACAATTGTACTATTTTACACATTTTAGGTAGTGAAGCATGTTTCAAGTACTATTCAGGTTGATGAATTTGCAGCCTCACTGAGCTCTGAATTCCATTCTGCCAATACTGTAAATAAAGTACATTGCAAAAATCATGCAATTGTTTATTCCTTTTGATCCAATATTTTCACTTCTAGGAATTTATCCTAAGAAATTACTTCAGCCAAGTCAATGTCAATGCCTTTATATCTTATGTATAAAAGCAAAAATATGTCCATCTTAGTGATAAGCCTTAATAAACAAATTGCAACATTATAATTATGAAGACTATGTAAACCATAGAATAATATTTATTAGATAATTTATCTTTAACTTTTTTGTAAAGAATTGGGACACAAGTGACTACCCAAATAAATAAGAAATTTCCAAGTCAGAGTAGCAAAATAGGAAATATGAGTATCTTATTGCTACATTATAGAACTATATACACACTTGGAAGGTAATTTATACATACTCAGTTCAGCACATACTAATGGAGGTCCTGCTATGTATCATATACTCTGCAAGGCTGGGAAGGTGTGGACTGTGACAGAGGCTATTGGCTAGTCACCAAATTTCAAATGCCCTTTTTCTTAGGCACAGAGCTAGGCTCCATTTGCAGTTAGGGAGCCATAAGACTAAGTACTAGCCAATGGAACAAGAACAGAGTTACAATGTGCCACTTCCAAGCCTTGCCCATAATGCCCTCCTACTCTCTCTCCCTTCTAGCTGCCTGTGATAGAGATAACCATGGTGATTATGGAAGCCACAATTTGAAGATGGCAGAGCATCTGTCAAACTGGTACCCTGAATGAGTGCATGGAGGAGAGCCACTGACCAATCTATTCATCTTCCCAGGACTCTGACATGAACAAGAAATAAAATTCCATGTGTTGAGCCATTACTTGTTTGGGTCTACTCATCACTCTGGTCTTGCTTACTATAACCATGCATACATTAGACATGAGTTTTAAAATAATTATTCTAAATTTTTCATTTAAGTTTATTATAAACTATTATTTTACTAGGTTGAAATAAATCAAAAAAACAAACAAAAAGGTTGAACTCATATGATCAGGCCAATTATTTTTTTTTCTTGATTACTTACTAAAATACTTAAGGCTTGCTCAATAATAGTCTAAAAATCAGACTATCTTTTTTTATTATTGATAAAGGTTATTAAAAATAAAAATATAGTTAATTTTATTGTTTATTAATTATAATTTCTTGAGGTTCAGGAGACATTTCAAAAATGTTTAAATTATTTCAAATTATACTTCTCAACTTAAATTCTCATACTTCAGCCCAAAGCAGATGTTTATCTATCTCCTCCTCCCCTCCAACCTCCCCTCTCCCCCGTCAGGGAGGCACCCAATCGATGAAGTGTCTCTCTCTTCCCCTCCTTCCCTCCCTTCCACTCTCTCTCTAAAAAAAAAAACAAAAAAAACAAACAAACAAACAAAATCAATGGAAAAAATATCCTTGGGTGAGGATTAACAAACAAACAAAAAACATTTGCTTTTACTTTTATATAGCATCCACAATAATAATTATGGGGGATTAAATATGCCAGTTTAATTTCATAATCTACACTAAAAATATTTGCTTAGAATATTACATATACAATTAGAAACTGAATGTTGGGAGATACATCTGCAGATTGATACCTGGGAATATTTAGCGGGGGGACGGGGGGAATCTTTAAAACAAGAAAAGAATTTCACACATTGGAACAAATACTCAGAACGGAAAGTATCCTATGCATAATTCCGTTCCTAGCACACATGTTTAAAACATTTTTTTCATCCATGTGTTTCAGACTGCCTTCTCCTCTTTTTTATTTGATTTTGTCTTAGAGTGTATGGGTTAAGGTTTTCATCACAAATAATCTTTTGTTCAAGTGAAAAGAATTCATCCTATCTCAGCCACAAGATTCTGAAAAAACCCCTCATCACGAACTCCGTCTCCAGGTCAGCAGGGTGCCATCAGCCCTAACAATCATTTTCTATTTCTTTCTAAATATAAACACGAGAAATTGGCGCACAGAGCACCTCGCCCACAATTGGATTGCAGTGGGTATTCCCAGATCTGAAAGACACCTGAAGCCTGGAGCTCCTGTCTCATCCTCCCAGAGGCAGGAATTGTTCAACGGAAAGCCGACCAGATGAGAAATCTGGTTATGTAAAATGTAATGCACCCCACAAGGAGGCCGGCCTGCTTTAAAGTTAAAATGACCACATATCCATCATCATCTGACAATATTCATCTTACCTTTCAATTTCTATATAAGCCATAAATCAGTTTGAACTTAGATCTCTATTTGTGTCCAATGGCAAATAAGAAATGAAATGTTTAAAAAGCCAGTAAATAGAAATGTACCCCCAGATAACACAATTAACAAGCCAGTGGGGTTAAAGCTACCCTGGAGAGGAGAAAACAACAACACTCCTTGTGGAGTAAATGGGGCTGGGGGGAGGGTGCACACCCCAACTCCTTTCTCTAAAATGAATGTAACTCAGATTACAAATTAAAATAATAATCTATTCCGCACAGGTAGATAATTTTTCTCGCAGCTGTGCTTCTCATTTGGCGTTTATGGGGAGCACTTGAGAATGACTTAATATGAGTTTAATGGCAGTAGGAAAAGAAGGTAGAGCTCTCAGAAAAAAGGAACAAGAGTAAAAGTGCAGGCGGCACTGAGGCGGACCACAGGTATACACACCTGGCCCCTGGCCAGGGACAGAAGCCCTGCATCTTCTCGTGTTGCCCTCATGGGTTGCCTTTCAAGGGTGATGCAGGACATGATTTTCCCTCTTTATATTTAGAGCTATTTAAACAACTGCACAAGGAATTAAAGTGAGGGAAAGTTACGATGTACTTACAAGGACTAGTCATTAAAAATCTGAAGAACTACTTGATGTACTGTAATGTTAACTACTTAATGTACCCCTCCTAAAACTCCCCCCAAGGAATGCCACCACCTCAAGCAACCTTACTGAAAATATATTTGCTTCAAATATGCATTCATTTGTTAATTTATCCCAGCATTGACTCGGTAGATGTAGATTGTGCTCTAGCTCTGTACCGGGCTCCAAGCTGGGAGCTGGGTTACTTCAGTGGACAAGACAAGGCCAGGTCTTTGCTTTCATAGTGAGTCTGCCCTGTGATTAGATTTTGGAAATCCATATAAGTGACCAGCTTAACCGTTTGCATAGAAATGTACCACCTTAACCGTTTGCATAGAAATGTACAACAAACACTTCTTCATTTTAATTACTTAACTCTTTCATCTCATTCATTGGCTCAACAAATATTTATTGAACACCTGTTGTGGATGCATTCGGGTATATTTTGGAAGAGTACACTTTATTTAGTTCTTGTCTAAACGAGGTGAGGTTTGGTCTGAGCCGAACTCTCAATTGTAGGCTCCTGGTTCTGGATCACCCCAAGAGGCTGTATCTTAGTGCCTGGCCACATGGTAGACGTTCAGAAATGTTTGCTGGATGAATTTCTAGGAATGAATGAACACGCTTCAGGGATTACACATTCTGGACCACTACTTTTTTGAAACCCAAATACCAATAATTACTTGGGCATTTTGTCTATGTTGCGATTAACTAGTTAACTATTTCATGTGAACGGCAAGCAACAGTGCAAGGTTATTGGGGCCAGATAGACTATCTTCAAGGTCTTCTGTCCTGAAGCTTTGCAGAGCACAAGGCATTCAGTGGGTACTCAGTAAAAATCTGGGAAACTTTCAGACATGGAAGCGAATCACCACTCCCACGGAAAGTCCCTGGCATTTTCATTATAGCATCTAGCATTCTGTGCTTTGGCCAGTTGAATACAGTCTCTCAATCATGTCATGTTTATTCTTATTTCCATATCTTGGTTCCCTCTGTTTCCTGCCCCCCAACCCCAACCTCCACATTCCTCTGTGCTAACCTAATCTTAACCCATTTTAAAAGACACAACCACAGAAGTATTCCTTTTCTTTCTAGGAGTCACCCTAGAAAGTGACACCCCTCACCCAGGACTTATTGTCTGGACCACATATCAATTATCTTGTGGCATCTTTTGTACTGTTGCCTTATTTTGTGGTTCATTTTCTTTGCATGTATACCTTATGGTCAGTGTGCTGGGTATGCTGCTTGCCCCTCTAGAACTATATTGTACCCTCCTCACCCTGTTCTGCACACCGGGATGCTGAGCTTCATGGATTGTGTCAATGTACTCTGGTTTTGGGTTGAGTTTAACCAATGACAGTCACCAGGTGGAAGTCAGGTGGTGGGAGAAAATGTGTGGCATTTGTTGCTGGGATGCAGCATGTCAGCATTCCTCTCCTGAAGGCCACAGCTCCTATGGGGTGGCTCTCTCCTGCTGCCACAGCCACAATCACTGCCACAGCTTTCTCTGAGTTCCAGAAACTGCTCCTTCCTTTAATCCCTTCAGGTTTAGGGGTGGAAATGGCTCCTCAATATTGCTGTCTCCTGGTGCTTCACTATCCCTTAAGGGTTCCCTCACCCCAGCCAACACATTTGCAAATAGCCATTCATTAAATTCTCCCCAATTGCCATGCCCGAGGGCACCATCTACTTTTTGCCAGGACCCTAAATAACCCAGGGAGCAACTGTGGCTTTCGCCTCTCTGTATGCCCATGGATTGCACTGCCTACGGCCCCATAGCTTCTTGCTCACTGTGGGTTCTTAGTAGGCATTTGCTGAAGAAAATAATAAAGTCAAGTATGAACTACTATATCTGAATTAATATTTATAATTCACGTAAAAAAAAAATCTCTAGGAACTATGGTTCCTCAGTCATGAAAATTCACCTCCAGCTACTATTTATGCATAACTGTGTACAGTGCTCACCATTTCTTTTGTTCTTATTGTTTCAGGTTTCTGCTGAATCTGTATTTATAATATTAATATGTATTAAGTGTAGTTCATTTATTTAAACCCACTTATTCTTCTGGAGAAAAAAAATTAGTTGGGTTAATTAAACTAAAATTTCCATTTTTTTCTTTTTTTCTCTTTTTAATTATTTTTTTTTTTTAGTAGTTCCTTTACTTATAATGACACAGTCATACCAGACTCTGCCCCTCCTCACTCCCAGGCCTTTCCCTGAGCATGTCTTTGCATACCTCAATATGATAGGTGAAAAAATAAATCTGATAAATAGCCAAGCTGTCAATCTCTTCAGGAAGTCCCAGTTTGTTCACCAGCTTATCTACTCCTGTTCTCCTGAATGTCCAAGGTGCCACCTGACATATGCCTATGACACATGGGTGAGAAAACAAGTGTGTTAGCTCTATGAAGTAGAGATGAAAAGCTAGGTGTACACAGATAACCTCAAGGACAAGATGACTCCCTAAGCGGTGATCTTTCTAAAGGACAAAGACTGGCCCCTCTCATGGTAAATGCAGTCTGGTCTTCCTTCCTCAAGGGTTTTCCTTAATATACATGTAAGTTTCTCTGCATTGTCTTTTAGAGTCAGGAAATGCCCTATGACCACAAAATTCAAGCTCTTCGAACCATGGGGCTCGCTGAGCAGCACCAATATCTGATTAACATCCTGTTACCATAACTATTATTGTTCACCAAGAATAATGATGTTGCAATTAGTGAATTTCTAGCTAATATAGTCCATGAAGAACTACTGTTTGAGTAGCAATGCAGGTTAATTGTGATAGGTATGCCAGAGTTCTGGTCAAAACTTTAACAATGGTGTAGCCAGATTGAGAGATACAACCATCAACCTTGAGGAATTAGAATAAGAGACAAAATCATCTCAGCTAAATGATTCATCATTTCAGTCGCTTTAGAATCAAACCTATGAGGGATATTTTGGCATCTGTGATTTCGGTGCCTAAAAATATTCAGAAAGGAATAAGAAAAAAAAAACCTATCACAAACTAACTCCAAATTTTTATTTTACAAGAGAAGAAATGAATCATGGTTAGTGGAAAAGAACTACATACTGACTTTCTTCTGATAATGTATCCAATATAATTTCTACTTTTTTCCAAAATAAAATTGTGGGCTAAACCTGGAAGGGTTTTCAAAAAGTAAATATAACAATCACTATAAAATGTAGAGGGTTTTAATCCTCTCGAGCCTCTGACCTTTATTGCATTTTGAGTGTATTTGGAGTTCAGATAGTACTACCCTGCCCACCCTCTTGAGATAATAAGTAAATAACCAAATGACCCAAATAGATTTACTCCAGAAATAAGGGGGTGGGAGCTGGTGAACAATAAGAAGCAGGGCTATGGGTGGTACAGAGTTTGAGCTTTAAGCTCATGTCTTTCCTTCTGGGTAGAGATGCTGACATACCCTGCCCCGCCGCCCCACAGCCGTCCCACTCCCCAAGATGCTCATTTCTTCTTTACACTTACATAAATGACAACTACCTATAATTCCTATGGTCATTCTTAAAAAGTAAAAAAAAAAAATCTGAAACCATTTCCTCATGACAAAGTAAAATAGTTTTAAAAGATAAGCAAAACAGATAAACACTTTACAACCCCAGCAACCACATATCAGGACAATTTTGCAGCATTAAAGAAAGTCTTTGAGTTGAATAATTGAATTAGAGACAGCTAGCATAGCTTTATGAAAGCGATACCTCACATACCTTACTAGTTGGAGTGCATTAGAGGGCATTTACTGCCATAGAAAGAAAATGGAACACAATGAATGTCATATAATTGTTAAAAAGCCATTGGATGTTTTCAACAATGAAGATTATTGGCTAAGACCCAATCTATTGTGTAAGGTAAAATAGCTTGTTGGATTAAAAAATTGTTCAGAACCTGCAAAAAGTGAGTGAATGTTAATGGTAATTTTTATTTTAACTGCAGAGAGGTTATCAGTAAGGGTGAAATAATAGCTTTGAAAGAAAATGAAAAATTGGAGGGATACACACAATCCAACCTTATTACATTTGACTATTGTGATCTATTCTCTGGCACCACGTACTAAATTTCCAGGTATTTTTTAACCCTATTATGTTTACTGTCTCATAATAACCTCTCTTCCTGAAGAAGAGATAAAAAGAATGGGGCTTGTTTAACAGAATTCTATCCAGTGTGTTGACTGTGATTTGTGGAGCACACATACTTGACTTTTCCAACTTAGTTACCTAAAAATTACACCTACGTTCTTCTATCCATAGAAACAACATAGCCAGCCCTAGCCAGTTTGGCTCAGTGGATAGAGCATCAGCCTGTGGACCAAAGGGTTCCGGGTTTGATTCTGGTCAAGGGCATGTACCTTGGTTGTAGGCTCCTCTCCACCCGGCCCGAGCCCTGGTCAGGGCTCCTGCAAGAGGCAACCAATCGATGTGTCTCTCTCACATTGATGTTTCTCTTTGTCTTTCCCTCTCTCTTCCACTCTCCCTAAAAATCAATGGAAAAGTATCCTTGGATGAGGATTAACAACAAAACAACCATAAATAAATAAATAAATAAATAAATAAATAAATAAATCATAGCCAAAAATGCTAGCTTACCTATGTTATTATCTCCGTGTATATAAAAACTGGGCCTATTGCAAAATATTATCATACTGTATATCTACAAACAGGCAGGCAATTTTGAGATTGCTAAAATATCTGATTCACCTTGCCCATCAAAAAGACTCTGCATGTAGTATTAATTGCTCTTAGAAATTTTACACAAGTCTGAATGACCCAAACATTTTGAGGTATTCAATTCAACCATGAAAATATGGGCAGAATCTTCACATCCATTTTTTTTTTTTTTGTCCTGAGAGTAGTATTTTTAGGATGTATAAATCTGGCATGGTAAGGAGTTTGTTTTGTTCTGGTGGCTTGTGGTAGAAATCATATTTTCTGTCAGTTGTCTTAAGCAACTTCTAAAGAAAGAATAAAATAAAAAACATAATCAGGGTATGTTTTGCAGCAGGTAAATGAATAAAAATGCTCTAAGTTATAATTTGATTATAAATCCATGCCATGGTTAAATTAGATTTTTAAATTTTTTAAAATATATTTTTTATTGCCCTGACCGGTTTGGCTCAGTGGGTAGAGTGTTGGCCTGCGGACTCAAGGGTCCCAGGTTCGATTCCGATCAAGGGCATGTACCTTGGTTGCGGGCACATCCCCAGTAGGGGGTGTGCAGGAGGCAGCTGATGGATGTCTCTCTCTCATCGATGTTTCTAATTCTCTATCCCTCTCCCTTCCTCTCTGTAAAAAATCAATAAAATATATTTTTAAAAATATATATTTTTATGGATTTCAGAGAGGAAGGGAGAGGGACAAAGAGATAGAAGCATCAATGATGAGAGAGAATCATTGATAGGTTGCCTCCTGCACACCCCTACTGAGGACCAAACCCACAACCCAGGCATGTGCCCTTGACCAGAATCGAACCCAGGACCCTTCAGTCCACAGGCCAATGCTCTATCCACTGAGCCAAACCAGCTAGGGCTAGATTTTTAAAATTTTTGAACCTTGTTGAGGTACTATGAAATCTCCAAAATTTGGAAAATTGGTATTCATATTGACTTGTATATGTGCATATGTTATAGTCTGTTAATGATGACAGCTGTTGTGATAACAAGGAATTATATAAAATCAATTTGAACACAATGGGTCCAATTCAGCAACTTAGGTCTTTTTGGAATATCTTTAATAAAGCACTGTACTTATTGTGGACAAACACTTATGAGTTTACATTTTTTTCAGTAAATATATTCCACTATTTGTTTTGCTGGATATAAACTCACTGAGGAATTACCTTACAGAATGGATTTCAGTGGCATAGTTGTTAAAGGATGGAGGTGTCGAATATTAAAAGAGTTCAGAGTACCCCAATTGTGGTGGCAGTTACATGAATCTATACATATGTTAAAAAGTTCACAGAACTGTACACCAAAATGGTCAATGTTACTCTATGATAATTAAAAAAAATAAAAAAGTAATTAAAAATAATTCAGGATATAACAAATGGTTTAGATATTTTTAAGGTTTATGCTGGCCTCTGAAGGATAAAATATAACTTATGACATGTAATAAATTTGTAAATAAATAGTAAATAATGCTAAAACTATAAGGAATAAGGGAAAATGTTTTAGAGTACATACCAAAAAATGCGAAAACTATGCAATCTGGGACTGTGAGCTTTTGTAAGTGACAATTTCAAGGTTGGTAAATCATTTAACAACCAAGTTTACTAGTTGGGAGTGAACATTTCCCTCAGTTATTGATAAAAATAAAAATTTTTAAATTTAAAATTATGTTTGCATCATAGACTAAGAACTGGAAGGAAACTTCAGGAATCATTTGATTATGTTCTGACAGAAATAAATAAAATTAGTTAATCAAATCTTCTCCAAAGATCTCCAAACATAGGGACTCCACAATGGCCACTAGTAAACATATTCCTGTTTTACCGCTGAGCTGGGTGAGTTGGGGATGTGGCTCTATGTGATCAGCTGAAATAGTTCCTTTGTTAAATTCTTTCATCATCTCTGATCTCAAAAAGAAGGCATGGAGAACTTCATTCAAAATTCTTCTTCTAGAAATTTCTATGCCTTCCACGACCTTAACTGGGTCATCACTGTAGCCATTCTTCTTCAAATTCAATAAATTTACCTTTTATGCTATGCCATAGAAGTGCCCATAAGACCTTCCTATCATAATACTTCTTTCTGTTTACCTAGGGTTGTACACATGCTCTGTATTTTAGAGAACAGTGACTAAAGTAGGTCCTGTACTCTCGTTAATTCTCAGCCCCAATCCTGAGGGTCAAGTGCTTCCTGGCCAGGCATGCTCCGTTTGATTTTTTTCTTTTTTTAAAACGATCTGGGAAGAAGTTGAGTGCTGCCTATACAAACCACATATAACTGGACATCATGTAAATGCAAAACTCCCAAAGGGGAGTAGGCACATGGTTCTTTGATTCATGTTTTAGTTAATGATGAAAGTGCAGGTAAGAATATGACAGAAAGTAGTCTTAAATCAAGGACCTATAAGTAATGAATAAAGGAGATTCTGTCTAGATGGTGCTCAGAGGAGTTATCATTCTCTCCCCATCAACACTGGGCTAGATGTATAGGCCCCTTCCTCCATAGCAGCAAAATAAAATAACACACGTGTTGTAACTGACAGTCATAGAAATTTCCAGACACAGAATTAAATGAGCAGCCCATTCAGACATTTGCATATAAAAGTAGGAACAGGAGTAATAGAGGTATAAAAATGTAGTTATTGAAGATACTTGACATTAAATTCAAACTTCAAAGTTTGAAACAGAGACTCTGAATTCCATAACTCAGAGACCATGATTTCCATAAGTCAGCCCTAATTCAAAGAAATGGCCAGGCTGGCCTGGGCCAACTTTAGCTGTGGCCAGAACGGCACCCACAGGTGGCCAGCAGAGACCCATCATCAGTTGATGAGGAAGAAGATTCAAAACAGAACCGGGGAAAATAATTCTGTAGTCTTACTGGAAAGGTTTCATCCATTCCTGTCTGTGGAAAGGATCCATACTTCAGTTGTATATCTTTCTTTACATTCTTTTTTTTTTTTTTTTTTTACTAACTGTCATATTATTCATTCCACAGTATGTTTCATTTCTCCTCAAATGATTCTTTTGCAACCTTTAGAAAGCACTGCATTATGTCCCCTTCCATGTGTCTGACCTTGGTGGACACAAGAGGGTGTGTGGGCTTCCTCTAAATCTTGTTGCTCAGAATATGTATAAAAAAGAAGAAGAAGAAGAAGAAGAAGAAGAAGAAGAAGAAGGAGGAGGAGGAGGAGGAGGAGGAGGAGGAGGAGGAGGAGGAGGAGGAGGAGGAGGAGGAGGAGGAGGAGGAGGAGGACGAAGAGGAGGACGAGGAGGAGGAGGAGGAGGAACACCTCACATAAGCCTGTTACTGTTTGAATGTGCCACCTGTCACACTTCCAGGAATGAGACCTATTTTGCAAAGAAGGAAAGGGGTTCTGCTCTAGAAACTGCTCACTGAAGCTCTTGTTTTATATTCAAGGGGTCAGTTCCAAAAAATTGTCATTTTTAACTGCATAGAACAAAATGTGTGGTAGCTGGAAAGCTAGTCCCTATTTTAAAGTCCTAGAAAAGATGAGCTCTGATGATTATGGGTCATTTCCATTCTCTCTTCTGCTTCCCTGACAAGCGGTAATGTGGGTCTGAAGAGGAAACCAAAGATTAGTGGCTTAAATAAACCAGAAGTCTTATTTTGCATAACTGCCCAAATGCTCAAGCTCATTGTTGCTCAGTATTTAAAGCCTGTGCCTCATTCCATTAACTTCAATCTGTCCTTTTAGCTTCTGTACTTTTTCCATACTGGACTGGTGTACCATTCTGGCAACCCTCCCTCCCCTTCTGTGCGGGTTTCATTCCCTGACAAGGGCTCTGTGCCTGTATCTCCCTGCCAGGATCCATAAGGCTTACTGGTGACTGAAGTCTTAGTCTTGTTTAGTGCTGGTATCTTCACCCATTGATTTAACTGAGACAGAAGTATTACCCATTGAACAACAAATTTAGCATAAACATCTGAGCTAAAGAACTATTAGGAGACAAGCCCTACATAAGATTAGATAAAAACAGGTAAGGCAGGAGGACAGCCCCAAGTAAGTTTCTCTATGAAGAGATGCCTTCTATTTAGTGTAATTGAACCCATTAAAAAAAAAATCACACTCAAAAAAGGGAGGAAAACTAGTATTGAGAAATATTATTAAAATGACTAAAAATTTCACTTTCATCTGTTTGCACAGAAGTTAATATCATGAAAACTTAACCACAGTGAAATATTTTATCAAACAGTATTTGTTCCTGTATTAAGAAATCAATGCCCATGTACTCACGTTTGAGTTTATAGAAACTAAAAACTTGAGGTGATAGGATTAAGGATATTTTTCATTTTCTCCTTTATAGTTTTACATATTTTCCAGATTTTTTTTTGTAAAGAATTTTTAGAAATAGATAAAAAAAAAGGTTAAAAACTAAAAACAAAACAAAACAAAAACACACAAAACTCTCTAGTATAGTTTTCCCTGCTTGATTAGTATGCTGTTCATGAAATATGAACATAACTAAAAGTTACTATGGATTTCATCAAGATGTGGCTAGCTATGTGCTTAAATAATAATTGAAGTGAGGATGAGAAACAGATTTTACAGAAAGTAAGGGTAATATTATGCTTTTATGCCTTGTCTATATGATCTCAAACCCGAAGATATTTGAAAATATTTGAGTGCCTGAGGTTTCTTTATTTTTCATCTAGATTAGTGATACTAGCTAGCTAGCTGTATTTTGGTAATCACCATAATTTTTAAATGTCAACATTATTATATACATTATATGGTTTTCTACATTAGAATGTCTCAACCTTGGCATCTATTGACATTTTGGGCCAAACAGTTATTTGTTGTGGAGGGCTGTCCTCTGCATTGCAAGATGTTTAGCAGCATTTCTGGTCTCGATCCACTAGATAACAGTTGTGACAACCAGAAATGTCTCCAGACATTGCCCAATGTCCCCTAGGGGAAGAAATCACCCCTGGATGAAAACCACTGCTCTACAGTAAGTTATTACTATCCAAATATTTTGATTATCTTTTTAACTATTATCTATTACCGTGGCCACATTAATCGTGCCATGATTCACATTGATCATAATGATTAAAGAAATTACAGATTTACTCTGGCACTTGGGTACTTACTATCAGGCTATTAGACAAAGCCTGTGAATATTAAAGGGAAAAATTCCTATAATTACAAAAATAAAAGATTACACAAAAAAGAGCAAAGATGTTGGTTGTACACTGGAATCAAATTACATTCATTTGTTGAAGTGGTCTCAAAGACATACAGCAGCTATTATTCACTCAGCTATAGCATGGTAGATATTAACACATATTTTGAAAAAGAGGGCTTTTGCTTCATGTGACAATACTACTGACATTTAAGGAGAGATGTTAGTGATTTATCAGTCAGGCATAGTTCTTCCCTCTAAGCGTCACCTATCATTTTTCTTATTACCTTTTTTATTTTAATGCACGTTCAGTGGCACCCACAATAAAAATTCTGTTGCAAAATTCTGATAACAAAATTGACTCTTACTTTTATTTCATGTAAATAAATATTATAAATGATCATAGCCAATAATATAAACCATAAACATTATCTTCATGACCATTCTAGATTGTAGTGATTTTTATTTCATCACTGTGGATGGTGGATGGTCTTTTATCTCTTCTAAATGTCCCAGTCCTTAAGGGATAATTAAATATGACCCATGACAAAATTAGGTTTAAGAAGATTTTATTTCTCAAATATACAGCCTTGATTTGTGCTGTTGTCCTCCGGTTTCCTTTTTAAATTTTCAAAAATAACATGTGAGTTTTAAAACTTATTTAATTTAAAATGGCTCCTTTTTAAAAAAGAAAACACTATAGTGGGATGCTGGGATTGCATTCATCCCAGCATGCCCCACCACTGTTCTTTGGATGGCAATCACAGGACCCAGACATCAAGCTGTGGAGGAGATTCTTCCAAGCAACAGCATCTGGCTCTTTGGCAAACTGAACAGGCAGTTGCCCTGGTGGCTTTGGAGTTGCCTCTGGGTCTGTCACAGGGTAAGGCTGCTAATGGAGTGTCTGGATTTTCATCCCCTTTTCATTGCACTGTCTTTCTCATATACCTTTTTGGTGTCAAGAGACCCACTCTCTTCCATAAGGCAAATACTACTCTCCTCAAGCCTGATAGATTCCTACATAAACCTTATTGTACCTCAATAAGTATCCCTTTCCACTGCCCACATCCCTTATGAAAGTGTAAAAATAGGCAAGCATTCTGGCAGCAGCCACACTGGCATTCTATTTCATACCCCACCTGCAGAGAGAATCAGAAATTAAATGTTCTATTTTCAGTCCTGGATATTGTAAGCCTGTATTTTCACCTTCTTTACTTGCAATACATCTCCTTGCCAGTTAAATTTAATAAAGTCATATTTATAATATGAATAGCTACCTAATCTCATGGAAACTTTTTTTTTTCCTTCATTCTCAAGAACACACAATCTAAGCTGGTAAGGTGGTATAAGAACTAGAGGGGCTTAGTTTCAAGAATTTGTGGTACTTTAAAATCATAAGTGCAGTCCCTAGAACAAACAAACACCTTGAACAACAGAATTGGCAGCTCCAGAACAAAGAGGCTCTCATATCCTCTTAGCTGTGTGGGAAATTAAAAAGACCAAAATTGGAAAACAAAGAATGAGTTTTTGGATGTTTTTAGGATTAAAAAACAAAAAACAAACCCAACAAGCTTCTGAATAATTTGTACTAAAGGCATTCATCAATATGGCCTCTCTACAGACCACAGGCTATTCATGGGTGCTATGACCTGCAGATCATTCTCAAAAGATGAAATAACCATTGGTGAAGAGATGACTCAAAGACTCTATTAGGTCCAAACAGACATAGATCAGTAAGATAGCTTCTAAGAGGTGGCATTTAATTCCTCCTATTAGAGTTCACCAGCAAAAAGAGAGGCTTTATACACCGGCCACCTCTATGGAGACTCAGTTCTAATCTACCATTTAATCACCACATTCAATAAGTCCATCAATGACCGATGGAAAAATCCATGGTGATGTCTGTTTTATGGGTGGGAAGCAAATTAAAAATGAGGGGGAAAACATCTTATAGGAAATACTATATTTGAGTGTAGGTTGTTACTTGGGAAATCCTGAATTCAAAGGGAAATTAAACCCTTCAACTTTGAGGACTGGCAAATAGTTGAAGCTAAAATGGCCCCAAACAAATTTACAATAACCATTTCTAGCCCAGAAAGGGGGATTTTAACAATAAACAGCATTTATAATTATTTTGAATACTACTTGTTCCCATTCTCTTAGAAAGAAGATAAGAATGTATTGATAGTATACTATACACACATATAGTCTATATTTTTTTTAGATATCGGTTAAAAAATATAGAGTTAAATCTCAAGTGTGTTTTTATTCCTAGGCAAAAGATTATCTTCTACAAGACAGCACATAATCTATCTAAACACATAATAAATTATACACTCAGTTGCCTTCTGATTGTATTTTTTAGAAACAAATTAAATTTGAACATTAAGAGTCATCTGCTTTTGTCAGTCAATGCAAACCACTCCTACGACTTTCCCCGGGAACGCTGCTGTGGATGATCAACAAGTACTTACAACTTTGAACAACTGACAAAGCTCTCCAGGCTTAATTTTGTTCCCAATAATGTTCTATACTCTGGAAACCAGAAAGACTAATATGACTTCTGCCTTCATATTTGGGATGGTGAATTTTTAAGAAAAGAATGGATAGGGTGAACTTTTAGATCAAATGCTTATATAAATATCTGCTTCTGATTTGCATGAGAGGAAAAAAAAAATAACTTAGTTCATGGTTCTGAGCACGAGTCAGTCTAGACATAATCAACTCCTGACATTGGCACAAAGCATAGTGGTCCCCAAATATCTTTGTTGAATTAATAGATCAATGAATGAATAAATGTGAGTTCATTTTACAGTCAACTTTTAAAAATATATGCATGCTCTGGAGACTTCTTAGATGGATAACCACTCATCTTTAGAGAAACCAGAGACTTCAGTGGACAATCTTATACATGAAAAGTAAGTAGATATATCCATTCACATGTGAATATATGGGTTAGTAGAGAAAGTTGATCCAAATGTGCAGTTGGATTTTGCTATATGGTCTATTGTAGAATGTTTTTTGCTTTTACTGGAATGTCTTCATTGGGATTCTAGAGTTGGTTGAGATTGTATATATTCAATGTTATCTACCAGGACACTTAAAAGTATTTCTTAAAGATAATGGTATTGCTTGGTTTTCCTCCAAGCAATTCCTTGGTTTTATCAGAGACACTTGAAGTCACCTATTCCTTGGTGCATATCTAGTATCTATAGAATGTCTCTTTGTTCGAAAAAGCCTTCATTCAGGTCCTCGCTACTTCTGTTTCTTACTGAAACAGTAAGAAAAGGTCAGAATAAACTTAGAGCCATGATTCTATTGATACTCAATATCTATAAACCATGTCTGTTTCCTCTTTGTTTCTTTGACATATTTTGTGCTTCAAATGATATATAAGACAGCACAACCAGAGGAAACTAACTGCCTTTACAAAAGTAATCCAGAGCATACCACCTACTTTTGGTTGGGTCCGTGTGTACCTTAACTGGTGACTGTCATAGTCAGAGCTAAATATTAGAAGCAATTATAGCTTTCTCTTTTTGCTTGTTCATTAGTTGAATAAGCTGCTAGAAAACTGCCATTTAGTGTAAGAGCTACTGTCTGTTACTGAACTAGCTTAAATGGTATTCAATAAATGATTAGGAATGTCATTACTGAGTGGCTATCCAAAGTCACACACATGCTAATAAAGATGCCTCCAGCATCCATAGGTCAAATGCCAAGAAACAGATCCACAATACTAGTTAGTCTGTTGTTATTCTGATGGTGTTGGGCAAGTATGACATCTAAGGTTCAAGCTCTCCCGAGAAGAGAACCACTTCTTACTGATCTACGAGACCTGGTCTCCCCCTTGATATCCAGTTGATACACATGTTCTCACCACCAGCACACACCAAGGCTTGCTTCATAAATCGTAACTGCAGTACTTCAGTATTTGCAATCTGAAAAAGGCGGTCAAGAGGAACAGGAAAAGCTCTAGATACATCATAAAGAATGAGGTGGGAAAGGATGGCAGAAGCTTCCTAGACCATGCCAAGTAGTTGATAGCTGACTCTCAGCAAAGGGAGAGTACAATGCAATAGAGATCCACCTGTCCTGAGGGAGGGAGATCCACCTGTCCTGAGGGAGGGAGATCCACCTGTCCTGAGGGAGGGAGATCCACCTGTCCGGAGGGAGGGAGGGAGGGAGGGGGAAAGCCTGGGCTTCGGGGGAAAAACCTCCAGGTCTGCCTGTCTTCAGAGGCTTGGAGAGGCTCCCTAACCAGTGGGCAGAATCACAGAAAAAAAAGACTTCTGTAGGTAGTCTGTACATGAATAGATGGAATCGGGGGAAAGTGGGGTATGTTTGATTGAGGGATAACGAGGCTGACACTGAGGACTGGGGAGGGAGTGTGCATTTGTGGGAGTAACTTTCCTGCGATGCTGTCCCTCCAGGAAAAGGGAGGTATCCAGTTGGGCCTTGGAGGCCCAGGTCCTTCCTTCTTCCTTCGCAGAATGTGCCTGTGAGTGTCCTGGGCAGCCTTGGAAGTCGGGCTACCTGCTCCCCTCCCGCTTCCCTCCCAAGCACCTCTCATGGGCTGGGACCCCAGCGGTATCGCTCTCCCTGGCGCTGCTCCTGGCTGGCCAATGCAAGAAGTCTCCAGAACTCCTCCAGGGAGCTGGCCCCCCACCAGTCCTTTGGTGAAGGGAGGTGACCACCTGGTGCAAGTATGCTGATTAGCCTGGAGCCGCGCCCTAGTCCACACTGGGGGGAGGGGCGATGCCGGTGGAGGGGCACCCCTTCCCCCAGCTGCTTGAGCCTCAGCTGGGAGACCGCTCTGGGGAAGGGATAAGGACCGAGAAGGTTCCGAGAGCTGTGGGACTGACTCCAAACAGCAGGCACCTGGCCCTTCGCGGGCTCCTCGGCGCCTCCTAAAGACCCCAATTCAGATCTGACCCTTCTCCAGCTTGTGCCCGCCCTCCGGGCCTGGCGACCGCTAGGGCAGACCGCACCCTCGAGTCCTTGCGACCCTGAGCGCCGGCCTGGGCGGGCCGCAGGGCCACGCCTGCCACTGAGCGACGCCGCTCGCTGGGCCTCCAGGCTGGGGAGCCCGGGGTCTTCCCCTCTCACGCCGGCTCCCACAATGCGCCCGCCGGGTCGTGCCACGCCTGAGAGAGGAAAAGCCCGGAGGTGGCCGTCTCCTCCTCCCCGTCTCCCTGCCCGGAGTCGGGGCTCGCTGGAACCTAGGAAAGGTCGGATTCCTCCACCCCACCCCGCCCCTTCTCCACACACACACACACACACACACACACACACACACACACACACACACACGTTTCACTCTCCTGGCCCGAGGGTGGGAGAAGGTACCCCTGGAAAACTTGATCGATTCGTCGGATGACCATTGGCGCCTAGATGTCCCTCCTCCCCAGTACTCTCCGTTTTTAAAGATATTTTCCCCACGACTTTCCCGTAAGCGAATCCAAGCAGAACCCAGGCTCCGAGGCAGCTCAGTCCCTTTTGGTAAACTTCTCAGAACGTGCCAGGTGGCCCCGAGCCTCCAAGCCCTGCAGCGCGCAGGGGGCCGCGGGCGCCCTCGCCGGGGTCCGCGCGCGGGCGGGAGGGCGGGCGGTGGGCGCGGAGACCCCCGCGGTGTGAGCGCCTCCCGGTCCGGAGAGGCTGCCCGCGACCGCGCGACCCGCGGACGGGGGTGCCTGGCCCCGCGCCGCGCTTGCCCGAAACTAGCCCCGACCACAGCTCGCCCTGCCGCCGAGGGCGCGTTAAGAAACCCAGACGGAGGAGTGGGTGAGCGGGGCAGGCGGGAGTCGGGGGAGTTTGCAGCCCGTATCTCAGGTATGAGCACTTCCCAGTGACATTGATGCAACTGCATTAGCGTTAATGGCAGCAGCCTGCTTCTCATTATTAATTGTCTTTGTGTTTGGATAAAGTCTGTAATCTTCTCAACCACACCATTAAAACAGGTTGCCTTTTCAATTAAGAACTGTCGTGAGCACAGCAGTCAATTTTCCTAATGAAGATGCATTATATTTATACATTTTTAAAAAATAATGGAAAAATCCCGGGTTTTCATCAGACGCGATCGCGGAGAGATACAAGAGAGTTTCCCTAAAATGTAGGAGGTCCTGTAGTGCATTAAACGCCAGGCTTTTAAATAAATTGAAATTTCTGCAGATGAAAGAAAAGCATGCGCATCAAATATGTTCAAACCCGCCTCGTTCCGATTTAAAAAGCAAGTACGATGAGCTCATTTTTTTTTTCAAATGCACCTAACAGATATAACAACAACAAAGTCAGTGAGTGTCTGAAATATGTCCATAAACTTTTTGGGAGATCCCTTTTAGTGTAGAGATGATCACAGGAGTGTTTGTTGAAAACGCACTGTGCACATTCAGACGCTGTGCAGCCTCTGAACAAATACCTCACTCGGCCTGGTCATTAAGGAGCAAAAATTGTCTGGGCCCGGCACCTGCAATTAGTTTTTGTTTTGTTCCTTACTTTCATTCTTCTTCTTCTTCTCTTTTAAAAAACAAATGGAAAGGCAGTGACTCTGGTAGAACTGTTTAAAATTCTATGCCTTTGTGACAGGCAACTTTTCAATTGTTGTAAAAAAATTAAAATTGCAAAATTCTGATGTTGAAGTTTCAAAAATGGTCAAAAATATTCATTCCTGAATATGAAAGTGAAAAGTTTGCATCCATGAGCAAAAATGAAGTGTGTGCTATTCATTTCCTAATCTTGGGAATTTGAGAGCTCATAGAGAAAAAGGACCTATCAAGATCTATGTTTTCTTTGTTAATAGCAATTTAAAGTTACATCTTTTGCATCTGAAATACTGTTTTAGACAAACAATTTCTTTTTCTCCTCTCTCCATTCAACGTGAATACTCCCAATGGAGCCACATTAAAGCGTTTGAGAGAAAAAAATAAGTCAAATTCTTCTAAATAGAAGAATAAAGTTCCCAACAACAGCCAGACTTTTTTTTTTTTTTGAAAAGCAACATCAGTTTTTTGTTTTGTTTTTCAGACATGATTTTTTTTTCAGGTTTTAGGTGTTATGTCTTTTAAAAAATTGACCTCTTTTTAAAAAATCAACCAGCCCCTTAAAATGATCTGTAAAGAGTGGGAAATTAGATTTTCGATTAAAACCTTATCCCATCTCGAAGGATTACTTTATATTGATTCTTAAATATGGCTACAATTGATGGGCTCTAATTAAAAATCCAAAGGAAAGGTCTGTCATGCCCATATAAAAGAAGCTTTTCATATACGGGAAATAAAGCTTGTAAAAGGTTACAAATAAAAGATTAGAGATTTATCCAAACTAGTTTAAAGCTTCACTGCGGTTTTCTTTTCTTCCCTTTTTCCTTTCTTACAAAACCATTCCCGGGTCTTTTTTCCCCCAGTTTTAAATGAAGTTTGCAAACAGCCAAGATATTGGACTGTAATGGCTGTTTTATATCAGCTCTGTAAGCTCGAGGCTGCTGCCTGCAGTAGAATTGATTTCAAGGAAACTTCAGGACCAGGAGATGAAAATTATATAAACTGACAGCTACCACCCTTCATCAATCCATCCACATTCCCGTCCACACCCTCCCAACACACACACACACACACACACACACACACACACACCCCTTACTTTGCTCTCCATCTCTCAAACTCACACATGCCCTTTCTATCCCCCACCCTAACCTTGTCTGCACACACCCTTGGTCCCCACACACTCAGGGACAGGCGCACAGCTCCCAGCTCACACTCAGCTCATACATGTCTCACAGCCCCACACCTCGCACTTGTCACACAATCTTAATCCGTTTCATTCCGGAACAACATGGTCCTCTTTTCCTCTTTTTTTTTACATTTGGAATTTGCCTCCTACTCTTTTATCAAGACAGCACAATCCTATCTTTGAAGTCATTTCTTTCCCCCTTACCCTCTTTTCTGAAGCAACTGCAATGCAGAGAATTAGCAACCCCAAGCTTAATTTATAAGTGATCTGTTGCCTGCCGTTTCTCCCCAAATTCTGCCTGTATTGCCAATCTTCAGCCCTCATTAAAAATTTAATTAGAGTTAATCTTGTCAAAGTTTTTTAATAAAGACACATCTTAAAACCTAATGAAAAATGATTTTTTTCTAAATATCGTGGCAATTCGAAGGCAATACACGATCCCCCACTGTCCACTGAATCGCTGAAATGATTGAAAATTAATCTTCATATTTCTGAAGTAAGTGTTCAGGGAGTCTGACTGGCTCCTTTCCCCCTGAGAGGCTGTGTTCTCACAGAATATGAGTTTTGTTCTTTTTAAAAAAAATTAGCCTAGAAGAACCCCTAGATCTGCTTTCTCCTCCCACTCCCCCACTCTCCCTCACACCAGCACAGTTAATAAACTTGGAGGAAAGTTTGGAATATTTTAAACTGGCTTGGCATGCAGGATGGAGAAAGTAAGGCCAGCAAGCACCAGACGGGAATCTAGATTTCAAAATAGGAATATCAGCCATTTTTTTGGAAACTGCATGCAAACTCTGACAAATAATGTGATTCTCTGTGTATTGGTTTTCTTCATTCAGCTTCTGAGTACTTATATCTCATATTCGTAGCAAGATAATTGTACTCGTGGCCGTTAAAACCATCCACTTACTAATGAAAATTATTTAAAAACACAAACAATCTACCATAAGTCAGATTCATAGAGAAAAAAAATTAAAGACACAGGATACGGGGTGGGGGGGAGTTAAACATGAGAAAACACAATGACTATATAGTTAAGTATACTGGAAGTTCAAAGACTTACTGAAAATCAAGAGTTAGACTTTTCCTCCAAAGAGCCTTTTTCTCCCACCAAGCGTCTAAGATTTTCAGTCCAACAACAGCCCAGACCCCTCCCTCCCCGCAAAGCCAGTGGCTTTTGTCCTGACCTAGAGTAGGGTTTGTGGGGACTGTACCTGAGCCCGGCTGTCTGCAATTTCCAAAATGACAAGAAGAGACTGGAAGATAAAGAGCATGTTCTTACAGGTGAAGAGCAATTTTGCAACTTTTCCAGGAGACATCCAGGAGAAAGCTTGCTTGCTAGCAACTGCTGCAGAGTCTGGGCAGAATTCCTCTAGAAAGAAAAAGAAAGTCTTTTTTTTTTTTTTCCCTTCCTGTCTGCCTCTCTCTGTCTCTAGGTTCTCTTTCTCCTCTGTCTCTGTCTCCCTCTCTCTCAGATCCAATCTTTTAAGAGCTTCAGCACATTGCTAAGCTAAAGGGAAATTCTCTTTGATAAAGCGGTGTTTCCAGCTTCTGGGTTTTAAAACCTAAATCTATATTCAAATCTGGCTGAAGGTGTGTTCTGGGATTTGCGAAAGCCTCTTAAAGGGGTAAATTTACCAAACCGTGACAAAATCATCACAATCTTACTTTAGACATCTGAAGTGGATGAGAATTTTAAAGAGACCCTTGTTTATTTAACACTGTCCATTTCCCATCCCTGGTTTATTGGCCCCGCATTTCCGCGGAGTTATTAGACGAGAGGGCAAAGGAGACGCGGGAGCCCTGCGCTCCCGGCCGCTGCCTGGGAAAAAGCCCTCCCACTCCCCTCGGCGCCAAAAGCGGCGCGTCCAGCAGAGCCCGGAGGTTTCCAGGGGGGTGCCGCTAACCCCACCATCGAAGAAGACATCGAAAACCTCTACAGCGGCCGTGAGGGGGTCCCCACGACACTGGACCCCAGAGCAGCTAGGTCTCCCAGCCTAAACACGTTCACTTACTTGGTGGAGGTCGCAAGCGCGCGTTCTGATAGTTCTCCACCCCTCCCCGCCCCCACCGACCCCAAGGCCTCCCTCCGGCCCTTCCCCTCCGCCAGACCATCCACGTCCATTTTTCTGTTTTCGTTCTTTGATGCTTGAAACATCCTTGGGATCAAACTGGGGGCAACACTTTTTTTTTTCTCCGGGTAGGAAAGAGGCTCTGGCTCAGGGGGCCAGGCTGGGTTTGCCCCCGAAAGCGCGGTGACTCCGGCCCAGCGCTCCCCTCGAGCGCCGGGCGGGCCAGACCGCCTGCGGCATTTGTCCTCCCTCCTCCCCCCCCGCCCCAAATTAAGGCCTCTGGGGGCAGCCCCCAGGTGTTTCAGCACAGTGGGGGCGGGGTGAGATAAACAGGAGGTCTGTACTCACCCCCCTCCCCCCAGCCCGGGCCCCCAGAAAGTCGCGATTCCTGGGAACACGACAGGCCACGGGTCTCTGCGGACTGGAGCGGTCTCGGAGGGCCCGGGAGGAGCCGGGCAGAGCCCGGGCCGCTCGGGGGCTCGCGGGGACGTCGAGGCCCAGAGCTCCAGAGACACCTGCGAGGCTGCGGCCGCCCAGTGCCCATCCCCGGGCCCAGCGCGAGCCGGAGCCCAGCCCGGCTGCAGAGCGCCCGCCACCTCGCGCGCACTCCCGTAATTCGTTAATTGCTGTAAATCCCAAGGACGGCCACATTTGATTACACATACAGCATAAGAACCGACAACAAAGCGACGAATTAATTACCAACTTCATTAACATAGGTCCCCCCAAATTAAAGGCAGCGAGCTGTTTCTTTGGGCCCACTTGCCATGGTGGTGGTGGCGGCGGTGGTTGGAGGGGAGAGGGTGTTTTTAGGAAGAGATTTTATTTTTCTTTTCTAGCCTGGAGAGTTGTGAGGGCAAAAAACAGTCTCTTGCTACCCCCCCTTCCCTGCCCCCTCCCCGCGCCATTCGCTGTCTCGGGCGGTGCCCTTGTCCACCCCCCAACACCCCCTCCCCCCCCAATCTGTTTCTGCTTTTCTAGGGACTCAGGCGTGTTGGAGAGCTGTAGGGTCCCGCTCTCCGGGCCGGGAAGAAAGGCTGGGCTGGGGTCGGCTCTGCCGGGATCGGGTCCCCTGGCGCCGACACTCTCCAGCCTCCCGGTTCCCAGCCCCGCCTCGGGCCGCGGGGGCTGAGTTAGCTCCAGGCCCCATCCCCGCAGGCTCTGGGCGGCGTTTGCTTGTGAACACAGACACTCTCATTCCAGAGGCGGGCCTCCCGCCCCGGGTGCCGGGTACCCGGCAGACCCCGCTCTCACACACCCGCGTCCTGACCAAGCTCCTTGGGTCTCCCCAAATCGGCCCTGGGGGTAGATTCGGGGTTCTTGTTCTTTGTAGCCCGCCTCAGGCTTCTTAAAACTCCAAAACCCGGGAGGATCCGGGAGCCCGAGTCTCCCGCTCTGGGGCCCGGGGACGTTTAGGAAGGCGTAAGGAGTGGGAGAGACACGGAGCTTTGGGACATAGTTGGTTCTTGGACTTGTCTGTCTGTCTGTAGCTTGCCTACACGCCCACGCCCCGCTCGCAGGCCTCCTTCCTTTCCCCCGGCCTGGTCTGACCCTGTTTGGGAAAGCAAAGGCGTGTTTCTAAGCTTCAGTCTGACTTGCTTTCTGCATCTGAGCCACACACACATATTGCTAAGCGCAGAATTCGATACCCCAGTTAGCCCCTACCCGCACTCTTCTCCTGCCTTTACTTCAATACTTTATCTTCCCATCTTACATTGCGTGGGTTTCCTTCCTCCCCCCCTTCCCTAAAACAAAAACAGAACAAAACAAAAGGGGTGGGGCGTGTACAAGGGAGGACGGGGAGAGGAAGAGAAGGAGGTTAGGAGAGGCCTCCTGCCCATCATTTTAATTATACAGTTAGTTCACTTGCTCTGGCCCATCATGTATCTTTTAGGCGAGCCCAGTGTCTTTCAGGAACATTCTGGTAATGTCGGAGGCCCGGATTTGTTGCCTGCTCGTCCCCCCGTGCAGCAGCGGCCTGTTTTCCTCCCCCTGTTGTGTGTTTTTATTATTTTCCCTCTGGCTTAGATGTGTCAATCATTCTCTCCCTGCCATTGGTTGGAGAGTTTGCGTCAAAAAAGTTGCCAGAGAGGCGCTTTCTCAGCAAATCTCCTTGAGAGCAGAACCGACCTCAGCTCCAACTCAGCCTCCACTGTTATTAAAAATAAAAATCGCTCGGGCAGCCCTCACCGCGTCTACTTTTGTATGTATCGCGGAGGGGCCCACGCGCGTTTCCAGCTCCAGCTACTTTCTTCGTTTTCTGTTCTTAAAATTTTATTTTTCGTTGTGCTTGACTTTTCGTGGAAAGGTGAAGACTGCGAGGTTTATAACTCAATACTCTTGATTTCTTTTAGGCTGGCTGGCTACTTGGGATTTTGAAGGATAATTTGATTTTTTTTTTTCTAACCTCCCATGCGGCTGTAAGGTAAGTGCCCATCTGTGTAGTCTGTCTGTATCTAGAAGTCCCTCTGTCCACCATCACCCCCAGGCCTCCAATAGGCCGACCGATGCATCTCCGCGGACGTGGATTTCTGCTAAAGGCTGGTGCAGTTTGTCCCTTGTCCGTGTTGAGGTGTAATAACGACCATTGAGAAAAAATGTAGGACCTGGCGGCGGGGGCAGGAGTAGGAGGCAGGGAGGGAGCGCGCTCCTGGGCTCTCCGCTTCCGCAAAACGTCGTGGAAACCCTGTGAGTCTACCGTGGGGTGTTTTTTTTTTTTGGGGGGGGAGGGTGTTGTTTGTGGTTCTGTTTTATGTCTACGCCCATTCTGGGCTTCTCCCTGCGACCTTTGCGTTTTGGCCCTCGGCTGTGGTTTGGGTCGTTCGGGTGGATCAGAACGAAGGGCGTTTTCAGAGCCTGAGACAAAAAGATGCATCTGGAGCTAGAGGGACGGATAGGAACAACAAGAGTCATAACACGGGCACCTCCCGGGGCCGGCGCCCCCAAAGCCCACTGGCTCGCGGGTCCCCGGGCGCGGACAGCCTCCGGTCCAGCCCTAACGCAGAAGGAGAGCCAAGAGGGTAACCGAGGAGACGGGAGCGCCGGCGGCTCCGGTCGGCCCCCTCTTCCCGGCCTAAAGCAGCTAGCAGCTCACCAAGCTTCGCTCCCCGTGTCCAGCCTCTTCCAAAGCTTCCAGGTCTCTCTCTCTCTCTGTCTCTGTCTCCCTCTCTCTGTCTCTCTGCCTCTCTCTCTCTCTCTCAACACCTCCCCTCCCCCGATCAACCTCCCCCCCCCCTCTTGGGACTGCAATATCCCCTCCCCCCGTGGTGGTTGTGGTCCCAGACCCAGTCACTAGGCCAGGCGAGCATCTGAGAGTCGTTTCACTGCTTGACTTTGCCGGCGACGGTCCTGGGTGCCTCCGCGCAGCCCTCCGCGCGCACCTGGGGCGGGCAAAGTGGCGCCGAGCGGCCCCTGCTCCGCCCCCAGCCGCGGCGGGACCCGGGACGGGAGTCCTTCCGTGGGCAGGCGGCCCCTCGGCGGCTCGCGGACCCGGGCAGCGGCGGGCTGGCTGGCGCGCTGGCTCGCACCCCTCCCGGGCTGGGCGACAACGGGCTGTCGCGGGCCCGGGCTGGGGTGGAGGGGTGCGCTGCGGCCCGGCCTCCCGCTCGGGTTCTGCCCCGGGAGAACCTTCAGAAAGTCTCAGCCGTCACCCGGCCTCGGCAACGTGTCGCAAGGCAACGTCTTCGGTGCTGATGCGTTCAAGTGACTCTTGAACGCCTGGTCCGATTTCAGGCCAGATTTTTTGAAACCCAAGTTCCCCATCAGACTTCCGAGTTGGCTTTTTCCCTTCCTTTACGGTGGGGTGAGGGAAGCAGGGCCTGGCGCGGCGGATTACTTGGGGAGGGGACGGAAGTCGCCCTCGGACGTGCTGCCCGCCACCCTAGGGCTGCATTGCAGCTGCGGGTTTCTGTGCGCACCTCGGGACGCGTTCCAGCCTCCGGAGTCTTAGCGCCGGAGAGGAGTTGGCGAGGAGACCCCTCCCCCAAGGAGGGAGCCGCCCGGACCTCTCCACGCGCGCTAGCCCCCGGCTTTCTCCTCGCCATAATTAATAGCCAAGGCCAACCCTTCTGGCACGTTCCTGCCCCCTCCCTCGCGGGTGGCAGCGTGGCTTGATCCCCGGAGGCCAGAAACTTTCACTCGAGTTCGCAGGAGAGAGGCCGCGCCGGCTGCTGCCGCGGTGCGCCCACCTCTCCGCGCTCCCTCTCTCCGCGCTGTCCGCCCAGCCGCAGGCCAGCCGCCAGCCCGCGGAGTTTTGTTTCCTTTCCATCATGCAGAAAATTAATCAGCCCGGGCGCGGAGCGGAGCTGAGCACGGCGGCCTGTAATTAAGGGACGTGTGCCCCTCGGATTATCTCGTTAGTTTATCAAGAAAACATTTATTATAATTAATTCTCGGACGGGGTAATTATTATTGAGCGAGGACACAGCAACTGGTAGATAGGCTCCTTGGAAGAAAACACACACACACACACACACACACACACACACACACACACACACACACACACCAAGGCGGTAAGGGGGGAGGGAGGGAGGGAGGGAGCGGGGAGCGACAGATTGCACGAATTGACCGTTAGATATAAGGCGGCGCGGGCCGAGGCGGGCAGTGGAGCCGGACCTGGGGCTGCGAGGCTGCCGGGCTGCGGGGCTGGCAGCGGCGGGGACGCCCGAGTCACTGGCCGACCGGCTGCGGGAACTTGCCGCGCGTCCGCCGCCCGCTTCTTCTAGCGTAGGATTCTCCAGGGGCCACTTCCCGAGCAGTCGTTTTGCGGCTTATATTCTTGAAAAGGTATTTCTGTTTTCTTCCCAGGCTCCGCTTAGAGAGGAAGGGAGGAAGGAGCGCGGGCAGGGCTTTGGAAGTTGGGTGGAATGGCCCACGGGCCTCTCTCCTTTGGGAGCGGATAGGATACCAAGGCCGGCTGGTGAGAGTTCCCCATAGTTTTGCTTTTGGAGTACTTTCTTCTAAAGATGAGTCCAGTAATGATAAGGGGGAACAGTCTACCCGAGGATTTTAGCCCTGTTGCGGTGGTAAGGGCAAAGGAGCACCAAAAAGGATCGCTGTCCCGCCGCTTTCGGTCTGCTACCACCTTTAATATTGAAATGTGCTGCTTGAATGTAGGATGTGTCGGGCGTTTCTAATTGGGCGAGAGCTCTGCATGTAAGGACGGACACTTCCATGTTTATCATGTGCACCGGGTAGGATTTTAGTTTTTTTTCTCTAGTAGTTCAGAACTTGCCAATGTGGTGAGATTGCGTTAAACAAGAAAGAACTCCAGCTTAGAGGCGATTTAAACAAATGACTGTGTTTTAAAGCAATATTGTTTCCACCGCTTCCAAATAAGTGTCTTAAAAAGAAACGAGACTAGAAAACATCAAGTCTTTGTTGTAGGACCCACTAAATTAGTATTCCTGATGAGATCATACAAATGCCCCCAAGAAGGACATTTATAAAAAATTATATTAAATTAGGTCCGAGGGTGGAAAGAATAACTTTTGTGCTATGAATTTAAGTCGGGAAGAAGTGAAAACGAAAAAGGAAAAAAAAAAAAGATAAATCGGGATGAACTTGCAGTAACCTCGTCCCATTTGTGAAACTTCGTGTCTCTACCTTTTAAGCAATCTAAAGACGAAAGCCCATAATCATTAAAAATGCAGTAGGACCTTTGTAAAAGTAAGAAGGAACTTCTCCTAACCTTGTATCCGCCATTTTGGAGCAAACTCTCAGAGTGTCAAAGTTGCAAAGTAGAGATCCTTGCAGGAGAAATGCCATCTCTTAGGGAAATAAAAAGCCAGACTTGCCAGCTGCCGGCCTACATTCACGTCCATTTGGGATCCCTTGGCTTGGGGGGGGGGGGGGGTGAGAGACAGTCAGCTGAAGAAAGTAAATAACTTCCTTTCTTTTCTCCCCCTGAGCTCTTTTTCTTGTGGGATTGTAGGAAACTTGAACGGTAGGGAGAAATTACACTAGTTTCACAACTTTGGGTGTTTGTGTATCTTACTTTCTTCAAAACGAAAATGTTCAAAAGGCAGCTAGAGTTAACAGGAAACTGCTGGAGCTGCTGAAGACCCAAATGTCCGAAAATTTGCCTCCCGCAGGACCTGCAGCCTCCACACATCAAAATCAACATGGAAGCAGCTTGCACTGCAAACCGGCACCCTTTCTCCTTGCAGATGTGGGGCCTCTCATTCTCTGGTTGGCGGGATTCTAACTTTACTTCAGAATTTCTAGCAAACCCTGTGCCGGTCTTGAAGAATTTTTTTTTTTTTTGCACTATGATTACATATTTGATGGGTGTCTATTAAAAGTTCGATTTTTGTTTATTTAGCTTTGGTTCTTTATACATATTATAATCAAGGTTCTCCAGAACCCTAATAAATCTGTTACTTGCCTCAAAATCTAATTACCCAGGCTACTAATTAGGTGAAAATGATGACTGGAAATGACTTTAAATGTGGAATAATAGTGGTTAAGCAGTTTTCTCAAGTTTGTCGATTAGCAAGTTGACATTTTAGATGTTAAATGCACTGATATTTTAGGTTAGAAGCTGTTGCAAGTGGTGAAAAAGCTAAGATAATTAAAATCAGCCTTGGAAAGGCAACAGTCTGGGGAGGTAGATTTCTTGAATTGTTTCTTTGTTTCTCACCAATGGGCTTTGTTATCAGCATTATTTATTTAGCCGAAGAGTTCTTTGTCTCTGCAAATGGCCCCAATCAAGTTTTGTTTGAGACAATTAGCTAGTGCCAGCCAATGAGTCCTATGCAAATGCAGGGATAGGAATGCAATGTGTGCATTTGAAGGCGTGGGGTTTTGTTCTTCGGGGCAGGCTGATGGTAATTGCTTTCTTCGGGTACTTTTTTTTAAGTTTAGGGTGGGGGTGGGGAAGACAGGTTTATCAGGTCTCCATCCCTTCTAGTTTCACAGCAGCTTGGGGGGTTGGGTAGGTGGGGAGGAGGGTCTGCAAGCTCTTTAAAAGCCTCTGCCCTGAGTAGCCCGGGCTCTTTTTAAGTTAGTGGTGAAACGTGGAAGAGCTGCTGCCTGCGAAGCAGTAAACCAGCACCTCTTGTTTGTTTGTTTGCTTTGCCCTTAGTTCCACCACTCCAAACCCACCCGCCAAGGACCCTGAATCTGTCCACCCCCGGCGACGCAGGACCTTCCGGCTGGGTCCCCCCGGTTTGGGCTGACTTTGCGCCTCCTAACAACCTTAGCATGATGTCTTATCTTAAGCAACCGCCTTACCCAGTCAATGGACTGAGTCTGACCACTTCGGGCATGGACTTGCTGCACCCCTCGGTGGGCTACCCGGGTAAGTGAACCCCCGCGACACGCCTGCCCCGCGGGGACGTGACACCCTTCACCCCCGGGGGCACCGGGCTGGTGGTGATGCTGCCCTAGCTCCAGGCCCAATCCCAACTGGGTTTTCCTTCGGGAAGCAGCTCAGAGCCCCTGGACCGGGGCTGGCGGGGAGCGAGTACACAAAATCACATCGCCGGTTCTTTGGGTGAATAGGGGACGCATACTGAGTGGGGCGAGGAAGGTCTCTACCCTGGTCATTTGGGGACGACAGGCCCCTGCCATAGCTCGAAGCGCAGTTCCTCGGAAGCACCCTCAGCCTCTCCCACGGGCTCTCGCCGCCCCACCTGGGCTTCCGCTCGGCCCTCCAGGCGCTGCGCTAATCCCGCAAGGTGTGACTGAGCGCGGGTGCTTCCTTCCCCAGCAGACTTTTTTTTTTTTTTAAGTCCTCACAGAAGGAGGAGGAAATGTGCCCCCATTTTAAAGGTGGGGGAACAAAGGCCCTTGGATCTCCAGTAGGATCGACATTCGCCCCACCAATCCGAGCTGGGGGCCCCCGGGGATCTCTGACTCCCCGGAATGGTTTTTTTGTGTGTGTTGTGTTTTCGGGGTTGATTTTGGAGGCTTTTTGTGTTTTGTTTTGTTTTTTTTTTTTGTCTTCCTTTATTTCATTCGTTTTGTTAGCTTTCGAAGGGACCCTCTGGCTGGAGAGATCGCCGACGTCAGGCGGCCTGGGGGCTCCCCTGCTCGGGGCGCTGTGCGTCCCGAGACCCCCAGTGCGCGCTGGTGGGGCCCAGGCCGCCGAGCGGGGTGGGGCAGACGCTGTCGGCTCCGGTTGGACGGCTGGGAGGACCAGGGGAGGGCCGCGGAGTCCGGGTGGGGGTGCAGGAGTGGGGGTGGGGGGAGTTGGAGCACCCGCAGAGACCCCTGTGACTGAGAAACTGCTCCCCCACCCTAAAGGGCCCTGGGCTTCTTGTCCCGCAGCCACCCCCCGGAAACAGCGCCGGGAGAGGACGACGTTCACCCGGGCGCAGCTAGACGTGCTGGAAGCGCTGTTTGCTAAGACCCGGTACCCAGACATCTTCATGCGGGAGGAGGTGGCACTGAAAATCAACTTGCCTGAGTCCAGGGTGCAGGTAGGGCAGCTGTAGACAGCCCTACCCTTCCGAACCGTGCCACCCCTCCCCCAGCACGGGGTGCGCAGAGGGCTCAGGCGAGTCCCATGTGTTTGAGATGGCCCAGGGAAGGCTTGAAGCTAAACCTTCCTCAGGAGGCCAGCAAACTCGCCTAAGGCCCTGGGGTGCCTGGTTTCTCCTAGGGCTCCTTTTTGTCCCTCCACCCCCATTCAGTCCGACCAGCAAGGGTCTTCCGCTCAGGTTGCAAAGTAAGACTGGTGGTCTAGCTTCAGGGAGGAAGCACGGCCCTAGAAGTCTTGGGTACCTGGCCTACAGAGGCCCAGCCTTGGCGGCAGAAGGCAAGTACTGTCACACAATATTTTAGTACTTCCCTTCCCCTATGTACAAAGCTGCCCCCATTCTCTCATTCACTTTTAAGGGTGAAAGAAGCTTAGCTCCCGGGTAGTCCCAGTATTTTTACAGATGAAGAAACCGTAGATGATTTGCTCGAGGTCACCCGTCGGCTGGTGGTAGAGCTAGGCTGTGGGATCAGCTGGCGCTCTGAAATTATGCAAGAGTGTTTTCTTTGACTTTTTAGGGATTGAACAGAATTTGCTAGCTCTGAGCCATTTAGCAGATACAATATCAGCATAATATCCCTGGTGACCCCTCCCCCCTTCCCTGAGGCCCCCCTTAACTTGACCTTAAGCTGGAGAGGGAAAGTAAAGTTTAACTTTCCTGGAACTCAGGTCCCATACAGAGTTCTGCCAGAATGATTAGCACCTAAACTTAACATATACACCAGAGACTCCCCGTCAGCTGGGACACACCAGAGTGAACTGCAAACCAGGAAAGAGGCTCTTTCAAAATGGGATGGAAGAACTTGTTAGGCTTCAACAAAAGTCGTCACTAAAAGAAAATAAACGACTTGAATGGTTGGCGATGCTTCACTCAGCCTTGGTAGCATCATTTTGACCACAGAACACTCACATGGAGAGTTCATCGAAGAGGGCAGCTAAGGACATGTTGCCCAGAAAATGCTGGTAGTTTCTCTGATAAGCCCCCTCCCACACTAAACACAGCTCCTTCATTATGGAACGTGGACAGTGCTGGTAAAAAGAATTGCCTGAGTTGCAGGCAGAGGCTGAAGTTGACAAGCCCATGAGCATAGTACAGGAAACTGAATCTAGGTGCTGATGGCACTACCCGGAAGGCACAGATTCTAATCTCAAACTTGAGACTAGTGGGGAAGTCTGTCCTTGAGCTCAAAGCAGAGCACCTAGGGGACACGCCACTTAACAGAAAGAAGGTTTGGCCCAATAGTGGCTTTCAGACCCCCTTCCTCACTTCTCCTTGGAGCTTTCTTCTGTAAGTGAGACTTTCTAGGAGAGACAAAAAGTAGAGGGATGAAACCAACCTCCACATTAGCAATTGCTCCCTAGAAGATGGACTGTAAACTGTTTGAATTTACACTGTTCTTGTTGGCATGTAACAACAGAATTGTTTGCACTCCCTTGTGTTTTTCTCCAAAAGACATAAATACATTCTATCCCATTGTGAGAGAGTCCCAAAATACAGCTGGGCCTGTGTATGTGTGTGTATTCGAGGTGAAGCAACATAGAGAAGTGAGGTGGAGAATTGTTAGCCATACGATTGGTCTTAAGTTTTATTCTAGGTTGGGAGTAAAGCAGAGTCCAATGCTTTTAGACAGAGCCTCCCCAACATTTTTTACAACTGTAGGAGCATATATAGGAGAGTACTATATAATGGGCTTTCAGTGGCAGGAGAGTTTGTCAGCTCATCTGTCCATGTAGGAGAGATTATATAACCTGGGAGCTACCCTTGTTCTTAAGGAGTTGTTGAAACCACATTAAAGAAGTTTCTTTCCCTTTCAAGGTATGGTTTAAGAATCGAAGAGCTAAGTGCCGCCAACAGCAGCAGCAACAACAGAATGGAGGTCAGAACAAAGTGAGGCCTGCCAAAAAGAAGACATCTCCGGCTCGGGAAGTGAGTTCAGAGAGTGGAACGAGTGGCCAATTCACTCCCCCCTCTAGCACCTCAGTCCCGGCCATTTCCAGCAGCAGTGCTCCTGTGTCTATCTGGAGCCCAGCCTCCATCTCCCCACTGTCAGATCCCTTGTCCACCTCCTCCTCCTGCATGCAGAGGTCCTATCCCATGACCTATACTCAGGCGTCAGGTTATAGTCAAGGATATGCTGGCTCAACTTCCTACTTCGGGGGCATGGACTGTGGATCTTACTTGACCCCTATGCATCACCAGCTTCCCGGACCAGGGGCCACACTCAGCCCTATGGGTACCAATGCAGTTACCAGCCATCTCAATCAGTCCCCAGCTTCTCTCTCCACCCAGGGATACGGAGCTTCAAGCTTGGGTTTTAACTCAACCACTGATTGCTTGGATTATAAGGACCAAACTGCCTCCTGGAAGCTTAACTTCAATGCTGACTGCTTGGATTATAAAGATCAGACATCCTCGTGGAAATTCCAGGTTTTGTGAAGACCTGTAGAACCTCTTTTTGTGGGTGATTTTTAAATATACCAGGCTGGACATTCCAGTTTTAGCCAGGCATTGGTTAAAAGAGTTAGATGGGATGATACTCAGACTCATCTTCTGATCAATGTTTCAGGAGGCATAGAAGGAAAAATGAAGGTCCTTAGAGGGACCCACCAACCAGCAACCTGAAATGGACAAACCAATCTACTTAAGATCCTGTCATAGTTTTAGATCATTGGTTTTCCCGATTCTCAAAGTGATCAAAAGCATTCTAGCCATGTGCAACCAAACACCACCAAAAATAAGCAAAACGAAATTGTGAGGTAAAGGAGGGGAGGACATAGCCTTCTTAAGCAGAGGTGTTCCAATGTTTTAGCCAATCCTTGGTTGAATCTTAGGAATGGACAGTGTCTCAAGCTCACTCACGTTTCATGACCAACTGTTAGTTGGCACTGAAAACCTTTTCAGGGCTGTGTGAATTGTGCGACTGATTGTCCTAGATGCACTACTTTATTTAAAAAATAATGTTCATAAGGAGTCAATATGTAGTTTAAGAGACAATCAGTGTGTGTCTTATATAAATGGTACATCTGTGGTTTTTAATCTGTGCTAGACTTCAAAACTGTGATCTCCTGTTATTGTATGCAACCTTGAACTCCACCTCTGCAGGGGTTCTTCTGTGATTAAATAGGTTATAATTATAAGCAAAATCCAGAGCAACTGAGTACTCACCTAAAAAGATTACCTTTGGCTGAATGGGAGCTGTACTGAAACTTTACAACAAAATGTCTCTGGACAAGGAGAGTGAGAGAAGAGAAACGAAAGGACACTGATTCATCTGTAATTTACTGTTGGTAAACCTGGCAGTAAAGAGACATTGGTCAATTGCTCTGACCCTGATGAATTTATAAACTGAGATCATTGTTGTTTATGCTTGCAGATGTTAACTGGAAAAATGATATATGCATAAACCTTTTCTTCCTGGATTTGGCAGATATGTATAATTATATTAAAATGGTTCTAGCACAACATTGGGTCCAGTTTAATTGTATACCATTATTTATAAGGGAGAAGTCTTTTCTTTCTAAAACATGTTTTTCTTAGGTTAGAGAGCAGACCTTATTTTTAAATTTGGGGGGGATCTAATCTAAGGATGGAGTAGAAGTGAATGACTGTGGTATGTAAAGTGTTTGTAACTTTCATCAGGATTGCTCTGAAATTGAATAGAGAGGCCAACAATCATTAGGATCTTGTCTCCTTGCTTTTCCCTCCCTGCTGCATATCCTACTGATTGCTTAGGCATTTTATTAGTATGTTTTAACATAAATCAACTTTTTAAGCAAGAAGGGTAAAACTGGAGGACCTCAGAGAAAATGAGAATGAAAAGAATTCTGTGTTTTCATTCTCTTATTTGATTAAGGGGACTTTTTTTTAGCTTCCAAAAAAAAAAAAAATCTGAGGTAAACATGAGTGAATGTAATCAGAATCTGAAAGCAATCCAGGCAGAAATGATTTCTGAACAAAGGAGTTTCAGAAAAGTTTTAAAACCTATAATTTAAGTAGTTGAACATAAGGCACTCTGGTCATTTTTTTTTTTTTAAAGCAAGTGTTGAGGGAGAAAAAATAGGTCCCTTCTCAGTTGTATCTGCATTTTGTAGGCCAATCACTAGAGACAAATGGGCCAATGATCCTGGTACTCCTGAGGTCATAGTAATATTTAATCTCATTGGAAACTTCGGATGCTCTTTAAGTTTGACCAAAATTAAGTGACTCTTGATTGTAACTATTTAAATGAAGGTTGGCAGTTGCAACCATTTTGTTTTCTGGCTATTGTTTTTTTTTTTTTTTTCCTGTCCCTGGGTGCGCATGTTCTCTCGAACCCTACATCATCTTGCCTAATTGTTTTTGTTCTGCTAAAAAAAAAAAAAATGCAATCATTCACACCTAATACTAGAGGCAAAATTTGGTGGCAAGATTTCCCAGTACCTACTGATAACATCCACCCTACTATAGATTACACCGAAGTGAAATCAGGGCGGAGAGAGACTTTGCTTTATCTAGACCTTTTTCTAGGTTTGGGGTCGTTTGCTTCCAGCTTTTCTCACAGTTAAGTAGTCAAGCAGATCCAAAATAACTTCTCACACAGCCTTCAGCTTTCAGGATGCCCCACAAAGCGTCAGGAAAGCCATTCTGTCTTTAAAAACAACAAAGGCTACTCTGCAAATAATGCAGTTAGGTGAGCAGTTTCTCTCCAGATACTTTTTCTTTTTTTAAAGGATGAGGTCAGAAAACGGCGCTAACTGCCCTCTGAAACGAATTTTTTCCATCACTTTTGCACAACTGTGTTTTAACAGGCCACTCAGTTAAGCCCCTAAGAATCGACTAAGTAGAGATGAATTCCCCCCTCCCCCCCAACACCCACAGGCACCGGAGGGAGGGACAGGCCGGGAGGAGCCGCGTTGGCCGAGGCCGAGAGCCCTGACCGTCCCAGTCAAGGCCGGGTTTAACCACCTTGAGCCCAATAACGATGGTAATGATGGTCGGCGTTGAAAGGACGCCCCCCTCCATCAACCGCGCACTGGCGAGCTACGTTGACGGGAAATGGCAAGATAATGGCCGTTTTGGGGGGCGGAGGTGAGGGTGGGGTAGCTTGCCCTACCGAGGTCTGCTGTCCCCAAACCTTTATCTTTCCCAGAAAGACGACGCTTTGTGTTTCACCTTGGGAGTGCCTCTCCGCCGATAAGAGACATTCAATCAGGCCGGCGAGTTCCGGCTTTCGAAACCGCTGAGATTTAGATAATGGTCAGTCTCCTCACCTCCTCGGCCCCTCGCCTGCCTCTAATCTCGCCTGTCCCGGGGCGACCCACCCTGGGCCGCCCAGCCTGGGGGGCTGCGGGCAGGATGCGCAGCGGTGGGCGCGGGCCGACGGCCGCCTGCAGCGGTGCTTCCTGAGCCTGGGCTGCCCCGTCGGAGGCTCCGGGGAAAGCGGGTCCCTGCCCCGGGCCCAGCCGGCCGCGGGCCCTCCCTGGTCCCCTCCCTCGGGTCGGAGCGGGACCTCTGCGGAGCCCAGCCCGTCCCTGGCCTGGGCCCGACGCCCCGCGCCCCGGCCGCCCGTGCCCAGCGCGAAGGCCCGAAGTGCCTGCAGCCCCGGGAGGAGCGGGCGCCGCGACCCTGAAGTCGGACTCGGGTTCGGGCGCGGCCTCGGCGCCCGTGACTTCATGGCCTGGCTCCGGTGCGCGTGGGGACGTCCGGCCGGAGGCCAGCGAGACCCCCGGAGAGGACGGCGAGCTGGGCCCAGCGGGCCTTGGAGGGGACCGGGAGGCGCGAGCGAGCCTGGCGGGGCCCGCGGCCTCTCGTTCCCTCGTCTCCCCGGGGGGAGGAGGGGGGAGGCGCCGCAGACGCTGGGTCTCCCACCCGCGGAGAAGGGCGAGACGGCCGCCCCCGCCGCAGCAGGGACTCCAGGCCGCGTTTGCACCCCCCATCTCCAGGGCGGATTTGGCGCCAACAAGGGGTCCAGCTGGGCCTGCCTCCTCCCTCCTCTCCCCTCCCCCCCCCAGAAAACCAGGTGCTTCGGCTTGGGGGGCGGGGGTGGGGCTGGGGTGTGATGCTTGGGTGTTGTGCCTCCCCTTGGGGTCCTGGGCTCCGAGCTGGGGCTTTCAGAGAAGCCTGGGGAACAGGCGACCTCGCTCACCCCTGTTCTCCGGCCCCTCTATTTCTAAGTTGAACCCGGGGGCCCTGTCTTTTCCTTTCTGGACTCGGGTAGCACCGATCGGCCCTGGATGTCGGCTCTGGGACGGGGAAGCGGTGCCTTTGGAGGCCCTGACAGCGCCTGGCAGCCCATTCCGGTTACCTGCAGGGCCGCCCGCCGCCGCGGACCCGCCCCACTTAACCAGAAGCGGGCGCTCCGCCGGCCAGCCCTGGCACGCACGCCGCGTGTTCGAACCCGCATCCTACATGACAGCTTTGCTGTGTTACCCAGACAAAGCTGTAACCCAAAACCAGGCATGCCCGTGTTAGGTGCTGGTTTACTGCCTACAAAGACGTGTATTAATTATTGCAAAAGAGAAATACAAAAATGCCAGGCAGGAGACAGGCGCATCCCTGCCTCCCACACAAATGGAAGCTGAAGTCCTAGCAAACAACTAGAATTGGAAGATGTGAGGTGGGGCTTAGCCATGACCTCAGACTGCTTCTTGCCTTGCTTGGAAACCTTTCTGGGTAATTCTCTCTCTCTCTCTCTCTCTCTCTCTCTCTCTCTCTCTCTCTCTCTCGCTCTCCCTCCCTCAAAAGGGTCTAAGCCCCAGACATGTATCTGCATATCTGCATGCCCAGATCTGCGACCAGTGCCTTGAGTATCTGTTTTTCTCCATAATGGCCAGCGCCCTGTAAGGGAAGCGTGCCCTGATAAAACCTGATCCCTTAGTTGCCCCATTTCTGCCCTTGGGTCAGCATGCTAGGAAAGATGGGGAGCCCCTGGGACTGTCCCCTGGGATGGAGAGAGAAAGCCCACAAACAAAAGTCACTCTGATGTTTTTCTGTATTAGGCTCTGAAACTGCACAGATTATGGGATTTGTCTCGGACAGAATTAACATTACATGTGAGACCCCAGTGCTCTGCTGTATTGGACACATTGTATAGGATTGCTCGGAGCATCTCTTCCAAACTGCCTGTTAATAGCAACATAAAACCTTAAAGTACTATGCAGGTTTTTTGTTTTAAACCTGCTGAAAACAAAATTTAGGCATTATTTAGAAAGGGCAGTTTTTCTGGTAGAAGCAGTTTGAAGGAAGCGGAACCCAGTTGGAAGGAAATGGGACCCACTCAAGGAACTGGAGGAAGCTTCTGCGTGCCAAAGTGGCTGGAGAGGAGAAGTAAGCAGCAGTCCCTCCGAGGAAGGGAGCTGCCCCCCGGTGCTAAAGAGAATCGGCCAGACTTCCTCTCTTGCAAGCAGTGTGTTTTATTTTTATTTTAAAACATATTTTATTGATTTTTTACAGAGAGGAAGGGAAAGGGATAGAGAGTTAGAAACACCGATGAGAGATAAACATCGACCAGCTGCCTCCTGCACACCCCCTACTGGGGAATGTGCCCACAACCAAGGCACATGCCCTTGACTGGAATCGAACCTGGGACCCTTCAGTCCGCAGGCCGACGCTCCATCCACTGAGCCAAACCAGTTTTAGCAAGCAGTGTGTTTTATATTTCAAAACCAACCTGCTCTTGACAGCAAATTCAGATAAAGGAGTCCTCCCAAGTCCATCTCCTTTCGTCAAAGATAACTGCAGGTGCCAGCGAGTTCAGGTTCTCACCGGGGGGTGGGGGTCAGCTTTGAATTTTGTTTTTCTCCTGGAGGAAAAGGGGAGCAGCGTGAGGTCTACCACTCACGTTTACTCCTTGGTCTCCCCCACCCTTTAGTTCAATCCTTAGCATAAGGAAACATGGTATTTCGGGGTGAGGAGGGACAAAGAAGACAAAGAATCCCACTGCAAATAGCACTGTAAGTGGCCGAAGTTTGAGCTGACTTCTGTTGCAGCACCACAAGGAGAAAAAGCTGCCCAAGAATCAGGCGGGCTCCTGTGCCGCCCCAGGGTCTCTGCCTTCGTTTGCCTACTTTGGAGGTGGTAAGGGGGCCTTTGGGACGAAGGGTTTCTTACTCCACTGGACATCGCTAGGAGCCACTTCCAGCCAAGGGCTTCTTTAGAAATAGGATGTCTCTTTCTAGCAGCTGCATCCGATGGCCAGTTCCCTCCCTCCACCTGCCTGTGGGACCAGCAAGTGCTGCCTCGGGGAGCCCAAGGAGCAGCAGTTACTGTATCCTGCGGGCAGTCTGCTCCCCCGCCCTCCATCCCGGGTCCCCGAGGTAGAGGAGAGGCCTGAAAGCGCCCCTCAGAGGCAGTTTTTGGGTGGAGTGAAGGTTTTGCCTTAGGCCCTGCCCCCAGGCTCCCAACTGGAATCTCCAGAGGCCCGAGGCTACGCTGAAACCCGAAAATCACTCACCCCAGCCCCCATTTATTAAAATCTGTTCCAAAGGACCAATAGTCACCTTTTAGGCTCGGGGGCCATTAATAACAATCTCCTTAACATTCAAATGGCTCTAAAACGCGTTGATAGCAGATTACTGGGGCCTAATGGACATCGTGTGTGATAACATGGCCCGTGAGTGGCGAGGTTCTTGAGTGGGTGTGTGAGCACAGCTACTTGACTATCAGCTTACAGCCCAACCATTTCGGAGCCGGGACCCTTTTCAGAAGAGGCGTTCTTCCTGACATCCGAGCGGGAGACGCCTGTGTTCTTCATTTAACCCATTTAACCACCACAGCGTTCTGGAAAGGGGAGGGGGAAACTTGCCCGTAGGCATAAGGTCACCTCCAGACACTGAGGGGCGGACCGCGGGACACCGCTCCTCCCCTCTCGGCTTTTCACGGTGATGCCCCAAAGGCGGTGGCTAAGGCAGGTAGAGGCCCACGCCTGGGAGGCCGAAATTGCCTGAAGGCTTCCCTGCGGGAGTCCCGCGCCCCTGGGCCTCAGGGCAGAGGCCCCGGAGCGAATGCTCGGTCCGCCCAGACGAGGTCCGCCCCGTCCGGAAACGCGCGGGGCTCTCCAGCCCGCGGCGCGCAGCGGGGAAGCCTTCGGGCCTGGCTGCGCGCAATCGACGGCGCTCAGACGCCGTGGCAGCCGCGCGGCACCAGGGAGGGAATGGGTCCCCCGGTTTCAGCGAAAACTCTGGCAAGTGCGCCGCGTTTTCTGTTCTCCACCCTGACCCCCTCGCGTAGCATATGAAGCGGGGAAACTCCGAAAGCGGGGCCTTCCGTGGCTGCAGAGTGCACACGGGCGCCGCCCCGGGCCCTCCTCTGCGCGCGGCGCCCCAGGCTGGGTTGTTTGGAGTCCGTACAGAGTGCGGGGCGGCGGGAGTTCCTGGAGGGGCTGACAGGCAGCTTCCCGGCCCTCTGCGTGGCACCCCGAGATTCCGATCTACGACTGCGACTCGCGGGCCTCGAACCCACGGCTCCCGCGCCCTGCTTGCGGCCGCACGTGGCCGGGTCGCCAGGTCCCCCACGGAGAGGCAGGCTGTGGGTCGCGCCCGTCCGGCAGAAGCGAAGGCTGGGGGCGCAGGGCATGGGCCACCGCTCTGAGGAGAGGCCCGGGGAGCCCGTGGCCCGGGAGCTCCGTCTTCTCCCACCGCTTTCGTGGTCCCGGGGGCCAAGGGCGGTGGGTGTGGGTGTAGCGGCGCCTGGAGGCGACCAGGCCCTCGAGGCCGCCTTTTTTGCCCAAAGCCCCGACCAGGGCTCCAGGCTGGGCGGGCTCCTCACGTCCAAACCCCCTCCCTCCCGTTCCTGGTGGTGAAAGGACGCGGGGACGGAGGCAGGCTGGTCTTCAGAGCCGGCGACCAGGCGCACCCCTGCCTCCCGGGCCGGGCTTGTCCTGGGGCCCTCGCGAAGGTGCACCCATGGGCCCCCGAGGGCCTGGCCAACCAGCTGGTGGCGGCTTCCGGTTCCAACGCCAGACCTCGCCAGCCGGAGCGGCCAGATCCCCGTGCCAGGGCACGGTTACATGACTGGCAAACGAAGTGTCCTAACATGAATTTTGAGTTAGAGTTTTAAACACTTACAGTGCACATACCAAACTCCCCTCCCCCGCTCCAGTCCTTCTTGGCCACTAATCCATGCCAGTTTGATGAACTTTGAATTATGTCTCGTTAGAAATTGCCAGCCATTAATTTTTAGTACTATGGCAGTGCTAAGGCATTTTTTTGCAATATAGGGTGCAGATATTTTGAGCAATTTTATATGTACATATTTGTTTAAAAATGAAATTAGGTAATTTGGGGAAAGATCGTATTAATATTTTAAATTTTAAATTGATGCTAGTCTCTAATTGAAATGCATTCTTCAATAGCTCTTATTGCTGATTAAGTTGATTCTATTTTTAATTTTAGACTAAGTGGGCCACTTGAGGTTTTAGAAGGCTAACAAGAACTCAGTCTGTTTGTTAATTACCTTCACCAAAAAAGCCTAGCCTTTATTTGGTCTTAAAATTGACCATAGATAGGGCCTTCTGATTTTGCGATGGGAGAGAAGTGGAAAACTTCATACAAACATGCATTCACCATTTTCAAGGACAAATAATTAAACTGATTAAACCGATAATTTTGATTCCTGACCATTTTAAATGGACACATTGCTCCCCACCCTGTTTTTTTTCTTCATATCTATTGATAAAGGTGTGGAGTATCTAATACACACATATTTACTAAAAGATGCCTGAATCTTTTTTTCAGGAACTCTTAACCTGTGGATCAAGCAATTTTGAGGGGATGGTAGTGCATGGATAGAGGATGGGTGAATTTTCTCAATTGTATAGAATTTGTTTTTGTCTGTGTGTTCAATGAAATTTTTCTGGGCAGAAGATCTGTAGCTTTCATCAGATTCACAAAAAGGTCTGTAACCACCCAGAATTAAGAGCTATGGGTTTTTATGATGCATGTATTGTGAATGAAGGGTGAACTTGGAGATGGGAACTTGTAGTTCTTGGTAACAACGGGACAAGATGCAACCCCATGAAATTTAAATCTACCCTTAACTTTTTGAAACCTTGATTTAAAAAAAACACAACACAAAGTAATCTACAAAATTATCTTTATTTCCCAATTCTACCTAGTTAGGCCTAATTTGAATGATTATCCATGAGGCTATTCATATATAACACATTCTAAAATAATAAGTGAAGTAAACATGAGTTATTTTTAATACTATCTACACATGCAATGTAAAGTAGAAAATTTAAGCAAGTATTTTAATGATTCAAACCAAAAAGCCCCTTTAACCAAAACAAAATAACCAACAACAGCAACAAAATATTATCTGGCCCTAATTAAAAATGGCAGAAAATTTAGTGTTCATTGGTTCTCTCTCTCTCTCTTTGCACAAACATAAATTTTTTAAAAAATATATTTTTATTGATTTTAGAGAGGAAGGGATAGGGAGAGAGGGATAGAAACATCAATGATTGAGAGAGAATCACTGATTGGCTGCCTCCTGCATGCCCCCCTACACTGGGCATCGAGCCCGAAACCCAGGCATGTGCCCTTGGCCAGAATCTAACCTGGGACCCTTCAGTCCGCAGGCCGACGCTCTATCTACTGAGCCAAACAGGCTAGGGCTGCACAAACATAAATTTATCAACCATGCCTGGGTTCTCAAAAATTTCTGTTGAAAAGTTTTTCATTTTTCTTAAATGTTGCTGATTGTCAAAGATGGATGAAACAATAAGAGTGGTGAGACCTTCTGACTGAATCAGAAGGAGGGCATGGTTATGCCATCCCGGGGAGGAATTTAAGGTCACGTGGTATAATCACCTGTAGGGGACCCAATAGAATTTAAATTAAATACTCAGAGGCCTGTCATTGAGAATAGCAGACTGCCCATTTCCCCCCACCCACAATCCTCAGCTTACTTCTAACCTTGACTGAGAGGATATCTCCCATTAGTGCAAGAGGAAGCAGAATCTACGGGTTTATTTAGCATTGGAGCTTTGCTCAGAGGCTTCCATTTAGAGTAACCACTGCAGCAAAGATTCGGATCTGGTCCCCAAAATAGCTTGAACCAGGTGACCTCAGGCAAGTAGACGCAAGATACTAGCAATTTATTTCATATCAGCTCCCAAGCCATCCACCAGATGATAACAACCCTTGGACACCGTTAATCTCTGCTTGACTCAAACTGGTGACCGCAAGGTGACAGGCAGGGCGTTATCTCTGAGCAATTCTTGTGGCCTTCCACAGATTGCCAGTTGGGCCAATACAATTGAAGCCTCTTCTCCAGTGGTTACTTTAAAAATTTCATATCCAAAGTCTTTGGTCTTTGTTGGACTGGAAGGTAGGAGGGCTTTATCAAGGAAAATGCCCAAGGGCAAGATGTGGGAGCTTAGAATCCAATACAAATTTAAAAGGTTGAAAAGGTAACTGTGTGTGTTCCTCGCCCAATAAACTTTGAACAACATCACTGTGACTGTGACTATGACTAGAAAAAGCCTCTGGAAAGAAATGTGTGGTGTTTTTTTTTTTTTTTTTTTTTTTGCCAAACAGCAAAGGAAAAAATGCACCTTAAAAAAAGAAGTGGCAAAATGCTATCTGGAATTGGTTTTACTCTTCTGAAAATGGCTTTATTTTTACAATCTGTGAGGTCTGTACAGATCACTGTATACTCATGTGGCATCAGTTCAGGGCTAGAAGGGGCAATGGGAAGTGGGGGGGAACAGTGGAGAATAAAGGAAAGGGGTTTGCTGGTGAACAAAAGCTGTCCTGTGTGTTGATACCCAGAGGGAAACCAGGCTAAGTTACCTACGGGGAACCGCCACTATTTGCACTTTTCAAATATGTGGAGAGAATAGTTTTAACCTCATATCCCAGGGTACTCAGCACTAGCCTGAAGTCATAGAAACGTACCTTTCCCTCTTGGTGGAATTATTCTGCCCCCGCTACTCCAATATTCTGGTTGTAATGATTCTGTGTGATTTGTTAGATGGCTCCAGAGAGGATTGGCAAATAAAAACATTGGAGACGTTTAAAAATATTGCAGTTACTTTTAAATATATATATATATTTTATTGATAGAGAGTTAGAAACATCAATGAGAGAGAAACATCGATCAGCTGCCTCCTGCACACCCCCTACTGGGGATGTGCCCGAAACCAAGGTACATGCCCTTGACCAGAATCGAACCTGGGACCTTTCAGTGCGCAGGCCGACACTCTATCCACTGAGCCAAACTAGTTAGGGCTGCAGTTACTTATTTTACTAATATATTTTCTAAGGTCCATGTGTTGAAAGTAGGTTATTGATGGTGAAAGTAAAACCAAATTATTTTAGATATTTTTAGCAATAACCTCCTTGGGACAGGATCAAAGATCAACCTGACATGTGCAGAATTTCAGTTGTTAATAAACAATGTCACTGAGACACCCCACAATGTTGTTTCATAACTTCATTCCTAGACCCTGTGTGTGATGCCCTAGTTTTTTAGTAACTGGTACTAGTATTTGCAAACCCTACTTCATTGTTTGGTACCTTCTCCCCAAAAGGATAAACTAAATAAACCCAAGCCATAATTACTAATCACAGGAGGGGTGCATTACATCCAATTGGTACAGGGATATCTCTTATGATAACAAGTCACTGATGGATAAAGTGTGCAGTTTGTAACATCAGGCCATTGTCTGATTGTTGGGAAACAGGGCATGGAATAAACAATTAAGTTTGTTACTGCTTAAGGTTTGACTGTGGCTCACTGATATAAGGCTCTAAAAGCATAAAGAGAGCCCTGGTTAGTGTTTCTTTCTCCCTTTCCCCCTCTCTCTCTAGAATCAATAAAAGCAGCCCACTGGCATGGTTCAGTGGTTGAGCGTCGACCAATAAACCAGGAGGTCACAGTTCCATTCCTGGTCAGGGTACATGCCCGTGTTGCAGGCTCAATCCCCAGTGTGTGATGTGGAGGAGGTGGCTGATTAATGATTCTCTCTCATCATTGATGTTTCTATATCTCTCCTCCCTTCCTCTCTGAAATCAATAAACTATATATTGAAAAATCAATCAATCAATAAAACCTGACTTGCATTCTCTTGATCTAGTTCTACCACATCTTCATGGTGGTGATGCCAAATGTAGGATCAGTTTCCCATATTGAAATGATTTGCATATATCTTAAAAACAATAAGCAGGGCATTGGACCAGGTGATGTTTCCAAATTAATAAATTTCTACTTCCCAGAGGTCAGTTTTTGCTGTAGGACTAGGATTTCTACATTTGTGTTTCATTGATAACTTCCATGGATTTGGTGCCAAGGGAGGTCTGTAGCTTCCCTTGTGGAGGTGCAATCTGTGTTCATCCTGCTATCATTTCTGAATATTTTGAACTTTGCTTGAGCTTTGGATAACTTTACTTCAACTTCATATACAAATGGGTTTGTGTTTTTTGGCCTACATTTCTGGCTCTTCTAACATTGTGGAAACCCTCATACAACATTAATTAATGAGATGTGACTTCCAGGTGCTTTAGAACATGCAAGTCAGTACATATTTTTTGTTATTTGAGAAATTGCCCCCTAGTTTTGCCAGGGGAGTAGTTAAGGATAATGTTGATGCATTCAGGCTTTCGAGTTGGATTGTCTGGGTTTAAATTTAAACTCCTCTATAGCCAGGTAGATGTTTGTCCTTAAGAAGATTATTTAACCCCTCTGTTCCTTGGTGTCCTCATCTGAAAAATAGAAAAAGCAATAGTTTCTACTTCCCCAATTGTTGTGAGAATTAAAGAACTTTGCTCAGTGTCTGGTAGGTACTAAGTGCTTAATTCATGTTCCCACCATGATTGTCATTGTCATAGTCAGTCTCCGGTCAGTGACACTGAGTCAGAGTCAGAAGTCTTAATGAATGAATGTTGACTGTACTCATTCTACTAAAGGAATAGGATCACAGATGTAATAGAAAGAATGCAAGAAGAGTGATTATGCAATGTTGTATAAGTATCAAATTATAGATGTAGCATAACTACATGGTTAAATTCATTTTGTGTTGAGTTGCCTTTGTTACAGAGTCTGTATTTTTTGTTCAACATGTGAAGAAAGCCCAGCCCGTGTAGCTCAGTGGTTGAGCATTGACCTATGCACCAGGAGGTCACCAGTTTGATTCCTGGTCAGGGCACATGCTGGGGTTTTGGGCTTGATCCCTGGTAGGGAGATTGCAGGAGGCAGCCGATCAATGATTTTCTCTTATTATTGACTAGAGGCCCTTTACATGAAAATTCATGCACTGGAGGGGGGTCCCTCAGCCTGGCCTGCCCCCTCTCACAGTCCGGGAGCCCTCAAGGGTGGTTATCGACCTGGCAATCAGGGGAAGGCGATGCCCCATCACACCTCTGCTGCTGGCACTGCCAGCAGTGCAAGCCTCAGCCGGCCCTGGTTACCTGAGCCTTGGGTGGCCCTGGGCTGCTGGGAAGCCACCATCTGAGGCTTGCCTGCACCTTGGACCAGCCCTGGGCAGCTGGGCAGCCGCCATCCGAGGCTTGCCTGCACCTCAGCCTGGCCCTGGGTGGCTGGGGGGCTGAGGGGACTGGGTACTGCCATCTTGTGGCTGTGGGCGCCACCATCTTTGAGGACATGACAGTCAATTAGCATATCCCCTCCTTATTGGCTGTGGATGCCACCATCTTTGAGGGCGGGACAGTCAATTAGCATATCCTCTTCTTATTGGCTGTGGGCACCGCCATCTTTGTGATGGCATGAGGGTCAATTAGCATATTCCCTATTTATTAGATAGGATGTTTCTGTCTCTTTCTCCCTCTCCCTTCCTCTTTCTGAAATCAATTAAAATCTAAAACAAAAAAATAGTAGAAGAATTCACACATCTTTCAAAATCTGCAAATATATTTGAAAAGAAGGAAGTAAGATGAAAACAAATTTGACAAAGGGGGGGTCAAGGTGTAACAAAATAAACTACCCTATTATCTTTAAATCACACTTCTAGTCCTCTCCTGGTAAGATTTAGAATATTTATCCATTACTGCAAGTAGTTCCCCCCCCCCCCCCCACCACCACCTCCAGCACTCTGAACACCAGCCTGTTCTCACTGTACTTGAGATTGATACTGGCATCTTCATTTCCACATAATGGAGGCTAATCCAGTCTGTGGGAAATATTCATTGCCTTCTCCTCATCTCTAAAAGCACTGTCAAAACTTGGTTTTAATTTCCTTTTAAACCGGCTGTCAATACATTTCACACACACCCCCACCCTTAAACACTGGCATTTAACAAAAAAAGTGAGCAAGGTAGTTTAGTAATAAAATAATAAAGACCTTGTAAATTGGGCTCTTGGTTTAAAGAAAGAAATAGGAGAATAATTGGAAACAAAAAAAAAGGCATTTTATGCAAATCAACTAGTATGAATGATGGCAGAAGGAGATCAGAACAGCGTAATGAATTTGTTCAAATGAATTTACTGAAGATGGCAATTCCTCTCTCTAAGGAATTACAGGGAAAACTAGTAAGTGGCTGGAGGGGCTCATATCTCAAGAAAGCCTGAACAGGCAAAATGGACCACATATGTAAAGAGCAAAACTTTCGTCATCAGCTTCCACAGTTCTTCAGCACACGGTCTGTGCAAGCAATTTGTTTCAGGTTGCAAAATTGAAACGTGTCTCCCAGGTCACAGACAGGGAGGCAAGACATCCCTTGTGATGTCTGCAATGGAGCAGGAACTTGACAACCACTGGCAAGTGTCTGAAAAGGCATCACCTGCCAGGCAGGCGGAAGAATTGTCCAGGGTCATCCAAGGGGCTAATTTGGAGTAAAGAGATATGAACAAAAAGATCTCTCAATGGTGACCTCTCACGGGCTGTGGAAGAGCCAGTCCTTCTAGGGAAGTGGCAGAGTCTCCTGTTTGGAATATTGAAAGGTAGGGAAGGAAGAACTCTGAGAATTAAGCCTCAGGAACTGTCCAGCATTCTGGACTCAGGGCTAAACGACCTGATAGGTTTCCACCCATAGTGAACCTTATTGTGTGCTTATTAATCATCACTCTTATTTTTTCAATTCTTTTGACAGTTGTGACACTAATGGTGTCATTGCCAAAGGGATTTCTATAGGTTTATACAGATTTGCATTTGTTCCACGAGGAAATATAGTTATTTAATAAGAGTCAGTATTTGCCTTGCAGACACTTCAGCTTTGACCTCCTCCGAAGATTGATAGAATAACCAAGCACATTGCCAGCTTCCCGAGCCTGCTGTAAATTTCTCCAAACAGCAGACACTGTCTGCGTTACCAGCAATTATAAGAATAACAAGATCATAATGTTTTCCTGGCCCCAGAGACATTAAAACAGATGCTAAAATGGCTATAGGAAAGGCTTCTCAGGTGTCAAGTTTATTAAAAATTAAGTTTCCACTTACACTTTCATTAGGATTTAAGAAAACTAGGACCATCATATGATGTATCCATTCATTATGCAAATATTTGAGGCTCCTCTCTGTACCAGGCAGCCTCCTAGGTCTGGCACACACAAGGCTTCATGGACCTCACATTTATGTTCATGGGCGAACATACTGACGGGTGGTCATAATAGGAGCCGGAAACTTCTGAGTCAAAATGAAAACACTGGTGGGTTTAAAGATATAAGGAAAGGTAAGTGACACCGGAAGCTTGGTGTTTATCAGCGCTCTAATGAATGAAAACACAATGGAATAAAATTCAGATGTCCTGGTGCTCCATACTTAAGTCTCTCTGGATGTCCTGGGTGTGTGGAGGGAAGTGGGAGTACATGGACTGCTCCTCGCTGAGAACATACATGGGTCTGTGGCTGCTGAAGCTCCATATGGTGTCCTGTGTCCTGGCCTCGTTGTGTGACAGTTGCTGCTAACAAGCTTGGCTTTGGTTTGAACGTCTTTGAAACGACCCCCTCCCTCACCCGCTCCAATTGCCTCAATCAAACGGACTCCTTAAAAACTGGGCTGTTAACAGAATGGCCAAAGTGTCACTGGAACAGGAAAAATCAATCATTTAGTGTTTTCTACAGACATACTGATTGCAAATTAAAGAAAGGCCAATTTGGAAAAGCCAGCCCATTAAGAGACCGCTTAATGTGTAATTACTTAATGCAGTCAGAAACTCCTCGGAGCAGCAGCCCAGTCAAAGGGCATCAGAATCGAAGACAGATACAGTGGCTGGTGCAGAGTTTCCTTTTGAGGTTCAGATGCAAGAATTCAAACCCAGGGCGGTGTATTCTCACACTCTGGGGCTGCCATAATACTTAATTATGACTGTCCCTGTGGTGTAAAATGATCTTGGAAAATGTCACACAAGAATTCCTCCAAATTGTTTGTTTCATTACTCTTCCTCCTCCTCCCCAGTTTCTATTTCTTGGCCCTGTTCTTTTCTTTCGTTGCCTTTCTCTCTCTCTTTCCTCTCTCCAAATGGCATTGTGAGGTTGAATTCACCAGGTGTGCAAACTTCCTCCCTCATCTGACACTTCTTTGGCAGAAAGCACAGGTAGCCCAGCAGGTATTGTCAGGGTCAAGTTAAAAAAATAACAAAACCTGCCAATGCAGATTTCCGTCTCATGGCGCCTGGCATCAGTCGGTTCTCAAAAAGGCTGCTGTGGCTTTAATATTTCCCTTTTTACAGCTGGCATGGATTTCACAGTCCACCTGAGGCTCACCACCTTTCTCCCACTCAGGCAGGGAGGGTAGAGACAGGCGCAGGGTGGTGACCAGCTTTATTCTATTTCAAAAAAGTTAATTGGAACAAGTACTATTGTTAGGTCTCAAATTTGCATGTCAGTGGTCACTGTTAGGTCCTTGGTTCATTGGAAGTGAGCTGACTTGGTAAAATATTGGAGATTTTTAAACTAATTCCTGTGGTGGTCTTTCAAAACTTAAAACCAGAAGGAAGAGTGGTACTATAAGTAGTGAGTTATATGCCAGATAAATCCAAAGTTCTTCCCTTCTAGTTAAACTTAGAAACTAGTTGATTGTGAGAGAAATAGTACCAGGGTATTTTTGTGGTATTGTCCCCCACTCACCCTCCCCATCATGATCTGGTAGTAATTCTACTAGAAATCATCCTACTAGGGGAAAAAGTGAATATACATGTCTTTAAAAACCAGATATGCGCCCTAGCGGGTTTGGCTCAGTGGATAGAGCATCGACTTGTAGACCAAAGGGTCCCAGGTTCGATTCTGGCCCTGGTCAGGACTCCTGCAGGAGGCAATCAATAGATGTGTTTCTCTCACATTGATATTTCTCTCTGTCTTTCCCTCTGTCTTCCACTCTCTCTAAAAATCAATGGAAAAATATCTCCGGGTAAGGATTAAAACAAAACACAAAAAACAAAAGACCAGACCTGCTCCTGGCATTAGAAAGCTTTGTTTATAAGATATCTAGGTGCCATGGCTCTTCCTGAGACGGAGTTCCCAGACTTTCTCTTTCTCAGAAAGGCGAAATCTGTAGTGACATTACTGAGCCTTGACAACAGCCAGTGCTCCCAACACTCTCCTGATCAAGTTACATAATGGGTTTCTTTATACAGGTTTGTATTTTCTTTAATAATAAAGTGGGATTATGTTTTTTCGCTTTCCTTAATTTAGTTTACAAGTTCTTATCTTCTTCTGTGTCCACTATGGGGCTGGCCTTGTTCACAATTGACTCCAGTGAAGAAATTCCTGAAGAAAGGAGACAAGTGTGTGTGTGTGTGTGTGTTTGTGTGTGTGTGTGTGTGTGTGTGTGTGTGTGTGTGTTGATGGTGGTATATTTAGAAATTGTAGGGTTTGTAGCTAAGCTCTCCTCTCCTCATTCTCCTACTCTTCCTGGGTCAGGTAGGAAGAGGGAATAATGTTCCCAGAGGCTGAACTGCTATAAAACATGTGGAGATGTGAATACTTCCACGACATCATTCTGTTGTCTATAGCAACAGTAAAGAATGGACCACAGGTGTATATTAGAATGCAATATTGATTAAGGTGAGGGATTTTCTCACAGCTAATACTCTTTTATTTTAAAAGAACAGATAGTCATTTGCTAAGAAATAAAAATAGTTAATATATTTGGAATAATCACTATATTTATTAGGTAGTATTAAATACTACTAATTCAGTAGGTCACTAAAATTTACATCAAATATCTAACAAATTATAATGTTAATGAAGAGATAAACAAGTGGATTGCAGAACTCTTTGTTATTTTCTTTTTCTTCTTCTTCTTCTTCTTCTTCTTCTTCTTTTTTTTTTTTTTTACAAAAAAAGCACTGCTAGATACAAAATCCTATATAATAAAGTGGTAATATGCAAATTGACCATCACACCCTCACAAAGATGGCTGCCTATGACCAGGCTGGCGGGGGGGTTAGTGAGGGATGACCAAACGACTGAACAGCAGGCTGTGTGGGGCGACCAGGCCGGTGGGGGTGCTGTGAGGGGCGACTGGGCTGGCAGGAGGGACAGTTGGGGGCAACCAGGCTGGCAGGGGGGGGCAGTTAGGGGTGACCAGACTGGTGGGGGGAGCAGTTAGGGGCAACCAGGCCAGTGGGGGTGGGGTGCAGTTGGGGGCAACCAGGCTGGCAGGGGGGGGGCAGTTAGGGGTGACCAGACCAGCAGGGGTGGGCAGTTAGGGGCAACCAGGCCAGTGGGGGGGCAGTTAGGGGCGACCAGGCCGGCAGGGGGGACAATTGGGGGTGATTAGGCTGACAGTGGGGGCAGTGAGGGCCGACTAGGCTGGTGGGGGGCAGTTGGGGGTGATCAGGCTGGCAGGGGGGGCAGTGAGGAGTGACAAGGCCAGCGGGGGAGGGGGGCAGTTAGGGGCAACCAGGACGGCAGGCAGGTGAGTGATTAGTAGTCAGTGGTCCAGGATTGTGAGAGGGATGTCTGACTGCCAGTTTAGGCCTAATCCCCGGGATCAGCCTAACCAGCAGTCAGACATCCACCAAAGGGTCCCAGATTGGAGAGGGTGCAGGCTGAGCTGAGGGCTCCCCCCCCCCCCCCCCAGCCCCATGCATGAATTTCATGCACCGGGGCTCTAGTATTATCCATGTTTAAACATCCCAGGATGGGGCAAGTGATAGCACTATCAGTGAAAAACTGCTTCCCCTCAAGTTAATGGCTGATATGATGCTCTAACTCCCACTAACCATCCATTCCCATTTCTTCAGTTTAGATGAGCACATCCATAAAACTGGTTTTGGTTGCTGTTTCCACACTACCAGTTTCATCTGGAAAATGTGACCAGTGATTACTTTATCACAGAGTGTAAATCAGAGAGAGGTGACAATTCACCTCTATCAGCATCACATTCATGTATCCTATCTAATAAAAGAGAAGCATGCAAATTGACCGCACCTCTGCTACGCCCATAAGCCAATCAGGAGTGAATATGCAAATTAGCACAACAAAGATGACGGTTAATTTGCATATGCAGGCGCCGAGTGGCCTGGGTTCCAGGAACACTTGGGACCCAGGCCACTCCTAGCCTGTAGGCCTGCACTTAGGTCCTGTGCAGCAGGGGTCCCAGAACACCCCCGGCCACTGCGGGCCTATGGGTGCAGCAGACAAGCGGCTGGGGGTGGGGCGGGAAATGGCAATGTGGGAATGTTCCCGCCCCACCCCAGCTGTTTGTGCATGCTCTGGCACCAAGTGGCTGTTCAGGTCCATGCCCACAGCCCGACGCCCACGATGGGGGGCTGGCTGCTGGCCTCTGGGGTGTGCAGAGGCCCCGGTGGCCGCTGCTGCACGCAGCCCGGGGGTCCCCACATGCCCCCCAGCCCAGTGCCCATGACGGGGGGCTGGCTGCCAGTCTCTGGGTTATGTGTGGAGACCTCGGTGGCCACCACCGGGTGGCAGGGACACCCCCCTAGCCCAGTGGATACAACACAGGGGCCGCATGAGCTGCAGAGGAAACACCATTTAAAAAAATATAATATATATATTATTGATTTTTTTACAGAGAAGAGGGGAGAGGGATAGACAGTTGGAAACATCAATGAGAGAGAAATATCAATTAGCTGCCTCCTGCACACTCCCCACTGGGGATGTGACTCCAACCAAGGTACATGCCCTTAACAGGAATCAAACCTGGGACCCTTCAGTCTGCAGGCCCAAGGTCTATCCACTGAGCCAAACCAGTTCCAGCGTAAACACCTTTTCTGACCGCTCATTGGCTAAGCTCCCTGTATGCCACCACTTGCAGTGTTCTTGGTAACTTGGGTTATAAGAATACAAGAAGGTGATCTAGGGTTTTTCCACCACACTCCTGGAGGAGAAAATGAAGGTCCGCTGCTGGAGGGGCTAAGAAATGTCATATCCTGCCCTAGCCAGTTTGGCTCAGTGGATAGAGCCTCAGCCTGCTGACCACAGGGTCCGGGTTCAATTCTGATCAAGGGCATGTACCTATGTTACAGGCTCCTCCCTGGCTGGGTCCCAGGTCAGGGCTCATGCAGGAGGCAACCAATCAAAGTGTCCCTCTCACATTGATGTTTCTCTCTATCTCTCCCTCTCTCTTCCACACTCTCTAAAAATCAATGGAAACGTATCCTCAGGTGAGGATAAAAAAAAAAAAAAGAAGAAAGAAAGAAATGTCATATCTTATGAAAGACACCTTTTACATAATCTTGAAAAGGCCTAAAGAAAGTTGTCATTTTTTCACAGTGAAGGGACTAGAGTCCATGTTGATGAAAACACCTTGGTGGCTACCATGGCTGGCAGTGGCTGCAGCAGTGGGGTAATGCGGCTGGCACCTTCCCTTGATCAGCCCAGTCACCTCCCACAGAGGGTGGCCAGATTGCGGCTGAGGCCCGCTCCCCATAGGGAGCAGGCTCAGCCATCAGTAGGACATCTCCTGAGGGCTCCCAGTTTGTGAGAGGGGGCAGGCTGGGCTGAGGGAACCCCCCACCGTGCATGAATTTCATGCACCGGGTCACTAGTATGTATATGTTTATGTAACACACACACAAACACCCTTATTTTTTGGTTGACTTTTCATGTGTCCTTGTCATCTCATTATGTAGGATAAATCTTCATGGGATTTTACTTTAAACTTATTTTTATCCCCTCAGTGCCTAGCCCAGGACTTGGAATATGGCAGGTGCTTAATAAAAGAAGTTATTGATAGGTAATGATGAATCTAGCAACCGAGGACAAGGCCAGAGGGCATTTATCTGTCTGTTTGGCCCTTCTCTATGTTGACAGAGCCCTTACTTTGGTCTCTTATCTGGTCCCCTTGCTCTCTACCTTTCAATCTGTTGGTTCATGCTATTACACTTAATTAGAAACCAGATTTAGAACACATAAAAGCCACAGGATAAAGGCTTAACATCTTAGCCTGAAATTTAAGGTTCCACAACAGTGCTTTTCAAAATTTAGTGTGCATGCAAATCACCTGGGGATTTCACCAATGCAGATTCTGATCTGGTAGGTCTAGGGTTGAGACCCAAAAAGTTTTAAGGATCTCCCAGGCAATGCAGATGCTGCTGGTCCTGGGGCCACATTATGAATAGCAAGTTGCTACAACAATTTGCCTGGTCCAGGTGTTCAATGCCTTTTTAGCTTCATCTCAACTTACTCCCCACCCTGCACCCTACATTCTAGCAAAACTGTTGTTCTTGACATTCCCTGGCAATTCTCCGACTTGCACTTTCATTCATGTTATACCCTTTCTGCATGCTAAACCATTACTCATCCTTTCAGACAGCTCAAATATCACCATCTCTGTTAAGGCTTCCAGCTCAGTCGCCCTCCTCCTTGGCCAGCTAATCCCTCTGTCTACCAAGTTCTCACAGCTCTTTGCTAGTTCTGATATTTAGCACTTATTACAAGTTATCATAATTGTTTGTTTACATAATTGTCTTTCTAGCTAGATCATGAGCTACACAAGGCAGGGGGCCAGGCCTTATCTATCTGATAATCTCAGTACTGGGTACAGAGCACAGCACACACAATAGTTCCTTCACAAGTACTGGTTGAAGCAAATTGAACTGGATTTCTCATTATTGCTCTTTTGCAGAAGACCTTCAATGATGAATGTTTTGAGACAAAAATATATCTGGACGGAGTTGAGGGGGAAGTCACAAAGGATCATCATAATATAATAATGTTATGGTCAGCTATGATAATAGTTCATTCTAATTACTATTAATGATTGCTATTATTTATCTATTGAATGCTCACTATGCACCAGGCACTGTGCTAATCACTTAGATATAAGACTTCATTTAAATTTTACTTCTTACTTTCTAGATAAGGACATAGACACAGAATTTACAGGATAGGTCCAATGCTGCAGCCCCAGGAATGGCGGAGTTGGGATTGGAAGCCTGACTCTTCTTATTTTTATTTTTTAATTTCTTTATTGATTAAGGTGTCACATATTTGTCCTCATCCCCCCATTTCCATCCCACACCCCTCCCCACGGATGCCCCAAACCCCTGTTGCACTTAACCATTGGATAGGCTCATATGCATGCACACAAGTCCTTTGGTTGATCTCTCCCCCCTCCCCCCACCCTCCCCAATCCTCCCTCTGAGGCCCGATAGTCCAATCGATGCCTCCTTGTTTCTGGTTCTGTTCTTGTTCATCAGTCTATGTTGTTCATCATTTCCCCTAGATGAGCGAGATCATGTGTCACTAGAGATATAAGAACTGAATGTGAGACGAGCAATAATAGTTATGCTGACAGGCAAATGAATCAGTCTGTAGTGAGTTTCTTTCTGGACCAACAGTTCTTTTGAGACCCAATTTCAATGTCCACCAGTTCCTTATGTGTACATGTCAGCACTGACCCCTCAGCTCTGGATGGTGGACAAATGGTGGTAACGGAGGTCCGACTCCCTCTGGTTTGGTCTCGGCCGGACCCAGGGGCACGGCTTCACCCGGACTCAGGGGCACGTGGCCTCACCCAGACCCAGGGGGCGCATGGCCTCACCCGGACCCAGGATCTGGGAAGCCTGACTCTTCGATCCAGTCTATGTTCTTAGCCTTTTTTTATAATGATTTTTTAAAACGTATTTTATTGATTTTTTACAGAGAGGAAGGGAGAGGGACAGAGAGCCAGAAACATCAATGATGAGAGAGAAACATCGACCAGCTGCCCCCTGCACACCCCCCACCGGGGATGTGCCCACAACCAATGTACATGCCCTTGACCAGAATCGAACCCAGGACCTTTCAGTCCGCAGACCGACACTCCATCCACTGAGCCAAACCGGTTTCGGCTGTTCTTAGCCTTTTTTATTCTGATGCTGGAAGGACAGTCTTGTGCCTTTCTGCCTAGGGAATTTGCCAGTTATATGTGCTCTAAATGCAGCAGGGTCTCCCTCCTGGGCAAGGACCCTACTCCCTTTCTGTGCCTTGGACTCCTTGGCAATCTGGTGATGCCCATAGACTCCTCAGAATAATATTTTAAAATGCATTAAAAACATAGAATTACAAAGAAAACCAACTTATATTGAAATGTAGTTATCAAAACAATAAAAATCAAAGGTGTGATATAGTGACATGTGCCCTTTGTCCCAGTTTTATTGATATAGTTTATGTATGTGCTGTTCTTTATCAATGACATTAATAAGATCTAGCTATGAGTCTGATAATGACTTTAATTTTGAAGTATTGATGGACCTAAGCAATATTTTGAGATATCTGCAACAGCTGAACTATGATGAAAATATCTGCGATTTCTCTATACTTAAGACAAAGTCACAGGTATTGTTTAAGATACTATAGTGTGTTGCCAAAATTTACAATGGAAGAAAATATTAAATTTCCATAAGTGGTTAGTGCAATTAAAAATGTAATTTTTTTCCATCCAAGTTCATGGACCCCCAGAATTCTATGCATGGACACCTTGGATATGTATATGGGGGGACTGGTCCTGTGAACTTCTAGGGAAAAGGGATTTTCTATCTTTTTTTTTTTAATTGCCAATTTGTTTTATTTATTTATTTACTCATTTTTTTACATTGTATTTTTTAATCAACCTTTTTGAAGAGGTTGGAATGTCCACAGATAGAAGTCAGTCAGGTAGAAAAAATTGTCATATATGCACAGAAATCCACAAAATCAGTGGCAAGAATATGTAGAGAAGGATAATAAAAGGGGGTGAGGGGGATGAGGAGGAAATTGGCAATGTTAGATCCCTGCAACAGGTAAGCAGGTCTTCCCTTGGAGGGTGAACCCAGAGATTTTTCAGAAGTGGAAGAAAGCATGCTTAGAGAAATCTTAAAGTGTACATCAAAATCTTAGCAATTGGAGGAAATTCTGTAGTTGTCCCAGGAGAAAGAAACACACTGTGGTAGTACTGTGCTGAGGATCTGTGCCTGGAATCGTCATGTGATGGCCAAGCGGGCAGTGTCCCCATCTCTCCCTACCATATGCACTGATGTATGGCAGGAGTCTTCAAACCCCACTAACCTCTGCCTACTTAGACTGATTCAAATGGGAAGAAATGACAAGGTGTACACCCAAACCTAGTATACTGGTACATCTTTATTGACTTTGAAGAGATAGGCACGCCAAGGCTTAGAGGCACAGATGGTATTTTGATCACTCTAAATTGAAAGCTTGGCATGCCAATGGCATCAAATGCCTCCATTCGGCATTCAAGTGTACTAAAATCTGATCCCTTTTTCCTCTCAGGGCCTTCACTCCCTTTATATTCTTGGCAATTAGACCTACCAGAATTATTTGCCCACTCCCACATCATACTTCTTTGCAAATCCCAACACCAACAATGCCCTTTCTCCTATCCCAATCCTCAAATCCTATCCATCCTTTTAGGCTCACCCCAAATTCTGTCTCTTCCAGGAAGATTTTCCTGTGCCTGTCTGTCACAGCCCCTCAGCTGCAAGCAATCTCTTCTGCTCTGGAGCTTTCATAACACTTTATCAATATTTCTCTTATGACATGTACTTTTCATCATGTTACTATGGACAATAACAGTTGTGGCCTTTGAAGAAAAAACATACTGGAAAAAGTGCCCAGTAATGGCAGGAAAAGCAGAATAAAGAGTAAAAAACAATACTCATGGCCGTTCTAATATTTCTATAGCAATCCATAGAATGTGAGTAATAAAGTGAACTTGGGGTATTAATCTAAGTTGTAAATACAGGGATGGGCAAAAGTAGGTTTACAGTTGTGAGTACACAGAACAGACTTTATTCTTGTATTATTAATTATTGCATTATTTATTTGTATTACAATTGTAAACGTAATTGCACAGGCATCACCTAAACAGTATGATGGGATTGTAAATGGAATGTGGCACATAAAATATATTTGGTTAAGAAATAAAACAAATTTCCATGAGAAGTGGAGGGGAAGTTTAAGAAGATACATAGTATATATCCACTTGGAGTGAAGTGATGAGAGCCCCCCTTATGAAGATTACTGTGGTGGCAGCTGAAGGATGGATTACAGCAGAGAGCAATTTAAGGCAGAAAGACCAGTTGGCAGGTATTTAAATAGTCCAAGTCAGATGTAATAAATACCCACTTAGGACTTCAAGGTTTCATGTCTAGGTGCCTGGCGGGATGATGATGTCTTTAAGAAGAGTATAGTGAAAGGATTTGGGGGGCAGTCACAGGATAAAAATGGTGTTGGCTCTAAGAGCTCTTGGGTGCAGGAAAAGTGAGAGACTCTCAACCAAAGAATAAACATTAAATGCAACTGTAGCCCTAGCCGGTTTGGCTCAGTGGATAGAGCGTCGGCCTGTGGACTGAAGGGTCCCGGGTTCAGTTCCAATCAAGGGCACATGCCCGGGTTGCAGGCTCAATCCACGGTGGGTGGCGGGGGGGGAGGGGGGCGGGAAGGGCGTGCAGGAAGCAGCTGATCAATGATTCTCTCTCATCATCAATGTTTCTATCTCTCTCTCTCCCTCTCCTTCCTCTCTGAAATCAATAAAAATATATTTAAAAATAAATAAATGCAACTGTAGACTGAATTAATAGAAATACAATGTCCGGGTCTTAACTGCAGAATTGCCATTGGTCTGGTTCACACTTTATGGAGGATTTTTATAAACACGGTGACTTGCAGATTCTCTCATTTGAAGAACACTGGAAGAAACTTGGAATATTTAAAACTGAAGAATGTGCCCTGGTCAGTGTGGCTCAATTTGTTGGAGCATCATCCCATGCACCAAAAAGTGTTGGGTTCGATTCCCGGCCAAGGCACACACCAGGTTTTGGGTTCGTTCTTGGATGGGGCACATGTGGGAGGCAGCCGATTGATGTTTCTTTCTCACATTGATGTTCCTCCCTCTCTCTAAATATCAATAATAAATAAATTAATAAAAAAATAAAACTGAAGAGGTAAATAGGGAGAATATAACCACTGTCTTTGTATACACTGAGTGGCCAGATTATTATGATCTCTGAACACATAAAAATCTGGCCATTCAGTGTATATCCTATATAATAAAAGGCTAATATGCAAATTGTCCCCTCAACCAGGAGTTCGACCAGCAGGCAGGCTGGCCAACCGCTCATGTCTCCTCCCCCTGGCCAGGCTGGCCAGACCCCACCCATGCACGAATTCATGCACCGGGCCTCTAATATATATATCAGTGGCCAGATTATTATGCGTTCAGAGATCATAATAATCTGGCCACGCCGAAACTGGTTTGGCTCAGTGGATAGAGTGTCGGCCTGCGGACTAAAGGGTCCCAGGTTCGATTCCGGTCAAGGGCATTACCTTGGCTGCGGGCACACCCCCAGTAGGGGGTGTGCAGGAGGCAGCTGGTCGATGTTTCTCTCTCATCGATGTTTCTAGCTTTCTGTCCCTCTCCCTTCCTCTCTGTAAAAAATCAATAAAATATATTTAAAAAAAAATAATCTGGCCACTCAGTGTATATGAGACACAGAAAAAGTAAAGAAGGAATTAATTATACCTGGTATTCTTAAGTGAAGGTGGTAGGGTGCTGGTAGATGGAGTTACAAGGTGAACATTTTTGGCTTATCCTAAGAAATGATTTCGTAACAACGAGAGATGCCAAATAGTGGCAAAAACAGACTTGCAGAGCAGTGAGCTCTTATATGTGAATGAATCAAGCAGAAACAGGATGAACTTGGGTCATATGTTTTGTAGAGGCATTTCTACAGTCTATAGAAGGGAGGTGGAATTACAGGATGTTTAAGAGGGCTTGCTCCTCTAAAATTTTCAACTCCTTTTCTCCAAGGAAACTTCCTTATTTCGTCCTGCCCTGGTGGGAGTGAGCCCTGTTCCCTGTGCTCATGAAGCACCCTGGGGCTACCCCTGTCACACTGGCACCCCACCTTGTGGTAACAGCTTCTCCATCTTCCTCATCAGGCTGCATCTCTTTGAGGGTAGGGATTGTCTTTTACCTACACATGCTCAGTACAGAGTATTAGCATTCAGCAAATGGTTGTCACATGTTGAGAAATTAAATGGATGAAGGGGATATAGGTTCAACTGCTATAAAATGTGGACAAACGGAGCTAATGCTGGGAGGTTTCAGTTTGCAAAATTACCTGCAGTGGGAAAATCACATGCTCATAAATCACATGCTTCCCTTCCCTCTTCTTCCCTAGTTGCAGACTCAGTTATCAGAAATGTGAGGGAGTTTGATCATAATGGAATGACATCATCTTATCTGAAAAGTCAGAATGTGCTTCCAGGGTAGCAGAAAATCAAGGGACTTTAAAGTTGCACTTGATTTTTATTTAATTAATGAACATTGAAAAGCATAAAACACCAGTGGCTATTGAAAGTTTAGTAGCTAGAAACACACCAAGGCACCTATAAAAAAGAACAGTATTACACAGCTTGTGAGAAGTTGAGCACCATGTTATCACACTCACATTCCTGGGAAATCATCTGACATCGCAGGTGGTTCTCGCCAAAGATCCAATTTCTCATCTCCCCTTTGATGGTACTGGCACAATGATTACAGTGCCCGTAGTTGTCAGTCTATGTTAATGCACAATGTTGCTGCAATCGATATGGAGCTGAAATATACCGTTCCCTGGGTGGGAATGGTCCAAACATAGCTAGTGCCTGGAATGCATGGAGATGCTCCTTCCTGCTGGTTTGCCTTCAAAAACATGATGTAGAACAGCTGCAAATCACATCCTGGACGATGTCCTATGTCAGTGGTCGGCAAACTCATTAGTCAACAGAGCGGCAAACCGCGGTTTGCTGACCACTGTCCTATGTGCACCCACCACCCAGATGTGGAATTGAAAGCTCCAATCTGTCCTTAGGTTTATGCTGGAGCCTATGAGAAACTGCATTTGTTTACAGAGGAAAGAGGCAGAAGTCTTCATATGGGGAGAGGAGGCAGTACATTGCTTTCCAGCACATTTCGGGGGCAGAGCTCTCTGCTGTCCCCTTGACCTCCAAGCAGTCCTGGACACTTCTTGGTGCTTAGTGCACACTCAGGTCAGTGTGGTGCATGTTAATAAATGTTGTCTTAGAGATTACAGGGCCGCAAAGAGAGTTATTACATCATAAGTGGGTAGTTGTAACTGTAATGGCAGTCATTATAAAGGAAGTAAATGAGGTACCTACTGCAAATGTAAAGGTTTCTTATCTTAACAACATAATAATTGTAACCACGACTGAGAGCGAAGATAAACAGATCCTGACATTAATATTAACACTGTTTTACCAGCCGGAATGGAAACATATTCAGCTGTCACTTGATTAATTTTCATTAATAATAAAAGTCTTACATGTCTAAATCCCCTACTATATTTGCATTGTCGGTGTTGACACTGCAGATGGACCAGTCTGCTCATTCATATAATTCATCTTAAATCGCCCTATCATAAGAGACCGAAGAAAGGATTTCTGTGAAACATAGGACTATATATATGTGTGCCTGTGCTTGTGTGCATGTGTGGTCCGTGTTTGTGTGTGAATGTGCATGTATGTGTTTATGTTTGAAGGATGCTATTAACTATATGAAACATGGCCTTAAAAGCTCAAGTTTCAATGCGTTAAAGGTTACATAAACCGAAGTGTATAAATACTACCGTGGAAACTAAAGCCTTTAGCACATCTGTACTTAGTAGTTTCTATCTGAATATCCAAAACAAGTGATCATGTGAATGTACTTATGGATCTCATTCTACTCATATCTTCATTCCTCCCCTGCCCCCAAACGTATTCACTGTGAATAAAATTAATATCGAGATGGTGAAAGGGAGAACTCAGACTAAAAGAGAAAAATTCCCCCTCGCACGTTGTCTTACACTGCAGGGAGTGTTAGAAAGCAGGGCTGTTTCCTATTATCCATCAGGGATGGACAAATCAGTGAGCTGATAGTGGTGAATTCCAAGGAGAGATTTAATTCCTAAGGCCAAGGGATTTAAGCAGAATGGGCTTCTTTCTCTGACAAAATCCCCAAGATGGTCACGGACATCCAAGTTTGACCTCTAATTAACTTTGAGCTCATCGAAAATTTGGCCTCATAGGATGCCAGAGAGGGAACCCAAGGGTCTGTTGCCACTCAGCTACACGTGGACCTGAGGACTCTGAGCCGCTAGGTTTACGCGGGAGGAAAGACGGCAGTGGAGAGTGGAGCAGATGCGGGTTTAAGCGTGTTGCAGTAACATTTACGTTAGACATGTGGGGTGCTCTCATCTTGTCTGTATGGGTCTAAGATAAGCACACTCCAAGTCGGCTTGCGGATTGCCCAGGGGGCTGGAAGTGCCACTGTGGATTTTCCTGTATGAGCAGGATATTGTGGAAATGACCAGCTTAAACGTGGCTAACGAGGAAGCATCCCAATAGAAAAAAAATTTGGCAGAGGATTTAAGTCAACCCTCATGAACTTAGAAGTGATGAAAAAGAAAAGCTACCGTGACGATCCCAAAAGCAGAGATAACCAGAAGAAACCACGATGAAGGTTACTTGCCTGACATTCGCCCTGATGTTCAAGAGGCGAGGAAGGGATGGTCACAACCCTCATCTCAAGAGTTGACTCAAGCCCCACTCGTGGCAAATTCTCTATTAAGAGCAGAAAGGGAAACGCTAAAACACCTGTTGGTACACTTTCCTTAAGCAACGTTTTTGTCTTTCAAAAGACCCAATCAAGGCTGAATTTGAGGTTTCCCTGGTGGAAAAAGAGCAGGCCAGTAGCACCTTTAAACACTTCCCTGTTTTTCAAGCAGCCGAGGGAGGTGAAGCCCGCAGAGAGCGGCGAGGGCGGCACGAAGAAGGCCCTGCAGAGGTGCTTCATTAACCCGATTAAGCAGGTGGATGGAGAGGGCCTCGCTGATAATTTACACCTTGCTAATGAAGCGTGTGACTCTTAATCTCCTCCAAACAAGATACACTCATGAAACTCTGGTGCAAGGAAAGGGGAAATTAATTAGGTGAAAAAACTATGAGATTATAGCAGAGGGATTCCTGCAAGGCAACTGTAACCCGGGCGGTTACTCATTTTAGCCTGTCTGAAATTAATGGCTGAGCTGTCAAGTAAACAAGTTGTGGCACTTTTTGGACTTGCGAGAAGTTCAAAAGCAGTGCCTCGTTTCGTATCTGGGTTTTATAGTTCGTGTGTCTTAGAAATTCGCTCTGATGGAAATGGTTGCTCTGATTTCTAGTGAGTAATTTTAATATGTTCAACTTATTAATACAGCAATTATGGTAAAAGTATATAAAACGATTCATTTATAGATTACCTATAATTTTAAAAAGTGTCAATTTGCAAAGTAATCCTTATATCTAATGCAAGATGTGAAAGAATTTTGTGTCCTGAAGAGAAACATTTTATTTCATATTTATTTCCTTTCCCAGCTATATTGAGATATGATTTACGCATAGCACTGTGTACATTTAAGGTGTGCAACGGTGTTAATTTGATACACTTATGTTTTGCAAAAATGATTTACTACCGTAGGGTTAGCTAACATCTGCACCATGTCACATAATTACCATTTCTCTTTCTGTAGTTAGAGCAAGAACATTTAAGATATACTCTCTTAGCAACTTTCAAAGGTGTAATACACTATTATTAACTATAATCACCATGGTGCACATTAGATTTCTAGAACTTATTAATCTTACACCTGGAAGTTTGTACCCTTTGACCAACATCTCTCCAGTTCTCTCACCTAGTAACCACTATTCTGGCCTCTGTTTTGAAAAAGAAACATTTTAAATGATTAGTTAGAATTATTACATGAATGGAATTATCAACTTGAGTCCTAAATTCATTTTTCCACCCACCTATTCATCTAGTCAGTCAAACATCATTTCTTCACCAGGTATTGAGCGCTGGGCTAAGTCACAAGGACCCAAGGACAAAAGAGATAAAGTTCCTGGGTTCAAGGAGAACATTGTTTAGAAGGGACAACAGACATCAAGCATTCCATGCGAGGGAAGGAGCGCAGTGCAGTGAGGAGGGTGTGTTCATTGCTGCCTGGTGTTAGGGTGACATAAGAAGAGATGTTTCTCAGTGTGGACGAGGTTGGGAAGCTAATTTCAGGCAGAAGGTACTCAGAGGCATGAAGTTATGAAATGTCAGAAGATTTAGGGGAATGACAACTGCTTTGGTACTGCTGAGGTGGAGATTGTATATAAACCTAAGTTTTCTGAGCTCTTTTCTCTGGGCAGTGGAAATCCCATGGATCCTGGGAGTTTACAGTGTGAATGTAAACGGTGAATTATAGGAGAGAACGACTAGAAGCAGGGAGATAGATGACTTCAGTCAGTTGCGCAAGTTGTGCTGAGAGGTCATAAGGGCAAGGGCGGCTCAAGGACTGGGTGGCTGTGGGGGTGATGGGATGGCAGCCAATTAGAAAGATTTAGGGGATAGAAAGTAGGTGATCACTAAAACTGTGTGACACATAATAGAAGCTCAATAAGTAGCTGGTGAATGAATGAATGAATGTCTGTGTTTTTTTGGTTTCTGTTCTATGGTTGCAATTTCTTCACCTAGACCTCTGAAAATATCCTATATAATAAAGAGCTAATATGCTAATTAGACTGAACAGCAGAACAACCTTCCAGATGAAGCCAGGGCTGTGAGGGCCGGCCAAGGCAGCCAGGGCTGTGAGGGCCAAGCCCCTTGCATGAATTTCGTGCATCTGGTCTCTAGTTAATTGTAGTTGTTTTGGAAGTCTTTCCCTGTCCCCACCCCCTGCTCCTTCCTTGCCTCATCCTTGCCTCATCTGTTTCCTCTGAGTTCTGTATTTCTATGTAATGATCTATAATAATAAAAGTGTAATATGCTAATTAGACCAGACAGCCGAACGACCTACCAGACATGATTCGGATGTCCTTCCAGACTAAGCCGCGGTGGTGGGGGCCAAGGCAGAGTGGTTAGGGGTGATGAGGCAGGCAGGCAGAGGGGTTAGGGGTGATCAGGCAGGCAGGCAGGCAAGCGGTTAGGAGCCAGCGGTCCCGGATTGTGAGAGGTATGTCCGGCTGCCAGTTTAGGTCCAATCCCACAGGGCCTAAACCAGCAGTTGGACATCCCCTGAGGGGTCCTGTGGGGAGCAGGCCTAAGCTGTCAGTCGGACATCCCCCGAGGTGTCCTTAGCACTGCCACAGAGGCAGGAGAGGCTCCTGCCACCACCGCTGCACTTGCCAGCCATAAGCCCGGCTTCTGGCTGAGCGGCACTCCCACTGTAGGAGTGTACTGACCACCAGGGGGCAGTTCCTGCATTGAGCATCTGTCCCCTAGTGGTCAGTGTGCATCAGAGCAACCGGTCGTTCTGCCGTTTGGTTTATTTGCATATTAGCCTTTTATTATATAGGATTGAAACTCTTGGACTAGTGGCATATAGTCACTGCCCTGAGCTCCCAACTGCCCATCACTCTAGTCACCCCAACTCTTCCAAGCCCCCTTTAACCCCCCACAACCTAGCAACTAAAAGGTAAAAGACTGGAGGACCTGTATCAATGCTAAGGCCAGTGTCTGCTCCAGCTGGTTGGTGTTCGTGCTGTACTGGCTGTATTTAACATCTTAAGAATAGGGCATACACCTGGTCTTCTGAAAGAGCAGGAAAGGGGGTTGAGGGGTCCTGATTCCACATAAAAACTGTCAATCATCACCTTCATCTTTCAGTGCAGCATTTCACCTTTGCTCCCCTCCTTGCCTTGTGAGCCCATGTTCATGGCTGGAGTGCCCCTGGTTTAATTTCTCCAGAGTCGCCCTCCTATTTCCCGCTAGTGTGAGAGAGGGCTGGTCACTTGGTTCTTGTATGGGACATGCAAGACTATATTCTTCAGTGTAAAAGGTCCACCCCAATTTACTCTTTTTAATAATATCTGGTGTCATCCCAACCCCATCTTGGGTTCTGTGGCATGAATCCACTTCTCTTGTTTTTGTTGTTGTTTCTTTGCTTTGTTAATCCTCATCTGAGGACATTTTTTTCCATTGCTTTTCAGAGAGTGGAAAGGAAGGATGGAGGGAGGGAGGGAGAGAGAGAGAAAGAAACATTGATGTGAGAGAGACACATTGACTGGTTGCCTGCTGCATGTACACCGACCGGGGGTGGGGAACAAACCTGCAACCCAGGTATGTGCCCCTGACACGGAATTGAACCCGGGACCCTTCAGTGTGTAGGCTGATGCTCTAACCACTTAGCACACCAGCCAGGGCACTCTTGTTTTATGTTGATCTTGGCCTTTCCCATCTGCCGGTACTGATAATTGTACTTTTCCCACTTTGCTGAGTCCGTTACTACTTGGCCATCTGTTTTCCATCTTTCAAACTTTTGGACATTTTGGCATTAGACTCTCATGGATATTAGTGATTCTTGGGGGTCTCTTCCAGTCACTTTAAGCTATTTGGGAGAAAAATGTCATCTTAATTAGTCAAGACTCAATGGTTTTATAGAAAAGAAACCAAGGTAAATTGCTTTAAGCAGCAGTGGGAGGAATATTTCAGGATTCAGGGGTTTTCTTTCCGAATCAAGGGTGTGGACCCTGAGAAGAAAAATTCATTTGATTTGAACCCCAAGAAGAAATTTGCTGAAATGGACTCTCCATGGTCAACCAGGGCCCACATTTTACGAATAATAAGTCTAGCGGTCATTTGCTGAAAGGCTCCTCACATGCTCTGTATACCAGGAAAAGCTCAGACTGGACTCTTAGTTTCCAGAACTATGCTGGGCTGACTTACATCAGCTGAGTCAACCAGGGAAGCCCTGGTTTTATCTTTCAACCAATGAACTGAAAAGTGCCTCATCCAATCAGAGCTGCACAATTGTATCTACATTTGCATCTATACTGACCAATCAAAACTGCATGATTCAAACCAATTAGAACTGCCTGAATTTGAAAATCTCATTTGCATAAAATTGGACCAACTGGGAACTTGGCGGAGGTCGGGGGGGGGGGGGGCAACTTTCTCTATAAAAGTGGCCTCCCCTCTGTCTGTGGAGCACTTTGCGCTTCCACTGGAGGCTGAGGCTATGTTTCCTAGGTTTGCAAACTGTTTTACCTGGAGAAGTCTCTCCTTTTCTGCATTTCTTTGGGAATTTCTGTTGACAAGGGAACGACTCTTGAATCTAAAGTACAAAGCCTCTGGGTTTTCTGTTTCCTTTATTTCTGGGTAATTTTTCTCAGTTCCTTTCTTTTTCTCTGACACACTCTATCTCCGTGGTCCATGTGGTGAAATATGGCGTACCCTCTATGATTTCTAGGCACCAGTGGAATTTAGCTTGCTGTCTCTCCGACTCAGTTCCAAATCTGAGGAAGGAATTAATTGGCCTCCCGGGAGACAGGTGATCCTCCCCACCTAAATCCAATCAATAAAGATCCTGGTAGGTCGTGGAGAGGAAGCCTTGTTACCATGTTAATAGGCGGAGCAGGAGAACTGTCTCTAAAACTGAGGGGAACTGTTTCTAAAACTGAGGGGTCCATTGCAAGCCAGGGAGACACACCAAAAGGTGTCAACTACAACAGAGGGGAAAGCATCCGTTCTTTTCACCAAGTTCCTTTACACTTCCCTTCCTCCAACTTCTTTTGGGAGGACAGAGAGGTAGGGCCTGGGAGGCCTGCACCGCTGCTCTGGAAAGTTGCAGTCAGACTGGACCTGGAGCTCGGGCACCGCAGCAGGGGCTGGACTCTCCTGGGTCCTTTGCAGCCAGGCTGTGGCTCTGTCTCCTGAGAAGAGCAGTCTGTGCTCTTGCTGTCTCTTCCTAGGACGACTCTGGTCTGCTGCCCAGGGAGCCTGGGTCAGCCGCTCTTCCCAGCCTGCGGCCAGGACCTCACTTCATTTGTCTTCTTTAACTTCCTCTGTTTAAAAAGGGAAATATTGATCAAGATCCGCTTAGAGAATTTATCAAATAAGTACGGCAACAGGTACACAACGCGGACTATGTGTCAAGTTCCTCTGCATATTACCTGCCAAGTAAGAAGTTTATGCATTAGAGCCCCATCTCCCAAGTGACAGAATTCATTTTTTCTAATGAAATGTTTATTGAATAGGGCAAGAGAAAGCAAGCACATGTGCTACTTATGCTAATCAGCACTTGATAAGTAGAATGCAATTTTCTCTTTAATCAACCTAGTGCCCATCATGTTCAATTAGTAATGCGCTAGTGACAGTCCACGCAGGGCTGGAAGGAGGCGATCAGCAAATGCTGCTCAGGGACCTACAACCCACTGGTTTGACACCACCCAACACCATTCAAATGACCTCAGAGTTATGAGGGTCAGAACTCGCAGGTCTATAATTCATGTCTAGTCCTTTCTGTAGATATAGGAGCCATACTGCATGTAGCATGACATTCCTTTGGAATTGCAGTCCGTTTGAAATGAAGTTATAACTATAGTATTATATATTGACTGGCTTTATAATAAAAGCTGTGAATCACTGAAATAGAATGTACTTTTCAAATGATACCTTATTTAAACATTGTATGGCTGCTAATAGCAAAATTAGAATTAAAATAAAAAGATGGATGCCCTTATTTTTCATTCTAATACTAGAGGCCCGTTGCATGAATTTGTGCATGGGTGGGGTCCGGCCAGCTTGCCCTGATCTGGGCTGATCGGGCTGGGCCGACCAGGGGGAGGGGCTGCGAGTCGAGGGGACAATTTTCATATTAACCTTTTATTATATAGGATTTTTGGCCTTTAGAATGGTCCCTGCTGCAAATATACTGAACTATATAGAGAGGGTATAGTCTGCATATACAGTGAATGGTACTTAATCACTCCTCCAAACTTGTATTACTGTCTGGTGGTTTTCTTTGAAACTAGCCCTGAAGAACAAACATAAGTTCTCATTCCATTTTATTTTTTATTTTTTAAAATATATTTTATTGATTTTTTTACAGAGAGGAAGGGAGAGGGATAGAGAGTTAGAAATATCAATCAGCTGCCTCCTGCACACCCCCTACTGGGGATGTGCCTGCAACCAAGGTACATGCCCTTGACCAGAATCGAACCTGGGACCCTTCAGTCCACAGGCTGACGCTCTATCCATTGAGCTAAACCAGTTAGGGATTCATTCCATTTTAATAAAATGTTTACAGATTGCTTTTCCCCCTATGCCAATTCCATAAGACAGACTCTATAAAGAAATGCTTAACATTTGAAATCACTCCCTGGATAATGCTAGATTTATGCGTAGGGGTTGTCTATTCTTGAGAAAATTAGTTTCTAGATAAAGTCTAAAGTGACCATTTAATTTAATTTTTGCAATGTGCTTCTCTTTAGTGTTGGTGTTAGCATATTTAAAAAATAATGTTTATTAAACTTTTCCACTAGAGGAATTTTACTTTATCCTCAGGTGCAGACAGTTGAGTTTATCTTATTCTTCAGTTCACATCACACCATCTTCACCCCAAACCTCATTCCCATTTGTCTGCATATGTCCGTAGGTACCTCCTCTAATGCAGACTGTGGTTTTCCTTGAATATGTATGTATCCTTGGGAGATATGCAATGTTTTTTGTATATGTATTATTTTAATATAAATAAATGATGTACCTTTATGGATCTCATTCCAGTTCTAATTTTTCCTCCCACACTGTATTTAAGATGTGTTTTGTTGCCCTATGTATTTGCAGTTCATTGCTTTTGACCACTACATAATTGTTACATACATCTACCTTGTTAAAAATCTCCATTTTAATGAAAATGTGCCATGAATATCCTTGTACATGATCATTTTAGGACTCGTGTGAGAATTTCTCTCAGCTATATACTGTAAATAGCATCAGATGATATTGTAACATAATTATACCTAGGCCTACACTCCTACCAGCAATGTATGAGGGTTCATAATTCCCCAAATAGTCTCCAACACTTGTCATTATCTGACTTTTCAATTTTGTACCAATCTGATAGACATAAAAGTTATTTTATTGTTTTAATTTACATATCTCTTGTGCAGATGATGTTTTATTGAGTTGTACACTTGAAACCTGCATGCCACCCCAATAAATTCAATTAAGAATGTACATATCTCTGATGATTAGTATTGCCTATTTTCTCATGTATTTTTTAGCTCTATTTTCTCTACTGTGAACTGAATATTTATATCATTGGACCATTTTTCTATTGGAGTTCATGGTTTTTCATATTGATCTGCAGTTCTTTGTGTAGTCTACAAATTAATATCCTGTTGGTTCTACTCAGGACAAATAGTCTCTCCTTTCCTTATATGTCACCCATTTTTTAACTTTGTCTGTGGTGTCCTTTGTTAAATGATAACTTTATTTTTTATCAAGTCTATCAATTTTTCCTCTTATGATTTATGCCTTTAAAATTTTTTAAACAAATCCTTTCTTACCCTAAGTTCACAAAGACATTCTTCAATATTTTTCTTATGTTAGCTTGCTAATTTTATCTTTCCCATTGGTATCTCTAATTCTCTCTGAAGTTCATCATTTTAGGTGGAGATTGTTTTATTTTTCTTCATATAGTGAATCCGTTTTCCAATCATACTCCAAATGATTTATATTTTCTTTACTGATTTTTGATGACACTTTCCTTATGCACAAAGTTCTTGGTATATAAAAGAAATGTCAAATATCTATACTAATAAAAGGGTAATATGCTAATTAGACCAGATAGACCAGACAAAGCCCCGGTGGTGGGGTCAAGGCAGAGTGGTTAGGGGCAATCAGGCTGGCAGGGGAGAGCAGTTAGGGGTGATCAGGCCAGCAGGGAAGAGCAGTTAGGGGCATCAGGCAAGTAGAGGTGGTTAGGGGCGATCATGCAGGGAGGCAGAGGAGTTAGGGGCAATCAGGCTGGCAGGGGAGAGCAGTTAGGGGCATCAGGCAGGCAGGCAGGCAGGCAGAGGTGGTTAGGGGTGATCAGGCAGGCAGGCAGGTGAACGGTTAGGAGCCAGCGGTCCCAGATTGTGAGAGGGATGTCTGATTGCCAGTTTAGGCCCAACAACCGGCAGTTGGACATTCCCCGAGGGGTCCTGGATTGGAGAGGGTGCTGGCCAGGCCTAGGGACCCCCCCTCCCATGATGAATTTCGTGCAACAGGCCTCTAGTATATATAATAATACCACATGTTTATTTATTTTTAGACTCCCTATTTTGAATCATTGATCTATTCCTATATCTACAAAACCTTTTTTCAAAACAACAATTATTACTATCTAGACTTTATGGCATGTCTGAATATCTGGTGGGCTGAATCAGGCACTTTCCTCTGCTATTTCTTTTTTAAAGCATCTCAGCCACTTCTGGTTCTTCATTCTCTCATATTCAAGTTAGAAGTTTGCCAATTTTTTCAATAAGTCCTCTTGAAATTTTCATTGGAATTTCAAGAAATGTGTAGGTTGTAGTCAGCTCCTCTCTACAACGGGGCCTTAAGGCTGTTCTGACATTACCTGCAGCCAGTGCCGGGCGCTGATCGTTCAGGGCCCTGGATGGTGATGGCTTGTGCACAGGGCCTCCCGGGGCCTGGTGGGGAGAAAAGTACACAGCAGGAAGCAGCGTGCATCTGTCTGAGACACCTGATCCTGTCTGCCTTCCCTTCCCTCCATCCCCTGTGTTTATTAGTGGTTTGTAACTCTGCATTCATCAGTCCCCCTCTCACATCAGTTTAAGGCTGGTTTTATCTCAAGTTGTTGGCCATCTTATTGGGAACCACCTACCTTTTACTACAGCTTTTCAAATATGTTTTCCTGTCCTCAAATAAACAAACAAACAAACAAATCTCTTTGTAGATTTTACAGTAGTTTCCTGTATGGTACCTCTGTTGTGAAATAAGTAAGGCAGGGATGATCATCCTGGGCTTCAGAAAAGTGTGATTTTCTTCAAACTGCCACGTCAGAGGAAGCTAAGATGGACGGAGAACTCCAGCGCCTCCTCCTGTTCAGCAGAGCGCTCTGTGTAGGTGAGGTGGAAGACAGGCCCTGCGTGGGCAGCTGACTAATCTTGCTGCCTTCCTGTATGCACCCTGTCCTTGGAGTCACCTGCGGTTTGGGCCTTGGATTCCTCACACCTGGAATAAGCTAGGTGTCCCCCAAGTCCTTGCCAATTCCCAAATGATGAGCTTCTGAATACACAGGGGAGCCTCTGATGTATGGGAACTTCAGCCTTCCGGTTGTTTTTGTCCTTTTTCTGCTGAAAGTGCTAATAATAAGTGAAATGGCCCCAAGGCCAACAGCCTGGAGGGTGGCTGTGGAGCTGTCCAATGAACAGGCTGCAAACACAGCTCTGGTTAAACTCAGTGGGTTCTATTGTGATGGTTGCTCTTTAGCAACTGAAGGGGGGCAGTGTTCCTGAAAATTAAGCACCGCTCTTGAGGAAAGGGTGTCAGAATCATGGAGGGAGTTCAGAAAACAAAACAAAGCCCAGAGGACGGATCTGCTGTCACTGGTGCCAGAGCTGAAGAGGGGACAGAAAGGGACAGGGGTCCCTACCTGGCAGACAAAGGCAAGGACCATGCCTGTATACAGAAGAGTATTTCCCTCACAGAAAAAACAAACAACAAACTTTCCTAGACCTCAGGAAGAATGGGCAGAGCTTGGAAAAGACCTGGAACAGTGGTCGGCAAACTCTTTAGTCAACAGAGCCAAATATCAACAGTACAACGATAGAAATTTCTTTTGAGAGCCAAATTTTTTAAACTTAAACTATATAGGTAGGTACATTGTTATTAACTTAATTAGGGTACTCCTTCAATCGCGCTGTACGTGCGTGCCCGCACGTGGTATTTTGTGGAAGAGCCACATTCAAGGGGCCAAAGAGCCGCATGTGGCTCGCGAGCCGCAGTTTGCCAACCACTGACCTGGAAGAATCAATGAATGAAGTCTGAAGAGTCAAGGTAGTGGAGGCTGTCAAGGGCTGAGGAATGGCAAAATTAAGTACTGAGTACTGTCTTGAACATCAGCACTGTCTCTATGGAAGTAGGCTAAGAAAAACAAAGATGCTTTCTTCTGTGATGTTGGAGTCAAGTGTACCAGGGATGTCAGCACATCCCTGTTAGTGATGCTGCCTTGCGTTCCCTTTCATGGAGCCCACTTTCCAATGACATATAACACTACTCCTTACCTAACTGTGTATCTACATTCAATCCTTTCGTCCACACTGGCAATAGGATCCACTCACATAACAAGCTTGGCTAACTTTTTTGGCCTTGCTTGTCTCTTTTTCAGGAATTAGTTGCAGGACAGTATCTCATGCTGGTATTTAAGTTAAAATCTCTTGAATAGCTTAACAGGTTTACCAAGAAGACACTGAAAAACAAATTCTACCATGAGAGAATCAATGTTTTTATCTACAAAGGACTAGAATTCTGTTGAAGATAGGCCATTAGAAAGAGAGGCTATTCATCTGCATGTTAGTGAAGTTCCTAGCTCAGAGACCGACCTGCATCTGAGGAGGACTCAGGATACAGGAAGAGAACACTGGCTCCAGCTCTGAATTTCTTAGATGGTTAAGACTTTAAAACTGTTTTATAAATTGCAAAACAGGAGTGGGATATCTGAAGAGCTCAGACTGCACACCCTAGTTCCTATATTCCACATTATTTGTAAGTATTTGGGAATAGTTAAACTTTGAGAATTTTCAGAGTAAGACCCTACACTCTTACTTACAACGTGATTGAAAACACTCTACGAGTAGAGGACTTAGTGAGTAAAAAGGCTTTGGGTTTCTGTAATTATACAAGACCGCCCTATAGTCAGACCCCTGCCTGCTTCTGTTGTCTCTTCTAGTACCAGGCACGCTTCGCTCCTAGCATTTGAGTCACTGGCTTTCTTTCAGTTTTTTAAGAGAATCTGCCTCCAACCCACCTCAGGGCCTTTGCCCATGCTGTGCCCCCCACTTTCCATCCGTGGCCTCACCCAGCTCATTCCTGCTCCTCGAGATTTCAGCCCAAATGTCACTTCCTCAAGGAAGCTTTCCCCACTAGGTGAATGATCTGGCCTCTTTTTTCTTCTGCACCCCTCCCTCTGGAGGCAGGAACCCCGGGTTTTTGTATGCCGTCGTGCCGCCCACCCCAGTGCAGTGCTCGGCGAATACATGAACAAAGGCTGAAGACACAATCAGCCTGCTTCAGTAAAAACACGTTCGCTTTTGAAAAACAGGACTGAAAAGAGTCTCAAGAACTCCATCTCCAATCTTGAGAAGCAGGTGATGAGCAGGTAGAAGAATACATTGCCAAAACCGTAGCGCGAGTTGAGCATCTTGTTAGGTGAGCAAGTCTGCATGAGGGATTGTGACCGAGATATCCATCATTAGGTTACAAACTGCAGGGCGCCCAGGCAGGGGAGTGGTCAGTTACACTGTGGCTGCTCTGTTCGTCTGTGGGCAGGGTGTCCTGGCCGTGAGCAGCCCGTGTCCCTGCAGGCTTTCGTCCGTGAAGCTCGGGAGCCGCTGGCCGAAGGAACCACAGCTCCTTGGCCCATTATTCAGACGATGGAGCTTTGTCGTTGCTGTTTTGTTTATTTGTTTGTCTAACAACTGCGGAGTCCCTGCAGAGGCAGAGGTGTGCGGCTTTCCCTGGTTCTACTGAGAGGAAGAAGCAGTTAGCATTTAGCAATGGCGTTTCTTGCAAGGGCGATGTTTTACTGCGAAGCCCTAAGAATGGAGGCTGTTTTATCACTAATATTCCGACTTCAAATGGGTGTCTGTCAGCTCCAGTTCCTCTCTAACCTTGAAAGGCCTATTTTCTCCTCTTGCCAACTCCTCGGCGTGGCTTATCAGGGAGAGAGGATTGCTGTTGCTGTCTAGTGCCCTTAATTAATCCCGGAGACAGTGAGGATTTAGGACCACTGGTTGAGGATGACTCCAAATTAAAAAGTCACTGTTAGCATGTGAAACAGACACCAGATGCTATAAACAAACCCTCGGTGTGGGGTAGACGGTCAAGGTAGCTTATGCATCCACACAGGTTGCGCTTTGTGAAGGGGCTCACGTGAAAACCCCTCCTCTCATTTCAAAGATGCTACGGACCCACAAACATGGGGAACCACCATGTTCCCCCTTCGGCGGGTCCCCGGAAAAAGTGTGTGAATTTAAACATGAATGTAGCGCAAACCTCAAATGACCAGTTATGAAAGTCGTCTTTCTCTTTATTGTCAATGTGGCGAGTCCAAACAAAGGCAGGCACCGGTCCGATTGGTTAGCGTAATCCAATTGCCAGGCTGAGCTTCTTTTCTTGTTCCTGCCATGACTAATTTGTGGTTTCGCAAAGTGTTTCTGAATGTCAGACACATCAATTATGAGAAATGGGCAGGATGCATGAGGAGCACTGTGCAGGGGAGGGGCACATGCACGTGTTTACAAGGAACTGAAGTCCTGATTGTAGGCAGAGGGCTTCCTGTGTGTTTGCAAGAGCAACCCTCTTATTTAAGAAGGCGGCTGGATTGTTTCCCAATTAAAGAACAAACTATCTGTCCAGCGCCAATTGGAACCGTGGGCTCCGCAGTGAGCGGCCCCATTTCTGCTCACTAATTGGTCCTCCTTTTCTTCAGCCGGTCTCTGAGATAAACACAACCATGGCACCTTCAACTCTGTAGGCATTGGCCCTTTAAGGGAAAGCCAGGGTAGGTGTTCACAGATTCTCAAAAGGTGTTTGTTTTCCATAGCTGGAGTGGTGTTTCCCCCCTACTGAAACTCCGTTATCCACCCTTTTGTTGTCCTGGCTGAAGCCTGTTGTTTCTGCAAAAAACAACAATAGGCCTGAAGATTAGGGTTGCATTTTATGGGCCTAGCAGCCCAGCAGGGCCTCATATTTGTATCAATCCTACGAATTCCTGGCATCAGGCCTCTTTACTCCTAGTAATTAATCTTTTTCATAAATGCTGTCATGTTTAGCGCCGCGTTATTAAGTTTCTGATCTCTACATTCTCCATGTGCCACTGTGTTGCCTCATCAGTGTCCGAAATGAAAGTAGAAAAGCAATTATTAACAAAGCAAGCAGATAGGTGGGTCTTTCCTGTTATGACTTCCATTTCTTATTAAGGACTGTCGGGTAGTCTGGACTCAAGAGCCATCCTTTCCATCTCTATGAAGACTGGCTCCCACCTCCCAGCTCTGGGCCTGGCTCGCTTTGGTTCCAGGTTCTCCTCGTTTGGGCGGGTGCCCGGCTGGTGTGAGAAGCTTAAGAAGGATGCCGGCTTCTTCTCTCTCTCCTTTGTCAAAGAGAGGGAGCTACACGAGGAAGACCTGTTCCCTGCCACTGCACCGGCCTTTCCAATGCAGGCCATGGGGCTGAATCCTGTCCCTTTTGCCTCTTTTGGGATTGCAATTGCATTGGTGTGTGGTGGTGTGAGCAGTTTTTTTGTGTGTTTTTTTCCCCACTGACCTAATTGCAATAGGGGAGGTAAAATATTTTCATTACCCTCTCCCCCAGAATATAGAAATCTTCAAAGGGATCCCAGGAGGGAGGTTAGCCTCTTCACCCTCATTTCCCTACCACTACCTCAGGTTGGCTGTGCATCACAAAATGAGTCTTTAGTCGCCAAACATCGTGGCGCTAGGATTGCTGTCGGTTTAGCTTTAAAAAATAATTTCATCTTGTAAACCCAGCGATTATTTCATGCTGTTTAAACTATTTTTGTAGTCTTTGATCATGTATAAGTAGACTCGAGTTAACTGCTGATAGAATGATGATATTGTTCTCCGTGTTTCTTTTCCTTTTTTTTCCCCCCCTCTCTGTCTTTAAGGACTCTGTACCAAGGAGCTGGCATCCAGAAACTTCCATTACTGCATTACAGCGTGCCTTTGTTTTTTAATTGCTTCAGCATTACCTATTTGCATGACAAGGAACAAAATTCAGTCAGAAAAAGCTGCTGTGTGTATGGTATGCATAATATATATTTACTGAATTTTATAAATTACTGATTATTTAAAAACTTGAAAGACCCTAGATGTGCAGAGAATGCCAAAAAGAAGAGAGGCGCTAGTCGTTGCTGATTATTGTTATTTTAACTCAGGCTGGTTTCTTCTCTCCTTCTTCCCCTTCCATTTTCCTTTCTCCCAGCCACCCCTCTCTGCACTGGCTCCCCAAGGGGAAGATACCGCACCTCCATGAGTGGGGGCTGACAATGAATAACAGCGTCAAATAAATTCAAGGGCCTTTCTAAATATATGTCAAGATTAAGTAATTAAGGATTGGAAAGCACTTGGAAAAATAAAGTGCCAGGAAAGTGCTAAGTTACAAGGAGTAATCATAATAGTAATAAGAGAGTGAGCTGCTAAATCGTTCTTCCTTCTTTTCCTCTAAGGATTTTCATCATTTCAGATTTGGCTTCTGCGTACAAATCTTTTTTTTTTTTTTTCTAATGATGAACTGGGGCTGAAAATAAGAATAATAAGGAGGTTCTTTTTTTTTTTTTTTTTTTAAGGTTTGTTTAGTGACTTAAGGAGATCATCCCCTATCCAGCCTCTCCCAGTATGGCTGCCCGCCCCCCTCCCCCCCCCCCAGCAAAGATTTCAGCTTCATGGTCACGGGTGGGATGCAGAGGAACATGGACACAGAACTCCCTCCAGAGGACAACCATGTGCCAATCATGGCCACTCCATCAACCCAATGATGGACCTAATGATTTATTTGGCATTTTATGATTTGTGTCATTTCTTAAAGAACTCGGGACCACCTGCAGTGATTGTTACTACTTCCCACTCTGGTAGGAACCCCTTGGGCAACTTTTACAACAATCTGACTAACCTGGACTTCTGGGTGCCCTCTCTGTTTGACCCTATTTATTAAAAATTGTATGTGTCTATTTTTTAATAGGACATCCATAATAGTTACTATCAGTGTTTATTTTCCACTTTCTTTTTTTAAAAAAATATATCTTATTGATTTTCCACAGAGAGGAATAGAGAATTAGAAACATCGATCAGCTGCCTCCTGCACACCCCCCACTGGGAATGTGCCCGCAACCAAGGTATGTGCCCTTGACCGGAATTGAACCTGGGACCCGAACCTGGGACCCTTGAGTCCGCAGGCTGACGCTCTATCCACTGAGCCAAACCGGTTTCGGCTATATTCCACTTTCTTCAACCTTTGGCAGGAACGTATCTTTGGTTGCACATCCATATCCCTGTCTGTCTGGAGAGCTCAAAGCCTCACACAGGTTGGGACTCTGATCTCTGTGGTTTTTGTGCCCACAGACATGCAGGCCACACCTGTGATGTGGATGAACCAGGAATACAATTCGAATACTTGGACCTGGCACTGGCTGATTTTCAGCCTGTTGTTTGGATATGCCCAATAAAGGCTTAGTGATATTGATTGAACACCGTCATTTGTTTCTCACTTTCTTTCAAACAAGGGCTTCAGCCACCTTACAATAAATGTAGGAAGTCAGAGATTTTGTTTTCTACATCTTTTCTGTACTCTACCATCACACCACATGTATGACCGACATGAAACCTGTTTCACAGCCTTTCTGTGATTGGGATTCAACAGAAACTTTATTAAACCACAGTAACAACTAAACAATACAATTATTGCTTGTTATTTCTTTTTTTTTTTTAAACAATGGCCCCAGAAAGCGCTTCATTGAGGCATGTAATTATATGAGCGTATACTCAATAGAATCTGGCCTCAAGGGAAGCTACCTATCATATAGAAATCAAAGAGGAAATGTTGACTGATTTTTATTTTGGAAAACAGGAGGTAATTTTATTACTGCCTCATGAAAATTAAAAATTCTCCAATAAATCTTAAATCCAAAACATCACCCGCATTGGGGGGTAAGATTTCATTCTTAGGAAAACACAACTCTTTCAAGTATTTAGAGGTGGTCCCAGAGCACCCAGTCCGGCTTCGGGACCCACCTACCACACTGGTTTGGCCCTTTGTTTACTCATAAGCACAGTTACCCGGATTCTGAGCTTTCCTTCATGTTTAGTAACATGGGAGACACAGGCAATTTAAGGCAGAGGAGCAGACTCAAAGGTGGGACAGAAATTTAAAATGAGGTGAGGAAATTTTGAGTCTATAAGGAAAGTCTAAAAAGCAAAGTAAGAAGTTTTTTTGTTTAAATCTAAATTCCACTGAGGATTTTTTATGCAAGTGATCTTAGTCAAATTGATTATTTCTTTGAGTGCTTTCTGGCATTAGTCAGTCGTAGTGTTCAAAGAGGGGCTGTGAGGATTAACAATAATTACTTACAGGAAGTTTTGAAAAAAATAATTTTGATATAAATTTCTAATAACTTAAAATGGTCTTTTAAAAATCCTTCATGAGTTATTTTGTATGTTAAATGTAGATGAGCTAAGCAGTAATTATATATACAGAATAAATTCCCAAACATTCAGAACTGTGGAGCTACGACTCTTGATTAGATTTCATGAAGTGTAAACAGATCTGGACATTTGAAAGACACATTTTTATTGTACTTGAGTCGATTTCCTGAGAAGAAAGTTAACTTTTTTTGAGACTGCTATAAAACTGTTTAAGATCAGTAACTATAGTTTTTGTCTATACTAACAGCAAATGTTAATGTGAAACAGAGTCACCACTAACCCTTTTGAAATGGGTTGGGTCCAGGGAAGAAAGGAAAAACAATTTAAAACAGGAACTTTTAATTTTCAAAACTATGGAAAAAACATTCAGACAAATGAATGAACAAACATTTGTAGTTTATAGCAGAGGACACAGACATTTAAAACAAAAGAAGTTACCCTCAAATTACAGTTTTCAAGTATAGGCATTTATGTTTTTACAACACATATAAAATATGTCAGTGATAAGGTCAGCAGATTACAGATTGAAGGAGCTAGACAGTTAATGATTTCTTCCAGGCCCAACACACTTACTTCTTCCCATTGTGTTGACCTCCCTCCTCCTCCTCTAAAAACTCAAACCCTTCATTTTAATTAGGCCAATTGGAACATCATTAAACTTTGCCATTTTTGCTTGTGGGAACCCGAGCACCTTCATTTGCTTTAGAGGCCTTTCCAATTCCTCTTTTGCCCAAGGGAATGGCTCTTCCCGGCTAGGACCATCTCCTGGGTGCCTTCGGAAAGTGCTTATGGGCACCCTGAATTGAGGGCATTGTGGCAGAGTCTGGGAGGGGTCCTGAACAGATTGTGTAACTGTTGCACAACCAATGTGTACACGTGTGTCACTAATTTAATTTGAATTTTACTGTATGCGTTTGTATAAGATCCTGCAGCTGTCATGTGCTCATCATCTGTCACTGAACTATCACTAAGCCATGCTGGGCTAAGACAGGATTATAAACGATGAACTGCCATGTGCTCTAAATCTTCTTATTTGCCTAGCCTGGAAGGTATGCCCTGTAAAATGTGATTGGCAGTGTGCTCGGTGCTGGCCATTGACTTCTGAAGGCCTTTTCTATTGGTGCTATGAGCGGCTCTCAGTGGCCGTCTTGACCATCACCTGCTGATTCCTGCACGTGCCTGACCTCCAACCTCCACCTCTCATCTTTCCCCCACTTGTTTGGTTACCAGCTCAGAGGCTGCAAAACAGGCCCCGTCGCTCTGGTGGCACGTGCACTATATAGGGCATATGGCTGACTGGTTGTATGCAGAAGGGGATAACCGAAGCCAAGCGGCCCCGGCACTGTTATTACAGCAGATGGGGGAAGCGTGGCATTCAATATTTAGACAGATGCCACCTCCTTATCCCACCTGTCTGGAAGTTGGACATTGTACAGAACGAACTGTCTGCCTAATGATGAAGGAAACAAAGGGCACATTTATGAAGCACAGCCGAGCAGCGTATTTACTGAGCATGCACAGTATAATTGTTGACCATAACAATAAATGCAAAGTGCTGCTGGCCAAGGCCGCTGATACAATTACAGTTGAGCAGGAACAGCTACTTTTTACTCGCTGTTTGGGTGTCTTTAATTTTGATGACTGTGGGCAAAAAGTAGGACTCTAAGGTTGGTGATGAATGCCTGACACCATCCGCTTTTCTCAGTGAGAGCCCACATTCCTTTTTTGTGGAAGTCCTGAAAACCAGAGTCATTTCCTCTCTGTGTTGCGTGGTTCTTGCAAATTCTGTCTTTCGTTTTCTTGCCTATGAATGGTTTCTCACCCAGCAGAAAACAAAAAAGTTATCTCTATCACTGCTACTATTTTGATGTTTAGCTTCAAAGTGAATATCTTTTTCTTTTAAATTCAAAATACTGATGTTGCTGACCCATAGCGACTTAGAGATTTGGTTAAAAATGAAAAATTATGGTGTATAGTCCTCGAGGGTGTGGGTTTTTTCCTGGTAGATCACTCAGTGTGATCTTTTACATATTTTAATTTGTAAATCATTTTATCCCTTCCTTACTGATGAATTTTTTTGTCAGTACTAGTCTATGTGTAAGGCCGCTTCACATCTTATCAGTAATTCGTAAGTGGGAATAAGTATGTGCAGTTTATGAATTTCCCATAGACTTCTCACAAGAGTATTAGTCAAACTTGCTGTTAAGAAGCAAAATAATCCTTGTTTTAATGCACCTAATATTTATTTATTATTTTAACCAAAGGCACAAGGTGGAAGGCTTCTTTCACAGGAAAATAGTTCATAGAGTTCTCCCAGCCGAAAGGTTTCAGGCAATCATTTACAAACAGTAACAAGTGATTACACTTTTTCAGAAGCATAGCACATCATTTCTGTTTTAGAATCGGCCTGTGTGATTAGACAAAACCCTATTTTAAAAGAGTCTCTCATACCTATTATCAGAAACATTGCTGAATTATTATTTTTAGGGGAAGCCACTAATTAGCCACCTTAGTTGAATAAATAACTGAGAAGCACTTGAAGAATGTCTTCTTTTTTGTTTTCATCCAGACCTAATTTTGGGGGGAAGCGTTCGATTTTGGTTCGTTTTTCTTCAGTGATTATTTCACATTAAAACCCATCCGACGAAAGGCATATGGAAGGGAAGGGAGGTCATTCCTAATTGAACAACCTAGGACTTGTGAGGTTAATTACAGATATTAATGCTGCGGTTCTTCAGCTTCTTGCCCTCAAGAAGCCTCTAGCTTCCAAATGACCTGGCTCCAACAAAAAGACTCTCTTTAGCCCATTAACTAATTGATAAAAATGTGAGTGTTTAGAATGAGTCTAATTAAATCACCGAGCTTACAATTACTAGTCCATTTGGTAGCTGTTGGGAGATGGGTAACCTCAGCTGGCATTGTGGGGGAATAAAAGATAAAAATAAAAGGGAGCTTAACCAAGATCATTTTGAAAGCTGTTCATTTGAAGACAAAGTACACATTTGCCTGAAACGTCTACATTTGCTCCTTCAAATGCATTCCCTTTCTAGGACAGCACAACCTCTGAAATAGAAAATAATGTCTTTCTTTTCTTCTTCAAGAGCGGGCATGCTCCACTTTGTCTAATAAAGTTACATGAGTGGCTGGGGAATTTTTCCTGCATTAGCATTAAGCTAAATTCCTTTAGAGCTGGGAACACTGAAGTTTGTCCATTGAGTTTTTAAGGGCCGACAAATGTCTTGAATAATAGACAGTTAAAAACCCAGAGTGGGCTCCGGGACATCTTACTCTGCCCGAGTCTGTTTCTAACTCGCTGTCGCTGCAGCAGATCCGCGGCCTATCCCGAAGCTGGCTGGGCTGGAGCCTGCCTGGGCCCTGGGTAGAGGATGAGGACCACTGACTCAGCAGAGCATGTGCAATGAACCAGCCCCGACGCTGACTTTTTGTCCCCAGTTGGAGACTTTCACAGGCTCCCTAATGGGAGATAACACAAGGATACTTTGATATTTCCCACTGAAGTTTTCAAAAGCAATCCATTCGTCAAGGAATTTCAGAGGGGGAAACATAATTTCTAAAGATCCAATGAATATTTTCTCCATTTATTAAAATATATACTCAACAGCCCCAAAGCTAACATATCCTGATGTATCAGCTAATGTAGGCTGACCTCAGATTCTATTGAAACAGGTAATATAATGGGAGGGAGAGAAATTGGATGACAGTCCTCTGGTTTCTATAGTGTCTTTGTACGAGTTGGTCATAAAAGCAACGTTGCAGCTTCTTGAACAAGGATGGGTGCTCCTGTACTTCCTCAGGCGTGGTGCCTTTGTGAATGGCTCTGAGAGACTGTTACCTGTTACTGTTGGGAGCATTCAGATAGTGACGAAGCAACAGTTCTTTTCAAAGTTTTTGAGATGTCACATGGATGATTATACACATTCATTGCCAGAGATTAATATTGATAAACCTTGGGCCCATCCACCCACTCCCCATTAATATAAACTCAAGCAAACAGTGTTAAAAGCATACTCCACGTTTTAATCATTTACTGCTTGTCTCCAAGAGGAGGTATTTCCTTTCTGATTATCCTGTCATTCAACTCATGCTAATTAATGAGTGTAACAGAACTTTCGCAGACAGTTTGGTTGCAGGTGTATTCAGACCAAGGGAGATTTAATTACTTGCTAATTGCCTGGTGTCCAAGGTAACGTAATATTATAGTTGCAAATGCTACGGTATTAATCCATCTTAAAGTAGTGAAGCGTGGCTCAGTCTCTATGTTCATAGACTCCTGGAGGACACAGTTGGCATTGCTACAAGTGCACTGAGGCTGAGTGATCGTGTCTTTGTATTTGCGACTGCATACCCAGTGTCTCGCACAGGGTCGGACACATGGGCACTCAGTAAATATTTATTAAGTCAATGTGAATGACAGAAAGGAATTATCTGAGCACAGAAAAGAAAGCTGTAACTTAGGACATTAAAAGTAAAAATACAGCCGAAACCGGTTTGGCTCAGTGGATAGAGCGTCAGCCTGCGGACTGAAAGGTCCCAGGTTCGATTCCGGTCAAGGGCATGTACCTTGGTTGCAGGCACATCCCCAGTGGAAGGTGTACAGGAGGCAGCTGATCGATGTTTCTCTCTCATCGATGTTTCTAATTCTCTATCCCTCTCCCTTCCTCTCTGTAAAAAATCAATAAAAAATATATATATTTTTAAAAAAGTAAAAATATAGGAAAAAGAAAAAAAGCTAACATTTTCTGAGTACTTTCTGTAAACCAAGTACTGTTATTTACCTAAATGATATTTTAGCTTTTCAGCATGGTATCATAGTAGTTAAGACTATGCACTTTAATTTTTGTTTCATTTTTTTTCAATAATTCTTTATTGTTGAAAGTGTTACATATGTCCCCTCCTTCCCCCCATTGACCCCTCCAGGCCTTCACCACTCTATTGTCTGTGTCCATGGGGTATGCATATATAAGACAATGCACTTTGGATGAGAAAGCTGTGAGTTCACATCATAATTCTACCTCTTACTAGCTCTAGGTACTTGGTCAGTTCATCTAAAAGCCTGTTTTCTCATCTATAAAATGCGGGATGTGGGAATAATGCTTACGTCAAGGAAGAGTTGTAAGAGTTAAACAAAATATATAAAATTACAAGCATATGATAGTCAATGCATCAGTTATTACTTTTTTTATATAACAGTATATGAGGTAAGTATTATTGTTCCCATTTTACAGACTGGATACTGGAGACTCACAGAGGTTAAACAATTTGCCCATATTCACAGAGCTGGCAAGGGACAAACAGCAGCCTGGCTCCAAATCCCGTGCTTTTTCCATTACACCAGACTACTCAAAGGTATTGGCGAGCTAAGTACATGTGGCTTGATGACACTGATTCTGCAGTGACTCAGCCCTGACAACCAGCCCTGAAAAGTAAGCTGGGTAGTTTTGGAAGCTACCCTAAATTTTGGAGCACAGCATACAGCATGGCGGTGACGAATATCTGTGTCATGGATTGTGGTTTGCCAACATTGAAATACTGCCTGCTGCTTCACTCTGATCCTCGGGTTGACCTGTGGAGAAAGGGTAGTGAAACCCTCAGGAAAGTGCTGCACAGTTACCTAAAGTCAAGTAGCCAAAAATCAGATCAACAGAAGGAAAAATGTAAGGGCACACTGAATTACAAATCAAACTTCACAGCCTCCCACAACTACGTGTGGGAGAATGCACCTTCTAAGAGGCCAGCTTTTCATTCATCTTAAGCATTGGAGTGACTTCGTTAGCCAAAAGTTGTACTGTATTTTGGGCCCAACTTCAGGTCAGTCTGTAAATGTCTGTTGCAGAAGAAGAAAGTGTTTCCTTGTGAATCTGATTGGCCCTAACCTTCTGATGCTATCATTGGTTCAGAAGGGCCTGGCTCCTTTAGCCTGTGGTGATGAATGTTTGGGAGTGAAGAAACCTGGATATTCGACATGCCATTTCTGACCCTGGCTTCATGAACCGAAACGGACCACATTCATTCTTCTTTTCAGAGTTAACTCTGTAAGGATGCCAATTTTGTGATCTTTTCCATGTCTCTGGCTGAGGCTCACAGGTTCCATCCCTCTGTGTGAGTCACTTAGATCTGTTCCCTGCCAAGCATCCTACATTTGGCTACAAGCAGGACCTCGTCAGGCCTTGTGAATGGTTCTGGGTGACGCCATCCTACTGGGATGTCATCATAAAGATGGTCCATCAGGTATAGCAGTCTCCTTTCCCTACTCCCCCCATAGTGCTTTCTCCTTCCTCCGCATGTTTCCCCTGTCCTTTCCTTCCTTGCAAAACCTGATGCCAGTCACTAGCATTAATAGCCAATGCTTTCTTTTCCTCAGGGATCTCTGCCTTATAAGCTGTGGGGCAGAAAAATCAGCTGCTCACCAAGAATCCGGTTCCTTTTCTTTCTGGTACTGAGTTAGTCTACATTCCTCAAATTCCCTTGCAGTTATGTGTGACCATGTGAATGTCGCAGAGTGACATCCATGTTCTTCCATGCTTTTCCCACTTTCAGGCTGACTAGGATGGGGAATGACCAAGGTGACTTTGGAAGTCATGTGTTGGAGATGGCAGAACCTCTGTCAGCCTGGGTCCCTGACTGGCCTAGAGTATTTCAAGAAAAAGAAAGAAATTTGATGTCTATTTGTTATAGTCACTCCTATTACCTTAACTAATATAATCTGACCTGTATTGTGGAAGAAAAGTCATGATCCAGTGCCAAAGGTACAAACAGGTGGGAACATTGAGGCCTAGGATTATTTTTCCTTCTGTCTTTCCTGCCATAGAGGTTACTCCCCTCACTACATGGATCCTTGGAGATTGATGACATTTGAGAGCAATTAAATTGATGCTGTTCCTTGCCCTAGCTGGTTTGGCTCAGTGGCTAGAGTGTGGGCCTGCGGACTGAAGGGTCCCAGGTTCGATTCCGGCCGGGGGCACATGCCCGGGTTGTGGGCTCGATCCCCAGTAGGGGGCATGCAGGAGGCAGCCAATCAATGATTCTCTCTAATCACTGATGTTTCTATCTCTCGCTCCCTCTCCCTTCCTCTCTGAAATCAATAAAAAAAAATATATTAAAAAAATTATTGTTGATCCCCCAGAGCCTGTTCATTTGTGAGGTGGGCTTTATTTTGGTAGTTCCTGCCCCGAGGAACCTCTCAAATGGGAAGCTGAGCCACTGACTAGAGGAGACTGCTGTCCCTGGTGCAGGGAATGATGTGGGGCCATTAGGGGAAAGTCATTAAGCATCCTAATTTTTATGCCTTCAGTGTTTTATCATCTTGGTAGTCACCTTTTACTCTGTGCTCAAGCCACAGATGAAGGCTGTCCATATATGTTAGGGGAGAAATATTTCTCACCAAGGCTCATAAGTCTGTTCCTTCCTAACCTGCTGTCACCAATTAACCATTTGGGGAGGGAGGTGTTCGTTTTAATTTTTTCAGAATCAATAGGATGCTCATCTTACCGGTTCATGGTTGAGAGATTTATGAAACCACAAATTGCCTTGGAGGACAATGAGCCAATGGATCTTGTCTTGGGAGAATGTCACATGGACATCTCCTGTCTGCAAAGGTGGGTGTTTTAAGATTAGTTAAACCCATTCTTACATTAGCTACTGTAAATTTCAGGATTTGCACTTCACATATTTCCTTTCTCGGTCCTATGCAAACTCCTTTCTCAAACTCTAGAATGATATCAAGAAACTCAAATTTGGTGGGATTCAGATTTCTCATTACACTCTCTGACAGAGGTTAGAGGCTTTCAACCTTTATCCAAGGCAGGAGGAGAGCATCCGTCTGAGAGAAACAAAAAGCCAAAGGCAGCTGTTGGATCAGAATCTGAAAGTTGAACAAATGCCTCAGACTTGAGTAAATCCCCACCAATAAGCACATTCTCTATCACAGCAAAGTTGAGAAATATAATCTAAAACCAGAAGGGAGGCATCAGGCAACTGGGAAGTATATGAAGATCAGCCCAATCCCCCAGCCATCCGTCTGTGGGCCAAAGTGCACCATATGCACTGTACATTGATTATGATAGTAAAGGGATTACAATTCATCATGGGCATTTTGTATATTACTCAAATCCAACAGATGGGAAATTGGCAGGTCCTATCAAATAGAAAATTCAACACTAACTCAAGTGGGCTGATAAAATCATCGTAAATCATTTTATGTTGAATATCCTTCAACCACAAAGCTCAATAATTAAATCAGACACCTCTCAGTTCTCATTCAATGGTCATTCCATGGTGTGTGAAGTCTGTGGGATGTTTTGCTCCTAAAGCTCGGAGGATATGACTTTAGCTTACATAGACTGAGGCTTTTGACACTGCACAGGATTAAAGAAACCTATTGAAGTCTGTCCCTAAAGAACATTTAGTCAGGTAACATCTCAAAAGGACAAGTATTTTTCAAAGTGGTGTGGTCTTGGAGAGATCCACTGTGCAAGGGCTCGATTCGTGTAGCATAGATAGATTAGATCATTCAACAAAGACCTAACCATAGAAAAGCATTAAGCAGATGGATGGAAGATCACAATGTCTATCCATTAGGTTGGAAGCTTTCCAAAAGGGGATGCCAATATCTGACCCTCACCCATTTGTTGCTGAGCGATGAGAAGGCTGAATGTAAATAGGCAGCTTCTACTAAAAGGTGAATATGGCAGATGAGTGGCAAGTTTCTTCTGAGCAGGGCAATGCCTGGGAAAGTGGGTAGAATGGTATAAGGGTGGTGAGCAAGTACCTCAAGATCTGGTGGTGGGATCCCCAAAGTGTGTTTTTATAGACCAGACCATATAATATGTGATATGGGTCTGAAATGGCCCTTCCACTTTGCTTCATGAGCACCACTAGTCTGTCCATGAACTCCAGGGGTGTTTCTGTGGGAACAAGTGGTCTACTCTGGAACATGTGCACTACTCAAGTGGTCCATGACCTGGGAAAAAGAAAACACACACACACACACACACACACACACACACACACAGGAAACCTGCTGATTGGATTATGATTTAATATTTAATTCCTGTTGCCTCTTATTGCAACCTTGCTGATTCAGAGCCAGTGATTAAAAGGTGTGTGAAAACACAATGCTTTTTTGTCATTTGGAGTTTTTTTTTTTTTTTTTAAATGAAAGTAAATTAAGATAATGTTTAGAAATTCTTGAGATGATCATTGGCATCACAAAAATTTGAGTCAGGAACGATCTCTCCAGAAACTTACTCTTCTAAGCAAGGCTCAGGCTTTCCAATGAGTCTGTCTTTCAGTGGACATTTCTGCCCAGAAAAAAATCACAATAAAAAAGCACAGCTGAGAGTTATGTTTTCACTTGTCCTGGAAACTCAGAGACATCACTGAGAGCTATGTTTTCACTTGTATTGGAAACTCAGTATCTCTGTGCATCTCTCTGTTGAAGTGGAGATGACCATGGAGGAGTGTCTGACTTGGTTGGGAGAAAGGCAACTTCCCAAGGGAAGAGACTCATTGGCTGGACACACAGGCCACTTTTTACAGCTATGATCCTCAAGCCCCCAACCAGGGTGACCTGAGCAGGCTCGTAGTGTGCACAAAATCACATAAATGGACCTCTCTAATGGGTAGGTTTGTCCTGGACATCATCTCATCATCATCATCATCATAACCCCTTCTCAACCTCATCATAAATAGCAGTCACTATTTATTAAACACCTACTTTATGCCAAGCACTGCACTTTATTATAGTTCACATATAATTGCTAATCCTCTCACAAATCCAAGAGATAATCTTATTTCCATTTTTACAGAGAGGAAAATGAGGCTCAGAAAGGTTATGTGGTTTTTCTCAAAGACACACAGATGGTAAGCAGCTAATGTCAGATTTGAGCCCAGGCCTGTCTGATTCTACTATCCCGTGCTGGATTCCCTTAGCCCGTTGTCCGTGGGACGTGTCCAAGGCCTAACTATGCACCAGAATATTCAGTCCAGGTAGAATCAGGTTTTCTCATGGAAGATATTTTAGAGCAATTTTGTTGCCATGTATTCAGCTGGACCTGTGCCTTTCTCTCACCCCAAATGGCTTCCTGGAGTAACTTGAGCATTGGGGAGAATAGGAACTAAAAATTATATGCTGTGAACCTCTCCCAGGAGAAAACATCATGCTGATTTTGCACAGGACAAAAGCTCAGGTGTATTTTATGAGGATTTTCTCAATTGGTGACTTCAACCTTTTTGCATTTGGCACTTATTAGGGGCTCTCCAGGGGCCTCCTGCTCCACGGAACCTCTTTTCTCCAAGATATTGCAATCTAGTCAGGAGGCAAAACAGACACACAAAGTAAGCAATTAGAGAACAGGGAAGTGTCAAGTTGTGTGGAGCCACTGCTGGAAGTAAAATACTGTTGTTTGGAAGAGGAAATGCATTCCGTGTTGTGTGTGTGTGTGTGTGTGTGTGTGTGTGTGTGTGTGTGTGTGTTGGGGAAGAGGGTTAGTAATGGGCTTATTTGAGGACATGTTGAATTTAAGGAGATGAGGCTTTTTCCAGGCACAGACATCTAGAAAGAGCTGGTAATCCCGAACCAGAGTCTGGTGCATGGTCAGGACTGGAGAAGGAGGTTTCCAAGTTCTGTCTAGGGATGGTATGAAGGACACAAAAAATAAATACATTCTAGAAGGTTTAAGTTTAGAAAGAAACAGGAGAGGATTAGGAACACCTGTAGTCAGAGGGCCAGGAGGAGAAAGAGCCGTATTATAGAAGCCAAAGGTGTGTTCTTTGGAGAGGGAAGTCTGTGATGTCACCAGCCACAGAGCAGGTGAGCGAGGTGAGTGTGGAGAAAAGGCAACTGGGGCTCCCTAGTGCGGGGCCTGGATACGGTTCTGTGATTCTGAGTTCTCATGGGCAACTGGGCCAGCCCCTGGGAAATCTTGTAATTTCATAGCCTCAGCTTACCCACCTTAACAACCTAGACACACCCTACCTGCGAGCCAGAGAACTCTATAAAGTATTTCATTTGTACAGATCTCAAGGTGAGCCCTCGCCAGTTTGGCTCAGTGGATAGAGCGATGGCCTTCGGAATGAATCAAATAACACCCCGGGTTTGATTCCAGTCAAGGGCACATGCCCAAGTTGCAGGCTTGATCCCCAGTGGGGGGCATGCAGGAGGCAACTGATCAATGATTCTCTCTTATCATTGATGTTTCTATCTCCCTCTCTCTTCCTCTCTGAAATCAATAAAAATATATTTTTAAAAAAATGATGTAAGTCATTGAATGAAATTAGCAAGTCTACTTATAAATGAGTGCATACTTTATATTTCAATGTGCTATGCATGAGCCTGCATCCACATACCCCAATTCCCAGCCCCAGGATAAAATCATTTTCTGGCAAGAGAGAGAGAGACAGGGTGGGAGAGAAAGAGAGAGAGAGAGAGAGAGAGAGAGAGAGAGAGAGAGAGAGAGAGAGAATTATTTTGAGAATTTGAAATGTTCACAGGTAGTCTGGGGAATACAAGGATGCTCAGAGGGGATCTAAGCAGTCACTGCCAGCTTCAGAGGCTGGTCTTCCTCATGGGCAAGTGCAGGGTCAATCTGCAGTCACATAACTCTTCAGAAAAATCATGTGTCATCTGCAAAGTACTCTTTAGCAATATCTATAATCATTTTGTAAGAGCCTACATATTAATGATTCATGTACTAGAAATAAGTAAGAGTTTATGATCCAAATACATATATATTTTTTTAATTTTGTGAAATTGTAATTCACTCTGAAAAATAAAAGGGCATTAGGATGTGCTGCAGGCAAAGGATTTGCCAAAAGCTAATGAATTAGAGACTAAAAATGTTTTATCCAAATTGTTTCTTACTTATCTATGCTTTGGGCCAGTAGAACAAGGAGGATACACCCGTAGGCCAGATGTGGCCCAGAGAGGTTGATGAGTCTTTCGAAGTAACACAGCCACAGCTGGGCTGAGGAGCCAACCCATCCCATTCTCCTCAAACTCTGGTATACAAACCACCTTAATTACAGTCCTGACAAACATACCTCAACCCGTGCCTGATCCCTTAACAAATATTTGCTTATATAATGAATGAGAGCCCCAGACTGAAATGACCCAACTGTGGAAATAAATACAAAACAGCTGTCAGAGCTGCTGGCATAAATTCCAGCAGGTGATCCATCTTCAGGGTATGTCCTCAAAGCCGTAGGGCAGGGGTGTTTTGGAAGTGCACATGTAAAACATGCACATTTTAGCATATTTTCCTCTCTGACAGCCAGAGAAGAACAAGAAAAGCCAAGTTATAGACTTAACTAATGAAAACACGGTCAGTTTCAGCAAAGACCTGGAATGGGGTCCTGGTTAGGCGCTGGGCCTGTGCCCTGACGAGCGTACACTGGGAGCGGCCCCTGCAGGTGAGTGAGCTGTGCCCGGACCCAGAGCACACGGCGGGCATCACGTGGTTACTCTGAGACCTCTTCTACTAGCAAGGACCTGACTGTATCTTACAGATTTCTACCTCTAATGATAGCAACTTTCTTAATATCTCTGTTGCCCCCATTTCTTTATTTGAAAATTATACCCTTCAACATTTTTTTATGAATTGTTAAGTTTCAGTAAAAGAGTCAGCAAGCATTTATTAACTGGCACCTGTGGGAGATACAGAAGAAAAAAACATGAATCTTACCCTTCAGGGCTGTATCATTTATTTGGGAAGATGAAATGTACACACACATAAAATACACTTAGCAGATAACGGTCGGAACAATTGGATCAAAAATTAGGCTTTTTGGGTCTGCTATAAATGTAATGGGAATTCAGAAAATGGCAGGACTAGCTAACAATGACTGCGTTTTTATAATTTGTGAAGCTTGATGCCCAGCGAACTCCCCAAGGCAGCCTGCGAGGCAGGTGCTTTTTATCGAGGGGGCGATGGGATCTCCAGGTTAAGTGACTGGGAAACAGCAGAGCCAGAATTTCAATCCACATCTCTCGGCCTTCAGGACTCCACGCTCTTAACCACGGCCTGCTACTGGGTTTTCATTCAGGGATCCAGGATTCAATTATCCCACATTTGCCCTCCTCACTCCCCGACCGTTTGATTCCTGGATTAGGGTCAGGAATATTTTCCTCCCTGTGTGATCTGTCCCTGGCAGAAGGCAGTGGCAGGTTGAGAGTGGCTTAAAGAAACCTCAAGATTCAGAGCTGTGGTCTCGCCACCTCTCGTTTCAAAGCGGAAATGAAGCATCAGATGATGTTTATCGGGGACTGGGATGAGACAGCTTTTATAGGTGAGTGGATTTCTGCACCCTGATAAATCTGTGCTTCATTACCCGTGCTGAGAAGTCCAGGATGGTTTGGAAGCCAAGGGGGAAAGAGAACACGGCAACCTAATTGGTCACTGCCATGAATCTATACTCAGGGGACAGATAGCACGACCAGAGGTAATAGCTTACACACGTATTCTTGAGCCGTGCAATAGATGGAAAAGGGTCCCAGATGGATTGGGCAGGGGCTTAGTTCCGGGATTATGATGAGACAGTGGGTAATTATTGAGTGGCAGGGCCTCAGCCCTGATTAGTATCTGCAAGCTTGCTCCCCTCCTTCAGAGGAAAGCATTGATAAAGATAAACCATGCTGCTCCCTGTCCTTCCTGCAGCACAAAACAACACACTTCAATCTAACAGGATCAGGTCTCCACTTTGATCACAATCTGTTACCTAGATGTCTTTGCAAATTAATCAGTCCTGCTTGTGTAGCCCCAGTGCTGCTAAATTAATAAATGTACCAGGAGCAACAGAACACATAATTACATTCTACACTTTAATCCCCACGTAATAATTTTGACCTTAGTCTGGGTCTTCCGTTCCAGCCAGCAGAATGCAGAGCAAGCACCTTTGCTGGGTGGTTCACACTAGTTATTTAGAGGTGGGCTCCATGGCTCCGAGAGCCAGAAATCCTGATGTAAAAATGCAACCAAAACAAACACATTTTTCTCAAAAAGCATGTGCTGGGGTGGGCTTCAAGGCAGAAAAGGCAGGTGAACTAAGCAGTTGGGACTTGGGGCTGTCTTTAAAAAAGAAAGCACCCTTTGGCAGAATTACAACAACTTTCTTGTTTTAAAAACGAAGAATATATGTTTGTCAAACTCAAGGCCCTAGCCTAGGAGATGGAAACACAGCACCCAGCTAACAGGCTGGGAGCTCTTCGGGAGAGAACTTGGAACCTTAGTGTGGGCTCTTTCATAATGGCCTGCGGTAATGTTCGCTTTGCTTGAAGGTCATCCAACTGATAACCTGGTTCACGGGGTTTGACAAGGAGGCAGATTTGAAGCTGGTACAACACCCTGGGCCTGAGTTTTCCTCTGGGTCTTAAAAGTTTTTTGTAGATTTTTCAATGGGCACCTATTACAAATGATGAAAATGTATTTTGTTTCTTTTGTGAAGATTCATTCATGTATACTTTTAAAAAATATATGTTTTTATTGATTTCAGAGAGAAAGGGAGAGGGAGAGAGAGATAAAAACATCAATGATGAGAGAGGATCATCGATCGGCTGCCTCCTGCCTCCTGCCTCCTGCCTCCTGCACACCCCACGCATGTGCCCTGACCAGGAATCAAACCCTGACCTCCTGGTTCATAGGTCGACCCTCAACCACTGAGTCACGCCAGTCGGGCTCATGTATACTTTTAAAAGCTGATCCTTTTAGAGTTAGTAGAACATGTGCAGAGAAAATTGTTTGATAATCAGCGGAGGGGAATTGTTGCATTTGCTTTGGGGTCAAGGTCTTGGGTGGCATTTTGCTGTCTTTAGTTAAAGTTTATTGTGCTCACCATTTCCTTGAGGTCCAGAGGCAGTGGAACTAAGGTGAGACCGTGTCAGTTGTAAGAATGCTGAGCTGGGAGCCGGGAAATGTGGGTTCATGATGGAATTCTGCCACCATCTGATGACCTGGGCAGGGCACTTGACCTCTGTGGGTCTCAGTTTTCTCATCCGAAAAATAAGGGGGTTGGGCAAGATAATCTCCAACAGACCAAAATTCTGTGATTCCACTCACACTGAGTCAAATGGGAATTAAGGCAATTATGGGGATAATACAAACCAAAGGGACACTCCCCGCCCCCTCTCCATGATTGAGGTATTTCAGGCAAAACTGGTTGTTGAATTTAGTTTTTAACCTGAATTATATAGATAATTGCCTTAGTTCTGCCACTTAATTGTGTGTCTGTCAGCATAGGCTTGATGGTTCTACCAGATAACCGATGATTAAAGTATTTGGTTAAATATTCAGCAGTGTGGAATTTTCATTCAGCTCTCCTAAAAAAGGGGGTCAGAGGCTGTGGGGGGCGGGAGGTGAGGGTAGAGGAGGGGTTATGCATAATTTGAAAGTGTGTAATATTTGGGTCACTAGTGTTTTACCTAAAGTGAATTGATTTTATTTAAAAAATAAGTTGGTCTTGCCACAAAAGATTGCCAACATAAATTAAACATGAGGAATGCAGCTGTACAGTAAGATGTTAAAATACAGATGGTTTCTGGGAAAAAAAAAATAACGAGGAAGGCTTAAAGGGAAGGTTTTAACCTGAAATTAATTCAAATATTATTTTCTTAAATGCTCTTTCATGCATTTGTGTAAATACACCATCTATTTTTATAAGAACGACTTTATTTTGGCACTCTGATTTATGGATTAGAAATGTCTGGTGGAGGGAGGAAGGACTAGTTTATACATCTGACTATCTTCTAAAAAAGGTTGACAGATTAAAACAATTAGCTTCACTTTTGTAATAAAATAACTCATTGCTACTGACACAAAACGATTCCTATTGTGGTTTGCCTTTAAGTCTTTTCCAAAAGCACCATCAATATTATTTAATATGTGGAATTCCCTGAGGGAAATCTATTAAAGTGTCCGTATGTCACCCATGTGAATAACAAATGAATTAATTATGACTGGTGCAATTACAAGGAATAGTTAATGAAGCCATAATGACCAGACTCTGGTGGTTCATTTTCAAAGCACAGTGAGAGGGAAATGTGGCAAAAGGTCCCCAAAGGAAACAATAAGCTGTGTGTACTCACCTTGGAGTCAGGCCTTTGAGTGTGCCGTGAAACAGGGCTCGTTTGAACGGAAAATACCATTCAAATCCAGCTCTTCCTCCGTGGGTTCAGATGGCCTAGCAGCGGCCCGACCTCACCAGCAGCACCAGTCACTCAATTCCAGTTGACCAGGGCCCCCAGCAACTGCAGTGTCTTTCTTTGAGGGCATAGCAAGAGGGAAGGATGGTGGGGGGCGGGGGAGGTGTGGGATTTTAAGGACGATAGAGTGTTGATTGAACCTATTCATTTACACTTCACCTTTCCTAGGAATAATTTAGGGACGTTTACAAAAATACATGAGATTCAGCAAGATAGATTAAAAATAGGTAACATGAAGGAAAGAAAGTAAATGGAATCAGGAGGGAGGAGGTTGGTGGACAAACTGCAGGCCTTTCACGGCCTCTCGTTTCCTTAATTGGGGTCAGTTTTCTCATCTGAAAAATGAGGGGGTTGACTAGGTCACCTCCAGGAGACTGAAATTCTGTGTGGTTGTGATTCATGTACATTTCTTAGTTCTGAAAAGCTGTTTTAACAGGGGAAAGCAGTTCCGACTTCATTTTCTGGTGTCCGGGTTGGAAAGGGAAAGACCTTTGGTTATGTAATTGAAGGAGAAAATCAAGCGAATGACTTGAGAGAAATGCTGGTACTCCTCGTGCTGAGACCAGAGAGCATGTTCCGTGTAAATAACACGATGGCAAGATTACAACCTGGTCACTGGCTATTTGCCTAAAAATCTACCTTCTTAAAAAAAAACAAACCCACTCACAAATCAGGCTATTTAAAGACATACTTTTAAATTCAGGAATGCAAAACCATATTGCCATGTTATTAGTAATTAAGAGGCCTATTTGTCAATTTTGAAACTATCAGGCCAGGGAGCTTGAGTCCTTACAGCAATGAGGAAACTCCTGGCCAGACCCACTGGGTGCTGGCGCCAAGCCCCTCTTCCCGAGGCCGTGTTCTTCCTGTAGGAGCAAGGACTGGACAACAGTCAAGAAGGGGAAACTGGTGATAGTGCGTTAGCCAAGCAGAAACCCAGAGGATCAGGTTCCAATGCCACCACCCCCTTCGCCTCCATGAATGTGTTTATTCACCTCTGTGGATGGGAATTAGCTATTATCTGTCAAAATAACAACGAACAGGATCCAAAATACACAGAGGACTAAGTACGTACTACATAGGTATTTTGATAGTGGTTTATCTATATAACCTATCCTTTTTTTTTTTTTTTAGTTTTAAATCCATGTCAAGCTGTCCATCTCTGGTTGGCTCACCATTTTTGAATGTCAACAGGCATTCCCATAGGAAGCTCTCTTCCAACCCATTTGTGAGCACTGCCTCAAGGGAGAAGGTTCTTATGCATTTTGTTTAATACAAACAACCTACTGTGTCATTTGATTCGGTGCCATGTATGTAATGATAAACCTTCTAAAAACCCTCTCCTTGTGAAACTTGTAAGGTAGTAGATGCCATTCAAGTAAGCAGACATTCATATATGAATGTAGCATGCTCTACATCAGGGTTGTCAAGGGACTGGGAAGCCTAACGGAAAGGCACCATACTAAGTCATGTCTGGGCTGAGTGGGGTGTTCAGAGAGGGCTTCCTGAGGCAAGTTGACTTTTAAGCTGTGATCTAAAGAGTGAGGGCAAGGCAAAAAGGCACGCCTGGAAAATGAGTGTTCCAGGTACAGGGAAGAGCGAGGGCAAAATCCTGGAGTTTATATCATGATGATAGCTCACATGTATCGGGTGCTTACTTTTTGCATGGCACAATACTAAGCATTATATCTATAGAGTGCTGTATTAGAAATGCATTTCTGATTCCATGCACCGTAAATTCATCTCTATGTCCATTTTGTTTTTAGTTCTCTTAAAGAATTAAGAAATTAGACAGAATGTTTTTTTATTGAGAGGTGTCACAATCAATTTTAAACTCCTATGTCAATCCTGTATCTGAACCCACTTTAGAAATACAGGACAGTATCTCTGCTTTAAAATCATAAAAATTATGAATAACGTGCATTATAGCAATCAGACTAACCAAATATTGGTGCCTGGAGTGAAAACATTTAGAATGTACAAATGGCAATTTAAGACACGCTATTTATTTATTTACTTATGCATTATCCTATATCAGGGGTCCTCAAACTTTTTAAACAGGGGGCCAGTTCACTGTCCCTCAGACCGTTGGAGGGCTGGGCTATAGTTTAAAAAAAACTATGAACAAATTCCTATGCACACTGCACATATCTTATTTTGAAGTAAAAAAACAAAACGGCAAAAACACCCACATGTGGCTCGCCTGTCCTATATAATAAAAGGCTAATACGCAAATCGACCGAACGGCAGAACGACCGGGCACTATGACGTGCACTGACCACCAGAGGGCAGACACTTAATGCAGGAGCTGCCCCCTGGTGGTCAGTGAGCTCCCACAGGGGGAGCACTGCTCAGCCAGAAGCCGGGCTCACAGTGGGCGAGCACTGTGGCAGTGGCGGAAGTTTCTCCTGCCTCCGCAGCAACGCTAAGGATGTGCACTCCCTGGGCCTAAGCTGTCAGTCAGACATCCCCCAAGGGCTCCCAGACTGTGAGAGGAGGCAGGCTGGGCTGAGGGACCCCCCTCCCAGAGTGCACGAATTTCATGCACCAGGCCTCTAGTTTAGAATAATAAGCTAATTGTACAGAATGCAAAACTCAAAAGGTATCACAGAGGTATGTAGAGAAGTATCTCATCTCCCCAGCCACGCAGTTTCCTCACCAAAGGCAAACAATGTTAACTGTTGTTTGCTTATCACACCGGAGCCATTTTATATGTAGATCCCAGCTATTTGTATGTGCTTGTGCAATCTATTACAGCCATTTAAAAAACTGGCTGGTCAGTTCATAGTGGTGCCTAAAAAGCTTCCTTATTTTTTATGGCTGTCCTAATAATTCCTATAACCACTCTCCCATTGACCTACAGAAATGATTCTGTACACGAACAAGTAAGTCTGTAGGAAAAATTTCTAGAAATGGAATTGTTGGGTCAAAGTCTAAGTGCATTTGTAAACTTGATAGATAGCCCCAAATTGCTTTCCACAGAGGTGGCGCTGATGTAAATGCCCCCGGCAGTCTATGGCTATGCCTGCTCCCCCACTGTCTTGCCAACACAGCCCCATCCATTTCTTAATCTGTGCTAATCTGATGGGTGAAAGCACGAAGTTGAGCCAGAGATGCCAATTTACACTGGTTTTATCCTTCTAGTGTCTCTTGTGATTCGAAGCACATAGTCAGGAATGACTAATTGCACTCTTTGAGGGATTACTGGGGAAATGACATAGGCACACTAACATAGTCTGAATCGTCATGCCTTAAAAAAGAGAAAAAAGTCAAAGGCAAAGCTCATCATTCTCTGAAGGAAATATACAAATCAACAACAGAGAAAGTAATGCAGAAGGTGAGGCCTCGAGTTGTCAAAATGATGTTTCCTTGACTTGCTACTTAGCGTTTCCTAGATTGGGGGAAGGCCCTTCACAGCGTGGAGTTTGCATCAGGAGAGCTCTGAGAATTAGCTGCCAGGCTGCCACCCTTAGACACATCTTTGACAAATTCCTGCTTGGAGGATCCTGGGAAAAGACCTCACTTTCCTTCAAAAGGGTCTCAGGATCACTTTAAAGTCGGCATTAAATCCCAATTGCTCCTAATTAGGCCTATGTTTTGTTAATTGCTCTGGGAACTCCCTGGGAGAGCGTGGCAAGCCCCTGCCTGTGGTGGTTTGGCTCTAAGTGTGTGCGATGGCCCGTTGAGAGCAGGACCCTCCTAGCTCCAAGAGGCCTGGCTCAGGACAGAGGCGGGAGCCAGCTGGGCCCGGGGTCAATAACCGTAAGAGCAGCACGCCCTGCTGCCTCCTTCCTTAAGCAGGAATCTGGAAAAAATTGCCTTTTAAACATAGCTCTGGAGAAGATTCTTTTGCAAAACCTGCATAGTTTTTTTTTTTTTTTTTTTTGGGGGGATGGGGGGGTTTTTGCACAAGTGTCTGAAAGGATACAATATGCTCAACCCTTTAACAAAAATTGGGCTTAGTCTAAATATGAGCTTTCCCATCCCCTTTTCATCCTGACTGCCATTTGATTCTAGCAAAGCTACTGCTCTGTAATTGTTGAAGTAAAATCAAATAACAACTTGGTGGCACATTAGAGTTCCCAGGCATTGTCATATACATTAATATATGTTTATTATAAATGAACACATTTGCTCCTGCTTCTGGTGGGCAGAGCTGGATTGCTATTATTTCCATCCTACCCCGGAGGACCCTAGAGCTCTGGGAGATTAGGGGACTTGCCCAAGTCAGAGCTACAATTGAAACCCATTTTATCGTGCTAGCTTATACACACACACACACACACACACACACACACACACACTAGAGGACCAGTGCATGAAATTTGTGCACTGGATGGGGGTCCCTCAGCTCAGCCTGCACCCTCTCACAGTCTGGAATCCCTTGGGGGATGTCTGCCTGCCGGCTTAGGCCCACTCCCAGGGATCGGGCCTAAGTCGGCAGGCGGACATCCCTCTTGCAGTCTGGGACCCCTTGCTCCTTACTGCCTGCCTGCTCGCTGCTCCTTACAACTCGGCTTACTGCTCCTTAGGGCTGCCGCAGAGGCGGGAGAGGCTCCCACCACCACCGCTGTTGCTCGCCAGTCCTAAACCCAGCTTCTGGCTGAGCAGTGCTTCCCCTGGGGGAGCGCACTGACCACCAGGGGGCAGCTCCTGCATTGAGCATCTGCCCCCTGGTGGTCAGTGTGCATCATAGTGACTGGTCGTTCTGCCATAAGGGTCACTTAGGCTTTTATTATATAGATATATCTTTCTTTATTGATTAAGGTATTCCATATGTGTCCTCATCCCCCCATCAACCCCCTACCCCCCCCCACTCATCCCCTCACCCCCCTGTTTTCTGTGTCCATTGGTTGGGCTTATATGCATGCATACAAGTCCTTTGGTTGATCTCTCCCCCTTACCCCCACTCGTGCTAGCTTCTTAATACTATTCTGAATGACTCATCAAATATCACTCATTTAAAATATATTCACCAATAACCTAGCAAATATTGATTGAACATCTATGTGTCAGCATCAGCCAAGGTACTGATGGTACAACATTGAACAAAACACACAAAATCCCTGCTGTCATGGACCCTGCATTCTAATGGGTCAGAGGAACAATAAACAAATAAAATATATATGTCAGATGGTGATTTATCATGCAATTAGAACTTTCCAAACCCTTTCCCTTTTGAGCATGTTTTTTATAATTACTCTGGACAACAGGTATAAAGTAGGACTTTCCTGAGCAAAAGTGGACATCTGGTCACCATAGACATGAAGAAAAATAAAGCTAATAAGGTCATGGAGTATGGTGACAATAAGCAAAACCAGGGGACCTGGATTCTTTTCTTTTAAATATATATATAGTTTTATTGATGTCAGAGAGGAAGGGAGAGGGAGAGATAGAAACATCAATGATGAGAATCATTTATCAATTGCCTCCTGCATGCCCCCTACTGGGGATCGAGTGCCCTGACTGGGATCGAACCATGACCTCTTGGTTCATAGGTCAACACTCAACCACTGAGCCACGCCAGCCGGGCGGGGACCTGGATTCTTAATCTAAATTGTCCTTGGACTACCCATGTTACCTTTGGTTAGTCACTTCAGTTTCGGTGGGCCATTTTTCTCCAACCTTGAAATAGTTATCAGCAAATCTGCCACCTGTATCATTGGGAAAATTCAAGATTCCTATCTGCAAAGCACATTGTCTCACAGAGGAATTATTCATAGTCTAGGAACCTGGATTCCACTCCTGTCTCTTCTAGAAAGTAGCTATATGTCCTTGGGAAGTTTATTCCTGTGGCTTAGTTTCATTCTCTTCACACTTCACCCTTTCATTCAACATTAACTGAGCAACTACTACATGGCTGGCTTCCTAAATTCAAGATTCCTATCTGCAAAGCACATTGTCTCACAGAGGAATTATTCATAGTCTAGGAACCTGGATTCCACTCCTGTCTCTTCTAGAAAGTAGCTATATGTCCTTGGGAAGTTTATTCCTGTGGCTTAGTTTCATTCTCTTCACACTTCACCCTTTCATTCAACATTAACTGAGCAACTACTACATGCTCCCAACAGGATTATGTTTCCTCATTTTTGTAGGATGGGAATAATAACACCTCCCCTACCTGCTTTGTCCATTTACTAGGGGTATAAACCACAGCTCTGAATGCTGAAGGGTCACATAAGATATTTGATCCAGCTTGGGCTTTTGGGGAGGGCAGGGGGTGGGTGGATAGGATGGGGAGAAGTTCAAATAGTATTTTTTACATTTTAGAAATGAGGTCAAAGGCCCAGGAGTGAGAGAGGGCACACACCTCTGATTGGCAGTGCTAAGCTTTGCCCGCTATTCCCAAACCAGGTGCAGTTGGAGGAATGCTTTCATAAGTGAAGAGCATCTTGACTTAAATGAAGCCATTGTTACTCCTTTCTCTCCGAGCTTGGGGTTGCCCTTCCCTTTCCAGGTTGGAAAAGACTAATATAGTCACCAATCTTAAGTGTAAAAATCTCTAAGAAGATGTTTTGTCTGGCTGCCTCCTTTTTAAAACATGAAAACCACCAAGTTCCCTCTCCTGGTACATCTGCACTAAGTTCCAAAGGCACCTGGGCCACCACACGGTAAATGCAAAAGCAGCGAGGCATTTTCACAGCAGGAAAGGGCTACATGCAAACGAACTGGGACCGCAAGGTGCGTCCTCCAGTGCGTGCATGGTCTGCTCTCCAGGTCGAGGCCAAGCTTGCTGACCCAGCCTTCCCCCGAGGTCCTGTTTACCCAACAGGTTGATATTTTTCTCAGTTCTTGGGAGGTGATAATGTGTTCCACATATGAAATTCATAGCATTTGTGTTTGGCCTCCTTTGCCATTCGAAGGGTTGTGAGGGGCACCATTTTAAAATTAATTTGCTGGGTGTTCTGTCTATCTGTTCGGAACAGGAGGAAGCCAGCCTGGTCCGAGTATTTATCAGACACATGCCGCCCATCTGCCAGAGCTAGGTCGAGGAGGATTTGCTGTTAATCCTTCAGACCCATCTGTAGGGGTTTCAAAATGCTGACTAGGAAGCTAGACAAGATGAGGTTTATTTAATTAGAAAAACGGCTCTGGAGGTTACTGGAAAGCACTCTGAAGAAGGAAGAGCTTGGAGCACATCACTCCTGCAGGGGTGGGCGTGGGCTCAGAGCGGTGGGGAGAAAGCCGAGATGGTTTTGTGTTGGGCTGGGGGTGCTTTGTTTTGATTTTAAAGTTATGTGGTCTGGATAGGGCAGCCAGCTTCCTCTCCAGTCATGCACGAGGCACACCAGCCTGAGCTTGGACAATTCCACAGGAAGTTCCTAGGTGGGATGTGATGCTGAGCCAAAGAAGACCAGCATTTGTTCTGCAGGTTTGGGTGCAGACTGCAAATGGCCAAAGAGCTTGATGAGGCCAGGGCAGGGCTAGGCGGGCAGCTGAATTCCTGGCACTTATGCTCACCTGCTAGAGGCTGAGAGCAGCTTGGGGCCAACACTGTTACCTACGCTTTAGTCCTCAAAATTTGCTGGGAGATGCTTGTAACTGGGGCTTATTACCATTTGAGATACATTTTTGAGGAAAGGGAAACAACAAAATTGCATTTAAATTTCCCCCAATGGAAAAAATGACATCCGTTCAAAACAAAATAACCAGCAATCGCACATTTTCTTTTTAGTATGAAAATATTATTAGCATAATTGGTTTCTGCAGGGCTGCCATTTGGGACAACCGGGCAGGGGAAATTGTGTGCCTTCCCCCAGCTTCTGATTGTTATTTCACGGCAATAGAAAGCATGACAATTTTCATTGAAGTGGGTCGAGATAAACGGTCCCCTCTCTGCCTAGGGCTTTTTGAAATGGTGTCCCTGTTGCTACCCAGATTCCTGGACACCAGTTTCCCAAGGATTAGTTTTTGGAGGCTGAGATTTTTTTAGGGTTATCATTCAGGGACCACAAGCTCACCTGGGAGTAGGTGTCCAATCAAAGCAATTGTTTGCTGGAAAGAACAAAAATATTTACAGGGTGGGGAACAGGAGGTTTACAGTTGTTTGTATGAAAAATAATACAATCTATATATATAAAAGCCTAATATGCAAAGTGTCCCCTCAGGAGTTCGACTGAGAGACCGGGAGTTTGATTGCTGGCTGGCGTGTGCTGACCACCAGGGGGTGGCGTGGAACGAAGGAAGGTGCCGGTCAGCAGCAGGCAGCCAGTAGGGACCCTATCTGAGCACAAATTTCATGCACTGGGCCTCTAGTAATTAGTAATAATACAAGAATAAACTCTGTTTCGCATACTCATACCTGTAAACCTACTTTTGCCCCACCCTGATTATCCTCCGTTCAGGGGAGCATGGAGCTCTGGCCTGCTCTCCACATGTGTCTGCTTCTTTCTCAGAGTGGGGGATGCAAGGTTGGCCCAGCAGAGTCGCCCCAGGGCAGTCAATCTTTCCATTTTACCTTCTGCCTTAGAATTTCCCAGAAATCCTTTCTTCTTCCACTCTGGAAACTATGGCAGATAAGGGATGCCAGGAATCCTGGAAAGGTGAGGAGTCAAAGTCCCCTCAGCTGTCCAAAATCAGTAACATCAAGATGTCCAGATTCTGGCCCAGCCAGTATGGCTCAGTGGTTGAGTGTCGACCCATGAACCGGAAGGTCACAGTTAGATTCCTGGTCAGGGCACATACCTGGGTTGCAGGCTCAATCCCCAATAGGGAGCATGCAGAAGGCAATCAAGCAATTATTTTCTCTCAACATTGATGTTTCTATGCCTCTCTCCCTCTCCCTTCTTGTCTCTGAAATTAATAAAAACATTAAAAAAAAAAAAAAAAAGATGTCCAGAGCCTGACTGAGAGGAAGGAGGGAGCCGAGCAGCACTCACTGGCGGGGGAGTTTCAGAGAGCGCATTCCTCTGTAAGCAGAGTTGTCCCAGGCACACTGCACCCAAGCCTGTGTGTTTTGAGAGGGTGGACTGAATGGTTATTTCAGTGGAAAAACAGCCAGTCCAGTTTCCAGGGTCATATAGAACCCATGGCCATTTCATTGCTTGCAGGTCCCACCATGCAACTGGTTCCACTGGAATGTTAAAAAAAATAAATGGCAGCAAAATCCAAAGATGACTCTGATTATTGAAAATAAAATGTAATTATGCTGCAAAAGAGAAACTCCTTCATGTCAGCCTTCTGCTTTTGCTATTGAAATATACTTCATTTCTTTTCAGAAACATAAGAAGGGATCTTATATTGGTGAATAAAAATTAAAAAAGGAATATTTCATCCCTAGCTGTTGATGACTTGTTTTATCTTTTAAGTAAGAGCCCCAAATGCCTTTGAATAGCTGGTTTCAGGAAATGCAATATTCAGCAGCAGGTGACTGCATGTTGGAAACATGATGGCTTAAACTTAATTTTTTAGATTATTATCTAAAATTATCTATCTCCTTTCATATAAGTTGAATAAAGCAACTTGAGTGTGTGGAATATTTAGTCTGGGCAATCCCTTGCAGAAGTAAAGACCTTGGGAGATGGATTATACCTTTTTTTTTTTCAACCAGAAATTTTCTCCTGCATAGATTTTTTATTGAATACTGGGCAATTCTATGCATTTCTATTTTCTGGAGTCATTTCAAAATTTCCCTACCATTGTAATTGGGTTGAAGATGTCACCAGTAAGCTGAGAAATATCAACTCAGGCACTTCACTTGGGGCTGGCTTTAAAGATGATTAAGGAATGATCTTTTTTAACATGTCAAATGAATCATGAGCCTCGCAAGCTCACAAAAATCACCTGAGCTGACTTCTCCTTTTGTTCCCAGATCGGCAAGGCTTTACGCTGAGCTCTCCTTACCTTGTGAAAACCTGGAGCTTAAGGCCAACACATTCTAATGCGCCTGGAGAAAGTGTGGTTTTCAAACCAGGGCTACCAGAGGGTGGCTTTCCCCTCTCCCCCGGACTCGAGGGGTCTTGTCTCACGGCAGGGGCGTCTGGCTCAGTGGGTATGGATTGGCAGGAGGGCTCCTCTTGGCTTCATTTCCCTCAGATACTAATTAGTGAGCTTGGTGGGTGCCCTGAGATTGGATTTGACCTGGAGGGCTCTTAAATGGGCCTACGGTGGGCTTCAGAAGGCCCCAGACCCCTAGAAATGTTAACACTTGTGTGTGTTTTTCAAGAGAAGGATCACAGTTTTTACCAGATTCTCACAGTATTCCCCCCCAAATTGAAACAATGAATTTTAAAGCAAGAGTGATGCTTACACCTTCCCCTTATGCAAAAGAACGTGAGCAAACCAGGTGTGGCCTTCCCGGCAGAGGCAGCAAGACCTTGTTTTATCTTCCAGGCCCTTATCATTCATTGCCTGTATTCCCATATTTGCTTCTAAACACATTCTTTGTCTTCACTGTCTTGTCTCTAAAGAACCTTTGTATTTCCTGCCCTTGCTTATTTTTTGTTTTTCTGTTGAAACAAGCTCTCAAACCTTTTCTTAACGGGTCTTTCATTCGTCTTTTCTAGAGTTCCCATTAAGAGCTCTGGAATCAGGCTGTTTCTGTGCGCGCTTAGATCCGCCCCTTACCGGCAGTATGCCTTTGAGAAAATTAACTTTCCTAAACCTCTTCTGAAAACCAAGATGATAATTGTACTTACCTCACAGATTTATGGTGAGAATTACCATCACGCATGCAAAGAACTTAGTTCAGTGCTGAGACTATTGTACATTATCAATAAATGGTTAAAAATATGGATTCATCCTGTTGGGGAGCACAAGAGACTTGGTTGGCAAGTTGTAAGGGGGACATTCTGATAAAAGGGAAGTGTTTGGAAGGCCGCCTGCCCTCTTTATCGGGGGACACAGGGGAGTGTCAAAGGCAGCGTCCCGAATTATTCCTTGACCTTTCCAAACAAGTCTGTGTATGTGCAGACCCCCGGGTGTTTACCGGAATCCTTATGCTTACTTAGTCCCTGGATGCCCTTGCCTAGAGGACAATGCAAACACATGTGTCCTCCCAAGATCACTCACCTACTGATTGTATTTGGAGATAAAAATTCCAATAAAGGCCTAAGGAGGCAGGCAATAGAGGCTGCCCTGACTACTAGAGCCAGGGGCCCCTTAGGCCTCTCTTGCACAGTCAAACTGTGAGTAATCTCTTCATCCATCATTCAGGAGCTGCTGGTCAGCCCCGGCATCATCCCACAATATTTAAGGACCCATTGGTGCCAGGCACTGTGCTAGTTAAAATCAATGCTGACTAACTAACAGGCTGAGTGCTTTGTTCTCCTGGGGCTCATGGTCTTCCCAGTAATTACCAGGTGTCCTTGGCAGGACAATAGAAAGACCATTTGCAGCATTAAATCAACACCTCTTTGCCTCTGCCCTGGTCACTCCTACCAATAACAATATGTAGTATAACAGCCACAAAAATGGCAGCAAATACATATGCAGGGTGTTCCCAAAAAATGTATACATACTTTAACAACTGATGGCTCAATTTTGAAAATGAAATGTATTTTAATAAACACTGCCTTTGTAAAATTATTCAAAGTGTGTGTGTACATTTTGTTGGGACACCCTATATAGTATTACTACATGCCAAGTACCAATCTAAGGACTTTCCACATGTGGACTGGTTCAGTCCTCACAAAGTCTCTTTGAGGTCGTTTTTCTCTTTATTTTATGGATGAGGAAATTGAGACACAGAGAGGGAAAGGAACTTGTCCAAGATCACACAGCAATGAGGCTCTAGAGATGGTGCCCGGGCTGCATCATTCTGACTAAGAATACTACTGAATAATGAGTCAGAATGTGACCCTCTCCCCTTTCAGTCCTGCCTCCTTTAAAACCTGTCTCAAAACTCTCTTCTCCCGAAAAGCCTTACCTGACATCATTTGTACCATGACTTTGCAGCTGCTGATCCCTTCATTATTCTTTGTACAGTCCTGGTTTATCCCCTCAATATGTTGTTTGCAAGTGTTCAACTCAGGTTCCTCAAAAGCAGAGAGAGTATCTCTTCCTTAACTGGAGAGCTTCATGGTGCCTACTTGAGGACTTTGCCCTTGCGGGAGAATCCAAACATTCTTGGTGACACATAGTTATTTTGGAACTTATTTATTCAGTGAGTGTTTATGGAGCATCTATACCAGGACCAGGCTGGCCCAGCACTGAGGATACAGAGTGGAAAAAGACAATGATGGCCCTAACCGGTTTGGCTCAGTGGATAGAGGGTCAGCCTGCAGACTCAAGGGTCCCAGGTTTGATTCTGGTCAAGGGCATGTACCTTGGTTGTGGGCACATCCCCAGTAGGGGGCATGCAGGAGGCAGCTGATTGATGTTTCTCTCTCATCGATATTTCTAACTCTCTATCCCTCTCCCTGCCTCTCTGTAAAAAATCAATAAAATATATTAAAAAAATAAAAGACAATGATGGTACTCAGGACACCAAGAGCAGCTGGGGAAGGAGAACATGTCAACAGCCCCCAAGCAAGTGCTACAAGGAAGGGCTCACAGTTTGAGGGTGGTCTACATGGGATGGAATTTGACTCCATGGAGAAGGTCAGGGAAGGCTTCCTGGGGGAGGGGGCGCTTTAGCTGAGACCTGAGGGATGAGCAGCACTGACCCAACAAAGACTGTGGTAGGAGAAGAAGCTGGGTGTGAGAAGCAGGAGGATTCTTGGGACACCAGGAACAGGGTGTGAGGTGAAGTGGCAGCGGGGCCCTTTTGATCAGGTCAGAGTTAGTGTTTATCCAAAAAGGAAAGGAGACTTTTAAGGGTTTTAAGATGTTGGTAACTTGGACTATGATGGTGATGTCAAAGGGGAGAAGTGAGTGTATTTGATGGATATTTGGAAACAAATGCAGAAGTACTCAGTGGTTGATTTGTGGGGAGTTGGGAAGAACCATTTTTTATCAAACACTTTATGTTCCTCGCACTATTCTTAGTGCTTGATAGAGATTCATTTAAGGCGCACCTTAGTGGTAAATGTGTTCTCCCCAGTTTATAATGAGAAAACAGAGGCATGGGTCAGTAAATGGCAGAGCTGGGAGTTGGGCCCCGGCAGCTGGGGTCCAGGCCCTTCCTCTTGACCACTGTGCTCAAGTGCTCTCCATGTCCAGCTGGCTCCACGGATGAAGGGTGACATCAGTCAGCGAGATGGAAACGGTAGTAGAGAGCCTGCTGCAGGGGTGGACAGTGAGACTGGGGCGTCGTACTCGGTCATGTTGAATTTGAGTTCAACTACATTGTGAAAACCAAACTCATGGGACAGTCGCTTACACCTTCTCCCTCAGGTCTTTGCTTAAATAAGGGGTGGGGAACCTTTTCTCTGCCAAGGTCCATTTGGATATTTATAACATCATTCGAGGGCCATACGAAATTATCAACTTAAAAATTAGCCTGCCATATTTGGTCAAACATTTAACTAACTCATCCCTAATGCCTTGGCAGGGCCAGATCAAATGATTTTGAGGGCCTTACGTCCCCCACCCCTGGCTTAAATGTTACCTTCTCAACAAGGTTTACCAGACTCTGTTTATTTTATTTATTTATTTATTTATTTATTTTTATTTTTAAAACCTTTATTGTTGAAAGTATTACACATATCCCCTTTTTAAAAAAATATTTTTTTAATTGATTTCAGAGAGGAAGGGAGAGGGAGAGAGAGAAAAATCAATGAGAGAGAATCATTGATTAGCTGCCTCCTGCAGACCCCCTACTGGGGATGGAGCCTGCACCCCTGCCCTGACTGAGAATTGAGCAGTGACCTCCCGGGCAACACCATGGAGCAACACCTGCTGGGCTGACGACTCTGTTTAAAATTGCAACCTGCCCTGTCCCATTAATTCCCTTGCCCCAACTCCTCTTATCCTTGCTTCTCCCGCCACACACAACATTTATCACCTCTTAATATATCCCATATTTTACTTATTTGGCAAGTGTATTAGCACTGTCTGTCTCCTCTTTGAGAATGTAAGCTTCTCTAGGGCAGGGATCTGTGTTTTGTTCGATGATGTAACCCAAGAGCCTGGAACAGTGTCTGGCACATAGTGGACACTAACTCATGCTTACCGAGTAGATAATTAAAATTTACTTTTCAGCAGGACTGGCTATAGAATGCCAAATTTGTCTAGAAGACTAGAATTCATATTTACATGTCAAAATCCTGGCACTGACTAACTGGAATAACTCCATGAGCAACTTCTACTGATTTACATGTCATCTTAGTGACTACTATTATGTAAATTAGTGGATTAGATCCATTATGACCCTTTGCTTCCTAGTTTTATAAGGAATGACTCCTGTTTCATGACAGGCGGTATTTGTTGACCTTGTAAGATGAAATAATGTGCTGTTTTCTCTTTTGCTCCCTGTTTTTTTTTTTGTTTTTTTTTTGGTCTTTACTCACGTTGTGTTGATGTACTGACATCCTTAATACATTCAGCTAACTGAGCAAGGCAGAGCTGGTCCGTGGTGTATTTCCTTGCTCCCCTTCTATCTGAAGGCTAAAGCAAATGGCTCGCAGTTTAACTACCTGGACCCTCACATATTGTCACGAATATGCACTTATTGGAGGCTTCTGTCATGAATGGGCAGTATTCAACACCAGCCAGAGAATTTTAGAGGGACAGCGAAAGGCATGCTTCTTACCCATTCTTCGGGATCCTCTAAGTTCTCTCACTTTATTAATAGAAATCAGGAGAAAGCAAAATACTTAGTACTACATTATCTCGCCTGCCACTCTCTCCCCCAAAGCCGTAATTCAGCTGTGAGCATTATGACCGCAGGTGTGTAGGGGTGGGCGGAAGAGTCCTTTCTGAGTATGTAAAGCCCTAGCAGAAAGGGCTATCCTGTTGCCCAGTGAACTATACTCAAGACATAACTTCATGCATTTCTCCTGGAAATGAGTTCCCAGAAAAGGATTTCTCTTTAGGCAAACGTGTGAGTGAGTGAGTGAGTGTGTGTGTGTGTGTGTGTGTGTGTGTGTGTGTATGTGTGTGAACACGCAGTGCATTTGGTGAGGAAGGGCACCATGTAACCTAACACACTTTGCTCCTTGCCTTAGTTGCCTAGAGACTTAAAGCCAAAATCAATGCTCGGCAACACTAATTAACTCTAGAGAGTTCCTGGAAGACCCACTTCCCCGTTCCCCAGGGGGCCTCTGTTCTTTTCCATCTTTAATTGTGCCGTTTGCTATGATTTTTCACTTTGGAAGTCACCCGCAGCCTCTTTTGGAAGGTGTGAGAGATAATCTGAATTGTGGTCAGCACCCCCGGCCCAGGCTCCCAGTTCTTGGTGGGAATTTGAGACTCTCTGGTAGGAATGATGACAGTAAAGGTGGACTTCTGCTTCCTGGCTCTGGAAGGTAAAGTGCTAAACACTTTCAATCCTCCACAACAGTCCCGATTTTCTGCACATACTTATCTGCTCACAGCAAGTAAATGCAAGGTCAGGATTCTAAGTGCAATGGCCAGGTTCTGGAGCCAGTGTACCTTAGGACGGGGCCGTGGAGTTCGCCTGCTTCCCCTGTTTCCCAGCTGCACTGGCTCAGGAAGGGAGGGCCCCGGGCTCTGGGCCCCATTGGACTCTTCATAGCATCTTCCTCTGTCCCCAGTGACTCCGCCTCACTCGGCCAGACACCAAGTGGTGGACAAGATGACACCAACTCTGAGGCAAGGACTCAACATGGACCCTCCATTGGACCCCTACTCTGGTCTCCTCCCCCATGTCCCCATGAAATGAAAAAAATAACCCTCCCTTTCAGGTTTAGGTAAAAGACCTTTCCAATGACAACTGTCCCGCAGGCTAGGGCCAGCATAGGGCTTCTCCCCTCTCTCTCCAGCCATGCTGGGTCCCAGGGGACATGAGAGTTACTATAACCATGGCTCTTGGGGGTAGGGTGGCGGTTTCACTTTGAGATTTTCTATTCCCCATCTCCATACCCTCTCCTTGTCCTCTGTGAGTTACAAAAAGCAGATTTCCAGTAGAGCAGGCCCTGGTACTGATCTCCATTCTCCTCCTGCCCTGCCCTTCCTCCCCCACAACCATCTCATTTCCCTACTTGGTTTGGATTTTCTCCCCACTGGATTTTAAATCTCAAACTCCAGCCCTCCCTCACCCCCTTTATTTTTTCTGTTTTCTTTTTATTTCATTTTTTTTTATTTCCCTGAATAGCACGGTATCATGTCGTGCCTTCCGTCCCGTACTTCAGCTATTAAGTTGTTGGCTCTATTACACAGTGGATTTTGATTTGGATCAGTTAGAGCTAATAGCAATTTTCAGTAAAATATTAACCAAACACTCACAAAAATCACTCGTGTGGCTCCATCCTCTCCTTCAATAGGATTAATCAAGATAGCTATTTACTCTTTCCACCACTCCAGTGTTTTCCCACCTTCCACTCCAAACAAGAAAATGACGCTAAATTCATTTAATACAAATTTATATTATTGTCTGAGGCATTTTAAGCAATGCTTAATTTAATTTCCTTGTTTGGAGTGTGGTATTGGAGAGCAGGACCAGTGTAATGTAAAAATGGGATTCGCCCCTCCACCGGGCACCCAGCTACATTCTCCAGTGATTCACAGGAGCTCTGTTTACATTCCATTGCAATTCAAATGCGCCAAATCATCTCTCTGTCCTGCAGCAAAAAAAAAAAAGAAAAAGAAAAAAAGTCAGCCTCTGAAAGCAGATCATCCCATCCCTGGCGGGCTTGACCCCCCTGGATGTGACAAGTCCTCTTATTTGATTTGACTGCTGACGACAGGTCAGATATGTGGACTGTTCATGTTCTCTTGGCCTGGTACTCAGTTAGCTAGAGTTCTGGTCTTTTCTGCTTTGGGAAATGGAAATAACCTTTATTGAGCACCTATAATATTGAGCACCTATAAAGCTGGTTAGAAACAAAACAAAAAAAAGCAAGAACAAAATAACATCAGCATCTCATTTTTAATTCTACTCAAAAATCCCATGAGTAAATGGGGTAAAGTTCTTATTTTACATCTAAGAACAGTGAGAAGCAGAGAGGACACATAATCTGTCTGAGGCCACATGGCCAGTCGGTGGTTGCAATGCAGAGAACCAGGTGCCACATTCCGCTGGACTTCGCATTATCTCCCAGGCCTAAGTGCACAGGGTCACTCCATTGTGGGACAGAGTTTCTCAGCCAGGGGCTGTGAATGGTGAGCCTCAGCCAGGACATGAAGGCCCTGAAATGGTACGTGTGCCTTTTTGAAGAGGGGGTCCATAGCTTTCTTCAGTTCTGAAAAGGCTCCTTGACTTAAAAAATAATAATTACTGGTTCCTTGGGCTTTTTGTGAGGACCGGTGACCAGACACACTCCCTATTCCACACTTGCACTTGGCCAGATTCTTGAGTAACATGAACACATCAACAGCTACCATTTGTTGAGGACCTACTATGTGCCAGCTCTGCTGGGTGCTCTCAGCCATGGGAAGGGCTGGTGAAGGGCAGCAGCATTCCTCTTAGAAGCCTTCAAGCCAGCCTGGTAGTAATAAGAACAGAGTTGCCTGTAGCTGCTGAACATGGCAAGTCTCCAGGCAGCTTAGATTTCTGAAGTGATGCTCTCTCTCCTCTTCCACCCAGTGTTCCTGACTTAGTGAACATCTAAGCTTACTGGTTCCACTGCACACAGAGCAGGGAGTAAGAGATGACTCCTAGTTCCTCTTCTGCCATCAGCTCCAAATGGCTTAAGCAGAATACCCTAGTTATTATAATATCACCACCTCTGAAATGCAATCAATACCTAGCTCCTTCTCCCACTCTTAGTAAGTCAGCAAATAAAAACAAAAACAAACTGAGGAAATATGTGGGTGTTACTTATGAAGATGATGAAGCTAATAAGGTCCTGATCATTTAATGCAATGCTAATCTATTTCAATGACATCTTGGAATACTGGTTTCCAAACAGTGGTAAAATAATGAAGACACAGTCCCTGGCCTCAGGGAGATTAATATCTAGCATTTGTAGAAAAGCAGATTTACAAAATAGCTGTAGCACAGGGAAAATAGAGTACACATTACAAAAAAGCTATAAATTACTTGCTGTGGGATGTCAGAAGAGGGAAACATATCTTGCTTGGGGGATGAGATTGGGGAAGGCATCGTGTAGAGGTGGGATTTGAAGTCCTGAAATAATGGAACAGGCAGAGAATGTTTCTGAAGGTGTGAACAGCAGAGGCTATGATAAAGGGCATGGGATGTCTGGGATATGTTTGGACACTCATGAGCAGCCAAGGTTGCTTGGATGGTAGCCCTGCTCAGCCAGCAGTAGAAGGTAGACTGCTAGGCCGGAATGAGGGCCAGCTGAATTCACATGTCACCCATAGAGAGTCTGACTTAAAGGCCTCTCCTGAAGTTTGGACTTTGGAATTTTTTAATAATCCTCTCCTCTCAGTGATTCTAACTTGCAGCCAAGGTTGAGAACTACTAGGCTAGATGGTCTTCAAGGTTCCCTTCAGCCTCGGAGAGAAGAATGGTGCCCTTTTTAGCAAAAGGAACTTGGGTTGAGAATGTGGCTGGCTGGCTGTAATTGCTGAAAAGCTGGTTGAAAGCTCTTCGTCCTCAGGCAATGGGTCCCTGACAACCCTGGAGGGGGATTCTAGGAACGAGGTCCAAAGCCCACCTACAGGGAGTGGAGTGGGCCTGGTGGGGGCAGGCAACCTAGTAGTCCTGCTTCATCAGAGCGGGCAGCCTCTACTCAGCTCTTGCCAATTTGCTGCAAAGTGGGACTATAGGCCTCGGGTTGCCAAGTCTTGGGACTTTTCAAGAGAAATGAGGAATTTGGTAAAAAATTCAAATGCTTGATAAAACACTACACAAGCCAAATAAAACCCAATGGCCAGCTGGATTCACTCAGCATGTCTTTAGTTTGATACTTATAATTTAGAGTATTTAGAGTTTTGATTACTAAAAAGAATTGGGGAGGGGAGGGAGAGAGGTGGAGCTGGAAGAGGGTATGGGGGGATAAATTGTGATGGGGAAGAAAATAAAATCAAATAAAGAATTGTTTTTTCTTTTTATTAACCAACTGCTACCTGACATGTAATCTTTAGAGAGACAATGTTTATGTTGACTCTGTGGTTTCCCTTTTTTTTTTTTACTGTAATATCTGGCTGAGGAGACATAAAAAACTCCCGTATATATTTATCCACTAATGGCCAATAGGGGTTGCCTATACTCTCACTCCCATATTGTTTTGAAGCAAATCTCAGATATTATCTCATCCCCTCCATAAATATTTCAACATAACCACAATACAACAATCACACCTAAAAATGAATAAACATTTCTTAATGATATTCAGTCAAAGTTTAATTTCCAGTCATCTCAAAATTTTAACATTTAAAAAGAAAATTAGTTTGACTCAGAATCCAGATTAAGTCCACACATTACAATTGGTTGACATGCTTATGTTTGCTTTTGTTATTGTTGTTCGCACATTGATTTTGCTGAATTGGCTATTATGAATGTGTTTGTATGTAACCCTCCACTAAAGGATTTGTAAAAATGTAATGAAGGTTTTGCAAGGCCAAGCTCTGTGATTATATTAGAAGTTCGCTTGATAAAGTCAGTCTTATAAACAGCTAAATTCTGTCAAAGAAAAATCCATTTTTAATGCATGATTGAATATTGATAATTAATGGGAACTATGAGGAAGTCATATGCAAAGATTAATTACCAGCTGAGCTCTGAGAATGCTTTTCTTCCTTTGTAATCTCACCTCCTGAGAGAAGTAGTCTATATTGGTCCTAGAGCGAATTGACAGATATGTCCAGAAAGAAAAGCTACAGACTTTAATCTTTATTGGTCATGCTTAATTGGATGTACTATTATTTTTTATTTGCAGAGAGAATATTTGTCAGTTAATTCTTTCTGTAATGCTGGAACGGGGAGGCGGGGTCCTGAGGCCTTTTCACTGTACTGGATGGCTGAGGCTATGAGTTTTGCGATTCTCAATATTTCTCCTTATTGGACGTGTTTGAAATCAACTCCTTACAATAGAAAAGCAAATTGTCTGAATCCAGGTCATCCTCTACAGCAAGCATGTCAAACTCAAAGGCTAACACAGGCCAAATAAGCAAGGTTTAAGTTTATGTGGGCTGCAAAAAAAACAAAAGCTTCAATTTTCATGGAAACTTAGGTTTATTTTGATAGAGACATGCTGAACACAAAGGGCTGAAATAAACGAGTAATTGTTAACATAAAATAATAGAACATTTTAATAAAAATTAATATTTTTTCTTGAACATTAACTTACCAGACACTGAATAACTGCACAAATTAATAAGCGTAACACCAATAAACCTATTTTTCTTGTTCTCCGAAAGCAAAATATTTCCTGTTGTGCACACCAAACAAGTCAGTCCAAGACTTAATGATGTGGCAATCAGCTGCTAAAGTATTCGCTGCTGGTATTAGTGGAGAGAAATGGTGCGCCTGCACATTAGGTGTGTAAGGGAAATGAATGCAACACGATTATAGTAATCAGTCATTAGCGAACGTTGTCGTTCGTTATTAATAATTATGTATAACAGGATATTGTAAAAATTAAGTTACAAGATTTTTATTAAAACGTTTCTTACATACCGTCATATTGGCTGGGCCGCAAAAATATTCATTGTGGGCCGCATGCAGTCCACGGGCCGCGAGTTTGACATGCTTGCTCTACCGGCCAGCTGTCTTCATGGCTGTCACTAAACTCTGACAAGAAGTGACGCCCTCCCTGCTTCCTGCTTTAGAAAGGACTTGAGTGAAATTGACCCCTGAATGAGGAAAACTACAAGGTGTTCCCAAAAAATGGATCCACACTTTGAATGATTATAAAGTCAGTGTTTATTAACATACAGTTCATTTTCAAGATTTAAAAGAATCTACAAAAATAATTTTATTTTGTCAATGCCTGTTTTTCACGCTGATGATCATTCTGGTCCAGGCACTGCTGAGAATGTGAAGCCAAGGAATCACAAACATCAAGAATCATTTCGTTCGGTATTGGTGCGCCCTCAAGTCGTCAACTGTTGCTGGTTTTGTATTGTAAACTTGATCTTTTATTGTTATTTTTAAAATATATTTTTATTGATTTCAGAAAGGAATGGAGAGGGAGAGAGATATAGAAACATCAGTGCTGAGAGAGAATCATTGATCAGCTGCCTCCTGCACACCCGACAGCAACCCAGGCATGTGCTCTGACTGGGAATCAAACCGTGACCTCCCGGTTTATAGGGAGATGCTCAACCACTGAGCCACGCCGGCTGGGCACAACTTTTATCTTTTATGCATCCCCATAAAAAAAAAAAAGTCTAGTGGCACTTCAGGATAAATTTTCTTTGTTCAAAGCTTAGTCTGGCTTCACCCATTATTTCAAATCAGTTGAAGCTGAAACGGAGTGAAAATTGAGTTATCAGCTGTTAAAGTGTGTATACTTTTTTTGGGGGGTGACACCCTGTATTGTGAATCCATCAAATAAGAAGCCAGACCGGCACGGCTGTTTGCACCTCTTGGTGCACATTGCATTTGCACACCTGCCGGGGCTTCTGAGAGACGCCCGCAGGCCCGTCTGTGACCGGCAGCAGCTCCGGGTCCGAGTGCAAAGGTGGCTGGTGGCTGGTGGCTAATTACACGTTTGATGAACTTGTTGTTAAGACAATGCCGCACGTGTCCTCCCTCAGCTGCAAATTGCCAGGTTACTGGAGAGTTTCCTGTATGGTTACCAATTATGCCTAATTTGGTCCTGAGATTTCCGCATTTGCCTTCCTGTCACCAAGTTTGGGATGACGAATCGCTCGTGTTGATCGCGAGTGGGGCTACATTTCTGACGGTTGACACGTGTAAGAAAGCCATTCAGGAACCCAGCAGTGTTTAGTCATCTTGACAAAACAGAACATGCACGGGTATTTGCATCCCTGAGAAAAGTTTGCTTTCTCTAGGTATTTGTTTTCACAAGGAATTTGTTACCTGAAAAACATAGACAGGCTTCCAAATGGGCCACGGTGCCCAAAGGACAGCCACATGCTACCTGGGCAGGGACCGCCATCACGTTCCTGGGGGGTGTGCATTCAACCCACACAGGGGGTGGGGGTGGGAGAATGAGGCAACCTCAGTGCCCTCAGTGCCCTCCAGAGGGGGTGTTGGGTAGGTGTCACCCCTGCCTGGAGACCCTGGAGAAGAGGGCTTTCCTTGAATACGGAAACGGCAGGCAGCCCCCTGACATTAGCAGCTTCATTAACCAGGGGGTTCTTCTGGGCCAGGCTCCTGTCTGTGGGTGGAAGGAGCAGAGCAAGAGCTGAGGCCCTCGGTGGGGCTGGGGCCCTCTTGCTCCTCTTCACAAAGGTTTTTTTCAAGGAGCCTGATTAAGACACCAACTCTCAGATATTCTCCTAAGATTCCTCTATCGCTTCCTCCCCCCTCCCCCTTAAAAAAGAGCCTGGGAGGATCCCTGTATCCCTGCTGCTGCCCAGAGAAGAGAGAGGGCCTGGGTGGAAGCCTGAGGCAGAGCATGGTGTGTGGTGAAGGAGGGGAGGGAGGGAGGTGAGCAAGCAGAAGGAGAGGGCAGAGGCGAAGATGGATGTCCATGCTGGTGGGGCTTTGGGGACAGAAAACAGGTGGACATGGAAGTGAGGGGGTCCTGCCAGAGCTGGCCTGGCTGCGGGGAGTGAGACAGATTTGAGCAGGTTCCGCAGTCTCACCCAGGGAGAAAACGGGCAGTCGAGGACTGTGCCATCCCAGTCCAGAGGCCAGATCTTTCTTTGCCCTTGCCAGGTCTCTGAGCGGGGCCTCGGGTCTGCGGTCTTTACCCATCTTTAATGGACGGCAAGCATCTGGAAACAGAGCCACGGACTGCAGAGCTACCTCTGAGGGGAGCCTTGTGCGCTACCTTCCCATCAACTGAATCCCTAGGTGCTTTTCGAGATATTTTTAATCAGTAAAGGACTAACTGTTAAGTTGCTCTGAACTGATTTTATTCGACTTATGGGGTGGTCTGCTCACCCAGGAGATGGAGGTCGCCTTTGGGGCTCTGTCAAAAAAGCCTTCTATGTGACCACAAAAATCAGAAATCAGAGGGGTTTAAGGTTTCCCTGTGTTAGCATAACCAGGAAAAGACAGATCGTTTGCTCTATGCAGGTAGTCTCTCTTCCAATAGGTGCTCATAGATCCATACAGAGCAACCAAAAGCATCCATGTGACCCTAGAAATGAGAAAACCAATCCGGTTAATGAAGAACCCAGAGAAGGTCTACATCCTACTAAGATTAGCCAAGCGGCTACTCACAAAACCATGGAGAAAAGCTCGGTAACCTTGCTTTCCCTTAAGAATGGGAAGGGCCAGGTGACTTTAAGGTCTGTAATTGTGTCCCTCTCAGGCCCTTGTCTGACGCCATTAGGGTTAAGTGTAAGTCATACCTATATTAACATCACACAAGTTCAAGCCACAGTGGCCTTCTCAACCACAGGGCTGGAAACTCCGTAAGGACAAAGACTTTGTTTTGTTTACCATTATAACTTCATCGCCTGGAACAGGGCCTCATACATAGTAGGTGCTCAATAAAGTGATGCATCGATGAAATGGATGATGTGCTGAAAAACAGGGAGGGTTAGTGATGCCAGTACTTACAAGTTACTTGACCTTGTACAAGTTTTATTATTTCTCTTAGCCTAAGTTTTTTAAACTACAAGTTGAAAATCTATTCCTTGGGTTGTGAGAATTAAAATTAAATGGGATATTTTGTAAAGCCTTTGGTCTATAATGGATATGCAAGAAAAGTTCCTCGCTACATGCCCTCCACTTTGATCCTAAGAGAGTCAAGGCAGAGTTCCAACTCTGATCTTAGTGATTCAAACTAGCTTCCAGCATGGTGGTTTCATCTAGCTTCCTATGGAGGAAAAAGTTTTAAATGTCAGAGAATGAGTTTTCACGGTAAGAACTGCATTTCAAAAAATGCCTTAACAATACAAAATAACAAGATTACTCAGAAAAGAACTATATAACATTTTCTAAATGAGAATTTAACACATAGTAGACTTTAAAAAACATTCGAGTGGATAAACGAATAAATGAATGGACGGTGCGATAAATTTAGCCTAAAAGGCTTTACTAAATCTTGCCTTGATTATCAGTAAATTTCATTTTAATCAAAGCTGCCTATCCTGTTTTCAAGTGCTGTCATTTTGTCAGTGGGCTTCCTTTGATCCTGCTGAAATGCAAAATTTACATTTCTGCATGGAAAAAACAAATTCCGTTCTAAATTTAATTTTCCCAGCAAACATGTTAAGTCCTTAGTAACTACATGAGTTTTAAGCACTTCAAACATCCTTCATCCTCTCCTGTCCTTGTGTGTGTGTGTGTGTGTGTGTGTGTGTGTGTGTGCACGTGCACGCTTTCTATATTGTACAGAAGGTGTTTCTCTGTACTTCCAAGATTCTCACTAGTGCTCAGGGAAGTTCTGGGCATGGAATAAGTTAAAGGAAATGATGCCAAGAGGAAGGTTGTGCTGTTTGCCGTTGATGAGAGAATAACAGCGCGCTCAAGGGAGGCTGCCGGAGAGGCTTCCTCAGGCTCAATTCCAGAAGGGAAAGTTGAAGACTTCTTGGAAATGCCGTTTTTGGCACAAGAAAGGTTGGGAGTGAATGGGTAGGGCTCTACTTTGAGATTACTTTCCTAGGGCAAATTGACTAGATGACTGATGCAGAATCTGTCGAAAGCAGGGGGGGGGTGGAGAAAAAGGAAAGCTTCTCCTTGGCTTAGAGATGTCCCATGCCAAATTTCTCCTGCAGCACATTTTCCTGGCAAAGCCGGGAGCCAATGAACCTAAGGCTGTGCTGTTGGAAATGACAGCCCGAGGAATATAGTACTACAAAAGGAGCTTCGACTGGGAGAGAATGGGAGACACTGTGCCCACCCTGGCTGTTCTCCCTCCAACCCCACCGCCCTTCACTTGCACCCCATGCACCCTTACCCTGTCCACACCCAAGTCTTCCGGTCTGCTCTTCATCCAGGCTCTCTGGGAAAGGCGGTGACCTGCTCCCCGGGAGCAACTGCAGCTGCGGGCCTTGCCTCTTTCACTCAGGAGAACATGAAAACACCTGGAAACGGAAGCTCTCATGTGGAATGGGGGTGGAGGGGCTGGAGGGACAACAGTAATATTGTCTTTAAGGAGCACCCATTTTTACAGGCAATGGGCTTGATTCTCTCTTCCGCAGTAGCACAAGGAGCCAGGGCATCTCTGAGACTTCTCAATGGGCAGCTCCAATCTGAGTGTCTCCCCAAGGGATCTCCTGGGAAGCAGGGCTAGAGCATGCTCCCAGCTCCGTGGTCGGCAAACTGCGGCTCACGAGCCACATGCGGCTCTTTGGCCCCTTGAGTGTGGCTCTTCCACAAAATACCACAGCCTGGGCGAGTCTATTTTGAAGAATTGGCATTAGAAGAAGTTTAAGTTTAAAAAATTTGGCTCTCAAAAGAAATTTCAATCGTTGTACTGTTGGTATTTGGCTCTGTTGACTAATGAGTTTGCCGATCACTGTCCCAGCTCATTCACTAAGTTCCGGTGGCCTGTGTTTGGGGGCCACAGGGTGCTAAGAGCTTTATTATACTCTTTATCATGTAATCTGCTCAAGTCTCTGAGGCAGGAACGGACTTTTACCTGGATTATGAAATCAAATGCATAGAGACTTTGGGATGCTTGTCCCCGGTCAAATAGCTAGTAAGAGTTAAAGGATCCTGGACTCAAAACACGATGCCCAATTCCGGCTCCCAGCACATATTCTGGGGCCACTATCAGGTAGGTTTTTCTCTCCCTGTCAAGCAGATGAGGAAACAACAGAGGAAGCCTTGCGAGATCATCCAGTCACCCCTGTGCCCTCCGCCCCACCAGGTGTATTAAATCCATAAAAAAACACAACAGCAACTCTGAGTCGTGCTTTTCTTTAAATCCTCACTTGAGGATATTTTTTTTAATTGATTTTTAGAGAGAGTGGAAGGGAGGGAGAAGGGGGCAAGAGAGAGAGGAAAGAGAGAGAAACATTGATATGAGAGAGACACATTGATTGTTTGCCTCCCACAGTATGTGCCTTTGACCAGGAATCTAACCAGCCACCCTTCAATCCCCACGCTGATACTCTAACTACTGAACACCCCAGCCAGGGCTGGGTGGTGCTTTTTTAAAAAAAAGCAAACTTGATCCTTGTTGATTTAATTCCAATTCCAATGTAAGTGTTCTCAGCAACATTAACCTGGAGAAAACACATGTCACCATAAAGCCCTGATGTTGGGCAGAGCTGAGGAGATGAAGAAAAATAAAGCAGGGTAAAGGGATGGAGGATGAAGGGGGGAGGTGGCTGTCACTCTCAAAGCCAGGCATCTCTAGCAGAAGGCACTGCGTTACCAATCTCTTTCTTGGATGAGAAGAGGGAGAACGTGTGGGAGTGTTGTGGGCACACACATGGGCACCTGCACTGCATGGAAGGCTGTGTGAAGCCGAAGAAGAGCTATATCTGTCAAAATAGACTTCTCATGCTTAAACGGGCCCAAATCCATAACCAGAGTCTAGCGGCTGGTGCTGCCGGAGGCCTCTTCATGCACTCTTCATTTCGTGAAAAGCCACAAACTAAGCTTTCAACCTCTTCCCGTACTGTGCATGCTCCTGCCATCTGAGTCAACCACTATAAGGGAGTTCACGGTTTTGTGTTTCAATCAGTGGACTGAGAGCTGCCCCTCCAATCAGAACTGCATAAATATATCCTCATTTGCATTTATACCGACTAATCAGAATGATGGCCACCAATCAGGACTTCGTGATTTGGATCAATTAGAACTGTCATTTGCATTAAGTGGACCTAATTGGGAACCTGGGCAGGAACTCTCTCTATAAAAAGCAGCCCCCCCTCCCTCCAACACACACACACACACACACACACACACACAACACACACACACACACAAACATTCGCTCGCTCGCTCTATCTTGGTGGAGTGTACTTCCCATTTCAGAAGTGTTGCTTTTCTCTGGTTTGCAATCTCTTTCTCCTGAAGGAAGTCTCTCTGTTTTCTAATATTCTTTGGGGGAGCTTTTGTTGACAGCTGGGAGTGAGGGCAGTGAAGAGTGGGGAGGAACCAGGGGATTAAGCAAAATTTGCAACGAGTTGTTCCTTCGGCTTCCCTTTCTGTTTTCTTTCAACTCTTTAATGATCTCCCAGCGCACCCCGTCTTTCTCATCCGCACCTGTGACCTCTGCTGCATCCTCTGCTCCTGCAATTTTGCTGTGAAGACCACAGTCATTACCTCTTTCCCCATCAACTCCTCAGATGTCACATTTCCTAGAGACCTTGCTGGTCTCCTTCATAATGTACACATCCTGTGTCTCAGTCCTCCAGGGCCCTTTAAGTGACCAGATAGCTATTTTTTTTCCAGTACCCACTTAGCTCTTTTGCATTTGAATTACACTTTGACAGGCGGCAAATATGCCTAATGTTGAATTGCCCCAGGACCTCTCCTTATCGTTACACTGACTTGCTTGGTGCTCTCATCCAGTTTCAAGGCTTTAAATACACCTATAATTTGATGACTCTCCGATTTATATTCCATGCAGACCGCTCTCTCTACCTATCTGACTTTTCCACTGGGAAGTCTAATATATCTACCCAAATGAAGACTGTGTGACCAAATCCTGGCTCCGTCTGCAGCCTCCGCCATCGAGTAAATGGCAATTTGATTTTTCCAGCTGCTCAGGATAACATATTTGGGGCATCCTTAACTCTTCCTTTATTCTCACACTCTGCAAGGACTAGTTCACCTTCAAATAAACCCAGAATTCAACCTGTTCGCACACCTTTGCTACCACTTTGGCCTAAACCCGTGGTCGGCAAACTGCGGCTCGTGAGCCACATCTGCTCAAGTCTCTGAGGCAGGAACGGACTTTTACCTGGATTATGAAATCAAATGCATAGAGACTTTGGGATGCTTGTCCCCGGTCAAATAGTTTGCCGGTAATGAGTTTGCCGACCACGGGCCTAAACCACCATCGTGTCTGGCTTTGCCTCTTCCAACAGCCTCCTAACCGTTTCTTCTTTGGCCTGCTTATAGCTCAGCAGCCAGATTGATCTTGTTAAAAAGCAAATCAGGACACCTGGCTCCTGGTTTACACCTTCCAGTGGCTCTCACCTCACTCTGAGGAGTCAAGCTGGAAACTGCTCCCTCTACCTCTGCTTCTTTGGAAAAACAAACAAACAAACAAACAAACAAAACAAAAACAAAGCCAGCCAGCTCTACGCCCTTTCCTTTTGCTCTCCCTCCTTCTCTTGTGGCGTGTCAGGGCCACACCTTGGCTGCAGACTTCTCCTCATGTGCCAGTCACTCTAAAGCTGGTCAAGGTTAGATTTGCCCAGAAATGTTCTCCCCAGATCCAAGAACTCTCCCCAGAAGCTCTGGAAGAAAAGACCTTCAAGGGCCCTTATCCAAGGAAAGACTGTCCCTTTTGTCCCCACCCACACAGGAATCCCCATTCTGTCACCAGCTCAGAGCCCACACCTACGGGGAAACGCCTGTTTCCAGTAACATTCAACCCAGCAGCTTTCTCCTACTTGGGCCTTCAACTACTTTTCTCTCTCTTTTTCCCTTTAAGAAAACCAAGTCCGTTTTAATTTTATGGGCTTGACAGAACTAGGACAATAGGACAATGTTTGCTGGGATCAAAATTTTTTGTGCGAATTTTTTTCTGGCAGAATCAGTGTTTGCAAGAAGCAGATAAAACTTGACTGTGGGAGAACCTCGCTGTAGCAGGCAGCTGCCTGCCAGCAAATCTCCAGTTAGCAACAGAGCCGGAGTCATTGTTAGCCAGGTAGGAGAGACAGGGGGAAGAGAAGACCCCAGAGCTTCCTTGTTAGGCTCGAAATGAAATGAATCGCCGCTCGGCAATTACTGTAAGACAGCAGACCTGGTACATGACTCTCTGAAGATAACATCTCAACTTGGTTTGCCCTCCTTACACAGCACAGGTGCATCTGCATCAAGGAAGCCCCACAGCCCCGAGATATTTTATTCACCTCACACTCGGAGGAGTTCACTGACTGGAATTCAATAGAAACGGTTCTCTGTGTGAAAGTAATTTCAGAAAGTAATCTAGTTTATGGAAATGAAAGGCATCAAAACACAAAAAAACACTGTTTCTCTACAAGTGCTTTGCCTCAAATATTTGACATGGAAATTTGTATAATCCCTCTGGGGGCACGTGGGTTTCACCAGTGTTAACATCTTTTGAAATGAATTTCACAAATGTTTATTTGCCGCACCAGGCTGACAAATAATTTAGAATATCGAGGCAGCTTACCGGAATCAAACTTAATGATATGGATCTCAGAAGATTGTGGAGGTTAAGTGTGAATTTTAATTGGGTGTTGGGGGGTGACTTCGCTTTCAAATACTGCCCCTGGGGAGCAAAGGTGTCACTTAGCTGCTCTGGCCCCCCCCAAATCTCCTTGCTATGTAATGCACCTCAGAAATGACAGTGGATGCCTCCTGCCACATTCTACTTCATTTCTCACATGGGAAACAGGGCTTACTGCACCTACCTAGAGGGAGAGGGGGAGGGGGGAAGGAGAGGGTAATGAAGCAATGGGCAGGCTCAGGTGGGATGTGGGCATCTAGGGAAATGGGGTGGCTGGCTTCTCACCAGTCCTTAAGAGAAGAGTAGGCACAACATAAGCCCTTACAAAGACAGGCTTTAGGTTAGAGTAGAATCAAGGAAGCGCGAGAGGGGGAAGCTTATGTCTTCCATCATCTGAGTGTGAGTGCTCATCGAACCCCTCTGTTCTTCTTTGAAGGGCTGTGTTAGAGAACCCCCGTGGTCTGTGAGAACCCTTTCCCCTCATGATCGCCAGTGAAAGAGTTGGAGTTGGCACAATCCTCATGGCTCATCCAGGCGTTCTAACACCCTGTTTTACAGAGGCCAGCAGTTTGGCTGGATCTGCCTGGGGAGTGAGAAGCAGAGCCAGTTGCAGATCAGGGTTTGCTGCTCCTTGGTCCAGCATCCTCCCTGCCCCTCAATCACCCTCTTTGGCCTCAATGATCACTAAATGCTGGTGACTGTACCCAGGCCAGAGGGAGGTCTTCTGGAGCAGGGAGCCATGAACCTTATATATGACCTAAAGTGGGGGTACTCAGACCCTGCAGATTGGTGGAAACCGTGGGTGGGATAGTGGGCTTTTCAATACCTCCATCCCATCGCCTGTCTTCTGAGTGTGCCCTGACCGCCATCCTGCTGTCTGTGAGGCGCCTCCATCTGGAAGCCTCAGGAGCACCTCAAATTCTTCAGCTTCCACCCAAGCCTGTTCCCCGTCCTGGATTTTCACTGCTGTTTATGATGCCAGTCAGCAAATCTAGACACCTTTTACCTCCCTTTTTGCTCGACCTCCATGCAATCACTTGCTGAGCTCTATTGTGGAGTCTTCTATCTACTAGGATAGGACAGTTCTTCATGGTGTGGGACTGTCCTGTGCATTGCAGGTTATTTAACATTCCTGACCCCTGCCCACAAAATGCCGGTAATGCCCTCCAGTCACTGTGACAATCACAAACAGCTCTAGACATCCCCAAATGTCCCCTCAGCTCAGTGTCATCCCTGTGGAGAAACACAGGAACTTTCCTTCTGCTTTTCTGTCACTCGCCTGGATTCTGACAATTCACTTTTCATCTGAGATGTTGGATTTGGGATCATTGAATTGGTCTTCTCACCCCTAATCTCGCCTTCCTCCAATCCACTTTGCACAAAGCTGTTCAATGATGTTTTTAAAGCACAGCTCCGATGGCATTACTCCCTGTTCAAAACACTCAGTGGCTCTCTACTGCCTCTAGTAAAATCGCACTTCCTGGCCTTGAATTTAAGACTTTACAAATTGGTTTAATATTCAAACCAGTGACTTTCTTGCTTCAAAGACTTTACTGCTTCCTTTTCTTATGTCCCCAAAGGAATGATGAGTGGGTGTTTGGCCTGTGTGCTGGTGTCTTCCTGCAAATGGAGCCAACGGCAACGATTTGCAGGGCGTCTGGTTAACTAATGCTGCAGCATAAACCACTCCAAACTTAGTGGCTGAAAACATCAAGCATTTTTTTTTTTTTGAGAGAGAGAGAAGGAGAGAGAGAGAGAGAGAGAGAGAGAGAGAGAGAGAGAGAGAGAGAGAGAGAGAGAGGAACATTGATGTGAAAAAAAAAACACATCTGTTGGTTGGTTGCTTCCTGTACATACCCTGACTAGGGATCGATCAAACCTGCAACCTTCTGGTGCACGGAACAACGCTCCAACCAATTGGGCCACTGGGCCAGGGCCAACCATTTCCATGTTTATTACAAATCCTTGGGTCAGGTATTTGGGCAGGGTTCTGCTGGGAGGTTCTTTTGTCCCATGTGGTGTCAGCTGGGGTGCCTGGTGTATCAGCCGGTGCCTAGAATGGCCTGGAGGACCCAAGGCGACTTTACCTGCATGTCCTGCATCTCAGTGCAAACAGTTGGCAGGTTGGGCTCAGCAGTTTTCCTTTCCTCTGCGTGGTCTCCAGGCTTCCCCAGAAAGGGAGTGGGAGTTCTTTCATGATGGTTCAAGGCTCTGGAAGAAGGAAGCAGAAATGGCCAGATCTCCTAAAGCTGGGCCTGCAAATGGCGGAGCAGTCACAGAGCTGCCCACCTTCTGCTGGTCGGGGGGGGGGGGCGGGGGCGGGGAATAGACCTCCTCCTGATGGCAGCTGACTCTAATCTCCACAACAGCGTAGATTCAACTGTGAGGGTGATATACTAGTGTGGACATTGATCTGCTGCTTCTACCTGTACAATTCTATGAGTTTCTGTCAGACAGAGCCCGAAGTGGAAAACATCACTTCTGCCCTTACTTAACTCTGTTCTCTACCTCGTCTCCCTTAGTCAGAGTTACTCTCACCTTCTGCTTCAGAAAATTTTTAATCAATGAGTCATTGTGGCCACACCCAGGACCAGCGCTGGGCAACGGGGTCTAGAGCAGCTCACTCCAATAGAAACATAATGCAAGCCACGTGAGTTACTCTGCATTTCCTTGTTACATGAAAAAGTAAAAAGAAACAGGTGAAACTAATAATATATTTTATTTAACCCCATGGATAAAGAAGTTCTCATTTCAATATATAATCTTATCTAATAAAAGAGTAATATGCAAATTGACCATCACTCCAACACACAAGATGGCTGCCCCCATGTGGTCAAAGATGGCTGCCCCCATATGGACACAAGATGGCCACCACAAGATGGCCAGCAGGGGAGGGCAGTTGGGAGGGACCAGGCCTGCAGGGGAGGGCAGTTAGGGGTGACCAGGCCTTCAGGGGAGGGCAGTTAGGGGCAATCAGGCTGGCAGGGGAGTGGTTAGGGGGTGATCAGGCTGGCAGGCAGAAACGATTAGGGGCAATCAGCAAGGCAGGCAGGCAAGCAGTTGGGAGCCAGCAGTCCTGGATTGTGAGAGGGATGTCTGACTGCCCGGTAAGATCGGGCCTAAACGGGCAGTCGGACATCCCTCGAGGGGTCCCAGATTGGAGAGGGTGCAGGCTGGGCTGAGGGACACCCCCCTGCCCCCGTGCATGAATTTCATGCACTGGGCCTCTAGTCAATAAATAATGTTATTGAGATACTTTGCATGTTTTCATGTGAAGTCTTCAAAATGCCATGTGTAACTTACACATGCAGCCTGTCTCAGTCCAGCCTCCTCTTCGGTGCTCAGCAGCCACATGTGACTGGCCACTTCACTGGACGTGCTGGTCTAAAGCTGTTCCTGTTACTCCCCACGCCCTCCGCCACCCAAATGAAAACCTGCTCTACAAGTGGACTTGTGCTCGAATAATCACGCAGGCATCCTCGGAGGGACAAGCCACCAAGAACGTGCCAGTGAAGCGAAGTACCCCCTGTCACTTAGGTGGGTGTGGTGATCGAGGTGCCTGGTGCATTTCTAAAGCTGCAGACTCCTCACCTTCTTCCTCAGTGATTGTCTTTCCAAGTCAGAACCCTCAGTCTCTCCACCGGAAGAAAAGCTCTCATCACATTTTACGAACACCTATTGAATGAAATAAATTATCCCTGAAAGTTGATTTTGGGGATGAGCATGAGCACAGAGAGGAAATACTGGTAGAAGGCTAGGACTGTAAGAAAACATTAAGTTCACAGAATCTAGGCCAGGGATGGCAAGTGCAGGCACCTGCACCATCACGTCTCATGGCAGACAGTGTGGTGGCCTGCCCCCATGGCAGTCCGGTGTGGCCCCAGACCTCTCCACACTTCCACTTAGGCAGCTGCTTCCAATACACCTGCAGCAGCGAGATGAAATCTGCTATCCCTGTTCTCACAACATGCAGGGCAGCTGGGGAGTATCTGCTCCCCCCGCCCCCCCGCCCCAGTATTCTGAAATTCTCCCGGGCCCCCCATCCAGGGCTGGCTGGTGTAGAGTTGGCACCTGACCTAATTGAGCCGGGGAGGCCCTTTCCAAGCGTTGGCATTTGGGAGACCAAGAGTATGTGCGACTGCAAGTCTCCTTGGAGGCTGAAGCTGTAAGATGGAAAATGCAGGAGCTGTTGGTTCTGTTTTACCCTCAGGGTAGGTCTGAAGGAAGAGGACGGAGCTGCTATCCTGAGGAGAGCAGAGATGAAAGAACAGAGCTGGGAGGCATCTCTTGGGCCCTCAGGTTTTCAACTCTCCCTTGGTTTCCTCGATACCACAGTAACTGTTCACTAAATTATCTTCAGCGTCAAGAGTGTGGCTTGGCTTCTCTCGTTTGTAAACCGAGAGTCATAAGTAATATACAGAGCAGACTCCCAGGCGGGGACCTGGCCCTTCACACAGGGCCCGTGCTCAGAGAGGCACTGGGCTTGGTCTGAGGCTCTGCTGCTGCCATCCTGAAATTCTTCATTTTTTTCAGTAAGGGGCCCTACGTTTTCATCTTGTTTGGGGTCGTAAAATTTATGTCTTTGATGCTGCAGATACACCTTTCCTAAGGAGGTATCAGACCGAGAAGAAGTCAGTAACTCATTTAAAGTCGCAGAGCTGGGTACGGAATCCATTTTCAGTTGAGTCCTGCTTGGGACCGAGAAACTGACAGAAACAAGTGAAAAGGAGGAGAGGACCATTTTGTTTCTCTTGCTCCTTCATCTACACAGAAGCTCCTGAGCCCTCGACCTTAATGGCCATTGTTTTGCTTCTCCATTTTTCTGTGGATAAACAGGAGAAAGGGCGAGTCGGAAAGGGCTGGCTGGTGTCACAGAGCAATTGTTCTGAGAGAAGGAAACACTTGCCAAGTAGCCAAAGCCGACCTCATTTCCCATTTTCCCAAAGACCCAATTTCCCCAGCTGCTTTGTTGACATAGCAACAGTGAATTCTGAAAGGGTTGTTATAATATTAATATGTATTTCATGGTGGGCTTGCCCTGTGTCCGTCCCTAACCGTGATCCAGGTTTGAAAAGAGGTGCTTTTGGCACCTGGCCACTGGAAATAAGAGACCCAAGGTCCGGTTCTCCCAGTGGGATGGCAAGTAAGGAGCAGGTGCCTCCACCAGCACAGTCAGACAATCGGTGGAAAGGTGGGATACCCCAGCCCCCGGGCTTCTCAGCCTTCCCCAGAGGGAAGGGGTTGCCACTGGATATTTTCAGTACAGACTGCACCTTGGGAAACATTTCCATCCTCCTCCTACTCGGGGTGGTAAATGTAGCACCTGTGAGCTATTGCGTGGAAAACCAATTATATCTTGGGGCCAGTGATAAGAATTCATCCCCCCCTGAGCTCAATTTTCAAAAGGCTTCAAAAGGCCTCCCACCTCTTTCCCTTTTTCCAATGCAAATGAGCAACACTCGGGAAATTTGCATGCCAGATTCCAACAAGGGTTTCAAGCGAGTAAATGGTCATATTTGTTAGTAATAGCGGCAGTGGATGAATAAGAGGTATTTAATAAATGTATGTTGAGTGTGCAGCATTTCTATAGCACTTAACAGTTTTTGAAGCTTCTCCCTGCCCCATACTTCATCTATTTTATTTTTCTATATTGAATTTATTGGGGTGACAGTGGTTAATTAAATTGTATAGGTTTCAGGTGTACAATTATGTAATGCATCATCTGTATATTGTATTGTACGTTCACCACCCAAAGTCAAGTCTCCTTCCATCACCATTTATCCCCTTTTGATCTTTGTATCTCCCCCACCCCTCTTTCCCTCTGGCAATGAACCTGCTGTTGTCTGAGTCTTGTGAGGTTTTTGTTTTGTTTTTGCTTAATCCTTGTACCTTTTTTACCCAATTTCCCTCTCAAATTTCTCCCAACTTCCCTCTCCTCTGACAGCTGTCAGTATGTTCTCTGTGTCTGAGTCTGTTTCTATTTTGATTGTTAGTTTGTTTTGTTCGTTCTATTCCACATATTAGTGAAATCTTATGATACTTGTCTTTCTCTGACTGGCTTATTTCAGTGAGCATAAATAATAATTGACAGATCCATTCAGGCTGTCACAAAAGGTAAGATTTCCTTCTTCTTTATGGCCAAGTAGTATTCTATTTTGTAAATATACCACAGCTTTTTTATCCACTCATCTACGGATGGACTCTTGGGCTGCTTCCAGATCTCGACTATTGTAAATAGCATTGGAACGAATATAAGGGTTCATAGATTCTTTCAAATTAGTGTTTTCTGTGTCTTCGTATATATTCCCAGAAGTGGAATCACTGGGTGGTAAGGCAGTTCCATTTTTAAATTAAAAATATATATATATATATATGTATATATATATACATTTATATATATATATATATATATATATATATATATATGTTTATTGATTTCAGAGAGGAAGGAAGAGGGAGAGGGAGAGAAAAACATCAATGTTAAGAGAGAATCATTGGTTGGCTGCCTCCTGCATGTGAGCCTGCAACCTGGGCATGTGCCCTGACTGGGAATCAAACCATGACCTCCTGATTCGTAGGTCGATGGTCAGCTACTGAGCCGCTAGCCGGGTGTTTTTAATTTTTTGAGGCAATTCCATACTACTTACCACAATGGCAGCACCAATCTATATTCCCACCAACAGTGTATGAAGGTTCCCTTTTCTCCACATCCTCGCCAGCACTCCTTGTTATTGATTTATTGATGATAGCCTTTCTGACAGGTGTGAGGATACCTCATTGTGGTTTTAATTTGCATTTCTCTGATAAGTGACCTTGATCATCTTTTCATATGTCTATTGGCCATCTGTATGTCCTCTCTGGAGAAGAGTCTATTCAGGTCCTTTGTTCATATTTTAATTAGATTGGTGTTTTTGGGGGATTTTTTGGTGTTGAATTTTATAAGATTCTTTATAAATTTTGGATCTGAACCCCTTATCAGATGTATCACTGGCTAATATGTTCTCTAATTCCCTGGGTTGCCTTTTCACTTTGTTGATGGGTCCCTTTGCTGTGCAAAACCTTTTTACTTTGATGTAGTCCCATTTGTTTATCTGTTTATTTTGCTTCCCTTGCCCAAGGAGATATATCAGGAAAAATATTGCTACTTGAAATGTTTGAGAGTTTACTGCTTATGTTTTCTAGGATTTTATGGTTCTGAGTCTCTAACATTTAAGTCTTCAATCCATTTTGAGTTTATTCTTGTGAGTGGTATAAGAAGGTGGTCTAGTTTAATTTTTAAAATTTTTTAATTTTTATTTTTAGAGAAAAAGGAAGAGGGGGAGAGGGAGAGAAACATTGATTGGGGCTGCCTCCTGCACACCCTATACCAGGGATTGAGCCCACAACCTGAGCATGTGTCCTGATTGGTAATGGAGTCTACAAACTTCCAGTGCACAGGATGATGCCCAACCCACTGAGCAACACTGGCCAGAGCTGATCTAGCTTCATTTTTTCCTTTTTTGTATCTATCTGTCCAATTTTCTCAACACCATTTATTGACTAGACTATCTTTACTCCACTGTATGTTCTTGCCTACTTTGTTAAATATTATTTGACCATAAAGGTGTGGGTTTATTTCTGGGCTCTCTATTCTGTTCCACTTATGCCAGTACCGTGCTATTTTGATCAATATGGCCATGCAATGTAGCTTGATAATCAGGTAGTGTGATTCCTCCAACTTTGTTCTTCTTTCTCAAAGTTGCTGTGGTTATTCTGAGTCTTTTGTGGTTCCATATAAACTTAAGAAGCTACAAGTAAATGGAAGCATATACCGTGTTCATGGATAGGAATAATTAAGATAATTAAAATGTCTAAATTTCCCAAAGCAATCTGTAGATTCTACACAATTATCATGAAGATATCAATTGCTTATTTCACAGAACTAGAACAAATATTCCAAACATGTAAATTTGATTTTTAAACAAGCATACAAACAAACCCAAAGCCTTATGATGAGAACACAGGGGAATGATAATATTCTCATTTCCCTGATGAACAAAATACGTTTTGAGAAAGATTTTATCTTGCCCAATGTCAAAGCTGATTCAGTGAGTGTCAGGTCTGATGAGAACTTGAGTGTGACTCCAGCAAGCACCGCCTTTCTGCTGTAACACATTACCTCCTGGTATTTCAGAAGGGACAGAGGACAAAACAGGAGTGGTATTAAGTCATTGCAGTAAAATGCAATCAATAATAGTTAAAATACATTGAAGGCTTACTCTGTGTCTGTCATCAATATCAACTCATTTAATGTTTTAATTAAATTTTCGGTTTGAGATAAATATCTACTAGTATTCACATGCAATTGTAGAAAATAAGAGGAGAGAGTCGGTATCCTTTACCCAGTTTCTCCCAGTGGGAACATCTTGCAGAAGTATAGAACAATGTCAGAGCCAGGATAGTGACAGATTGCTGCCAAGAAGCACATCCCCCCGCCCCCCTAGATCCCTCATGTTGTCCTTTTATAGACACACAGGCTTTCCTCTTAAGCCCTGGCAACCACTAGTCTGTTTTCTATTTCTATAAATTTGTCATTTCAAGAATGTTATATAAATGGAATTACACAGCATGTAATCTTTTGTGTGTTTTTTCCCCATGTAGCATAATTGTCTGGAGATTCAGTCAGGTTGCTTCACGCATCAGTAGTCCATTCCTCTTCATTGCTGAGTAGTATTCCAATGTATGGATGTGCCACAGTCTGTTTAACATTCACCTGATGGAGGACATCGGCCTTGTTTCCAGTTTTTGACTATCGTAACTAAAGCTCCTATAAACATTCATGTACAGGTCTGAGTGTGAACATAAGCTCATTTCTCTGGCGTAAATGTCCAGGCATGTAATTATTGGGTTGTACAATAGTTGCATGTTTAGTTTCTTAAGCAATGGCCAGACTTTTTACATTCCCACCAGCAATATATGAGCAATCCAGTTTCTCCACATGCTCACCAGCTTTTCGTGTTATCAACAATCTTTTATTTTAGTCTTTTAATAGATGTGTACTGATAATTCATTGTAGTTTTATTTGATATTTCCCTAATGATGTTGAGCATCTTTTCGTGTCCTTTTTTAATCATTTATATATCCTTTCGGATGAAATATCTCTTCACGTCTTTTGCCCATTTTCTATTGGATTATTGTTCATTTTTTACTATTGTTTTATGTATTCTAGATATATGACTTGTAATATCCACGCCCCCTCCCCCCTGCAGCTTGTTTTTTCAGTGTCTTAACAGGGTATTTTGTAGAATAAACCTTTTAACTTTGATGAAGTATAATTTATCAATTTTTCTTTTATGGATTATGCTTTTGGTGTCAAGTAAAGAATTCCTTGCCTAACCTTAGATCCAAAGATTTCCTGTGTTTGTTTCTAACAGTTTTATAGTTTTCCATATTCCATGTAAGACTAAGAGCCATTTTGAGTTAATTTTTATATAAGACTAAAGGCCTGATGCATGAAGTTCATGCAAGAGTAGGCCTTCCTTCCCCCAGCTGCCGGCACTGCCTTCCCTCCAGCCCTGGCTTTGTCCGGAAGGATGTCCAGAATGACATCCAGAATGATGTCTGGTCTAATTAGCATATTACCCTTTTATTATTATAGATGTGAGACTAAGGTCTTTCCTCTCCCTCACAGCCCTCCCCCATTGATATATTAATTACTCCCGCATCAGCAACCTGGGGAAGGCTATTTTCCTTTATTGGATTTTTTTTTACACCTTTGTTAAAATTCATTTGGGCATATTGTGTGGATCTATCTCTAGGTTCTCTGTTCTGTCTTATTTAATTTTTAACAGCCCTTTTCAAGAGATGCCATTGCTATCTCCGCTTTACAGATGAGTAAACTGAGTGCAGAGAGTGGAGGTAATGTTCTATGATTCAATATTTGCTGCTGTCAGGGGCGAACCATGAGCGGTAGCAAACAACGTCTGCTTATGAGAGGATATGTTCAAGATGGGCTCAATTATATTAAAATTTATTCATCAAGAATCAAATCAGAAAGAAGCATCTATGCTTCCTTTAGAGATATCCTCTTTAATTTTTTAAAACTTGTTTTTATTTATTGATTTGAGAGAGGGAGAGGGAGAGAAGGAGAGAGAGAGAAACATTGATTTGTTGTTCCACTTATTTATGCATTCATTGGTTGATTCTTGAATTTGTTATATGTGCCCTGACCAGGGATCTAACCAACTGAGCTATCCCGCCAGGGCCCATCCTCAAGACATCCTCATTCCGCTTATCAGAAAAGCATCAAGAAGCAAAATAACTACTCTTGGACACAATAAAGTGACTGCAAAGTGGATTTATTCTTCTATTAGGCTCAATAAACATCACTTTGTTGCCCTAATGACCTACTGAGGACTATCATTTGTTAAATAAACTAACCATCAGGTGAAGAAGAAGCTGTCAACAGGGGGCCCTTTACCGGTTGACAGACAGCTGTGAGGTGGAACCTGGAGGCACATCCTGATTACTTGAGAGGCTCTTTTTAAAAAACAGATTCCCAAGGCACATTCTAGGGCTACTCAAGCCAAATCTCCAGACTTAAACTGCTTCTATTGATAGTTATTTATTTACCTTTTTTTCTGTTTGTGCATGGTTTGAAAATTCTCTGGGAAATTTTGGTGCAGTTGGGGTCACTGGATGGGCTAAAGGACTGAAATGAGCTTTTTAAAATGTGGTAGAGGCTACTGCTTTTCAGAGAAGAGTACAAGTCCCATTTTGAGTAATTGAAAGGACACGAGGAACCCTTTCATAGGATCCTGTGTTCAGTTCTTTAGGGAAAAAAGAGCTTCCAAAAGTTTGCCCACCAGCTTCATCCTCACATCCAGGACTGAGTCTGATCGCTAAGGATTTAATCAAGTTTTAATGTAATAGAGATTGCTCTGCAGGGTCAAAAAGATTTTATGGACCCTCAAATATTCCATTCCGATGTGCCAATGAGCCCTGATATTGTTGAAAACATCCATACCTCCAAATTCAAATTGTTTAGGGAGAAGAGACTTCTCAGGTAGAGAGGGCAATGGTATGTTTAAGTAAGATTCTAACACAGGTAACTGGAATTGTCATTCTCCTCCTTTTCTCAGTTGATCAAGTAAAAAAACTGCATAATCAATACATGCGCAATCCCAAATGAACTGCTCTTTGATTTGTGTCATCTTCCAAGAATCTCAAAGGTTTATATTTGTTGTCTTTTTAACTTTCAAACCACCTGGAGGGGTTTTATGGTTTACTCCCCAACATCCATCCCACCTTAGATTACCTAATCTTATTCCACTGCTCTCCTCCCACTGGCCTGGCCAGCGAATGGTCAGACTGAGCACAGCTGGGGAGTTTCCCATCTCTGGTTCCACTGTGCTTCCCTGGGACATAGAAAGATTACACGTCCCCATCCAGTTGCAATTGGATAGAGGCCATATGACTAATGTCCATAAAGTGACAAGTGTCATCACTACGTCAGATTGTTGCATAAGACCCTCCATCGCTCTCTTCCTCTGCCACAGTGATTGTGGAAGGATGTTTGGAGGTGCAAGTGCCCACAAGATTTCCCAGCCTGCGCATAGAGATCTCCACTCTAGAAAGGTTCTGGAGGCTTTGCATAAAGCAAGAATTACACCTTTGTTGTGTGAGACCATTGAAATAAGGGATTCGTTCTCACTAGAGCATTAAGTTAGCTTGAGCTATGACCCTGTTCTAGAGTGAGATGTGAGATAAAGTCTGATGGAGGGCTTCTGGGAAATGTTTTCTCTCAAAAGAAACCACAGAAAAAGGTGGGCTCTCCTTTTCCTCTGGTTTTGGGTCTGAGAGTGAGGCCTGGGACTGACTGCTACCCCCACCCAAGGGTGAGGCTGACACTGAAGGTGGCAGAGTAGGAGAACTTGGGTCCTTGGTGACATCTCTGAGCTGCTGCATCAACCAGCTCTGGAACTCACCATAACTATTTCCGTTATGTGAGATAATTAATTGCTCAGACTGGTTTGCTTTGAAGTTTTCATAACTTGCGACCAAAAGCATCCTAATGATAAATCATGGCTGTTAGCAAAGCAAGATGAAACTTACTTCAGTTCTCTGAAACGACTGCTCTTGTAGCAGCGACATTGCTGAGTTTCTCATTTAATTAAACGGGAAACTAAACTTAAAACAAGCTGATGTACAAACCTGCAATTATTCCCCAAATGCTTTACAGTAACTAAAGCCAGTGAGAGAGTCTGTCTTCCAGCTGCAGGGACGACACGGATGTGCAAGGCCTTCCTGGCTGCACAGGGGGGCTCAGTCACTGCAGCTACATCCTCCCATTGAGGCCCTGCCTCCCGGCCTTCTGGGATCAGCATCTCCCCGAATGGAATGTACAGATTTCAGAGAAAAATCTTACAGCTACACATGATGTTTTAGACAGAAGATGGGGAATCTGAACAGGGCTTGTTGGCACCCTGGGATGCCTTTTAAAACGAGTTTCTATTCTTGGTGCCAGTTTCCCAAGAGGGCTTGGTTTTGTATTATGGGGAGTCCAGATAAAATATGTGCATCACTCCGGTCCTGAGTGGTTCTAAAACTTTACAGAAAGGACCTGATCCTCGAGCAATCCCTGAAGGAATGTCTATAAGGATCCCAATGATACCTAAAGGACAACCTTGGAAAGCAGAAGAAAGGGACTAAGATGGGATCAGCTCCTCAGTAGCCAGAGCAAGAGAGGAGCCCCATTGAAAGGGTGTATGCAACAACAAAAGTGTGTTGTTGTTGTTTTTTATGTGGGAGGCATTATCCATTAGAGTTTTTCTTCATTTCCCTAAAATTTAACTTAAAAACTTTTTTTTAAATTGTATTTTAGGTCTGTAGATGGGCAATAGGTAAATAGTGAGCCAGGATATATGATATGGGGCAGCCATGATTCTCTTGTATTCATTCATTCATCCATCAGAAATATGCTTAGTACCTGTTGCATGGCAGACACTGTGCTAGGCACACAGATACAGAAAGAGAGACACTGACCCTGAATTCAGGATAAAAGAGAGACAAACAGATAGGCAGGTCATGATGACCTCATATGACAAAGCCATTGGAGATTATGCCTTGGCAGCTATGGGGGCTCAAAGGAAGAACTCTGTCCCAACATTTATTCACAGCCCAGAAATCCCATCGGTGGAGAGGTACTGGTGGGGCCTTCTAAATTCTCTGTTGAAAAAGATGTCTTACCTTGGCTTCTCCTCGAAAGGAGAGCCTGAGATAAGGGCCTGTGTGCAGGTAGTTTATTGTGAGAAGTGAACTGGAGTGGGGAAACCAGGGAGAATGAAACGAGGAAGGGAAAGCCAATCCAGGGGTGCCTTAGGGAGCTGGTTAGCACTGTGGGCAAGTGGAATCAGTCCCCAGGGGTGCAGTTTCTGAGGAACCATGTGACAGAGAGGGACAAAGGGAACTTTACCTATTGGCTTTTATCTCCACTGGTCAGTTTGCTCTGGGAGTGCTGACTACCTCGCTCCTGCAGGTTTGTGCCTGGGTGCGTGAGCACGGCTGAGCTGGCTGCCACAGGCAGTGCGAGGACAGAAGCCCTGTGCAGAAAGCTGTGGGAAGGAAGCACAGCCAAGGAAAGTGCTACACCTGGGCACAGGTATTGTCACAGTAACAGCTGGAGCTCAGAGGTGGCCTAGGTCCATGTGAGAAAGGGCATCACAGCTGTCTGGCACCAAGGAAATGTTATCTGAGGGAGAATGTCACTATTCCATGAGGCTAATGCCAATCCCTGATGCATATATTGAATTCTGATCAAGCTTTTATCGAGTTTTCTCCTCGAGGGCCAGGTGGCTCCCTCAGTGTCCTTCTGAGGAAATGAAGCAGAAGACAGGTAATTGTGATAAGACAGTAGGAGGTGAACAGTTTGGGGGCAGTGAGTGGGGGTGGAGAGGGAAGTCCCACGAGGGCCTATTTAAGTCTCCAGAAGCCTGAGGACAAGATGGAAAGAAGTCTGGGGTCCCCTGTGAACAGGAGGAGAAAAGCACGCAGGCACATCGCTCCAACTTTACTCAGGAGGACTCCCTCTAGGGCGAGTTCAAATGAAGGCTCCTAAAGACGGGAGGACATGCGGGACAGCAAGGAGAGGCAGCTGGCGGGTGTGTGAGCAGTCGGGAAAGTCTGAGTCTTTGCATAGTTTCTGAACCAACTCCACGTTGCTTGAAACATAAGACATGTTTCCCCAGAGGCGAGGCCAGATTCTTTAAAGATTGGTCATGATGAATAGCCTTCTCATGGCTTCACCGAACTTAGGTTTCATTGGAATTGAGTTACACTTTGCTGCTTTGAGCATACAATACCCCTCCTCCTGCTGGGAGCGAGCACCCCCACTCGCCGTGGCCGTAACTCTGCACTGTAATAGAATAACTGTCAGAACCACTAGGCATCAGTTCTGACTCCTCTTTCCTTGTTAATGTTGGACAATGCCTTAGACGTGTTTAAAAAGAAATGCCCTGGTATTCTATTCCAGAAGCCACACATAGCAACCTGGGCCCTTGCAGACCCCACTTGGCTTACTTTATTTTTTTGCACGTGCAAACCTATAGTTACAAAGATGCATGGGCTGCAATTCCCAAGCCAGGAGAGGAGAACAGAAAAAATGATCCAAAGTCTGCGATTACTTGCAGGCTTACTATGTGCCAGACAGCCTGAACATCATGCAGTGACCTCATTTAATCTGCACAACAGCAGAAAGTAGGTGTCAGTTTCCCCATTTTACAATCAAGGACATTTGATTATGTAACCTGCCTGAGATCACACAGCTTGAAGGGGAAGAGCCAGGACTCACACTTAGGACTCATGCTGAAGCTTTGTACACTGAGTTGGGAAAAAATATTTATAAACAAAAATAAAAAAATATCGCCCTTGAAAGCATGTCTCCGAAAGGGTAAGACTTGAGACATTGCTAACAATTTGCCGTAACTGCTCTGGGTTCTTGGCTTGACGAGCAGAGACGTTCTTGTCCTCCTTCCTTCTCCTGGATTGTCCCTCTGCAAAACCAGGCCACCCAGCCACCCTCCTCCCTGCAAATCACAGCCATCAATCCTACACACTCTTGTTCATCACACCCAGTTTTTCAGGCCCTTTAGGAGACAGAGGAGTAGTGGGACCGGTTGGCCATAAAATATCTTTATTTTGGGGGGTGGAGGGGAGAATCCTATTAATTTTATTTTTTATTGGTATTACAGCTATTACATTTTATTTTATTTTATTTTTTAATATACTTTTTGTTGTTGATAGTATTACAGGTATCTCCCTCTTCCCCTCCTTAATCCCTCTCCTCCCAGCCCCTACCCACTCCCCCATCTTCACTACCCTATTGCCCATATCCATGGGCTATGCCTATCCTATATAATAAAAGGGTAATATGCAAATTGACCCTAATGGCGGAACAACTAGGAATGACCAGTCGCTATGACACTCACTGACCACCAGGGGGCAGACGCTCAACACAGGAGCTGCCCCCTGGTAGTCAGTGTGCTTCCACAGGGGGAGCACTGATCAGCCAGAAGCCGGCTCCCCGAGGGCCTAAGCCGTTAGTTAGTCAGACATCCCCCGAGGGCTCATGGGCTGCCAGAGGGATATCTGACTGCCAGCTTAGGCCCAATCCTCTGGAGAGCAGGCCTAAGCTGTCAGTCAGACATCCCCAGAGGGCTCCCGGAATGCATGAGGGCGCAGATCAGGCTGAGGGACCCTCCCTCCCCCACCCCCCCACCCCCAGTGCATGAATTTTCGTGCACCAGGCCTCTAGTAAGTATATAAGTTCTTTTTTTTTTTTTTAATATATTTTATTGATTTTTTTTACAGAGAGGAAGAGAGAGGGATAAAGAGTTAGAAACATCGATGAGAGAGATACATCGATCAGCTGCCTCCTGCACACCCCCCACTGGGGATGTGCCCGCAACCAAGGCACATGCCCTTGACCGGAATCGAACCCGGGACCTTTGAGTCCGCAGGCCGACGCTCTATCCACTGAGCCAAACCAGTTTCAGCAGTATATAAGTTCTTTGGTTTATCTCTTGTCCCCCCAATCCCATGTCTAGGTATGTCAGTCTGTTCCTTGCCTCCAAGCTTCGGGTTTTATTTTGTTGGTCAATTCATTCTGTTCATTAGATTCCACAAATAAGTGAGATCATGTGACATCTGTCTTTCTCAGATTGGAAAATATTATGCTAAGTGAAATAAAATATCTTTCTCCCATGAATATTCCTCTGGGGTGGTAGACTTCTCGGCTGCCCGGAGCTGGGAGCCTAGTAACGCCTGTGAGCTGGGCAGAGAGCCTTTCTTCCTACCCGACTCTAAAGGAAGTTTGATTGCATCCTGTGGAGCTGAAAGGGGAACGGACTCTGCAGATTAGTTGTCAGTTTTGACTCTTGCCTCTGGTTCGGCGGTGGGATGATTGATTTGCCTCCCTATCACGGAGACTTCCTCTTTCTCACACGCGGATGCCTACTGGACCCTTCAGAGGCCACTCGTCAAGTAAATGAGGCCCTTGAAAACAACCGAATGAACAACCTCCCTCTCTTTACAATTTTAATCGATTCTTTCATTTTGCCCTCACTCTTGGCGGGTGACTTGGCATTTTAAATGCACACCTTTCCTCCATGGTGCCCTCTTACCTGCTCCCGGCGCCTTCCACCTGCTCGTGGAGCAGAATCAATACTCTGTTATTCTCTGTCATTTGGATGTTACTTTGTGCAAACAGTAGCTTAAAAAAAATAATTCCACCAGGAGCTCTGCTGTCCACACAAATCAACAACCACGGGAACCAAGAAGTGGATTACTACCGAAATCCTTTTTGTTCTAAATTGTAATCAACTATATTGGATGCGAGGTTTGTCCATTTAAAAAATTTAATAATGGGTTCTGGTCCTCCTGGTTCTATAAAAAGGGCATTTATAAATATTAATATGGAATAGCAGGGAAAGAACAATACATAACAATAATGAGAATCACGAAATCCCATCACATTTGACACTGTCATATCACCAGCTTAAGGATTAGCAAGTTAACCTTAGAGTTAAAAATATTGCTTCATGATTAAAAGAAAAACCTCAGAATGAAAAAAAAAAAGCTCCTTGTTGCATTATATATTCCTTTTGGCTTCCTTATTTTTCTTCAGGTTATGGGATCACTGCTTTGATTAACATTTTGGGGGAGAGTGGGCTGAAGGGAAGGTGGTGGGTTGACTTATCTGCATTCTTTCTTGCCCAAGTCGTGCTGAGCTTGGCTTTTGTCTAATTCTAACCCCTGACACTGCTTGAGTCAAAGGCCTGGTGACTAATACCCCCCTTTTAGCTGTTTTTATTATTATTATTTAATTCACCCGAAGCTCCATTTTAAATGATAAAGTTACCCAAGGTGTCAGTTTTCACCAGTATTTCTAAATACATCTAGTAAAAATACAGCAATTTCATAGAAAATCCAAGCTATTGAGATCTAATCACTGCTTAAGCTGTGGCTTTATTCAAATCTGGATCACCAATATGGCTTAAGATGTAAATGAAGTGCAGAGAGTAATAAAGCAAGAAAATCTCCGATGGCCTTTCTCTCTGCTATTTGATGCCTGGGCCCTTATCAGTCAATTAATGCCGCTAAACTTCAGTGGCAGCATCCGTGTAAAAGCCCCAATGGTGGCTGTCCTCCTCCAGCCTCAGCCAAACAAAACACACTTTCAGGAGCCTTAATATGAAACGGGAAAAAAAAGGTCAAAATAGACGGGCTTTGCCAAATAAATCCCGAAGATCCATTCTCATTTCCACCCGTGGATCTTTTAAGTCCTCCTGGATGCTCTTTATGATATGTTGATCCACATTTAGTTTCATTAAAACTTTGTGACTTGGTATTTTTCACCCTGATAGCTTCCCTAAACTAGTTCTCAGAGTGCTCGCTAAGCCGCTCTGCATAAAACTACTTTGCTGTCATGGTGGCTTCTAATATCACCTCCACACAGGCAGCGGCCGTTCTGGAAATGAACCTGATCTACATGCATTCCATCTGAGCTTGGAAGTACTTTGCCTTTGCTTTCACTGGGTGTCTCAGGAGGGAGAGGTGCCGTCCTCCGCAGCCCCCACTCTAAGCCCTCCTGAAACCGAATGCTAAACGATCTACACCCCCTCCCCCCCCCCCCCCCCCCCGTATTTGTTCTGGAAGCAATCTACACAGAACAAGACTGTTATCTTGCTAAGGTTTCCAACTGGGATTAACAGATGCAAAAACATCTGGGAGGAGGGAGAGAAGGAGGGGCGCAAGGAAGGGAAAAGAACGAAAATGAAGGTCTCTTCCAACAATGGTAATGGTATGGCAAATACACAGGAGAGTCAAACTAAGCTAAAGAAGCAAGAGGATTCCCAGAGGGGCACCCCAAGAACCTGGCTTAGAGTGGTAAAAGGGGAGGAAAGCCACTCTGCGCTCCTGGCTGTCCAAGCTGGCTGGGCCCCACTCCGTGCAAGAGCTCCCAGTGTTCCCCTCCCCCCTGGATCTGACCGAAGCCTTTATTTCTTTATCAATCGCTGTGGTCAGTATGCGCTCCTGTAGTCAACAGAGCTACTGGCAAAGGTTTCTAAAGAGGTGAAGATCATTTTTTTTTTCCCTAGGGGAAAAGGGGACGAAACATAAAATAAATAAATAAACCAGCAAGGCACAATAACCAGGTTTGAGTCCCAGCTGAGTCCCCAAAAGTTCCACCCATCGTGACAGGTGGACAGCCTTGGTTAGCATCCACTTTCTGGGGTACAGTGTGGGAAATCGGGCCTTCCTTTAGCTGACCTTGCCTTTCTCCATAAGCTTTGTGTCAGGTGTGGGAGGTGTTGGCTAAGACCTGACCAGGCCTGCACATACATTTATAAACAGTCAGGCTTTGCCATCAAATCCACCTGGATTGGAAACCTGACTCTTTTGGGAACTGGCTGTGTGACTTTGGTACCTTCTCTGAGTCTCGGTGTCTTCATTTATAAACGCAGGTGATGACAGAGCTCTCTGTGAGAGTTGATAACTTACGTGGAGCACCTAGCCTGATGACTTACGGGGAGCACCATCAAGTATGCCTGGCACATACTTGATGCTTAATACATGACAGTTAATATAATGAAACTTATTGTTGTCTTATGACTCTGCAAATACAGAGAGCTGGGCTGTTCATGACTGTTCACTGGGACTACTGAACAAAACATGATGCATCCTGAAGCGCGAACCTCCGCTTTGTTGCTGAACTGGAACCAAACTGCACCTGGATGCCCCATTAGTTGGGAATCACTCTCCACGCCCCATCCCTCACCAGATTGTATGTTGTAGAAAGATGTGACAACCAGAGGCAGGCTCGAGTTCCCAGGAATGTTGGGGGAAGGTGCAAGGGCCTTTAGGAGAACTCAGAATGGCACAGTGGGCTCTGCTTGGGGACTGTAACTCCACCTGCCTTACCCTCTTTGCTCTCCCCAGGACACTCCAGCCACCCAACAGCTATGGAGCATGCTCAGTTCTGTTTTCCTTGTTGAGAATCAGTAACCTCTGGGAATCTGGTTCAGAAAAGTGAAGCCTTGTGATGAGAAATTGATGGGTGCCACGGTCAGAAGGTTGGAGGAGGAATCAGTCGTAGGGGGTGTCCTATAATACGGAATAATCAGGTGTTGAGGTGTGGCTTCTCCAGGGAAGCGTGCTGGTCACCCAAGCATGAGAAATTAGTCACCTCCTTGTGGGTTGCATCAAAGTATCTGATATCTGGGGTGCTAGGAAAGGCCTCCCTCAGAGTCGTAGGTGGAGAGAGCATTGGGCAGAGAGGTGGGGACTCCTGTCCTTGCTCTGCCACAGAAGGGCCAACTTCACTTTTCTGAACCCCAGCATCTTGGAAATGAGGTGGTTGACCCTAGTAATGGATTATCTCTGAAGCGTGAGATTCTGGGGAGAGCTTCTACTCCCCACTTGGAACACCTCTACTTGTTTTAAAAAATTACTTTTAACAACATAGAATCCTTGCATTATTTTTACAGTATAAACTTGTATTGAAAATGATGCTAAACGGCTAGGCCTAAATATCCTATAACAACCAAAGAAAATGGTTTGTCTGGGTTCTAGAGGCAGCCAGGGAAAGACAGCATTTGGCACAGCCCAGCATTTGAGCTCTTGCCATGACCAAGACAAGGTGGGACCTGGAATATTATCACCAAGAGCATCAGATGAAATTGGGCCTATAAAATCCAGATCCTACTGAGACCTGCTTCTCACAAACTGCATGGTCATATGCCCCATCCATCTCCCTCCCCTAACTCTGCCGTTCCTTTCAAACATCTCCTGGCACCATGAAATGGCTCTCTCGGGGGAAGGGGAGCTGCCCTGCAGTCTCTCCTGGCTTGGAGAGTGGCCCCTATTGCTCAGGCAAGGGTTACAGATGATCCTTCAAGATGAAGGTTCATTTGTACTTTGCAAAGAGTGAGCCTGCCTCCTAGCAGCTTTAGTCTATAATTGAGGCCAGGGGTTTACTCCCAGTGACCAGCCTTTTCTGGACCAAGGTGACCCCCCCCCCAGGGTACCCAAGCCCTTCTCCCCACTTCATGCCCATGTCCTTTCACCAAAAGGTCACCAAATGGTTTCGATCACTAGTCTGCATATCAAACCCAGCTGCACATCAGAAGCCCTTGGTTAGAGAGTTAACACAGATTCCTGAGTCCCATCCTAGGAGGTTCTGGTTTAATAGGTCTGGGTGAGACCCAGCATCCTCATTTATTAGGAAGCACTCCAGGTATTTAGGATGCCACCAGGCCACTGATACCTGCTGTGACACATTGCCCGATGATTCCCTTAGGGCTTCCCAGGTGCAGCGGTCTGGATGCAGCCAGGTGAACTGAAAACACGAATCCCAGCCTGCCAACGCACCACACACAGGTGGGTATCAGTGATGAGAACTCCACATGAGGCTGTGGACGTTTTGACAATGCTGAGGGTGCCTCCCGCTGACCCTACCCACAATGCCCCTCTTCCCCCTCTGCCCTCTCCCCTCCACCCAATGGCAAGTTAATGCACAGATGGAACAAACCTCCCAAAGCAAGAAAAGCTCTGCATGAGGCATTCTTGGCTTCCGGAGAACTCAGTCCAATTTGCCACCAATATCCAGGCTGGCTTTTGATTATGTTGATGATTAGGACTGTAAACAAAACAGCCTTTCTCTACTAATTAATTCCCTTCGAAGAACTCTGAAGGTCTTTAATTACACAGTTTGAAAAGCAGCGGTTACCCGATCGGCCGATGGGCCTGTGCGCTCCTCTCTCTGCCCACCTGAACGCAGTATTTTCTTGTTTCCCCTGCTTCACACACCTAGGATGGGCTGCAGCAAATCCTGTCAACCAAACGCCTGCCGAAAGTGCTCTGATGTCAGGTATAAAGAACACCACCTACAGCTTAATGTCTGAAAAAAATTCGGAGGGCTGCAAACAATGAAGGTTTTTGTCTTCTTAATGCCCAGTATGCAATCGAGTGGAAATGCTACTTCCATCTGTAATCTACGAATGAAATTAAAGTTGTTGAAAGACAGAGTGAACCAGAAGCTTTTGTTTCTTTGCAGAACAGGAAAAATTTAAACCATTAAATGTTTTAGCAGATTTACTAAAATTCCAATTAAATCATGAAATCTATTATTGCAGAACTCTGAGAGAACAGTGTCTTCCTTCTCTCTCTCTCTCTCCTCTCTCTCTCTCTCTCTCTCTCTCTCTCTCTCTCTCTCCCTCCCTCCACTCCTTCCCTCATGCCCCTCCCCAACACACATATGATATCAGCAAACCAAAGTCTGCCCCTCCCATATTTAGCCTCATTCTATTCCACCTGTGGGAAAATCAAGGTGCAGACAAGGGATACACAAGCTTGACGGGGAATGAGGCCAGCTCAGCAGTGGTTTTGCAGCACGGCCTAGGCCAGCCCTTGGAAAAACAAACAAACAAACAAACAAACACGGCAATTTGCCCCACATGAGGGTTTCAGGGCCCCCAGTGGGTGGAGGCAGCCCGGCTGGAGCAGGAAAGCATCGGGAGCTCATTCGTGGGGAGGGAGTGAGATCTGCTATACAAGAGCACCCTCTGTCAGCTGGCACAGAGGGCCAGCTGGAGAGGCCTGTGGCCTGGAGTCAGAGAAAGGACCCGAGAGCCTGGGTACAAAGCCGATGGGGCTGGGGCCAGGCAGGAGGGAGATTCTATCTTCAAAACTAGACAGAACACTCACCTCTGGAACAATAGCCAGTGCAGGCAGGGGCGATGCTGATTTTCCAAGGGCTCTCCATGTTAATCCGTCCCACCAAATCCAGCCACTAGGAGCCTGAATGGTCCTCCAGACACCCATTCAGTAGAAAATGACGGGTGATTTTTGCCCTTGTCTCCGGAGATCTCCGGTGAGCACCGCTACTCTGGCTGACATGTGTTTGTAAAGATAAAGCACCAGGCTACTTTGGGGGCCCTCCCAGGCTATTACAAAGAGCAAGTGGTGCCAACTCGGGCTCTGCATGGCTTTTTAGACTTGAGCTGTTAATTTTTTTCATATACGCACCTCTTTCTGCAAAGGATTTGAAGCATCTTACTATAAAGGCAAACACAATAAGTTTATTCAACTAAAATTAGAAAAGCAAAGCCATGAAAAGAGGGAAGACACAGGCACTGACTGTGAAGTGTAATAGTTACAGTGATTTAGCATCATATTAGGTTTGAGCTTCCTGGCAGCCATAGCAAAAAGGATACCCAATTAGATGGTCCGTATACCCTGCTAGAAGGAAGTGGAATAAGAAAGAGACATATACATTTTTTTCTGGCATTAAAGTTTTTTGTTTTTTTTTTTGGAGACTTCATATGGGAACACTGAAAACATCATACAGTGTGTATGACAATCATTTTATATACAAATGCAGAGGCTATTCTGGTACAGCTATTTCTTGCTATAATCCTTGGTGCTTGGCATACATCAGTCACAACTCAATGATAAATTTTAATGAAAGAAAACAGCAAGGGAAGAGGAGTAGCTTGACAAATGTGATTCAGATTTTAGCTCTTCCGTATTTCAATCGTTTGTTTGGTGCATTAGGTAGTTAGGTACCAACTAAATGTCAGGTTTTAGATGTGGGGGTTAGAGCAGTGAACAAGCTGACAGAGGCCTACTCTTGAGGTCTGATGTAGCATGATACTACGAAAGAACTTAGCATCCTCAGAGGGGTGGGTGGATAGCAGGCAAGCTTCCTTTAACTTAGTTGCTGCAGTAGATAGAATGCTTTCAGATGTAAGTCTCAGAAATCCCACTTCATGTTGCCTTAAACAGTAAGGAAATGTAGTGCCTTTGATTTAGCAGCTCAACAATGCTTTGTCTACCTTCACTGCTGGCACCGTCCTCAGGCCTATAGCAGTGTGGCTGAGGCAGTTCTGGAGTCACAAGGACATGACGACCTTCAGAGCAGGGCAGGAGGCCATTGCTTCCTGTGGTTTTCACTGGGGATGGAGGAAGTATTTTCCAGCTCCTGTCCCTACCCCATTCAGCAGACTTCCCCTTTTGTCTCATTGCCCAGAATTAGCCCACATGCCCATTCCTGAGCCAGTCCTGGCAAGGGGGATGGGGTCACCCTTAGACCAATCAGGCCACCCCTGGAGCTGGGGCTGGAGTTAGCCTCCCTTGTACTTGGCCAGGTGGAGAAGGAGGATACTTGAGCAAAATTGGGGTTATGTTAGGCAGGAAAAAGAGGGCTGGGGGAATAAAGGAATGCTGGATAGGCAGTTATCACTGCCGTTTTTCATCTCTAAATACCACCTCCCTGGAATGTCGAGGTTAGTGTAGGTGAACAGTCCTCAAGGGTTAGAACATCCATCTGCTTGTCTTTCTCAGAAAAAGAACATTCTTACTATTGCCTTCTTTTTTGAGTTAGACTTATCATTTATTTTTTTAAATATATTTTTATTGATTTCAGAGAGGAAGGGAGAGGGAGAAATAGAAACATCAATGATAAGAGATAATCATTGATCAGCTGGCTCCTGCACGCCCCCTACTGGGAGTCGAGCCCACAACCTGGGCATGTGCCCTGACAGGGAATCAAACCATGACTTCCTGGTTCATAGATCGATGCTTAATCACTAAGCCATGCCAACCAGGCTATATTTATCATTTCTCCACTTCCTCAGTTTAGGTCTTTACTTCCATTTGTATACATTAAAAATAAATTCTCATACCTCCAGTTTTACTCAGATCTAATCCATTTCCCACATTGTTAGTACAATCTTCTTAAAAAAACAATTATATGACATTACTCCTCTGCTTAGCAACTTCTTTGATTTCCTATTGCCTACAGTATAACATTAACAATCTTTGCATTAGCACACAAAAATTAAATACGTAGGTATATACTTAACAAATATGTGCAAGGTCTATATAAGGAAAATAAAAATACTCTGATGAAAGAAATAAAAGATCTAAAAAATGAAGAGATGTTCATGATTATGGCTAGGAAGACTCAAAATACTTAGGATGTCAGTTCTTCCCAACTAGATCTATAGACTTAATGTAATCTATAAATATCCTATCAAGTTATTTTGAGAATACAAACAAATTGATTAGAAAGTTTATATGGAAAAGCAAAAGGCCCAGAAGAGCCAGCACAATATTGAAGAAAAATAAAGTTGGAGGACTGATACTACCTGACTTTAAGACCTACAGTAAATTGTGATAGTGTGGTATTGGTGAAAGAACAGACAAGTAGATCAATGAAACAGAATAGACCATCCAAAAAACCCCAGACTCATAAAAATATAGTTAACTGATCTTTGACAAAGGAGTATAAGTAATGCAATGGAAAAAGAACAGTTTTTTTTTTTTAAATAAATGGTACTGGAACAACTGGGCATCTACATGCAAAAAAAAAAAAAATGAATCTAGACACAGACCTTACTAGTACACCTTCATAAAGATGAACTGAAAATGGATCATTGACCTAAATGTAAAATGCAAAACTGTGAAACTTTTAGAAGATAACATAGGAGAAAATCTAGATGACATTGGGTTGGGTGATGATGTTAAATATAATACCAAAAGCACAATCCATGAAAAAATGGATAAGTTGAAATTTATTAGAATTAAAAAATTCTTCTCTGCAAAAGATACTATTAAGAGAATGAAGAGACAAGCCATGCATTGCTAATAAAGGACTTGTATCCAAAATATACAAGGAGTTCTTAAAATTCAATAATAAGAAAACAAACAGCCCAATTAAAAAGTGGGTGGAAGATCTGAACAGATATCCCACCAAAGAAGATGTGCTTATGAAAAGATGATCTACATCTTAGGCTTTAGGGAAATGCAAATTAAAATGAGATACCACTACACACCTGTTAGAGTGGCCCAAATTGAGGAGAACACTGATAACACCAAATGCTGGCAAGGACATGCAACAACAGGAGTTATCATTCATTACTGATAAGGATGCAAGGATGGTACAGCTGCTTTGGAAGACAGTTCGGTAGTTTCATGCAAAGCTAAACAGTCTTACCGTATGATCCAGCAGTTGAGCTCTTTGGTATTTTACCCAGATAATTTAAAAATTTATGTCCATGCAAAATCCTGCCTTTTTCATAATTGCTGAAAACTTGGAAATAATCAAAATATCCTTCAATAGGTGGAATAGATAAACAGAGGTACATCCATACAATGGAATGTTATTCTGCAATGAAGCCATAAGAAGGCAATGGAGGGGGTGTATGCCCTTAAATACACATTGCTATGTGAAAGAACCAGTCCGAAAAGGCTACATGCTCTATGATTCCAGCTATATGACATTCTGGAACAGGCAAAACTATAGAAATAGTAAAAAGATCAGTGATTGCCAGAGGTTTCAGGGGAGGTGGGGAAGGAAGAAGAGAAGATTTTTAGGGAAGTGAAGCTATTTTGTATGATACAGTAATGGTGGGTACATGACATCAATCATTTGTCAAAACCCATCCAACATACAACACCAAGATTGAACCTAATGTAAACTATGGACTTTAGTTACTATTAATGTGTCAGTTCATCAATGGTAACGAATGCACCACACTAATGCAAGATGTTAATAGTAGGGGGAGCAGTGTACACTGGGGGAGAGTGAGGAAAGGAGGCAGTATGAGGAACTCTACTTTTTTTCCTGAAAACCTAACATTGCTCCAAAAAACAGCCTTTGGCATGACATGAAGATCCTGCGCTGTCAGGCAGTACCATTCTCCCCAGCTTTGCTTCACAAATTCTCTTCATACATCCTTTGCATTTTTTAACTTATTGTTCTTAAACACGCTATGCCGTTTTTTGTGTGTGTCTAACATGTACTAATGCACTTTTCTTAGAATACTGTTTATTTGTTTTTTATTCACTGACTGGCAAACTCCTATCCATTTAGTAAACATTGCTTGTAGGCCTACTATGTGCCAGACCTATCGAAGTCCCTATCTTAGAGAAGTCCACAGTCTACTGGAGAGACAACTCAGACAACCAGTATTTTACTGAAGTGTTCAGGTTCATTTGTTCTTGCGGATTAGGCTACAGTGTCAGAATTAGCCTCATGGTTATAAGATGGCTTCTGGAAACTTCCATGTTTCTTCAGATGGTAATATCACCACCCAATGATAGAAGGATAAAATGCATGTTGGAGTATCAACCACCACGTGTATTACCAATGTATATATTTCCAGGTAAGTGTGTGCCCATTCTTCAGGGTAACAAGTGAGGCTAAGGGCAGCTCAGGAATTTGGGTGATGTTGTTCGACTGGAAGAACAGAGACCTGGTTCCAGGACCTGGGAATAGTCAAGCTGTCCGTATGGCCTGAAAGTGAGGCAAGTTCACGGTGGCACACAAACTGAGTCTGAATCAGAGCTTGAGCCAGAAGAGGAGACAGACCAGCTCAGACTAAGGGAAGGAAGGGAAGAAGAGTTAGAGGAGAGCCACTGCCAAACTCTGGGTAGTGTGTTGCCAAACAGCAATGGATTGTGAATGGGCACTTAACGATGGGCCAGGTCGCATTTATTACATCATGTTATTCTTCAAACCTCTATGGAGTAAATATCATTGCCTGCATTTTACAGATGAAGAAACAGCAGCTCAGAAAGATTAGGTAACTGGTCCAAGACACCCCTCCTCACCCAGGGCTAGTGGTCCTGGAAGAGGGTGCCCCAAGACACAAACCCACAAGGCTGGGGCAGGCAGGCTCAGCTCCATCTTAAGAATCAGGGCAACATGCTATCATCTCGAGAAAGCAAACAGGCTTGGCAGTGAAATGTAAAGGCGTGTTAGGTAACAGACTTAGCGGGGAATGTTTGCAGGCTCACGTGGTTCACTGACCTCCCCTAGAAACATCTCAGTTCACAATAACATTACACATTTCGTTCTAAATGTGTAAATAGGAAGCTACGTGGGACACTTTCTGCCAATCTCTGAAGGCAGAGAAATAGGGCTGTGGCCAGAAAGCGGTACTGGGGGGAGTGTTCCTAAGTGGGGACCCAGGGGACTGTGGGAGGCTGGCAGTGCCCTGCTTCTGGCCAGCAGATGAGAGGGAGGAAAGCTGTGTCCGGTGTTGCAAGCACAGGGCCAGGGCGTGAAGGGTCCGGGAGCTGTGGGGCAACGCGGTGAACCTGCGGCACCCCTGCCCTGAGCTAAGAGGAAGGGCAGCAGCGTGTGAAGGATGTAGCAGAGGAAACAGTATCGCGATGCTAAGGCCTCCTCTTTCCTGGTGTTATTAATTCCATTCGGAACACACAGAGCGATGTGAGAGGCGGCCCTGTGGTGGGGCCTGCTAATTACCGCCAGCCTCCGAGGGCACCGAAGGTTCCAAAGCGATCCTGTGGGTTTCTCGACCAAGCTCCCCGAGGTTCCTACAGATGGTATCTGCAAGCACTTTGGAAAGATGGAGGAGGATGAAATATGTTTCATGCCTCCAAATCGGGGATGAATCAAAGGTCAAGTGGAAGATCAAGCCCAAGTTAACAGGCCTGAAAGTATAGTTCACTCCTTGGCTGCCAAGGGCAGGAATGAAGAGGGTCTTGACGGTGTTGATGCAGCCCTACCCCAGCATGGGAGTCACTGTCCAATACCCTGGGAGGTGGTCTGGACAGAGAACCCGGAGATCGTCTGGGAATGGGAAACTGCTAAGTCATCTCAAAGACCGCACTTTCAGGTCTGAGCGGAGGCACCCTAACTGGGAAACAGGCTGTAGGATGGCCCGAGCCTCTCACTAACGCTTAGCCCTTGGCTGCTATTTGTGCTCCTATCTCCTTCTGTGTCCTCTTCTCTTCCTGTGAGGACACCGGCCATTCAATTCAGGGCCCACCTTATTCCCATAGGACCGCATCTTAACTGATTATACAAAGACTCTATTATCAATTAAGGTCACATCCTGAGGTTCTGGATGGACATGACTTTGTGGGGGGACACTATTCTACTCAGTACAAATGGTAAACCTTTTTCAGGGAGATGGAGCAGTTTTTGCACAGGCCCTCCAGGTAGGAAAGAGCTTGGAGGTTTGGGGCCAGGAATGGAACAGAATCAGGGGCTCGCGGAGAGAGAAGCAAAGCCAGATCATGGAGGGAGAGGAATGAGGCACCACGGATGCAGGCACGGAGAGACCGGGAGGAGCAGAGACCTTGAGGAGGTGGCCAGCATAGGCTTCCAGAGTTGGCTTGTGAAGGGGGCGAGTTCCGGACTGGAGAAGAGGAACATTAGCACAGAAGCAGGTTGGTCTGATGGCAAGGAAGTGAGAAGAAATGCTTTCCAATGGCTTCTATTTTCTCAACTGAATAGGAGATCGCTATGAGGTGGAGGGACGGGAGAGAAGAAAGCTATGGTGGCCCCGGGGAGCAGAGATCATGCTAACCAGGAGTGCTAGGCAGTGCCAGGAGCCTTTCGAGGTGGGAGGGCCACTAGAATATGCCCATTCTGCGTCCTTCCCACTGCATGTACCTGGCTCAGACCACAGCACCACCTCTATGTGACGGCAAACCGCCTCTGACTGGCTTCCCTTCCCCCTGCCTTGCTCCTGCTCCTGTCTATTCTCCACATGGTGGTCACCCTAGTCATTCTACATCCACAGGGCACCACACCCCAGTCCAAACACTTCCAATAGTTTCCCACGGCCGTCAAGATGCAACCCAAGCTCTTTTTTTTATTAAACATATTTTTATTGATTTTAGAGAGGAAGGGAGAGGGATAGAGAGATAGAAACATCAATGATGAGAGAGAATCATTGATCAGCTGCCTCCTGCACTCCCCCTACTGGGGACTGAGCCCACAACTCAGGCATTTGCCCTTGGCCGGAATCGAACCTGGGACCCTTTAGTTCGAAGGCCGACGCTCTATCCACTGAGCCAAACCAGCTAGGGCCAAGCTCTTTTTTAAAGTTTATTTTTCAATTGCAGCTGGCATGCAATATTGTATTAGTTTCAGGTATAATCACCCAGAACTCTTTAATGTGGCCCTGAAGGTCCTGTAGGAGCTGGTCTGTGCTTGCTTCGCAGTTGCGTTTGTTGCCACTTTCACTCCAAATTCTGCCTTTCAAACACCCAGAATGCCTGTAAGTTCCTGGAATGTGCTGTACTCTCTCTCCTCCAAGGCTTTGTACTTGGGATTCCCTCTTCCTGAAATACTCTTTCTCCTCCTGCTCCCGCCTCCTGCTCTGTCTGTCCTTCTCTCCCCCTCTCATCCTGGTCTCCCCATCCCCCAGCTTTTTGTGCCATTCCTCCACTTTGAGTCTGGGTAGGTTTCCTCTATGCTTCTCTTGTTAGAGCAGTTACTACATTATAATGGAAATGCATCTTTATTTTAATTTGAGCCTCATAAAATTAACCCCCCCCCTTAATACCATACCTATCTTTAAGTACTTTTTAAAAAATATATTTTATTGATTTTTTTTACAGAGAAGAAGGGAGAGGGATAGAGAGTTAGAAACATTGATGAGAGAGAAACATCGATCAGCTGCCTCCTGTACACCCCCCTCCCCCCCTCCGGGATGTGCCTGCAACCAAGGTACATGCCCTTGACTAGAATCGAACCTGGAACCCTTCAGTCCGCAGGCCGATGCTCTATTCACTGAGCCAAACCGGTCAGGACTCTTTAAGTACTTTTAAAAATCTGTTAGCTTTATTTTTTCAATAAGTGAAAAGATTAGAACAGGTCCTGTCTGCACTGAAGGTAATTCAAAGCTGTAGAGCAGTTGACTCGGCTTGCCTTCAAGGCCCAATGCGACTGAACCTTATCCTGGTGACTCTGCGTGGCCTTCCGGACTCAGCTACCATTTCAGCTCGGGTTCTCCGCTGGACTTCTGACTTTCCACGGGAGGCTGCATGAACCTCTGTGAGGGCTCCCCTGCATGAACCTCTGTGAGGGCTCCCCTCAGGATAATTGCCGCTGTCTTTAGCTCCTGCCCACCTCCTGTCTTTTCGGCATCTGCGGTTGCTGTTATTCTGTTGTAGATGATGTTTTTCTTTACAAATGTCTTCCAGCTTCTGAAAGCCTTGGAGCAATGCACGTGGGTAGTCTCTTGGGTCACTTGATTTTGAGTTTCCAGAAATTCTTTCTTTAGCTGCTCTTTAGCGTAAACAACTTGGCCCCAGGTCTGACACTTACTCTGCCTTCCAGCAGGGCCCCCAGGAAACACTCCACTGACGCGAAGGTTGTCCTAGGATGGCTTCTCAAATGCCACTGGGAAAAGGGCAGATTTGTTTTGTCTCCTTCCTATTGGCAGGCCCTCTGATTTTGGCTCATGCAGCCCCAGGTCCTGCAGACCCACCAGATATTCCTTCCTCAGTTCTAGCCTTCACAGCAGGGAGTTCCCACCAGCTTCCGCGTTATTAGCGGCTAAACTCAGCTTCCTTTAGCCCTTCTGCACCACGTTCTAATCATGTATTGATTGACATGCGCTAGGTATAACAAAACAGGCACAATGCATTGACCTTTGCGAGTTCATCTATTGCTAAAATGGAGGATATACTTCCCATCCTCCCCCCCGCCCCCTTTTTGTGTGTCAACCTCAGATCCTATAAATTCTTGTTGGGACAATGCTGCATTACTAATTTGTTCATTTCTGAATGCACACTTATTTTGTGGCTCAAAAGAAACTATTGGCTCTTTTTTTCCTCCCCCAGAATGCAGTTCTCATCTCTGTAACCTGCAGTGTAGTAGATGGTGTACTGATGTTGACCATTTCCTCCAGCAGCCTCCGTGCAGCCATGCTCTCCAGGCTTCCGGACGTGAGCATGGGTCGGCTGCTCAGATGCACTCGTGGGGGCCCGAAGGCGGCAGTGAGCCAGCCCTCGTTTCTGTGTTTTCTGCTGGCAAGCACCGTCACGACGCCCATTTAGTTTCGCTGTGTCCAATCACTAGCTTCGTGTGTGTGGAAAGCCGTGATGGGTCAGCCATTTGCTGGTGTGGATTCAGTGGGCACGTGGGTGGCTTCCTGCAGGTGCCAGTGGTGTCGTGGTTCTGGAGTTGGGGGCAGGGCAGTAGCTTCTGGCTCTGGCACGGAGCTGCCTGGCTGCAGAAGGCGCAGCTCTGTGGGTGACTGGGTTCTGCAGAGCAGTATCGGGGGCATCCTGGGAAGGTTAAACTTAGAGCTTGTCTCTTCACCCTCCCAGTAGTTCTGGGAGCCCTTTCATGCCTTGTAATAAGTCCCTTTCTGCTGAAATGAGCTGGAATAAATTCTGTTCATGGCAACAGGACCCTGGCTGATGTACCATGGGAGTAGTTACCTGCAATATTAAGTATAGCTTCTGGTTACAAAGATTTTAAGGCAAGAGACTCTGTGGGGAAACACGGGACCTGGTTGGAATACCTGGAAGGAGGATTCTCCCAAAGGTCGGGGGCCTCTGAGGGGACCTTGCCGAAGGCGGCAGCCCCTGCCTTGACTTTTCCAAACAAGTCCGATCCCCGGGGTGTTTTGCTAGAATCTGTATGTTTAGTCTTTTAGACCCGACCTTGTAGAAGCATATACTTCCTCAAGGATGCTTACCCCGCTGACTGTACCTAGAGGTTAATTTGAGTTCCAGCTGTTATGACAATAAGGGCCAAAGGAGGCAGGGGAACGGGGCTACTTGGCGGCGATGGCCCTCTCTGTCACAGAGACGTGTGAGAGTCATCATTCATCCGTCGTTCAGGGTCTGGGGGTCAGCCCCGGCAAGAATCAGCTATGTAAGATGTGTGTGTGTGGGGGGGGGCAGATTTGTGCTTTTTATTGGTAGCTGCAGCTAAAGCCTGGCTCTTGCCATTTTGGGTGCATACACAACCTTCTGCGACAAACCACCAGCAGGATTTTCGAGGGCTGGGTGGGAGGCAGAGTTTTGGAGACCTTAACTTTCACATGAAACTTGAACTCAGCCTAAAACTCAACCCTTAAATGTATCGCCTGCAGGTGGGATTCTCCCGCCACACCCACTGGTGGTGAACGGCCTCTCCCCATTCTCCCTGTTCTCTCCCTCCTCCTCGCCCTCCTGCGGGAGACCTTCAGGACCACCCTCCTCACCCACCACACACACGGGGGAGGAGTCCATCTGTAAAGAAGCAGCACAATCGAAACAGCTAAAGTTTCCAGGGAGCAATGCTGATGAGATCTCCAGTAGAGAAGGGTGCTTATTTTTATGTGAAAAACACTGGAGCGAGAAAGTGATGCCCTTGGCGGGGAGAGGGGTTGACAAGAGCAGGTCCGGGAATGGGCGAGCCACTCTTTCTCCATGGGTGTGGGTTCCATTTCGCTACAATTTTAAGATCAGGTAATACTTGCTCATGGTACAAAATTCAAAGCTGAAAAGGGGACACAGGGAGCCTCCTGCCACCCCTGAGCCCACCTGCCTGGCTCCCCACCCAGCGGCCAGCTCACTTTCCCAGGGGGGTGTCTCTGATCCTGGGACTGTGTGGAAGGCTCCACAATGGTGGAAAGAGCTAGGAAGAGTCTGTGGTGGAGGTGGGGGTGGGGGCGGGGGCGGGACGACAGGGATTCCAGACCCACCTGGCTGGTGCCTGGCTGAGGGACAGCGTGGACAGGACAGCCGTGCTTGCCCACTCCTGGCCACTTGATGCTCAGGAAATAGCCGAGTCCCTGTGACTAGGCCTGTGACTTTCTCTTTAGCATTATTTCCTGTTAGGCTTTATGATGTGGTAGTTTATTCCCACAGCTTTCCCTTCAGCTGCACACGAGAGTGCTTACGGATGAAGGTTTGTTTGTATCTGTCATGTTTCTGTCTTTCAGGATCCAAATGTGTGCATTGGGGACAGGGGACTGTTTGTTTTTTAAACTAAGTGGAACTGCCAAACATCCTTTACCTAGACCGTGGAAAGTTTACACAAGAGAAATCTGTGCCAGAGAGAGAGAGAGAGAGCCTGAATAATCCTTTGGCAATTCGGGGTGTGACACAAGATTCTCTTCTTTCTTACCATTTCTGTGCCTTATTCCTGATCATTTCAGGGCCTGCTATGTTTCTTGCTATGAGAATTATCATCAGCAGCTTTCAAAATGACTTAGCGGTTAACCCCCTCCAGAAATCTTAAGACATTATTCTTTTCTTCCCCAAATTTCCCATCTCTAAGCCTTCTAATTCTCCTTCAAATATCCATCTGTAAAGTTAATACAATCCAATAAGAAAATAACGTGCTCTTGAGACGCTGACATGCTCAGAGCCATTTTATCCTGCCTTGAAGCCTGGGAAGTTTGAATTTTCCTTAGGCTAAGAAGAGGGGAGAAATAATAGAATAATTCACTGTACTGTAACAATTAAATCCAGCAACTTAACATTGCGCACTGGTAAACATATAATGCTCACAACAACCAAAGGTCTCCCATGTATTGACAGACGAAACCGATGTTATAAACCTAAACCTCCTATTCTGAACCACATTCCTAAATGCAAATGAGCATCCAAGCATGTTGCTACATATCTTTGCAGAGGCAATTACAAACAAGCCTTATCAGTCTCCAAGTCGCACAACCCTTATCTGCTGTGCCCTCTACTGGATAGAGTACACAAGGCAAGCCGCGTTATTTCCAATTAATTTTTGGCATCATCATTCCGCATCTGCTTTAGGAATGCAAGGCGTGAAATTTATAGTAGCAGGTTTAATATTCCATCCAGCCAAAATTATTTTGCTACAAGGACTTACCTTTGGTGGAATATTTCAGATTGGTGGGGTTTTTGTTTGTTTGTTTTTTTTTTTTAAATACATAGATTGCTTTGCTCCTTCTTGCAATCCATCGTCCAAACTCTCAAGCTGTCACCAAGCTCAGTACATGGCAGGAATCATTTCCTACTGAGTAAAATGTGTTTAATTTCACATCCTGTAAAAATAATTACTTAGCATAATGCCACTTAAAATGTATTTCTATCTGCAAATGCTAATGAAGCTACAAAACATGAATCATCTTGGGAAAGAATGAGGGTATTATGGGTGCTTCGCCTTCACTCCCTCTTCTTCTGTAGTGACTGCCTGAAGAGAGAAACCCAACCACAGGCATAATCTGAGACAGACCCTGCTGTTGTCCGTCGGGGTGTGAGTCCAAGGATTTTGTGGGGAATTTAATCCCACAGACCTCTTCTGAGCCTCCCCAAGATGGGAAACAAAGCCTTGGGCTCCCTGGAGATGCCCGTCCTCACCCAGGACCCATTGGACAGCCACTAGGAGGGGCTCAGTCCCAGGGCCAAGGAGGACCACCTACCCTAACACAGCGCCGGTGGCAGGCCTGTGGCCTTTGGCCTTAAGGAACTGTCTCTTTGATCATTGGTGCGCCCAAGTAATAAGACCACTGTTCTACTGCTCATGTTGGGGATTAAAGCAGTCAACAAAGAATGACAAAGAGTGAGAGGGGGAAGGAGTGCTTTGCCTTAAAAACATTTTCTTTATAAAAAAACACAAACCATTCTTTTTGAAATATTTTAGAATTACAGAAAAGTGGTAAAAATAGTTGAGTTCCTATATATGTTTTCCCCAACCGCCCCTGGTTTACTATCTTACATGATACGGTGCAATGATCAAAACCAATGCTATTAGCTGCACGGCGGACTTTAACTCAGAGCTCACCGTGTCGCCACCAGCACCTCTCTTCTGTCCTAAGACCCAGCCCTGGATCCCACGTTGCCCTCGGTTGTCATGTGTCCTCAGTCTCCTTCAGTCGGGGACACTCTGCCTTCCCCCGTCTCCCATGGCTTTGATACTTTTCAGTTTGGGTTTCAGGCTAAATTGAGGTTATGCACTTTGGGCCAGAATACTACAGAAACGTTGATTCCTTCCCATTGCTCTCTGCCAGTGGGACCTGCTTTTCCAGCAACATTCAGCAAGGTGTGAGCTGAGGGCCTGAAAGAGTAAGTCCCCTCCCCTCTGGGAATCTGAACAGTGGGTCTCAGAGTCAGGCACTGAGCCCAAGCATACACATATGCTTTTCCTCTCTCTCTCTCTCTCTCTCTCTCTCTCTCTCTCTCTCCCTCTCTGTCGTTAATCCTCACCCAGGGATATTTTTCCATTGATTTCTAGAGAGAGTGGAAGAGAGAGGGAAAGACAGAGACAAACATTGATGTGAGAGAAACACATCGATTGGTTGCCTCCAGCATGCACCTCGACGAGGGCCTGGGCCAGGGAGGAGCCTGCAACCAAGGTACGTGCCCTTCACTGGAATCGAACCCAGGACCCTTTGATCCGCAAGCCAATGCTCTAGCCACTGAGCCAAACTGGCCAGGGTACACGTAGGCTTCTGTTATGTGCATCCTCCTTCCTCTGTTCCTACGGGTGGCAATGGGAGAAGTGAGAACATTTCTTTGCTATAGGTAGACAATGAGAAGTGGTATTTTTGTTTGTTTGTTTGTTTGTTTTTTAATCTAGTGCTACTGAGATCAGCAAGTCAAGGCAGAGGATTATGGATTTTGGATGGGAGAAGAGGTGTGGGGAGAGGAAGACTAAAATGGAAGTGTGGGTAGAAGGACTGTTGTGTGGATTCAGGGGGCTCTAGATAACCTAAGAATGAGATGCAGACGTCGCCATGGGTGGGAGACTTGTTAGTTTGTGCCGAGGGGTGGTGTAAACCTTTCTCAGTCAGCACCTGTAACAGGAGAAGCAGGTTTGATCTCCTCCATAGTGGCACTGAAGGAGGACCCTCGGGCAGATGTAAGACTTGCATGTTGGCTTCTTCCCCGTCTAGACTCTGGCAGCTCTTTAGGGGACAGGCCCTTGTCTGTCTGGGTCCCCTGTCCCTCCGAAAACCTAGCGCCTGGGCCTGGCAATTGTAGGAGCTCAAAAAAACGTTTATTGATTAAATGAATAAAAGAAATACGTGAGCGAATGGGGTACTCACGTATAAAACATCTAGATGGGCACTGTCCTCCTCCCCACTCGGAAATCTCTGCCCCCGGCCCCAGCATGGTTGTGAAGGCCCAGCAGTGGCCCTGAGTGCAGGACCCCAAGCTTCCTGTCCTGCGTCTGTCCTCAAGGTGCCTAGAGAAGCTGTGCTGGGAGGAGACTATTTTTAAAGAACTCTCTGGGACCAACGGAATCTACACTGATTAATAAAGGAGAGAATCGTATCAAATGTAGAGATGGCAAAATGTAAGTTTGGGGAAAGGAGGCGAATGGCAATGTTGAAGCTTCCTTACAGGTGGGCCATGGTGTGTGGGAGCCGTGGAAAGAGGGAAGGGTGGTCTTGCTAATGGGCCCGCCCTTGTGTGGGTGTGCGCATGCGCCTGCAGGCTGACAGGTGTCTACCTGATTGATGGGACTGACTTCTTCATCTGCTCAGTGCTTCTGGTTCCCTCCCTTCCTCCCTTCCTCCCTTCCTTTCCCTTCCCTCCCTTCCTTCCCTTCCTTCCTTCCTTCCTTCCTTCCTTCCTTCCTTCCTTCCTTCCTTTCTTCTTTCTTTCTTTCTAATATATATTTTTTATTGATTTCAGAGAGGAAGGGAGAGAGAGAAGGAGAGAGAGTAGAAACATCAATGATGAGAGAAAATCAGTTCATAGGTCAGTGCTCAACCACTGAGCCACGCCACATCAGCTGGGTGCTCTTTTCTAGTTTTATTGATTTCAGAGAGGAAAGGAGAGGAAGAGAGAGATGGAAACATCAATGATGAGAGAGAATCATTGATTAGCTGCCTCCTGCATGCCCCTATTGGGGATCAAGCCCTTAACCCGGGCGTATGCCCTGACCAGGAATCAAACCATGACCAAGTTCATAAGTCCACATTCAACCACTGAGCCACGCCTGCCGGGCCTTGTTGCTTTCTTGTAATTGCCAGTTCTTTATATAATTTAAATAACCTGATTGTAATTACCATTGTAATATAAATTGACTTATATAAGTTTTCCAGGTATCTGTTTGGTGAGGACTTTTTAAACATACAAGAGAGAAGCAAAGTAGCAGGAGGCTCTGAAGACATCTTTCACTCCGTGTATAAAGCAGTTGGAACTGGTTTCATGGGCAGATTATGAGCAGTTGGCATGCACCAAGCACTCTTCAATGCACCTGCTATGTACCAACTCATTTCAGCCTTACTGACACACCATGACCTAAGTCCCTTTGTCATATCCCCATTCTACAGAAAAGGAAATTAAGGCCCAGAGACACTTGCTTCAAGTCAGCAGCTAGTAGGTGGCAGAGCTGGGAGTCTGGCGCTAACCACTATCCTGAACAGTGCTTCTGGTACGATCTAGACAAGGGAGGCCTGTGCTTTCCAACATAGCCTGTACCCTGGGAATGTGAACGCGAGAGGTGGGAAGGACTGGGTTTCTGCTCTTGGCTCTTTGAGGCACAAACATGAGTCCACCAGGCACCCATCCTCGAGCATGCCTCTGCAGGGAGGTGGTGGGAATGACAGCCGTCCTCCCTCACTGGCAGGTCCTACTGAGTCCTGCAGGAGCTTGCACACTGTTATGGGAGCTTCAAGGTGAACTGAAGGAGTTGGTTAAGGAGTTTATTTATTCTGCCCGCACTATAATAAAAAAGGAACGCAGACTATATCTCACCACAATTTCAAGCAGTCACCTGTTTCACCGACAGTTATTATGGAGTCACATGGCATTGCTTTAAAACAAAGATCTAATGCGTACCCCATGGACACAGACAATAGTGTGGTGAAGCCCTGGAGGGGTGCGGTTGTGGGGTGCAGGCGGGGAAGGGACATCTGTAATACCTTCAATACTAAATTTTTAAAGTGTAAAATGAAACAAAGTTCCAGTTTTGTGTGATTCTTGTATAGGTTCACACATTTACCTTGTACAACTAGCTCATGGTGTTCAACAGGGTTAGGCTCTGTGGACCAGCTACGTCACTGTTCACCGGGGGACGTGCAAAAGGGGAGGAGAAAAGTATCTTCACACAGATGCCCACCCTGTGACTCAGGTCATCTTCAACAGGTGCGCAGATGGGCAGCATGGTTTGTGCGGTCACATCAGGAGTCACTGCCTCACGCGGGACACCAAATTTAGTTGTCTCCCCAAGATGCAAGGCCAAATGCCTTCCAATTCTGACAGCAAATGCAGGAAATGTAGGTGATTTCAGACCATTGAAGCCGTTCAGTAGATAGTGAGTGGGATTGGTTGTTACAATAACAGTAATTGTGATTATTGCTATGTATTTTGACAAACCATACATATGACCCAAGAGCCAAGTTTGGAAGAAATGGTCACCTAAACACTGAATGGGTAAGGCTCATGATTAGAAAGCCAGGCATCGAAGTCTTCAGAGGCCTCTGCCCTCTGGACACTGTTACAGTTTTCAATAGAGTGGCCGAAGCTAACAGAACCATCATGAACAGTGGCTCTCGATGGTCTTAGATTCTGGCAGGAAAAGTCAGATTCCCAACTCAATCAACATTCCAGTGGAGCGGGGACATATGCCTTCTGCCAAGCAGAAATACTAGTATGTCTTGAACCCTGCTCGGGAGGGGGAAGGAAAACATAAATGAGCGCAACATTTATTTATTTGTTTATTTATTTAATTATTTATTTTCAGTTCCAGTTGACATATTATATTGGTTTCAAGAAGTGCAACGTTTTCCAAATGGAGTTTTTGGTAGTTCATTCAGCTAGCCTGTAATTTATGCTGCTAAGTCACTAGATTTCAAAGTGACTTTTTCCTATCACACTAAAACCTTTTAATTTGGACATATATTCCTAAGTCCAGAATGGGTAGGAAAATTCTCTGCCAAAAGCTAGAGATGTGCCCTAGCCAGTCTGGCTCAGTGGATAGTCAGCCTGCGGACTGAAGGGTCTCAGGTTCGATTCCGGTCAAGGGTCAAGAGCATGTACCTTGGTTGTAGCCCCGGCCCTGATAGGGATGTGTGCGGGAGGCAACCAATCTATGTGTCTCTCTCACATCAATGTTTTGCTCCCTCTGTCTCTCCCCCTCCCTTCCACTCTCTCTAAAAATCAATGGAAAAGATATCCTTGGGTGAGGATCAACAACAACAAAAAGCTAGAGATGTAACTGGCCCTGCTGAAAACAAAGGGAAAAAGCGAAATTGCATTCCAGAGATTTGGTCGAGGGAAGAAAGAAGTTTGGTGCATGGATTGTAAACAATTTCCTATGACATAGTTCCTGATTTCACACACCATTTACCTCTAGAAAAGTTTATCATAATTTTAACATGTCCGTATTATTTGGGGACTTTAAGGTGACAACGTTGGTAGTAGAAGTAGCTGGTGTCATTTAACTGTGATGGAAGCGGGGAAAGTATGCAGACTGAGCCAAAAATCGTGTTCTGGGAGCAGCTCTGCACTGCCTGGCTGTGTGACGTTAACCAGGGCGCTTACTCAGTGCAGGGCTCAGTTTCTTCACTCATTAAACTAGATTAGCCATGCTAGTTATACTAGGTGAACCCTTACTAGCCCTTTTGGCATTAACATTTAATAAAATCGGATTAAGTTCTCCTAGGCCAACATATGTGTAGTATACTAGTACACATGTAATACATACAACCACACACACATATATTCATATGTGAAATGAGTTTCATGAAGCAATACTTACCCTTGTTATTTCAAATGCATTATTGTATTATTTTAGTTCACTAAGAAAATCTGTTCAATTTCCACTAAATTGAACCCATTTCACAGTCACCACAGCCGGGCACAATCCTGCACTTTGAGGGCCTGCTGCCAAGTGAGTGCAGGTGATCGCATAGGTTAATGGTCAAAATTCTGATCGCTGAAAAAAGTTATAAAAACGGTATAGATACTAGTTCACATACTGAAGAAATATGCTGTAATTTTAGGGAAAAATTATGAGGCATTAAATAAAAACAACCTCTAAGTATAAGTACTCTCCAATCAAAGGAACCCTAGTGTTGTGCTAAGTGGATTATCTTCTGTTTATAAACAACCCATTTTAAAGTTTCTGTCGTTTTTGTTAGAGTATTTCAAAAGAGTCCTTGACTTTTTAAATATTAACTTTTAAAAGCACCGTTAATAATACAATTAATTACACATGTATTGTTAATACAAAATTATATAATGTTTCCTCCCTCTCTCTATTTTGATGGAAGATACTGTAAGAAGACTGTAGTCCTCGAATACTTCACTCTGTCCTCAAATCCTCGATGGGCCCTCTGTGGCACTTTTTGAGTTAAGTCTCGGCATGCCAAGATGTTACTGGGATCTCTTCTGCCTTAGATGATACTCAAGGGTCTAAAGTAATAGGTGCTTCTCTTAGGTCCCATCATACCATAATCCAAGGATGAGAAAGCTGGGTCTGATTTCCCAAGCAGGGTTCCCTTTCTTTAATCACATGCACTTTTGTATATAAGCAACAGCCACAAGGGTTAGGGATATTTTCAATGGTTCAACCATTGGGACTATTTCATGTAGATGAGAGAAATCTCAAAATATCTTTTTAAAAAGGTTACCTTACAGTCCTAACTGGTTTGGCTCAATGGATAGAGCATTATTTCTACTTATCTTTCATTCGACCTTATTTAACATCATCCTCATGTGATGATAGCTATGTCCAATCAAGACTGAAAGGTTTCCAGGTTTGATTCCGGTCATGGGCATGTACCTTGGTTGTGGGCACATCCCCAGTAGGAGGTGTGCAGGAGGTGGCTGATCAATGTTTCTCTCTCATCGATGTTTCTTACTCTCTGTCTCTCTCCCTTCCTCTCTAAAAAATCAATAAAATATAACAAAAAAATAAAATAAATAAAAGGTTACATTACAAAATAACCCCTTTCCCAGTAATACTTCTAAGTAGAAAATAATTGTGGTTTGTGTGTATATTTTAAAAAACAGGACATAATCTCCATTTATAAGTTTATAATATTTAATGAACTTAACAATATAAAGATTGTACTCCATCAATCATACTTTCCCCTCCAATACTATTTATACACATTTATAAGAAATTCTAGCCCTGGTCAGGTGGCTCAGTTGGTTGGAGCATCATCCCATACACCAAAAAGTTTACGAGTTTGACTTCTGGTCAGGGCACATACCTAGGTTGCTGGTTTGAGTCGGGAGCATATGGGAGGCAACTGATCAATGTTTCTCTCTCACACATCAATGTCTCTCTCTCTCTCTCTCTCTCTCTCTCTCTCTCTCTCTCTCTCTCTCTCTCTCTCAAATCAATAAACATATCCTTGGGTGAGGATTTTAAAAAATCTAAACAAAATTATTAAATCTTAGATCTGGCTTATTTCTACTTATCTTTCATTCGACCTTATTTAACATTATCCTCATGTGATGACAGCTATGTACAAAAGGACGTGATATCGCTTGGGTGCTCTGTGAAGTTGGGTCACTGGGATGGGAATGTGGGGCAATTATTTGCCTGTGTGTTTTTTTAGCTGTATCTTGAAACTTTCTCAACCTTACCAACTTGACTTTTTCTAAAATCACGATACTTACATTACTGAAAAGCCTCGCCAGTATTACGTAGGATTGTGGAAAAGACCCAGATAACTGTGTATAGAAAGGTCAATAATTGTGGGTTTCATGGTTACAGTTTGGGAACTTCTACCCATTCTCCTCACCTTTCTGTTTTTTTCCTACATGACATAAGCTAATCTTCCCAGTACAATTTCCATCAAATATATGTTACATCGTTGAAAAGCAATCGGATTTTTTTCCCCAGAAAAATCCCTTTCTCAAGCTATAGTCCTACTCGTTTACTTTCCTATATCCAGGTAAGCACACTGCTCTTCCCAAGGCCTTTTTACACCATCCAGGCTGATCCAAACCAAACAGACCTTTCAACGGTACTGACAATGACGTCTTCATTGAATATGATCGCTGCTCAAAGCTTCAGCTCCCTGTTTGCTCTGTAATGCTGTGCCAAGATCCTGGCCTTTAGATGTTCCCAGAATCCCTGGAAACATTACTTATTTGTTTGTGAGTATAAGCCTCCACAACAAAATATGAGAATGAATAAAAGCAGTGTGATCTCTTATTGGGTGGGAATATTTTTCTTTACCTACCATACAACTTGGAACCAGTTAGAACAGAGTTTTAAGTAATAACCCACCTTGGTGCATTTGTAAAACACACCAGAATTAAAACAGAGGGAAAGGATTTGCTGTAACAGGTTCCATTCCTCCCTCCCCCCAATCTTTGGTATCAATTGTTTGCCTTAGTATTAAAAGTACTAACATTTGTAAATTCTGAGAAATACTGGTGGGAACTATGATTAAGAACTCACATTATTTAACTTTTAAAATATAAATTAAAAAAAACAACCACTCTTAATACTATCATTAAGGTATCAAACATACCCTGGCACTCAAAATGGGCTGTATTTAGTTATCATAAAGGCTAAACATCATGGTTCCATCACCAGAAAATACTAAGAATATGGACAGAAATAACACTTCCTACTTTCTATTTGAGGATTTCAAAAGAGTACACTAGTAATTGATTCCCTTCTATATTGGCTGCATTGTAATAGAACAAAAGCATTTTTTTTTTTTAAAAAATGGGTCCTTTAATAAGGAACCAAAGTCAACATGAAGAACCAAGCACAGCTCCCGTCAGCGGGAACAGGGCAGGGGAGGCGGTTTGTTGAACATGGGCCGAACAGCCCCTTCTCCACTCGCCCTGGTGTGTGCCAGCCCCGGGCCGGGCAGCAGGGCACAGCAGCATGTGGACAGGCAGACAGTTTTGCTGGCTCCCACTGGCTCCTCAGGCCAAAGTCCAGGCAGAAGTTGGCCTTGTGGGGTTCCTGTCGCCCTGCCAACCCCTGGCACTCCGGGGACACCGCTAGGAAAATGCTGGCCAAATCCGCATGAGAAGTCACCTCTTCACATTGTCTTCCACGTCGGGGGTTGGACCGAAGGAAACCCCTTCTGTCAGATGTTATGGTGCTTGTGCACCAGCCAAGGAAAAGTGAGAGAGAGAAAAAGAAAGCAACTTGTTTAACCTCATGCAACCGAGAGAAAGGATTCTCCAAGGTAGGTGATCTGGGAATGAGGCCCAACATGCCCAAATCTCAGCTCAGTTTGCTCTTTTTTCACTTACTGATGGTTTTCAAAAATTGAAAGAATTACGATCCTATCTACATTGGGCCATTATATCATTGCTTTCTCAAAGAGGGAGTGGTCCAAAGTCTGTTGGACAAATACAGAAAAATCTGCACACCATTTGACAATGGTCAATACACAAAGCACAGTCAGATATGTGTGTGTGTGTGTGTGTGTGTGTGTGTGTGTGTGTGTGTATGGCATATAGACAAATTGAAAAAGCAGATATGCTCAAAAAGGAAAATGTCTTCATTGGCCATTCTTAAGGCTCTAAGTAGGAAATACTACTTTTAATAAGGTTCCTTCAACACCACATATATGTGTAGATGCTCAAAGATTTACATCCATGTACATATAGATGTTCAGAAACAAACATGATCATCTCATGCAGGCAATCTTTTTTCTGAACCAATAAAGACAATGCATTTCTAGGGAACGTTTATATGATTTTTATTATACTTGATTTTAGAAAAGTGGAAATCATAATCTTACATAATTTCCTTCCAATGGGCAAACTTGGACAATTTGCCAAGGCTTCCTTAAATTTTCACACCACGCTGAACTCCAACAGGTTTTTGTTTTAAGGTAAACCAGGTTTTCGGTCCCTCCCTGTGGAGAAGTTACTTTCAAGTCAGTGAAAGTTCTTGGCCCATGATTAAAAGTCTTTGCCAATTAGTACTCAACAACTTCAATTCATTTTTTTCTGGTTCAAGATGAGTAGGAGCCTAATAAGGCTGTGATAAAAGGGCAAAAGGCACCGAGAGCCAAAAGCGGATTAATGAGCTCCTCCATTTATTTGTCTTCCTAACAGCTGAACTGTTACAACTATTGACACTCTTCAAAAGGTTCCGCTCTGAACCCTGTCCAGGCACTGCAGGCTCCAATGGACATCTTCAAATCCAGAGAATGGAGGGGCAAGAGCTTCCCCTGTGTGGTGCCAAAACCAACAAAGCCCCATGGATCAGGTAATGAAACTTCAGCTTTTCCCCCTTTGAGATTTATTTACTGGCAGCTGACAAGGGGCAAATTCAGCTCGAATTGTGCAGTCAAGGCCCTGTCAAGCTTTTAGAGGCACCCTTGTCTTGAAGCACCTTCATGACTGGCATTTCACTCAAAAGCCCTCGGCGCTGGTCCTTAACAGCTTATGACATCACAAAGGACACTCCAGACAGATGCCTACATGGCATCCTGCAGCATTTTAAAAGAGAATTAGTGGTTTTAATTATGGTCGTAGTATGAAAGGGAACCATGCAAGCTCCACGGGAGACCTTTGATCAGACCCTTTTGCTAGTACAATGCCACGGAACTGTGACTATTCCTGGTAAGGGGCCTTTTCTTGCTGAATGACTCACCAGTGATCTTTGAATGCAGACAAGCTTCTAGCCCTCCCTCTTCATTAGTGAGCATTTCTATACAGGGGCCTATATAGTGCTCGGAGTCTCGGAGCTATACAATCGGGGGGAAAAGAATCCCTACGGATTCGGGCCTCTACTTAGGAAGTGCTGAAGGACTCTGAGTGACTTTATTCATTAAAACAGGTTGCTATTAATTAACTGTCATAATAAAATAAAGAACTATTATTTGCATTTCTTACTATGTTCTCTTTAGTAATATGTATAAAAGATGCTTGTAACAGAAATGAATTTATCGAACCATTTCCCCATCCTCCCCCTTGAATCTCCGCCTTTTTTTTTTTTTTTTTCTTTTTGCATTTTGGCAGCAGGAGCCTACTAATTATTGGGCCCAGATTTATGAGCACAAACAGAAGCAAAACATAAATATAAAATTAATTAAGGAATTAAAAAATTCTTTTTACTGACCAACCAGTTTACACGACTGAAAAAAAGCAAACAATGAATTAACTTTACTTTTCAGTGGTTTCAGAGAATTGCCTAAGACAATAAAACCCCAACTTTTTTCAAAATATCATAGGTTGGTGTTTAGCTTGAAACAGGAGATTATGTAACAACCACAGCTAATAAAAAATAAAAGAATTCTGACTTGCAGCATAACAAGATTCACTCTTTTTTTTTTTTTTTTTTAAGCCACTTTTGGGAAACAGAAAATGTCTTTGGTATGGTATTAATGTTTGAAGAATTTAACCTTCAAAACTGATCCCAATAAGCAGGGCCCTTAAAAGATTCACAGTCAATATTTTAAGTATATGGATAGAGTCCATTCTCTTTTAGAATCTAATGGAGCAACATCATTAGGTGAAAGGTTGTGGAAGTGGGAAGGATGTCCGGAAGATTCTCCCTGAAATGCTAACTTGGGGACAGGGGATAAACAGATTTTGCATAAACAGCATAATTCAGTCACAACCACCCTACCCCCAACCCCCCAATTACTTCTATCTGGGAAGTGACTTAAGTCTCCAATTTTTTTACAGTTTCTTTTCTCTGAAGGAAAAGTTTTGGACCTCAAAATTTTGGAAGCAGGATGACAAGCAGGTTTCCCACATTTTGCTGTCTCAGGCATTTTTCCTGTTTCTCAGACTCTGCAGTTCTTTTCTTAGGTGCTGCAGAGCGGCTGAAATATCAGCCAGCTGCGGGTCATTCTGCGCTCTCTGGGTGTAGAGGCGGAAATGTCTGATGGTTTCCGATAACAAGACTTCGGGGTCTGTGCCTCCTTCCCGAAGGTGCAGCATCCGCTCGCAGGCGATGGCATAGTTCTTGTGCCAATTCACTGGGTGTTCCTTTTGTAAATAGACAATCTCCTTATAAAGCTGGAAGACAGCAAAAATGATGGTATTTCTCTTATCCCTTTACTTTTTTCCCCAAAACACCAGAAAACACAGAGGAATTAATAACACAAGAAAAAAAAATCCAAGCAGCCTGCGGTAGAAATCTAATCGTTGCCAGGCCATGCAGAAAATGCAAGGATGCTACTGTAATTACTGCAGTGGCAGGAGGCAAATGTGCTTCGTCTAAAACTGCTTCTGGGGTTTTTCAGATGTTGCAGAGGGAACCGAGGACACACTGCGTCAGGACAAATGCTCTTCCCGCAGAAAGATGTTCCGGGAAAGAGATTTAGTTCTAATTCATGGAAAGCTATTTACTCACTAGGCAGAAAGGTTGAAACTCTAAATTTAGCTGTTGGAGAAAAAAAACAGCTTTCTTTAGAAAACTGCATGGGAAAAGAACTTGAAGGAATTTAAATTTTGTCCCGCATTTTTACATAAATTTCTCTGTACATTTAAAACAACAATAATAACAATAGCAATATTAAAACAAACCCAGCATCAAACAGGCCAAGCATAATAGACTTTAAGAGATATCTTTAGAGTGAAACATTAAAAATCTTCCTAGTATCCTATAATTACAATTTTGATAGTGAAAACGTTGCCCACAGGAATTAGAAATTTTATTTCTCAACACCAGAGGTAGTATTAATTAAAAAGAGCTGGAATTTTTTTTTTTTTGATACAGTTTTCTGGTGGAAAAACATGAAAATTTAACAAAAGTAGATATATATCTGCAAAATGAAAGATTACACTTGTTGCATGGGAATTTCGGCCTTCCTGGGATTGTCAAGTTGGAGTGGGATCCATAGGAACTTGAGTTTCCAGTAGACTCCATGAGAGCACAGAACAGCAACGATGTTTTCTCTAGGGACAAGTGCTTTCTGAATTACGACTGTATTCATCATAGCACTCACTTGAAAGGAACCCAATATATTATCTATTTCCCCAATGCCTACTCCAGAGCAGACAAATGCATTTTTAATTTATTTTTAAATAGCGTCCACATGGAAAGTTCCACAATCCATGCGTGATATGCCATTTTGACATTTTATAATGTTCAGTGTTTAAGTTGCTTTTTAAAGCAATGTTCCCCTAAATTTCCTTCACTTCACAAAACAGGAACGTCATCCCACACTTTCATGAATATACTTTCAAATACACCAAAGCTAGGTAGGAAGTTAACCCCCCACTCTTTTTTTTACATTTAAATTAAAATTGTCTAATTTATTGATTTGAGAGAGATTTGTTGTTCCACTTATTTATAAATTCACTAGAGGCTTGGTGCACAAAATTCATGCACTTGGGGGAGTGGTCCCCCAGCCAGGCTGTGCTCTGTCACAGTGTGGGAGCCCTACTATCAATCACCCCAAAGAGGTAGGCCCCGCCCACCCATCCAGGACTCCTTGATGGATTGCCTCAAAGAGGTAGGCCGGAGCTGGGGGTCCCACTTCCAGGCAGGCCTCGCCGTGCAGGGAGGAGGGGGGACCCCTAGGCAGGCCTTGCTGCGTGGAGCCAGGGGACCCGCCTCCTCCCTGCTCCACGCTTGGAGCTGGGAGGAGGCGGGACTCCCAGGTAGGCTCTGAGCCGTGCATGCAGCATCAAGCCCAGCCCTGGCCACCTGTGCGTGCCTGCTGTGCACCCAGCCATCTTGTGATGGCGTGAGGGCATCACTGTGTGACAACCACTAAGGCTTTTATTAGTAAGGGCTGGTTGATTCTTGTATGTGCTGTGACTACAAATCAACCCGCAACCTTGGTGTATCGGGACAACTCTAACCAACTGAGCTACCCGGCCAGGGCCAGCCCTCCACCCTTTCACTCGCTTGGCAATGTTTTCTACCTTTCCCCTGTAGACTTTTTCCTCTTCCTATTTCTCTTTCTGAGCCTCCTTCTGATGAGGGACAAGTGGAAAGGGCGGGGCACACTCCCCAGCACAGAGCAAGCGCTCAGGAACAGTTCCTGTTCTTTATATTGATCAAGTTTTCAAAATTCTACTAAGACCCTTAGTGTGGTTGAGTCCCAGCGTTTGTTTGGCTTCCTGGGACCACAGAAGACTAAGCTATGCTCTTCCCCTTCATCTTTCTCATGAAATCTCCAACAGCCATGGCCCTGTCGTTTCAAGTGTTGCAGGGTCATGACTCCTGCAATAGAGGGTGATCTGTCAGAACTTCTTTTCTAAATAAAGTTAATTTCCCATTACTGTGGTAACAAATCACCACAATATAGTGGCATAAAACAATATGAATTTATTATTTTATACTTCTGGAGGTCAAAAGTCATAAAATCAAGGGTACTGTAAAATCAGCAGGCTCTAGAATCCGTTTCTTGCTTTTTCCAGCTTCCAGAGGCTGCCTGTACTCCCTAATTGTGGTCCCTTCCTCATCTCCCAGGCCACCCGTATAGCATCTTCAGATCTTCCTCTTTGACCTGTCTCCTTCCCAGACTCTGACTCTCCCGCCTCCCTCTTCTTAAGGACCCTTGTGAGGACACTGGGCCCACCTGGATATGATCCAGGATAATTTCCCCACCTCAGGATCCTTAACCACCTCTGCCACATCCCCGCCACCATGTAAGGTCACAGGTTCTGGAGATTAAGACCTGGACATCATTAGGGGGACCATTATTTTGCCAATGACAGCCATTTACTTTAGATATTATTTGTGATACATTAGTATTTTTCCATTTATACTGCTTTATAATGGTAAATAAAGCTGGAAACTAAAAAGTAAAAATTCTGTGACACACCCTCTCTCCATCCCAACTCCAACCCTCCCACCAAATCCTATATAATAAAAGGGCAATATGCAAATTGACCGAACGGCAGAACAACTGGTTGCTATAACGCACACTGACCACCAGGGGGCAGCTCCTGCATTGAGCATCTGCCCTCTGTTGGTCAGTGCGCTCTGACAGGGGGAGTGCCGCTCAGCCAAAAGCCGGGCTGACAGCTGGAAAGTGCAGCGGTGGTGGCAGGAGACTCTCCTGCCTCTGCAGCAGGGCTAGGATGGCTTAGGCCTGCTGCAGAGGCCAATTGATGGCTTAGGCCTGCTCCCCATGGGCTCCCGGACTGCGAGAGGGCACAGGCCAGGCTGAGGGACCCCTCCCCCGAGTGCACGAATTTCGTGCACCGGGCCTCTAGTATACTGATATATGTAGAAGTATACCATACGTCATATGCGTGAGTGTAGAGTTGAGCTTTCACATTTGAAGGCACATTCACAGTTTCTGCCAGGTTAAAAATGAAGAACGGTGTTTTCATCCTGGAAGGGTGGGGGAAAACACTTCATTAAAATCATGTTGTCAATTTCAAATTTATCTGCCAGACTTTTCCACTGATAAAGAACATACAAAACCCTTTATTGCATCATTTTTACTTCTCTCAGATTCAAACGTTTACTCTGAACCAACAGTAACCCCTTCTTCCCCCAACTGCCAAGACACTGCTTTCACACTGATTGCCAGATCTTTTAGAAAAAAGCTAAGTTCTTCATCACTATTATGCATCATTTCCCCTCCAGATGTGCACTGTTGTTATGCAAGAGAAGCGGGGAGTGTGGGACTTGCTGAGTTCGGTGCCCATCGCAATGGCTCAGGCCATGTGTGACCAGCACCTCAAAGGTGGCTGCACTCTTTGACCACGCGAACTCATCCAAATTGTATTCAGCACACCAATTAAATCAACACCCACCAGAATAATAACCTGCTTTCTTCTTTTATGTGACTGCTCCCCCAGCTTTCCCGCACTCAATCATAGGGAAGAATTGTGCAAACATATGGTTAATCTTTGTTCAGTTCTTCAGAGCAAAGTATTTGTCTCTATAACTAGGCTGATAACTTGAAATATGCCGTTTTCTGACATTTTCATAAACACTATTGCATAAACTATAGTATGTCTATTTTTATAATTGTTAATTTGGAACTGGATTTCTTGATACTTTTTTTTAAAACTTCTTTAAACTTATAAGTAAACCCTTTATACACCATAAGTCAAGCCTCAGTGCAAAGCACAGTCCCTGGCCCGGAGTGGGCTTCTTCCTTTGCAGCAGGAAGTACGTCCTATGTATGTGGGACCCCCATCTGTATCATTTAGAACTTTTCCATTAATATTTAGGCCAAAGTCTGTTAGCATTAGGTACTTTGAATTATTTTTAAGTGACAGGAACCAAGAGAATCAATAGAATCATCATGAAGCGTTCCATACAGGAACAACAGAAATGTATAGCATCAAGTACATTCATATTCAGATCTTTTAACATATCTGATTGCTCCACAGTCTGAGCAGATTGAGGGTAGGAACTATGTTGTATTCACGTGTGCAGTCTCTGTGCCTGGCACAATGCCTGGCCTCTAGGAAGTATGCAATATGTGCCTAAGTAATTAACTAGAACCTTACATGTGGGCACGGTCATTATCAACTTCTCCTCAATCACACTCACTCTGGCTTAGCTGAGGTGGGAGAGGACAGGAGTGGTGCAGGTCTGAGTCAGACCCAGCACTAGCAGCTAAGTGGCCTTGGACAAGCACCCTCTCCATCTCCAGTGTGGTCTTTTGTAAAATGGAGATAATAACTTTCAGATAGGTTGTTGTGAGGATGAAATGAGGTTACTCGTCATAATGACTAGTACAATGCCTCAAACAAAATGACTGCCCATAAATGTCATTTTTATCATCACCACCCACCCCTGTTTCCTCAATGAAAAGTGCCACAGGCTACTTCTCTGCCATGTTAACAATGAGCCACAAACACAGACATGCAGATTAGTCACCTTGCTTGCCACATCTCCTCATTGGCCACAGATTCCCAAGAAGATGGGTCAAACCTGTAGTTACAAGAAAACAGTAACATTTTTCTGCCAACCACATTTATTGCTATGGATATGTAATCTATATATATAAAAGCCTAAGCGACCATAGCATCTGAACGGACAATCAAACAGGCTGCGTGGGGTGACCAGGCCAGCAGGGGGGTTTGTGAGGGGCGACCAAACGACCGAGCAGCAGGCTTGCATGGGGCGACCAGGCTGGCAGGGGGGTTAGTGAGGGGTGACCAAATGACTGAGCAGCAGGCTGTGTGGGGCAACCAGGCTGGCAGGGGGGTTCATGAGGGGCGACCAAACGACCAAGCAGCAGGCTGCATGGGGCAACCAGGCCGTGGGGGGGGGGGGCAGCGAGGGGCAACCAAATGACTGAGCAACAGGCTGCATGGGGCGACATGGCCAGCAGGGGGGTTAGTGACTGATGACCAAATGACCGAACAGGTGGGGCAGTTGGTGGTGACCAGGCCAGCAGGGGGGGCAATTAGGGGCAGGCAGGCAGGCAGGTGAGCAGTTAGGAGCCAGTGGTCCTGGATTGTGAGAGAGATGTCTGGCAGCTGGACATCCCCCAAGGGGTCATGGATTGGAGAGGGTGCAGGCTGGGCTGAGGGGACTCCCCCCCCCCCCCCCCCCCATGCACGAATTTCGTGCACCGGGCCTCTAGTCTTTTATAATCTTCCAAGGCAAATGAAATAGACTGGATCTTGCCCTGGATGGGTTTGCTCAGTGGTTTAGAGTATTGGCCTGTGGCCCAAAGGGTCGCAGGTTGAATTCCCAGTCAAGGGCGTGTATCTTGGTTTCAGCTTTGCACCCCACCCCCAATAGGGGCTCATGCAGGAGGAAATCAGTTGGTGTCTCTCTCACATCAATATTTCTCTCTCTCCCCTCCTCCTCCCTCCCTTTCACTCTCTAAAAAATCAGTGGAAAAAATATCCTCGGGGGAGGATAAAAAAATATAGACTGGATCTTGATGTACCAATTGAGACTGAAATAAAAAACTTATTCTAGAAAAGGTGGATTGTTAGCAATTTGAAGTTTTGGTAAATGTGTTCTTAGTTTGCATAATGAGCCCCAGTGCCTCATGGGAGCAAACAAAGGATTGGTGGAAAGAGGCTGGAGGCATTTAGGGAGCCAGCTGTTCTAAGAACTGTCACTGTCAGGCAAAGGGGCAGGGCTGAGGCCTCAGTCACTCCATGAACACAGCTAAGAGCCAAGGAGCTGGGAAGCAAGGGGACAGGCCTGAAGAGAAGGGACTCCTGGCTTTGCCACATCACTGCTGGAGCTGATGCTGCTCAAGGAACACTGGCTAAACTATTTACTGATTTTCTTTCTTTCTCTTAATTAAACGTTCTCTTATGTATCCATTTTGACTGAACGGAGATGAGTTATGTTGTGTCCTTGTACTGTCATCAGCTGTTTACAGAAGAGGTTATTTTCTATCTTCTCCCCACGTGGTCTCAGAGCGCTCTGATGTAGACCTACCTACCCATCTCTGGTTGGTGCATAGCAATGTGGTCCATTTGCTCCGTTTGATTAAAAAATCCTTTAGAGCATTTTTCATATGATCTTGCCTGTTGTCCTTGAATTATAAGCAATAATTATCTAATCTTTAAATAATTCATATTTTAAACATAGGCAATGGAGGCACCTTTCTTTAGATGGTGACTCAGTTTCCAAATGGGAGAAAGTTGCTTCAAGGAAGAGTAGGCATGCCCAAGATAGCATTAACCAGGCTGATGACAAACAATTGTGAAGAAAATTTCAAGGCCCAGTCTTCCCTATAGAGAAGTTAGCTGCCACTCTAGAAGAAAGAAAAATATGACAAGTGTATGATGTAGAAACTATCACATGCTACAGAGTGACTTTCTTTTTGTTAATCCTCACCCAAGGATATTTTTCCCATATTTTTTTAGAGAGAGTGGAAGGGAAGGAGGGAGGAAGGGATGGAGGGAGGGATGGAGAGAGAGAAAGAGAGACAGACAGAGAGACAGAGACAGAGAGAGAGAGAGAGACAGAGAGAGACATTAATGTGAGAAAGACACATCAATTGGTTGCCTCTCGCACCCACCCCGGCCAGGACTAGGAATTGAACCTGCAAGCCAGGTACATGCCCTTGACTGGGAATGGAACCCACAACCCGAGACGGCCAACTCTATAACCATTGAGCAACACTGGCTAGGGCCCAGAGTGGCTTTTAAAGCTCAGCCGTAGTTAATGAATCTCTTCCACCTTAAGGATATGAGATACAGGCTGGCAGACAATATGCATTACAGGAGTTTCATGCATCTAACTACTATGTCAACTCAACCACAACCTCCCTTTCCCTTCCATTGTCCCATTGTTCTTCAAACATGAGGACAAGAAATACATGTTCTCTTTCTCTATTATGATACTCTGTGGGCAGCAAATGACTATTTTAATAACTAATAAAAATAGAAAGTATCCAAAAAATTTAAAGTCATCTCAAAACAGTGTTTTTTTAGGCACACAAATTGCTATACTCCGATAAAAAATATTAATCTATTCGTACCGTCCATATTCTTCAGTCCAGTTATAGATATTTCTTGTAAGTTTAATCCACTCCTCAGGGTTGAATACTATCTCTGAAGGAACCAATTTGTCACAAGAGCCCCATGGCCAAAGTGAATAGTTCTTTTGCCAGGTTGGGTCACCTTCATGAATTCCTATGCAAACAAAAGTTTCTTTTCTATAGAAAACAGAAAAAAATATGTGATATATTTTTACCTTAAAGTTCTAAATGTTAAATAAATGTAACTCATGATGGGTCATTTTTGACTCCTTAAACCTTAGTCACCAATAAGCCAGTTGCAACCATTTCAGTTTATTTACATCTTTCCCAAACAGATTGTTGGAAATTTACATTAGTGTGAAAAAAGCTTTGGGGGGCTGGGGAGAAGTAAACAGACATAAGTGATAAAACCTATCTGTTTGTAACATTATAAGAAACCACCTGTGGGGCAAAAACATTCATAACATCAGAATTCTAAAAGAAGAGAAAAATGTTTAAAAAATAATGTCTGTCAGCTCCCAAATTTTGGAAAAGACACACCTTACTGATTCAAGAAACTCAATGAACCCCAAAAAAGTTAAATTCAAAGAAATCCATGGCCACGTACACCATACTCAAACTCCTGAAAAGTAAAGACAAATAATCTTGAAAGCAGACACGGCAAACAACACATTTCATCACACAAGGAAGCAATGATTTGAATGACTCTGGATTTCTCAACAGAAACTATGTAGGTCAAAAGTATGTAAAATAACATTTTTAAAGTGCTGGTGGCCCAGCTGGTGTGGCACAGTGGTTGAGCATTAACCTATGAACCAGGAAATCATGGTTTGATTCTCGGTCAGGGCACATGCCCCAATTATGGGCTCAATCCCCAGTAGGAGGCATGCAGGAGGCAACCGATCAATGATTATCTGTCATCACTGATGTTTCTCTCTCTCTCTCCTCTCTCCCTCTCTCTCTCTCTCTCTCCCTGCCTCTCTGAAATCAATAAAAAATGAAGTGCTGGGGGTGGGGGGAGAAGAATTATCAACCCATTATTCCATATCTAGAAATATACACCAGAAATAAAGGTGAAATACATTTTCAGATAAAGGAAAACTAAGAAAATTCACTGCATAATAGTCTTGTTGTAAAATAAATGTTAAAGGAATATCTTCAGATGCGAGAGCAATAATACAAGAGGGAAACTTGGAATATCAGGAATGAAGGGAGAGCAACAGAACTGGTAAATATATGTATTAATATTTTAGACAATTTTTCATCTTAAATTTTAAATATTTATGTCCTAGAGGCCCGATGCATGAAATTCATGCAAGAGTAGGCCTTCCTTCCCCTGGCTGCCGGCACTGGCTTCCCTCTGGCACCCATGACCCAGGCTTCCCTCTGGCTGCTGGAAGGCACCTGGGACTTGGGCTTCCCTTGCAGCCCCAGCTTCGTCCAGAAGGCTGTCCAGAAGGACATCTGGTCTGATTAGCATATTACGCTTTTATTATTATAGATGACAGTTGAAAATGATCACATGTTGATATAATACATATGACAACACAATCAAAATGGGATGGTTGAAGGGATTTATGTAGGAGTAAGTTTTCTACATTCCACTTGAAGTACTAAAATATAATCCTAAACAGACTGTGAAAAGTACAGTATGTATACTGTAATCCCAAGAGCAACCACTAAAAATAATTTACCAAAAGACATGGTAAAAATCCCAATAAAGAATTTAAAATGGAATTCTAAAAAAATCAAGTTATCTAAAAGAAGGCAGGAAAGGGCAAACAGTGGAATAAAAAACAGAGGGAACAAACAGAAAGCAAATAATAAATGGAAGACATACATCTAAACATATCAATATTTATACTAAATACAAATGGTCTAAATACACCAATGAAAAGTAGATATTGTCAGAATGAATAAAACAAGATCCCACATATATTATATCTACAAGACACCACATGAAAATACTAATCAAATTAAAACCAATAAAAAATCCCAGAAAGATTTTTTTTTTTAATACAGAGAAAGGTACAAAGGCAATTCAATGAAGAAAGAATAATGTTCCCAACAAATAATATTTGGATAATTTGACATTCATATGCAAAAACACTCAGAATGTTCACCACCATGCTGTATTACAATAGCAAAAGTCTAGAAACAACAATATCCAACAATACTTGGTAAGTTATCATGAATCTATGTGAGAATACTATACAGCCCCCAAAATGATGTTAATGAAGACCACTTATTGAGTGCATGGGGGAATGCTCATAATAAGGTATTAGATAAAAAACTGACAGGAAACCCAATATTATCCCAGCTATGTAAAATATATTATGCAAGTGTATGTATGTGTGCATATAAATAAATAATTTCTGTTAAAAATAAATGGAATCCCAAAAAGCTTCCAAAAGTGTTAACATGATTGTCCTTGAAAGACAGATGATATTGATCTTCTTTATACTTGTCTGTATCATTTATAGAGTTTTCACAGGGAGCATGAGATATTTCCATAATAAGGAAAGGCCTCATCCATGCTTATAGAATAAATCCCTTCGTGACCAGGGTCCCACCATCCCTCCACACTCATCGCCTCACCTAGCCCTCTAAGCCCTGAGCTCTGATCTCACTGGGCCACCCCCGTGTCCCTGGAGCTCAGCAGGTGCTTTCCGTAACTCTGCCCATGCAATTCCCTTGAGTCAGCCTTCTCCCACCTACTTGACAAATTCCTACTTAGCCTTTAGGTCTCAAACATTCTGCACATACTAACATTATCACACTTACAGATGTTACTATAATTTATCTGTTTCATAGTTAAGATTGATCCTGCAACTGTATCGGAAAACACTGTAATAGCAGGGATCATATCCATGCAGCTATGCCTAGTACAGTTGTTCGGACACGTTGGACACCCAATATTTATTAAATAAATGTTGAACGAATGCCCCGAGGCAGAATTAATTGCTTCCTCAAGCATGCTCCCAGAACACTTGGCTTATACTGTCAGTTAAATCATCCATTCAGGAGACACATACTGAACACTTACTGGGTCTCACATTTGACAAAGCTCTGCTAGAATAGAGCTTATCCTATCATATTATGGCCAGCTGTATTTGTACCCATGTTTATATACAACTGGGCTGTGGTCTACTTAAATTTGGAACTGGTCTCATTATATTGCCAGGGCCTAATATAAGCTAGAACATGGCATATTCAATAAATGTTCAATAAATACCACACACACACACACACACACACACACACACAAACACACACACACACACACACACACCTATTTGGTGATGTTAATGGTGCTTAGAATTTTAATCCAAAATAGAACAATTAAATGCTACTGTCACAGCATGTTTATATCCATTACCTTCATATTACTTCATGAGCCACAGTAAACTCCAGGTTCTGAACACCAAAAGTATATTATTATGTTCTTAGTAAGGGATAATTTAACTTTGCAATTTACAAAGTATTTCTGAAGTCCCCTTTAGAAGAGAATAGAAATTATGAAATAAGTTTTTCTTCTTCACACTCTGGACCATCGCACGCATTTCACAGACAGGAGAAATGTTCAATACTATACTATTGGAGGAGTTATTTATTCTTGACCTTAACTTTGAATAATTTTATGTTCTCAAGTATGGAATTCACAATTCTCATGTTATCTCAGCCAATATAACTGTAGATGTTTTTCTTATTTATAAAAATGCCTTATCCTTTATAAGAAATTCTTAAGCTATTTTTATGTAGTGATTATTCCTAGAAGCCATTTCCTTTACACTTAAAAGGGAGCCATGGTGTTGATCAGGGGGAAACTATAATTGCTTGCGATTCACCTGAAATGATTTCAAGTAGGAGGCACATCTCCAATTTCTCTGAATTGTACTAAGATCTTATTTGCTATTCTTGCTAATCTGTCTTTATTTTTCCTTTACCCAGAACAATAACATTTATTTCTGCCTGGTCTCATTTATGCACAGATATTCAATTTAATTACAAAGATAATCTCACCGGTGACAGGAAAATAGGTGTAGAAAATTGGTCTTTTGGATGAAGCACAGCTGCTACATAAACAATTTTAGAACAGCTTAAGATTTTAGAAAAGCTATTATATTAAAAGAATGCTTACTGTTTATTTATTTCAAGAAAATGATAAAGATTAAATGTGACCATTCCACTGGGTAATACTCCTTCCACAGGATTCCACCGGTTCCCAGGAAAGTTGACACCTGGTAAATGCTTTGCCATCTTGGGTAAATACCACTCATAAGTCATCATCTGCCAGAAAAATAACATATGATGTCATGCATTTATTATACCTCTTTAAGAAAAATAAAATTTAGCAAGTACAAAAAAAGTTCTAAAATGTAGGTATATGCTCATCGAATATAAACATAATTGGTCTGGCCAGTGTGGCTCAGTGGTTGAGCATTGACTCATGAACCAGGAGGTCATGGATCGATTCCCAGTCAGGGCACATGACCAGGTGTCAAGCTCAATCCCCAGTAGGGGGCATGGAGGAGGCAGCTGATGGATGATTCTCATAAATGATGTTTCTATCTCTGTCCCTCTCCCTTCCTCTCTCTGAAATCAATGTAAAAAAAAAAAAAAAAACTTAAAAAAAATAAACATAATTGAAAAATACATACAAGCACAACTGAGGTATGTGTCATTGACCAGTCTTGTAATGACTTAAACCTAGGATTTCATGTCTTAAGTTATGACTCTCATGGGTAAGGTTAGCATCTAGTTTCATTTTGCTTTCATGCATTTGAGGGACTATCCAGCATGACCTTCCCCCATTCTGGAGAATGTGTACTCAACTTTCAAAACCAGCTTACATATCACTTCCTCTAGGATACCCTCCCCAATTTCCACAGCAGAATGACATGCTCCTGCAGCACTTGCACCTTCCTCTAGTATAGCTTTTAGACTATTCCTCGCTAGACTATGAACTCCTAGAGGGAAATGACTGTATCCTCTCTTCTTTGTGCTTCTGCTCCCAGCACACTGCCTGGCATAGAACAGTTCTCAAATTATGTTTGCTGAAGTTGAAATGCCTTTGATGGTCAGACTAGACAATCTAGGCAAAATAAAGATGTGCCATTACTCTGTTCTTTCATCCATTCAAAAAAAAGGTATTGTTCACCTATAATGAAGAAGCTTTAATCCCTGCCCTGGAGAAGCTTGATCATATAATAAACTAGGCTTCAAAGATAAAAACCTTTTGGCTAAATTATCTGAATTTATTAGTATCTCCAAATTAATTATATATGCTGACATTTAAAATAAATCATTAATATCAGAAAAGTCATTTTTCTTAATTCTGTAGTTAATATATACTTAGATATACTTTTATTTGTATAGATTTTCTTTTTTTTTTTTTTTAAAGAAAATACTCCTAGTCCAGCCGGCGTGACTCAGTGGCTGAAGATCGACCTATGAACCAGGAGGTAACAGTTTGATTCCTGATCAGGGCACATGCCTGGGTTGCCAGCTCAAACCCCAATAGGGGGCATGCAGGAGGCAGCTAATCCATGATTCTTTCTCATCATTGATGTTTCTATCTTTCTCTCCCTCTCCCTTCCTCTCTGAAATAAAAATTTAAAAATTTTTAACTTAAAAAATACTCTTATTTATACTTTCAAAGCTTTGTTAAAGTTTGAATATCATCGTTTGAGCAATTATGCTTATGTTTTACTTGCTTTATATAAGTCATTTAATTAAAAATGAGTAATTTTAATGTAAGTGTATATGGCAAATATTCACAAAATACTTAATTTTTTATTTATTTCAGAGAGGAAGGAAGAGGGGAGAGAGAGATAGAAACATCAATGATGAAAGAGAATCATTGATCGGCTGCCTCCTGCATGCCCCTTACTGGGGATCGAACTGGCAACCCCGGGCATGTGCCCTTGACTGGAATCAAACCTGGGACCCTTCAGTCACAGGCTGACGCTCTACCCACTGAGCCAAACCAGCTAGGGCACAAAAAACTTACTGAATTTGATTTTACTACCCAATAGTTTGTTCTTGGGATATTAACATTAATTAAATACCCACGGTATGCTATGACATTGTTTCTCATTTAATTCTCATAATAACCTTATATGTGAGAACAATTATATCTGATACTGTTGAATGCCCACTGAATAGCTAGTACCTTCTTCTTTCTCACGAACACAATCCTGACTTTGATCAGGTAACCAGGGCAGCAATATGCTTGGGTCTAGTCATTCCCCTTTGTTGGTGATAGGTTAGGAGTGGGCATATGACAATTCTGGTTAGCGTGGCCCGAATGGAGGTCCGCTCGGGGCTTCTGGGATACATGTTACTCCCAACAGAGAAAGGGGGTGGGGCAGGCCCCAGAAGAAGTCTGTGGCGTGGTTTCATGATGTGATGTTTGGAAGAGGGCATCCATCAGGTCAAGGTACCTGCAGAGAAGCTGCCCCAGAACACGGACATCACTGAATTGCTTATAGTAACTTAAAACCAACTGTCTCCAGACTACTTGTCATGTGAGATTAAAAACTCCATAGTTTAAACTATCTTAATCAGGTATTTTGCTTCTTGCAAATTCAAAAGCATTCTATGTTTATATGATGATCATTTCCATTTTATAAATAAGGAAACAGGCTCTGAGAGAAAAAAATCATTAGTTCCATGTCATATATTCAAGAAGTGATGAGGACTTGAATTTAGGTCTAATTAACATTGAAATCCATGCTTCTCAACTATAGTAGTTGCCAACTCAAACAGTATTTAAAACCATACTGTGATACCATATTATCAACAAATAACCTAGCTTTTGTCAGAAGCTAGATTGAAGATAAAATTAACCAGTGTACTAGGTATAAATGCAAACTGCTTATAAAAATGTATCATTTGTGCCCTAACTGGTTTGGGATGGAGCGTCGGGCTGCGGACTGAAAGGTCCCAGATTCGATTCCGGTCAAGGGCATGTACCTTGGTTGTCGGCACATCCCCAGTAGGGGGTGTGCAGGAGGCAGCTGATCAATGTTTCTCTCCCATTGATGTTTCTGACTCTCTATCTCTCTCCCTTCCTCTCTATAAAAAATCAATAAAATATATTTTTTTAAAAATGTATCATTTGTAAGTTTCTCTATATTTGCAAATCTGTTTATAAAGTTTTCTCCAAAAAAGTTTTAGTTATTCACTAACTCAACAAAATTTGTTAAATAAGTAATGCGTCTAATAATTTTCTCAACCAAACTAATCATAGTAATTTTTTAAGATTAAGAATTTCTCTTTTCCTATGACTGCTCTAAAAATAGATTTGTTCCCTTTTAAGTATTTATGGTTTAAATAATAAATCTTATAGTTTAAATATATTTCTTCAGTTCTAGAAGATTCAGTTCCAGGATGTTTCACAAGTCCTTTCTGACCATATATTTTGCATATAATCATTAAGTTTACAAAAAATTCTATAGCAGAATCATGGTTAATAATTTCTATTTTGAGTGAAATGTTTACTTACCTGCAGTATGACTTATTTTATATTCAACCTAATTTATTCTAATCCCTGGACCAGTGGGCAGTGTTAATTTGTATATAAAAGAACCATTTAAAAATAAATTTATAATAAAATATTCCCATGGTTTGCCATGTGAACTAGAGACCTAGGATATTATTTGAATCTAACATAAAACACATTCTTAAAATGTGTTTTAACATTCAACACTCAGTTTAAATAATGCAGAGGCAACTCATAGGACTTACACCATTATTTAAGAAATAAACAAAAAAATATGATATATATTCTAGAGTGATCACAATAACTGTACCCATACACTGTTAAAATATAGTTTTTTAAAGAAAACATGTTTTTAAATGATTACAATTACTATATTCTCAGTATATTTTCCACATACTCACTTCCTGATCCACTAATGAAATGTCTGGCCTCAGTCCCTCACAATAATGCATATAACGGAGAGAATTTCCTGGCAAATCTCCTCTGAGTAAGATAATTGCATCATGAGGCATAGAGGCTAGAAGGTTCTTTGCAAATTTATCAATCACATAGTTGGTCTTTTGGTCACAAATGCTAAACAAAAGAATAAGAAAACACATTAAAATAGCAGCATATTGCTTCAGATTTAATAAGACGGGGCTTATTTTCTACCTCATTCCTTTCCCATCACACAATCTATATTTAGTGCTTCAAAGTATTCAAATTTATATTTTCCAACAACATGCTTATATTTGAAAGTGAACTTTATCATCTGAGAAAAAAGGAACTAATTGTGCACTTGAAAAAAAATCAATATATTGTTTCACTTCTAGAATTATAATCACTTTCATAAAAAGAGAATCAGTTAGGGCTCAAGAATAAGACCTTTTCTTTTTCCTAAAATCGTATCCAATTTAACTAAAAAGAAGTTAAGGTTTCTGATTCCACCTGGAATTTAGGTAATTTCATGTTAATTCCACGTAGTGCAAAGGAATATTCAGAAATGCAAAAAGAAATCTGCCAGTTTGTAGCATAAATTGGGATGCCCTTTGTCTGACTCTTGCATGCCAGACTGACCCTTTGCACCACTTCCCTGATGTAAATATTTCTCTCTTTTCCGTGTCCAGTGCGGCTAGAGAGTGGGTCCAGTTCCTGAGTAGGGACGGCTGGGGATTGAGAAAAATAAAAGAAAGAAAAAAAGACACAGAGATAGAAGGAAAAAGCTGGGACCAGGTGGGACCGCTGCCCTCTTCTGATGGAGAGACAGTGACCCAGAGCGGATGCAGCGTGTTTATTTTATACCCCAAATACCAGGAAGTTTTCCTATTCGTTCCTGGTGCTTGGCTGGATTTACATAATAAAACCCACCCCCTGGAGAAATGCCCATGTGCCTTCCCAGGCGCTCTCTACACCTTGAGCCACAGGCTCCCTGTGTTTCTCTCTCCCTTCCAGACTAAGAAATCGTTAGAGAATGGGGCCCAAGAGAAGAGAGGGAAGGAATAGAGGGTGGAGTTGTTACTTCTTTCCAGGCATTATAGCAAAAGCAGCACAACTCCCTTCGACGATGAAGTGAACGTTCTAACTTCAAAGAAAAACTGGCATGAATTCTGAGCATTTCCCATAAAATAAGAAAAAGACTACAGGAGCAAAAGCATCAAAAAACTGAGCAAGCAATGTCCTTCCGAGTCTCCTCAGGTCTATTGCATTTAATGATACTGAGAAACACAGCCGAAACTTGAATTGGCAGGCTAGTATCACAAAGCAAATAAGCCTTACCAGAAACAAAATATTATCCTTGCCTTTGTAACTGATGCAACCCTTTCCTCCTATGATCCCCTACTTTGCAGGATGATGCTTCACATTTACCACCCAGCAGTGTTGCTATCTATTCCATTCACCTAGGGCAAATAAAATAATCAAAACAAAATAAAACCACCCAGCCTGTGCCGACATCCCTGGTGTTGAACCTGGATTGCCAAAGACCCGAGCCAGAAGACTGGGATAAAAGCAAGGTTGGGTAAACACACACTGCGGGCTTGGCAAGCCCTTTTGAGCTAGCTATGGCGTTGGGTCTGGAATTCCACCAGGTGTCCTGGTGATGCAGCCTTCCTAACACTGGCTCTACCCAGGTATTATAAAGAACATCGGTTTTTAAAGTTAAGTTGACAGAAGAAATTTAACCTGTAAAATACCAATCAAATCTTATTATAAAAAAACTCCCATGGACTCTTCCACTTCTGTAATGTTTACTCAATACTGCTGGAAATAAATGAACTATCACCTAAAACTTGGACATCTTTCAAGTTAGACTGAGATTTTCATTAGAATGATTATTTAAAAGATTTTGAAAAATACATATAATACTAATAATGCCTAAGGGTTAAAGAAGCTTTTAGACCAAGCATATCAAACTCAAAGGCTAACACGGGCCAAATAAGCAAGGTTTAAGTTTATGTGGGCCGCAAAAAAACAAAAGCTTCAATTGTCATAGAAACGTAGGTTTATTTCGATAGAGACATGCTGAATACAAAGGGCTGAAATAAATGAGTAATCGTTAACATAAAATAACAGAACATTTTAATAAAAATTAATATTTTTCTTGAACATTAAGTTACCAGACACTGAATAACTGCACAAATTAATAAGCATAATGCAAATAAACCTATTTTTCTTGTTCTCTGAGAGCGAAATATTTCCTGTTGTGCACACCAAACAAGTCAGTCCAAGACTAATGATGTGGCAATCGGCTGCTAAAATATTCACTGCTAGTACTAGTGGAGAGAAATGGTGCGCCTGCGTGTAAGGCGCATAAGGGAAATGAATGCAACACGATTATAGTAATCAGTCATTAGCGAACGCTGTAGTTCGTTATTAATAATTATGTATAACAGGATATTGTAAAAATTAAGTTATGAAGTTTTTATTGAAACGTTTCTTACATACTGTCATATTGGCTGGGCTGCAAAAATATTCATTGTGGACAAAAATATTCATTGTGGGCCACATGCGGCCCATGGGCCGTGAGTTTGACATGCTTGTTTTAGACCTTTATTTTAAAACTAGAGTCGCGATGCACAAAAATCGTGCAAGAGTAGGCCTTCCTTCCCCCGGCTGCTGGCACCAGCTTCCCTCTGGCACCCAGAACCTGGGCTTCCCTCGCAGCCCTGGCTTCGTCCGGAAGGTCGTCAGGTCTAATTAGCATATTACGCTTTTATTATTATAGATAATTAATATTCACTTCTACAGTATGAACTAGGTAAGGGCCAGGTACTACTCAAAAGATAAAGTCTTTGAAGCCTAGTGTGAATTATTTTAGGGCATACGACAATGCCCAACTATCTTTACTCTCTATCTAAGTGGTCTTTTACATCATGGAATTTTACACAACTGCAGACTCTACTAACTTTCCCTAGAGTTCCTTAGAGGAAAATACACAAATGGTTTACATGCACCACCCTGTTTGCAATGCCCTGAACTACATATCACTCATGCTGAGATTCTGGTTCAAAAGTTTAAGGACCATGGCTTTCAGACCAAGCTGTCTCACTCTGAAAAATGGTGGAAGGCGAAGATGAAATAAAGTTCTTGAATCTAAATAATCCAAACATCTCTGGCTTGAGTGCTATCTGTTATAAAAATAACTACTTCCTACCTGTAATTAGAATATATTTGGTAAATTACAAAAAGAGCTGCTGAAAGCCACTCCAGATACTGAAGGCCTTTGGTGTTCAGCAATCGGTTACTCTCAGAAACCAGCGTGGCCAGCCCGAGGCCGGCGAGGACGGCCACCACAGCGTTGCTCTGCATCCAGAATCGCTCCACCTGCGAAGAGGCACGCAAGGTGACTGATCTGCAATCCATCTGGTACTTACGTATCTTACAAATATATTGCTTATACCTAATTGCGTATGCCTGCTGTCATTCAGCTCTTGCTTACTGACTTCCCCAATCCAACTCCAAGTTACTTTAGTTTTCAATTTTCAAACATTCCTTCCTCCCAGTTTGACATGTGAAGCTCCCTTTTGGGACCCACACATTCTTTTTGATACTATGGACTTGGCGTTGAACTCCTGCAATATGGAAAGTGGAGGAGGTGGAGAAAGGCGTTTGCCTCACTCCTGACGTTCCCTTCCATGTGCAGAAGTGCCGTTAGTTTAACACTCGCTGCCCTCTCACTTATTTCTTCCTGCAGGACCGTATGGACTGAGCTGACTGGGCAATTTGGGAGCTGGGACTGGACCTGCATTGCCCAGTGGCAGACTCTGTCCCTGTGGCACCAGTGGGGCAGTGGGGTGGAGTGGGGTGCAGAAGGCCTGGCCAATGCAGCACAACCTGTGACTAGTGGGTAGGTCTGCCTACCACTATTGTGGATGCAGAATGAGGAAGCCCCCTCGCTCACAGACATAAACCACATTCTCCAACATGAGCATTATCAGTGATAAAGGTGATTCTACTGCTTGTTATCTTGTTTCTCAACTGATTCTGAACTCAGGTGATTAAATAGGATACTATCTGCTGGGGCCACTTGAACACACAAACAATTGTTTCAGCTGTTAAGAAAGAGTTGTCTACATTTACAGAGTTTCTACTACGGAGAATCTCAGAAATGACAGCCAGGGAAAAACAGAAATGTGGTTGCTCTTTTGCATAGGCCTGGACAGGTGAGATAAGAAATAATAAACTGTGTTGATAAGAGCCCCCAATTACAACCCATATTTCTTTGCTATTTAGAAAAAATCCAGGAGAAATATAGTAGTACCAATATCTATTACACACATAAAATGCCTAACTTAAATCTACCTTGCATTTATTTTTCTATTTAACTATTGTGTTAACTAAACAATGCATTTTCCCTAAAAAGAGGCCTTTGCCTTACTAGTTCAATAATTTAACTTTTGATTTATAATAATGCACATATAATTTTAACTATTTCTGAGATAATCTGCTTTTCTACAAGATTCATGAGAGACAAACTGATATATTCTTCACAAACTTCCTGGTCAAAAGATATATCTAAATAAAACTTACCACACCCATGAAAAGTGGTTTTGAAATATCTAAATTTGCCCTCCAAGCAAAGAACAATGAATAAATGCAAAACATTCCAGTAAAAAGCCACACTAATGATGGGTTCTGTCTGTCCCTATAAAAAATCAAAATAGGTCCAAAATTATTGGTGTACATGAATACCAATACTACTATTACATAGTTTTAAACTATAGGAAATATTTGGAACTCTAAAACTTTCCAGTTTTAAGTAGAACTAAAGAAGGATCTCAGTGTTTCAAATCTGAATTGGAATAGATAACCAAAACATAGTCATAAAATACACTGTCTCTATATTCTAGACAGCTAGGAAATATGCAGCAAAAGATACAAAGTTAAAATTTGCAGGAGAAATACAAATTATTAATCTTGTTAAATTAAAATGTAATTAACAAATGCAAAACAAAAGGATAATTTCATGCACCAAAATAATAAAATGACAAATCTCAATAGTATTGGCGAGAATGCGGTTGCATGAGAATGTATATTGGTACAGTCTTTAAGAAAAGTTAATTTGATAATATATATCAAGAACCTTAAAAATATTCACATTTTGACCCTGTAATTTGACATGTATAAATAAATCTTTAAGCAATAACCAGAAATGTGGATAGAGATTAATCTCTAAAAATGCTTTGGTATCACTTATAATAGTGGAAAAACTGGAAACTATCTGAAGATCCTCAAATAGGAGAATATTTAATTATACAGGCATTTAAATGATTTTAAATATTCTTATGGTATAGGGAAATGCTCACAATAAATGTTAGGTATTAAGGAAACAAAACTATAAATGTATATAGTACATATACATTTAAATAAAAATGTATTTGACGGGTTAGAAATTAATGAAGGTTAATAGTTCTATTTTTTTAGGTTTTTATTTTTAATCATTGGAGGTTACTTTTATTTTTAGAGGAATTCAAATAGTTGTTTGCTTCTTTTGTAATGCAATAATAATTGGCTATGGGTAGAGTAAGGGATCAAACCAAAGTTTAAGACATTAAATGACTCGCCTAGTTAGATTGTAATACACTGCTCAATCTTTCAAAATCACTAATTTATAATCAGAACAAAAACTATGAAAAAATAATACATATTTGCCTTCATAGAAGTGGTTAGAGCAATTTATTTGAAATATAAAATACTAGTGGTCATGTTCTACAATAATATATTAAAAATATTAATTTAATTAATAAACATGGGAAAAATAACAGGAAAAATTATATTACTCACCTTCTTACTAAACACATATTAGCCCAAACTGCAAGGGCTTGGATGTTGAATGAGAGTTCAGTCCTCATGTTTGTTACTTGAGAACTGTAAAAGACGATCAAACTTATTGTTGACAGAAAACAAATTTGGTTAATTCCAAATAAAACATTCTCTGTAAAATACATCAGGTTATGTACTGAATAATTTTAAGGGATGAAGTCAGATTGAAAATTATTTTTTTTCTTTCAAATTCGGGGGAAAAGTACTTCAAGAAAGAGTTAAACAGTTCTAAGATATTTTCCAATTGTAACATCTGGTTATCAATTTATATTATTTGGGATAGCATCAGAACAAATAATTTTTCAGTGTTTGTGATACTAGTATACTGTATTGATATTGTAAAAACAATTTGTATTCCTAATTGGCTTGATAAGAAGTCATCTGAAATGGGTTTCTGAACTTATTCCTGGCCTCTAGTGATTAGCATTAAAAACAAAATTAATTCAAAGCATTTTTTGAAGGTCCAATCATGAATTTAAAAAAGGACAAGAGAAATGATCTCCAACCATTCATTTCTGGGTTACCTTTTTCCTTAAAAAGGTTTCCTTGTTTTCTATATTATTTGGTTCAAAAAATGTTCAAGGAATCTCTGAGAAATGCATCATTTTTCCTTATAATTATACTAAATTTTTCCATTGGCTTCATAAACTAATTAACAAGCATTTTCCAAGTGGCATCTGAGCTCTAGCAGTCTCCATTTTTTGAAAAAGAAATGATTCTATATACCATCTCAAAGAACTTTCTTCTCCCTACTGGCAATTTTACTGGAGAAAATGTGATGCCATAATTATGGAAACCACACAATGTGTATTTTACTAATGGAGACTCATCAACTATGGGAAGATATCCTTACTCATTTTCAAATACACTTGAAAAATTGATTCCAGCATGAGGCCCATTTCAAGCCATTCTTCAAAAGGAACGAAGTCAGCCTCAAAATTAATTCTTGGAGATCTGTTGCTTAAATGTAAGCTCTAAAACATGGTCACTGCCTAGGGTTAGATTCAATAATTTCCTTGTACAGGATTGCAATTTAGAGATATGCGTGGGGAAAGAATTTAATTTGCTCGACTGGCAAAGGGTTGATGATTAGGTTCCATCATTTTGAAGGATTTTCTAGTAAGTTAATTATGAGTTCCCTTTTTCAACACTCTTGTCCACCTGAAACAATTAAACACTAGAAATTCTCTTAATCAGAGAGTATAAGGATTATGCCTCCATTTTTACATTATAATCTTGTCCGAACAAATAGTGTAAGTGGTCATCACTTTTGTCAGGTCTTTTTTCTGGGTGTACAGCCAAACTGCCGTTATTTCAATGTAAAGGGGGCCTATAACTACCTAATAGATGACTTTTATGTGCTACTTATGAAAGTTAGATGTCTAGTCTAGGGCTGCTCTTGAGAGTTTTTTGGAGTTCATGTGGGATTTGTTAAAGCAAATACACCAGTAATCCTGAGTGTGACAGCAACCCCGACAGGTAGGTAAAAAAAGAGCAGGCAGTGAGTCTGTGACGCGGAGCAAAGAAGGAGAAAGTAAAAGCCCTTAGACACTGGCAAAGCTGTCTTTATCTTTAAAAGGGAAGCTGAGCTTCTTTGCTGTCTCCCCAGCAAAACAGGAAAGTGGGCTGAAAAGTCTTAGACATAAACAGAAATATTTAAAATCAGCTGTGAGAACCATCAAAGGTTATATACAAATAATTGGTGGCAGGAAAATGTTTTCAAAGTAGAGTACCAAATGAAAAACAGGAGGCTAATAAATCAGTATGTACAGAGGTGAGCAAAAGTAGGTTTATAGTTATTAGTATGCAAAAGTTTATTCTTGTATTATTATTTTTCCATATAAAAAACTATAAGCATACTTTTGCCTATCCCTGTATATTATGAGCCCATTAAAAAAACAAACATATTAAAAATATTGGAAAAATAGATAAAAACATTAATGGATTAATAATAGTGGTTACCTCTACATGCTGGAATTATAGTAATTTGCATTTTCGTATTTTTGCTTAACTGTATTTTCTGAACTCTTCATAATAATTTTGTGTCCTTTTTTAAAAAAGAAAAGAAGGATGAAAGAAAAACAAGCTAGCAAGTAAGAGAAATTCTGAGAAACTATGAACTGATTTCTATATAGAGTTGAAATATTCTCCTGACAATTTATATAAAAAATTTTAAGTTGATTTTTAGAGAGAGGAAGGGGGGAGAGAGAAAGAGAGAGCGAGAAACATCGATGTAAGAGAGAAACATTGATCAGTTGCCTCCCCCATGTGCCCTGACCAGGGATCAAACCTACAACCTAGGTATGTTCCCTGATCCAGAATTGAACCCCCCACCTTTTGGGGTATGGGATGATGCTCCAACGAAGTAAGCCACACTGGCCATAACCTCCCCATATTTTTTAAATGGTTTTCAAATTAATAATTAGAATCCAAAATTAATAATTACAGATAACTTGAGTGTTATTGAAAACCATTCTTCCCTAATTTCATATTGAAAATATTAAAAAAATATTACAGGATTGGTATGGGTATTTTCCAAGTTGTCTTAATTTGTGTAGGTTTTAAAGCAAACATTAATCCATTTTTTCAAAAAAAAGCTAATAGATAAAATATATTTGCTTGAGCTGGCTTTAATAAGGTTGAATGTTAAAAAATGTATCTCAGAAAAAGAGCTTAAGGACAGTCTAGAGAGGAAAAGTCTTAAGAGACATTAGATATACTAAGCTCCAAAGAATTAAAATGCATAGCTCACTTCAAGATAACAAGAAAATAATTGTTCACGTTGATAAATACTATGTTATAAAATGTCTGTGGGAGAAAGAAGATAGTAAAATCAGAACAAAGCATGAACTTTTAATAAAGGAACACTACATTCGAAGCATTTAGTTTTATAGGTTTTATGTAGTCTCCTAATAGCCGCATTCATTGTTGGATTTATTGCTCATTTTCAGTTTTCTCTTATTGAAGGAGATGGTAGAATACTTGACAATGTGCAAAACAACTGCCAACTATGTGGGTGAAAACTACTCACAGACACACCACTTCACAAAGAGAGAAACTCAGAAGTCCCTCAAACCATTCAAAGGAACAAATAGAGAATTCATTTTAAAATAGTTCCAAATATTTCATACTCACAGTAAAATTTCAGACATACTGGATCCTATTTCAGATTTAGCCTAAACATAAATGAGAAAAGTTTATTTGCACAAGCGTTAAGCTAAAACTCTGCTAAGCTATCGTATTTAACTATCTCCATTTAAAAGATACATGCTTTAAATATACAATGCAACATTTCTCTTCATTCCAAGTCTTTACTTCAGAGCCTTACTGAATTTTTAAAGCAAAGTCAGTGAAACTAAACATGAACATCGTTTAGGAAGAATTTCAGAAATAATAATTGGCTAAAAATCAGTCAAACTATTCCAGCAGAAATGTCTAGCACATTAATGAATTAACAGTCTTTACACTTAGAATCTCTTTAAGCTCTTTTTTGGGGCACTTTGATTAGAGCTCATTATCACCTGTTAGTCTATAATTTCACAATTGTGTGTGAATTATACAAATTTCAAATCTGGAATGGTCCTCAAACAATATTTTAATGGAATGACCAATATAAGTAAACCAGAAGTGTCAAATTCTCAAGTCAAAAAATAATAATTATGCTTTTATTAAACTATTTTATTATTAAATATCTCTAACTTACAAACAACATATCAATATATATAAAAGCTAAAGGGACCAACTGACCAGTGGACTGGTTGCTATGATGCGTGCTGACCACCAGGGGGCAGATGCTCAACACAGGAGTTGCCCCCCCCTCCCCCCCGCCTTATCAGTGCGCTCCCACAACCAACCTCCCACGGTTCCTCCCCCCACGCCCTGGCGCGCCCCCCCCCTCCTGCCCCTGTCAGCCAGCCCCTATCATCCCCGATCGGGACTGGGAGAGATGGCCCCAATTGCCAGCCAGGCCGAGGGACCCTACCCATGCACCAATTCGTAAAAAAGTCGTGCACCGGGTCTCTAGTATAATGTATATTTAAGTGATAGTTTAAAACAAATCTATAGATCCACCATTCACTTAAGAAACAGAACTGCATGAGTACATAAGGTATCTCACACAGCCTGGCCTTCCTCATCTCCCATAAACTTTCTAAAATATGTAGGTTTACTACTTTTGTATGTATCCTTGAGAAATAGATTGTTTAATTTTTGCATGGCTTAGAATTTTGTATAAATGGTATGATATAATATGTACTCTTTTGAGATTTGCCTTCTTAAGTAAGAAACAAAAAAGCACAAACAGTGAAAAGTCTGATACAACTGTCTATATTAAAATAAAAACCCATCTGTTTATACTTTAGTGTTTTCCCCTAATACGTTTTAAGAAAAACAAGCCCTTTTGAACTTCTTTAGGACATAGTAAATTTTACACACTTAGTGAAATTATATTTTATAAAGCCTTTACACATAGGCATTACACTAAATACTAACATGAACACTATTCATCAAATATATAAAAAGAAAGTTTTGGTCAAAGTAAATTAAAAATTTCGAGTTTTCTTTTTCCTTCAATCTTTTCCAGATATTTTAAATCACAGATCAAGAGCCCAAAGTGACTCCCAGCACTACGGAAATGCTTCCAAGTGCTGGCGGCAGAGCCTTTTGAATGCCTGTTACCCTAAAATACATTCAGGATATATAACGGTACAACGTCAGGTTAAGGGATTCCATTTTTTTTCTTACATATGTTAAAGGTCACATTTCAATGGGCAAGTTTGTTCCATAAATAACTGAAATAAAAATTCTACATACTGTCTGGGGGGTGAGGGCATATATGTGAGTGAGGTGGGGGGGCAATGGTAAGATATGTACACATATAATACCTTAATAAAAAAAATTAAAAAAAAATTCTACATACTGCCACTGACAAACATTGTTTGTTTTTTTTCTTTTTTTCAATCGAGGTCCAGGCAGAACACGGGAGTTTTGCCACTTATTCCTTATAAGAGCTTTAAATATAAATTTACCAGATTGAAGGTTCCATATTCTTCCCGGAGAAAATGAGTCAAAAACCCCAGCACCGTTGTCTGGTCTCCCCAGGTCCAGCGGGCTTGGTTGAGGTAGGATGAGATAGGAAGATAGACGTAGGGCAGCAAACCGGCAGAGAAACACAGGCTCAACTTCACCACGGAGCCCCAGGAGAGTTCCTGCAGCAGAGCACAGTGTGTTGTATGACAATGTTTACCCTGGTAGATTTGTCCTGGAACTTCAAGAACACATCAAGGAAAACATCAACTATGTTTACTCAGCTCTGATCTCTCAATTTATATGAAGTCACCACAGAATACTATGTTAAACCTTCTGATTACCAGGGATTACTAGAAAATTGCATCAGCCTGAACTTCTTTGCATGGCAGGTGAAATCTGAGTGAAGCAAATAATATCAGCGAAGACTCGTGAGTACCATTTTTATTGCATCTTTTAAAATTAAAACCATGTCATGACATGCAGCATTGCAGAGATAACCCAACTGGAAGGGATTAGGTTGTTCAGTTGATTTTGAATATGCCCCCAAATATTGTCCTAATACAAACTCATGTCATCACCTTCATCAGGGGTGGACTTTAGCTATACACTCTATTATGACTATACATTATAATATGAAACTTTCTACAAGAATTTGGGTCATATCATGGAAATATGTGGCACAAATGAAACTAGCTTTTAAATAACCTCCCAGCTCAGCCAAATGCTCTTTCTCCTCAATTTACATACAGACTGAAGTACTAAAGGAAATGTGTTGTTCTATATAACAAGGTTGCCTCTATAGAGAATATATTTCTCATTTGCACACCTCTAAAATGAAGGATAATAGTGACAAAGTCTTATATAGATTAAGTCCAAAAGAATTCTGGTGTATTACTACAAAGATTCAAATAGTGGTTGCTTTAGTAATTGGGAAAGGGGGTCTCTTACAAATATCATCATTGGAAACTGCCCATTTTTTCTTTACAAAAAAGGGAAATGTTATATGTGATAATGGATAGAAGAATCAAGATTCACATTCACCAGACGTACAACAAGTAGCTGACATATTAATATTTTCAAATAAACATTTTTAACTGATTATGGAGTGTTTTTATTATAGTACTGATTTCATTTGCTATTCCTAAAGGGGTAATGAGATACATAAAAAATGACAGCATGAAAAGAGTGTAAGAAATAACTAACTGAACAACGTGCCTTTGCTATTCTTAAAAGTAGTCTTAAAGAAAGTAAATGCTTGCATTTTGGCAGTTTCTGCATATTACAGAATAGCAAGATGCAACTGCTGCAGAATTTTCCTTTTGTGCAGGAAAGAAACAGGAGACAGTTACATGAAAGCTACCCACAGGGCCCAGGAGAGTGGTTCCATGTCCTAGCTGCGCATACACTAGAATCACCTGGAGAGCTTTTAAAAAATATCAGTGTCTAAGCCTCACCCTGTATGTATATATATACACACACAAAAATATATATATACACACACACAGATACATACATTAATATACAGGGTGTCCCAAAAAATGTATATACACTTTAACAGCTGATAGCTCAATTCTGAAAATGAAATGTATTTTAATAAACACTGTTTTATAATTATTCAGTGTGTATGCATTTTTGGGACACCCTATAAGTACACACATACAAACACACACTTACTCTTTCAAAGCTTCTCAGATCATTCAAGTGAGCAGCCAGAATTGCAACCAAGTGACTCAGGACTTCTTCCTCTGCCTCAAATCCAACTACCCTGTCACTCCACTGGTAGACCTTATTTTCTAGCCTCTGTTATTTAAATGATGGAAATGGCAGGTCCTTTGAAGAGTCATTCTTCCCAAAATGTCATCCTTCGTGAGTATCTGGCCTCAGTACAGGGCCAAGAGGCTCTCAAACCAGCCTCCTAACTTGTCAGCTCTGAGTCCTGCATGTTTTACACAAAGCATGGCTTCCCCTCTCAATCATCTAACACCTGGTTGTCAGGTTCTTGCCACAGGACGCACCTCTCAGACTTCTCAATGTACCTTCTCGGAGGTCAGAAACCTGGCTAAGAGTGACACCATAAAGTAGGTAACATAGATCATTCCTGACTTCAGTCTCCTCACAAAGAGACCAACCAGCAGCTATCCATAGACAAAACACTATTGTGCAGGTACCCGAATCTGTGTCCCTGGAACACAGAGACTGAGAAGGACTGCATTGGAAGCGACTGCACCACCCCTCCGGCGGCCAGCACAGCACTGCATGGAGAGGACACCCTGGGCTACGGTTCCCAGTGGGGAAAGAGTCCCAGTGGACATCCAGCTCCTTCAGCATTGCGGGACGCTTTCCAGGAAGCCCACTGGAGTCTCACCTCATGGGGATCACTGGGGGCATTTGCAGGGCTCAACCGCTGAGGATCAGAGAGAGATGGAGAAGGGAAGCCGGGCTGACAAAGCAACCAGTGCTCAGATCTTGGGAAACTGCATTCCTGCTGCCTGAGCAGAGATCCCAGCCATTCAGAATCCATAAGAAAATTATAAAACCGGCCAGGTGCCACTGTAATCAAGACTGCAGAATTTTTGTCAAAAATCCTGTTTCTTCAATGTTGTTAGGACCTAAGGTAATTTAAACAATATATAAAACTAAAAAAAAAAAAAAAGTAAAGTCCTATGGTGACATATGTTGTATTGGGCCTAAATAAAATATTATGAACTTTCATTTTTACAAAATTCAAAACCTACCTTCTCTTTGAAAAGTCGAAAGAGAATCCATGGTATTATGCACAAAACATAGAGTATTATTGTGTGCTGATTACATAAGCTAAGGCCACAGCAGAAAGCACCAATTTTAGCTATCTGAAAATAAAATAAAAATAAAAAACAAGTTAAATATTCACCTAAAATTCTAAGTAAGCACAATAGTAAAAAGCTATTCTTTATATTAAAACTAGGCATACCACAGGTCAGATTAAAAATCAATTGCTTAGACACAGCAGTCATTTTTTTTGCCAGTCACTAATATTTATTATCACTATTTTTTATTAATATTTTTCATTCTCATCAAAGCATTGCAGTTTGACCTTAAATAACTGTCTTCAAACTAAATTTCAGAAAGTCCTGTATGAGGACTAGATAAGTCCTAACAGTAATCAGATATCATGTAATTCTTATTTGAGTAAAATCTGTAACTAAAATTCAGCAATTATTTGCTTTACTTTTTTCCCCATTAAATGAAATATAACACTTTATTTAGAACCTGGTTATCAATGGGTTGTGTTTTTACTTTTTTTTTTTGAACACGCATTATTTTCACAATCAGAAAAAAGTCTATTTTAAAAAACAAAAAAAAAACTCTAATAGCATCACAGATCTGTTTATGGAAGCCACAGATAACCACAATGGTTTTTTGGTTCTATATTCCCTAACAACACAATGCTGCCTATACAGAGATGATTTGGCATTTTCCAATGTGTAGACTGTAAGTTCTAAAGAGACAGGCTTCCTTCGAGCTTCAAATTATCTTGATGATAGTGCCTACCTTAGAATTCATTGTAATCTCTTCTGAACTACTTCATTCTTACATTTGGTGCTCTCCTCTTAAAAAGTACAAATTTGGGGAGAGGTCAACAGGGAAAAAAGGAGACATATGTAATACTTTCAACAATAAAGAATTTTAAATTTTTAAATAAGTACAAATTTGATCCCTTTTTTGGAATTGGGGAATAAGTCACTGTACCATAATGGTATATAATTTAAAGTGATCAGTCTAGAGCTTGGCATATTACAATGTCTTTCTCTCTTGTGTGAGCGCACGCGCGCGCGCGCGCGCGCGCGCGCACACACACACACACACACACACACACACACACACGATGGTGGAATTAACCAACAAGCCTATCTTTCCCAAAGGACTCAAAGGGGATTTCAAAATCCCCTCCTTCTCCAAAAAACTTTTGAACTCCAAGGGGATGGGGGAAATCCCATCTTTTATAAAGACTCTCATGGTCCACAGTAAAAGACCTGAGAATATTTTCTCTCTCAACATGCCTAGATTACTTTGACAGTAATCAGGACAGGTAAAAATATCTAAACCAAAGTTTAAAAGAAATACAGCATCTATCTAAAAATAAATACACAAAGTGATTTCACTGTGCTCAAAATAGGTTACCTTTGATCTTTCTTTTGCGGTTGCTGCCTCCTCGAAATGTACAGTAAGAGCCATAAGCAGCCCCACAAACAGATTGTTTAAGCTAAAGACCTCCGCTGCGATGGACCACTGCCATGTTAGACGAGAAAATGAAAACACCCCCGCAGCAAGGATTCCTCCCGCATGTGAGCCAGAAAGCCTGCAAATACAGATAACATGAAATCTTCTTTCCCAACAAAAAGAACCGACTTTATTCTCCTTCTTATAACTGTAGCAGTGGAAATCATGACAGTCACCCAGCACTATCCCAACACACTACATGGTTAGTACATTCCTCCACATAATAATATTCTCCAACAGATTTTAATTAGGAAGTCCATATGTTAACCTAGTAACACACAAATGAACAAACCTGCTTGGTATCCTGTGGGTGACATGACGTTTAGTTCTCAGACGTAACCTCTAGGGTTCAAGCCAGTTCAAAAAGCCTGAAGAGTTAGTAGCTAGAGAGATAACCTGTGTCATTTTTCTTCCTCTATCCACAAAGCATGATGGTCCGGTTAAGACTGGAATATGCTTAATTGTAAAAATTAAGGAAATGGCAAAATATCTATTCAGGAATCCTCATTCTCACTTCCTGGGAATGTCTGGGTCCAGGTACTTTCTATATCCATCTCCCAACATATGGCGAAGCATCTCTTGGTCACGATATCTGGTGATTTTAAGATCTTGTTAGCTAAGTGCTTAGTTTCTCATGATGTCTTCTTTACACAGAATTGAAGTTAAAAACAATATATTTTTAAAGAGAGAAACATGTATGGCAATTTTAATAATGCACAAAGAATCAAATGCTGCACTTAGAAACAAATTCCTCACCCCCCAAATGCCAACAAAAGCCATACATTTCAAATCAGTCAGGAATCCGGATCTCAATTCAGACATGACTCAAGACTGGTAACATGGTTGAATATACTAGTGCATATCAAACCAAAACAACATCCTATTTCATTATAAGTCTAAAGCTATGAAAATTAAAGCTATTACAAATATCTATGTCTAGCAAGTGTTATAAAATTCAGCAGGCACTTCTGTATCTAATAATTTTGATTTATATGACCCCACATCATTACTTTTTAACTGTATTGTTTTATATAAAAATTATGGAGTAATAATATGGTTCTTAATCAACCATTATAGGGAGAAAAAATTACAATAAAAATTTTTAATATCACCAAACCTGTTTTCCTTTGAGTTTCTCTTTGCAATTTGTTTTCTTTCCTTCATAAAAATCACCAGTTTCTTATTTCATCAGAGTCCCCCATTCTCCCAGTTATCCTGATTCAACACACTAAAATCATTTCTTTATTCCAAATTCCTGTCAAGTTGTATCCCTATGGCCTTTGACTCAATTATTTTAATCGTTTTCTAACTTGTCTTGTTTTTCTATTCTGCAATATAACAGCAGATTAAACTTCCTAAACATACCCTTTATGACTACCTAGCCCCCAAGCTTAGGGGCCCTTCACTGCCTGCAGGATAAATTTCAAATGAGTCAGCCTGAAGTCCAGCCGCCCCATACATGGAACCCTGCCCACCTAGCCACAAAGTGTCAACATTATTTTCTCCACCAACTAGTCAGGCTTCTCAAAATTCCCTAATAAAACATGCCTATTGCCAGTGTTACACCTTTGCTTGTCCAGTACCCCTGAAATGAATGTCCTCCCTGCTCCTTTCCATTTATTCAAACTCTACTCTTTCTCAAATTTCTCTTCAATCCCCAGGTTTCTAGCCCATCTCTGAACATCGGTAGCATTTAAATGTCTGTAGCCATTATTTTGACATTGTTTTTGAAATGTGAGCTGGAGTTAAACTTCACTTCTATTGAAAGCATCTAGCCCCAAGCACAGGGGCTAGTGAAATGAGAGAATAAATTAATCTTAAAGTATTAGTAACATTTTAAAAGGAACTTCTACGCATCATCTGTCGATATTACTTTGGAAAGTCAGCATGAGATAGAGGATTCCTTCTTCTACTGAAATATCAATTAGCATCTTTGGAGAAATGGCTGATTTCAGGCATGGGTAGCTCAAGTACAAAATGAATCTGAAACACCTTGTGTCAGAAATTAAGGAAGTGCTCAAACAGAGACATGACAAAGGACGCAGGAGCCAGCTTAAAGGAACTCTCACTCGCCAAATCAGGAATAATTTGAGCATCGAAATGATTATAGTAATAGATTGTAACCCAATGAATAAATAAGAATCTATGAATATGTAGTATTACAAATAGAGTAGGTCCTCGGGTTACGTCGGAGGCACGACATAATGCGATTTTCGCCGTAAGTCAGAACCCACCTACATAAGCACCTATGTCACTCACATGGAGCACACACACAGCAGTAATGAAGTGAAACAGTCAAAAAGTTTTAAAATAAAGATAACAATTCCTGACCTTTACTTGTGGTAAATAAATAAAAAACATAAAACACATATGTACATACGTCGAAATGATGTAACTTTTTTATATTAAATATATCTTTATTGATTTCAGAGAGGAAGGGAGAAGGAAAGAGAGATAGAACATCAATGATAAGAGAATCATTGATTGGATGCCTCCTGCATGTCACCTACTGGGGATCAAGCCCGCAATCCAGGCATGTGCCCTTGCCTGGAAACGAACCTGGGCCCCTTCAGTCCGCAGGCTGACTCTAGCCACTGAGCCAAACCAGATCAAGCCTGCAACCCAGGCATGTGCCCTTGCCTGGAAACGAACCACAGTGGGCCCCTTCCAACTCAAATTGAAGAACATTCATTACAAAATAAACTGAAGAACATTCTACAAAATAACTGGCCTGTATGTATCAAAAAATTTCAAGGTCTTAAAAGACCAAAAAAGCCACGAGAAACTGTTCCAGATTAAGGAGAATGCAGGAATATGACAGTAGAATAAAAGGCATTTTCTTCTGCTAGAAAGGGCATTATTGGGACAACTGGCAAAATCTGAATCAAGTCTATAGATTAGACAATATGTTGTATCAGTGATAATTTCCTGATTTTGAGAACTGCACTGTGGATACGTTAAAAAATGTTCTTGGTTTTAAGAACCATACTCTGAAATAGTTAAGGATGAAAGGGTGCAGTGACTGCAACTTACTCTTTAAAGGTTAAAAACAAAATGATACACACAGAATCAAGGACAAAGAAAATGCGGTAAAATATGTGGGGAACCTGGGTGGAGGTTATACAAAGACTGGGCTATTCCTGCCACTGCCCTATAAATCTGAAATTATGTAAAAAAAAAAAAAAAAAAGTTAAAAAATAAATCAATAAACTCCGGAAATAATTTGCTGACATTTATTGAGTTTTTTGTCTGCCATGTACCAGGTATTGTTCTAAGTGCTTACCTTATATAAATTCATTTAAATAGATATTATTTATTTCTTTTCAAATGAAGAAACTGAGGCCAAGAGAAGCAAAGTGATTTTTCCAAGGTCAATGGCAATTAAGCAGCAGAACCAGAATTTAAACTGTTCATCTAGCTATTTAGTGCCATTACATTATGGGGTAAAAGGTGGTTATTTTAGTTTTAATGCCAAATAATTCATTCTATATTAATGATATAATGTACTTTATTTGGTGTGAAGAATAGAGTAAAAGTTTTATCAGTTATTAGAATTGTGTTTATTTCTCTTTCATCAAAACAACACAGTATCAGCTTGAATGGTGTTCTACATCTCTCAAGACTGGTTTTAACACTTCATCTCACCCTCCGCCCCCTGGAAAGGGTAATTAGTCAAAGTTTAAAACCGTCAGTTAATTAAAGAGAACTGAAGAGATGACAGTCCTGATATGTCTGCATCCTCAGGAAGAAAACTCAAGACTCATTAATCTATCATGATTTTTAACACATTATTATGCTCAGGAAGACATCCTGAAGTGTTTGAATTGTTGCCATTAATTATTGGAATAACTGCCTTTTCACATATTTCATACGGTTTTAAAAATTGAAGAGTATGATAAAATGATAAACTTGAGTGACAAAATTTATCCAGTCACCTTAGACTATTACAGTTACTTGCATACATTAGCATTTTATTGAAGACTAAGCATATACATCAACAAGGTCTATAATCTGAATCTCCACCCCCCGCCCCCCCCTGCCATGCCAAGGTCAGGATGGTTTTGCAAAGAATAATCAATAGATTCTTAACACCCAATTTTCCTTGGTATCAGAGAAATGATTTATTAGACTACTGAGTATGGTTATAGAAGAGAGGTAACATCATAAAACCAGTAATGGAAATCAAACCTATAATCTTGATCTTTTTAGTATCTCAAATGAGCTTGCTTAGAAATCAAACTGTCTTACAGGAATTTGAGTTGTAGTCCTAATATAAAATGAAAACAAAGGGGTAATCTAAAATCCCTTTCTATGCTTGAGGGATTCCCAGCTAATAAGGTATAGACCTCTCCTATTATACATGCTGAAAATACAAAATACTTTTCCAGCCTCCCTTGCAGCTAGAGCATGGGTGTGTGACCTGAGCTCTGCCTACCAGAAGCACCCATTCCATTCTTTACTTGGATGATGGTGAGGCAAAGAAGCCTCAAAATACATTCAGACAAGGCTGGTGGCATTTTTACATAATTTCCATAGAAAATGATGGCAGCACTTTCAGGGGCAATGTTCAGAATCCAGGTCAGTTGGTAGTGTGAGCTGGGGTGTCTGGTGCCCAGAGAGGACAGCCAATGGTGGTTTCAATAGAACATACCTGCCTAGAAATTCCCTGGGCTCTCCAACTTCCTTTTCTTCCTTCCTTCCTTCCTTCCTTCCTTCCTTCCTTCCTTCCTTCCTTCCTTCCTTCCTTCCTTCCTTCCTTCTTTTCCTTCCTTCCTTCCTTCCTTCCTTCCTTCCTTCCTTCCTTCCTTCCTTCCTTTTCCTTCCTTCCTTCCTTTTTCCTTTCCTTTCCTTTCCTTTCCTTCCTTCCTTCCTTCCTTCCTTCCTTCCTTCCTTCCTTCCTTCCTTTCTTCCTTTTTCTTTTTTTTTCAATTCTAGATTTGAATATTTCCTTTTGTAAAAAATAGCTTTATAGAGATAATCCATTTAAATTGACAATAAAAGGTTTTTAGTATATGTTATAAATTAAACTGTGAATGTCCCTTAAAATGCACACACTTGAACACACTGCCTTTAAAAGTTTGATTTATGCTTAGTTTCAGAATCCGTCGACACTTACTGAACACATAACATGTACAGACGAGTGGGTTAGAAAAATAGAGATACTCTGAGACATCTGTTGTAGGAAAACTCCACAAGCTGCAGAGGGATATATAATGAGGACTCGTTGGTAGCACTCTATGCTCAGCAGCGGCTAGAGACTGCAGACTGTGGATGTGGAATGGCAGCCATCAGTCTGCATGGCTGCGGCCTGAGCCAGGGTAAGCGGCTTGGCTAGGTAGGTAAGTCAGAATGGCAAGATGGAAAGAGAGTTAAAGTCATGAATCATGGGGCCTGCATTAGATAGGGAAGGAAGTAAAGCCACAGGTGGCAGATGGAGGAGACAAAAAGGATGAACAAAGGGTTCTCAGTCTCAGTTAAATGGGAGGCAAGTATAGGGGCATCAAGGAAATGAGCGGACTGAAAGCTGAAGTCCTGCAGGAAGTGAAAAGTAGGCTGGGGAAGGGGACATCAAATTGTTGAAGGACGCAACCGCCTGTTAAAATAAGACTGGACTCTACTGTTTAAAATAGCCAAATGGAAGTTTAATGTGAAGCTGTTCTCAAAATCTTAAAATTTTCATTAAAACTAAGTATTGGTCCTGAAGGACAAGCCACACATGAGTAAATCTGCAGGGTGAGTACAGTGTAGGAAGACAGGTGTGAGGCCCAGTGCCACAGCATCGCATGCATGCTAACAAGGACATGTAATGCCCATGTCAGTGCATAGCAAGCTGAGCCCTGCTGACAAATCAAACAATGATGTCAGCAATGGTAAGAATGAGGACTTTCTGAAGACTTTGGAGAAGGTCTTCAATTTATTCACTGACTCTGTAGGTAGGCAGTCCCCTTATATTGCTCAAGGCATATTGCATAATCTGAGCACGCTTCCTTTCACCTTCCTGGACAGAGATAATGGACTAAAGAGCAAGCTGATGTCAGGATGCTTTCATAAAGGGAAGTTTCAGGGCCATGGCTAGGCCACAGTGTTAGCTTATAGGGTCCACATCTGCAGCCTCTACCCTCCGTTCTCACCCTAGCACTCTATGGATATTGCTCTCACAAGGTCCCCAATGACCAGCTAACTGCCTCATACAATAGGCTTTTGGGACCTCTCTGCTGTCTTGATTACTCCCCCAGCCACAGTCTACTGAGTTGACATCTGGGACCTCACATCCCTCTGGTTTTCCTTCTATAGCTTTGATCTGCCTCCTGTGTTTTCTCTGAATGGCTCCTATTCTTGCATGAACTCCTTTAAAGTCAGTGTTCCCCAAGATTTCATTACCAGGCAATTGTTCTCACTCTACTTACTCTGCCTGGGTGGCTTTATCTAGTCTCTTGATGTCAATTGCCTGCTACAAACTGGAGAAACCAAACCTTTCTCTAGCACTGCCTCTCCCTTAATTTATGACTTACATATCTCTGACTGACTGCTGTACACCTCACCACAAAGCCACTCCAACTCTGGATGTCCTGGAGAATTTCAATGTCAACACGTGCAAAACTAATTTCTCATCCTCTTCCCTGAAATGGCTCATGCTCTTAGGATCTTTTAGTGATTTTCATTGTCTGCCTAGTTATCTAAAATAAGAAACCTAGGAGTCACCATCAAAGCTCCCTTCCCTCTCTCCCTGTTGAACACATCACACCCTAACAATTTTACTTCATAAACATTTTAAAAAACTCATCCTCTTGTCTCCATCCATATCACCACTGCCCTATTTCAGCTATTACCATCACCTCAGGCTCACACCATGCAACAGCTTTGTATACTGTCTGCCTCCAGTCCTAGGCCCACCATTGCCACCAGAGTGAGGGATCAAAAACTTATCTGGTCTTGTACTTTTCTGCCTCCAACCCTTTAATAAGTCTTCTTTGATTATAAAACACTATAAGCTCCTCATCATGATACACAGACCTTTTATGATCGAATCTCAGCTCACCCATAGCTACATTTTTTGATATAGCCCATCTCACACTTTGTGTCTCAGCACCACTAAATGATTTGTAAGTCTCTGTACCTATGAGCTCTCTCTCTCCATCTCTGGGTTTCTTTGCACATGAAGTTCCCTGTATCCAGAATAATTTTGCCTTCACTTGGGCAATTCCCACTGATTGTTTACAACTCAGCATAAGTATCACCTTTCCAAGAAGTGTTGCCTGCTTTTGAAGACTACGGTTGTTGCCCTTTTTCCAGATTCACATTAAATGTATTAAATAGGTATTGGATAGACATTTTTCTATATTTCTAAATAAATAAAATCCTGAAGAATAGAAATGTTTAACTGTAACCTAATGAAAACATAGTAAGGAAACCAGATTTGAGGAACTTAATATTCTCTAAATAGTGTATTACAGAGCCAACAGAATTATTTTGGGCCACTGATACCAGAACAGCCATGTCAGCATATTAGTGCATTTTTAAAATTAAAAGTATGACTGAAATAAATAAATAAATATGTGTGTGTGTGTGTGTGTCTAGGAAAGCTATTTGATTTTTGAAACTAAATGTTTTCATATATATATATATATATATATATATATATATATACACACACACACACACACATATACATACTTCAGTCATACTTTATCTTTAATTTTCAATGCTCTTTAAATAGCAAGAGCTTCTGTTTACCTCAACCTAAGTCAATTCATTTCCAAATAATGCTTTATAAAATTACTTCTGCCATTATCTAGAAATTCAAGTTTTTTCAATTGTAAAAAGTGGAAAGGAAAAGGAAAGATGTTCTGGTTTTGGGGTAAATTTTGTTTCTTTTAAGAGCTACATTCTATATCATTGCTATCCTTTACTGTTATAAAAGTGGTGTCTTAGTAACAAAATTAGGGGGAAATTGAAGGATTCATTTTTATTTTCAAAGAATTCAAATGAGATTGTGAATAAAATAAAGTCTTTTCACCAGAACTCAACTCTAAATTGCCAAACTATTGTCTAAACTATTTTCCATGTTCCCTTAAGAACACCTTGTGATAAATTAGATATAAGATGAGAAAAAATGTTTTCTATTCTCAACCTAATTCTCATAGAGCCTCATAGAAGAAACTCAAGGGAGACATTTCTTCAAATGAAATACATATTTTTAGAATCTAACCTGACTTACAGAGATAACATCTAATGAGGCTATATGAAGATCACACTTCAAACACCATTACTATGATTATTTTAGTAATGCAATATTGTATTGTAAAAGACACATCAATACTAACTATCAAAAGCAAATTTTTACATTGTTACAGAGTTATGCTCAATTCTCAAGGTCTCATACTAACAGAGTAAATCAATTATATGGATGATTCAAAATAGCAAATAATCCAAAATGTATTGAAGTATCTTTTATTTTATATAAATACTAGAGGCCCAGTGCATGAAATTCATGCACAGGGGTGTGTGTGTCCCTCAGCCCAGCCTGCACCCTCTCCAATCTGGGATCCCTCTCACAATCCAGGACTGCTGGCTCCCAACCGCTCACCTGCCTGCCTGCCTGATTGCCCCTAACCGCTTCTGCCTGCCAACCTGATCAATTGCCCCTAACCGCTTCTGCCTGCCAACCTAACCGCTTCTGCCTGCCAACCTGATCACCCCCTAACCACTCCCCTGCCAGACTGATCAACGCCTAACTGCTTCCCTGCCAGCCCGATTGCCCCTAACTTCCCTCCCCTGCTGGCCTGGTCACCCCTAACTCCCTCCCCTGCAGGCCCGGTCGTCCCTAACTGCCCTCCCCTGTTGGCCTGGTCGCCCCCAACTGCCCTCCCCTGCTGTCCTGGTCACCCCCAACTGCCCTCCCCCGCAGGCCTGGTTCTCCCCAACTGCCCTCTCCTGCAGGCCTGATCCCTCCCAACTGCCCTCCCCTGCTGGCCTGATCGCCCACAACTGCCCTCCCCTGCTGGCCTGATCGCCCACAACTGCCCTCCCCTGCCAGCCATCTTGTAGCGGCCATCTTGTGTTCACATGGGGGCAGCCATCTTGTGTGTTGGAGTGATGGTCAATTTGCATATTACTCTTTTACTAGACAGGATATTTTATGTTACATATTATATTTATTACATATTTATTTTTTAAATATAAAATCTATTTTGCAGTATATGTGCAGTAAATGCATCTACCTAATTGCGTTTTACTTGGGTTGACACTAAAATCATGCAGCTCTCGTTCTAAGACAGCACCTGGTTAGTCAATGAGGAAAGATACACCAAGAGTATGATAGTTGTGTGGGAAGGGTAATCAAGTATTTAAAATTTCACTCAGATAATGCAAAAGACAGAGATTCTCCACTGGGGGGCGGAGATGGGGTAAGGAACACGTGATGCTATTAAGAGCATCCTAACAAATGTGACGCTCAGAATTCCATGGTTAAAACATAACTGCCTTCTCTTCAGTCCACAAAATCCATGAGACCTAGATAAGATGCCTTAGAGAGGTACTGATCGTGCAATAGTTTTCTCACTGATGGAAAACTATTCATCTGTTGACACAGCGGATAAATCAGGAAGTTACAATTTACACCACTGACACAGGTTGCTATTGATGATAAATATATTTTTCTTTCCACTAACCCTCCATCAAAAGGCAAATAACAGAAACCTGAGATTCTTTCAGAACACATATTTGACGTGCTTCATAAAATCCACAAATGTATTTGTCTGCGATGTTACTTGCATGCAAAGAATCCAACATGGAGAGTACACTACCTTCCTTCTACATGGAAAACTCCTTGAAGTAAGTGGAGTCTAGCAGAAAGTCCACAATGCAGGATCTGGGCACTATTGGTAAGTAAATTACTCTTAGTGTGAACTCATATCGACGACTAAAAAATGCATTGGATTACAGTGTGGTAAAACAAGATACAATTAATAGCAAATCTACCACCTCCATCCTCCCAAGCTCTTATCTTTCTGGGCCTTATTCATGAAAATTATATAAATGTTACCTTCTGGCTCATTCACATAATCAACACCCATATATTTATCTCTTCAGTGTACCTGGAGAATGGTCCAAGTGGGAAGCTAAGCTACTGAAAAAAAAGGTGCACTGCTGAACCTTTCTCTTTCCGTGGCAGTTAACTCAGCACCCAACAAATACACACTGAGCATCTACTATGTGCCAGGTAGTCTGTGGGCAGATTATAGTCAGTGGCCATTTAGAGAGCAGGACAATCTAAATTTTTCCTTTCATTTTCAAGTTTAGATTTAATGAACGTAAATCAATACTTTAGGACAAGGTGTATTAAAGTTATATCTATCTCCAAAGCCACCACCATGGCGCCTAAAAAAATGCCAAACATTTCCATCTTTAAAATAAATTTGCAAATAAGTCCTTTTTCCCACATTTCATAAAAATTTACTTTCACTCCAGATAAAATCCTACCACGGTTGGTTTTATTTCATGAGACTCAATCAAAAGGAAAAGAATTGTTCTACCCTGAATTTTCAGCTACATGAATATCAACCACCAGTACACGTAAAGGCAAAGTACAAAGTATTAGTCCTGATTTTAAACCACTGAGTAAAATTGGAGGTAAAAATGTAAAAGCTTGAGGAAACCAAGATGGCGCCATAGGTTAAACACCTAACCCGCAGCCGGGCACAACAATTTCAAAAATACAACTAGAGGTCAGAACGGTCATCGTCCAGAACCACAGGAAAGCTGGCGGACTGAAATGCCCACAGCTGGGGAGAAGGAGAAGGCCACGGGGACAGTCGGGGGAGCCGCAAAAGCCTGAGGTATGGAGAAACGGACGGAGACACGAGCACGCGCGCCTGCGGGGAGGATGGAGCCGGAGAGGAAGGGGCGGCTGACGGCCTGGCCGGCGTTCACTGGCAGGAAGGAGATAAAGGCTCCGGATTGCGCTGAGCGCCGGCTCCGACTGCACTGAACCCCGTTCCGGGCGAAACCCTGGGAAGCCAGGCGCAGGCTGGGGGAATGAATCTGGGCTGTGGGGCGCAGGCACAGAGGAGCGGCGGAAGGCAGAGCTCCAGAGGCGCGCACGGGAAGGGGCGCAAAGGACGGACTGTTGCCTGCGCCACTGAACTGCCCTAGCGGGAAGGAGACAAGGGCTCCGGACCGTGCTGAACCCCAGTTCTGACTGCACTGAACCCCAGTTCCGGGCGAAACCCTGGGAAGCCAGGCACATGCTGGGGGAATGAATTTGGCCTGTGGGGCAGAGGCACAGAGGAGCGGCGGCTCCAGAGGCGCACACGGGAGGGCGCGCAGAGGAGGGACTGTTGCCTGCGCCACTGAATGGCCCTGCTGGGAAGGAGACAAAGGCGCCAGACTGCGCTGAGACCCAGTTCCAACTACATTGAAACCCAGTTCCAGGCAGCGGGCGAAACTCCAGGGCGCGTTTCTCTCAGAGGTGTTTGCAAGGAATACAGAGGGACACAGACACAGGAGCCTCATGTCTCCTGCACAGCAACTCTTCCTATATAGACAAAGAGGGTCCTCATGGACAATTGGCCTGGAGGACAATTCCTCCTAGTGACACCAACAACAATCAAGACTTAACTGTAGATACTCACTCAGTTTCGCAACTGCGCCGCCCCCGCAGGCCGCCCGGCCCGGGGCACTGGGGACGCCGCGGCGGCAGCGGCTTCCGGAGCCCGGCGGCTGCCCAGCGCCCATCCCCGCCGCGAGGCCCCCGCGCGCCTGGTTCCGCGGGCCGCGCGCCCCGCACAACGGACGGAGGCCCGGGCGCCCTCTCCGTGCACCTCCCGGCGCCACTAGACCTCAGTAGAGTTGACTGAATTCAAGGGATTAAGAAGAACAAATTGGGGAATTCGAAAAAGAGGACGGCGGAGGTGAAGGCTGATGTGTTGCCTCACATGGCAGTTTCGGAAATACAACTGGAACATGGACTAGTGAGGGTGGCGACTGCTGCTCGCGTCTCCCCAGACCGGGCGGCTGCTCCTCTCAGTCAGCACCGCAGCCGGGGCCATGGGCTCGTGGGCGCTGCAGCAGCTGCTGTGGCGGCGGCCGCGGACTCGGCGCAGCGGCTCTCTGTGAAGGAAGAGACCATCTTTCTGCAGGAGGGGCGCATCCGCGCCACCGACCTGGCCGAACTGCGCAGTGAGATCCTCGAGGCCCCGGAGGCCGCCAACACCGATTTGGAGGATTCTTAGGAGTTCTCATCTTACATTCAAGCCCTTTAAGCCATTTTGACAGAGGAGAATCAAGAAGGCGGCTAAGTTAAACAAAGGAACTGCGAACTCCACCGCGCACAGCAATTTCAGGGGCACGAATGGAGGACAGAGCCTCTGCCATCCAGAACTACAGGAGAGATGGCTGAATGGTAGATTTATAGCTAAGAGGGAAGAGGAAACCAGCGAAATCGGAGGGGATGAGGTGTGGAGGCGCGTGGGTCTGGTTGGTGGCGGGGGAAATGGGCTTTTGTTCCAAACCTAGGGGAGATTAGCTCTCCATCACACTGAAATCCAGCTTCTGGGGACCCGTGGGAGACCCAGATGCCTGCGGGGAGAGGCGGGACTCTTGCGGAGGTGCCAAGCGCCCCTGGGTCTGGGGGAGGCCGCGCTCCCCTGGGTCCGAGTGAGGCCAGGGGTCAATAGATCCAGTTGAGGCCTCGCGCATCTAGGCCCGGGTGAGCCCAAGTGGCCCTGGGTCTGGGAGAGGCCAAACATCCCTGGGTCCGGGTGAGACCATGTGTCCCTGGATCGGGTGAGGCCTCGTGAACCTAGGCCCGGGTGAGCCCAAGTGGCCCTGGGTCTGGGAGAGGCCAAGCGTCCCTGGGTCCGGGTGAGACCATGTGTCCCTGGATCCGGGTGAGGCCTCGTGCACCTAGGCCCGGGTGAGCCCAAGTGGCCCTGGGTCTGGGAGAGGACAAGCGTCCCTGTGTCCGGGTGAGACCATGTGTCCCTGGATACGGGTGAGGCCTCGTCCACCTAGGCCCGGGTGAGCCCAAGTGGCCCTGGGTCTGGGAGAGGCCAATCATCCCTGGGTCCGGGTGAGACCATGTGTCCCTGGATCCGGGTGAGGCCTCGAGCACCTAGGCCCGGGTGAGGCCACGTGCCCCTGGGTCTGGAAAAGACCAAGCGCCCCTGGGTCCAGGTGAGACCATGTGTCCCTGGATCCGGGTGAGGCCTCGTACACCTAGGCCCGGGTGAGCCCAAGTGGCCCTGGGTCTGGGAGAGGCCAAGCGTCCCTGGGTCCGGGTGAGACCATGCGTCCCTGGATCCGGATGAGGCCTCGTGCACCTGGGCCCGGGTGAGCCCAAGTGGCCCTGGGTCTGGGAGAGGCCAAGCGTCCCTGGGTCCGGGTGAGACCATGTGTCCCTGGATCCGGGTGAGGCCTCGTGCACCTAGGCCCGGGTGAGCCCAAGTGGCCCTGGGTCTGGGAGAGGCCAAGCATCCCTGGGTCCGGGTGAGACCATGCGTCCCTGGATCCGGATGAGGCCTCGTGCACCTAGGCCCGGGTGAGCCCAAGTGGCCCTGGGTCTGGGAGAGGCCAAGCGTCCCTGGGTCCGGGTGAGACCATGTGTCCCTGGATCCGGATGAGGCCTCGTGCACCTAGGCCCGGGTGAGCCCAAGTGGCCCTGGGTCTGGGAGAGGCCAAGCGTCCCTGGGTCCGGGTGAGACCATGTGTCCCTGGATCCAGATGAGGCCTCGTGCACCTAGGTCCGGGTGAGCCCAAGTGGCCCTGGGTCTGGGAGAGGCCAAGCGTCCCTGGGTCCGGGTGCGACCATGTGTCCCTGGATCCAGATGAGGCCTCGTGCACCTAGGTCCGGGTGAGCCCAAGTGGCCCTGGGTCTGGGAGAAGCCAAGCGTCCCTGTGTCCGGGTGAGACCATGTGTCCCTGGATCCGGGTGAGGCCTCGAGCACCTAGGCCCGGGTGAGCCCAAGTGGCCCTGGGTCTGGGAGAGGCCAAGCGTCCCTGGGTCCGGGTGCGACCATGTGTCCCTGGATCCAGATGAGGCCTCGTGCACCTAGGTCCGGGTGAGCCCAAGTGGCCCTGGGTCTGGGAGAGGCCAAGCGTCCCTGGGTCCGGGTGCGACCATGTGTCCCTGGATCCAGATGAGGCCTCGTGCACCTAGGTCCGGGTGAGCCCAAGTGGCCCTGGGTCTGGGAGAGGCCAAGCGTCCCTGGGTCCGGGTGAGACCATGTGTTCCTGGATCCAGATGAGGCCTCGTGCACCTAGGCCCGGGTGAGCCCAAGTGGCCCTGGGTCTGGGAGAGGACAAGCGTCCCTGGGTCCGGGTGCGACCATGTGTCCCTGGATCCGGATGAGGCCTCGTGCACCTAGGCCCGGGTGAGCCCAAGTGGCCCTGGGTCTGGGAGAGGCCAAGCGTCCCTGTGTCCGGGTGAGACCATGTGTCCCTGGATCCGGCTGAGGCCTCGTGCACCTAGGCCCGGGTGAGCCCACGTGGCCCTGGGTCTGGGAGAGGCCAAGCGTCCCTGGGTCCGGGTGCGACCATGTGTCCCTGGATCCAGATGAGGCCTCGTGCACCTAGGTCCGGGTGAGCCCAAGTGGCCCTGGGTCTGGGAGAGGCCAAGTGTCCCTGGGTCCGGGTGCGACCATGTGTCCCTGGATCCAGATGAGGCCTCGTGCACCTAGGCCCGGGTGAGCCCAAGTGGCCCTGGGTCTGGGAGAGGCCAAGTGTCCCTGGGTCCGGGTGAAGCCAGAGCCTGGGTCCGGGTGAGGCCGTGTGCCCCTGGATCCATCCGGGTGAGGCTGGGTCCCAGGCCCGGGTGAGACCACGCGCCCCTTGGGTATGGGTGAGGCCACGTGCCCCTTAGTCCGGGTGACGCCGTGCCCCTGGGTTCGGCCGAGACCAAACCAGAGGGAGTCGGACCTCCGTTACCGCCATTTGTCCACCATCCAGAGCTGGGGGGTCAGTGCTGACATGTACACATAAGGAACTACTGGACATTGAAAGTTGGTCCAGGGGGAAGCTCGCTACAGACTGATTCATTTGCCTGTCAGCATAACTATTATTGCTCGTCTCACATTCAGTGCTTATTAGAATATATCTAGTGACATATGATCTCGCTCATCTAGGGGAAATGATGAACAACATAGACTGAGGAACAAGAACAGAACCAGAAGCAAGGAGGCATCGATCGGACTATCGGGCCTCAGAGGGAGGATAGGGGAGGGTAGGGGGAGGGTGGGGGGAGGGGGAGAGTTCAACCAAAGGACCTGTATGCATGCATATAAGCCTATCCAACGGTTAAGTTCAACAGGGGATTGGGGCATGCGTGGGGAGAGGGGTGGGATGGGAATGGGGGGATGAGGACAAATATGTGACACCTTAATCAATAAAGAAATTAAAAAAAAAAAAAAAATGTAAAAGCTTTCAAAACAAAAAGAGGAAAAAGCACCACTGAAATGGAGGGAATAAGATTATGAATAGCTTCCATAAATAAAATGCAATCACACAATTTCCATTACAAGTAAGATTTATGCATTAACCAATAAATGAGAAAGCTATTCACAGCTTAGAACAATTCACTTTATTATATCCCATCAACTTATACCTGAATATCTAAAAGAAAAACACTGGACTGGGCTTTATAGAAATCACCATCATTTACTTTACATTTTACTAAGTGTTCATGGTATGCCAAATAACCTGCACAACGGGAGGCATTATCTTCTTAAGCACAACCTAGTTTAAAGTAACTCCCAAATTACAGATTTTTGTCAATATTGTTTGAAATATTTAAAAACACGCACGACCTCAATATTAGCTTGTTACTCAATTTTGATAGTGTGTTTTGTATTCAGTAGCAAAATCGAAATTGTTTGAAAGTATATTTCAGCATATTAGTCTCAAAGGCATGGGCCAACTCATCATAGTAAGTTGTTTTTAACTCAAAACTTAGAAAATGCTGCATAATTTTTAAACTGTTAAGATCCTAAAGGTATATGAGTAAACTTAAAAGATTGAAATAATAAAATCAACAAAATGACGGTATTAAACTACTTTCACTAGCAACCCTAACCAACTTAATAAACAATAGAAAATTAGCATTCAGTAGTCTTGTTATGCAAAGTTACAAGTACATCTTAACATTTGAAATCATCAAGCCTGTTTTCTATTGCTATGGCTTTGAAAAGCAGCAAATCTATAGGAGTTATGATCTGTAATTTTATTTGTAGTTTTAAGAAATATATGCATTTATTATTATCGCCATAATGACTGATGACTAGTTCCAGTGGCAAAATCTCGGCAGGAAACAGATTTAGCAATTTAAATGTTTTATAAGTTTTTGTAATTGAGGAAACTTTTCATAATCTGACATTTGTTAAAACCACTTATTAGAAATTATGCAGCACAGTAGCTGTGGAAATATGAGCTAGCTTCACAATTATAAAGTCAGCCTATGTAGCCCTTTCCTATTGTATATAGTGGCATAAACCCCACGGCGGCCTATCAGCTAACTGGCAGGCAGGGGGCTGCTCTATTCAAAGTGAGAGATACAAGCTGCAGGGCAAAAACCTGGCAGCTCCCATCTGACCCCACAATCCCCTACTGGTGACAGCTCCAAGCTCCATGGCAAATTAGGCCTTCTCATATTACAATTGGAGAAGACAGATTCCATTAGCAGTATCTGAAATTGAGTGGAGAGCTGCACTGTTATCAGACTTGACTCATAAGCACTGCTATTAATCAGAGCTATGATAGCATTTATATATTTCAAGCTATCTGCTGCCGCTGTGATATTCTGCTACAAAGGGTTGATGGGACTTAGGAAAGTGAACAATAGAGCTTTCTGGGAAAAGCAGAGTAAATCAAGAAAGTCTATGACTTCCGTACATTCTGAAGGGATTGTGGTTTACATAAATTTTCTCCCAATTGGAGATTGAGCTCTTCCTCATCTTACACATGGGATTTAGTTGTCACTCAATGGTAACAGCTGTGAAAAGGTGAAGCGGCCCACCGCTCAGAATATTGCCTTCGCTTTTAAAGCAATTAACCCATGAACAGGAGGATACCTGGTGATATCAAAGGGATTAGGCCAGGCGGTGCATTATTAACATTTCCTTGAACTAATTCTAACTCTGACTAGCTGTCAGAAAAGACTCTACCGTCTTAAAAAAGAGTTTTTGCCCTGCTTTTTTCCCTTCAAAATGAAGTGCTGTTATTTGAGCCTAATATGTCCCTCTACTTATAAGAAAATGCAAATGAACCAAGCTCTTAATATGCTTACCCAGTCTGAGTCAATGCAATTTCAATACAAGTATGAGAGAAATATATGATCAATTAACCAGGGATCAAAACAGATATTCTCCTGAATGGAAATGAATGCTCCAGTACTTTTCATTCTTTTTCAACTACAAAAATTTGGTGACTTTTTGTTACTTATGCATAGTTACCTCTGAAATTAGGCAGAGTTTCACATTATTCTCCACCGCAATCATCTAGAATGCTCTTTGAGTTGGAAAATCCAAATGTCCCTTAAGCAGAAGAGTCTACATTCTCTAAGGTATGCCATTTTTCTCTTCTTTATTGAATGGAATCTTAGCTGAAGCTATACGAACAGCAGACACAGTGCTCAGAATCAAGCGTTCTTTTTCCTAATCAAATTATTTTTAGCAGCAGCATAATGTTTAGAAACATACAGCTCATAAAACATTAAATACCCCATAAGGAAAATAATGGCACAAAACAATTTGCCAGAAGATATTTAAATATTACTGAAGTCGGTTGTAGGTTCTTTGTAGTAAATAGGCAGAGTTTCCATATACCTTTAATTATTATTAATATTCATATATCCTAGGTAACCTGCTTGACATGAAAAGATCTGATTTCTTACTGTGCAATATTAATGGCCTCAGAAAGTTTTTTAGTGCAGGTTTCCTGAAACAGTGCCTTTTAGAGAAAATATTTTAAAAACAGCCTGTTTAAAGGTTGGTAATTTTGTCTTTCTTTAAAGTAAGCACTGAATTTTGATTATAAAAACTAAAAGAAGTTTACTTCTGACTCACCTGGGTGCTCAACAAATACTGCTGAATCAATCCTCCTATAGCTCCTTTTGGCCCCTAACAGTTTGAAAAGGATAGGCTGACTCTCAAACCTGTTGAGACTATACTCCCTGCCTTGTAGCAAACAAAGTAAATGATACAAGATATGCCCTCATCTGAGATCATAAACAATTTAAATTTTTCCTGAGGTAAAGAGTTTTTATGTAATGCTATCCATTCTCTTTTAGTGATACCAGGATATACGAAATGTAAGCACATTGATGTTTAATGATAGTGATTTCAGTATTCCTTCCTTATTAGTATATAGGACCTAGTCTCATGTTTCTTAGGAAATAAGTTTGAAATTCAAGTACAAGGCAATGCTAAGTGGTGTTCATATTAGTGATTTACATTTTCTATAACTTTTTTATGTTGTATTTATGGGATTTGTGAATTTCAAATTTAACACTTTAAATATCATACAATCAAACTCAAAGATCATTTACTTTAATGGCCTTAAAAAAGAGAAAAATCTCAGTTACTATAAAACACTAACTGTATTACAGTCTTAAATGCACAGATGCACACAGTAATAAAATGAATTCTATGTAATATAAGTTAAATGTATTACATTAAACTCCCTTAACATAAGGCATGCTTAAAAATACCCCAGAAGGGGACAATACATACATACATATAGAAACAACTGGCACAGTCTTACTATTTTTAATTCAATAAACTACAGTGATACAGATAGCTTTCAATGTGCTGTTTTACTCATATGCTTTCCACATTAGGGCAAAGCAAATATATAAATGAGTTCTTGCCAACCACTAGAAAAGATTGACAAAAAAATGCAGTGTTAATGACATCTTACTGCTTTTAAAAGCAAGAGAAAGATGGAAGAAAGGCAAAAATTACATAGTAATTGGAAACAACGAATAAATCGGTCTCTCAATCAAGTCATGTTTACTGAAAAAAATGGAGCTTTTAACATCAACACATTTAAACAGAAATTTGCTTTTGAAATACAATCTTTGTTTAAAAGGTACAGAAGGTCTTTATGTCCACCCAAGAGCTAAATATAGTGAATGCTATGTGAACAATTACCTGAAAAAAAACCCAAACCTGTTAAAAGAATTAATTTACTGCACACCAGTCAGCATTAATCCCATATGTACAGTAATGTTCTCTTAAGTGACAGGAAAAAAAGAATAAAACAGCTTCCTGGATCAAAACTCCTCAATATGTAACAACAAAACAGAATGATGACTTGGTGTATAAATGAATAAAGTAGTGAAATGTCTCCTCAACGAATTCTGATAAAGGAGTCAACCTGTAAAGGAATACATTTACTGTATGGCGGGGCTGGAAAAAAGCCGTCACTGTAATGGCCGTACAAAAACTGCATCCTGCTGTTGGGTTTATATTCACAGAAGAAAGGTTTTAAAGGTTAAGTTCAGGTCATACAACAAATGAAATTGTAACAAGCCAGCTGACATTGTCTAATGTCTTCTTCCACTCAATCAATAGGCTGCTGTTAGTCCTATTACCATAGAGATGGCTTGCTCTTTCCTGAAGGGTGTCTATTGTTTGACAAAACAGATTTGCCACTTGAACTAGGCTGCTCCCAAAGGACGTGTACCTTGTCAATTATTTGTATTCAAAATAATGAAGTATTTTCATATTAAAATGCATGTAAGAGATAATATTGTTAGAGCCCTTTTCTGAAAGAAAGCAACTTTTTCAAAGTACTATATTACTAAAGCAACTTAAACATTCAGTTTATCATATTAAGAGTTTTTGGTTTAAAACATGTAACAGCAAGTATATAAATGTATCACTAAGACTATATATTAAAAGAAAAGGGTTACAGACTAGTGTGCTAATCCAAAACCCATTATAGACAAGCATAATAATTAATAAAAGCTATTTTAAAATCTAGAAAACTCAAAGGGAAATTATTGTCCAGAACTATTTGGATTCTATAAAGATAAGGATTTTTACAGTGGTTTTCATGTAGAATAGCATCAACAATTCATATACTGAAAAATATGGAAAAGTTTTAGAAAGCAAAGCTCTTTATTTGCATAAAAGCTATTTATAGCCACACAACATTTAAACATATGTATATGTTATAGAAATAATCTTCTAAAATATAGATGAACTACCTAAATACAAGTATTAATTTTCTTTAAACGTCTGCCTTAAGTGTCTTGTGAAAATTAATAACTCACACATTCAATACAGAACAGGTAAGTCTAAATTTCAACCTGAATACTTAAAAATAAAAAAGATCAGTTTTCCTATCAACAGAAATAATGATAGATTCTTAATTATAAAAGACTCAGAAGGAGCAATCTAATAAAGATTATTCTAACCATTTAGAAAAGAAAATATTAATAGCATTCATAATACAAATAAATCCAAGCAGAGATGTTACTTTAAACATTTCATGCTTAAAAAATTGGCTATCACTGAAAACCTGTAAGACTGAAATATAAACAAATTAAATAATATAAATAAAAATTTAGTGAATGATCAACAATTATAACATCTGAATCTGAAAGCTTTCTACAAATAGATTTAAAAGTATAAAGTCATAATTATGTTAACTTTTACCTTACTATAAATAATTAAAAGAGAATTTAGAAAATAATTTAGCTTAGGGGCAATATTATGACTAATCAAAATGAAAATATTGGCCTCCAAAATGACATTTGAAATTATGTCTGTTCAAATTCTACTATATTTACATACAAAAGTTATTTGTTTTAAAATCAAACCTACAATAGTTTTTGAAAGAAGTGTTTTAATTTGGCGTTCCCTTTGCAGGAAGTATAATTTGTATTTTTCACTCTAATCCTCTTAGGCATAGGTTAGACTGAGTTAAGAATGAAGGAAACAGAAATAGCAAAGACAAATGAGTTCACCAATATCCTAAACTAATGACCCGTTTTTTAAAAGCAGCGCTGTAGCCTTCAAAACTAAGAAAGCCTTCCATCAATGAAATAAGTGGGGTCTAATTTGCCTATTTTCCCTACAGCTATAATGGAACAAAGTGAAACCTTACTAAAACCACATCCCAAATGATTTCTTTAGTTAATAGCCTCATTTCAAAAGGTATACAACATGTCTATATTTAAATACAATAGAATTGGGTATTAGCTCTGAACCTGATAGGCAGCTGCCCATCAGCAATACCGTGAGTAATTAAAGGACATTTATCATTTACCCAGAGATGAACTTCATATGGTTGAGTTAAACTGGCCCATCTGCATTTTCATAAAACGACAAACCTTATTAGTTCTGCCTAACCAGAGAATTGTGATAATGAACTGGTGATGCTTTCATGCCATTGTATGAAGCAGAATTAACTGTGTAATCATTTAGGGGTCAAATGCATATGAAATTACTATAGATTAAGAAAGTGAAACCGCATGGGCGATACTGGAAAACCATTCGAACGATAACAAAAATCATTTTTTAATGTATGTATTTGGGCTATAAGAAAATTGCATCTCCAGTTAGTCAAAAGGGATTTTAACTAATCAACTACTGTACCTGAAAACGGTGAAAAAAAGTAATGATGCAGCTGCGGCTCCAAATAAACCACACAGAAAATTGACTCGGTAGGCAACGGAGCCAAAGGGAAATAGTGCAATTGCCAGTTTAGCCACCAGAGTGAACAAAGGATAGCCAGGAGGATGGGCAACCTGCGGGAGAATTCACACAGTTAGAAGGTTCTCATCTAGTAAAGGAAGGGTCACACTGGCTTTCACGAACAAGCAGCCCTTTCCTCGGGCAAGTATAAAGATTAAGAGCGAATGACTGTTTGAATAGTGGCTTTCTATTGTAATCCTTCTGTGCCAATACAAATAAATATTTTCTTCAGTGGATTTGGCAGGGTCTATCACATGGTATGTCACCTAGAGAAAGGGTGACATATTTCATTGTCAATTCGTAAGCAGTTTGTTCGCTGGGTTCATAGCACATTAGGGTCATTTAAAAAGGCTATTGAGAAAAAAGAAGCAGGTTCTGAAATATGGTATTGGTGAGAAAGTTGAAAGACCACACTGCTATCGGATTACCACCATGCTGACAGTCCTAAGGTCTTGCCTAAAGGGATCATGCACCATAATAAAGTTTATTAAATAATAAACTTATTAGAAACTGTTAACCCGATTTATTTTATTCTCCACAGCTTATACAAAATTTTAGGGTGATAATAAGCCAGCTACTGTACATATAGTAAAGACTTTGCTTTATAATTTAGTGTAATTGGATTTAAAACTTAAAGTAAATTGTCACGTACTGAACTTATAAGTTACTAAAAACTGGGGTTTAAAAATAAATTAATCTACTTTATTCCATGCTTAATTAAACTTTCTTAATTCCTAAAACTGTTAATGAGAGCATTGATTAAACAATAAAACTAATACTTACTCCAAGCTCATGTGCGGCTGTGATCAGCTCCCCTGTGAAAAAATAATGTAAAACCAATAATGACTATTAGAAAATGACACTCCTCCAAAGTTTTCAAAATCCAACTGCTTGCACTGGGGTTTTGCATTAATTTGACTGGATAAAACTAAATCTGCAGAGATTTAACAGCGTGAAGAGTCTAAGAATATTTTCCACCTTAGGTCTTATTGAATAAACTATCTTTGGTAGCTTTTAGTAACCGGTCAGTAAAAAGAGGTGAATTCTGTTTTTACGAAAATGCTTATTTTCCTTCCTGAAAGTTGTACACACTTGCAAAATATTTTTTAAAACTCTTAGAGGGCATTCATGTAATATGCTATATTATCCCTCAAGAGTTTAGTACAAAACTGTCCATACAGATGTAACGGTATGAAATGTAGAATGTGCAGGCATCTGAGGTTTGGACTCTCCAAAGAGTGTGCCATACTGCCCTACATCTGACATCTGAATACCTTCTCTACATTAATTAGGTTGCATACCTTTTAAACAATTTCCACGTGTTTATTTGCTCCAGATTATTTTGGTAAACTCCGATTACCGTGATATATTTTTTTTCAAACTATTAAATCCTTATACTATTTACACAGCCCTCTATAGTTCCTTGCCATTAGCAATTATTTTTAAAATTACAATGCATTAGTTCAATGCCTGTTTTGTTAATATTGCTTTTTGGCAGAATTTTATGATTTTATTAACACAAATACAACGTGTACACGATCTGTCTATTCACTTTCTTCGCTGCGCAGCCTGGCATTGGGATTGGTGACTCTGATGGCCCGCTGGGCTGCTCTTTCCACAGTGGCTTTGCGGTTCTTTGAGGAGACGCTGTGAGCAATCTCAGCACAGTGAGATCCGCTGCACATCGGCAGCACTTCAAGCTCCTTGACGCTATGGGCCAGAAACTTCCGACAGCCACTGGGCAGCATGCGCTTTGTTTTCCTGTTGCTCCCATAGCCAATGCTGGGCATCAGGAGCTGGCCCCTGAATCTTCTACGCACCCTATTATCAATGCCTCCGGGCTTCTGCCAGTTCCGCTTAACTTTGACATATCGGTCTGACTGGTGCCGGATGAACTTCTTGGTCCTCTTTTTGACAATCTTGGGTTTCACCAGGGGTTTGAGGGCCGCCATGGTGCCCAGGAGATGGGCAATGCAGGCAATGCAGAGGAAGAGACTGGTTTGTTAATATTTTAAGCATCCAGAGCACAGGGACTATTTTTGACTCATCGGTGTATACTGTAATACCGGACAATGTGAGAAATCAATCAACATTAATTGATGATTTGTGAAAGCTTTATTATCTATTAGGAAATGTATTAATGTCCATTTCCTATCCTTCAGTGAATATCAATATTCTTAATTTTTACTGACTGCCCTAGCCACAGTGTAGACCTTTACCTTCTCTGGCTTGGACTACAATAGCATTGACCAATCTTCTTTTTCAATTCCTCTTCATACTGAAATCACTTATTAAATGCCACCCTCTTACCTACTCCCCCAAACCCCAAAAGGCTAGATCGTATCCCTCGTCTAAAATTTCTCAATGGCTGCTCTCTGCTTACTCAATGAAGTTCAGATTCCTCAGCGTGACATGCAAGCCCTCTGCGGCTTCAAGTTCCCTTTACAAACCTACGCTCGCTCACCTCAGTCAAATCTGATTACCCACTGTTCCTCTGCAATGGTCCTCTTCCATGCCTCTTATCGCTCATTTTCTCACCTGGTATTCTCTTCTAAATCCTTCAGGGCCTAGTTCAATTGCCACCTTCTCAGTGACATGTCTCCTTACACATACCCCCTCCACAGCTAACTCCCCCATCAGAAGTGATCACTGCTTCCTTAGAGAACCTGCCTGAACCTCTATATTTAGCATTTGTTTAGATTGCCTTTTATTCTGATTAGTTGCTTTCATTTCTGTCTTTTCCACTAAGTTACAAATACTATTCTAACCACTTCAGGATCTTGTCAAGACATCACTACCTCTTCCTCCTCTGGCCACACACACAGACTCTAATTCAAGCTCCGGACATAGAGGTTGACTGACGCCTATCACACTGTCATCCTTGCTCCTCAGACTCCCCTTAGGTAAATGACTGCTTACATCATGAAACCTCCATAAAAGCACCTAAAGACCGATGTTGCTTATTGAAGTCAATTACTCAAGGGCATATTTTAAGTTTTCTGGAGATAGTCAAGAAAACCTTAGAAACCAAAGGTAACTTTTGTATCTCACATAGTTTTCAAAGAAATTGTTTATGATCTAAAAATGTCTAGAATAACTGTTCCCTTTGTAACTATTGTCAAGTACTTAGTTTTGTTCTAGAATAAGATAGTTCTAATGTCTTTAGTCCAAAACTATGTTAACCAAATTTTTTGTTCTTAAACTTCTGTAGGTGTAATGAAGTACAGTGCAGTTCAAAATTTCAAGGCCACTAGTCATTCTCTTCCACTTAAAATGCTAACATTAACAAAAATAGCCCATTTTCTCTAACTATTTATCATTAGGAAGCCAATATGCTGTTATTCTTTGCTGGTGTTCTGTTAGTATAAGGATAATTCTGGAATATGACAAACTTCCATCAACTCTTACCAAATGTTAAACTAAAATCTATACAGAGAAGATGCTACCATTCAAAGCAAAGCCTATAACTGTATCTGTGATAAAGAGCTAAAGGGAAATATTACTCTTTTTGTTGTTAATCCTCACCAGAGGATATTTTTCCATTGCTTTTTAGAGAGTGGGAGAGGGAAGAGACAGAGAGAAACATCAATGTGAGAGACACATCGATTGGTTGCCTCCTGCAAGCACCACGACCAGGGCTGGGGAACCTGCAACCAAGGTATGTGCCCTTGACCAGAATCGAACCTGGACCCTTCAGTATGTAGGCTGAGCTCTATCCACATTAGCCAAACCGGCTAGGGTGGGAAATATTACTCTTAAAATTACGTATGATAAAGAAAAGAAAGGACATGAACAGTCAAAAACAACAAAGATCCTCCTGGGTCCTTGCTTCCTCCCAACCTTTTACACGACTGAAATTTAAGTCCTAATACCACCTGCAATCAGAATTATCTGGGTGCTTTATAAAAATGAAGATTTCATGATCATACCCCAAATCTACCTACGCTAAGACCCTCTGACATTGGGGCAGAATTTTCCCAGGCAACTCTGAGGTATATTCAAGTTTGAGAACCACAGCTTTTTGTCTTTCGTGATGATCCTCCTTCATACTTCTTATCACTTGTCTGGGACATAAATGGGTAGCAAGCTCAGAATTGTTAGCAGATGCTTAATCATTAAAAATGAGTTCCTTTATATTATACATTTTATAGTAATTATATTGTCAAATACCAAGTCTGTTAAAGATGGTATTCGGATGTGAATTCGTTTTCCCCAAGAATAACAAACTGACGTGAAGGCTAGATTCTCACCCTCTCCTCCAAAGGACTGAGCACTCCTACCCATAAATCAACTACGTGTATCAAGCGGTACGAAAGACTGGCAAGGCCACACAACAGGATGGATGGATGGAGTATTTAAGACTTATCAGGAAGAATAATACATGCTCTTTATTGGTTTTGAGATGGGTTGTTTATTGATATAAAATATATTTCATAAACACAAACATTCAAGGAGAACAGCCCATTCAACATAAAATTATCAAAGATATGATTATACAATTTATCATTCCCCGAAATGAACAAAAATACTAGAAGTGACTACTATTTAGCGTCAAACTAAACAAATAAGAGCACCTAAAAAGTTTTTTGGTAACTCAAAGTGAATAGATAACTTTATTCTTTTGGGAAAAATTAAAACAGCATTAATAAAGACAAGGCAACAATCAGATTTTAAATACTCTAAATATCACTGTATATGTGATGACGGATTTAACAAATAACTTATGAAATTATTTGACAGAGTAAAGGGTAAGAGAGCATGTCTTAAAGTCAATCTTCTTGGATTCTTTCCTTGACTGCCCCTACTTTCTAGTTGGGTAACTCTGGATATCGCTTAGCTTTAGTTTTCTCATTTATAAAGATATTTATTTTTTTTCATTGATTTCTAGAGGGAAGGGGGGAGAGAAACATCTACATGAGACACATGAATTGGTTGCCTCCTGCACCCTCCCCAACCGGGGCTGGGGAACCTGCAACCGAGGTAAGTGCCCTTGACCAGGAATCAAACCTGAGACCCTTCGGTCCACCGGCCAATGCTCTAACCACTGAGCAACCTGCAGGGCTATCAAGATATTGATAGTAACTACCTTATAGTTATTGAAAGTAGCTACCATATTGGTAGCTACTACCCCTAGTAGCTGGGAGGACTAAAATAACGATCCATGTAAAGCACTTAGAATTGTACCTGCACATAGCAAGTGCTCAATAAGTATTAGTTATTATTATTCATCAACCTCCCCCCTCCCCGCATATTTCAGTTTCAATCAACCCTGGTAAGTCCTGTCAGTGGTTTTCTTTTGGGAAAGGTACAGAACCACCCACCCCCTGACTAATGCTCTCCAATGTCAAAATTCTCACAAAAATAAAGTTATTTCTCTTATTTAATATAAACCTTGGAAGTATGGTTATCTCCATTCCCCACTCTACTCATGAAACCATCCTCCTACATGTTCAATAGGACCTGAAAGAATAAAGGTAATGACTTGAAAATGGAACATCAAGGATCCTCACGTGTGGTAGGCAGCCCTGAAGATGACTCCTAAGGATCTCCACCTCCTGGTAGTCTCACTGTATGATCCTCCCCCGGAGAGTGGGCTTGAGTTATGGACTAACTTCCATGATAAAAACAGGGCCATGGTATGTCACTTCCAAGATTAAGTTACAAAATGATAAGGGGCCATCTCTTCCTCCCGACAGAGGTTAGCTCACCCGGACCCACTTGGCAAAGAACTGGATTGAGCTTTGAAGCGAGTCCTCCCCAAGCTGAGCCTGGAGAGGACTGCAGCCCAGCCTACACCATGACCGCAACCTTGTCCTGAGGAAGAGCACCCAGGTTCCCGATAAACATAAAATATGAGCTAAAAGATATTCGTTGTTTTAAGCAAGTACCTTGTTATGCAGCAAAGGTAACTACAGATTCACTATCTGAATATAGGGCACGGACAAAATTACTGGCCGTTACTGGGCATTATTGCACGGTCACTCAAGTTGGCAGCAAAACAAAACCTATTTCTTGTTTCTCCTCGGACCAAATACAAAACAAGAATTCTCGTGATTTAAATGGCACACGAGTCATGGATTTCTTTTTAACAGAAGTAGCTTGCTTTAAACTGCAACCTGACTTCCACTATTTTAAGTATTCTAAAATATTCTGCAAGGCTGGTTCCTATTCAATATTCATGAAAATGCCACCTCTTCCGTGGCCTTTCCTGACTAGCCATTCAGAAGGAGCCACTAGATTAAAAAAGAAAGAAAGAAAGAAAAGCTGTGTGTAGAACATTTACACAATGGACTACTACTACTCCGCGGTAAACAAGAGGAGGACATCTTACTACCCTTTGCAACAGCATGGAGCATGGATGGATCTGGAGAGCATTATGCGAAGCGAAATAAGCCAGAGAAAGAGCCACACCATATGATCTCACTCATGTGTGAAACATAATGAAGAAAACAAAACAAAATAGAAACAGACTCATTGAGAACAGACTGACAGCTGTCGGAGGGGAGGGGATTTGAGGAGCTGGGTGAAAAAGGTGAAGGGATTAAACAAACAAACAAACAAACACTCCTGGACAAGGACAACAGTATGGTGATTGGGTGACTGCAGAGGGAAAGGGGTGGTGTGGGTTGGGGGGAGGTAAAAGAGGGTAAAGAGGTAGTTAGTGGTGATGGAAGGAGGCGTGACTTGGGGTGGTGAGTGACAGTACAATATACAGATGATGTATTATAGAATCGTACACCTGAAACCTGTATCATTTTATTAACCAATGTCACCCCAATAAATTCAATCGAAAGAGAATTAAAAAACAAAAAAGAGCTACTAGCCACCCCTTCTCCATCATACTTCCCTCTCACTGTCAACACTATCACCACTGAAGGGGCAGCTCTTTATGCCGCAGTTGGCCTATCTCCCGGCACTAGAGTCCTCTCCACGAAACCTGTTCACCTCGACTGTCAATGCCTTCGGTCTGGAGCACCACACGCAGCGGGAAGACGTGTGGGCCGGGTGGGCATGGAAAGCGAAACTCCGGTCCGGAAAAAGGACCTGGGGAAGTGGAGGGTTCGGTCCGTCCCAGCAGACGAAACGGACAAGCCCGGCCTCAAAAGCCGGAGGACCCCAGATATCACAGGAGGGAGGAGGGAAGAGGGAGGGCGCGAGTGCCCAGACCTGGCCGGATGAGTGCAGACCCGGGGAGAGGGGCAGGAGGGGCGGCCCTGGGAGTACTTTACCCGCGTCTCCCCCGGGCACCGAGGGGGGCAGCGTGAGGGTGAACACTGCGGCCACGGCGGCGAACACGGCGACCCCGCCGCACAGGCCCGCGGAGCTCCGTGGCCCCGCTCGGGCTGCCCGCCCCGGGGCCGGGCCCCTGCCGTCGCTGTGGAGGCCCATAGGCCAGTAGGGACCCAGGAAGGGGGACTCGGGAGGAGAACCGGCGAGCCCACGGATTCCGGGCAGCACGGCGCTCAACTCCCCGCAGTGGGGAGAGCGCAATGCGCGCGGCGGGGCGACTTCCGGGTCGGCCCGCCGCAGGCCGGGCCGTACCTTCCACTGCCGGAGCGGGGGGTGGCGGGAAAATGCTGGGCCTTGCAAGGCCAGGCCCTGGGAGTGTTCTCACGCACTAGGGCTTACACAATTATAATGTATTTTTACAAAGCTCATAATCTGGAACGTATTTCTCTTGAGAAGGCAATCCTGAGCACAAGTCTGCAGTCTCCATGGCCATCCCCCCTTTCTCACTGACTTGGTAGAGTCTGACAGAGACAGAAGCTGCGGGGGGAAACCGGAGTGGGGAAAGGCTGCTTCTGCCCCATCTGGTGTGGGGTGGAACTACACATGAGGGCCAAGATTAGGAGCCCAGCGCCCCATGTTACAAAGCCAGGGGAAGTGTGCTTACAGCATGTGCAAGTAAATCCATAATTAATTTGATCGCTTGTGTTTCCTACGATTGACTATAAACCCGTGTGCTAGTTATTAAGTCGCTGAGTAATTTTCAGAGAGATTAAAATAAGCCAATTGTTACAATTGTTCTTTTTTTTTTTCTTAAGGCAATAGGAAAACTCAGCAGATGAGCTGAGAAACTTGAGTTTCTGCATTAATGCAAATAATTCATATCCAAATACTGTAGTGTTGTCTCCTACTATTTTAAGGAAGAGTTGGATGGAGTTTTGACCACCAAGTGAGAAACAGACACTGTCCTTCCCTACTAGCAGCATTGCATAAACAAATGGGGATTCTTGCACAAGCACATAACACACTCTTAGTAAGATTTTTAAGCTCACATTTTACATTATTATAGCAGTTCTTCTGGAATGGGAGGGGAGGAGGGCAGCCTCTGTGAAATGTATCTCAAAGTACAGTGAAGATCAGTGACCATCCTAAACTTGTCACAAGCAGTCTGTCAGGAACACAGTGACTCAGCTCTAGAGCAACATACATCCACACTGATTGGCAGTCATTGAGCCAGCACACCTTAGTCTTTCTCAGGTACCTACATAATGCCTTCTCGCCTATATTGTGAGTCCCTGGAGGGCAGGAGCTGTGTGATAGGCTGCTCCTAAAATGGCTTCCAATGATCCCTGACTCCTGGTACAGTAGGTCCTCGAGTTTCGTGGGAGATCCATTCCTACGGCGCGACGTATCGCGATTTTTGCCGTAAGTTGGAACCCACCTACATCACTCACATGGAGCACATACACAGCAGTAATGAAATGAAACAGTAAAAAAAAAAAAAAGAAAAAAGAAAAGAAAGATAACAATTCCTGACCTTTACTTGTGGTAAATAAATAAAAAACATAAAGCACATATGTACATATGTCAAAATGACGGAACTTTTTTTTTTTTAAATAAATAAATAGGAGATGGCGACTTAACCACAAAAATCAACCATGGTAAGTCCTGTCAGTGGTACGCCGAGTCCGACGTAACCCGAGGACTGCCTGTATTCACTCCTTTGTGTAATCCTTTTCCACTGTATGTGGGCTGGATCTAGTGACTCCCCTCTAGCAATAGACTAAGACAACAGGTGGCTGTCACTTTAGACTGACTTTCATCTGGCTTGCATGTTCTCTTGTGGTCACTACCTCTCTTTCTGACTCTGATGAAGTCATCTACTGTGTTGTGAGCTGCTTGAGGTCCAGGTGGCAAGGAACGGAGGGTCACCTCCAACACACAGCCATCAGGGATCTCAAGCCCTCAGTGCACCAACCTGCAAGGAACTAAATCTGGCCAATGCCATTTGAAGGAGGCAGGAAATGGATCCTTTCCCAAATGAGCCTCAAGATGATGATAACTCCTCCCAAGGCCTTGATTGCAGCTGGTGAGAATCCCGGATGCAGAGGACCTGGTTAGGCCTCACACAGATTGCTGTCCTACAGAAACTGGGAAATAGTCACTGTTGTCGTTTTAATCCACTAAATTGTGGGGTAATTTGTTATCCAGCAACAGATTACTAAGACAGCCTCCATTCTGTGTGGTTTTTTTTTCCTACAAAAAATATGCCAATGAATAATACTGTCTGAGCCAAGTATATTTCTTTCCTTTTTTTAAAATCCATTTTATCTTTTTCTTGTTTATGAGCTTTCTAAAATGATAAATGTTTATCATGGCAAATTACTTTTAAAAAGGCATAATTATTTGCCTATGTTTGCGAGCAGTGCCGGAAGTACGAATTTGTGAATTATTCATGTAAGGGTGATATGAATGAATAATTTCACAGAGGCTTAGTGTAGAGAGAACAAGGTTGAGGCCAAATGTTAGCCCATATCTTCATTTAGGGAAGAGAGGGATGTGCCAGAAGCAGCTAAGGAGGAAATAATGTCAAGGAAATATGTGTTGTCACGGAGAGGTGAAGGATGAGGAGGAGGGACAGCAGATCTGGGTTCTGTGGGGCTTGAGCTTATACAATTTGGAGAGTCAGCTAAGCAAAAGAATGTAAAACTGCAGATACAAAATGAGGTACGGGCGCTGGAAGGAGCCTGTGCTAGTGACCATCTGTGAAACTTAAGCTTCATTAGTTTCACAGGTAATTTCCTTTGAGGGTGAAGAGTGGCCAGTTCTGTCTAGCTCTGCCGCTCAGTAAGCATGCTGACTCTCCGCTCCTCCCTGAAGCGCTTCCTCCTCCAGCTTCAGGGACAGCATGCTCCTTTGGCTTCCCTTTACCCGGGCCTCCCCACCCGGGCTCTTCTTCTGTCCGACCTCCAATTATGCACCAGGGCTGAGCTGTAGACTTATTATCTCTCTTTCCGCTTTCTTTCCCACAAGTGTTTTACCAAAACTGTAATTAGCAACTACAGGATGATCACTCTGAAGGCTACATACCACCAACCTCTCCTTTAAGCGACAACTTTTTTAAGACCCAACTGCCTTGTGATTTCTCCATTTCCATGTCTAAGCAACATTTCAAACCCAGAAGACTCTATCTGATTTCTACTGTATACCTGTGCCAAAAGTGGCACCTGGAACAAAATAGTACTTAACAAATATTCATGTAATGAATGAATAAAATAACAACAATAGACCATTGGTGGTGTATCCATTAGGGATCGCATTTAGGAACGAGTAACAGAGACCCTGCTGCTACCATAAAATTTGACCTAAATTGTCAGTGAACATATGAAAATGTGTTCCACTTTATTAGTAATCAGAGAAATGCAAATTAAAACCACAGTGGGATACTACATACCTACCAGGTTAGCAAAAATGAGAGTCTACATGTAATGTTGGCAACTGTGTGGAACAGTGGAAATGTTAGCAGGAATATAAATTGGTAGAACCATTTGGAAACAGACATTTTTCTAGTGAAGACAAACATGTGCAGAGCCCATAACTCAGCAATTCCACTTCAGGTTTGTACCTGGAGAAGCCCGAAGCCAGATATAAGATGTTCACAGCAGTATTGTTCATAACAGTGCCAAATAGAGACAACCTCAAACACTCATCCACAATGGACTAGAGAGTATGCCATTCCTGGAATATCTATACAGTGAAACACAGCAAAGAGAATGAACAAACTACAGCACACTATCATAGAATAATATGGGCGACTCTCACTCAAAAATCCTAGTACTTAAAGTTGAAAGACTTTATTGTGAAACTAAACTATATTGTTTAGAGATATATCCACAGAGTTTAAAACTATAAAGAAAATCAGAAAATCATCATCACGGATGTTGGGATAATGGTAGTTACCGCTGGGGCTGAGAGGGGGCTGTGACTGGGGAGGGGTACATGTGAGTTTTAGGGTGTTGTCAGTGTTTCTGTTCTTAACCTGGGCTGTGGCTACACGGGTATTTCCCTTATAATTGATCTTTAAACTATTTACAAATCTTTTATGCATTCTCTATCTGTATATGTTACAAAAGTATTTCATGAAAAAAAATGTAGACAGGAAGGAAGGAAGATTATGGAACAGTTATCTAATATCTAATGGACATATTTATACTGAATGATAACCAGAATATTATCCTCAGTTAGCATGAGACAGCTCATGAGTTTCCCTTCATCTTTTTAGTTCATATAAGATCCAGACATTGCCTTTGACTCATCTGTCTCCAAAGTCTCTTTCAATCAATAACATTTCTCCCTCCAGAATGTGGGGAATTCTACGGGACAGAAAAGAAACTGGATTATTCATTCTCCAGGGTTTTCCAAATTCTGTTTTTTGTTATCGTGTTCATGTGATATCACTTAAACATTTATGCACCAGTCATCTATTGCTTCAATAACGCTATGAGCCCTAGCCTGTTTGGCTCAGTGGATAGAGCGTCGGCCTGTGGACTCAAGGGTCCAGGGTTCGATTCTGGTCAAGGGCACATACCTGGGTTGTGGGCTCGATCCCCAGTAGGGGGTGTGCAGGAGTCAGCCAATCAATGATTCTCTCTCATTACTGATGTTTCTATTTCTCCCTCTCCCTTCCTCTATGATATCAATAAAAATATATAAAAAATAATAAGGCTATGAAACAAAACACTCAGTGGCATATAACAATAGGGTTTATTAGTGCTCATGCATCTGAGGAAATTGTCGTGGTAACTCTGCTGGTCTTATCTGACCTTGTTCACATGTCTGAGGAAGGGCTGGCTGCTAGCTGGTCTAGGACAGTGGTCAGCAAACTCATTAGTCAACAGAGCCAAATATCAACAGTACAACAATTGAAATTTCATTTGAGAGCCCAATTTTTTAAACTTAAACTTCTTCTAATGCCACTTCTTCAAAATAGACTCGCCCAGGCCATGGTATTTTGTGCAAGAGCCACACTCAAGGGGCTAAAGAGCTGCATGTGGCTCGAGAACCGCAGTTTGCCGACCACGGGTCTAGGACATCCTTGTTTGGAGAACATGACTCTCCATGTGTCTCCCATCTTCCATCAAGCTAGCACAGTTATGTGCTTCTCACGGTGATGGCAGAAGAACAAAAAGACTGCGATGGTAAAGGAAGGCCTCACAAAAGAGCTCTTAGGAGTAGACTGAGTCAGAGGGAACTGGCTAAGTAGACAGGTAGTAAGGTGGAGTCTTAGAGAACAGTAGAGTACAGCTGCAATTGGACTATAAGATAAAGGACCAGTCCCAATGTATAAAGTAAGAGCCCAGATTTTGGGCCCTAAATATAAGCTGAGTCAGAATCAGGATAAACACAGATTTTCTTTAAATGAATATTTGAGAAACTCCTAGCGTATGCCAGGCACTTCATCAAGGAAGTTACGCAAGTTATGGAGTAGAGGCTGGGTTGGAGACCTTCCCCCAACAGTGAAATGTGTTAATTCCTGCACAATGCTTAAAACACTGCCTGCTGCATCAGTAAACACTCATAAAAATGGTACATGTGATCTCCTTTTACATCCCCAGCAGCCCTGTGAGCTAGAAAACATTTTAATTCCCATTTTACAGATGAGGAAAGGGAGCTCTGGAGAAGTCAGGTAACTTGCCCAGGTCACACAGCCAGTGAGGGGTAGTGCAGGAGTTCAGATCCGCGCATTTCACCTCAGGGCCCACACAGTAACCACGATGGGCATCAAGGGGTACAGCTGTCTCGTCTGTACCCCGTGATGTTTCACTGAGGCCTTGAGTTAGTTTTGGAAGTGCCTTTGTCTTGGGCTAGGGTGGGCCCCAGAGCCTGAGTGTGGATGTGTAGGGGGTGGGGGGAGGGGAGGGACTGGGTTCATCCTGAGAAGTGTCTTCACTTGCGGGGATTAGTGCGCTGTGGGGGCAGGAACCCAAGCAGTCAGAACTGAATGGGACGACCATGGAGAAGCAGAGGTGTGTTTCTAAGGCCACAGAGGCACAGGAGCATGCTGGGAAATCTCTCAGCAAGGAGCAGAAAGGTGATGCAAGAGACCAGAGGTGGGTGTGAGAGATTTTTTAAAGGATGAGTAAAGAGGCATCTTAAAGAAAGACCAAGGGTGGCCATTGTCTAACGTGGTATCTCCTGAACCTGGAAATATCAGCAAGATCATCAGAAACATTTGGCAGACTTCTTAAAACTGTGGATTCCTGGGCCCACCCTTGGAGATTCTAATTAGTAGTTTCAGGTAGATCCTGGATAGCTGCACGTTTTCAAAGCTTCCCAGGTGACCCTGTTGATTAGCTTGGTCTGGGGCCCACTGATCGATCTAAAGTTACAGCCCTTCATTGTGCAGATAAGGAAGCAGATACCAGGGAGGTTAAGTGTCTCACCGGAGCCACACAGCTGGTTGATGGCAGACTTAGAACTGGGCTAAGTTTTAAAAATAAATATTTTTAAAAATATATATTTTTATTTATTTCAGAGAGGAAGGGAGAGGGAGAGATAGAAACATCAATGATGAGAGAGAATCATTGATTGGCTGCCTCCTATATGCCCCCCACTGGGGATTGAGCCCGCAACCCAGGCATGTGCCCTTGACCAGAATCGAACCCAGGACCCTTCAGTCCGCAGGCTGACGCTCTATCCACTGAGCCAAACCAGCTAGGGCGAATGCTCTTTCCATACTATTCTATATTCCTGTCACTATATTGGATGAGAAAGCTGCTTTAGGGGGGAAATACTCCCAAATTTATATGCTGGCATGAGATTATCAAATAGTGTTCACACTACAAACTGTGAGTAACCGTAATTATGCACAATAAATTCTATCCCTGACCAGTGTTGCCAAGTGGTTAGAGCATTGGCCCACACACCCAAAGGTCCTGGGTTTGATTCCCAGTCAAGGGCACATACCTGGGTTGTAGGCTCCATCCCTGACCCCCTCAGGGCGCTTGAGGAAGCAACTAATGGATATGTGTCTCTCACCTCTATGTTTCTCTCTCTCTCTCTCTCTCTCTCTCTCTCTCTCTCTCTCTCTTTCCTCCATTCCTCCCTTCCACTCTCTCTAAAAAAAAAAAAAAATCAATGGAAAAAATATCCTCAGGTGAGGATTAACAGCAACAAAAAATTCTGTGTGCCTAAGTATGGATTCTATTCCCAGGAGGGCTGTAAGTGGCTCAGAACTAGGAACCATATATATCTTTTCATTTTTATATCTCCACCTTCTCCCACAGTATACTTCTAAATGACAGTTAAATAACTGCAATGAATTTAAAAAGCCCACATCCTATATAATAAAAGTATAGTATGCAAATTGTCCCCTCCACCAGGCGTTCATCCAGGAGTTAGACCAGCGGGTGGGGCCGGCTGGGGGAAGGGAGGGAGGCCCCGGCCCATGGCCAGCAGCCTCTAGGGACCCTACCAGTGCACAAATTTCATGCACTGGGCCTCTAGTATTATAGAACATGTTTAGTGGTGAAAAGTCAATATTGTGGTAGGAAAACCTTTATTTGTGTCAATCTCAGACATTTTTTTTTCTTTTCAAGTCTGTCAAACCTCTGTTGCTCTGAAATGACAGCTTGCTTGGTAAATAATATAAACCCAAGATGGAACAACACACTAGTTCCTTTTCGGAGGCAGCTGTGACCAATGGGGCTGAGTCAGCCCCCTGCAGGTGGCCGGATGGGTGAGTGAGTGAGCGCACTGGCCTGAGAGTTCCCTGCCTGAGAGCCCGGATTCTCCCTTTCCGGGTAGCAGGATGCCGCAGGAAGCCTGGTTCTCACATCACCTCTCTTGTGTAAAAAAGGAAACTGAGCCCAGAAAGTCTGAGTAAACCTCCTTGATGACACACCTGACGAGCTGAGGAATTGGGGACCGGTGCTCCTTACAGGATCACACTCTGCCCGAGTGAGGAGCCGATATCCGGGTTTGCGTTGTTGTGTTTGGTTTTGAAATTGGGTCTCTAAAGAACTGTTGGTCCAGAAAGAAACTCACTACAGACTGATTCATTTGCCTGTCAGCATAACTATTATTGCTTGTCTCACATTCAGTTCTTATAAGTATATCTCTAGGGACACATGATCTCGCTCATCTAGGGGAAATGATGAACAACATAGACTGATGAACAAGAACAGAACCAGAAACAAGGAGGCATCGATCGGACTAGCGGGCCTCAGAGGGCGGATAGGGGAGGTTGGGGGGAGGGGGGAGAGATCAATCAAAGGACTTGTGTGCATGCATATGAGCCTATCCAATGGTTAAGTTCAACAGGGGGTTGGGGCATCCGTGGGGAGGGGTGTGGGATGGGAATGGGGGGATGAGGACAAATATGTGACACCTTAATCAATAAAGAAATTAAAAAAAAAGAACTACATGTAAATAAAATACATAAGTATATGTAACTGAATATAGCATTTAAAAAGGTAAAAAACAAAAAAACAAAAAAAACAAAACAAAAAAACAAAGAGCATCTGCAAACCACACAAGCACCGAGGCTGAAGGACCGTCGGAGCAAGAGGAGAGCCAGGCTCAGCTTGGGGGCTTGGCCACCACAAACCACCGTTGTGGGGTTCTCAGAGCCTCTCAGGTGCCTCGGAGCCTGGCATTCTCGGGGCTCTTGTCCGGACCAGAATCCCGGAACCAGGAGGAGGACAGATGGTGCTCATTTGCCCCAGGAGGCCCCGAGTCCGGCAGGGCTGCTCCCCTTTCCCGGAAGGGGCGCTGCAGATGAACCTTGGCTCACAGCTGTCCCTACTGATGGGGCTCTGCTTGGAAGCTGTGGGGAGGGCCACTCATCACATCACCTGGCTTAAAGCTGTACTTACATAGCAAAGGCACTGCTTTTATTTAGTTTCTGCTTTTATCTGAGGTGGCTTTGAAAGGGGCTAGGTGGAGATTATTAAAGGGAGGGAAGGGGGAGGATAGGGGGCGGTCCTGAAATCTCCTGAGCTCCCTCTTCCTGTCTTGACTGTCTGCTCAGGGTGGCCCCCAGAGCAGGACCTGAGCTGGGCCTCCATACTGCCTCCAGGCAGCTCCGCACTTCTGTGAAAGGGGTCTTGGGTACCTCCTGAGCCCCAGAGGTTATGGTCTCCGAGCCCTGAGCAGACAGAGGGCTTTAGAGAGCGGGGAAGACAAGTGTTCCAGCCACAGGGACCTTGTCTCAGACTTCGCTGGAGCAACAGTGACTCAGACCCAGAGAAGGAAGTTACATTCCACCTGAAGCTCTTTAAAGGCCCGAGAGCAAAAGGGCCCTGGGTCACGGGAGATGCCAGGGGCCCGAGGGGCCACAGCGCCTGGAGAGAGGCTCAGCGACCTGCTTGCTTCTGGGGACAGTATTGAAACGCAGCGCTCTGTTTCAATAGGGGCTGAGCAGGAGGTGCTGCTAAAACGTGCTAGGGTCGCACTCTGAGCTCAGTGCCCTCAGCAAGACCAGCTCCAATGCTGATGCCCGGACGGTGCTCTCCTCTCTACCCACATCCAAGATCGCGGAGCGCTCTTCTGCCGGGGACTTGAGACAAGGCGATAGATATTCAAGGAGCTACCTCTTCCCACGTCACCCCACATTCATGCACTGGGCCGCAGTGACACTAATTTTATAAATACAGTGAGAGAGTTATTGCCTGAAAACAGCTCATGCGTGGAGGGGAAGTGCTCTTTCTTAGCACCCCATTAGAGCTAAGTGGAGCTAATTCAACTACAAATATGAAACTCACCCCAAACATTATCCAGTGGTAGTACTGAAGGTAAAGCCACGAACAAAATCCAGTCTTACCAAGACACGTAAAGGGACACATATTAGATGGAAAGATGTTTTTCTAGGTATTTCATCCATCTCCTTCGCCAGCCAGCTACAGAAACTCCGAATCTCATGGCACTAGAGCACACTCTAGTGGTGGTGAGGCAAAGCGCACACTTGTTTGGGCGAAAGGTCAGGTAGGCTTGCCTCAAAACAGCGAAATAAATTAATAGAATGTCATATGAGGACTCCACGCTGATAATTCTCTAAGAATAAGGCAGTTTGTTTTGTTCAATGCTCAGTGCCAAGGGCAAACAAACAAGAATTATTAAACATCTCAAAACAATCTAAAATAACAACCAACCCAGTGAGATTTTAGGAAAGCTTTTGTTTTCTGTTTTCTTCTTAAATCCGAGCTACATTCAGACTTTCTCCTTGGAGACTTGGTTTAAAGAAGGGAGAGGAAGCCGATAATAGATATAATACCTAAAACAAACTCCCTTCAGCCATGACGGTGTTATTACAAACTTGAGTGAGTACCATTATTGCAGATAAATAAAAACAATGGACCAAAACCGATTTTGCATAAGGAAATATTGTGCAGTGTGTTATAAGCCTTGGTGAAGACTTTTCTCTGCTCTATCAAGCGATGCTTAATATACACAAGAAACTTGTCTTTGGTTACAGATAGCAAGGGCTCTTATAAAAACACACATATCTGTTTAACCAAGTAGCAAAGTTGCACAGACTCTTTTGTGTGTGTTTCCAAAGTAAAGGAAACATATTCCCTTGGTTCGACATGTAAATTATACTCTTAAAATCTAACACAAACTGGAAGAAAAAAAAATTCAACAACACACATAAAAAAAACTAAAAAAAAACACCTTTTTTTTAAAGCCAGAAGCTTTGTGTTCTATTGTGTTTAGACTTAAAATATAGAACTATTTAGAAAGAATTAAAGAGATTATGTTTATTTGATTTCAAGTTATCTCAGCAAGAAACACATTTTTCATACCTCTTTGGAAGAACAGCAGGTCAAATGACACATTTGTGAGTGACTGTTTGAAATATTTCAGCCACGCCGCAGGGTCCACCTGACCTGAGCACCACAGATTGAGGGAACAAAGGCTGTGTTTTAAATGTTCCTTTAAGAGCCTTTCTGGGGAGTGGAAGGGATGCCGGAAGCTGTCACAGGCCTCCCTTTTTATTTTTAGCCTATGACACTAATCAGTTTTATTCTATTTCTAACCCATGACTTAGGCTCATAATTAATTTTCCCAAAGGCAAACATCATATAGCATAATTCTGCAACTTTGCAAGATAATTGTTTCAAAGTCACCCACATCTTTCAATGCCCAAGAGTTTCCCAAACATTTATTCCTCGAGTAGGTTTTGTTTTAGAATCTGCTCAGTAACCAAGGTAGGGCTTTATTTTTAATGCTAAAATGAGGCGCAGAACAGGTTTGTTAAACAGGAGATCCAGGATCTAAGCAGTCATTCATTTTATTGCTTGACTGAGTGAAAATGACACATTTATGTGAGCTGAGTTCCCTGATTAAATGAAACAATGAATATTGCAAGTGTCTGAAGATCATGCTCGAGAGGACTTCACTGAACGTTTCCGAGAGTAATTATTCCAAACAGCAGAACCTAACCCCTGTTCAGGGTGTGACTCAATATAAAGACTTGTGAGTCAAATGCTGAGCCCTTTAAAACTACACACCTTTGTTTGTGGCCTTATTAAAGGTATTCTCCCATCTCCATTTAAAGGGATAGATTGCCAAGGCCTAAATAAAACGCCAGAATGTAAAACGAAAACAGTCTGACCTCACCGCTGCACCTGATACTTCCAATGCCGATTCCCTTTCTTCACCTCCTTTGCCCCAGGCTTTCATAAGCCAGAGAGATAAAAATGAATTTCACTTCCCAAATGCTAAGATTGCTGGTGCAGAACGGAACTAAATATCAGCAGCTGTGCCAGGGCACCTGGGGCCATATAAGAGAACTGACAAAAGGCTTCGTTATGAGCCAGACTTGGGTTCTCTGCTCATCTTGGCTTCCTGTGCTTTAAGAGCGGCAGGGAGAACTGCAACTGTGCTCTCAAAGAAAGAACGAAAAGTTACATGTATGGGAGAAATTCATAGGGAAAAGAGAATAAAACAGATGTTCCTGAAGCCTCACAATGAGACAAGTAATGCCAACGATACTGCTCATGGCCGCGGCTTCCACACTCCACCGTGTGAATGTACCAGGCGGGGATCGTTTAAGATGCGGATTCTGAATCGGCAGGTCTGCGGTGGAGCCTGAGGTTCTGCATTTCTAACAAGCGCCACGGGATGTTGGTGCCGTTGGTCTGAGGACCACATTTTAAATAATTAGGGCTCGAGCCATTCACTGCCTTTCAAATAATTCGCCCTCCCTCCCCCCATATTACTATTCCAAAGTAGTTTCATTTGTTTTTGTTGTGTGTGTTTTTCTGCAGCAGGTGTGTGATGACAGTATTCAATAAATAAAACAATACGTGTGTTTTATAAAACAGATTTAGGTATATGCAGCGATTGTCTCAAAAAAATTAATGTGGTTCCTGCCTTCCTGTGACCCCCATTTCCCCTGGTGGTTTGCAACCCTTGATTGAAAATGGTTTCCTCTGGCTCTATTAAACAGGTAAAGTCATGTCACACGACTAGAGACCAATCTGTGGTAATAAGAAAAATACATTTTATATTACAGGAAGTCCTATTAATACTTTTATTGTTAAATGTTTTTCTTTATTGATTAAGGTATTATATATGTGTCCTTATCCCCCACCCCCAGTGCCCCCCAACCCCCCACTCATGCCCTCACCCCCCTGGTGTCTGTGTCCATTGATTAGGCTTATATGCATGCATACAAGTCCTTCAGTAGTTTCATTTAATATTGCTGTGTTTCTCTGCTATATCCCTTCGCTCCTTGCGTGGCATTGTTGTAAAAACGAGAAAGAAGAAGTGCTAACAGTAACAGGGGCAAACCCTTTTCAGAGGTCATGGCAGCACACCTGTGAGGAAGAAGACTTGGGTTCAAGGACAAGTACATGATGTTGGCAGAAAAGGTGTCGGAAGCCTTTACAGTCTGTCCTGAAGAGAGTTTGGGAAGATCCTCTCTGGTCTCTTTCTACCTGCCAGTTAGTTCAGGTGTGAAATGATGGTCCTCCCGAGAGGCAGCTTACAGCAGTAAGGATTGGGCCTGGGGCAGGCCCACAGGGTAGGCTCTGTGACCTTGATTTGGCTTTTAGGCTTAGTTTGCTCACATCTCAAAACGGGCTGAGCACACCCACCTGCAAGCTGATTTGAAGGCGTTGAAAGGACTCCTATAAAGCACCCAGCACAGTGCCTGTAGTTGCTCACAAAATATTAGGTGCAATCAACGCTCCCTCAGGGCTTGCTCTAACCCAGGTGTTTTAACCTTGGCAGCTGCACATTAGAATCACCTGAGGAAGCTTTTAAACATCCTGACTCCCCCTCCCAGGTCACACCCAGATCAATTAAATGATAGTCTGAGGAGGTGAGGGGGCCACTTTTAAAGCCCCCCAGGTGGTTCAGCCATTAGTCTAAGTGTAGCTCAGGAGCAGTTGCTTCTTAGGGGCCTAGTAATAGGCACCAGCTCATTAGCCTGCCCCAGGGATGGTGGGGTGGGAAGGAGAAGGGGGAGAGGCTCCCCAACCCCCATGCACACCCCAAGGCTGTCTTCCCTTTCTCACCCCTGCTGGGACCACAATCTGCCCCCTCTCAGTGCTCATCAGTTTCTTCCTAGTTATTGATCTGCCCCAGGGGACGTCAGCACAAGCCCATCCCTTCAGATATCTGAGCTTGGACTCTTTATCTGTGGTCTCCTTAACCGATGGAAGTATTTTATTATTATCACCCATGTTTTCTGTGGTTTCACCAACAGTAAAATCAAATAGGGTCACATGAATAAAATAGCCACCAGAAAAACTCACTCCGATATTTAGCCCCTGGAGAGCTCAGCCCACAGAGTGTCTGAAGTTCCCAGGGAGTGGGGATGCCTCACATGTGTGCTTGACCAAATGCAGTCAGCTACCATCCTGGTTCTGTCACATCGTATCTGTGAGGTCAAATGACCTCAAAGGACTGTGACTAGTAAATGAATAACATACGTAAGGTCCATTAGCCTAGGGCTCAGAATGAGGTGTATTTTCAATGATGTTAGGGTTTTTACAATTAATAGATGGCACCTGCCCAGCTTGGCTACCACTACCAGGCACCACTGTCCCTTCTCAATACTGAATTTAAAAAAAATCATTATTTTTTTTACCGTCAGATTGCTCTCTCATGGTTGTCTCCCATGATGTGAAGACTGCACAGGAATTTGTGGCAAAGTTGGGCAGAGTCCCACTCTTTTGGGAGACACATTCTGTTTCCCAGGTCCTATGCAGGACAGCTTGGGCCCCAAAGTCTCACTAAGCTTTTACTTATGCAGTAAAAGAGAAATTGATGTACACAGTGAGTAAAAGCTAATTTGGAAGTGAGTTGCAACTTGATTTCTTTTTTACCACTTGAAAACCTGGAAGTATTTGTCAAAGCAGGGGTTTGGAAAAAGACACATCTATTGTGAAAATTCATCCTGACTACCTAGTGTGAAAATAAAGGCAATCTCGATGAAATCATTTGGTGTGATAACCAGACAACCCCCAAGCTTACAAAAACAAGAGCTGTTTTTGTAAGCTTGGGGGTTGTCTGTTAATCAAGGTTCATGGGAGGGGGAGATAGCAAAACAACAAAAAAAGGTGAGGGGATAGGGAAAGCAAAAATGGGGGAAAGGAGGTAAGGATTGAAACAAGGAAAATGAGGTCTGTTTTAATCTTTTTTTATAAAGCAAATAAATGAATAGGCAAATTGCCTTTTCTTCCCCTCAGCTATGCATCTGTACTTGTGAAATTGCTAGAAATATTTGTCATGTTAATTTTGTTTGGATACACACATATATCCCAAGCAGCTGCTGCCGAATGTCCCCCTAAGAGCTCTGATCTTATATGGGAGATTTGTTTCTGTTTTAGTTTCCAAAGCCTCTGCTTTAGTAGTCATGGTGAATTAAAGTCGGCTTCACCAGAGGCATAACATTTCTTAAGCGATGAGATCAGGACTTGGGGTCCCCACTGAAAACTTGACAAATATAGCCAAGAGAGCAGTCAGCCAAGTTCTACCAAGTTGAAAATTCAGTCTAATTCTGTGCTTGTCTGTAACTTTGATCTGTTCTGGGGACATAGCCTGTACTTCTAATCTGGTCCCATCACCTTGGAAATGTGTGCCTTGCTCATAAGAGACCTGAGAAAGAAGGGATAGATCAGGGTGAGACTATCACACCCCTGGGAAAAGCAACCCCAAGGGTAGTGCTGGTATGAAAGGTCTTTCATGTAGTTGCAAAGATATTTGATTTATATTTAGGACTGTGCTTGAATTTTGGAATTAAAGAGGGGAAAGAAGGCAAAATGCTATTTTATTTCGTAGGAAAACCCCAAAACACACCATCTTTTCTTTTTTTTCAAAATATTTGTTGCAATGAATGAATCACCACCTGTGTGTAGTCATTGGCTCACAAGAACCAATTGTGAACATCTGTTTCCCACTTTACATTCAATGATGTTAGCTTGGTAGCTTTAAATTAGCCAAGGGTGGGAGTACTTATGAAAATTGCAAAATCATCCCCCGCCCCCCTTCCAGCTCAAGAGCTGGTTTCCACCAGCATGCCACTGCCCCATCTATCTTCCATGAACTGGCTTAGTACTCATCCTATATAATAAAAGGCTAATATGCAAATCGACTGAATGGCAGAATGACTGGTTGCTATGACATGCACTGACCACCAGGGGGAAGATGTTCAATGCAGGAGCTGCCCCCTGGTAGTCAGTGCGCTCCCACAGGGGGAGCACTGCTCAGCCAGAAGCCCTGAGCCAGGCTCACGGCTGGCGAGCACAGTGGCAGTAGAGGGAGCCTCTCCTGCCTCTGTGGCAGCGCTTAAGGACATCCCCTGAGGGGTTCCTGCGACCCCCCCCCCCCCACCCCCCCCCAGTGCATGAATATCATGCACCAGGCCTCTAGTTTCCTAATAAAGCTTCAACGGACTATTCCAAGCCAACAATGATTTCTTGCCTGTCAAAAGCTTAGAGTACTTACATGATCTACTCCACTTATTTGACACTTAAACAATATATTGTGGCTTAGATTGTTGACTTTGCATTATTTTAACATGTCACCATTTTACCTTTAAGGATCCTTCATGTAGATTATAAGCTCCATGGGGGGGAAGAACAAAGTACTGCATATCTATATGTCCCTTGAGGTTTGCCAGAATGAAATGGCAGGGACCAAAATAATGTGTTACAGAAATGTTATTGCCCTGGCTGGTGTGGCTCAGTTGGTTGAGTGTCGTCCTGTGCACTGAAAGATTGCTGGTTTGATTCCCAGTCATGGCACATGCCCAGGTGGTGGATTCAATCCCGGGTTGGGGGGTGCGTGGAAGGCAGCCAATTGATGTTTCTCTATCACATTCATGTTTCTCTTTCTCCCTCTCTAAAATAAATAAAAACATATTTTTAAAAGAAATGTGTCACTGAGTAATATTAGGTACTGGGAAAATGTAAGCAATTGGAAGGAAAGGGAAATATATTTTGAAGTATGTAAAATTGTATTTTTGGAAAATTTAAATCAACCACATACAGCTGTATGCTATGCCACTTCCAAATTGTTGATAATTGAACTGGTTTATGGTTTTGGGAAACTTTGACATGCCTTTTGTGCTAGTTCAGGTGTGTAATCTGAACATTGATGCCCTTGTTTGCTCATGCCAGATGTCCTTCAGCACGGAAGCCAGGCATTTAAAGGCAGGGGAGCAAGATATGTCACAAGGTACCCTCTTTTTAACCTGCTTAAAGTTAAAATTATGTCACAAGGTACCCTCTTTTTAACCTGCTTAAACTAAAAATTTTTAGTCTCACTAATCAGTTCTTAAATGGCCATTAATCTTCCCTCGGCTAATAACTGAAAACGTGATGTAAATTATAATCCGTGTTCCCTACCCAACTTCACATAGTCATGATTTCTACTAAATGTGTTTGGGGTCAGGATATGTCTTAATACCAAGCAATAAAGCTTCATACATAATGTACCACAGTAATGGATACACATGTTTATAAATGTTTGTTTTTAATGCTAATGTCAGATTATTTAGAGCCTAATCCATTCTGTTGATTGGAACTAGTGTAAGTGGAAATATAAAGATTTCTATCCCTACATTAACACATTTTATGGGTTGCAAAGCCCACTCTCTCTACTAAAACACAAGGTCATGAATTAACAAAATCCTCACTTTCTGAGGGTTTTATTTGACTTAAAAATAGTTTTAGAAAAGACTAATCTACAAAACAGGCTTGTAGGAGTACTGGATAAATAAGATATCTGAGTTTATAAAATGTTGCTCTCAAACCAACGTCTGTTCCACAAAACATTTGTTAAATGGAGTAGAAGTAAATGTTAAGAAGCACTCTGCTCAAAGCCATTTATATAAATGTACTGTCAGATTACAATTAAGAGACTTGAGGCAATCTCCCAAAGAACAAACCAAAGACTAAAAGGAAAGACTCTTGGATTTCTTCACATCCTTTCCCCTGAAATGTCTAAAATTCCTGTCTTATGGCCATTAATAGTTGTAATACTATGATTTATTGTTACTGGGATCATGGTTTGCTTCTCTTTTCCCTCTACCACATGTTCTCCGTGCATCTGTCTTTACATCAATAAATGACAATTTCGTGGATTTAAAAAAGCAGGTCAACCACACACTTAGTGCTCTGTTTCTCAAAAACAAGATGATCCCCTCTCCTTCATGCTCAGTTACTGACAATCCATCTCCTACCTGACATGAAAGAGAATTTTCTCCCTTTCCTCTTACTTTACAGGTTCCTGTCCTATCTGCTGCTCAGGCCTGGCAGCTGATTCAGGCAAGGCCTAGGGCCAGTAGATGGAATCCATTTCCCAAGAAAACCTGGGCTAACCTATCTCTTTGCCTAGGATATTTGCTTTGAATTGTACCAGGATAAATATACAGGGGTGGGCAAAAGTAGGTTTACCATTCATATGAAAAAAGCCATGCAGGTTATGATTATAATAATACAAGAATGAACTGTTTTGTGTACTCACAACTGTAAACCTACTGTTGCTCACCCCTGTATTGCAAACTTTTTCCTTCCTAAGTAAGAAAAGGCTACTGTAGGGACATTACCAGAGCTGAAACAAGTTTCAGGTGCCTAAAGAAATTCTATTTGCCCATCAGGAACTTAGTCAACGCTGGGTTTTAGTTTTCAAGAAAATGGAAAATCTGAAACTTTAAAGTCTTTTTCCCCAATGAAATAATGGAGATAAAGGGACACTCTTGATTTGTCCAAATAACGTTGTATTGCTTCTCCTTGAAGTATTATGTAGCACAAGTGTTTTCTTTCTGCCCGTAGAGTGTCATTTAGCAGCCCTTTTCTTTCTCACTCCCAGGGCATTTTCTTTCCTCTATTGGACCATCTGTATCCAGTCTCACCACATTCAAAACCATCCGCCACATAGCCACGTGAGGGGTGTTTCCAAACTGAAATTGTATTATGTTATTCTGTTTTTTAAAACTCTTTTAACATATAAGTCCTAGCTCCTTAAAATGGCCACCGAGCGCCTGGTCCCTTGAGAAAGTAAAAAGCACCCCAGGCAGCTAGCCTGTGGGTTCCCACTGAGCATACTGTGCTCCCAGAACAAGGATCAGACAGCTCCTCTCTGCAGCCACGTCTGGAACACACAGACAAGGATATTCTAAAATTTAAAAAATGACTAAATATGTCTGTTTCCCAGCTAACATGGAAGACTATACTATTGACAATGCTAGCCCCACTTTAATGCTTCCTTCGAAATTATTCAATACCCGATTACTGAGTCAGCCCTGTTTTTGATGGCACTCAATCCAGAATGGGCCTGCACTTTCTTAAACCCTCCTTAGAAAGACCCAGCAAAAGCCCCAATCCTGTCATGAGCCCTTCCCAACTCCCTCTTACTCAGCTGCTCCGGGAATCTTCTGCTGTTCATTCCCTTGCTAAATTTACCTTTTTTTTTTTTCTGCCTAGGAGTAGGTTATCAATAGTTTTGATCCATTGGTTTTAACATATCTCTTCCCTCCACCTGCCATTTCCTTGGCTTTTTTTTTTTTTTAATCCAACTCTCAAGTCAACTCGTGTAAACACTTCTAAGACCCTATGTACTTTCTTGAGTCAAGTTCCCATTGTCTTGTGTTAACTCTGAGCTAGAGTGTGTGGTATGTAGAGGCTTTACATCTGCCAAATGTTAAAATTAGAAGACCAGGTTCAAATTCTGGCTTTGGCAATACATGACCTTGAGAAGCTTACTTATTACACACATCAGGGATGAACTGAAAAATGTCATACCCCTGACTTCATTCTATTTTCCTTACTACCCATCGACACTTAAATGACCCTGAAAGCAACTGCACACATGTCTACGGGCCTGGAGTTTAGAACAATGTCTTTTTCTTATTTGGAGCTTAATAAGACAATGCCCAAGATTACTAAATAAATCATGTTCATTTCTTTTGCCTCTTTGCTTCTCTAGTTTGTAAACTGATATCTATCAACTTGCTTTATTCTAGAGCACGGTTGTGGAACACTTATGAAGAATTGGCTCTTAAGGAACAGAACCAGCTGAGGGTCTGAAGAGGAGGTGCAAGTCTCAATCCCCATACTCTGTCCTGACCATTTGAACCAGCCAGACAGTCCCTACCTAAAATTTTATGATAATTCTCTGAGAGTTAATGGGATGGATGTAAAGACTCTCTAAACCAGTGGTTCACAACCTGTGATGCACATTAGAATCACCTAAGGAGCTTTTAAAACATATGCCTGGGTCCTACCCGCTCCAAATTCTGGCATGGGCCTGCTCATTGGTAATTTTTAAAAAATATATTTTTATTGATTTCAGAGAGAAGGGGAGAGGGAGAGAGAGATAGAAACATCAATGATGAGAGAGAACCATTGATCAGCTGCCTCCTGCATGCCCCGCACTGGGGATCGAGCCCGAAACCTGTGTATGTGCCCTTGACTGGAATCGAACCTAGGACCATTCATTCCTCAGGCCGAAGCTCTATCCACTGAGCCAAACCAGCTAGGGCTCACTGGTAATTTTAAAAAGTTCTGTAGGTGATTCTAATAGGGCAGAACATCACTGATCTAGTTCTTGGCAGGAAAGTTTCTCTAAAAACAAAGTATTCTCCAGTGCTGCAGAATGGATAACAGAACAAACATGGACAAATGATTGGGGTCTTCATAAAATTTAATAATTTATCAAACACCTTTTCACAGGGCAGGATTCCTCCAAACCAAAGAGAAGTAAATGATGGAAAGAATCACAATAAAATTCAAGCTGTAGAAATGAAAAACATTAACAAATTTGGAAATGTATACTATTGTACAGATCAGAGAATCTAGAAATGAAATAGGGCCAGAAGCTAATTATATGGAACTATTTCTATTTGTACATTTCTCCAGAAGGCAAAGTAGAGATTGCAACCAATATATCTAAACAAGTGACAAGAATATTAAGTTTTCTATCATCCCCTAGTACATTACTTTTCTCAGCATGTTTTCTGTCCTAGTTCTTGTGAAGGTGAGAATAATATCAAAATCATTAATTGTCTACATTTTAGATATGATAAGACTTTAGTGGATGGTGTTAATTAAACTACAAAACAACTCCTCTTGCTGTGGTGTGCATTCCAAGTTAGAGCAATTAATTCACTCGCTTAAACTGATCAAGATTTAATTACCATCACTCTGTGCAAATTACTCCATAATTAAAGTAATTTGGTTCATTCCACTTGCTGACAGTGTCATTGAACAGCCATTAACAAACCAAAAGAAGTGATAATTAACTTAAAGAATAGCTCAGGGCAATTTTACACAGACAAGTTCACTGTTAGTTATTCCTAAAATACCTAAAATGGGGTAGAATTGGGAAAAGAAAATTCTGAGAGAATTCTTAAACAAAAATAATAAAAATAAGACTTTAGGGGTTTTTCCTCCCCAAAATAAGATTCCCAGCAATTTAAATGACTGTGGTAGCTATCATTATAACCTAACCACAAATTAGTGTCATGGCAAAACAAATAGAACTTGAAAATAAATTAAGCACTTAAATACTGGTTAGAGCTAAAAACATTGTTGGGGATTACTGCCTACCTGGGGGTACAAAATATCCTGGTACAAAAGGAACACTCAGACTCTTCAGAGAGCAACCCAAAAGGTGTTTAAAAATTGCAAAACTCGAGTTTGAAAGAAGCTTTGGGACACACACACACACACACACACACACTCACACACACACACACAGACACTCACACACACACACACACACACACACACACACACACACAGATGACCAGCTGTCTCTACTTACCTGTGGAATCATGGTTTTATAGAGTAGTTAACTGATTAGTTCTCCAACCAGAGGAAATGGAGAGGCTAGCTGGACCTGGGGCTAGGATTTTTCTGCCTAGATCATGCCCTTGTCACTGGTCAATGACTAATGCAAACTATGGCACAAGTGACTCTCTACTAATCAAAACATGGTGTGTTTTTCCATTCATGACATTTCCATGTGTGCAGAGAAAATTTAGCTTAATGCATTGCTCAGCCTTCTCTTAAAAAAATACCTTTGAAATCCTTTTTCTTTCCTGATCCCATTTGAAAATATGAGAAGGGACTGTCCAACACTGTTCAAAACTGAAAAACATTAGGTGTCAGTGTCTTTATTCTGCTCACTGTGATCCTGCAGAGAAATTATTTTTCACCACTGCTCGGCAAAATCACCGAATATGCTTAATGCTTAATTATCACTTGTATTATTTCATTTTATTTTTTCCAGTTTCCTTGCATTACTGGTTTTTAAGAGCTTGGTTATGACTAAAGATGGTAACCATTTCTCATGCATTGCAAATGAAATAACCATTTTTTGTTATTATTTCACTCTGGTGTGTTACTTTTTGGTTGTATCATACTTGTGTATTAAATATAATCATGTTCTGTTTAAGAAAAAAGAAAATATGAGAAGGGGATGTTAAAATGTCATTCAAGGGATAAGACATACCCTTGGAAGATTCTTACAAATTAATGTCATCTATTTTCTGAATGTAATGAAAACGATTAAAATAAGGATCTAGGGGCATTGGATTAAACATAACATTAATTTCATCTGTTTCAATGGTCTCCAGTACATTTAAAACTTTGTATGTGGCTTGCATTATATGACTACTAGGGGCCCGGTGCACGAAATTCGGGCACTGGGGGGGTTGTCTCCTCGGCCCAGCCTGCCCCCTCTCACATACTGGGAGCCCTCAGGGGATGTCCTACTGACGGCTTAGGCCCACTCCCCATAAGGAGTGAGCCTAAGCCGAAGTCTGACCTCCATTTGTGGGAGACAACCAGGCTGATCAGGGAAAGTCACCAGCCCCATCACCTCGCTGCTGGAGCCACTGCAAGTCACCGCAGCCACCAAGGTGTTTTCATCAACATGGACTCCAGTCCCTTCACCAAGAAAAAATGACAACTTTCTTTAGGCATTTTCAAGATGTGTCTTTCATAGAATATGACATTTCTTTCTTTCTTTTTTTGTTTTTTATCCTCACCTGAGTATATGTTTCCATTGACTTTTAGAGAATGTGAAAGAGAAAGGGAAAGACAGAAACAACAAAGTGAGAGGAATACTTAGATTGCTTGCCTCCTTCATGAGCCCTGACCTGGGCCCCAGCCAGGGAGGAGCCTGCAACTTAGGTACATGCCCTTGATCAGAATCTAACCTGGACTCTGCGGTTGGCAAACCTAGGCATTATCCACTGAGCCAAACCGGCTAGGGCAGGATATGACATTTCTTAGCCCTCCAGCAGCGGACCTTCGTTTTTTTCCCCAGAAGTGTGGTGGAAAAACCCTAGATCACCTTTTTGGATTCTTATACCCAAGTTACTAAGTATATTACCAGTGGCATACAGGGAGCTTAGCCAATGAGCGGTCAGAAAAGGTATTTCCTCTGTAGTTCACACCTATCTCCTGTGATCTCTGGCTCCGCCCCTGCCAAGGCCTAAAGCCTCCAGCCCTTGGCAGGGGACCCCCAGCTGGCTCAATTGCCAGGCTCTGCCCCTGGCCAAGGCCTCAAGCCTCTGTTTGAGGCTCAGGCCCTGGGCAGGGACCCCCAGCTGTCTCCCATCTCGGGGCTCCACCCCCAGCCAAGGCTGCAAGCCTCTGGCTGAGGCTTGGGCCCTGGTCAGGGACCCCCAGCTGGCTCCAATCACCGCAGGGGACCCCAGCTGGTTCCAATGGCCTAGCTCCACCCCCAGCCAATGCCGAAAGCCTCTGGCTGAGGCTGGGCCCTGGGCAGGAACCCCCAGCTGGCTCCAATCGCCTGCAGGGGACCCCAGCTGGTTCCAATCTTCCCCTCTGATCTTCGGCTCCAATATCCCAGTTCCAACAACCACCACTCTCCGAGGCTGCAGCCATCTTGGTTAGGTATATTTGCATATCCGCTTTCTGATTGGCTGGTGGGCGTGGCTGGTGGGCGTGGCTTGTGAGTGTAGTGGAGTGATGATTTGCATATTACTGTTTTATTAGATAGGATTGGGACAGCACTTCTATAGATTATTGGCAAAAGGCTTTAATAAAGTGAAAAATGCTAGAATTTTTAAATAAGAAATTAATAGGAATCAAGGAGGGGAATGATATGGTCACCTGAGTACGTTTATGTACATTTTAGGAAAAAGTGTAAGAGTTATTAAAGGCACAGGTGTATAGAACATCTTCCTGTTAAATGCCCATTAAGAATATCTAGATTGAATACATCTCATGAATGCAGTAAGTAGTTATCAAGTACCAGGCATTGTGCTTGACACTAGTATTCAAAAGCTTTATCCTCTTCTTACAGCTCATTGGCCAGAACTGCTAATCCCCAGAGGATAACAGGATTGCCATAAATCTGGGGGAAAAATTTACCTTTCAGGGAATCTCTACCTATTACCTGAACAAAATCTTGTTATTTTTTTATTTTTATTTTTTAAATATATATTTTATTGATTTTTTACAGAGAGGAAGGGAGAGGGACAGAGAGCTAGAAACATCGATGAGAGAGAAACATCAACCAGCTGCCTCCTGCACACCCCCCACCGGGGATGTGCCCGCAACTAATGTACATGCCCTTGACCGGAATCGAACCTGGGACTCTTCAGTCCGCAGACCGATGCTCTATCCACTGAGCCAAACCGGTTTCGGCTAGTCTTGTTATTTTTGAAATCAATGTTTTTATTTTTTTAAATCTGGGTTTTTTTAAAAGCAGAGAATAAAGGTAACATGGCTGTATGCCACAATGTGTGCCGCAGTGTCCAGGATTTAAAATGAGCAGGTTCACAGCCATAGATCCCTTAAATTAATAACTAAAAATATCATTCAGACAAAACAATCACCTGGGCTCATTCACATTTGATCATCATCTTCCCAAAACTTCAGCCACAGACATAAAGTTTAGTTTTGCTGACACGGGACTCTAACAACATATTTCATTTAGATTTGGATTAGGATATAAACATGGTTTCAAATTAAGATACACGGAAGCATTTGGTCTTTTTTTAATCTTCATTTTTAATGCCAAGGAACTGGGTAAACCTTAGCAATGACTTATTTATTGGAAGGTGGAAGGGCGGGTGGGGAGGCTCAAAGCTTTTATAGAAGATAGATTTTCTTGGGTACAATATACTTATGATGACATTTCTAAGGCTGTGTAATCAACTACCACAGTGTCATAGCTTTCTCTGGTGGTGGACTGTTTTGTAGCCACTTTCAACATGGACTGAAGTATAAATCTCTATCTTTAAACACTTGTTCACAGGTGTAGTACGCCATCTTTTTAAGGCTTCTAAGGAGGTATTTTAGAATTTAGAATAGAGGATTGATTCCACAGACTTGGTTCAATAAGCTTTCTTACACAAGAATGAGGCACATTTAGTAATAGGTAGATGTAGACATTATTCATACTCACCTTGCACATTTAATACCATTAATTTGTCAGAACTAATAATATTAATTCATTCAAAAATGAGATTAAACCGGGCACCCCTTGCAGCCATAATCCATGACTGATGGCTCTGTGACATGGATGGCACAGCCCCTCCAGCAGAGTGAGCAGCGCACATGTGGCAGATTGCAATGAGAAACCATCTAGTATCTCCTGTCTTCAGTTAAAGCATCTTAAAAAAAAATTTGCTTGTCTCTCTGCACTCCTTGACTATTATATTTTAGCAGCCAAACTGACTATTTATACTTAAAGCCAACAGGGCAAAGTCACATAATTATTTTTCTAAACAGCATTTAATGGAAATCAGCAGGTAAGAAGAGTCCAACCAGGCTCACAAAATGATGGTCGCTGCAGTTGACTTGCTTTCTGACCATGTAAATTGGGCATCATTAAATGCAGCCGACCAGAAATGGTGCAACATGGTGTCACTCTGAATTATGAAGGACACCCACTTGTTTCTTATTTCCCCTCTCTTGCTTCTTTGCAATATATTAACACACCATACCTACTCTTCTCCAGTCTTTTCTCTACTTTTATTCACTTACTGAGTGCCTACTATGAGTGAGGAATGGACTAGAGCTGGGCATATGAAGAGTAATAGAAAATGGCGATCTTTCCCATGGAGAGCTTTGCCTGTTGAGAGCCATTGTGGTGCATATGGAAAAGAGCAAACAGCCATATCGCAGTCTGGCAGCTCCAGTCTCTAGTTCTAGCTGGAATTAGAATAACTAGCTGTGTGACCTTGGCCAAATTACTTAGCTTCTCTGGGCTTCCATTTCCTCTTCTGTAAAACTAGAGGCCTGGTGCATGAAATTCATGCACTCGGGGGCAGGGTCCCTCAGCACTGACTGCGCCCTCTCACAGTCCGCTCCCCGCCAGGAGCAGGCCTAAGCCATCAGTCAGACATCCTTAGCGCTGTTGTGGAGGCAGGAGAGGCTCCTACCACCGCCTCTGGGCTTGCCAGCTGTGAGCTCAGCTTCTGGCTGAGCAGCACTCCCCCTGTGGGAGTGCACTGACCACCAGGGGGCAGCTCCTGTGTCGGTCCTTCATTTGGTCGATTTGCATATTAGCCTTTTATTATATAGGATGGAGATAACTACCTACATGCTGATCACATTGTCATGGGAATAAACTGGAAAACCCCCCACACATAGGTAAGACAATTAGTACAATGCCTAGTACACGGTTATTTTAAAAAGGATAGTTAAGATTGCTTTTATATAAGGTTCCCAGCAAAGCACTTGTGAGGTAGACACTTGATAAATATTCACTCCCTTCTTCCTTGTTATTTAAATTGATAATTTCCTGGGCAATGGCCTTAGGCTGTGCTGAAGTGGAAGGAATTTATTTTGGATGCTGTCCCCCTCTTCCTCTGGAAGAGGATCTTCTCCCCATGCTTCTGTGTCTTCTGTTGGGAAATTCTGAAATTTCTCCAGGCTGAAAAATATGAGTAAAAAACTGATGAGGAAATTAAGTTCTAATGGTAGTTTAGTCACCAGCCTGTAGATAGGGGAGACTTCCACTTTTTTTTTTTTCTTTTCATAAATGGATTAAAAATGTATGTTCACTTAGAAAAATGGACTCCAGCCAAAAATACAAGTTTCAATGAGCTTAGATTTCCTGTAAGGTAGAAAAAAACACACTGTTCACATACATGCGCTTGTTTCTGACCCAAGCTAAGGGGCTGGGAAAAGCAACCCAAGTGAATTTGGGAAGCCAGAGCAGTGATGAAATCTTAAGATTTCTCAGAAATAGATTTAAGTGGGAATAATCCTAGCTGGATGGTGCTTTTCTGTGGGTTTCTAAGCATGAGTCCAAACTTCACAAAGCACATTCAAAGACTGGGTTGCCCAGAGTCCCAAGTATGGCAGCAGGTCCAAAAGGCTAGATACATGGGCCATGTAAATAATGGTAAAAGAATTCAAGGCCCAGATGCTGAGACTTTCCCGCATGTCCCACCGCCAGAAGAATAAGTAGTTGAACTTTAAGTAGTTTTCCACTTTTTGGCAGATGGCCACTCAAATACATCTTGTACCCCAGCTGCCTTTTGTTCAAAGAACTTCATGTTCTGGGCACTCTCTTGGCCCTCAGCTGTCCGAGGAGGTGGTGTCCTGATGCACAAGGTGGGTGTGTTTGGGACCAGAGTGCCCAGAGTTCTTGATCTGCATGACTTTGGGAAGAAGAGTTTTGTTGAGATGATCCTCCAGGGTAGGTGTGCTGAATCTCTTCATTTTCAGCCATGAAGAAGGCACCCCGGTGATAATACTTCTGTAAGAACTTATATTTGCCCTTAGCAGCTTTGTTGGTAATAACTGCCATTTGTCCGAAGCTCAGCTGGCCTCTCTTCTTCAGTCAGGTTTCACATGCATTCAGTTTCTGCTTTCTGTTTCTCAATCTCCTCTGTCCCTTTTGATTCTCTTCATCTCTGGAAGTTTCCGTGCCTCATATTTCTTCTCATTTTTATCATCAGTATTCAGTGCATCCAGGGATCTCTTTTTCTCCCCCAGCTCTTTCTTGGTCTCCTCTTCTACAATCTTGAGTGTGTACTTGCGCCTCTCCTCAGCCATGTGTTTTGTCTTCTGCTCCAACTCCTTCTGTTTCATTGCTTCAGCCTCATGTTCTTGAACTATTACTCAGTCCTTCTTTCAAATGAAGGCTGGTTTAAGGCGAGGCTCCATCTCATCTTCATTATCTTCCTCATCCTCAGACTCTGATTCCTTCCCAGAGTGTCCCCTCATCTTCCACTTTCATGGCTTCCATCTCTTCATTTGTTCTCTCCTGTGCTCGCTGACCATCATGTCAGAGCACCGCTCTATTTTCTCCTCACATTTTTTCCTCTTCTTCACTGCTATCTTCTCGTTCCATGCACCAAGCATCTCCTACTTCTGAGTCACTTCCTCCTACCACTTCAGGTTCCACTAGTTTCCCATGTTGAGCCAATCTCTCTCCCACATCTTCACAGATACCGTGCTGCAAACGCCATAGGTGAGGGTCACCTTATAATTCCTCATGGATGATGGTGAATGCAGCACACTTGGCTGCTGATCAGTTGAACATGAAAATAGTCTCTGCTTAGGGAAATTAAAAAAAAAAAAAAGGCAGGATGCTAGGCCTTGCTACATTGCTACATGATGTTTGTAGAAGATTTGGAGACCATCTACATGAAAAGATTTCCCGACAGCTAGATATAGAAAACAATTCCAAAAGTATTCTTGTCTATTCTTCTAAGTCTTTGCTAATATGTTTTTAGCCCCAAACACCTGCCTCAAATCCTTTGCATTTAAAGTAGCAAATTATTGGGACTAAGTTTTGCTTTTTGCTGAAATAATGTTTTTCCCTAGGAGACATGGGATGCTAATAGATGAAATGGGGAATATTTTAGTAGTTAGAAAACAAATCATTTTTGTGAGCCTGTGTATACACACACGTGTATACGTAATAGCGGTGGAAGAAAGACTCTTTTAGACAGCCGTTGATGAACCAGACCTCTTGCAGAGCGCTGGAAGGAATGGGTGAAGCCATCATAAATATGACTTTCCTTCTAGGATAGTGACAAGTCCATCATAAGGAAACCCTATGGCTTAGTCAGAGTTTTTATGAGATAGTCTCATTTTAATGTGTCCCTTGGTAGATCAAGTGTTTGTCTTGATCTGTCATGTGTGAAATATGAGCTACTGGTGATCACTGGTAAGACTTTCTATTACTAGTAAACATGGTCTGAACCCATTTTGGCTCAACATTTATGAGGGATTCAAAGTCTGGCCATTCCCTCTCCTCCGGTCTCTTTTTTGTAACACATTTCCAGGGTGTAACGCACATTTTCACGCTAAGCCACTTCTGGATTGAGACCAGAGTGCTCACAGGCCAAGGCAGTTTCTTAAATTAGGAATCTTCTTGGGAATTGCTAATGATTAACAAACACACACACTAGATCCACTTTATCTGAAATCATTGCACTTGGTTACAGATATGCTGATCAAATGGATGTAGTTATAACTACAAATAAAATAAGCAAAAAGAAAGTTTTACTTTTTAAGTTTTATCAGATAAATAGCATACTTTTAATTCAACTCTCTGGGCTACTTGGCTATTAACTAGAATATCACTGACATTATAAGAGTATAATTATTGTAATAATTTATGCCCACTGGTCAACTATATTAATTTTCTATATTTGCCTCCAATTTCATCCAAAATATGATTTTATTTTGAAATATGGCCACATTGTCTTCACATGGGGCATGGAAATGGCATTTTACTCATTTTATGATAAGCTAATAACATTTTATTCTATAGTTTTTTGGGTGTTTTTTGTTGTTATTGTTTTGTTTGGCCTTTCCTCCCTTCCTTAAAGCTCTTACATTTGGGAACTTTGACTAAAATGCATATTTTAAAAGATACTACAGTGATCAAGACATTCTTTCCAAGGCTTTCTTTCAAATTTTAATTTGAAAATTACAACAGACAAAGCTAGCAAAGAGCAGTTAATCAGTGCTTTGCCTCATCTTCTGGCTTCTCAGTTCCAAATTTTCAGTACAACAAATAGCAGTTTTGGATGTTTCTTTAATATGGTATCTATCTGGCTGAAGGGTTCCGGAGACTCTCTCTCCAGTCAGAACCATAGCATCTCAACACACCCGCACCCCTAATCCTAGGGTAGGCTCAAATGCAACTAGACTGTGTGAAATGTTTTCATTTCCTATTGACTGGTTGTGTACTTCCCTTGTGTTAATCCCTTGTTAATGGACACTTTCTTCGAGCAGCTGAGATCGGAGTTGTGTTGTCTTTGTGATTCTAGCAGATTTTATTACTTGGATATCTTTGTTTTCATTATTTTGAGATTTTGGGATTTTGTCTGTTTCATTGATATTGATTCTCTCAGTTAGAGATGGCCTGGCCTCCCACTGTTTCTGTTTGTGTTTGATCTACAAGCAGTGGGAGGGAATCCTCAGGCTGCAAATGTTTTGGTTCTGTGCTTCAACTGGGAAAGGCATGGTAAGAGCCATTAGCAGCTTTCTCAACTGAAAACAGATGAATGTGGCTTTAAACCTAGGTAAGGGACTAGCGTTTTGTCATTTAAACGGCCTCAGGTGGTGTTCTGGGGAACTCATTTTGGAGGGCAATGTGGAATTTTGAAGAGCCTGGGCAACCACTTTGTGAGAAATCCAAAGAAAAATAACAGTCCCTTCCTTTAGTGATTAGCTCTGCCTCTCTGTAGCTGTGTGACTTTGGGCAATTCATTTAACCTCTCCAGGGCTCACTTTCATTACCTTTAACATGACGATACTAGACCTGGTGATATTTAAGTTCTCTCTCTCATTGATTAATATATGGAAAAGAAATAACACTTCTTGTGTTCAGGTGCTTAAATATTTCATTTCAATGACAGATAGTTATTTCACTTCGCAACAACCATGTGGTTAATTATCCAATTTGCCAATGAGATAACTGAGTTAAAATATAGGCATATGTTCTGTAATCTGTGCTAGAGATATAGTTTGCTATGTAACTGCTTGGTACTGTATGGGAAAAGGTACCTTCTCTCCATTAGGGCTATAAACTCCTAGAGAGAAGAGACACCACTTTGTCAGCACCCCAGGCAAATTGGGTCATGATATTGAACATGCACTGAGCTGTGTGGTTGCACCGAGGCCCCAGGCCTACTTCAGATGGCAGCTAGGAGAACGTCGGCTCTTCACTGGGGATTCTAGCTGTTTATTGCCTTGTCATCTGACTAAATGCCAGAAAGATGCTCCTTTCTGCTCAAGATCCCTTGTCAGGTAACCTATCCTTTCACTTCTGTATCTCTTATTTATTTATTTATTTATTTATTTATTTTTTTATTGAGGTATTATATGTGGAGATCTTACCATTACCCTCCCCCACCCTACACCCATTCATGCCCTCACCCCCCAGAGTTTTGTGTCCATTGTTTATGCTTATATGCATGCATACAAGTCCTTTGTTTGATTTCATAACTCCCCCACCTCTCCCTAACTTTCCTCCTGTAGTTTGAAAGTCTGTTTGATGCTTTACTGTCTCTGTATCTATCTTTTTGTTCATCACTTTATAATGTTCTTTACTATCCATAAATGAGTGAGATCATGTGGTATTTTTCTTTCATTGACTGGCTTATTTCACTTAGCATTATGTTCTCCAATTCCATCCAGGTTGCTGCAAATGATGACACTTCTGTATCTCTTGAGAAAGGTTAAGCATTGACTTAATATGCATTTTTAAAAGTTGTTTAAGTATCAGCATTAGTAAGGAATATTTAAAATAGAAAACATGTCGGGAAAACATTTAATAGGCACACAATTTAGAAAACCTAACCTAAATTGGCTACAGGTTTTATCATCGTTGTAATAAAAACGCTGTCTGAGAACGCATCCTTCTGAGCTTCCCCTTCATTATCACCGGCAGTCTGGGCTGGACGTCTGTCTGTCTGTTTTTGCAGCGGGGAGGTCTGGCCCAGGGGCTTTCTTACATGGAGGTAGAGGAGCAGATGGGCAGGTCCAGACCGAGACAAGAGGACTTAACTTGGATTCCTTTCAAACTGATATTCTTTACATTGAGGTTCAATATGTAGAAAAGGCTGAAGGCTTACGGTGGGAAGGTTGGAGAACACCAACGGCTGGTGTCAACAATTCGGCCTTGGCTGCAAAATTCCTTAATTCCCATCCAACAAAACACAGCTGTGGTTAACCAAGCTCATTCTTCTTAGTTTGGAAACCCTCAAATGCCCCTCCTAGCATGCCATTTGGGGTTTTGATTGTTTTAAACTTCAAACGATTTATCAAAGAATTCTTTCCAGCCTGAAAAGTGTTCTAGTAAGTGTAGTTTTCTCCATCTCCTTCCAGTTCTGAAGCTGCTACAGCAGGGTTTTGAGCGCCTGTTTTGCTGAGCCACCCTTGAATCCAGCTCTGGGCCCTAATGATATGGTTTGATGCCCTCCTGCCCTAACTACCCTTCCACGGACTGACTTGTCGGGATGCTTGAAGATTACCATTAGAACTTCTCAGTAGATGGCATCTCTAGATCAGTCATTCTCAACTCAGACGGCACATCAGAATTCCCACAGGAGCTTTTAAAAAATCCCCAATGCCCAGACTGCACCCAGACCAATACCTCAGAATCTCTTGACATGGAACCAGGCAGGAGGACTCTTAAAACTCCCCAGAGGATTCCAGTGTGCAGCCCAGGCTGAACCCCATGGCTTTGGAAGGACTGTGCTTACATGGCTCTTACCTGGAGTTTGCACTATATTCATCTGGATCTATTTACCTGGCATTTTCGATACATTTGTCTGTTATCACCTGTTGAAAATGTTGGCTGCTTCATCAGCTGGTCTGCAGAGGTCTAAAGGAAAAACGTTTCTATTTTTAAAAAGAGGAGTGGAGAGGAGCATGCGAAACCAGAGTATAGCAAACCCCAACAAACCGTGAGCTTGTAGTGATGCCAGCGCTGTACTCACCGGGGCTACAAGGGTAGCTAGCCTAAATGTGTGGCTAACCCTTCCTGGAGAAGCAATTAGGGAAAAGTTACCCTGTGGAAAACAAGGACAAGAAAAAGCTGGGGAAAGGGGCAGAGGAGGGCTCTGAGTCAAGGATTGTCCTGAGAGGCTATATTGGGGAGCAGAATATTCAGAAGGGCCCGCGTCATTGTACCCATCCCCTCCCCAATCCCAGGATGTCAGTGCTTTTTTTGATGGAAGTAGCTGCCCGTTGTCACCCCCAGCGGCTTTCCATTCCTCTGCTCTATCTACACCCTATTACCCTCCTAGATATCTACTTACTAAAAAAAAAATTTAGTAAGTAATATGCCAGGCTCTTTGTTAGGCCTTCAGCAATGGTTTCTTCTACTATGATACACATCAGAGTTACCTGGGGAATGTGTTTTAAAAGTCTGTTTCTGCCCTGCCCTATCTGATTAAAAATGAAGATTCCAGCACTCACCCCAGAACTTTAATTCAGCAGAGCTGGATGTGCAAAGAGAGCTGCATTTTAAAAATGTTCCCCTTATGATGCTGATGAAGTCTGAGAACCTCAATTTGATATGCTATCCCAGAGGATACATAGAGAGAAAGCACATGCAGTCCTTGACCTTGAGGAGAAAAACAACAGTTGGTATAACCAAGAGTTACGAGAGCCAGAGTGCAGGACCACAAGAGTTATGAGAGCCAGAGAGCAATGGGGGCCGGTCCTGCCTATTCTCACTCATCCATAGAACTCTGTCCTCTTCACTAGAAAGAGCTCATATGGGCTCGTCACAGCCTTGCCAGAGGGTTCACCCAAGACCAGGGTAAGATCCATAGAACGTGACTTGCTGTTCCCCAACTGGGCACTTTGGTGCTTCGTTTCTTCGGCCTCATCTGTTCTTGTCTATCTGGAGAAGCCCACAAGTCTTCAACATTCAGTTAAGTGACACCTTCTGGATAAAATCTTTCCCGATCCTTCCCAAGCCTGGCTGGTGCATCCTGTGGCTCTCATGGCGTCCGTTTTGTGCCATGTCCATTCGTTTGCTTCTCACTGTGTCTCACTTGGTCTCCAGAGGAAGTAGTGCCTACCAATCTCAGTGTTACTAACACCTCACTGGGCACATAGCAGGTACTCAATAAATATTTGTTGAGTGAAGTCCTGAGGATAGAACCGATGACCACTGGGCCTCTTACCACAGATAGGAGCACCCTGAGCAGTGGGAGTGAGATGGGAAGACACTCCCCTCCCTACACTCCAAGAATGAGGAACCACCCAGCTGGCATGGCTCAGTGGTTGAGTGTAGACCTATGAACCAGGAGGTCATGGTTCAATTCCCAGTGGGACATATGCCCAGGTTGTGGGCTCAATCCCTGGTGTGGGGCATGTAGGAGGTGGCCAATCGATGATTCTCTCTCACCATTGATGTTTCTATATCTCTCTCCCTCTCCTTTCTTCTTTGAAGTCAATTAACAAAAAAAATTTTTTTAAAGAATGAGGAACCATGGGATGCAAGCATCCCTCTGTGAAGACTAAGGCATTCAGCATGCTGACAGATGTATTTCCTCCAGAGCTCACAGTCCCAAAGATGGCGCTACCCAACAAGCCAAGAATGCATGTGTAGCAAATAGAAATAGCTGATACATAGTGTCCTGTGTGCTGGCCTTGTACTCATTGGAAAGGATTTAAAATTATTGCTTAGAATTCTCTCTCCCTCAACCAAGAGTAAAGAACATTATATATCCTAAGCACTCACATGAGTGACTGACCTATTGTCCCTATTTTACAGATGAGGAAACCAAGGCAGAGCATTTAGTTGATGTACCCAAAGATGTATATCTCAGAGTGACAGAATTGCAATTCAAACTTGGGCAGTCTGGCTCCAGAGTCCGGTTTAACCACAGTGCTTGGTGGTCTCTATAAATATTGGAAAGTGTTCATTTCTTTTGGCAGAAGTGGGGGAGAAGCTTATCACTTGCGCAAAACCCAATGTTTTCATTTTATTAAGTTTTCATACCACTAAAAATCGTTTAAACCTCTTTGCCAATCCATTTGCGGCAATGATTCATCATCTTCAAGTATTTAATGCCACCCCCAAATCTATATTAGTTCTCTAATATAGAATTCAACATTTTTGTTTACCTCTTCAGCTGCTACATGGGGAAACAAATTGACTGTGTAGAATTCTTTCCAGTACTTTGTATGATTTTATAGAATAAATTATTTGTTATTTAAGCTTAGTTTTCAATGCTCTCCACTGCGTTTGCCTTTTTTTTACTCCTTTTCATTTCTTCAAGGTACTCATTGGAAAGGATTTAAAATTATTGCTTAGAATGCTCTCTCCCTCAACCAAGAGTAAAGAACATTATATATCCAATAGCCTGTTAACTCACCTTTTCCATTTAACTTTTCAGAAGTTACCCATGCTTAATATTTGAAGCAGTAAAGAAAAAAAGCTTGTATATTGATGATTTCAGGAATCAATGCAAGTGAGCTCAGGGGGAACTGGCAGGGGCACAACGCAGAAGGAAAAAAGCTTAGGAAAGGCAGAGAGGAGGTGCTGTCCCGAAGCACCCTTGGCTGGCACTGGGGTAGGGACCTGGGCATTGGAGGATGCCTGATGCCAGAGCCTGCAGCAGATAGCTGTGTCCTGTTGCCCAAAGCACGGGGCATTCTATATCAGCAACCAAAGTTCCAGAGACTTAGAGCTTTTGCATTTGTCAGAAATTATTCACTAACTTTGAATCCCTTTTGTAATGACCAAAGGAAGGAAGGAAGGAAGGAAGGAAGGAAGGAAGGAAGGAAGGAAGGAAGGGGAAAAAGAAAAAAAGAAAACACCCCACCAAATACACTCCAAAAATGGCAGAAAGAAAATGGTAACCCTACTAAATTCTACATATTATCTATTATTATGACTTTAGTTCTAAACATTTTTCAAAAAATACTTAGAAATTTGCATTCTTTTCTGTTTTAGGGTTGAATGATGAGTTGATTCTTGGTCTAGAAATTTTCTGGAGATGGAGTAGAAGGATATGGGATGGTTTGGGACTCCCCTAGGAAGCAGAATAAGATAAACTTGCCAGAGGGTTATAAACTTGCCTCTTGGGAAAAGACAGAACATTTCCCATCTGGTGGGGAGGTGATAGTGGTAAGAGCAGCCTTTAGCACTCCCTAAACAAAATTATCGCAAAGAAACTGCTGGATTGTATGGTAATAGTATGTATAATTTTGTAGAAACTCTCCCAAAGTGGCTTTATTATTTTGCATTTCCACCAGCAATAAATAAGAGTTCTTGATGCTCCACATCCTTGCTAGCATTAGTGTTGTCAGTGTTCTGGATTTTGGCCATTCTAATAGATGTGTAGTGGTATCTCATTGTATTAATTTACATTTCCCTGATGACATATGATGTGGAGCATCTTTTCATATGCTTGTATCATCACTATATCTTCTTTGATGGCATGTCTATTAAAGTTTTTGCCCATTTTTAAATCAGGTTTTTTTCTTAAGTTTTAAGAGTTATTTGTATATTTTGGATAACAGTCCTTTATCAGATTGGTCTTTTGCAAATATTTCCTCCCACTTTTTGGTAGCTTATCTTCTCATTCTCTTGGTATTGTCTTTCACAGAGCAGAGGCCTTTAATTTTAATAAAGTCCAGCTTATTTCTTTCATGGATCATGGTATTGTATCTAAAAAGGCATCACCATACCCAAAGTCATATAGGTTTTCTCTTATGCTATCTTCTATAGTTCTCTATCTTCTGTTTAGATCTGTGATCCATTTTGAGTTAATTTTTTGATTGGGTGTAAGAGCAGTGTCTAGATTAATTTTTTTCATGGAAGGAGGTATACTATTCTTTGACTCTTCCTTCTGCTTGGAAGGTACACATCATGGCTAGGACTTGAGAAGCCATTTTGGAACATGAGATGGCATACAAAAGATGGCAGAGTGTCCATCTAGAGAATGCCTCTTTCTTTTTTTCCCAATTTTTTTTTATTGATTAAGGTATTACATGTGTGTCCATATCCTCCCATTGCCCCCCCACCCCACTCCCATACATACCCTTACTCCCCTGCTGTCTCTGTCCATTGTCACGTGTCACTTGTGACCATGAGGAGCTGGTGCTAGGGTTGAAACAAGAAGGGTGCACTGGATGACTCATGCCATTTTGTGGGAATAAAAGCAGACTTGAGCTTAGATCTGGCAAAGAGTTAAAAATAATAACCAGCAGTTAGAATGTTTGGTTTTTCATTTGTGTTTATCTTTTTTCTAGATCAGTCATGGTGAATATGTGGCACCTTTTTCATTGTTTCCCTTTCACACCCATGGAAAATGTATTCTTTGCATGCATGCTAAGTCCAGATGTAACGTCAGGGTACCTGTCAACACAGCACTAGGCAGCTACTACCAGTCCATTGACTTTGCCATTAAAATGATTATTGGCTCCCTGCTTTGGATGCTTGAAATTCGGTGAATGTTATTTTATCCAATGCAATTGATTTGGGTCCGAGTCCGCTGGAGTTTCTGGTCATCTAGGCTTAGAAGATGTCCAGAGTGCCTCATCCTTGGTTTCCAGTTTTAGTTTTTATCAAGTGAAGTAAAAATGTAAAAACAACTGTAAAGCAACCTCAGTTCAGAATGCTTTTTTATTTTTACAATTTTCCCCCAGGCTCTCATTTGACTTTGTCCACACCTAGTACATCTGCAATATTTCTTTTATGGCTCAGTTTTATCAAGTTTTACTAAGGCATTCAACTTGGGTTTCATAGAAACAACTCTTTGTGAGCTCACATTTCATTGGCTTACATAATATTTAATTAAATTGCATAATTAAAATAGCCTGGTGCAAACAGGTTTGGGAACAATCCTAACCGAACCTCGGGAGGCATACAACTCACCAGTGGGAGCTCAAATTCCACTATAGATAACACTGGAGCATGTTTTCTTAAAAAAAAGAAAGAAAGAAAGAAAAAAAGGAAACCCATTTGCTCTGAATGTCGTCATTACTTTTTTTCTTTTTTTGCAGGAGTAGGGGAGCAAATAATTGTTTAATGGAGTGAGGTGTTCTTAAACAAACCCATTGGAGAATGATGCAATGCCTCAGCTTTGGACACAAGTCTGCAGACACCTTTGCAACTGGTTCTATGATTGCAGAACCTTTCATCTCACCTCTGTTGTTTACTACCATTTAGTATGATCCCCACCCAATGGTCAAAATAAAGAAACAGTGTTTCTTCAAGGTGACTTTTGTGGTTGAGTTAGCTGGGTGTGCCTTCTTTCCAAACTCTGGTTTGCTTTCTTGACTATGGCCATCACCATGTCACCCACAGCAGTTCAGGGAAGTCTTTGGGCCATTCCTCGATCCACTTCACAGATAACATACAGAATTTTGGCTCCTGTGTTGTCAGTACAGTTGGTCATGATTCTTCCTGAAAGACCCAGGAAAATAACAAAAATTTGCACATCCTTGCCTCCACATCTTGAACTTGGGAAAAAGCTACATTTCTTTTAAAAAAAATGTGGTAATATATATTTATATTATATATAATCAAATTTACCCTTTTAACTCCTTTGAGTCTTAAGTATCATGTTGCACACCCAATACCACTGTCTAACTTCAGAACTTTTTTATCACCCCTAACAGAAAGTCTGCATTCATTAAATGCTAACTTCCCATTCTCCCCTCCCCAAACTCCTGGCAACCACTATTCCACCCTCTGTCTACATGCATTTGACTACTCTAGGCACCTCATAAATGGAATCATACAAGATTTGTCCTTTTGTACCTGGCTTCTTTCACTTAGCATAATGTCTGTGAGATTTACCCAGGTTGTCTTATTGCTTTTTAAATGGCTTTCCCACTCAGACCACACCATCGTAGCCTAGAGTCTTCCATACACCCCCATGAAGACCCTTTTGAGGTTGTCTTTCTTCCTTCAACCTCCTGAAAAGTGGTAATCACCTGCCCCCCTCCTCCCCCCTTCCCCCCCCCCCCCCCCGCCAAAATGTGAGTGCCAGCTGTGGGCCTTTTATGGCAACCACCCTACAGTCCCCCAGACATGGCTGCTGGGCTGCATTCGTCCTTTCCAAGGTTCTAGGATTTTCAATTGCCCATTAAATCTTCTGCAACAATCAATTTAAATGCACAAGTTTGGCTATTCAAATTACTTTTTCCAAAAGTACTTTAAAATGCATTAAGTTATTAATTGCCTGCTGGCACTTTAATCAAATGGGAAAATTGACATAGCCAGAGGCATGTATTTTTGTGGAAAGAAAATTTATTTAAGAAGAAACAGCAGCTCTTACTGCTTAATTTAAACTGAGAAAACTGTGGAAAATCAACTGCTACGGAAAATTAATAAAACATTTCCAGCTGCAAACAGTGACTAATTGTACAAGAGGAAGACTGCCCGGAATTAATGACTCGCAGTCTTCTGTGCGGAGAACCCCCCACCACTTTAATTTACCGGGAGATTAAATGACTTCTAAGTTTGCCACATTAAAACAGAACATGAATAAAACGTCAGTGAACGCACATCTATTATTTACTGTCTGTGATATGGATATAATTATTTTCAAACAACTACAATGTGACGTGACCAGTAATATTTAAATGACTCTTTTAGCAAGAGAATCTACTGAAACATTTTTCCACCCGAAGGGGGGAAAAAAATCCTTACTTGTAAAGTAAGAAGATGATGCCTGGTGGAAGTCCACAGAGGCCACGTCCCTGCCCTGGTAGACTGAAACATGCTCAGTGTCGGAGCCTAGCCTTCCCCTTCTCTGCATCAGACAGTGTTTTGGGGGAGCATGTGCAGCAGAAAGTCTTAGCAACTCATTTATGAGCTCTGATCTTTAATGGAAGCTGATCCCACAGCCCGAGGAAACCGATGTCAATGCTTACAGACTCCTCTGGTGCCCAGTGTGACCGTGAGCACATGGGCCTAATGGAAAAGGTTCCTCTGTGGGAGGCAGAAGGGAAGGCCAGAAGGATGTCCAGAGGAAACGGGATTCATTCACAAGGGACAGACAGTAGCACAACCCCCATCAACATCATGGCCATATTGTCAAGCTTGCTTAAGACATTGCATTCTCTTGTAGGCCTTAATTTTCTCAGCGATAAAATGAGGATTAAATAACACAAACAAGTTTTGTCCTTTTTCTATCTCTGTTGTCAGGATTGGATTATTTTCTTGCCCCAAAGAGCCACCAAGAGAGTCTGTCCATTTTCCTGGTGCGCTGACACTTTGCGATTTTGTGAAACAAGATACTGCAAGGGGACGCCATTCAATGACCAGAAGAGATTCGGGCAAGTGAGAGATGGAGGAAAGGGATTCAGAAAACCAAGAGTTCTATTTTTATGGAGTGGTGGATTTTTTTAGGTTTGTTTACTTGTTTTAATTAAAAAAAAATAACTCAAGAAACAAAGAGGAATGAGCCAATTTGATGTGTGTGTGTTGAGGAGATATATCAAAAATGGAGATTTGCTCAGCGGAGAGGCCCTGCCTCTTGGCCCTTATCCTTTAATGCTCTCACAGAGGGTACATTCAGCCTCTTGCTACTTGATATTGCCTGCAGGAAGGTCCGAGTATTGGCCTGGAGAGAATAAAGGCATGTTGTTTAGAAATGCAGAGGCTTAACCTGAAGCATAACTGGTTAGGGGTTTACCACAGAAGTTATCTGGACATATCATTTGATTTCCAGGTTTTAAATGTAATTCTAAACAAGATCGGGCTACACAGCCCTCTGCTGTGTGACACAGAGAGACTTTATCTGCCGCCAAATGCCATTCAGGCTTAATGCTGTAGTAGTAGTGAATTGTATAAATTGGGGCATTCTTTGAGGCCTGAAAGCATTATGGCCTCTCGGAGGAGGAGAGATGAGTCCTGCTTCCTCCTTTTCGCTGCTCAGGCAAGACACTTTTTGGGTCTATTTGAGTTTCTTTTGGCTTACCTTTTTTGGAAACACTTAAGACTTGCTTCAGCAGGCCACAACTTGTGTGCAGGCCGGTGGGCAGCTGCAGATACCATTGGATCTGAGGAGTCAAGGGGAAGGTTCCTTGACCTGGGAAGCATGCCCTCCCTGCTGGCAGACAGGAGGCAAATATTCCCAAGAGAGGCAATGAAATGATTTGTGCTTCTGCTAGTGACAGCTGTCAAGCAGGAATTGAAAGCATGAATCACTAGATCCTGAAGGGGAAGTGTGACTAGGGAAGGCGCTGGACAGGGAGAAGGGAGACGTGGGACATAAAGCCAGACTGCCTGGACCCAAATGGCTTCTGCCCTTTAGAAGTGGCACACGTCTTGCTCATGTAGTTCTGATGCATGGAAGGCACTTAATAAATATTGATGTAATGTTGAAGGAACAGAATGGTTGAGAATACTTCATTCAATTCAATGAAGGGATGCTCTCCCTTTGCAGAATATGTGCAATTGCTATGGTAGAATCATATTGTACAGAGGGATTGGCTTCTTAAAATCTATAGATTCCAACATACTTGTTTCTGAATAAGACCAGCCAGTCTCATTAGGATTGGAACAGGAATTGCTATATCTTTGGTTGAGCACCAGAGGAAGTTGTTGGTTTGGTTTAGGAGCCAGGATGTACAAAAACACACATTTTAAATACCAGCCTCTCATACTTGGGGTGGGAATGTGCACACACTCTGAGAGGCCGATGGCAGTCAGCAAAGTGGACTCCTGGCTTCAGTCTCCTGGCCACACATGCTCCAGGGCTCATGCTGCTCCCTCCTCTTGTCAATCCTATTAATTCTACCCATACCTCTATGAAGCATCCCCTAACTAAGCTCTTTTTGACTGCACCTCTTTGAGTGTGATATTTGTTTTCTTTTCTTTTTTTTTTTAAATATATTTTATTGATTTTTTACAGAGAGGAAGAGAGAGGGATAGAGAGTTAGAAACATCGATCAGCTGCCTCTTGCACACCCCCTACTGGGGATGTGCCCGCAACCAAGGTACATGCCCTTGACCGGAATCGAACCTGGGACCTTTCGGTCCGCAGGCCGACGCTCTATCCACTGAGCCAAACCGGTTTCAGCTGATATTTGTTTTCCATCAGCACTCTGGCTGATAGAGAGGTAAAGTGGTATGGCGATAAAAATCAATTTGGTGTCAGCCATAAATTTGAGCATCAACCCCATCCATAAACAGTGGTGTGACTGCACATATTTTTATCTCACTGATCCTCAGTTTCCCCATTTATAAAATGGGGATAATAACACTGTTCTCACAGGATTACTGAGAAGAATAGGATAATAGATAGTACCTGGCAAATAGCAGGGGCTCAACAATGGTATTTCAGAAGTCAAGGGAGTATTCGCTTTTATTTTACAACATAGTCTTGGAAATATAAAGCTTACGCCCAAAGGAATGACTTTCTCATGAGGAAGTTTCAGGTACCACAGCAATATCAAAGGGTCCCTGGGTAGGGAGGGAGGAGCAGAACTCTAAAATAGTCCCCAAGTTTCCCAGCCCCCGGTATACATGCTCCTTCTCCCAGTCATTCAATCAAGCACTAATATAGTTATTATTTTGAAGGGGTTTTGCAAATGTAATTGAAGTTCCACATCAATTGACCTTAAGATAGGGAGATTACTCAAGTGGGCCTGATTTAACCATATGAGCCCCTCACACGCAGATAGTTTTCTCTGGCCGGTCACAGGAGAGGAAGACAGAGATGCACTCCAGATGGTGTGGAGGAAAGAAAACGTCCAGATTATGCTGCCTGTGGGGGCCACGTGCTGAAGACCTGCAGCCGCCTCTGGAAGCTGAGAAACAGAAAAACAAAGACCTCACTCCTACAACCACAAGGAAATGGTTTATGTCCACAAAAGGACCTTGGGCCCCTGATGAGAACTGTGGCTTCAGCTGACACTTTGATTTCAGCCTGATGCACCCAGATGAATAGAAGACAATAAATGTATGTAGCTTGAAACCATTAAGTTTGTGGTCATTGCTTCCCAGCAATAGAAAACTAATTCATTCCCAACCATGATGCCAGCAAGTTCCTCTCCTGACTCTAAAGAAGATGCATTCTGGTTCCAACCCAGACACTGCACTGCTCCATCCTTTGGCTTCCCCATCAGCAAAGGACACACACTCTCCCGACGCTTCCAGCTCACTTATCTTGAATACTTGTCCTCCAGGAACAAGATTTCAAACAATGTTAAATAATGACAACCACACATCAAACTTCTACCCGTGCTGGGGGAAAAATCATTTGCACAGCTATTGGCCAAAGGGATAAACAAGCAAGGAGAAACAACGGAGAAGAATATCTGACTTGAAATGGCATTTTTAGTAAGCTCACTTAATTTCAAAAGTGATAACGGAAGGCTTTGGAAAATTTCTCAGTTCAAGAAAGACAAAGGAAGGCTTACAAAAAGGTGAATGTATTGGCACATACGTTCTTGTCTGCGCTACCTGTTTCTTTAAGCTACTATGCTCTTTCTCAGGGGACCATTGTGCAAACACCTAAAATATTAAAGAAAATAAAGTGAAATAAAGCACATAGGGGACTTTGTTTATGTGGTAGAGGTGTGCCTGAAAAAAAAAAAAGGACTTTAAATAACTATTGTGGTAGAGTAGATATTAGCCTTAAGAATCAAGGCTACTGTTTAAGGAACCTTTTGAAGTCTGTATTTATAAGTGATTATCCTACCTAATAATAGACAAATATGCAAACTGACCGTACCTTCACTATGCCCGCGATTGGCCAGGAGGCGCGGGGGGGTGGGGGGGCGGGACTCGGGGTGGCCGGGGTGGCCGATTGGGCCGGCAGGACGCTGAGCTCGCGTCGCCAGCAGCGGCTGGAGCTCAGCGTCTGCGCCATGGCTGTGCTGCGGCACAGAAGGGGCCTCTGGGGCAGCGAGCTCACGTCCCACCGCGGACCATCAAAAGCGGGGGAGCTGGGTGCCTGTCCGCTCAGGCACCAGGCCTTTCAGAAGCTTCTGAAAGGCCTGGTGCACCAGCAGACAGGCACCCAGCTCCCCCGCGATAGAAAGCAAAAGTGTGGGAGCTGGGTGCCTGTCCACTCAGGCACCAGGCCTTTCAGAAGCCTTCGCCGCACCAGAGGCTTCTGAAAGGCCTGGTGCACCAGCAGACAGGCACCCAGCTCCCCCGCGATTGAAAGCAAAAGCGTGTAGGGGACCCTACACGTGCATGATTCAATCATGCACTGGGCCTCTAGTAGGCTATAAGAGAAGAATCTTATTTATACGATTGCATATATAAATTTAATTTATCTATATAATTATCTATGTAATTATATATTATCTTATAATATACAAGTTTAATTACATATGTTTGATTTTTTTCTTTTTCTAGTAAGGCACATATTTGAAATTGTATGCTTCAGTAGATTTTCATGATAGATTTTTAAAACATTTCCTATGAGCACTTAAGGGAATCGAAGTCCTTGTTGTTTCTCTGTTCTGTGGAATCATGTGCAGAATTGAGCTTTGCAAAACAGTGCTAATGTCTTTGTTCTATCATGGGGCTAATTATTACCATGGGTCATTATAAGATAAGAAGCCACAAATACATTAGTAATGGCAAAGATCTAAGCAGCTACTGCAGTGTACATGCTTGGATGGTGAAATATTCTTGCAACGATATCTTTACATTTCAGTAATTAAGTGTGTCATATTAATTGCATGGCCCTTTCACAAAACCTTGCCCCCCCCCCAAAAAAAAAATAACCCACAACACAACACCAAGAACTTACTCTTGATATCAGATTAGAACTGATTGCATAATTACATTACCTGGATAATTAAATACACATTTAGAAGCCTCAGAACTGTACAATATTGTGGTTTCATTTTCTAATAGAATTACCCTGCCTTTGGTGTAGAATTCTTGCTAAGCAATGGAGATCTATTAGTAATTACTTAGCGACATATTAACTCCTCAGGGACCTTTCCTCAGAGAAAAGGCTCAGATTAAAAATGATTCAGGGAGCTTCTCTCTCATTTCATTACTGGCAGCCCAATCAGAGGAATTAGAGATGTGAGATCTATAGGCGGTCTTCTCTCTCATCCAGGGGGCAGGAGAAGAATGCTCACCAGATTTAACCTAAATAGGTTAAGTCTAATTTAGATGATGAAGAACCAATTCTGGATGCAAGACATTGTTGGGATGAGTCCCTCTGCCAGTCCCTGAAAGACACATCATTACTGTCATCTCACAGACCCTAGAATGATGATTTGAGGACACACTTGTTTGCCACGGTACAGAGTGGTAATATGGGTGTGTTCCTGCCAGAATGACAATTCCATTTGGAAATGATTTTAGGCAGAACTGAAACAGGAATGTCCTCAAGTGAGGGGTACCTTCCAATAACTCTGAAAATAAGTCTGTGTAGCATTTGAAGCCATCATCATTTGGTTTGATAAACAGACTTTGAAGCCGCCTTTGCAGGTTGGAGCTCAGATGCTTTCATAGTTTTCCAAAGTCCTACCAGCTTCAACTCTGAACGTTTTCCAATCAGGTGTTTGAAGAAATATCATCCAGACTGCTGACAAGAATCCTGTCTCTGTCCTGCCTGGGACCTCTGTCTCATTAAGTAATCTCAATCCACGACATGGTTTGAGATAACTCAAGTCTTTTAACTCTGGGAAGGTAGAATGAAATGTATAAGTGTTAAGAGACTCAACTGTGTAATTTCAGTATCTTTGAGTGGAAAGGAATCTGTGGATACTTGATACATATTACTACTTGTGATATTTAAGAGAATCTATCCTATTAGAGTAATGGGTCAGTTTTGTAATTCCAGTGTTAAAATGTGTGATTCAGAAATTGATTTAAACTTGTGATTTTAAGTTGAAATTTAACCAAGGTTGTAAATAGTGTTAGACTGTCTAAGAGCTTAAGAATCGCTATGTACCTTGACACTGAACTCAGCCGTGTGACTTGCTTTGGTCAATGCAATGTTAGTAGACAGGACCCAACCAGAGGCTTGAAATGGGGTTGTGCATTGGTTTGCTCTCCCTTGCACTTCTGCCACTACCACGGGACCGTGCCGAGACCAGCCTGACAAGGGCTGACTCATCCCAGTCACACCAGCCTAGATCAACCTGCAGCCAGTCTAACTCTAGACATGGGATGGAGCCAAATCAAAGTCAGCAGGGACACTTGCTGACCCCTGGATGGTCGCAGATGCATGACCTACAAATACAGACTGCCACAGACCACAAATATGGGCAACCTATGCTCTAACTGGTCTGGTCATTCCCACTAATAGAGGCAATGAATGATGTTTGAGTGCAACAACTGATGAATACATTGGTTATATATACATACGTATGTGAATATATATGCACATATATCTTACCGAGAATACAAAATGCTTTGAACTCCCAGTAGATAAGCTATGTTTACATATGTGCTATTACAATAAGTTATTATAACATTGCATCAGGGTATTAAGAATAAAGCCCAATGTGGCCAATTCTGAGACAGGACAGTAAGTCTATGCACTGAGGTGTGGTAATCCCTCTCCTGGAGTATAGGTCTCTTTAACTCATTAGGATACCCTGCTTCTTGTTTGCATGTCTCTTCTTGGGATTTTGATGCCAAATGCAAGATCGAGATTGGAGAGTTCAGTCTGTCTACTCTGCTGGAGGGATCTGAACAGTGCTCCCTGTGTCACCTGCTCACTGCCACTGTTACACGGCTGAGCAATGGGAACTAGAAGGTGCCCTGACATGGGTGTCATTTGATCAGGGCTTGTGCCTGGTCTTTAAAAACAAACAAAATAAAATCATTCTCAATCTGATCTTCTTAACCTGAAGTTCTTACCCTGAGGAGGGCTCCAGGAGCCAGGGGGAAAAGAGAAGAGGAGGAAAGCAAATTGAAAGTCACAGAGGGGTGTTCCTCAAGGCAGTTTGCAAATCCACTTTCTTTGTCATAACAAGAACAAATCCCACCTTTGAAGTTTTTCCTTCTTGTTACAAGGGAAATGTCTTTTGTTTAATCCATTTAGCCCTTAATACCTGACCTGATCAATCCTGTTGGTTAGATTACACAGCATTCATGCTGATTTTAAACTGGCCTGGTCAGGGGAGGGTGCCAGGTTCTGCCTCATTGGTTGGAGAATCTCAAGAATAATCAACATCTATGCCCAGACCATCTTTATTTTGAGAAAAACAAAACCAAAACCATCCTTTTATACTAAAGTGCTTAACCTTAATGAGCATTGTTCTATAAATGGTGTGTTTTCAGTGGTCCTTTAAAAACTTCCTTATTCACACAATGGCATAAGGAACATAGTGTCTTCAAACAAAACTCAAAAACCACCTTTTTTTCCCCAGACCCCACATCAACTGTGGGTGCAGTTTTGAATAGCAGAGGACACAACTTCTCAACCCCTAACCTCAATATCATATTGCTTTCCCAGGGATCTGATTATTGGATTAAAAAGAGAAAAGAAGGAAGAGAGCTTGTCTGTAAAGTGCAGCCTTATTTCTTCCATTTCTAAGAGCTTTTAGCTCCATTCCTTGCAAGAACTCTCAAAGCCAGTGACCAGAGAAGATGAGGAGCCCTCAAAGTAAGCCTCAAAAGGGCCAACTGCTAATTCGGAATTTTTCTAAGCAAGTGGCCATTAACAGTACCTGTTGTTTCACAAATCACTTCAGGTTGCCTGGGAGTTGAGAAACCTTCCTAGAAAACCAAATGGCCGAGTAGGGAGGAGGACCTGGGCCAAGCTGCAGTTAGTTATCAGGGCCTTCTGCTTACCCTCTTGTCCTGAAGGAGCACAAGACTTCCCAACGACTCCCTACCAGCTTGGCTTGTTTTTGAGAAAAAGTCAATTGTAATAGAAAAATAAAAAAAAAAAAAAAAAAAAAAAAAAAAAGAAATTTAAGAAAGAAATAGTCAACCCCATGACTAGAAAATGGCCCAGTCAATGGGGGCAGGGAATACATATTTGATACTTGGGTAAAGAAATGGGCCATTGGCCAAAGAGCAAGATGGGTTGGCTCTGGTTTCTTCTTTGTGTCTGTGCTGTGCTTGCTTTGATAGTTGCCCCAAGCTTCCTAAGGGCAGAAACCACATTTATTCATCTCTCCAGCCACAGTCACTTCACAGGGCTTGGATCTTTGTCAAGATTTAAGAAATTCATGGTAACCGAACAAAATGATTTTGAGAGGATATTTCACCCTCTAGACGAAAGTGATAATACCATTTGTTTTGTCACCAATAATCGCATGAAGTAACAAATGTGGAACATGCCACTTTTTCTCTTTAACCATCAGAAAAAGAGAGAGAGAGAGAGAGAGAGAGAGAGAGAGAGAGAGAGAGAGAGAGAGACTAAGTTATGGTATGTGAGAACTGAAATTACTTAATGGATGTCATATTAATCCATTGATGCCCATGGTGTCTTTTCACTCTTTCACATTGGCAGGTGGAATGCACTGGTGCTTGTATAAAACAACTACATGAAATGATCCTCAGAGAGAAAGCAGAACGTCTTGGCCCACTTCCTTAAGTCACATGGATTAGATTTCAAAGTTACTGATTCATTAATTTATCTTAATGTAAAATGAATGTGGGTGCAGAAGTTGACAAGATGATTCTGAAATTCATGTGGAAATGCAAAGAACCCAGTATAGCCAAAACAATTTTGAAAAAAGAAGAACAAAGTTAGGAAACACTTCCTGATTGCAATACATCACAAAGCTGTACTACCAAGACCATGCCATGGTGGCATTGAGATGTGGGCTGTGATGGTCAGTTTCATGTATCAGCTTGGCTAGGCTACTGTCCCCTGTTAGTCAGTCAAAAATAATCCAGGTGTTGCTGTCTAGGTATTTTGTGAAATGTGTCTAAAGTCTATAATCAGTTTACTTTAAGAAGGGAAGATTATCCTAGATAATCTGATGGGCCTGATTCAATCAGTGGGAAGGTCTTAGGAGAAGAATATAGGCTTCCCTGAAGAAATTCTGCCTGTGTGTAGCAGCTTCAACTTGTGCCTGATAGTTTTGGCCTGCCCTTTCTCACAGTCTGCCCTGTGAATTTCAGACTTGCCACAATCGCATAAGCCAACTCTGCAATAAATCTGTGTGTGTGTGTGTGTGTGTGTGTGTGTGTGTGTGTGTGTGTGTGTTCTACTAGTTCTGTTTCCCTGACTGATACATAGGTCAACAGAATAGAATTGAAAGTCTAGGAATCAAACCTCACATTCTTATATTTATGATTCCATTTATAAGAAATATCTGAAATGGGCAAACCCATAGAAACAGAAAGGAGATGAGTGGTTACAAGGGCTTGGGGGAGGGGAGTCTGAGGAGTGATAGCTAATGGGTACATGGGTTCTTTTGGGGATGATGAAAATATCCTGCAGTTAGTGATAATGGTTGCAACTCAGAATATAATAAATCTACTGAATTGTATGCTTTAAACTTTAAAGGGTGAATTTTAATGGTATGTGAGATATATATATCTCAATGAAAGAATGAATGAGGGTTAATTATGAATATTTTACATACATTTAGAACATATATAACTTTACTATATATTACCTTTTGTGACAGCATGGATGGACCTGGAGAATATTATGCTAAGTGAAATAAGCTTGTCAGAGAAAGACAAATACTATATCATCTCATATGTGGACTTTAATGAATAAAATAAACTGATAAAGCAGAAACAGAGGCATGTATACGTGGAACAGACTGACTGCTGTCAGAGGGGAGGAGAGAGTGGGGCCTGGATGAAAGTAGGTGAAGGGATTAGCCAAAGAACATATATGCATAGCCCACGGGCACAGACAATAGTGTGGTGTTGGCCAGAGGGAAGGGTGGGGGTGGCAGGAGTTGGGTGGAAGTGGACAAAGGAGGAGAAATGGGGACATTTGTAATAGTGGAAACAATAAAAATAAAGTTAAAAGATTTACATGTAAAAAAATACAATGGTTGCTATGGGGATTTCCTAAGACCTTTCCTTTAACCTAGGGATATAATTATCACCAGGTTTTCTTTTTTATATAGAGCTGTCTAGATATGTGCATGATATAGAGCTAAAACATTTCCAAACTTCATTGTGTGATATAGAACATTCTGATTCTAGGGAAGTGAAAACATCTGCAAAAAGAAAACTTTGATCTGATAAAAGTATATGTATCATTGAAGATATAAGACATTCATAATACTTTCTTGAGCATCTACCATGTGCTGTGCACATTATATCTGTAGCATCATTTAATACTTAAAACAACCTCTGAACTGTTATTCTCATTCTACCAATGAGCAACCTGATGATCAACGAGGTTCATTAACAGGTTGACTCAATGTTGCTCTTTAGTAGAGTGTGACCATGGCTTTGCCAACATTCAGACCTCCAAAGCTCAGGCTGTTTTTGCCTTCTCAGAGATGGCCCATGGATGAGAGCACTCTCCCTCCTCCGCATACATTTGGAGAGCTGGTATTGGTGAAGGGACTGAGGATGTCTGCTGGTTCTAGAAGACGGCAGACAAAAGTAGAAAAGCCAGACTGGATTGTCTTCTCTTTGAGATAGGGCGCTTCTTCCTTGAAAAGAATGCTCTTTTACCATCCCACACAGCAAAGTTTTCTGTGTGTGCTTTATCCAGCAACACCATTTCTCAAGGAATTATAACATGTAACAAAACTTTGTTTGGAGTTCTCTTTGATTCAGCTGGTCTGTGTCAGCCTCTGGGCTCAGTCTTGGGAATAGAATATGACATATACGGATAAAACTTTTCAAGAAACCCAATCTGGCTTTCAGGTGAAGAGAGATAAGAAAAGAGACAGCTATGATTCAGTGTGATACAGGCCAGGGTAGAGTTTGTTGAGGGAGCAGGCATAGATGTGTCTAACACTGGAATGTGGGTCCAGGGAAGGTCTCATGAAGATGATTTCTGTAGAACCTAAAGGATGAGCAGGAATTACTAGGAATCTCCTTGTGCACAGAAGGAGAGGTTAGTTCAGAAGAGGGAGGGAAGGAGAAGAAGGTGTTCAAGGCTGCAGGAATATGTGCAAAGAGTGATGGAGCCCATTGTATTTCTATCCCACACCAGGTAAAAACCACATCTGCAGACCATTGAGTCTGTCACAGCAAGGGGTCCTGAGAAACACTGTTATCTACCCAATACGTCCCCTCCTTTCTTACTAATGGAACCCCATTTATTTGTGAGAATAGACAGCCCAGCTCTAGGAGATGAACATGGCTGGTCTAAACTGTCATGACAATGGTCTTCTTTGACAGACATTCATTTGCCCAGCTTCCCTTAAAGGTTGGAGGGGCCACATGACCCAATTCTGGCCCATGATCTGTAGGGAGAGGTAGCGAGGGATAGAAACATCAATGATGAGAGAGAATCATTGATCGGCTGCCTCCTGCATGCTCCACAATGGGGATTGAGCCGGCAACTCAGGCGTGTGCCCTGACCAGGAATTGAACCATGACCTCATTGTTCACAGGTCTATGCTCAACCACTGAGCCATGTCAACCGGGCTCCTTTCTTGGTAGAAGAGGCTGGCGGCACATGAAGCAACAAGCAAAAATGAAAAAGGTAACATGCTAAGAATGAGGGACAGAAAACATAGAAATAGCCTATCTTCTTGATGCATCTCAGAAGTTGTAATCACAAAATACATCCATGTAGCACTTCTTATCATGGAATAAAATAATAAACCTTCATTATTGAGCTTGCTGTAAGTAGCATTCAAAACCATTTCTAGATAAATACAGAAATCTTCCAAATAAAATAGAGAAGCAAAGTTTCTCCCACCCTTTAAAAAAATGCCCTCATCACCAACTTTTCTTAATTTGGTGCATCTCTGATTGACCACTACTGAGAAAGGCTGAGCTCCATGGGTGTTCTTCCTAACGTTTATTCCTTTCCAACTCCATTTGCTCTGGGAAATTACAAGAAGGGAATGGCCATTCTGCCTTGACAAATTCATTACAATGCAGCACCCATGGCAGCCAACATCCTATATAATAAAGATGTAATATGCAAATTGACCCTCACACCCTCACAAGATGGCTGCCTACAACCAGGCCAGCAGGATGGTTAGTGAGGGATGACCAAATAAGTAGGCTGTGTGGGGTGACCAAGCTGGCGCAGGGGCGGGGGGGGGGGGAAGACGTGAGGGGTGACCAGGCTGGCAGGGGGAGCAGATGGGGGCGATTAGGTTGGCAGGGGGGGCAGAGAGGGGTGACCAGGCCAGTGGGGAGGAGCAGTTAGGAGCAACCAAGCTTGCAGTGAGGGGGCAGTTGGGGGTGACCTGGCTGGCAGCAGGGGGCAGTTAGGGGCAACCAGGCTGGGGGGGGGGGGCAGTTACGGGCAATCAGGTCGGGACGCAGAGGCAGTGAGGGGTGATCAGGCCAGCAGGGGGGAGCAGTTAGGGGTGACCAGGTAGGCAGGCAGGTGAGCAATTAGGATCCAGCGGTCCAGGATTGTGAGAGGGATGTCCGACTGCCGGTTTAGGCCCTATCCCCGGTGTTGGGCCTAAACCAGCAGTCGGACATCCCCCGAGGGGTCCCGGATTGGAGAGGGTGCAGGCTGGGCTGAAGGGACCCCCCCTCCCCCCCATGCACGAATTCCGTGCACCGGGCCTCTAGTATAGTATAAAATCCCTTCAGTCATTACAGATAGATAGTAAATTGCTGTGGTGAAGATGGCCCACGATCCTGCGGCCATGCACATATCAGGTTGTAATTACCAGAAAGATTTCAGCTTTTGCTCCTGGCAGAGGACCTTGTTTATCTTTGTCATTGGCACCATTGCGTCATCACTGAGCCAAAAGCTTATTAGCCACAAAGTTGGCAGAGGCTCACAGACCAGAGCAGCTGACTGTGACATGAAGAGCTGATATTCTTGCAGCCTTAAGTGTCTCCACTGCAGCTTCCCATTGGCCATGTTTGCGATGACCCACCTCCAACAAGGGGCAACTGACTAGGTGTAGTCAGCTGTGTCACATCCATCTCCAGCCCAAAAGACAGAAATAACTTGATACTAGACTTGGATATCTCCATCAGGTTTTTCTTTCAAGCTCAACGTAAGAAAAACCCACAAGCAAAGCAGCCCAAGATGACTTCTTCCCTTTAGTTGAAGCCACCTAGTTTATATTTATCATTGAAGGTTCTGAGAAATGGCAGTCTTATGAAAACACATATATTTTTTTCTTGTGAATGAGAGACTTGGTTATGTATAATCTTTAGGAAACTGTAAGAGCTCGTCAAGGGCAGAGGCAAGGTTTTTATTTTAGTACCTGCCCATAATTCAGTATTCCCTCCTCATCACGTCAATTTGTGCTGATTTTTGTCCTTACTCTTCTCTCTCACCTTTCTCATCCCCATCTCTTGCATCATTTCTTCTCTTGGAGGTTTTGAGTCCCTACATATAAAAATTTTTTTAGTTTATCTGGGTTTCTCCAGGTCTGCATTTCCACCTATTACCCTCTAGCACAGCAGAGGCTGGCTAGCCACGTAGTGCAAACAGAGTTGAGGGAGGGGAAAGCCTGAACATTTTTACCCATGTAACTCCTCTAAATCACAATAATTGATACATTTATACCCATACTTAAAACCCCACATGTGTCCCCCCACTTCTGAATCTCTTTGCCTACCAAATAAATTCCATCCCATTCACCTGACATTTAAGGTGCCCCTTGACCAAGACCAACCTTCCTTAAAAACAGCGTTTCCCAATGCTGGCAGTTATTGACATTTGGGGCTGGGTAGATGTTGTGGCAAGCTGTCCTGTGCAGTGTAGAATATTTAGCAGTATCTCTGGCTTCTACCCACTAGATGCCAGTAACATCCCCCTAGTTAGTTGTGAAAAATAAAAATGTCTCCAGACATCGCCAAATGTCCTCTGAGTAGCAAAATCTCCCTGGGTTCAGAAACACTGCTTTTAAAGCCTTATCACGGACTACTTCCCGTACTTTGCCTATACTCTTTCTATATCCTATACACTGAATTATCGCTCCTTCATATCTTTGCTTACTCTGTCCCTTTGGTTTGGGATGCGCTCTTTTATCACTCAAATCCATCAACTTAAAAATCCTATTCATCTTTTAAGGTCAAAGTTTTGCTCCATGAAATATTACTTGATTTCCTTTTACAGAGAGCTTAATGTATTCTTCCTCTGAATTCTCCATAAAGTTTTGTTGATATCTCTCATAACTCCATTTCCACTTGACTTCTTGAATGTAGTAACTATTTTGCAGGTGCTCAACAAAGGAGTGTTTGCTGAATGAATATATAATGCATCTTTTGTGGTGGAAAATTAGAGCATGAAGGTAGAAGATAATGTTCTCTTCCCTTAGTGAAGAAGATCACAGGGGGCTCATTCTCCTGTTTTTCACATACTTCTTGCTGAGTTACCGACAATCCTATATAATAAAAGCCTAATATGCAAATTGCCCCCTCCACTGGGAGTTCGACTACTTGCTATGATGTATGCTGACCACCAGGGGGCGGTGTGGAACATGGCAGGTGTTGGCGATGTGGTGCTGGCAACGAGCTGCTGGCCCCAATGGGCCCAGACGAGAGTGGGACCTCAGTGGGATGGTAGAGCAGGTGAGTGGGTGGCACCAGGCCAAGGTGGGTGTGAGCAGGGCCCAATTGCCCCACCTATTGCCCTGTAAATAGTGACCATGGCAGTGGTGGGGGGCGGGCCGCCACCCAGCTCCCAGGTGCTGAGGGAGCTGGGCGGGGGCCCAATGATTCAGGCGGAGGGGGGCGTGTGGGTGCACAGGGGCTCAGGGGCCCAGGTGCTGCCCAGGGCCCAGGTGCTGCCCAGGGCCCAGAGGTCAGCTGGGACCTGCCCTTCCATGCCAGAGGCTCATGCTTTGATCGCTGGCCAGGCCTAGGGACCACACCCATGCACAATTTCGTGCACTGGGCCTGTGGTATATTATAATAGATCTGATGATTCAATAGATTCTGCCCTACTCAAAAGGATTTAAAGAAGCAAACAAGCTGATCTTGATTATTCCCTCCTCACAGCACACGTGGTTTGTGTACTAAACCACTTTCATTGATACTAAGTGACTAGAAAAGCTTAGGCTCCTCCCCTCCTCCAGTGAATCCCTGGAAATCCATTTGTCCCAGCTTTATCTGACCAACCCCCACTCCCACAGCCATTAGCACTCCCACTTCAGAAGCCTTTCTGTCTCACTAGGTTGCATCAGCAACAGTATAAAAAAGTAGGTTTTACCTACCTAGGCTTGAATTTTTCCTCTAAGTCATTTCTCACTTCTAAACATAGGGCAACTAGAAACTTGTGGATTCCAGTAGAGTGTTCCAGTTGTCATGGTGGCTGACTTAATGTGTTTTGGGAACCGTCCTTACAACTAACCCACCACCAAATGAGTCCTTCACTGAAGAGTTGACTCAGAGTGTAATTCATTTTAAGCATTTCTACACTGCCACCTTGAGCCCACTGAAAGCTGTGTCCTCCTTCCTCTTGTCATTGAACAGACAAGCCAGCTGTGTGATCCACCGTTTTCTGTGCCTCAAATGACAGGAATTGCAGCAGCCTCAAGAAATGGAAGCCTTGTCCTTATCATAGGACTTTAGTTGTCAGGTTATTCTGGCCACAGGGTGGACCCGTCAAAGGAAGACTTTGGTGTCTCATTGCTTGAAGGCATATCCTGGCCGTACCATGTTGCTTTCTTTACAAGAAAAGCTTAGAACTAAAAACTCAAAATGAAATGGAATTATAAAAAGTAGAAAAAAAAACAACTCCTGTCTAACCGGTGTGGCTCAGTGGTTGAGCGTTGACCTATGAACCAGGAGGTCACGGGTTCAATTCCCAGTCAGGGCACATGCCCGGGTTGCGGGCTTGATCCCCAGTAGGGGGCATGCAGGAGGCAGCCAATCAAGATTCTCTCTCATCATTGGTGTTTCTATCTCTCTCCCTCTCCCTTCCTCTCTGAAATCAATAAAAATATATTTAAAAAATAAAATAAAATCTCTTCTTCCATCAGGCTGACTAGGATTCAAACTTTCAAAAGCAAAAATAAGAATAGTGACCAAGGAATGTGTGTGTGTGTGTGTGTGTGTGTGTGTGTGTGTGTGTGTGTGTATAAAAGATGGAGAAAATATGGTACTGCTTAATTTCTCTCTGACTTCCAAAACAATTCCATATCACTGAAGTTAATACTTTGTCATATCACATAATGGGGTTTTATTTACATCTGAATAGCATCTTTAAACAGGAAGTCTGTTTAAAACTTTTCCACTGTTTGTATTCAAGGAATAAACTCCCCCCCCCCACCCCCACCCCCGCGGTGGCTTGTAACTGGTGGCTGATTTGGAAATCTAGAGAATGTTTTTTCCCCCACCCCCTCCTTTTCTTGATAATTGGAGTGTTTTTCTTAAAAGTATGTTATATTAATGATTAAAATCAAGTTTATCTTGGAAAGTGGTATAAAAGGTACCGATTTTCTCATTCCAATTAGGTGATTTACTGCCCTCTAGTGGTGTGATATACTACATATTGATGTAAAACAAAGCAGAAAGCATTTGAATTCATTCGCTTAGTAATTTATTTACTACTCTGGGCCATGCACAGTTCTAGGCTCCCCAGTTATAGCAGCTAAGAAGATAAGTCAGAATCCTAACTTCAAGGAGCGTACATTGTAATGGGAGAAACAGATAATTAAAGTTTAAATAAGAAAAATTTTAGCCATGCTTGCTCTGCAGAAAATTGAAGTGACAGGATCAGGAGTGATTAAGTGGACATTCACATTGGGTATCCAGAATGGTCTCCCTAAAAAGGTGATATTTACCCCTTGATCTGGATGTGAAGATAGCCAGTCACATGAAGATCAGGAGATGGTGCACCAGGCAGAGGCAATGGCTACAGCGAGAATCTTAGGACAGAAATAAGCTCGGGTATTTAAGGAACAGAAAGATGGGCAGAGTGGCTGGGGCATGGCCAATGGAGAGAATGGTCTGGAATAAAGTTGCAAATATAGGTCACGGCCAGGTCATACAGGGCCTTAAAAAACTGAAGGAAAGAACATTGAAGGACATCAAGCATTTGAGTCACATTCTTTAAAAGCTCACTCTGCTTCCGATGTGGAGCACAAATTGTGCGTGAGCGAAGGAGGAAGCTGGGAGATCAGGTGGTAGGCTATTACATTCAACCTCCATCAGAGTGAGGGTGGCTCACTCCCATGCCGCAGTGGTGGAAATGGCCAGAACTGGCATGTTTGGATATGTGTTCAAGGTGGAATCAACAGGACATGTTGGTTGGCTTGGATATAGGCGGTGAAGGGAAGTGAGAACCTGAGAGCAACACCTCAATTTTTAATTCATGAGCTGAGTGGGAGGACATGGTATACACTGTGGGAAGATCACCTGAGGATTTGGTTTGGGAAGCAAATCAGATCATGGCCTTCATGGCGTGGATACAAAACACAGTACAGCTTTTTAAAGAATGTGTTATGCAACGAGGCCAGGCCAATAAACGTAAACATGTAGGTTTCAAGAGGTACAGGAGAGCTACAGAGCGTATAGAAGGAAATTAGGAAGAATAGCCCCCGACTGCAGTGTGAGGCGGCACAGACAGGTAGGGCAGGAGAATTTAGCGCCACGGGGCCAAGAGCCCAGGGCTTCAAACCTTCAGTGAGGAGCTTGTCTCCCAGATCCTCGTCTGTGATTTGGGGACTGACATATGTGCCAGGACAGAGTGTTGCAAGTCACAGGACACTAGAGCTGAAAAAACTGGAAGAAAAACTAGTCCCAACTGTCCACACCTTTTTGTTTCTTTTTTAACACAAATAAAGGTGTTGAAGCCTAGAGGCAAAAGGTAGAAATTGTACTCCTGCAATATACCAGATGCTATATGAAGAACTTCATGTACCCCACCTCATCGACTCTTTGAACAATTTTGCTGGTTTGGCTCAGTGGACAGAGCATTGCCTGAGGACTGAAGGGTCATGGGTTCGATTCCAGTCAAGGGCCTCTAATGCAGGCTCGATCCCTGGCCCCAGTTGGGGCATGTGCAGGAGGCAACTAAGCGATGTGTCTCGCTCACATCGGTGCTTCTCTCCCCCTTCCTTCTACTCTCTCTCTCTCTCTCTCTCACTCTCTCTCTCTCAAACAAAACAAAACAAAAAAAAAAATCAATGGAAAAATGCCCTCAGGTGAGGACTAACCAAAAAAGGAAGAGAATAGTATATAAATTCCCATTTTCCAGCTAAGAAAACGGAGGCCCTGGGAAGCTCCTGTAAATGGCTACTGGCAGAGGCGAACCTGTCACTCTTGAGTCCCAATACTGGCATCCATGCAATGATGTTCTGAAGAAAATGTTTGAAAATGTGGAGAGGAAAACAAAACTAACTTGGGTAACTCTTCTTCGAGTTTAACACTCCATCCTTCCTCCCAAACATATGGGGCAAGCCGGACTGCAACAGTGAATGTTCCTGGCTGGGCCAGGGCTTGACTTCGGGATAATCGTGATGGTGATAATGTAGCTGCCATTTCCCGAGTGCTGTCTATGTTCCCGTGTTTCAAACACTTTCTCTTGTTCAATCCTCACCACAATGTTGCAATCCGTTATCATCTCCATGTCACGAATGAAACGGAGACAGGGAGGTTAAGTAATTTGCCCAAGGTCACAGCACTATGACTCAGGGGAAAAGTTTGGATGAGGACAGATCTGTCTCCCCTCTAAGCTCACATTACCCTTTTAATAACTCCTCTTCTCTGGGCTCCCAGTGCAATGGCTCACACAGGCCTGTCCTCATTTGCAGTGCTGGAGATACGGGGAAATGGGACCACTTCTGGGGCAATCTTTGGCCACCATGGAGCACCACACACAGTGTAAAGTCTTATCTCACATGGTAGTATGACCCTATAGGGAAAGGAGACGCATAGATGGGAGCCGGCATAGCGTCTGTCTGTGAAGCTGGGAGCTCTGGGGTCCTCTCTGAGTTGGAGGGAAGGCCCTTCTGGTAGACAGTGCGTATCCCTACAGGCTCAGAGCAGAGACTCTGGGTTGTCCTGGAGAGCCAAGTATATCCTATTCAGTTAGTGGGAGGTGAAAACTGAGGCTGAGAACAGAAAGCAGGTGAGAGTATAGGCCTTTTCCGAATAGGTCTCTACAGATCGTAAGCTAGAGCCCATGGCTCACCTCAGAGCCGGTTAATACAATTCAGACATGCTTGAGTACAGACTCTTACTGCAGTTCTGTGGTTTAAGAATGGAATTAGACAGCTCTGGCCGGAGAGACTGAGGAGTCTGTGGCAACCTCTGGGCTCTGTGTTCATATTGTTTGTTAGGAACGCTGAGGTTCCTGAGACACATCAGAGCTAGATGAGTGGTTGCTGGCATCTGCCCAGATGAGTTAATCTGCAGAACTCTCCAATCTCATCAAATTGATACTCAATCACAAGGATATTTTTAGCCCAAGTATGCACTCCCCCTTGTGAGGATTTGCGGACCTGAAAACTGACCTCTGCCCGCCTAGATGCCTTCACTGTCTATCCTGACGGCCACATGGCCCATGGGGTTCCAAATGTACCCAATTGGCGTTGGCGTCTGGTCTTTCCATCGATTCAAGTTTGCTATTGACATTTGTTCCCATAGGCACCTTGCAGAGGAGAGGCAGAGGTGGGAGTATTGACATGAGGAAGAAAGGGACCCTAATAGAGATGAAGGGACCAAAGCAATGTCAGTGTTGGAGTGACCAGATGAGCATCTGTGGTTTGAGACAGCGGAGGGACTGAGATATGTAACAGGAAGAAATGTGTGTGAAGCATGTCTTCTATCTTCTTGGATCTGACCCACTAACTTAAAATAGAGCATAGTTGTTTTTCCCACAGGAGTATAAACCTAGAACTGCCTTGCTATATTGTTTATGGCCATGGTGATAACCAGTGAGCCAGTAGGGGGAGCTAACGCACCATACAGGGGACTTCTGGATACAGAGACTCGTTGCAAGGAGCTCAACTACTGGAAGAAGGGCTTAAAGTGACTGTTGCAGGAAGATTGGGGATGCAGTGAAAAGAGACATAAGCTCGATAAAAACATTGCTAACAAGATTCTGTTGATAAGTGGTGATTACTCCAATACTTACATGCTTAATTAAAATGAATATTATAGCCCAGCTGGCATGGCTCCATGGTTGAGCATCAACCTATGAATCAGGAGGTCACAGTTCGATTTCTGGTCAGACCACATGCTCAGGTTGAAGGCTCAATCCCTAGTGTGGGGTGTGCGGGTGGCAGCCGGTCAATGATTTTCTCTCAGCATTGATGTTTCTATCTCTCTTTTCCTCTCCCTTCCTCTCTGAAATCAATTTAAAAAAATTAAAAAATGAATACTATGAATGACAAAACTTCTTGGCTGTCATCCAGGTGACTAGGGTACCAAAAACAGTGCCCTTTTCCCTGTTTAATTGGCCATGGTAAATGGGAATCTCTGGATTTATTAAATCCCTGGATTTACCAATGCTGAGAGGTGTGAACACTTAAAACAGTGCAGGCTCTCAACAATCAATAGGAAATAGAATTTTCATGAAAGACACAGTGAATGCAGCTGCCCATTGCTCCCCTTCTGAAAGACAATGGTCTACTGTTGATCATTGGTTAAGATGTAATCTCCTAAAAAAGGACACCAGAATAATTCGAAGACCAGAAATTCCAAAACCGTCCTGCGTAACACATGAAAGACACTTAGACCTTGGAGGGGTAGCTCACAACAGGCTATAGATGAGATAGAAATGGCATAGTAAGGAATGTACACGAGGACGTGAACTGGTTGTGGCCTATAGGATCCATAACTGGCAGATGCAGCCCTGGAGCTCAAACATCCTCACAGTAAGATTCCCTTTTGACAACAGGGACGAGAGAGAGAGAAAGAGAGAGAAAGAGAGAGAGGAGGGAGGAGGAGGAAGGGGAGGAGGAGGAAGGGGAGGAAGAGGAGGAGAAGTAGGAAGAAGAAGGCGGCGGCAGTGGTTTGGGGTGATCTGCCCATGAGGGCAGGGCATTTACCTGGAGCAGGACAGGGTTCCAGATCCTGCTTTCTGTCTCGGGGACCTGTTACACTGTCAGCAGAGAACATGGCCTTTGAGTAAAAGGCCGGGGGAGCCATTCAAACTGCCCATGGTGTTGCTCGTAGGAACTCAGCCAAATTCCTCTGAAGACAAGACAGGAAAGTGAGAGCATAGGCACCCTTCAGGAGCACCCCACGCAGAGGGTGTTCTGAGAGAGCAGGAGAAAGCACAGAACAGGTCCCTGATAGGGAAAGGGCCTGAGATTTCACTTTTAAGCAAAAATAAACAAACAAAAAGGGGATATATTACTACTATATGTACTACTATATGTACTACTATATGTAATACTATATGTAACTAGGGGCCCAGTGCACGAATTCGTGCACCTTGAAAGGAACTGTGGGCTGCAAGGCTGTGGTGGGCCCAGGGGCGGGTCTTGGCCCATCCTCCATGCCCCCACCCAGCCCCTCCTGCCATGGCCCCCAGTTCCCTGTCTGCCGGCAGCCCCACTCCCGGCCCTGGCCCCACTTGCACCTGCTCTCAGCGTGGAGCCATTGGGGCCTGCGCCAGCAGCGGGTGTGAGTGGCAGCTGCTGCCCTGATTGCCCCTCAGGAGCATGGGGAGGTGGAGAAGCCCTCAGGGGCAATCAGGCCAGCAGCTGCTGCTTGCACCCACTGATGGCACCGAGCAATCAGGATCAACGTTGGGTGTCAGCAGTGGGTGCAAGCAGCGGCTCCAGTGCTGGCAGTGGGTGCGAGCAGGGCCAGCACTAGCAGCAGGTGCAAGCACTGGGCAGGACCGCGGTGCCCGGGAGCAAAGAATTTTCAGTAACCACCAGAGGCTCGCCCCAATGACAGCAACCAGAACCCCACCTTGGTCTGGTGTCCTGCTTACCTGCTCCACCATCCTGCCATGGCCGATGCCCGTCATGTTCCGCATGCACCCCCTATTGGTCAGCGCATGTCATAGCGACCGGTTGTTTGGTTGTTCTGGTGTTCTGCCATTCGGTCTATTTGCATAATAGCCTTTTATTATATAGGATACTTTAAACAATAATAAATAAATAAAAAACCAAAACAAACAAACAAAAATAAGCAAACATATAGGAATGGAGGCAAATGGTCCCAAAGTCCAAACAAATGCCACGTAAATATTCAATGATCAACGTTTAGTTTTAGATTATAGGCCAGTTGCTGAGAATCTGTATGAGTCAGTACTAGAAGGTGTTCGGAACCATTCAAACCCAGGAAATTATATCAGGCTCTCTGGGGCTGGGACCTCAACATCAGTATTTTCACCTTTATTCCGATGTAGGGAGAGGCTTGGTTGGGTCTACAGTTGCACTCTATTAACCGAGGGAGATAGACGTTCATGCACGATACAGGGACACCAGATGTTCCCCAGGCATTCCGTTCCAGGAGCCATTATTTCCCACCTGCAACACGTTTGCCTTCATCAGTTATTTCATGCCCTTTTCACCAAAGTCACCAAAAGGCTTTAGTGTTCTCAAAAGTGAAGGGCCCTCTATTTTGAGGGCTCCTCTGAAAAGTTAAACCTTGGAGAAATGAATAGTTCCTTGTTCCCTGCATAAAACTCCCATTTAGCTTACTGAGCGACACAAAGGTTTCTTCAATAACCACGTGATGTCTTCAGTAGGAGCCTCATAGCCAACGTTAGTCTTCCCAAATGACCGGCCTGATCCAGCCAGCTCTCCTGTTTCCCCTTGTGCTCAGAGGCTTCGAGCCTAATCTGTCAGCCCAGGAAATTGCTGGCAGGCATCTTCTTTCACACAGAGGCAGGGAAGGCAAAGGGGTCCTACTGCTCAGAGCTTTGCAAGTGCACAGTTCACTTGGAACTGGAAAATCCCCCCCCCCCCCCCCCCCACCAAAGGGGAACAGGAACTTGCAGGGGCATCATGTATGCCAACGTTACCAAACCATGTACAAAATTTCACTGAACTATTGACCGTGATGATACAGAAACACTTCAGGCATCTGTTTACTGGCCCAGCCCAGCCCAAGGACATGCTGAGGCCTCTCACCAGGAATTCAAATCCAACTCAGCACCAGAGAGGGACTCGTGAAGACACACAAGGAACAAGCATCAACTCCGAGGATGCTGCGCTGGATGGTGGGCTGTATGGGGACCCTCACTTTATAATCAAAATAGCCTTTGCAGCTAGCTCAGTTTGTGGTTAGAGAATATGAAATTTGATTAAAATTGAGCCTTCTCCCCAGCCAGCTTTTTACATAAGAAGTTCAGTTGTGGTTCACGAGCCCTTCCCTTCCATGAATTCAGGAAAGGTTACTCCACATTATCTGGCCCGTTATTTAGACTTTGGATACAGCCACCCACAAAGTGGTGATGAAGAGGTCCCTTCCAGGATACCCGGGGGAAAGCTTACAGAAACAAAACAAGAGAATTTTAAAAAGCACCAACTGCATCCACCCTCCCACCCCAGGGAATGGGAGAAAAGGATCACTGCCTGAAACACGTGGCTGGAAACATGTCTCTCCATTGTCCCAGACCAAGCACTGATAAACTGGGCCAAACGCCTACCATCAATCCTGAAGACATGTCTTATCTTTCTCCTCAATGGCTTAAAAATTGTTTTAAAATCACATTTAAAGACTCTGAACATGCAGCAATTGGGGGGAAAAAAAGGAAATAAAACAAATAAAATAACACCCAATATTAAAAAGTACAACTTACTTTGAATGGGGCCCATCCAGGCACTAGTGACCCACAGTTACAGAGCGGAGAAAAAAATGATGGGGAAAAGCCACACACACATGCACATGCACACGCAAACGCACATGTACACACATGCATGCACACGCATACATGCACACCCCAGGTTCTGGGCAGATGGACTCAAAGGATTAGAAAACATCACAGGCTCATCTTTCTTCAACTATGGAAATGAGCCGGGGAGACCACACAGGACAGGTCGCCAGGTCCCCCTCCCTAGGCAACATCTCTTAATAACCTTGGTCTAGCACCACCATCAACAACCGGGAACTTTCACATGGACATGCAGAAGCTGTGAGTCCTTGGGATCCTAGTGTTATTGAAGGGACGCTGCGTCTCCCTCCCCTGGATGGCAGAGTGTGCGCCGAGGCAGCCAGAGGTCACTCAGGACCCCTTCCAGGAGAAAGGGAGCATTCTTGAAGCTCTATCCTCAGCAGGAGAAGTAGAGGACTCTCCTTCACCAGTTTCTAGAAAGGTTGCACCTTGAAACAAGTAAAAAGGGTTGCATTTTGAGTGGTTTGGGCATTGGGCAAAATTACGCATCGTCTTCCAAGGAGGCCTGGGAAATCTAACACTGAGGCTCCCAAACCAAATTGCTTCTCAACAACCACATGGTGGCTCCTGTTCCTCTTCCTTGGGAAAGAAGCAAAAAGTAGTTTTAATAGGGAGGAGAAAGGGAGGGAGAGAGAGAGAGAGAGAGAGAGAGAGAGAGAGAGAGAGAGAGAGAGAGAATGGGAGAGAGGAATAGGGAGAATCTGACATTGAGTTGGGGTGGGTGTCCTCCCGTCCTCTTTCATGGAGGAGCTCACAGCAGAGCAGTGCTAGTCTGCTTTAGCTCAACTGCTTTGCAGGGGAGGCTCTCTATAATACTGATAATGTTAACAATAACAATAATAGCTAATATCTCTGTGTCTGTGCCCCACCACTTCTGATATAAAACTGTAATTCATTCACCGTTCGCATAAATAAAACATGTATATGCATTTACCGTGGTGCTGGGATGTAGAAGAGAGAGGGCAGGAAATAGCTTTGCAAACACAGTTATAATAGAGATAGGCACTGCTGTGGCCATACATTTCCTCTTATCTGGCAACATGTTCTTGCATCTTTAGGCAAAGATAGAACTCGGTGGTGGGACTTTTCATAGATACTCAGAACTTGAAATATGATGGGATGTAGCTTTCATCTGTGTGTATTAACTTTGGCCAAAAGATGGCAGCAAAGTTCAGCTAGTTCTTCAGGTGCCACTTAAAAGCTGGGGGAGAAGGGAATGGCTGTTCATGTCTTTTAAAGGTTAATGTGTAAGCGGGAGACAGATTGTCTTGGCGATTCCACATGGCCTTTTCTTTCAGCTCATGTATCACAATATTTATCAAATATTAAAATATCATAAGTTCAGTGTAAGCCAAGTTACAGTATTAAAAGAACATTCATTCATTCATTTATTAATTAACTAGTGTAAATATCCATTAATTTCCAAATGTTTGAGCATTTGCTGGGAACTAGCACTGTGCTGAGAGCTGATGGTACTTGTCAGCAAGAACAGACAGGATGCCAACTCTCATTGAACATGGAGCCCTGTGTAAGACAGACATTAAAAAGATAAGCAGAAATGAATTTATAATTATTCATAGACTTACCCATAGAACATAAGCTCCATGGGATCAGGGAGTTTTGTTTGGTTAGTTCCCTGATGGATCTCAAGTGCCTAGAGCAGTGCCCAGGAGGCACTCAGCAAAGGGTTGTGGCCTGAATGAAGAAATGTAATTACAAAACTGAGACACATGTGCCCAGAGCATGAGTCTATGTGAGTATCTAAAAAAGGAACATGACATGCGTTTGAGGAAATGTTAGAGATGAGGCATGAAGGTTAAGTAGGTTAAGGTTTTTTTGGGGTTAGGAGTCCCCCAGATATAGAGAAGACTATGAGTAGAGGCCCTGCAAAGGTAGGGGTTGTGGAAGGAGAGAGCAAAAAGAGGTGGGGAGAGCCCTGGCCAGCTGCTCAGTGGTTAGAGCATGTGCCTGTGGACCTAAGGGTCCAATGTTTGATTCCCAGTCAAGAGCATGTATTTGGGTTGCAGGTTTGATCTCCGACCCTGGCTGGGACATGTGTGGGAGGCAACCAATCTATATGTCTCTCTCACACTGATGTTTCTCTCTCTCTCTCTCTCTCTCTCTCTCTCTCTCTCTCTCTCTCTTTCTCTCCTCTCCCTCCCTCCCTTCAATTCTCTCTAAATATATCTTGGGTGAGGATTTTTAAAAAGGCGTGGAGTGTGGCTCATTGCAGGAAACTAAAGGACAGCCTGTATGGCCATAGCATAGAGAGAGAGCGGTGGTATGGTGATGCTCAATGGAATCAGATGAGTGGTTTGAAGAGCCTTTGGTAAAAAGAATGAATAAGAGAGAACTAAAAATGGATTTGAGAAGAACAGGTAGGAGGCCTTCTATCGCAAGTCCAGGTGATAGATAGCAGCATAGACCAGGGAGATGCTGATGGAGTGGAGGGAAGCTGTCAAAATCACCAGGTACTCAGCAAGCAAAACCAGCAGGACTTGGCAATGAATAGGCTCAAGAGTGTGGCAAAGAGAGCAGTTCCAAGGATGGTTTACAGGTTTCTGACTTGTGCAATGGAAGGTGTGATAGGAAACCCTGGAGGAAAACAAGTTCGGGGAGGAGGGAAGATCTTGAGTTCTGTCTGGGCATGTTGGGAATTTGAGACATCCTGGTAGAAATATGAAATACATGGTTAGATTTAAGGGTCGGGGCTCAGAGAGGTCTGGGGTAGAAATGGGTTCAAAGGTATTGGCATGGAGATGACATTTGAAGGAGAGGGCGTGATTGAACCCTCTCCCTAAGAGAGGGGGAAATAGGGGCTCGGGTGGAGAGGGATGGACCTGTCAACAAGACTGAGTAGCCAGAGAAGGAGAAAAGCCAGAACAGAGCATGTGGGCACAATGGACAGAGCTCCCCAGAGCAGGAAGTTCAGCCAGTCATTCATTTACCCCTTTAGCAGTGGCTCCCACTAGGCCCAACACAATGTCCTTGGCTCCTGGTAGAGCCAGGACCCAGGATCTAATAATTTTAGAGCCACCAGAATCATAGGTCAGGGCAAATAGGAGTAAGGAATAATGGCATGACAGCAACTCCAGTTAATTAGTGAAAGAAATTAATGGGAGAGTTTATTTACAGATAAACAAGGAAAGATCTCTGGACCAAGGGTCCGGAAACCTGAGATCCAATCTGTTTCCCCACTGGCTGCTTTGCCAATTTGGGGATCTCGTCACCAGGCTGGATTTCTGTGTTAGCATCATGACATTTCAGGGTGAGGACTGTGGGTGGGTGGGTGGGTTGGTGGGGAAAGAGAGACGAGAAAGGGAAGATAATACTCCCTCATGGGATTCTTCCGAAGAGCTGATGAAATCAACTGCCTACATGTGCTTTGAAAAACATATAGCATCAGACATGTTTCTATATGGCACAAGGACTGTTTTATTAGTCGTATAAAAATAGAACCATATAATTTCTGAATCTGGAGTGTCTTCAGGCGTTTATTCCTAAAAAGCTGTGTGAATGCCTTTTTATCCCCGTTTAGCCTGCTGCCAGCACCTTATTCTTTTCTAACTAAAAATAAAAAGCAAAACCAACAGTAACAAAAAAAAAATCCCTCTAAAATCTATTACTGATACAAGGAAAGGATACATGTAGAATTTTTAACAAAATGGATTCTGGACCACCCAAGCTAATGGATTTCAGGCCAAACAGTGGAAACAAAAGGATTACCGCTAAATCCGCAAATCTGTTTGGGAAGCTGAGGAGAAGGGTTACCTGGAAACCCTGCTGTGTGACAGCTATTGGTGGCCTCTCCTCGGGGGTCCCTGGCTTTCAATCAGCCTCTTCGGAGCAGTGGTGGCGGCCCAGGTCCCAGCAAAGCCCTTGCTGATTTGTGGGGAACCATCCCTCGAGCAGCACCACGTCGGCCAAAATAACCACCAGGACCAGGCTCCAGCACCTTCTATCAGAAACCCTGCGTTTGAACTGCTCTGACAACGATTCACGCTTTCCTTTTCTACATATGATCTCGACTTGAGAGGTTAGACATCGCGGTCATTTCCTTAAATTCTCCTTTCAAAGTACCTGGAGTCCAGGGGCTAACAGATCATGAAGCCAAGAAAGCTCCAGCATCAGGGCTTTTCAACCAGGGCCCTTCTCAGACCCTGGCCTTGTTTTATCTTAGTGAGCTGGTCTTTTTCTTGCAGATCCAAACTCGCTGCGTCCCTGCCCCGAACTAGCAAGAACATGTTAGACAGACGTGTGACTTACTCACGGACTGAGACTGCAACTGGGTTGCGTTTGATGACTTTAATCCACTCTTTTTTTTTTTTTTAAATGTTTTTATTGAGGTATTATATGTGTACATATCTTACTATTACCCCCCCCACCCCACACCCACACATGCCCTCCCCCTCCAGAGTTTTGCGTCCATTGTTTATGCTTATATGCATGCATACAAGTCCTTCGTTTGATTTCATAACTCCCCCACCTTTCCCAAACTTTCCCCCTGTACTTTGAAAGTCTGTTTGATGCTTTACTGTCTCTGTATCTATCTTTTTGTTCACCACTTTATAATGTTCTTTACTATCCCTAAATGAGTGAGATCATGTGGTATTTTTCTTTCATTGACTGGCTTATTTCACTTAGCATAATGTTCTCCAATTCCATCCAGGTTGCTGCAAATGATGAGAATTCCTTCTTTTTTATGGCAGCATAGTATTCCATTGTGTAGATGTACCACAGTTTTCCGATCCACTCATCTGCTGACGGGCACCTAGGCTGTTTCCAAATCTTAGCTATTGTAAATTGTGCTGCTATGAACATAGGGGTGCATATATCCTTTCTGATTGGTTTTTCTATTTAATCCACTCTTGATGGCTCATTTTACTCCAGATTTTTTTATAGGTATACTGACAGAAACTGGATGCCCAAATTCTCTAGGATTCTGGAGTCATTCTTTCTTCTAATTAAGAAAAATGAATTGAGCCCCTTGCACATAAACGTAGGGAATCCGGCATGCTTCCTCCCATTTCTAGAGCTTTTTGGGAGCTGGGAGGAGAGGAGAGCAGTGACTTCCTTCTGTGACCTCTCCGAGTGAATTCCTCCTCCTGCCCATCTCGGCTTCTGTCCCCTCTCATCCTCCCCTGAGAACTCAGCTGCTCCTCCATGCCCCAAAGCACGCCTTCCACAGGACTGTTGCTTAAGGTAACAGATTTCTACTGAAAGGCGGAGGGCAATATAGAGCAGCAGGAAAATCTTAATCAAATACTGGACGTGACTTTTCTTCAAGATCATCGTCTCCAGGGGAAGATCTGCCTCTGCAGTCCCAGGCCTGTTCTCTCGTGGAAACTGATCTTTTCTCACGTCGCCAGGTCCCTCAGGGACCACACACTTCCTCCCTCTAGAGACGCTGTGGGAAAACTTTTACTTTATTACACGGACCATTTTTCTCTTCGCCTCCGAGTTTAGGTCTAGGGAGGGTTGCCTTTCACAACCAGAAATAGCCACTGGGAGGTGAATCTCATCATGACATGGCTCTGTGAGGCACCCCCCCCACCCCCCTTTAAATATACAATGTTCCTTTCCATTGTATTCGAGGTGGAGTTTTTCACAGGGTTCCGGTATTTGAGGTCACGCAGTGTGACTCATACCTTCTTGGGTTCGCATTTGTAACACTTAGGGAGCACTCTGGCCCTTCACAATCTGAACTTAGCAAAGTCATCCCCCACAGGATGTTCTTTTCACTTTGCTTCCCCTCCCCCCACACCTCCTCTCCTGCTCGCACAACCATCTTTCCCAAGTGAACTTAGTTTCAGGTCAATGCCTAGGCAAGTTGTCGGCAATCTTAAACCCACCTGGACTTTGGCCATGCGGGAAAACAAGTAACATTGCTGTGTCATGGAAACTCCTTTCTTGGTCTCCGATGTTCACTGAGAAAAAGGTGGCTTCTCACCAGCGTGGTCATTGACCATTGGTTACTTGCCTTCTTAGGCTTTGAGAAGCAGATCCATGTCAAAACGTCACAAAGAAACATGACTGTCATAGAAAAGCAAAGTGAGCACGCTGGTCCGTGTGGCTCTGTTGGTTGGGCATCGTCCCGCATATCAAAGAGGTTTCGGGCTCTATCCCCAGTTGGGAGGCAACCAATCAATGTTTCTTTTTTACAAAGTTGTGTTCTCTCTCTTTCTCTCTCTTTTCCAAAATCAATAAACATATCTTTGGGTGAGGATAAAAACAAGTAAAGTGAGCACACTCTAAAGACCTACTTATCTCATTGAAGGACCAAAACTGGCTCAAAGGAATATGGGAGAAACGGATGTATTTGTAGTTGTTGAAAGAAACCACACTGGAATAAATGACTGAATTACACACACAATTGGTTAATGTCACACAGGGCAATAAAACTTAAACCTTTGGGCTATAATCTTCTTTACCAGGCAAAAATAATGTCTTTGTGGGCAAAATTCATTTGTATTGCTCTCAGATAAGAATCACTGGCATTGCTTTAAGGTTACTACAATGTAACATTCACAAATCACTAGTGAATAAGAAGTCATGCAAAGGTACATATCAACCCCTAGAGAATGAAGTAATCCTTAGGTGGGCCCATTGGACATTGCTCCAGTGTGACATAGCATACAGTCACCCCTTTCCATATTCTCAGGTTTTGGACTTGTGGTATTTTTTCTTAACATTAGAAAACAACCGCATTTTTCTCTCAACTTTTCTAGGTATTCCAATCATTTAAAAATTCTTTGCTCAATGATGGCATCTATGATAAAGCCTATTTTAGAGAATAATATACTTAACATAATTCTGAGTTTTAAGCCTTCCCTAACCCCGCCCCCCAAATGCTCTTATTTAGAATAATCTATGAATGGGTAGAGTGCAAGGTATTTATATACATGCAGAAAATGGAATAGCCCTGGCCATGACATCTAGCATGACCGGATACTGGGCTAAAGGCCTTATAATTATGCTTTCATCAGAGAGACAAAGACACAGTAACTTATTACCTGTCCATGAACTTTGACATATTAAGAAGAGTTGAAACAAAAGATTCTTCTGGGTGGTAGGCATGATTTTAAGTATATTAAAGGGAGGAAAGTGTAAAACGTATTGAACTTCTGACTGCTCATCTCCCGGTGGTCAGTAGATCACTACAGAGCAGGTGCCCAGTCCCGAAAGGACGAATGGGAACTGAGCTCACCTCAGTGACTGCCCAGCGGACCTCCCGGGATGCTGCCCTACGAGAGGGAGATGGGGAAGGTGTTCCCAGCAGTTCCTACGTATGAGCACTACCGGAAGGAGGTTGTTCAGAGATGAGAAAACACAGGCAGGCGTTAGCTGTGCCGTGGAAGCATTTATGTAACAAATAGCCCAAGTGTCCACCTGCAGCATCCCAGCCTCTGCACCGGGCTCCAAATTCCAGCTCTAATCCTATGGAATTCCCACTGCTCCCCCTTGGCGGAGCTAACACAGAAATTCTTTCTGCAGCTGCCGGGAAGGCTGGTCCCAATTAGGGGAGAGTAACAATGACAGCACTGAGTTACCGCACATCCAAGTATAATTCCACCATCACTGAGGATAAGTGGGATGAGAGAAACTTGAAATCTACAGATGATCCCCAAACTTAAATGTTGATTATGCTGTAATTAACCTCATGTTCCAAGAGGGCCAGGGATTAGGCCAATAATCAGCAGTACTTATAAGGTTAAATGTATTCTCCCTTGCTTATTCTTGTTGAGGAACAAATATGGGAAAAAAAGGCCAAAAGGTCTGACTGGTGGCTAGGGGTCGGGGAGTAAATATCTCTGACTTTACCAAGTTGCATAATGTGTCTATTTATATAATTCGGAATGTACTGGCGTCACAGGAAACACTGCTTTTTATATATTTTTTTAATGTGGTAAAATATACAACATAAAATGAACTATTTTCAGGTGTACAGTTCAGTGGCATTAGGTACATTCACAGTGATGTGCAGCCACCTCCCCATCTACTTCCAGAATTTTTCATCATCCCAGACAGAAACTCTGACCCAATAAACAAGAATTCCCCACTCACCTCCTGCCCCCAATCCCTGGCAGCCACCTTCCCACCTTCTGTCTCTAAGGATCTGACTATTCCAGGTCCCTCATATAGGGTGGAATCACACAATATCTGTCCTTTTGTACCTGGTTTATTTCATTTAGCATAATGTTTTCAAGGTTCAACCGTGCTTTGTTTTTAAACAGTTACTTTCAATGCTTCAGTGGTGAGTCTCTGAATAATTTAGTAGTATCTTGTGATATGATGTAATAAAACTCAAAATCTCCAGGTTTGCCTTACAAAACAGCTGGCAGTGGGCTCTGTTACTTAAAATTTTTTTTAAATGTTATTACTTTTAAATTTAAAATTTTTAAATATATTTTTAGCTATTACTTTTTTTTTAAAGCCAGATAGTAGCTCTAAAAAATCTGAACAAGGAAAAAGAATAGTTCAGAATGTTCACCAAGTGATTAATCTTGGCTGCAAGTATGACTTGCAATTCAGATGAAAGGAAATCATCTCCTTGTACCTAGACTGAAAAAAATCAACAACAAAATGTCCTGCTCATTGCTCCTCCCGTGAGCCTCAGAGAGATGGGACCATGACTGATGCCAGTTGTTAGATGATAATGAAATGCAATTGGTATCCAGCAGATACAGCAGAAATACTCTGAGGCATAAGAAAAATATGCCTGGGTGGTAGTCTTCATTTTTCAAACTAAAAAAGCCAATTGCCTTTCTACTTTGCGTCCAGAATGCTGCCTTTTCCAGAGAGAGGCTCACGCATGGATTTCATGACCAATGAACCAGTGTGCAAATTCACCAGCAGATCAGGGCTTCTTTCCTCCCAGCCCTCCCCATCCCCACTCTCACACGGTGCATCAAATACTGGGGAGAGGGAGGGAATGAATGGAGAGAACTATATACAGGGAAAATAAGATCAAATATGATCAGATAGTAACCCCCAAGCTAGTTCATCCCAGCTGTATTCCAATTACAGTCAGTAGCTCCCAGGTGTACAAAAACAGCCGTAACAAAAAAGTAAATTCTTCTTTAGGATAAGCTTCTCGTGAACAGTTCCAGTTGTACCCCAATTCATGCCATTAAATAAAAGCTTCAAATTGTGAGATGCTTAAAACACAAACACATGCAAATGCACACACAAGACCAAAATGAGATAGTGAAGAGAATAAATTAGCGCCAGCTGCAGCCCGATTAAACACAGGTTTGCACAAGGGAAAGCTTACTTATAACTTACCTAAACCCTCTTCCTTTTTGTTGCAATTTTCTGCTTATTAATTTTTCGGATGAAAATGACGACAAAGAGTAACCAAGAGCATTGTTATCACTTCAGAAAAAAAAAAAAAGAAAGAAAACCCCAGCTCTTCCAATCAAAAGAATGCGTTAAAAGTGTATTTTTAGTCAAATATTTACATTTGTAACATTAAAAATTTTAAAAATCAAAGTTACACATGCACATAGTTAAGAGTCAAAGTTTATGGTGAAAATCAGTAATTTCCAGCCCTCCTGCCCTCCTCAGGGGCCACAGCTTTCAAATCTTTTAACTATTGCTTCTGGTATTTGTCTGTATTTCTAGATAACATACATCTATGGTGATTTCTGGATTTATGAATTTTTACTTGATCTGTTGACTTCCTATATGATGATTTTCCTGTCTTTTATCACAAATCCTACTATTGCCAACCTCTCTGCCTTCCCCAATTTTCCAACATAATTATATTGAGGGGGAGGAAGGAGAAGAGGGTGGAGAAAGCCTGATGCCTAGTCTACTGTGTATTGTGAAGTGCATATAAATGAGCAAAGAAAAAATAATAGCAAGCTCTCACATACATAGTGCTTGCTTTGTGCCAGGCACAGTTCAGAGTACATTATATACATTAAGTCATTTAACCCTCACAACAATCCTATAAAGTAGGTACTGGGATTATCTCCATTTTACAGATGAGAAAACTAAAGCACAAAGAGTTTAAGTAACTAAGAGATGCTACTAGTCATCTTGGATCACTAAACTAGGGATCCAAGATTATAGATGCGACAGCTCTTTGAAAAGTCAGCAGCAATAGACAGTTGCAAAGGAGATAATGATAATGTTGACGATGCCTGGCCAGCATGGCACACACATATGCAGCAAGGAATGAGAGCAAGAAGGGCATGCAAAGCTGATCCAGGTTTTGAGGGGAGATGATGGATATGCAATTTGGGGGGAGGTGCCTCTTTAAGTAAAAGAGTATGAATGTAGGTAGCAAAATGAATATTTATTTAGAGTGAAATATCTAAAACAGTGACAAATACCAAACATTGCAACATCCAGAAAAACAGCACAATGTATTCATTAACAGCTGACATCCTCTCTAGTTCCTTGTTTCCTATTTTAGCTGGGCGCTCTTTGATCCCCTCTACATACATCAACAATTTTGTAATATTATTTACTAGAGAGAGCCTAGAAAGCGGATTCATTCTTTCCTCTACTGTGATTGATAAAATGTGTTTTTCATATTGACGGTTTAGCACTTCATTTCCCTTTTACAACTGGTTATTGGAAATAGCATGTGAACCTTAGGATGTTGTTCATTTGAGAAAATCTCTAGTCTATTGATCTTTCATTATGAGCTGACAATCTCAGGCCATTTCCAGGGTTATTGTGTTGTGACTGTCTTACCTACTCATGGAATTGATGACATTCATAAGCCAATGACTAGAAAGGGGCCCAAAGTGTGGAGGCTTCCAGCTCGCTGCCTCTGAGGGCGGAGACCCGGGGCCTTAAGCCCCTGACCTCCATCTACTGCAGAGGCCCTCCCCTCCCAGCTCTGATGTTGCAGCTCAGCTCCAGGTGATGGCAGTGTCCACTGTTTCTCCAGGAAGCTGGCAGCCTGCCCCCAAGAGCAGGTCAGATTTCCTCCCCAGGTTGAACACCGAAGTGCATTGAGATGATGGGCCTGTGATCCGGCCAATGCTGGTACCCCCGGCAGCAGCATGGCAGGGGCAGGAGGCTCCGGCAGCCCCTGGAGCTAAAGCCATGCTTTATTCCAGGAAGGGGGCTAGGGCTTGATGGGCAGAAACTGTGCCGAATATGATCACAAGAAGACCTGCTGGATTGAGCATGCGCTGAAAGGGAAATAGGCATTTCATCATTCGAATCAAGCACCCGAGCCATTTCCACCAAAATAAAAGCATCAGACTTCGTTTGAAGAACTTTCACGACAAACCCATGGAAAGAACAAAGTGGGGTTGCTAGCTAGAACGGCAGTCAGCAGGCCTGGGTTTTGCTGCCTGTGCTGGGTGGCAGTGAACAAGCCATTCACTCCCAGCCTACACCCCTTCACTGTGAACAGGAAAGCTGGAATTGATCACCAACGTGGTCCCTGTCAGGACTGTGGACTAACCAGACAAGAGTGTGAATGGGAATCCCCACCTCTTCTATCCTAAACCTGACGGGCAATTAGCACGGTGGGAACCCAGCTCTGGCTACATTTTCTAGGTGCAAATGTACATTTTCTCTGAGCAGCCAAGGTCAGGTACCAGCCTGAGAATTGAAAAAAAAAAAAAGAAATCCAGGAGAGGGCACAATAAACCATTTTATAACAGCAGAATAGTTTCCATGTCATCTAGGAGTTTTAGAACTTGTAAGAATTCACGAAACTTTGGTGCCTGAAAAGTTAAATTGAAAAGAGAGAGAGTATGAAAGAATCTATAAGCATCTTGTAGCTAAAGGCTTACAAACTGTATTTTCAACAATGGAGGGGAAAAGGAATATCATTTCCTGAATAGAGCATCCGAATGCTTTTTTCCTCCTCCCAACTCCCTTTTCCCCTTCCCCCACATCTCCCCCCTTCTAATTAATGTAAAATACAGTGAGGCTTGTCACTTTCTAAATTTTGTTCATGTCAGCATCTTAGCTATGGGCTTTTCTAGTTAAAATATTAGGAAATGAGCTATTAGGCTACTACTTCGCTGATCAATGGAAAAAGTATACTTTAATGATGTACAGTGGCCTTGCACAGTTAGAATATACACACCTGAAGCGGTAAAGAGCCTTCTCTTCCCCAAATATAGACACTGGCCTGCAAATATGTTCAGAGAAACACCCTGATTTTCAGAGTTGCATCATAAGCTCTCTAGTATTGGCAGGTTTTTAAAAAATATTTTACAGAGAGGAAGGGAGAGGGATAGAAAGTTAGAAACATCGATGAGAGAGAAACATTGATCAGCTGCCTTCTGCACACCTCCTACTGGGGATGTGCCCACAACCAAGGTACATGCCTGTGAGTGTCTCCCCCACCCCCCCCAGCCACATCCCGCGTGGTTCAGGGTTCAGGTTCAGGGTTCGGGTTCTGGAGGAGGCCGCACACAAATGAAAGAGACTAGACAAGAAAATAAAAATTTGGGAATTGGGGGCCAGGCGGGAGCCCAGCTCAAGAGGAAGGACTCCGCTTTGCTCTGGCCTTGCTATCCCTTTTATTCAGGTTTTGGGATACACCCATAGCCCTTAGTCAGGCAATTCCAATAATAGCCAATCAGCAAGGATTTACATAAAACTAAAAGGTGGAAGTTGCTTCAGCTCCCTTTGTCTCAACTAGACAGTGGGTGCAGAGCTCTGACCTTTCAGAGCTCACGGTCTCCAGCCTTCCGGGTTGCTTGTCAGCACCTCTCTGCTAGTGAAGACAATGGGCGGCTTCCAACACAGGCCCTTGACCAAGAATCGAACCTGGGACCTTTCAGTCCACAGGCCGATGTTCTATCCACTGAGCCAACCAGTTAGGGCTGGTATCGGTAGTTTTTAAAAATGAGTATGCAGCACCTTTTCTATGTTCAATATATTTTTCTTCTTTTAAGAATCACTGTTGTTATCTATGATAGTAAAAGTAACACATGCCTGTAATTAAAGTGGCAAGTGTATGCCATGAAACAGTAAAGGCCCCTGTAACCCCAGAGATAAACACTGCTTCCTTTATACTCACGCAGATATTTTCTCAGTGGGTGTGATTATAGATCTTTATAGTATATATAAATTGAAAAAGAGCAGGCACAATGCCCCTTTCACTTTGCCTTTTCTGTATTTCAAGCCTGGCTCCCCACAGCGGACATCTTTCCATGTCCGCACGTGCAGAGCTGCTTCGCTCTTTTGACGCCACCACAGTATCCCATTATATGGAAGTATCATCAGGATTGTTTAATCTGCCATTGATATGCATTTGGGTTGTTTCCAATATTCCTGAATAGGAACAGTAATGAATAAAATTCTCGAATAATAATCTTAGTGCACATCTGCAAGTGTTTCTGCAGGAGAAATTCCTAGAAGGGGACTTGCTGGGTCAGGGACGATGCATATCTTAACCGGAACAGATACTGCCAAACTGTCTTCTACCAGGATGGAGCCAATTTATATCCATCACCACCGCTATATAAATGAACCTGCCTTTTCCACTCATATTTTGGCTAACGCTGTACTCCCAGACTTTTAAAACTTTACTGATCTGATAAACAAAAGAAGACATCTTGTTTAAATTTTTCTCATTTGGATTTATGGTTATACTAGAGGCCTGATGTACAAAATTCGTGCAAGGGGCTCGGCCCTCACAGCCCCAGCTGTGTCCAGAAAGTCATCCGAAAGGACATCCGGTCTAATTAGCATATTATGCTTTTATTATTATAGATAAAATACAAAGATAATATATAAGGAATCACTAACAATAAGCCACTGAATAATAAATAAATGAATACATGAGTAGGGCAGTCATGAGAAAAATTAGTTCAGTACTCCAACCTTTCTCTAAGTATCTCCAACCTCACTGCGTGGGCTCTGAAGTTCTCAGCCTGACACAACACAACATCTTCAATACCATCCCAATCCCCTGACCTTCCCTAGGTCTCCAAGAGAGGACCAGGGCAGGAAAAGGAAGAAGGGAGGGAGTTATCAGTGACTACACCTCCTTTCTGTGCCCTGAGCTATGCTGGGAACACATTTCATATTATTTCTTCCTTTCTAAGTCATAGCACTATCTTTCCCAGGTTCACATGGGACCGACCCTCCAACCCACACACCTAGAGGTGTACATGTGACTCAGAACAGGCCCATCAGCAACCTCACCAACATCTTTGTTGTGCCCCTCAGCAAAGAGGCTCTCCCCTTCCTCCACCCTTCCGTCCTCAGTGCTGAGGGTCACGTGGGCCCAGAGCTGCTGAGGAAGACTTCTCCGAGTGAGGCCAACAGAGAAATAGTCCAAGTGGAGAGAGAGAGAGCACAGATGTCCAATGACATCTTTTGAGTGCCTGGATGTTGCTGTGCCCGAAAGCAAAGCAGCTCCCTGGATTTTTCAGTTGCATGAGCTAATGAAGCCCTTGCTTGCACTATTTTGATTAATGCAGTAAAAAGCTGGAATTTGAACCCAGCTTTGTGTGACTCCAAAGCCAATGCTCTTTCCACTACACAGAACAGCTTCCCAAACAGCTTTCACTGAGCCAGCATTTTCCAGAGGCCCACACTCTCAACCCCAGGTGCACGCTTCAGGGTGAAGGACAAGTCCAATGCAGCCAGGGGGCTGAGGACAGTGCTGGTCCTTTGCAAAGGTCACCCCTTCCCAGCAGACACACGCGTTCATGCCTCCATATGCATCCCCCTGAGGATTGGTGGCTGGAAAATGCTTTCCTTGGTATCTGGTCCCCAATCATAGGTGGGGTTTGGGGCTCTTTTACAGCTGAGTGGTACTGTAGCCCCTTAGAGGTGACAGCTGAGATCTTGCTGGAACTCCAAGCACTCGGGGGAGGAGGGAGAACACCAGCAATTAATTGTCACAGTTCACAGTGTCGCTCGGAAAACACTGCCAGGAGATTGTCTTGGTCTGTTTGGGATGCCAAACAAACTACCTTAGACTAGATGACTTACACAACAGAAGTTGGTTTTTTTCAAAGTTCTGGAGGCTGGGAAGTCCAAAGTCAAGGCGGTTGCAAAAGAGGTTTAATTCTGAGGTCTCTTTTCTTGGCTTGCAGGTGGCCACCATCTCCCTGGGTGCTCATGTGACCTTTCCTTGCGTGTGTGAGGAGAGAAAGAGAAAGAGGGAGGCAGAGGGGGAGGGGTCAGGAGGAAGGGAGAGAGAGAGCTAGAGCTTGCTGATGGTGTCTCCTCTTACAAGGATACTAATCCTGTTGGACCGGGGACCTACCCTTATGACCTCATTTAACGTTAATTACTTCCATAAAGGCCCTGTTTCCAAATATGTTCATGTTGGGGTTAGAGCTACAACCTGTGAATTTGGTGGGGGCCACAAACAGTCCCTAACAGATGCACCGAAGACTTTCGGTCAAAGGAGATGTGGAGAAAATACAGAACCGGATATTCAGGATGACTTGCCGGCGGGTGGTGCTACTTCCCAGAACCCAGGCTCAGGCCCTTTGCCATGCTCGGGATGGTACCTTCTGCACCTGTGCCCCTTTGCCGCCTCGTTACAAGACGAAACGTTGGGGTTTCCTCTTTTGTTTTGGCAGCGATGTATGTCGGGCTTCCTTGTTTCAAGATAAATCCACCTGTTATGATTGTGGTATCCCGATTGGCAAAACTAAATTAGTTAACTGAAAATAAAAAATGGGAAAATTAAACCAGCAAATTCTCCAAACATATTGGGACAATTTAAAACCCAGGTTAACATTGATTTATTGCCTTAATAAGATTCCCATGTAAGAAAAAAACAAACACTGGTCTGCAACGTAAATAAGTGTGGGGAATATGTTTATTTGGCTGCAATAAACAGGAGCAACAGGGCAAATGATTGCACATTCTCTGCACTTTTTAAGGCCCAATGATTTTAAAAATAAGAAAAGTGGGGGTTTTTGTTTTTGTTTTGTTTTTTTTTTTTTTTACAGAAGGCTAATGTCCGCAGAATAATATAAAAGACAGTTAATATTCTGAGTTCTCTCCTCACTAAAAATGACCCACGAAGGCACTGGCTCACAGCTTCAGCCAGGACAGTCCCACAGCTGCAGGAGATGCCCTGCTCAGAAGAGGCTGTGGAGGGACCGATGGACCTGCCCGCAGCCCCAGCCCGGCCCAGGCCCAGGCCACCCTGCAGTACACAGTTGTCCCTGTAGGGCCGAGGCTTCAGGAGTGGCACCCCTTCTTCCTCAATGAGTCAAATGCTCCTCAAGTTCAGGAGCTTGGCCTGCTCCCCTTGACGTCTCTGGCCACTCAGGTGCAGAACTGTGGTCAAGGGCTTTGGGCCCTCTCACGGACTCTGCAAGAGGCAGTCATGCGCACCTCCATCTGACAAGGCCAGAGGAGAAGTGCTCAAAAGGTCCAGGCATTGCATGGCTCACCCACAACCTCGAAAATCACATAGTCACCTCTGACTCTAACGATACAGAGGCCAGAGACATGAGGGCCATTTCTAAGTCTCTACAAAGCACCTCTCAGGAAATAACTTCTTAGGAAGTTACAGGCTCTATTGAGAAGTCATGGCGCATAAAGTGAATTTAACTGTGTTCCCAGTGTTTTATTTTGTGAGCTCAGTGATGTATACATGGGTATCAATTGTATTTATCCTCATCTTTTAAAAAATGTCTTAGATATTATATAATACATTTAAAAATAAAATTACATTAACAAGGTGTTGAAGCAGAAAGTAGGGATATCTTTTAAAACACAATATGCTTGACAAGATTGAGGGGGAACTAAAGAGTTACATGTTCATGAGAAGTCCGGATAAAATACTTCAATCCAGGGCCTACAATGGTTTAAATCTTTGTCCAGGACACAAGAACTAGAGTCCATCAGCTATTGAGTCAAATCCTAAAATATTTGCAATAGACCATTCTGCTCCTTCTTTGGACTCAATGGAATGTTACTCTCTCTTTTTTTTTTTTTGTCTTTTTGCATGTAGAGTGCATTTAATACCTACAAAGCTCATTTTCATTCATGTGGTTCCCACCTACAGCCCCTGAAAGGTGGTGATGGTCTTTTGCCTCTACGCTGTGAAGGATAAAATTTGGACACATCACCTAGGGAGTAGGATGCTGGGTCAGCAGCAAATCATTTTGCTCCATAAGCGCTCACTCCCCACCAGAAAGGCTTTGCTCATTGGCCCGTCATTTAGCAATCTGGTGTGTATCAGATGTTAGGTAAATGTCTGCTCCCAATTAATTTCATCATTATTGATTTGTATTTGATGGGTATTTACAACACCACGTTATCGACAAACAGTAGAAGATAAAAAGGCAGAGGAGCAATGAAGTTGGAAAGGTTTCATGAAAGGACCTAATCTCTATCGCGAGGCAATTGCTCACATGAACAAGTCCCTGAAATTGATTTCCATAGAAAATGCTTTAGAGGAAAATCTAAGGAACTCTTTCAGAATTACTGCAGCTCTTATCTTTTGGGGAATGTCCATGTGTATGTAAATATGTATGTGTTTTTAATTGAACTCTGTCTTCCTTTGATAATAAAGAGCCCTAAGTAAAAGAGTTAAAAGGCCTTGTTGTGTACAGCAAGCACATGTTTCAATGAAGTTAAGTGTGGTGTTATTTATTGCTCCCTGAACATTGGTAACTTCAGTGTGATTAGGTTGATTAGTGAGTTGCTAGTTGAGTTAGTAAATGAAAATAAAATGAATATTGTTGTATAAAAACAGTTGATTTTTTGGGGGGAGGGGGATTTTAAAGAGAATACAATGGACCTGTTTGACAGAATATAGAGCACTAATGCCTACCTGGATAACTGTATCCCACCAGAGGCAACAAGGAAACCTTTAACATTGTGTGATGTGGTGGGAAGGAAGGGCAGCAGCTCAGGAGGCAGGTAGATCTGGGTGGAATCTGGATCCACCCTTTATTAGATGGATCCAGGTGACCTGGGGACCTGGCTCCTTGTCTGTAAGATGGGAACAATAAATACTCACCTGGTGGTGGCTGTGAGGGGATGCAAAACCATGGATGTAAAACGTGGAACCCAGGGGCTGGGACATAGTAATTTCCCTTTTCACCTCGGGAAAAGATGCTTTTATCCAGAAGTCTCATCCTCTCAAGAAAAAAGAGTTTAGGCTTGAATTTGCTATAGCAACAGTAAGAGAGAAATGGAGAAATGGGATTCTATCAATAGAGTCTCCCCATGGCTCCAAAGCCCTTTAGAGTTCTTGATTACAGACTTTAACAGCCAATAGGCTGGGGTATTGCTTTTGAAGTTGTTAAATATTGAAATGCTTTCTTACCCGTGGCTAAGTGCCTCTGCCTTGAGTCCCTGCATGATCACCCTAGCCACCTTGGAACCCTCAGGGTCAATGCCTCCTCATTAGGGTGGGAGTCAGGGATGGTCCCTTCTGAAGAGCTCTGGCAAGTTGTCCATTCTGAGACACTGGAATGTATCACCATACCCGATGGGTCTCCAAATATTTTATCACTGGTTTCTATCCAGTTCTCTCTTCAGACACCTCTTCGGGACTGTAACCTGTTTGCAGGAGAGCAGAGAGCTTGAAACCACTCTCCCAGGGGAGGCCCCTGGTGTGGGCTAGAGCTGGCTGTCCTGGCTGGTGTCTTGTCTCCTTGGATGGTTCCCCTCTTAGCTGCAGCTGCAGTAGGGTCACTTTTCCTTGTCAGGTTTGTAATATAAACCGAAAGGGTGTAACTGAAGCCCCAAACTACAGGCTAGCTTTGTTTGTTTGGAAGGATTCTGAACCGTGAAAGGAGGGATCTAAACACTGTGTGTTCCTGTGGGTGGGCCAGCTCTGAACAAGTCTCCTCTTTCCCTTGGGGCGTATACATTCCTGTTGAGAGCTGACACCCAGCACACACAACGGGGCAAGTTCAGTCTCCATTTCCCTCGGTGGTGCCCCCCTCCTGAGCCACCTCCTCTTGAGCTTGTCAAGTTCTGGTAAAGAGGCCCATGAGTCTGTAGTCATAGCAAGCACTGTCTTACTCATCCCATTCATATCACAGGGCACAGACTTTGCACCAGGTACTGCAGGAATCTTCGTCTTCACTGGTTTTTAAATGTTAATAGATACTTTGTGGTGAATAAAACACAAATTTATCCAAAACTTACTGAACTCAGATGCTTTTGGTCACACATTTTATAGATCAATTAATAGGAAAAGTGCAGCAGCTATCATGTGGGAAGGCTGTACAGTTTGACATTAGTGAGGGGCCTCACCCTAGTTGTAGCACACTATGGAAATGAGAAAAAAAGCACACAATTGAATAATTAGCCTATTAGTGAAGAGACATCAGAACGGCAGCTCAGTGCTCTTCTGCACGGGAGGCCACCATTCTAGCCAGCGGGGTGTTCGTTTCTGCATAACTGCAAAGGAAGGAAGATCAGGGCAATCCTGGAGGCTCAGACCCCAGCAAAGCATGCCCACATCTCAGTAGGCCTTTTACAAGCAACAGAGTGAAGGCTGCTGAATTCAAGTGTGTCACCACCTCTGGGAGCATGGAGATCTAAGGGGGCTGAAGCCAATGCAATTAGATTTGCATCTTCCCTTCTCTTCTTCCTCGGCCCCTGCCCTCCTGTTCTTCCCTCCTCTGGCTGGTCTTCAGAAAAGTGTTGGCAGGTAGCAGCCAGCTGGGAAGGCTGCCAGGCTTCTAGATGGAGGAGCTGTGCTGCAGCTGTGTTGGCAGGGAAAGGCACGGAGGAGCCAGGGTAAATGAATTAAGTCCTGATCCTCCATGGTAAGCTACGGGACATCTGTAACACACGGGGGCAGCGGCTGGCTGCATTGTATCAACTGGTATAGCGCTGCCATAGATTCAAACCTGCAATGTGGACCAAAATGAGAATGGCCATGCTAGAGCAGTGCTGGGAGGGTGCACACCTTGCTTTAAACAGCCCCAACACGAAGACTGTTTTTAAAAATCTCCTCTTTTCTTATTATTTGCTGATGATGCTGTCATACATCTTCAGTCAAGCGGCACTATTTCGAGCAACCATCTCATAATCTTTCTCATCAAGTCCCAAATTGGCAGTATTTTAGGGTGTGGCCAGTTTCCAAAGGCACTATGCCAAGTCTCTACAGAATTAAATAAAATGGAGACTTGGCAAAGTGAAGGTGACAAATGTATGTAGTCATCTCTGTGTCTCAGATCCAAAAAACATTACTCTTTCCTCAAGAAATTGAATGAGTCGTGACTAAGCAATGGAGAGTGGTAGAGGGTCCTCTAGAATAACCTTGACCAATCCTTAAAACTTCCTCAGGAGTTGATTTCTGACATAAAATGAAGGAAGCCCTGGCTGGGTGGCTAAGTTGGTTGGAGCTAAAAGGTTGTGGGTTTCGATTCCCAGTCAGGGAGCATGCCTAAGTTGCAGGTTCAGTCCCTAGTTGGGACACATTTGGGAGGAAACTGCTTGATGTTTCAACTGATCTCTCTCTCTCTCTCTCTCTCTCCTCTCTCTCTCTCTCTCTCTCAAATCAATAAACATATCCTTGGGTGAGGTTAAAAAATGAAGATATTTAACAAAAAATATGTAAAGTTGTTTATGCTTCAATACCGTTGTAGTAGGCAGTATAATGTCCTACCACCACCAACATGCCTCTTACTCCTGGGGACTGGGGCACATGTTACCTTATCTGGAAAATGGGACTTTGCAGATGTGATTGGGGATCTTGAGATGAGAGGTGATCCTGGATTATGTGGTACCCTGATGTAATCACAAGAGTACTCACAAATGAAAGAGGGGGACAGGACAGTCAGTGTCAGCTGTAGGTTGCAAGAAAGATTAGACCTGTTATTGTTGGATTTGAGGATGGAAGGGGGTCATGAGCCAAGGAATGCAGGCAACTTATAGAAAAGGCAAGAAGATAGGTTCTCTTGAGAGCCTCCTGAAGGAACACAGCCCTCTGACCTGGACTTGAGCCCAGTGAGACGGATAGGTAAAAACGTGTATTATTTGAAGCCTACGTTTGTGGTCATTTGTTATAGCAGCAATAGCCAACTAATATAGTCACAATCGAATAATGTCAGATAGTAGATGAGAAGTTCCGAATTTCATTTAGGATTCAAAACTATCTATTCATTTGGACTAGATCCTCAAGCAATATTTAGTTCTTACACAAACATATCTCAACTTTTAAAAGATGCTATTTTCTTCATTTCTTTTCTCCACAGGGAAGTATTGAACCCTAATTGCATTCTGCAGTTGGGTAAATATGGAACAAGAGGTTTTCACAAAATCCAAGGCACATGTATGTAGATAACTGACAGAAAGGGACCCTTAGGTTTCACATGGGTCACAGTATGAAAATTTAACTCCCTCATTTTGCTGGTTTTGAAAATGAGCAAATATCTCTCTTATTTTTTAATCCCTGGGTTCTGAAATTAGAGAGTCAGCCTTCAGAAGTGGTTAGTACGTTAGTCAAATTAATATCCCCAAGAACTTTAAGATCTTTATTGGCAGAAAATTAAGGCATGAAACTTCTCTGAGGTTCAGCTTTCACAAGAGAAAAGAGAATAAAGATGACTTTTACCTGAGTTGCTCAGGTTAAGCTACTCTTTTCCAAGGCACATTTCAATGGCTTTTGGGGGGCAAGTAGGCATTTCATGTGACATGATTTCTCATTTCAAAAGGTTTTGGGGTGGGAAAAAATCCATATAATAAAAGCCCAGCAACCCTTACGGTGACACAACCGGTTACTATGACGCACACTGACCACCAGGGGGCAGACGCTCAATGCAGGAGCTGCCCCTTTGTCATCAGTGCGCTCCCACAGCGGGAGCGCCACTCAGCCAGAAGCCAGGCTCATGGCTGGCGAGCGCAGTGGCGGTGGCGGGAGCCTCTCCCACCTCTGTGGCAGCTCTAAGGAGCAGCCAGCCAAGTGGTAAGGAGTGAGCAGGCAGGCGGTTAGGAGTGAGCAGGTGGGTGGTTAGGAGCAAGGGGTCCTGGATTGCGAGAGAGTGCAGGCCGGGCTGAGGGACCCCTTTCCCCACACGAATTTCGTGCATTGGGCCTCTAGTATACATATGAAGCATTGTAGTCATGTCCTAACATAACAACCCATCTGGTGTCTAACTGAAAAACACAAGCCTAATTAAGATTTGCATGGGAGCATGTTTTTTAAGTTTTCTCCCTATTGAAGTTTCTGTGCAAGCCAACTGTGGATTTGCTGCAATTAATCCCAGGCCCTCAATGGTGCATAGTTGGGGAAATAAAAATAAGCTGGAATTGATGGGGTTCAGGATCAGAGGAAAGATCCAGCTATAGCATTGGCCTCTCAGGAAGAAGACGAGCCTGCAAAGATAATGAATTGGGAACATGGGAAGTTTGGGCATCACCCAGGATAGCATTACTATTCAAATAGTCTAACTGGTAAATGATGTCTCTGGGTGGAGAGAATATTCCTTAGCACCTGGATAATCACAGTGCCTTCTAAGAAGGGGTGGAGTTCATGTGGATTCAAGCAGAGCAGCTTCAAGCTGGGGTAGCAGGGATGCGGGTGTGTGTAAAAACAGCATGCATCTCCGCAGGGAGAAAGGGTTAAGCAGATGGTCATGGTGTTGAACTAGGGGCCTGGGTTCATGGAAGCTCCAAACCAAGAAGAAAAGTTCATGAAGCAGCACAAAAGCTCCTTGCTGTATGCACACACAAAAAAGTCCTCAAGAAAAACTGCAACTCCTTGAGCAACAACCATCAAGCATAAGAACTGAATTCTAACTCTCATGCCTGCTGGGAGTGGGACCCTAGATAAACTTCTCAGCATGTTTGGATTGGCTAAGGAACTGGCTCTTGTTGGACCTTCCTGTTGAAAATCATCAGTCCTTAGAGCTGGGCAAAGCTGGGGGCAGGGTGGGACTGGCATGTCCAGCCTCGCTAGCTTTATCCAAGTGAAGAATTATTATTATTACTAGAGGCCTGGTGCATGAAAATTCATGTGCTGGAGGGGGGGGGGTCCCTCAGCCCAGCCTGCCCTCTCTCACTGTCCGGGAGCCCTCAGGGGCAGGAGGTGACCTGGTGATCAGGAGAAGGCGATGCCCCATCACACCTCTGCTGCTGCCACTGCCAGCAGTGCAAGCCTCAGCCGGCTCTGGTTACCTGAGCCTTGGGTGGCCCTGGGCAGCTCAGCAGCTGCCATCCAAGGCTTGCCTGTGCCTTGGGCTGACCCTGCACGGGGGGTTGAAGGGACTGGGGAACTCTGGAGGCAGGCACACGGAGCGGCCGGGCGCCTGCAGCCCCGGTAGGGCTGAGGGGACTGGGCGCCGCCAACCTGTGGCCATGGGAGTCGCCATCTTTGAGGGCAGGGCAGTCAATTAGCATATTCCCTCCTTATTGGCTGTGGGTGCAGCCATCTTTGCGATGGCATGAGGGTCAATTAGCATATTCCCTCTTTATTAGATAGGATTAATTTTAGTAAGAAGCTATAAGAATTTGAGTTTCACATCCTTTCTCCAATCTTAAAGTTGCTAACTTCCCATGGGATGTATGTTTCACTTTGCAACTCAACTAAGGGAGCCTAAAATTTAAAATGGAAAAAATTGAAACAAGTCACTGCAACATTTAATCCCCAAGTTTGGCCCTGCATTTACTTAGCCCCAAAGCAGTGTCAGGCAGCTAAAAAAAGAGACAGATCTGCAGAGATGGGAGCAAGGGAGAGAGGAAATAAAGTGAACTCTCTGAACCAAATCAGAGCAAATGAGTCCAAGCGCAGGATAAGAAAGGTCCAACAAAGAGGGCGACCATTGTTGTTCAGGGCTCTCTGAAGACGCCTAAAGAAAACCCAGCACCACACAGGACACCAGTGTATCAGTGAACGAGGCCATTAACTATCCCAGCTCCTCTGGGACATCAAGCAGCAGAGTTCCCCACAAAGAGCACTCGCTTCCGCAGACAGGGAGGCAGGAGCGCACGCAATCAACGCTTGACGTTATTAGGGCAGAGAGAAGAGGCTTTGACCCACAGGACAGGCCTTTTAGGTTTCCGTCCTGATATATTCCTAAACACAAGGTGGCTAATTAAACATTTTAAATTATGGAGGTGGAATGCACTGGAGCAGAAGAAGTCTGCACGAGGATTTCCCCGGGAGTCCCATTCCGTGCAGGCTCATGGAAGGAAGCGGGGTGGAAGAACATTTGCACAGAGCCTGGGCTTCATACCTGGTATGGCCAATTAGCTGCTTTCTTGTTAACCTCTGATTGCTGCTGTTTCTTACATTCTCTTTTCTGTTCCTTCTTACCACCTCTTAATACAGCCCTGACTTGCCAGGCATTGGGAGTGGGGTAGGAAATGGAGGAGGTGGCTGCAGAGAAGACTTGGTGTCAGACTACAGCCCACCTGGGCAAACGCTGACCTTGAACTTCAATGATAGACAGGGCCCGTGTCTCATGCAAAATTGGCCACTGAATTATTAGGTGGCAGGCCAAATAATAGCTCCTGACTTTTTTCATGTTCCCTATTAGCTTAACTTACACTAGCCTGCCTGTCAGACTAAAAATGGTATGGAGCTCTGTGAGTAAAAATGGCAGTTATGAAAACCCACGTGGCCATTGTCTCAGGTGGGGTCTCTAGGAAACAGAATCTGAGATGGAAGTTGAATGCAGATGATTTGTTGAGTGCTGACTGGAGGAGTGAAGGAGGCAGGATTGGGTAGTGGAAGAAGTTCAACTACGTATAGTGATTTTAAAAATGCCTTAGCTAATCCCACAGGGAGCATTGAGGCTGGGTGGCCCTTCAGGGTTGTCCCGAATTGGAGTGAGCAGGCCAGACCTTTATACTTCCGTGTTGGCATTTAATGGTTGCTGATTTAGGATATAGCCTGCACCCTGGAGAATGGTTCCCATCCTCTGTGTATCCTCCCCTCCAGCTGGCCCTCTTCCTCAGACCTCCTTGTTCTCAATTTTCTTTTCTCTCTTTTTTAATCCTCACCCAAGGATATTTTTCCATTGATTTTTAGGGAGAGTGGAAGAGAGAGAAAAAAACCGAGAGAAATAGCAATGTGAGAAAAACACATCGATTGGTTGCCTCCTGCATGAGCCCTGAACTGAGCCCAGGCTGGGAGGAGCCTGCAACCAAGGTACTTGCCCTTGACCAGAATTGAACCCAGGACCCTTTGGTCTGCAGGCCAACGCTCTAACCACTGAGCAAAACCGGCTAGGGCTCAATTTTCTTATCCTTCTCTTTCCAGACCCCTGACCAACCTGCCAAACTTCTGTCACTAGACAGTCCATGAGTCCATAGATATTCTAACCTCAGACGCGTCTCTTTCTACCTATCAAAGTAGACAGGCAGGGGAATCATCCAAAGCTCTGCCCACAGTGAGGGTGTCCAGCTTATACCTACCTACTGAGCATATGCATCATGAACCAAACTTGACCTCTTCTCTACATTGCTAGGTGGTCAGGTAGCTGAGGGAGAGGTACCAGTGTATCAGGGGATAAAATGCAGATCTGGGCCACTTGTGCCTTATGGACTTGTTGGGACTGACATGTGCAAAGTTCTAGATCTCTCCAACAGCCTCCAAACCTGGCTGCCAGCTGCATGGAAGCTGAACTTACTAACTCAGGCATAGTGGGTTTACAGTGTATGGAAGGTGCTGGGAGCACAGAAAAACTGAAGAACTAGAGTTCTGACAGACATGCACATGTGTACATGCCTTGTAACATATGTGTACATTTCAGTTTACAAAAGGAGCTATGACCTCCCTGTCACCTCTTTGGCAGTAGGTCAGGCCATTTCCAACTTCTGGTGCATAGACACTCTCATCAGGAGGACGGCTGTCCTGTGTGGTGGGGACAGGCCTTTAGATGAGGGCAAAGCTATCAGGTAGCTACAGCATTACTAAAACATAAGCATATGACCCTAAACAAGAAAGATGTTTATTGCTGATTACACCTGCACACCTGCAGCTAGCATTACTTCATACCCCACATCCCAAGGAGGGACAGTCAATCATCTCCCTACACTATGGAGTCAGCCGCACCCTGATCGTGCTTTAGCAAGTGCAATTAGGGGGTAGAGGAATGTTAGGTTCCACGTGTTAAAATGTGTACTTACTGCTAGTAAAGCATTTCTTGAGCCAAAACAAAGTGTCTAAGGACCCCCTGAGCATGTGATGGACTTTCATCTGTAAGTAAGTTAGGCCCATGGTAATGGAACCTAGCCAGGGTTTCAAGCAACCTAAGCTGAAGAGAAATTAAAGCCACCCCTGTACAATAGGTCCAGTCTGGGCACAGGAAGCCACAGCTGGCTGGCTGATCGGGGCTTCTTAGGAATGGGTGTTGGTTGAATTGAGTTCTCCCAGGAACTCAAGCTTCCATTGAGTTCCAGGTTCTCCCTGTCGGTTCCAAACTGGCCAGCACAGGGTTTCCCCCCTGAGCAGTGAGGCCTGGCTTGCTGCAGAAGATGGCAGTCCAGACACCGGGAAGCAGTGGACTGTCCCCCCTAAGGCAGGCTGAATGCGGCTGCTGGAGTCACTGTCAGTGCCATAGTGTGGAGGCAAAGATCTTCACATCGTTCTAGATCTGCTTCTTGCAGTAGTCTCAGTTCACTGAAACTCCTCTTTCTGTTTTCATGTCAGTTCTACTCAAGTCTGCACATCCATTTCTAGTTGGGAGACGGTGGTCTTTCCTTCTCCTGAAATAGCTCAACGTGCAACTGGCTGCACAGGCCAGTCAGTTCTTTGTGACTGTGGGCAATGCTTTTGATGGGCCTTTCCTCTTTGGCAATCATCCTATCCAGGATGTCCTAGATGTGCTTCATTACGATCTCCATTCTTTGGAACCGCTGGCCTACAGGAATCCCAATTTCCATATTTTCAGAAGGAGAGTCAGGGATTTCTAGAGACATAGTGTGGATTCCTCCACGAGCACCTCCCTTCTCCTCAAGGTGGGTGGTCCCAGCCGCTGGACCTCGAGGTCTAGGGCCTACTACTCAGAACCGCACAGCAGCCAGCCACTGGCACGAACAGTTTGCACTGGATTGCCGCTTGGCCACCCGTTCTGTTACAGAAAACTGGAGAAGAACCAAGCAACACTTAGAGAGATGGAGTTACATTTATTACGTGCGGGCCCAGAGGAAAATGTCTCTCAAATTCTGGACCCCAACATAGAGGAACTTTCCCTATTTATATTTTTACCTTCTTTGTCTCCAAAATATGGGGTGTTTCCAGCCCCCTTTGCAAGTTCTTAAAGAGCCCCTATGTGCTGGGGCCTCGAGACCTCAACCAAAGGCCTGGCCTGGTGCCAGCACTGATAACTTCATCCGGGGAAGGTCTAATGGCCTCTCTAAAGTGGGAGTAGTCTTATTTTCCTTATTATTTAAGCAAGAAAGCATTTACAGAAGCCAAATAGCAGGGTTAAAATTTCAAACAGCAATTTTTATATAAGATGGATGCTTCGGTTCCATACCTCTCTTTTGTCCAATTTTATTTTCTGCCCTCAGTGATCCAGCATGCTCAGGATCCAGTCCTGGCTCTTGCCAGTCCAGGTTAGGTATAGTCATTTCCTCTTTTAGCAGTCTCCAGCTAAATTATGCTGTGATTCAACCCTCAGCGTTTGTCTATTGGCCAGGAGGGGAGCCAGGAGTGGATTTGGGGAAGAAGGAGTGTGTTGTCTTGCAAAGCAGAGATCTCTGCACACATTAAGCAAGGGAGGACCACTAGCCTGAACTGGGAGGAGTGGTCACACCTGTGGGTCCAGAGGGTTAAGAAGAATCAGGAGATCATGTTTTTCTAGCACATCAATCCACATGTACCTATCCCATGTCTCAAGGTCCCACTCCCGGCTGAGGCACAGCAACCTGTCAGGAGCTGAGAACCCAATCTTCTCCAGAGCTCTGCTACTTCTAGGAAGCTGTTCCTGGCTCTTCTGCCCTCCGACTGCAGATGAGTGTCTTTGTAGGAAGGCTCTCTGGATTTTTCACATAGCCTTTAGTTTGTGATCACTCTCAGTACCAACTGTTGCAGGTCTGGCTCCCAGGGAATCTGAGACAGATTTGTCCACAGAAAGCTTATTAGGAAGTGTTCTCAGGATCAACCCTTGAGGGGGAGGTAAAGGAAGCAGAATTGGGCAGAGGAAGATGAATGGTAAAGTGGTCACCACAAAGGTTCAGCTGATCCCTTGGGAAGCTCTGGATCTGGATGGCCTTGCAGATGGTTCCCAAATTAGGATGAAGGCCATGGCTGGTGTTGCTAAGTGATTAGAATATCAGCATGTGCACCAATGGGTCATGAGTTCAATTCCCAGTCAAGGGCATATACCCAGGTTGAGTTTTGATCCCCCCTCCCTCCATTCCACTTTCTCTAAAAATCAATGGAAAAAATATCCTTGGGTCAGGATTAACAACAACAGCAAAAGGATGAGGGGGCCAGGCTTTCACCCTGTATCAGTCACTCAGTAAGGGCTGTCCCTATGAAGGAAGCAAGACTGTGAGCTAGGTGCTGGCTCTCTTCAGCTAGAGCAAGGCCCATCAAAGCTCCTAGCTGAGAGAGGTCAGCCTCTGGCACGGGGTGGGGGAAAGGGCATGAGTGACTGAGTCCTCCAGGGAGGTCTGAACAGAGAATTCTGACATCCACTATACCAACCTACCTACTCATACCTATGGAGTTTCAAAAACCTTAACTGTGCAATAAGCAATTACTTTCCAATCTTTGGGTAAAACTTTGTGGTGAAATATGCCTTTGTAAACCTCAATTTACACAGCATATTTGGTTTACTAGGGGTTCCAAGTTTCAAAACAAACCAATCTATACTAATAATAGCCTAGGGTCATCACGACCAGACGGGATGACCGAACACCAGAAGTCAGTGCTGGGTTGCCGTGGCGACCCAGCACTGACTGCAGCTGGTGCTGGGGCAGCGACCCAGCACTGACTGCTGAGGTAACTGCGGATTAGGCCTGGAGAGAGGCCTGCAGAGAGAGAGGCAGGGTCTGATCTGCAGCCTCAATGGCAGCTGTTGATCAGCCGTTGCTTCTCTCTTTCTCTCTGGGCTTCACCAGCAGCTGCACCTCTGTTTCTCTCTGGGCCTCCGTGGGGCTGCTGATCAGCCCTGCCTCTTTGATCAGGCCTAGAGATAGGTCTGGAGATGCTGACTAGCATAGAAACCGACCAATCAGAACCTAATCTGGGTGAACTACGGAGGCAGAACCTAAGGTGGGGGCTGAGGAGGTGTTTTAAGGGCAACAGCTGTTTGGTTTAAGGTGGAAGAAAGCAGATTAATTTTTTAATGACTGCTTTGACAGTATAGTGCATATGCCTGGCTATCAGTTCAGATATAGGGATTATGTGTTTTTCTCTGCCAAGAGCATTTCCTCCTGCTGAAAAAAGCCTTTCACCCCCTTTAAGCAATCCTATCCTATCTAATAAAGAGGGAATATGCTTATTGACCCTCATGCTGTTGCAAAGATGGTGGTGCCCACAGCCAATAGGAGGGAATATGCTAATTGACTGCCATACCTTCAAAGATGGCGGTGCCCACAGCCACAAGATGGCGGCACCCAGAGTCCTCACCCCCACCAGGGCAGCAGGCACACAGCAAGGCCAGGCCCGCCTGCCTCCGGAGTCCCCCAGTCCCCTCAGCCCCCCAGCTGCCCAGAGCCAGCCTGAGGCACAGGCAAGCTTTGGATGGCAGCTGCCCAGCCGATGCCCAAGATGCAGTCAAGCCTCAGATGGCAGCTTCCCAGCTGCCCAGAGCCACCCAAGGTAACCAGGGCTGGGCCAAGGCTTGCGCTGCCGGCAGTGGCAGCAGCAGAGGTGTGATGGGGCATTGTCTTCCCCTGATCGCTGGGTCACCTCCCACCCCTGAGGGCTCCTGGACTGTGAGAGGAGGGCAAGCCGGGCTGAGGGACCCCCCCCCCTCCAGTGCATGAACTTTCATGCACTGGGTCTCTAGTCCTATATAATCTATCTATACTAATAAAAGAGTAATATGCTAATTAGACTGGGAGACCTTCCGGACAAAGCCATGGTGGTGGGGTCAAGGCAGAGGTGGTTAGGGGCAATCAGGCTGGCGGGGGGGGGGGCAGTTGGGGGCAAGCAGGCCAGCAGTGGGGGAAGTTGGCGGCGAACAGGCCAGCAGAGGGGCAGGCAGAGTGGTTAGGGGTGATCAGGCAGGCAGGCAGGTGAGCAGTTAGGAGCCAGCGGTCCTGGATTGCGAGAGGGATGTCCAACTGCTGGTTTCGGCCCAATTCACACAGGCCAGGCCAAGGGACCCACCTGTTCACAAATCTGTGCACCAGGCCTCTAGTATGCATATAAGATCATTGGTTAATCTCTTCCTGCCCTCCTCCTCCTTTCTCTCTGAGATTCATCAGCCTGTTCCATGTTTCCATGACTGTGCATTGAGCATCTGCCCCCAGTGGTCAGTGCCCGTCATAGCTATCATTCGAACAGTCGAGTGGTTGGATGGTCACTTAGGCATATATATATATATATATATATATATATCACTTATATATATATATATATTTGTTGTTGTTTATTTTCTTTTGTTTTGTTTTGTTTTTCTTTGTTTTTGTTTTTCTTTTTGACATAGACAACCAAAAGAGTCCATTAGGCATTTGGAATAGACAGCTCCTCTGATGGTTCTGAAAATGGTCCTAGAATTTCCACCCTCTTGTTTATCCTCCCTTTCTCTGCTGCTTGGCACTAAAAGCTACACCAAATCTCTAAGCAACTCAAATGTTAACAGCCTCATGGCATCGCTGTGTTCTCTGGGCTACGCTGAACCATGCCTTGTGGTCCTGAGCGACCCAGGGCCATCCATTATTTTCACTGGGTCTTCAGACAGCACACCGACTGCCCACGGTGCAAAGAAGCAATGAAACAAGTACAGCCCATTTCCTAGCAAGGAAAAGCAGTGGAACTCTGTGCACTGAAGACAAATTGGCCATAAACTCCACAAGGCACGGAGGTTATTTCAGTTACTAAATGATTAAAGTCTCTAATCTCTGGAGTGGTGATAAAGAACACCGGAGGAAGGGGCTGGGTTTTTGATGCATCGGGGAAGTGGGGGGGGGGGGGGGGAGTGGGGAGGGGGAAGGTGCAAAACATCTCTCTTGAGGTCATACCAGAGGAAGCCCACCCCATAAAAGAACCACAGGTAAGTAAGACAGCATTAATAAATCAATGACAGGAAAATGAAAACGGAAGCAGATGAATCAGCTAGTCAGTGGATCAGGTTGTAGATGAAAACAGCACATCTGTTGCTACCGTTGGTACATTAACAAATAAGGCTGCTGGAGGAGGCGGTCTTTTCATACTAATACTTGGAATAATGAAGCTTCAAGAGCGATTAAGCATAAATCAATTGTTAAATGTATCTTGCACCTCCCCAAACACCAGGAGGCATATTTTCTCCCTGCTTTAATTCTTTTTGGCAGGCAACAGGAGGTGCAGGGATAAAAAAAACGCTGTCTCATTTTGGCTCTGCGGTGAGGTAGAGGTAAGCAGCTCATTTAGTGTTTAGCCTCACGCTTTGATTCTTACCAGCTGAAGGCACTGAGCTGTGCTTAATCGATATGTTAAATCCAAGCCCATGCATTTCAGCTCCAGCAATATCCACCAGCCTCCTGATCCAGCACAGCTCCGTGCTAGCTCCCTTTCCATGTCATGTAGATATTGATTTACATTTCATTTTGTTTTTTATTGAAGACTTAGCAACATTAACAATCAAGGCAGCGAAGCCTTTTTCTCTTCCAAAGTATTTCTCCTTTATATGCAATGAAAAACAGTTGCTTCTTTCCTAATGGCAAAGTGGCCAAGTTTTAGGACATTAATGATAGACATGGATTTGGTGAACTGTACATCCATGTCCATAGGGGGAGAGATGTACTCTCCACATGATAACCTCTGATTTAGAGATGTTGGGACAATCAGGTGAAGCAGAAGGAGATGGCTCAGGTTGGGAAAGGGGAAAAGACATAGGACAACACAATTAGGAAAAGAAATGAAATTTACATACTAAATTTCTGTAAAAAGCAGAAAATCCTGCAAGCTGGCTAATAAATGAGTTCTTGCTGAGTAAAGCAAATGGGAAGGGCATAGGATGAAAAAGGACAAAGAAAAGTAAGAAATAAGATGGTCTGGCTGGAGTGGCTCAGTTGAGCATCATCCCACACACCGAAAGGTTGCCGGTTCGCTTCCTGATTAGGGCACATAGCTGGGTTGCGGGGTTCGATCCCCAGTTGGGGTATATACAGAAGGCAAATGATTGATGTTTGTATCTCTCTCTCTTTTTCTCTCTCTCTCCCTCTCTCTGTCTCCCTCTGTCCTTCCCTTTCTCTAACATGTCCTCAGGCAAGGATTAAAAATAAATAAGTAAATAAAATTAAAGAACATTAAAGATTTAAAAAGAAAAGAAAAGAAATAAGATAAACAGAAATTATTGAAGGAAACCCCAGGAATATTCTAAGAGTGATTATATTATTGGCTGAACAACTTTGTGAATGTACTAGATGCCTCTGAATTGTACACTCTAAATGGGTGACTTGTACACCATAAATGGTATGTTAATTATATTTCCGCAAAGTTTTTACTTAAAAAAGAAAAAGAAAAACTCCCTTATAGGATGAAGGGGGGAAAGTGAGGATGGGAAGTGTAGTCTCCAACCACACTGCCTTATTCCTAGCTCTGTTACAAAAAGGAAGAAGTCAGGATGGATACATAATGACTAGACTCTGCCACCAATCCCACCCCCACCATGCTGTGCTCTCTGACGGCCTTCATATGCAGCACAGGGCAGAAGTCCCCCAGGACATCCTGCCTCAGGATTGGGGGCCTCTGCCCACCTGTTAGCAGATAGAACCATTTCCCAGTAGACCTTGCTCCACTCGACTGCAACTCATCCACCACTGAGATGACCTACTTTTCCAAGATGGAATTATTTTTATTCAAAATGGAAAGGACATGGCCAAATCTAGTGAGACATCTCCTTTAGCCTACACCCAACAACCTGGCCATTGAATTCTGTGCACTGAAGGCAAGGTAGAGTCTGTCTGGCACTTTGGGTTTAATACTTCTTTGATAGAAAAATTACTCCAAGTTTCTGAGGGCTTCAGCATGCCCTATGGATAACTGTCTGGTGTCAAACTCTGCATTTCTCATCATCCCTCACCCCTCATCTTCAGTGAGCTTCCACCTGAAGGTGAGTTCTCGAGTATTTTTAGTATCCCATGGGGGTCGGGAGGGCCTCCAGCTTAATCACCATCACATTACACCTAGGACATGAGCATGAGGGTTCTTATTTCAGGAAGACCTGAAGTCCCTTCTTTCAATGATAGATCCTCTGTAATCCTTGCTATACATGGAAAAGGAAATTTAGTAAGTATCATATAATGCTGGTTAATTTATTGATTCATCCTCAGCATAGAACTGATGAAAATTTAGTTTAAAACTAGTGCTGGAGGTCTACAGTAACGGATAGTTTGGGGTGTCACCACGGTACCTCAGCTTTCCCATTTGTTAAATGAAGATGTTATTTTTGATGTGCCTGAGCATCTTCAGATAAATGTAACACATCGGGAAAATGGATGCAGCATCTGAGTGTCTGACAGTGGCCGGAGTTGGCAAAAATGCAGCATCTCCTCCTCAGCAGTCCTCTCTACAACACAGGAGAAGTTGTTCTTCAGCAAGGTCAGGGGAAACTAAGAGGGAGACTCAACAGACATCCTTTTCCTTCCTTCCTTTCTCTCTCTTCTTGCTTGAGCAAAGTTAAAATTAAGTGTCCTTGCTGAGTAGGTTTTCCCATAGTATTAGCTAATGTGGTCAGTAATGGGGATACATTTGTCCATGATAAGACTCACGATTTCAAGAAGCAGCTGAGTTCAAACTAAAATAAGTCTGATAGAGCCCTAACTGGTTTGTCTCAGTGGATAGAGCTTCGGCCTGCAGACTGAAGAGTCCTGGGTTCCATTCCTGTCACGGACATATGCCCAGGTTGTGGCCTCAATCCCCAGGAGGCAGCCAATCAATGATTCTCTCTCATCATTGATGTTTCTATGTCTCTCTCCCTCTCCCTTCCTCTCTGAAATCAATAAAATATATTACAAATAAAATAAGTATGCTATATAAAGGTCTTTAGTGATCTTTAACCCAGACCATACTTAGACTCCTGGAGTATGGAAAAATCAGAACAATTCAATAAACTCACATTATGGTGTAAGTCCATTCCCATCCCATATTTCAGCAGATCATATCCCTGGGTGAGCTCTTCTTTGCTCTGCTTCTTGAATTCTTTATTGTACTACTGACCTCTGTGCTCATTAGCAGCTATTAGCACATTACGGTGGCATTTGTGAAGCTCCAAAGGGTCTCCACTTGTCCCATATTTACTCCTTCATTCCTGAGGCTGATGCTCAGGTTTCTTTCATGCTGGTCCTCTTTCCAGCACACTCGGTGTTTTGGAAACAACACCGTCAAGGCCAGCATCAAAGGTGTACACCGTGCGCAGTCACACAGGGCCCTGTGCTGGGAGGACCCCACACTTAGAAAAGCCCCACACTTGGTTTAATGTTTTGCTGTCATCATCTTGAAATTCTTAATTTTTGAACATGGGCCACATTTTCGTTTTGCACTTGGTCCTGCAAATTACGCAGTGGGACTGAACACAATGCTTGGGGTTTCCAACTTTAGCTCTCGTCCGTATTAGCTTTGTGACTTTGGACAAGTTTCTCAACCTCTCTCAACTTTATTTTCCTCAATTGTTAAATACAGAAAGAACAACACCTGTTCCACAGAATTGCTATAAGAATTACATGGGATAGAATACCTATCAGTGCCTGGGACATAGTTCTAATAACTAACACTCATTAATTGCTTATTCTGTGCCAGAAACTGGGCCAAGCAATTTATAGAGATTAGCTCATTTATTCCTCGCAGCCATGCTGATGACCAGCCAGCATGCCCTGGTTTGCACTTATAAGTGTTTTATAGCCAGTGTCTGTTCCCACTGGTCCAGCCTTTATTCTGTTTGGTCAGTGTCTGTGATCACCGTGGTTATCACCACTGTTCTCAATGCTCTATGTGGTCTGTAGTGTTTTATAAATGAGAGAACTGAGGCACAGACATTGAGTAACATGCCCAAGTCCACAGAGCTTATAAGTAGACCCTTAACTATAAATGTCATAACCTCTAGTAAAGAGCAGAGACTCTAGTAGAAGTGAGGACTTTTAACTTGAAGCTTAATGTTCTTTCCTATGGCCCCCAATTCCTCTACCCTCAAGGGCTTAATTATCAAGTGAAGGTGACAAGGCACATAAGAACTTGGCTACTGCACCAGGCCATGTGCTCCTAGCAGCCCAAACTCACCTGTAAACACATGTACTCTAAGCGACTTGCAGTTGCCCTTCCGACTTACCTTTCCAGGTCTCCAAGCCTTTTAAAAATATATATATGTTTTTATTGATTTCAGAGAGGAATGGAGTGAGAGAAATAGAAACATCAATGATGAGAGAAACTCATTGATCGGCTGCCTCCTGCATGCCTCCTATTGGGGATCAAGCCTACAACCAGGCATGTGCCCTTTACTAGAATCAAACCCGGGGCACTTCAGTCCACAGGCTGACACTCTATCCACTGAGCAAACTGGCTAGGCAGGTCTGCAAACCTTTGGTTAAGTTTTCCCCTCGTCTGAAGGCTCTTCTCTACTTTTCAGTCCTCAACACTTTCTACCTAATTCCTCATTTTCCTTCAAGACTCAATGAGGTGCTCCATCCCTCCTCTGAGAAGCTTAGTGTTCTGTGCATAGCTCTATCATAGCACTTCCCACATAACTGCTAATTGCTGCTTTTCTTATCTGACTTCCTTCAGGCCTGAAAGATCTCTTTTTTTTCCTTTTTACTTAATTTTTGATTTTTCAATTACAGATGACATACAATATTATAATAGTTTCAGGTGAACAACCCAGTAATTAAACATTAAGTAACTTACTAAGTGATCATCCTGATAAATCTCATACCTGTCTGACACCATGCATAGTTATTACAATATTATTGACTATATTCCCTACGCTGTACTTTACATCCCCATGACTATTCTGTAACTACCAATTTGTACTTCTTGATCCCTTTTTCACCCTAGCTGGGCACTCCAGGTGCAACCCCTATTTGAGCTGTGTACATCCTCCTCTTGTAGTTGAGCCTTGATTGCTGTAGGCATGCCAATGGGAGGAGTTTACCCCCAGGCTAATTGACAGCAAGGACTGGCCACAACCACTGGGGAGGCTCAGCTATGCAGGGTCCCACACCATGGAGAAAGACTTACTTTAGCAGGGCTCTGGTGCCTGCTGAGTCTGCCCCCTTGAGTGTGTCACTTGTGGAAGTGGTTGGATGGTGCTTTGACGTGATCTGAAGCTGTCCACCAGGTGTGTTGGCTCTGGGGCCTCCCAGGAGGTACAGGCCAAGGTCAGCCACCACCTGTGTTCAGTTCTGAGTTGAGCACATCTCCTATGTGAAAGGAACTAGGTTAAGCACTGGAAAGAGATCATGATGACTAAGTATTCAAGTGGGTAAAACAAGCATTGAAACACAGCACCAGCATACAAGGCAGAATGAGATACATGTAGAGGGGAGGTACCAACCAACTAGGGTCAGGGGTACACGGAGGAAGAAGGGTAAATTCTGGGAGTGAGTCAGGAAAGACTTTCTGCAAAAGGAGGCCTTGAGAGGTAAGGAGGATTTGGGCTGGAGAATAACAGGAGAAAGGCTCTCTAGCATGAGAGGTCAGCAGAGAGCAGTCCCTAATTTAGACTTTTATTACTTGACTTATAAATGTTTTATTGAATCAACTTTCTGTCTTCCTGTTTATCTCCCCAAAACATGACTTGGAGCATATTATGTACACTTCTACTTAAAACTCACCCATAGTGCCCCATGTCCCATTGCTGGTTGCATGAATTCCAAACTTTTCATTGGACATTTAAGATTTTTCTCACCCAACCCATCCCTCCTGCTTTGAGCTGACTGATCTCCAACATCAGATGTCACTAAATGAAAGACTATGGACCAAATATACATCCACAGTGTTGTTTAAATGTTTGAATTAATTTTCTACATTTTATAGTCAAGATACTTATTCTCCAATAAGAAGAACCAAGGTTTCTTAGAGAAATGGTTGATGAGACTGGAACATCATGTAGTACTAGAAAATAACGGAGTGCTCAAAAAAGATGGGCATGTCAAAAGGACATAGGAGCCAACCTGGAGAAACTCTCCATGGAGGAATTTGAACAGTTAGAACAACAAAATAATAACAATAGTATTAGATTATAACCCACAAAATGAATATCCATTAGTTCATACTAACATAATCAATATATATGAAAGCCTAAGCAACCGTTATGACTAGTCAACCAGTCACTATGACGAAGCACTGACCACCAAGGGGGCAGACGCTCAATGCAGGAGCTGCCCTCTGGTGGTCAGTGCACTCCCACAGCCAACCTCCCATGGCCTGCCAACCTACTGTGGTCCTTCCCACCCTGGCCTGCCTGCCGGCCCCAATCAGCCCCAATCGCCAACCAGGCCGAGGGAGCCCACCCATGCACAAAATCATGCACTGGGCCTCTAGTAATTGAATAAGTAAGTAAATGGAGGGGAGGCAGAGAGGGCCAGCTTTTCCTTACAGAAGAATTCTAATACAAATAAAATGAAAGAAGGACAAACAAAATCATCTTTAGGCAACATCACAATAATAATTGCTGTAGGCAAGATTAACTGATGGATGGTAAAAATCAGTGGACAAAAGTTTGAGAAGAAATAGGTTATTTTGGTAGCCTCAAAATATCTCTCCAAATATTTATCGTTTACAGAGGTATAAATGACAACTTTACAGTGAAAAACACAACAGATACCACCTTAACCAAGTGGTCACAGTAGGCATCAACAGTAAATAAGATGTATTGACATCATGATATGATGCCCTGAGAAGAATACAACATCGCTTCCATGCTGTTTTAGCCAAAAATGCATAATCTCAACTGAATCATGCGAAAACATCAAACACAAATGGAGAGATACTCTACAAAATAACTGACCAGTTTTCACCCAAACTGTCAAGATCATAAAAGACAAGGAAAGACTGAGGAACTGCCACAGATTAGAGGAGACCAAAGAAACAATCACTAAAAGAAATGTGGGGTCCTGGAACAGAAAAGGACATTAGGAGAAAAAACAAAAAGGTGAAATTTGAATAAACAATAGAGTTTAATTCTCTTATAGCAATGTTAATTTTGTAGTTTTTATCACTCTAGGATGGATACACACACACACACACACACACACACACACACACACACACACAAACACACAACTTGGATTTCTATGTTATCTGGGAAATTGAAAGGTCTACGTATGACCATTTGACATGGAGCAGCAGTGGGGCATGTGTTTTCCAGTTTGCCACAGTTCCTTCCTCTCCCTATTGTGCTATATGGGGCCATGTTTTATTTATTTATTGTGCTATAAACCTGGTTCCAAGAAGCTTTGAGTTTTTAATGCATTGCTCAATAAAAAGCCCAAGTTTCTGGCCAAATAGTCTACCTGCTGTTCTCTAAACAAGTTTTGTCTTAATCGTTGCCATATTCCCACTTTTGCTCAAGCTGTTCCTTCTGTCTGAACTGATTTCCTGGCTCTATTCCCCAACCCTATTTATTTCAATCTTCCCCATTCTTTAAGAGCTAGCATGGAGATCACTTCCTCCATGAAGGTTCTGTCCTTCTTTTGAGTTCATCTCTCTCTTTTGAACAAACAGACCACTGGATATTTCTTAGAAAATAGCACCATTTTTTTTTTTTTTTTTGCATCAGTCACTTCTTGAACAATAGCTATGTCTCAGGCATATTTTTTCTTAAGTGCTGAGGACACCCAGATGAGCAATATGTCAACTTCAATCTTCAAAGATCTTTCAGGCCTGGGCCTCTGGTCAAAATGGCAGCATCGGTAAATGTGGTACTCGCATTCTCCCATAACCACATCAAAATCACAACTAAACTACAGAACAGCCATCATTTAGAACCACCTGAAATCTAGCTGAACGGAAGTCCTATAACTAAAGATATAAAGAAGAAACCACATTGAGGCTGGTAGGAGGGGAGAAGACTCTGAACAAGCTGGTCCCACACCCACATGTGGCAGCTAAAAATTGGGAGGGATATCTCGGCTGTAGAGGTGCCCCCTAAGGAGCATGTGTTCCAGCTCCACACCAGGCCCCCTTAGCCCAGGGTTCTGGTGCCAGGAAGAGAAATCCTCATAACTTCTGGTGAAACCAGCAGGTATTGAGGTTAAGACTGAGGGCTGCTGAAGTCCTAGGCAGTTCTTCTTAAAAGGCCTGCACATGGACTTACTCGAACTCTCTCACTCACTCTGAGCTCCAGGACTGGGGCAGCAGCTCAAAAGGTAGCAGGGACATAGAGGGAGGAACTGAATTGTCTGGCATCAGGGCAAGAGTTCGAGAGACAGCTTTGTTCCAGACAGAAGTGCTGGCAGAGGCCACTGTTCCTTTTCTGAGCCCTCCCTCCCACAGATCCAGCAGGCAGACACCATATCTAAGTCTCCTTCACCTGGCTAACACAAATTGTCCCCCTTGGTGATTCCCTCAGACCCCACCCCACCCAACTTGTGGGCCCACACAAGCCACTTCCAGTGATTTTTTTCCATACAAATGGCCCATCTTGGCTCATGCTTAGGACTTTCCTAAAGTTTCTCAGGCCTCTTCTGGCCTCAGTGTGCCCTGTCCCTCTTACAAAGTAGCCTCAGGCCTGGCACTAGTGGCAGCTGGCCTTGGTTCACAGCTTAGCCTCTCCTGGGCATCTCCAAGCCAAGCACAAGTAGCAACCATGTGCAGATCACTTTGTAACTCATGCAGGTTACTGGAACCATTTATATCACTTTGAGATGCTGGATAAATGAAAACGAAATGCAACTATATGCAAATTTCTTTGAAGACATACAATTTTTCAGTTAAAATTGTATTTTCTGACAGCTTACTCCAGCTTAATGTGTAAGGCAGCACAAGTGTTTGGGAGCACAACAGTGAGAGCATTAAATACACACACAGAGAATTTCTGAGCTCGCCAAGTAAGTCTGTTCTTAAGATAGATAGTAGTCAGATCTATACTGGTATTTAACATCAAGTGAGTTTCATAATAAAACAATTTTCCTTATGGGGGATACAAGAGCTGTCTTGGAAAGTCCATTTGAAACGTGTCTCTAGGACCACACTAAGCCTTTTTAAAGCACAGCACATTTCCCTTCCCTTTTCGAATGACAGCTTTCCTCAAGTTCTCAATAGAAATGAACTCTGTGGTTATCATGGGTCCTCTTTAGGGTTGTGCTCTTACAGAAATAGCTTTCTCTTCAAAGTATGATTCAAAGCTATGCTTCAAACATAGAAAGTATTTTACAATCAAACTTCACCCCCAAAATTTTAAAGAAGAGAATGATAGTCAATAAGGCAGTTACTCTGCAGAAAATTGGATTCTGTGATAATAAAATTGTCAAGGAGATAGCATGAAGGCTACAGGCTCTGCCAGCCTCCTTTCCCATGCTCCTGCTGGATTTTGCAGCCACCTTCTGGAAGCAGCTATTTCTGTGATGGTTGGCACCTTGAGTCAGGAAGAAAGGGAGGAAAGGAAAAAAGAAAGGAGAAGGGAAGGAGGAAACAAGGACCCAAAGTCAGCAGCCATTGACTTTCCTTTTCCACCAGGTAGCACCCACTGGCCAGCACAGAATCATGCAGAGAGGCAGGACTACAGAGGAAGGGCAGAAGTGCAGAGCAAGGAAAATGCCAAAGAAAAGAGCACAAAGGTAAGGCCTGTGGAGAAAGTAGACCTGTGCAGTGTGGGGAACAGAGCAGATGACCCAAGCATGGTAACAAAGGATCTCACCCTAGGGATTTGGGATGGGATAACATTTTGTCAAACTAACCCACGTCCCCTCATCCTGCCACTTGTTGCAACGACTTACCCTCTTCCCTGCCTCCTAAGTCAGCTGCATTCATTTGGACCAGACACACCATTATGGTGGATGAGGTGTATCATTCATTGGCCCCAGAGAAAGAAAAGAATGGGAAAGAACAAGAAAGTCCACTTGCTGCGTTTGAACTTCTAAACACATGTTTTAAACTCATAGCACAGACAATAGCTTTGAGGAAACAGCTAAGGTCCTGGCACTGACAACTGATTTTTAAGAACATGGTACTCAAATACAGCCCAGGCAGCGTGCTGCAGGAGCAAGGCAGGAGAGATGGAAACTTTCACAGTGCTCAGACTCTCATGCACACACACAGGAGAAGGTTTGCTTTGCTCCTGGGAGTGTCAAAGGGGTGACTAGAAAAGCGAAGTGTTATGTTTTAACACACATAATAACTTGGATTTTAAAAATCTTACCTGCTACATAATTATGGAGCTATATTTTTACTCATACATCAAACTTGCACTGAATGAGGTTAATTGTATGTCTAAGTTCAGGCTTCTAAGAGCATAAAAGCAGTAGAGCTATATCAAAGGGCAGAAAAACCTTCTTTTTTACTCTTTTTTTTTTTTTTTTTTTTGCATTTTCCAGCTGTGCTAACCGAGGGGTGAAGGTCCCCCACCCCTCACCTCAGGCAACCTTATTGAAAGTAATTTGCTCCAATGTGTTGGGTCATGACTCATTAGATAAGAGTTTTCATTAGCCTCATGTGGATATTAGAAGTCCACATCATCTAAGGTCAAGACTGAGATGAAAAGAACACAGAGATGATGCAGTTATACTGACTTCAGAGCAGAGCTGTTTTCTGGAGGGAAATGGTGCATAAAACACACAAACAATGAAAAACTTGACAGAGAAATTCTCCATGGCAATCATGGCTATAAACTTACACAAAGTGACTCAGTCATAGGATTGGTGCCGTGTTGAAAAGCATTAGGGAAAACAAGAGGCATCTGTGCCGTGATGAGGCATCCTGCCTGGACTCGGAGGAAGAAGGGCATGAGGCGGGTGCAGGTATGCATATTTCGGTATTACCCACGGCCAAGGTTCTGGCACTGATAATGGATTTTTAAGAACATGGTCCTCAAAGACAGCCCAGGCAGTGTGGTGCAGGAGCAATACAGAAGGAAAGACGCAAACAAAAGAGAACTTTTACAGTCCTCAGACTCTCCTGCGCACACACACAGGAGGAAGTTTGCCTTGTTCCCATGAGTGTCAAAGGGGAGACTAAGGAGGGTAGGAGGGGGGGCACTGGAACCAAAGAGGCTTTCAGTTGGGATGAAGTAAGTGTACATGGAGTGTGTGGACAGGATAATCTGATGCCAGAGAGGGACTGAAGACACTGGGCTGTGACCAGAGGTCATGTGGTACAATGTTCAAAGACCAGATGGTACAAGCTACATCTTACTGGACCCTAAGTCATACTGAATCTCAGTTCACAAACTCAGTTGTGGACAAAGTAAATGAACTTTTCTATAAATGAAGTCAATACTTATATTAAAACCTCTTTCTTTCAAACGGTAGAAACTTAATTTTAGTTACTTCTGAGTTCCTACCCTTTCTCTGTGATTGCCTCTCAGTTTGAGGCTACAAAAGGCCCATGAATGAAGGTTAGGGGTATGAGGAGCATCCCGATTGAGTGGGCATCGCTCTTTACCAGCACAGCTGCTGAGATGGGATGTGGACACCTGCTCATCACGACTTGTATAAGCCATATCACAGTGTCTTTGGGTCAGCTAACTCTCAGGACCCTCTTGGGCACACAAGATAATCCTAATGCTCCCATGTCATTCTAGGACTAGAGGAAACTTGTCCCAGAATTGATAAATCCACAGTCATTTGTCACTTCTGTAGCACTCTTGGGTACAAAAGAATCATTCCATGCCCTCAGCTATCTCTTTCACCCCTTCCATTCACAGGTCTGCTCCGAGGGTTTTTCAAATTCATTAGCCAGGACAGAGTGGACAGCCATACTTACCTGGGGGTCTTGCCTCCTTCCTAGAGTCTATCTGGGAAAGTAAAACCAGATGTCCTCTGTAGTGTTATTCCCAAATGTATCTGGGCTTTCTGTTGTGAAACCTTCTCCTTGCTTCATCCCAGGAAGGGAGCATGGCACAGAGTTTTTCCATCAAGGACTCATCACCATCTAAGCTCTCCTCTCTTCTCCTAGCTTCCTTTGTTTTCCTGGGTGTGGGAAGGGGTGTAGGGCACTTTAGCCTAGAGGAGGGGGAGCAGTGTGGTTTGGGGAAGCTTCTTTGTTATTACTCATTACTTCTCCCACGTCTCTTATACACACTTCAGTTCTTTCTGTTCTCTTGAGGCCAAGACATTAAAAGCCAAAAAGCTAATAATTGAGTCCTTTTGTGTTATTTTCTGTCTGTGGAGTCATCCCTTCCCTGAGACAGTGATGCTGAATAAGTCGTTGGGAAAAGGATTACAAGGTTAAAGGAGAGTTGAAAAACTAGTTATATATTCCAGCCACATATATACAACTGTTCCCCAGCCCAGACCTTGCTAAGATTAGTCACAACCCATAGTGCCCTCTGGGAAGAAATCAAACACTGTGGTGTAAGGATTTAGCAGCTAGATTAACTGCTTGCAGAGATCCTGATTCCCAGGAATCGGGGTCTGATGCAGGTATGATTCTGGTTGTGGGGACTGGATGCCAAAGGCAAACTCCTATGATTTGGGGCTGAGAGAGAAGAGGCTGTTGAAAACTCAGGTCTTATCAGCCAACACTGTCCTGGCTCTGCCCTACCAGCCAACTGGGCATTGTTCAGGACCCAGGCAACATTGTTTGTCTTAAAGAATTAACTGGTTTTGTAGCTAAATGGGCAGCAGCAGTGGTACTGCCACCCAGAGCTCTACCAAGGAAGGAAAAGAAAAGCTCAGACCACAAGTGTGGTGTCTGCATTTCCAGATATTCACTCCAGAAACTGAAAAATTACCCTCCCCTGGCAAACATCAACCAACTCAGTCAAATCTGAGCCCTTCGTTAAAGTTGGTTTTGCCTCCTCCTATTCCTTCCTCGGTGAGCCTAATTCATTACCTAGTCCCTTTAAATCAGGACCAGGGACTTTTATAATTCAAAGCTAAGTGGAAGATCTCTTTGGATGAGCAGAAAAGTACTATTTTGGGAGCCTGTTTATGTTATAATTTTGCATATAAAGAGTAGGCAGATAGAAACACAAATAATCTATTTTTTTCCTATTCTTTTCAACATAATTCACATTAGAGTTAAGCAATACTATTTTTAAAATCACTAAGTAGTGGGCACAACTAACAAGCAATGTGAAGTGGCATAAACCCCATCACCAACAAATACACAGGCTATATGGCACCCTCAAACTGCCCTATATTTCTTTTAAAAACATACTTCCTCTCCCCACCTCACACATGTTCTCATATTCTCTCACTCAACTTTGGTATGGAGTCCACTTTTTGATTTGGCCAGCATCTTAAGAATCTTACCAAAGATAATCAGTTCTATTCCGACAAGATGCCACTAATAAAGGAACTTGGGCAATTATAAATCTCAACAATGAACAAGAGAAGCAAGCTCGGATTAGTGAGCCACACTACGCAGATGGTCTTTGTGGGCTTCATGAAAGGAGGTTCAAGCTCAGGACCTTGGGACCTACAAACTGGCTAAACAAACATCAATTTGTGTATCAAAGTGCCTCTGAATTACAAATGAGTAAAATCCATTTGTCTTGGGATCTGAGTTATTTGGCTTTAAACTTGGTCAGTACATTAACTATTGATCTGTTCATTTATGATGGGTTAGAACAAGACTTTGATGGAAGCTACTAGAACCTAGTCAATGTCTTTTATAAAACAACCTTAGCCATGTATTATCCATGTGCTCATTGGCAAGACTTCACTTAGGACAGATCTCAGGCAGGCTTGAATTCACTGACTATTCATAGTATTGAAAACCTCCTATGAAACCCAGGCCATTTAAATTTCTACTTATCTGACCATTGCACATCGCCTTAATACTGATGACTTGGTACACTGTGACTCTCTAATATGCTAATAAAAAGAAAGTGTGAATCATTTTCATATGTTCCCTTTTCTGGGAGATGAATCAGTCTCTTGCCCCAGTGCTTGTGTTCAAAGTTTATTTCAAAACTAGAGTAATTGGAACATTTCTCTAGGTGGGAAATATAAATGTTCTTATGCTAGAGCAGAAACATAAGTAAGTCCCATGGGGCAGGGGTTGGGGACCCTGTTGGCGTGAAACTGGGCAAGTCAGGACCAAGTGAGGAGAAATGCTATATGTGCTTCTGTACAGCAGGTTCTTAGTGGGTGTTTGTCCTCTCACAACCTTTCCTTCACTTTCATAAGCCTTATTTTTCTTTCACCCACCAGACCCACCAGACTCCCTGCCTCCTTGTTGAGAGACAGTCCTCCCTGAGGTCTAGGTTTCTGTAAACAAACAGTCCTGTAATTGACTTTCATCATTACCATATTTTGGGTAGAAGCCAATCTCATTGGGCTGAAGATACTTCGAAAGTTGAGTGTTTGTATGAAAAGGAGCAACAGGCCTCCTTGGATATCTTTAGACTCAGTCCCAATATGCCCTTAACTGTTCTCTCGATGCCACAACCTGCTCAGTCCAACATGCAAACGATCCTCTTCCATAGACCACTGCCCTTTGTTTGTTTATTTGTTTGTTTGTTTGTTTGTTTATCTATTTATTTTTAATCCTCACCTGAGGATATTTTTCCATTGATTTTTAGAGAGAGTGGAAGAGAGAGGGAAAGACAGAGAGAAACATCAATGTGAGAGAAACACATTGATTGGTTGCCTCCTGCACGAGCCCCGACCAGGGCCTGGGTCAGGGAGGAGCCTGCAACCGAGGTACATGCTCTTGACCGGAATTGAATCCGGGACCCTTAGGTTCGCAGGCCAATGCTCTATCCACTGAGCCAAACAGGCTAGGGCACCACTGCTCTTTGAAAAAAAAAGTTTCCAGATAAATTAGGAAAAGACAATGCAAATTATTAATAAATAGATGAATAATTAACATGTGATCTCATGAGGGATTAAGGAATAGCAAATTCAGACAAAATGAAGATGCTCTTTTGCACGTGTGAGTCGATTTGGAAAAGGTTTTTAATAATCATAATGCTGGTGTTCCAGTTAGAATGCTTTTAGGCTGCAGTAATGAAACAACCAAATCAAACTTCTTAAATAACATGTATATAATATCATATCAAATGAAAAAAGTCCTAAGGAAGGGTGGCTCCTGGGTAGATTAATTCAGGGTTTCAGCAGTTAAATTAAGTTTCCCTCCTTTACTGGTATTGTACCTAGATTGCTCTGGTTCAATGTCCAGTGAAAGAAGGGACAGTATTTCTTTTTGTCTTTTTTTAAAATAAAAAAAGTTTACCCAGTAAACCTCACTTCTCATCTCATTAGCCAGGACTGGGTGATATGGCTACTTCTAAACCAGCCACTGGCAAGAGAAATGAGATTACTAAGATTCGTTTAGACTAATCCAGATTTATACCCAGAGGGAACATGGACATCTGAACAAAACAAGGCTCTATCAACAGGGAAAATAATGGTTCATGGGTAGGCAACCTGTGGTGTCTTCTCTGACTGCTAAGGGTGTGGTGAGACAGGCCACACAAGTGTCTGAGTTTTGGAAAGTAATTTGGCTAACTACCTATTAAGATGCGTCAAAGTGTCCATACCTTTTGATGTAGTAATTCCACTTCTAGGAATAAAGTCCATAGAAATTGCACCTAAATGCAGATAAAGCTTTATGTTTAAAGATGTAGCATCCTCTCTAATACAAAAAAAGGATAAAAAAAAAAACCCAACCAAAAATACTTAAGGATCCCAAATAAAGAGATATGTATGTAATTACAGTATATCCTTTTTGATGGACTATTCTCTAACATTTAAAACTGATGTTCACAAACAGTTTTGTAGAACATGGGAAAATGCTTATCCTATATAATAAAAGCCTAGGTGGTGTCACGCGATGTTGTCACAAGATGGCTGCTGCAACACAGTCACAAGTTGGTCACAAGATAGCCGCCGTCATGTCGTCACAAGATGGCCACCACAAAGATGGCCACCACAAGATGGCCAGCAGGGGAGGGCAGTTGTGGGCAATCAGGCTGGCAGGGGAGGGCAGTTGGGGACAACAAGGCTGGCAGGGGAGGGCAGTTGGGGTGACCAGGCCAGCAAAGAAGGGCAGTTGGGGGCGATCGGGCCAGCAGGGGAGCAGTTAGGCATCAATCAGGCTGGCAGGAGAGCAGTTAGGGGGTGATCAGGCTGGCAGGCAGAAGTGGTTAGGGGCAATCAGGCAGGCAGGCAGGTGAGCGGTTAGGAGCCAGCAGTCCCGGATTGCAAGAGGGTTGTCTGACTGCCGGTTTAAGCCCGATCCCTGTGGGGTTTAAACCAGCAGTCGGACATCCCCCTAGGGGTCCCAGATTGGAGAGGGTACAGGTTGGGCTGAGGGATATGCCCCCACCCCCGTGCATGAATTTTGTGCACCAGGCCTCTAGTATTATATATAGTGTTAAATGAGAAAGCAGGATGTCAAATTGTATATATACTATAACTCTATGTAAAATATTAATAGCAACCCTCTCCTCAACATTTATGATAAGCCAGGAACCTGTGCACTACCTCTAATCCTGCAGCAACCCTGAAATGCCCATTTTGCAATCCAGGCAACCATGGCTCAGTAGGTTTCCCAGAATCACTCAGCTAGCAAGAGGCAGAGCAGGGATTCAAAGTCTAGGTCTCTCTGTTTGAACCATGGCCTCACAATTCAGGGGCAATCCTCTTTCTTTTCCCTTTTTCCTGTTTTTCTTCTCCACTGTGGATGGGCAAATTATTCCTGACATCAGCTGCACGAATACGCCATATAGTTTAGATAAACACAAGTATTTAGTGAAGTGGAATTGAACAAGGACAATGGGAAATTGTGGGGGACAAACAGATAGGACAGCAGGAGCAGGAAAAAAGAGAGGTCACTACAGTGATTATCCAGAGAACCAGGAAGTGACTGTTCACCAAACCAACCAGAATTCTTTGACTTCCTTGTTAGCTGACATTGTTCTCCAACGGCCTCCTTCAGTCCACAGGCCTTGCTGCCCTGGGTGGTCCTCCCCAATCCACCAAGAGCTTTTCAGGCCCCAGAGGCTTCTCTAGATGTTGGATCCTGGTCTAACTCATACGCTGATCAGAAATCTCTCCTACCATGATTGTCCAGGTTAGGAGGGGATGGTGTACATGTTGTGATCATAGAGATAAAGGAAGCAATTGATAAAGCTGTAAAAGATGGCAGTGGGGAGCCAATACATTAGAGATCATACATTCTTTCCCTTAGAACAGTACTCACAGCCCCAAACTGGGGGTATACTTGCAACTAATAAATGCCAATTATTGATTTGAGGAGAAAAAAAGGAAAGATGATCCTCTGGACATCTATTTCTCATAGCTGTCTTTGCTAACCCATATCTACATGGAACCCTGTTAGTCACATTGGCCAAAGACAGTCCGTTTAGAATCGATCTAAATACAGACAAGCTTTGTTTAGTGTTTATCTGATGACCTACAGGACCCTCTATCAGGCCTCAGTGCTGTCATTTTGCCACTGTTTCCATTGAACAAGCCTTGCTGTCACAGTAGGAGGGTTATGGAACGATTAGCATCCCCACGCCCCCTGGTTCCCTTGTTTGTTTGAGAAATGTGAGAATAGAACAACCATGCAAGAGTAATGAGCCTCGCATCTGATTTCAGAAAGCTGATTACAATAACATATCAGAAATGTCTCCAATAAAAATGACTGGAGATAAGAATCATGCAAAGATGGTTTTTTTGGAGGGAACGATGTAAACTTTGTGGGGGTTTTTTTGCTGTTGTTTTTTTAATGCTGAGGTTTTTAAAAGCCTGTTTTTGCTTTCATTTAATATTCTCAGGTTTATTTACTATGTCTGTTATTTCAGAGCTAGTGATGCATTAAATATGAGAAGAGAAGAAATCCCTCTGTGGCAAAATCCTCCTCTTTGCCATCTTTATACGATATGTCTGTGCCAATCTCTCGGTTGGCATTTTATCTCCAGAGCCCTTCACAGTCATCAACCCAGACATCACAGAAGCAGCACCAAGTTCCAGGGCTCCTCCCACAAGTCCAAAGGAAAATTCTTGGGAGCTTGGGAAAGTGCGATTATTTCTGGGCTCCAAGCTCCAGAGATGTCCCTCATTCCTGCTAGTGAGAACTGTATCAGGGCCAGTGACGTGTGAGGCACGTGGTGGTGACCAGAAGAGCTGGAAGCAGATAGAGCCAGGGACTTCAGGGCAAACCAGCTTTGAGGAGCTTCCCACAGGAGAGCAGGGGAGGCCAGCTCTGCCTTCATGTCCAAGGGCTCATTTTGGGCCAGGAACAGGAAGCAAGTCTGAAAGGTCAAGAGACACTGAGTAATCCAGCGATGGAGCGGTAGAGATGGGGAAAGGTGGGAATGAATCTCCAGGGTTCAGGGCTTGGCTCTCCCAAGTTCTTTCTCATCAAATGTCAACTACAAAGAGAGTGAGTCCCACTGATTTAAAAGCCCCATGTTCTCAGAGGGAACCTTTAAAACCACATACCAAGGGCCAAATGCTGGGTGCTCACACAGATAATGCTCCAGAGAAGACTGAAATGGCTACTCTCATCCAGAAATTGTAACAATTTGTCCTTACATTTTCTGTCCCCCTGAGGTTGTTCTGAAATAAAAATGTGTAGGTGAGTAAGTGGGCTTTGTAACAGAAGATGGCAGTGAGCGGCACGTTTAGGGCCGGAGTAGAATAAGTATTCTCTTGCCTATGTAAATTGTCACCACCAGTAATATTTTTGACATTTCCGCCTCAGAAAGATATGCTACCATAAATGACTGCCATTCCTGATGAGTTATTGGCTATGAGGTGAATGGAATTGTCAGGCGTGGAATCTGAGAGCCAGGGCCGCTCCTCAAAGGGGAGAAGCCAGAGGGAGCCCCCTACACCCAGTATTTCTCTCCCCGTGGGGTCTGTTGGATGAACAATATAAGCTGCCTTGACAACACACAGGGTTAAGGGAGAAACACAGAGAAAGGCTGGGAGGCGGGGAGGTAAGACTTTATTACCTCGAGGGTAGTCCTTGACCTCCCATCTCCTGCATTCTGCTCAAAGAAAGCCCGCCATCGCTGTTCCAGCTCCCTCTCTCCACTCTGGCCCCCGAGGAGAGCTCTTCTATGCCAGACAAGTTCCTCTGGCATTTCTGATGTTGATCAGCAATAGTAGGAAAAGCCCAGAGAGGTGGAAGGAGGATTGTAAGAACTTCTTGAAAGTATAGTAACTACATGCAATAAAGAGCTGGAGAAGAGAAGAAGAGGAGAGAAAGTTTCATGGGCTGGGGTAAAGGAGGCGCTTCTGATTCGGTTTTGCCAGTGAAGTGTACAGTAACTGAAATGCTGCTGGGAGTCTGGTCTTCCACAGAATTGGGGAAATGAGGAAAGGGGGCCTGAGATGGTCACTTGAGCGCCCTAGGATTTCACTTAAGGGATTTAAGTAAACAATAAAATTCCTTCTTTAAAGGTGCCCTGGCTCTGAGACTGACCCCCTGGGGCGTAGCTGCCAGAAGGTTATGGATCTATAATGATGAGATCCTGTCATGCTCCAGCTGCTGACAAACTCATCTTAGCAAAGTCACTTGAATCTCTGAGCCTCGGTTTCCTCATTTGTAAAATGGAGAGGAGGGATGGAATTGGTGTTTCTAAATTATGTTCTGTAGGAATTTAAAAATTACCTGGTGGGGAAAAGTATTCTAAATTAAAGAAACTTTGGAAACAATAGGTTAAACGTGTTTAGACCAGCTTGTAACTTCAATGGCTTTTGAGAGCCTTTGAGATTTAGCCAGTGCGATTGGGAATTGACATTCATCTTCCTCAAACATGTTTGATTCCTGTTATGGCTGAAGTCTGTCTCTCCCCGAATTCATACATGGAAATCACAACACCCAGTACCTCAGAATGTGACAGTATTTAGAGATAGGGACTTTAAAGAGTTAAAGTTAAAATAAGGTCATTAGATAATAAAAATATATATATAAAATAAAATAAGGTCATTAGGGTCGGCCCTAATCCAATCTGTGCTGTATCTTTAAAAGAAGAGGCAGTTATGACACACACACAAAGGGAGGACGCTGAAGGTCAGGGAGAAGACAGCCATTTGCCAGCCAAGGAGAGAGGCCTAAGAAAACACCGACCCTGTGGATACCTTGGTCTTAGACTTCTAGTCCCTAGAACTGTGAGAAAATAAATTTTATTGTGTAAGCCACCCTGTTTGTGGGACTTTGCTATGGCAGCCTTTGAATCCTCATACGTGTGGAATCCTTTCCCCATGACATCCCTCTTTTCAGGGTTTCTTAGATTACACTTTGGGTAAATGCTGAACTAGATGTTCTTTGATTTTTTTTTCCAGCTCTAAAATGCTATGATTTTAATCATGTCAGTCAATGTAAGACATCATCTTAATTGATCATTAAGAAAATACATTTTCTGAGAAGTCATCCAAGTTAGAGATTGGTGTTGCCTGAGTTGTTAGTTAGGCTTCATGAAGCATAAGGCAGAAAAGAGAGCCTGAAGGAAAGTAGGCAGGGAGGGCTGCAGAGGACTCTGGTGGGAGCCAGTAATTCTCCCAGAGATGCAGAACTCACTTGTCTTTGGAGTGGCCAGAATCCTATTATTTTTTGCTTTTGTTTTTAAATCCTAGTTGTGAGCACTAAGAAACTATATGTCTCCCTGGGATGGTAGTTGTCAACCGATGGTCCTTGGTGCCAATTTAGCACCAACAGGAATTCCCAGTTTGGGGTGCTATAAAAAAGGAAAGTTTATTCAATGCAAAACAGCTCAAATGTGATACCACACGGCTGTGAAAACAGCAGGGCTATGAGGCAGTCCTAGGGCCAGGCCCCTCTCTAGATAGACAGCTCCCTCAGCTCCTGGCTGGTCTGCTTTGCACTGCACTGGTCAGCTCTGCTCTGCTCCAGAGAGACATCCTCAGTGTTTCAGCTCAGCCCCATGGAAACTCAGTGTTCAGTGTTCAGTGGAAAGGGAAAGTGCCAAGCCACAGGGGAGCTGGCTATATATATATATATATATATATATATATATATATATCCAGAAGTCCTATCCCTGATTGGTCTGACCTCATGCAAATGAGGACTCCAAATCCACATAGTTTGATTGGTCCAAAGGGCACTGGTCATAATGGAGCCACTCGGATTGATTGGTGAAGAAGCTGATGGGGATATAGTTGCCTAGCTCCAGTTGAATGGGGAAAGCCTCAGCCCTATTGAAATAGGATTCCAGGGACTCCATCATGAGGACTGGCTCAGATGGCAGAAACACTGCCTCAGTGCAGGCAGGCAGTTCAGAGCAGAGGCAGGTAGTTCTCCCTGAAGTTAAGTTTGCATGAGAGGCCCCTGTGTAGAAATGGCTGCTAGGCTCTGTTTTTTGTTTGTTTGTTTTGCTTTGTTTTGTTTTTAATTTGAGCCCAATTAGCCATTGGGAGCCATTTTTAGTAGATATCTTCTTTCTGGGTCCACATTGTCAAGTAAAGGAGGACTGTCCCCTACAGGCTCAGGAATTCTGCCACCAAGATCTTCATTTACAAGATAACACAAAGTGAGCAACGAATAAGACATCTTGTAAGATGCTGCAGAAGCAGCACGGAGTGTTGAAGGTTCTCACAAAAAGAGGGATGAACTCCCATACCTCTCTCTGTGGGCACTTTCTTGATGCTTAGAAAACCCACCGCAGGAATGTTGAGACCCAGGAACATCAGACTTTCTGGAGTCCAGAATCAGACGTTCACAGGATGATCAATGTAAATGGACTGCGGGGATGTTTATCTCCTGTGGGGCACCACAGCTTCATATCGGCAGATCTAAACAACTCTCGTTATACAAGAAAACAAATCAGGGCAGAAGTGGACCCATGCTGCTTTATGCTCTTCCGACTGAAGTTTCCTTCCCTTTTAAAGGGTCAATTAGAGGCCACTCCACAAGAAAAGATAAGCCATGTCCCTGATGGTTGTTACGGAGTAGTTTTTACTTATACAAGTCCTTGTTATCAAAAGCAATTTTTTTTTTCTAAAATGATGTACTATATAGTTTCTCAGTTGTAAAATCTGGCGAGATAATCAGACACAATTATTCTCTTCATTTGCTCTGTGGAAGATCTCATTTCAAGCATGTGGGGGCCTTGCTGAGCCTGCAGCACAGCAGATACTGTACCCCCCTCATTTGCTGCTTTGCAAACACATGCCCTTAAAAAAAGGACAGCAATTCCATCACAACATTAAAACAGCAGCAGGGAGCAAAGCCCCGTGGCCGAGACTCACCCAACCAGAATGCATTGCTATTTTTATCCCCAGAGCAGAGCGTATTGAGGGAACACAGAATTACTTTTGTGATTAAACGCAGCCAAAAAACTCACAAGTGTTAATCTCTGGAAATCTGTTACAGATTGGATGACAAGCGCCAGCAAACTGCTATTTTTTTAAGTCTAAAAATAATTCTCGACACTTGTGTGTGTAAGTAATGTAGCTGGAAGAAAATTTAATTTGAGTGGTTAGAGAGGTTTGGTTTTTAGTCAATTCCTCAATTCCTAAATAGAATAGTGGGCAGGGTTCTGGAAAAGCTCCCAAAAGGAGAGAGGGTCTGATGCAGAGGTCCAGGCAATTCTTTGCATTTATAAATCCCAGTCATTCTAGCCCAGGGAGCTGGGCTCTGGAACCTAAAACATTTTAATTTCTTTCTTCCTCCCTCCCTCCCTTCCTCCTTTCTTCCTTCCTTCCTTCCTTCCTTCCTTCCTTCCTTCCTTCCTTCCTTCCTTCCTCTTCCTTCCTTCTTTCCTTCCTTCCTTCCTTTCATTTTTTTGAGAATTTATGTGATTGTGATGGGAGTAGGGTCAGACATGGGCAAAGCATGATGGAGGATTCATTGACCAGGTAGTACTGTTTGAATCAGTGGTGAATGGATTGGCCATATAAGGTCAGATGGCCCCATTTTCTCTGGTTACATCCCTTTGGAAATCAGGTCCCTTTTGTTCGGTCACAGAAGAGAATAGAGTTTTTAATCCATGGGGAGTGGCTGATGCCAATCCAGCTGATTCACAGTCATCTTGGGACCCAAGTGGGATAGCACAATCCTTCAACCACCCACATGTAGGCCCTTCACAAGCACCTTCCCGAACACTCACTCCAGGGCTCAGTCCCACTTTTACTTTTCATTTCTTGTCCACTTCAAGGAGCCCAGCCACACTTTGACAGCTTCCTTTTTGCTTGGGTTGAGACCCTAGACCTTCTCATGTCCATTGATCTTCTTCCTCCCTTATTCAACCACTTCCAGTGTGCCTGGTCCATATTCCTGGGGTCTCTGTTCTATTTCCCCATCACACTCCAGTTCTGTGCTTGCATTAGCCTCCTGGGATGCACCTGAAAACCTACCTAAACTTTGGAAGCCTTTTCTTCCTAAAGCCAGGCCCTATATTCTCACTCCATCTTCCAACAGGAATCCTGCTTCAATCTGGATAGACTCTCTTGGGACTTAAGGATGAGGACCTCCTCTGTCTAGAGCCTTCTCATGCCAGGCCTGATCTATCAGATTCCATCTGGAGGGAAGAGGTATTTTTCCAGGATAGCACAGTGGAAAAACATGGGCTTTACAGCTATCCTGCCTTTTCTGTATGAAATATATTTTAGGGCTTCCAACTAGTTGACAAGGGCAAACTTTTCTTTATAGAGTTCCAGCTAATAAATGCATAAGGTACAGTGGAATTAGAAAATTATCATTTTGGAACACACAGTTTAATAATGGGTCTATTCTAGACAATGATCAATGACTGCTCAGAGTATTGGGTAAAATTTTCATGGGGAATTTTATAAATGGATGGATCAAGTTGACAACACCTGATTTGACTGATCAGTCTTAAAGGCATTAGTGGAAAGACAGGCAGGCATGATGAGCCTTTTGATGTGATTCAATGGAAAGTCATAGCCCCACCTACAAGGTATCCTTCAAAAAATATTAAATTTGAATTTAATCAAGCCTTTAGATGTAAATACTAGTTTACAAATTATGCAGAATAGAGAAATGTCATCATATAGACTCATCAGCCAAATCTAAAATGAGATTCTACCACAAAGTGAATGACCCAGTTTCCTAAAAGAAAAAAAAAAAGGGTTAATAGTTACAGATTTTAGAAGACTTAAGACCATATCAACTAAATGAAGCATACGGAGTGAATGTGCTTAGTAAATGGTCACGTTGTTAAACATTAGGCTTTATCACTACAACTAATTTCCTACATCTCAGTTCCAGACCCCACAATCGCAAAAATTCATCATTAAAATAAACTTCAAAAACCTGTACACTTTATTTCCCAAAATTTATGTTTAGAATATTTGAAGAATCTTAGATTTACGAGGGAAATACAATTTCCTAATGGGCAAGGGCAAGGTCTGAAAAACAGATGATGTAATACCTAGTCTGCATCATTAAGCAATGGCAAAACTGAAAATCTAACCAACTCATAATATGTAAACCTTCACACACTTTTTAAAAGCCTTCCGATCACAGAAAAATATGGATGACCACATATGCATATCCATATGTACTCACTTCAAACAGTATGGAAATGTTCTATGCTTATATATGTACATACATATGTTGCCAAAATTCACTAGCATATGTTCATATATACACATACCTTGTAGCCAAGAATAGATAATAAACGTTTTGATTTTTTTTCTCTTTCAAATAAAATCTCACGTAGTAAAGCACTGGTTATGGTATTCTCATGGGAAATGAGTTCATCTGGATGGTTTGATCTCTTCAATCGCCAATTTTAGTTTTTGTATTTCTAGATGATAACCTTTCTAAAATGTGCTTCACTCTTCCTTGAATCTTAGAAAGAGAATCCCAAGCACTTCCTGGATACCTTGGGGTGGTCACTGTGGACATGATTACACTAGGAGGTAATCTATGCCCTTGAAGTTTATTTGAGGAACTTGAAGTGCTGCCTATTTTCCAATATATGAAATATCCCCAGCCCCTTGTGCTCGTTCAATTCTTATTTCTACATTCTATAGCATTTATTTCTACTTTTGTGTTTCAACTTCCATCTGTAGTAGCGACCTGGACATCCCTTCTGATCGCTGTTTCCAATCTGTTTTATAACCAGAAAATCAAGCTCATTGATTTGTGGGCAAAATAGGGATGGAGAGGCTCTGCTGAGCATCTGAGAGATTTTTTGTAGGTCAAGTACATGACCTTGAGTACCTGGACTTTGTGAACATTACTTTGCTGCTAAGAGGTCTTTTTGTTTCTTATAAAAAGCTATGTTTCACATAACTTAAAGAGGCTGCCAAAAAAAACACACCCCAAAAACAATTGTTCAGAAGCACCAGATAGAAATGTAGCTTTAGAGTGTCCTTGAAGTGGAGACTTCCATTAACTCCTTTTAGGAAAACCATGACTTATTTCCCATGGAAAAGTGAATATTGCTTTTCTTAAATTTACAATGAAACTCTATAGCACCATTATGCTGAGACCTCAAGCACAGATTAGAAATTATCCTTTTAAAGTGAAAACAGATGTAATATCTTCCTTAGATCTTATTTGTATGAATTCCCTGTACATACCAGACCTCTGACAAATGCAAGTTTACAACGACTATACATATTAAAGTCCTTCACATACAAATACCTGGCACTAATACGAGCATCTGATACTCTTGAATGATTTTCTGATTAAAGAAAGAGAATTTTCTTGGCCCCAATTGGAGTGATCCTTAGATATAGTTAGAAGAGGCCTGTGAAATGGATTTTATGAAGTACCTGGTTGAAGTAGATAATTCTAGCCCTTTCAGCCTGTGTGAACCTGGTTCTCTCACTCTCTCCCTCGTCCACTGTGTGAATCAATACAGGTCCCCCATACGATACCATATAATGTCCCCAATCCCAACCGCTTTCAATTAGAGCTTGGGTGCCCTCTATTCATCCAGACTAGATAAATAGTTTAAGTGCTTGGAAATAACAACTTGAAATCTTCAGGCTCTCATCCACTGGTGATTGCTACTACATCAGACTTGAGTGCTCATCCCAGTTACAATGGGCTTACACCGCTCCTTGCCATCTGAAGTGGAGCATCTGTGATTGTAGCGTGTGTGTAGAGCAATGCATGCATGGCTTAAGAACACCAGCTAGGTAATCCCTAGGCTTTTCTGAGCTCAGCAGCTCAGATGCACACAGAATCATGAGTGCATTACTGTAGAACAAAGCATTTCCATCTGAAATGAGATGTCCGTTAGCACGTCCTTTCCACACTCTCTCCTCTCCACAAGACTGGAGCACGCACAGGAGGAAGCTGAGCTGATGTGATGAGACCCAAATCCCTTCTAACTATGGCGAATAACCTCGCTTCTATTAGTATTTGAGTCGAACAAATGTATCATAACCACCACTCATAAGTTCTTTCTTTTAAAATGACAAATATCTTTATAGCAACAAACTGTTCCTAATCTGGGGAAATAGAAATTCTTAAATTGTATTTTCTGTGTCATTGGCTCACCTCTGGGATATTCAGCTTTTACTCACATTGTAATAAAGTGTCAGTGGGTGATGAGAATATGAAAATTGCAAAAGATTTCTGTTTTTCAGGATCGAAAGTATTCCCATTATTTTAATTTCAAAAAGAATTTGCAGGCTCCCGCTTACCTGTCTGTATATATTACACCAAGTTAACAGAATTTATTTTTTAAGATCTATAGAAAATTCAGAGCTGCTAGAGTGATTTGAAGGGTCTGAGTTACCTCATTCAGATCAAGGCAAAAGTTTAACCTCAGTGAAACCCATGAGTGACCCACTCATCCTGAAAGCATATGGTCTATTGTTGGTGGACCAGTCTTAGGTCCACCCTTGAATATTAAGGACTGAACAGTCTACATTAGTATGAGCCGATTTCAGATGGAAAATAAGAATCAATAATGTGTAGTTAAGTGCCTAGGCTTTGCAGTCTGGTACCTGTAGGTTCAAATTCAGATCACCCCTTAATAGCTGAGTGATCTTGAGTGTGGCACTTAACCTATTTGAGCCTCAGTTGCCTCATCTATAAAGTGGAAATGATAGTAGCATACATGAGTTTAATATAGAAAAAAAAAACATTGCAGGTATTTCAAACAGAGATGACTCTAATGCAGGGAAATAGTGCTTATAAAATTGGAGGGTTGGCTGGAGTAGCAGGTAAGCCACCAATGGACCACAGACTTCAAGGGCACAGCACCATTGCTGACGTCCTCAGGCTATGAGGACACTGTGCTGCTGCCACCACTGTTCTCATCCCCACAAAGCTGGTGATCTGACATTGAAATATGGAATTCCCTGTGGCAAATGCGCACATCCATCTGACCTTACTTGCCAGCACCAGCAGTAGCAGGCGAATGGTCACCACCTTCCAGACCTTGGGCCATTGCCTCTCACAGGTGGAACTTTCTGGCATCCAGAACCCTAGCTTCATGGGAGTCTAGGAAATGTAGTTTTCATATTTCTCATACCAGCAACACAGGAAAGTACATAGAACGAGATGTGGATGATGTGAAATGGCTATAGCACATGACATCTACCTCCTTGAGTTGTTGTAATGATTATAGGAGACAATATGGATAAAGCACTTAGCACAGTGCCTAGGACATAGAAAACACCCAACAGTTATATGGCTGTTTATATTTATATGATTTCTGTATTATAGAAATTGAGGCAATTCCTGAGAATGAAAAATGTCCCTCACTCCATTGTGATTTCCTACAAGCAGAATCTCTCTCTTCTTGGACAACTTTTCCAACATTAATTCCTTGATGCCCAAGGCCCTGTCTAAAAGCCATCTCTTCAGACACTTCAACTTGCCCAGCCTTTTCTCAATCCCCAGTTATACCCTATCTTTATTCCTCAACATACCCCAGCTGGCAAATGTATTCTCTTATTCATTACCAATAGAGTCAAAATTATCAGCAACCAACCAACCAACCCAACAAAAAGTGACCCCCCTTCTTTCAAAGTAGAGAGGACTTAATCTTCAAATGTTCCCAGGGTGTGGGAAATTTTTACTCTCTGTCTAATGCAGGTAAGAAAGGGGAGAAAAATAAAACAATTACCTATGGAAGCACATTGAAGCAGACTGACAAGTAGTTCTAGTCAGATCTCAATGGGCAGGTATTCCTAAGGTTTCTACATCAGAATTTTAACCATGTTCCACCTAACCACCTGCCTAAGATTGTAAAGCCCTGAGATCATCAAGAGTTCAGGTTGTATCTCTAAATTCAAGATTGTAAATTGAGTGTATATCATTTCCTCCCCTTCCTCTCAAGATATGATAGAAATGGTGGCAAAATTTAACAGGAAAAAATACCTGTGGCAGCATTGAAAACAGTAAGGGTACTATAAGCAGATCAGATTTTTTTCTGAATTTCCTGAAGAGAAAGTAAACGGGGATTATATGGATGGGCAAATTGAAGTAACAGAAGAGAAAGCTGGAACATGTGTAGAAGGCTAGGCAGGGAGGAGAGCTGTTGTGGCAGAGAAGGGAGTGGTTTTCTTGACAGAGCCAGGCTCCAAATTGGGACAGCCAAGGCAGGGGAGGTGCTCCCCACTTCCTGGCTGCCGCTCCCTCCTTCCCACCTGGCAGAAAGTGAGACCTGCAGGAAGTAATAGTAAACAGAATAAGAGCGTTGCTTGGAAAAGGGCCATGGCGAGAGCGGTCCGGGGGAACTCCAGATCTTTGCAACAGAGGAAGAGAGAGATGAACTCTCTCCAGAGGGAAATACACCAAAGAACTTTCCACACTGTCCACCTAGTGTGAAGTCAGCTTTATTCTGGTAGCTGTGGAGGTGTTCTTTACCCTTGCTCCTTCAGAGGAAGCCATTTGTTGACATGACCCCTCCACTTTCATGGAAGCCAGAGTCACCCCAATCACTCAGGTGAGAAGCCAGAGAACAGACAGAGAGAGGGCCCCCACATATGAGCATGGCCCTTCACAAGGTGTCAGGCATTTGAGGAAAACCAATGGCATGGATTAAGAAGGAATATTAAGAATACAAAGAAGAAGAGGAGAAGGAAGGAGGGGAGGAGAAGAAAAACACTTGTTCTGGAGAAAACAGAGATGCTATCTGATACAGAAAACAGTTTGAAAATTCAAATTCGTATGTCACAGTTTTGAGAATTCTGCAGCCATAAACAAGAATATGGAAAAAGTAGCGATGACAGAATAGGAAACATTCTTAAAAATTAGTATTATTACTAAAACAAAATAATTTATTAGAAAATTTGGAAGGATGTCACCTGAAACACAATAAATACCCAAAGACGTAAAATATAAGAGAAAACAATGAACATGGCAGATTACTCTGAGAACTTCAACATTCCACTAATAAGAGTTTAAGATGTAACAGAAAATTAGGGGGGATGATTACTTTTTAAAATAATACAAGAAAATTTCCTAGAGTTGAAGGTCTTTGAGAATTTTATATCAGAAACATAGCCAGCTTGCACGGACAGAGACCGAGAGGAGATGAAATGAGAGGATCTCAGATTCCCATGTTGTAATTTGTTTTATAATGCTATTATTCCTGTGATAACCAACTAAATGCATGCTTTATATTTTTACTTTTATCCTTACATTTAAGTAAGAGTTAGATTAACCCAGAAGAGTGAGTTTTACTCCTGGATCCTGAAAGACACCCACCCAGTTCTTGCCTCACCTTTGGGCGGCCTGGTTGTGAATGAGTCCCAGTCTTCCTGGATCGTCCAAAGGTGGCCTTGTGCTTTGGGCTCTGCTGTCTCCCTTCACACAGGGAGACAGGGATGAAACAGGGATGTCTGAGAAAAAGCACTGCATCCCAGCTAATTGTGAACCTGTGTCCTGTCACGGGATTCAGACACATTAGTCCTTCTACTGATGTGTACATTTCCAGCCAACTGCATAATGGATTAACCCTCACTTACTTCCAACCCCCAGTTTTAAGAAGAATTTACATTAAGCCCAAGAGATGTTGGATGAATACAACATCTTAGCAAATTTCCAAACAAATAAGACTAAAGCCATCCTTCCGTGCTGTCTCCCAGGCTCATGTTCTTAATGACTAACTTTTCCAGGCCAGTAGGGAGTCGTGGCACTCAAGGGAGCCTGGGTCTAGGTTTTTGGCCACCTGCACCTCATAGTTACTGCAGCCTGCAGTTAAGACCTACATTCACCCAAGCCTCGGCTTTGAATAGCCTGTTTGAGAGAGAAATGTGAAGGGAGAGGCTGAGACCCAGAACTGCAGCACTGACAGGCCCGAAGGATGCCATGCCCGACACCACCTGCTCAGCCTGGCACACTGGCTCAGGGCTCAGACTCTGGGCAGACAGGCCTGAGTTTAAATTCTCACCTGCCCTTTTGAGCTCTGAAATTTTGGGCGAGTCACACAGCTTCCCTGAGCCTCATTCTCTCCATCTGTAAAATGGAGACTATTAATAGCATGGACTTCACGAATTTGTTACGAGGATTAAATGGAATAATGTTTATATATGCCTACAAAGTGGCTCGCATGTATTCACTGAATGTTAGCTTTTAATATCAATAATGTTATTTTTGCTGTTATTACAATTGACATACTGATGCATCAGATTCATTAAATTGCCCAGGAGACAGAAGTGCATGCATAAGCCCCTTAGAAATAGAGAGAGTTAAATCCAGAAATTGATCCCGTCGGTGGGAAAGCGCCTCCACGCAGAAGGTCTGCAAAGAACACTGTGTCGTTTGGATCACACCCAACTCTCCCTAATCACAGCGACTTTGCATGGGTCACACGAAGGACATCCCAAATGAAAAGCGAGAAGGACCAACTCTAGCAAAAGCCAGGGGAGATGCTCATGGCGCTGAAAGGCCCTGGGAGGGGTTAGCCATCCTGGGGGCAGAGCACAGCAGTGCTGGCAGCTTCCCAAGCAGCTATTTTTAGCTTGTGTTTTGAGCAGCTGACTCAAACTGGGTAAAAGGGTTTATTTTCTCCCTTGGAACGTTTTCAGAACACCAAAAGGATTAAGTCAAGAGGGAAATACACCCACCCCAGCCAAATCTTTTTCAATGGTCAAAACAAACAAACAAATAAAAAACAAACAGCAAAAAATTAATCGCAGATCTGCTTGAGGCAATGTATGGAGGCATTGGGGAAGTTGTCATTTGTTTATCAGTAGCAGACAGCAGCTTCCTGCAACCAACAGCAGCTGCCACCTGCGAAAAGGACATCTTTCCATTTTCAGGAAGAGTAGCGAAAACGTTAAGGCAAGGCAAATGACAAAATATTTGACTGCATTTATCTGTCTTTTGGCTATTTTTACCCCTGTGCCATGCAAACACCTTCCAGACCTCCCGACTTTTCATCCACATCTTGCTTAGCTGCCAAGGCACAAGTCTTGTCATTTATATTTCACAGATGGAGGAGCTGAGACCCTGAAGTTTAAGTAACATGAATACGGGAGGGCCAGGCAGAGCTAGAAGCCGCATCATGGTTGGCTTAAAACCACCAAACTTCCAAGGAAGAGACACCAATTCCGTGAATGCCAGCTTGGAGCAGGGCAAAGTGGGAACTGTGGTGACCTAGAAAAATGTAGAGCCCAGCCGATGCTTTCTTCCCCAGGGAAGAACTTGATATAGAACACACAGAGCATCATCTGTTTGCTATGAATTTTGTTTCCTCGGCTAAGGATAAAGTAAGAGAGCCTTTATTTATCAGTGCAATCACTCCCCATAATTCCATTTGAAAAAAAAATTGTATTGATTGATGAGAGAGACAGAGACATCGATTTGTTATTCAACCCATCTATGGATTCATTGGTTGGTTTTTGCATGTGCCCTGACCCGAGATCGAACCCACAACCTTGGCATATTGGGATGATGCTATAACCAACTGAGTGATCCAGCCAGGGCCCATAATTCTTTTTTTATATATTCATAATCTGTGTAATGTTTTTTACATGTTTCTGCCAAGCTATGGAGTTCTTTCTTCAACAGGACTTACCCTAATTATTTTTGCTAAAGTGCCCAAACCCATTCATTCATTTATTTATTTATTTTTTAAAAATATATTTTATTGACTTTTTACAGAGAGGAAAGGAGGCAGACAGAGAGCTAGAAACATCAACCAGCTGCCTCTTGCACACCCCCTACCGGGGATGTGCCCGCAACCAATGTGCATGCCCTTGACTGGAATCAAACTTGGGACCTTTCAGTCCGCAGACCGACGCTCTATCCACTGAGCCAAACCGGTTTCGGCGCCATTCATTCATTTATTGACCTTATACTGAGTCCGTGCTTTGGGCACAGGGCTGGGAACCTGGGGACACACAGATGAATAGGTCTGCCATCAAAGGGTTCAAAGTCTACCGGGCAAAACGGATGTGGAAGTAAGTAGGTGGGTTTATAAATAAATGTTCTAGGACCTGTGGAAGTGATCATTTCTGATAGGTGAGGAACACTCTTGCTGGTCTCACTTGGACTCTCACCTCTGCCCTGCCCACTTTGCCCAACCCCCCTTTGGTGTTGATATTTCCTCTCACATCCCCCTTACTGCGCTTCAGATCTCCAGCAACCCTGCAAGATATTCCAGGCCACTGAGAACAGGTTTGTCCCTACAGTACAGATTTTTCCAGATGTCTTCCTCATAAATCCTTTCATTGAGTAAATCAATGCTAATTCTTTAAAGCAAAGGAACGGTAAAGTTTCTTTTTTCCCCTTAAACACATTCCAAAGATTATGATCTATGAGAATACTATATTGAGAAAGAATTCCTGGGCCTAGCTTGTTACTAATTTTTATTTGCTGATTTATAGAGTTGATAGGTGAGGCAATGTCCTTCCCGTCTCTGGATTGAGGATATGCCTGGCAGCTCCATCCATCAAGCAAGCTGTCAGAGCATGATGCTGCCCAGAAGCTGTTCATCAGAGGTCCAGCCGGTGAACACTTCCAGGTGATGAGGAAGAAGAGAGTTAACCTTGGTGCCCATAGAAAACCTCTTCACTCACCAGCAGAGAAATGCACACAGCAGTAAGGCCAGAGGCATTCAAATTTAAAGACAAATTCCAAATGCATCTCTGTAGTTCTGCTTCCTTTATGATGAAACACACTGGTAAATAATCAGCCAGTGATGGTAATCTCACTGAAACATGGATGTGTCTTCATTAGCAAATTTAAACACATTTATGTCTATCAATACGGGGCAGAGCAAGTAGAGGAGATGTGATTCCAAGGCCACAGCTACCCTGGTCCACGGAAGAGCTGGGCCACAGCCAGGCGTCTCTAACAAGCAGGGGCACAAGGGAAGGACAGTGGCCATTTACACACCCACATTAATAGTTTGGTGGGTGATCATTTTACAGGAGCTTAAAGAATTGTAAGCACATGCAAAATATCAAAAGGATGAATTTAGCTACTAGGTTTAGTATATTTTATTTCTTTCATCATCTTCAATACCTTTGAACAGTTTTAGATCCTTCTGAGTTTTAGATAATCAAGTTCCTCAAGGACAGAAAGAGGTTCCATGAGGCCATGAGAGAGACTCAGAGAATGACCTCTTCTGAAGTCTAGTTCAGGGACACAGCCTCCCTGCACAGTCTCCTGTGTTCAGTCTCCCAAGGCCTTAGAGATCCAGGCCATGTGTGGGGCCCAGAGAATAGCTGCTAGAAAGAGGCCAGTACAAGAGTAATACAACAAGACAAGCAATAGCAAGTGTGGGAGAGGTTGTAGAGAAAAGGGAACCTTCATTCACTGGGAATGTAGGCTGGTACAGTCACTATGGAAACAGTCTGGTGGTTCCTCAAAAAATTAAGAATAGAGTTATTATATCCCTCTCCTGGGTATCTACCCGAAAGACTTGAAAACATTTATTAGCAAAAGTATATGCACTTCCTATGTTCATTGCAGCATTATTCACGGTGGCCAACATATAAAACCAACCAAAGTGTCCTTCAATAGATGATTAGATAAAGAAAATGTGATACAGATATGCTACGAAATACTACTCAACCATAAGAAAAGATGAAATATTGATATATGTGACAACATGGATAGACCTTGAGATTATTATGCTAAGTGAAATAAGTCAGACAGAAAAAGCTAAGAACCATATGATTTCACTCATATATGGGATATAAAACTGAAACTCAGAGGCACAGACTACAGTATGGTGGTTACCAGAGGGAAGGAAGGTGGGGGATTATAAAGGGTAAAGGGAACCAAATATATGGGGACACAAGATGATCTGACTTTGGGTGGTGGTCACACATGTATCATAGTAATGTACATTTGAAACATATATAATCTTATTAACCAATGCCACTCAATAAATTTAATTAAAAATTACTACATTCTCCACCCCGAAAAACACAATAAAATGCTAATCAGTCTGTGAAAAAAAAAAAAAAAAAAGGTAATACAAAAGGGCCCCAGTCAGCAGGTGACACTGCAAATCTGGGCAATTTGAGCTATGTGGGCACACTCTAATAATGGCCTTTATTCACTGCTCTAATCAAAAAGTTGTAATTCCCTTTGATTGTCTTCTCTGCCTTCCCTTGACTTTGCTGAGTCATTCCATGCTGTGTCATGGAACTCTGGGATGCAGCAGGAGACTCAAAAGAAGCTGGAAGCGCTTTGTGGCCAGCTTCCAGGTTAACTCATCTTCTAGGGGACAGGGTGTCATGTTCAAGAACCACAGAGAGTAGCAGAGGAGAAGGTCTGTGTCCATTCATGGGGATAGTCCAGACCTGATAGTGATGTAGCCTCTCCAAGGGTTTGAGGTCTTGAAGTACATTTCTTGTCCTCTCCCAGCTAGAAAAGGCTCCAGGGGGTCCACATTGCATCTCCAAGCGCATCTCCACCCCCATCTTCCCAAGAGGTTCCAGAGCACCATACTTCATCCAAGTGGCAGTGGTGGCACCACAGCCTGTCTGTGATCAACCTTAGAGAACTCAGAAAGAGAAGAAGAAAACTTCCCATTGCCCACCTGTGCCTGGGCTAGCCTTGCATGGAGAGAAAAAGAATCTCACTGAGGAGAGAGGTGGACCACAATCTCCCCAAAGCCAAATCTCCCCCCCTAAAGAGAATCTCTACTGGAGGTTGTGGCAAGGTGTGGTGGGAGTGGGGAATAGAAAATGATTTTACAACTCTCTCCTGATTTGTAATGAGAATTTTTTCCAAAGAAAACCCCTTTGTTGCTGGAGGAAGATGGAGGTGTTAGATTGCTTCAGGTCAGAGGATACAAATTGGCGGGTAAGGCACCTGAATTCTTCAGGATTAGAGGAAGAGACTAAGAAAAAACTGGTGGAAGAAGACAGGATGACAGAGGAGAAAGGGAAACAACAAAGGTGGAGATTTACTAGTAGATGTGTTGCTGTGCAGAGTGTGATACAATCTCTTCTCTATCCGCCATGAAGCAGCCTGTAAAATCAACATTACCAACTAATGCCTTTGTAGTTCTGTTGAGGGGGCAGGGATGGAAAGGAGGGGCTCAGTCTTTGAGACAGTGCCTGTGAGGGAGCAAGGACTGCCTATAGGGCTAACTAAGCCTGAACTGGACAGCACAGCATGATGAGCAAAGGGTGCGTGAGGGCCAGCTCTCCACTGGCCTGTGTTGGCTATGGCCTGGGTGACATTAAGGTGACAGGGCTGCTCTCCAGGTGAGTTATAGAGAGTCAGCACAAAACATCTGGAGAAATAGTGTCTCTCAAACACCTCTGCTACTCTGTCCATGATCTGAGAACAAAAGGCCCTCTTGGGCTAGAAACAGGAAGTTCATGGGTTTTAATGGAAGCTTTTCTCTTTATAACAAGCTGTTTTAAGGCCCGATGTTTGGTATGATGGTGTCATGTGCCAAATGACTTGGGCCCAGATACTTGCTTACTTAGTGGCTCTCTAAGTGTGAGCCCTGGGCCATAAACATCAGAATCACCAGGGAACTTGCTAGAAATCGTGATTCTCAGGCCCCACCCAAATCTACCAAACAAGACACTTGGCAGGTAGACTCAGTGATTGGGTTAAATAAGACCCCTAGGTAATTTTAATGCATGTGACATCCTATATAATAACAGCCTAATATGCTAACTGTCCGGTCGTCCAGTGACCGGTCGACTGTTCAACCAATCAAAGCATAATATGCTAATGATATGCTAAGGCCGCTCAACCGCTCGCTATGACATGCACTGATCACCAGGGGGCAGATGCTATGACCAGTAGGTTAGCTTGCTGCTGGAGTCCGGCCGATTGGGACTGAACGAGATGGGCCGGACATGCCCTGGAGCCCTCCCGCAGTCCCTCCCCAGCCCCGATTGTGCACCAGTGGGTCCCTTGGCCTGGCCTGCACCCTCTTGCAATCCAGTACTCCTTGGGGGATGTCTGAGAGCTGGGTTTTGGCCCTATCCCATAGGCCACTCCCCTCGGGAGGGTGCCAGATTCAGGGCTTGTGGCTGGTGAGCACTGCTGTGGAGGCGCGAGCCTCTCCTGATCTGGACTAATTGGGCGTGAGCCTGCGGCAGGTGCAGTGGGGCCGGGATGAGCGGGAGCAGCAGGCAGGAGCTGCAGGTGGTGTTGGACTGCGGGTTTCAGCCAGATCCCTGCAGGCCACCTGAGGGACCCCGCCCATGCACGAATTCATGCATTGGGCCTCTAGTTTGAGAATAACTGGCTTATGTAATGGTTGGTGGCACCTGAACCCCCAGTAGAGCTTGTGAAATACAGAGTCATAGGATCCCTGGCACAGACACCATGAGTTTTGGCTGCGTGGGCCCGGGGTGAACATGGCACCCTATGTTTAGAAGCTGTGCCGATGACAGAGTGCCCGTCCAAGTTTGAGGACCAACAGAGCAATAGTTTAAGAAGAAACTGAGTCCCACAGTCTGAAATGACGAGCCAGAGTTGCTGGCAAACTAAATAAACATTGAAGAAATCGAGGCCCTCCCGGATAGGTGAAGGAGCTTGATTAATGATCCTAATTAATGCACGGTGCCCTGCAGCCCACCAGGAGGAAGCCTCAGAGGTCACACACAGGGAAGAATTCTTCATTCGCAAGCCCACAGCTCCACCCATGCGAACTTACATAGCTCTGGAAGGAACCCCAAGAGTGACCCCAAGTCTTATTCATGTCTCACAGGTCTTTCAGTGCTCAAAGTGCAGGTCCTCAGAATCACCTTGGAGATTGTTACAGATTCAGATTCCACCCTCATCACCCCCTCCCGCCCCACCCCTGGGCTGTTGAATCAATTGTGGGATTGGGACTAGAACTTAATTCTTCATGAGTGCCTTGAATGCCTCTTATGCACATTCGAGTTTGAAAACCACTGGACACTGGGTCTGTACGAAGACTTGTTAGCATCATCTACATTTTCGTAAAAGCCAGAGAGAATTAGTGAAGTTCCGGGACCAGGAGCTTTGCCACCTGAACGGAGATGCAAAGAAGGTCCTTGTTTCACATTCCCACCCAGGAAGGGCAAAGGGCCGTTGGTTGTGGGTGAGTTCACTTATGAATTGCTGGCTTCCATGTGTAGGCAAAGCACTTAAGTGAGGACATATGTACTATATAGTATTCTAAGTACATTAAATTTAAAATGTCTCTGTGCCTGTCTGGTATTTAAAATATTCCCAAGAGTGCTGGGAATGTGAAACAATGCCTAGCCAGCAATATGCCATAAAATTTCCTGGGGGAAATTGCTCTGATAGAAGTATAAGATTTCCCATAACATTTAATCTCCTCATTTCTTGTTCTTTTTGTTAATCCCATTTCCTTCTGGTGCCCAGTTGAAATATTCATTAAGTATTTGAAAAGAAGTGAGCGATGCACATTTCGGAGAGAGTGAAGAAGGGGAGCGGTTAGGGGAGCTGGAGAGTCTGTGTTCCTTCTGGCGGTGGGGCGGGGGGTGGGGGGACAGGAGGAAGACCAACAGGTGCAGGAGCCAGGAGGGCAGCCCAGGGCAAGGAAGGTGCCCCGTTCCCCCAGGCCCCCAGAAGTGACTAATGGGAGAAGCTGTCCAAGCGTCCCATTGCTACCCCCACAGGATTCTTCCTAAAACCGGTGCTGGATGATCCACAATTTACATTTCTGTCACTATTCTAACAGTAGGTGTTGGAATGCACATGCCTGTCAGACCCCAAAGTTTTAGGAGTCACTAGACCCCTTCCCTATTCCTCCCCACCCTAAATATTTGCATGTCTGCTTCTATAGAGTATAAACTTGTAATGTCTTTTTAAAAATCTACTCCCCCAAGGGCAGCTTCATTAGAAGTCAGGGGGCCTTCTGACTAGCATTTCAGAGTCTGCTCTTTACACCAAAATCCATTAAACACATAAAATCTCTTATTGGAACCCCAATTAAACCTCAAGTCTCATAAAAGAGAATGGAGTGATTATGGGAAAGTGGTCTAACACTGTGCCAAGTGTTGGGAATAATCACGCTGGGGATTTATGCAGAGCCTTCGCCCAAGGAGCTGAAAGCATTTTCTAACCTTTGGCTGCTGGGGTAGGTTTTGATTCCTATTTTGTTAATTATTTGGCCTTGCTTATATGTCCATGTTTTTCCACCTGTACAATGGGGATAAGAATAACTGCTTAACCTAAGACACGGAGATAATGGGTGTAAATGTTTTATGAAATGTCAGGGAATAGTCACTGTTGCTGCCATAGAAACCAAGGTATGACTGTTCCTCCGTCTTTAGGCATCTAGATTGTGTGGTCTGCTCAGGGGAACCATTCAAGCCTATTAGTGTATTGGTCAGCAACTATGCCCAGTAAGTAGCACAATGGTTCTCACAGCTGACTGTGTCTGAGAACCATCTGAGAATGCTGATGTTAAAATGCAGATTCTTGGGACCTGCGTCCAGAGATTTTAATTCAATGGTTTGGATTGGGCTCAAGAAATTAATTCGCCCAGCAATTATGTGTGCTGGCCACTGCTAAAGACACTAGGCGAATGAAAATGAAAAAAACAGACAAAATCCACTCATGGTCTATCTGAATTTGTAGCAGCCCTCAAGGTGATGCTGAGAGTGATAGTCTCCCAAAGGCCACACCTTGAAGGCTAGAGCAGCAGCACATGGCAGCTGGCGACAAGTCTAGTCTCTGCCCTACCAATGGCCATAATAATGGAAACTTCAACACATTTCCAAACTCTGATTCTTCTTCTTCATTGGGACCTATTCTTCTTCTTTTTTTAAAAAATCCTCACCTAAAATTATGTTTTTCTTGATTTTGAAAGAGACAGGAAGAGAGAGAGAGAGAGACATCAATCGGTTCCCATACTCACACCGACTGGGGATCAAACCCACAACCTGGGTATGTGAACCTGCAACCTTTCTGGACACTTAAGGTTTGCTGGAGTAAAGTGGATTTTTTTTAAATTCTGGCCTGAGGATATTTTTCCACTAATTTTTAGAGAAAGTGGAAGAGAGGTAGGGAGAGGAAGAGAGAGGGAGAGGGAGAGAGAGAGAGAGAGGGGGGGAGAGGGAGAGAGAGAGAGAGAGAGAGAGAGGAGAAAGACACATTGATTAGTTGCCTCCCACACGCTCCTCACTCTGGGACTTGGACCTGCAACCTAGATACATGGCCTTGACAATGCTCTAACCAATCGAGTCACCCAGCTGGGGCACTGGGACCTGTTCTTTGGCCATTATATTCTAGAATCTTTTTGCTCAGGAACAGTGGGTTCATTCTGGACCTTCTCAGCGAGTTTGTTTGCTCCGAGTTTGTTGCTCTCTCATCATTTATATTGATTTCTCAAGGGATCTCCTTAATACCAAAGTCTTTAAGGAAACACATCACCTAGGGACTCTGGCAACAGGAATGACCCGGAATATGTTTGGATTTGACCTTCGAGGATTGGAAGATAATTAGTTTGTCTAGTTCTAACCTAACCTAAGGGCTTACCTTGAATGAAAATTAGGCTTGGATTGGACTTACTCCAAGCCATATTCATTTCTATGTTATAACATTTTGCAATGGGGGAAAATGAGCTTTTGTTAATGACCCACACATCCTGTGGAATGAAGGCTCCATTCTGGAATGCAGCTGATTAATTCCTCCTAGTCCTTTGATGCATCAGTACTAAGGAGGCATTGAACTTGTAGGTGACCCAGACCAACCGAGCACATGAATTACAGATGCACAAAAGCGTGGCACTTTTTTTGAAAAAATACTGTTCTTATGTGCAATATCTAAAAAAATGTCTTAATAAGAAGAGCTGAATTATAAAAAATTCATTTTAGCCCTGGCCGGTGTTTCCCAATGGTTAGAGCGTCTGTCCATACACTGAAGGGTGGCAGGTTCAATTCCCTGTCAAGGCCATTTATCTAGGTTGCAGGTCCCAGTCCCAGGGTGGGGAGCGTGTGGGAGGCAACTAATCAGTGTGTCTTTCTCACATCTCTCTCTCTCTCTCTCTCTCTCTCTCTCTCTCTCTCTCTCTCTCTCTTCCTCTCTCTCTCTCTCTCTCTCTCTCTCTCTCTCTCTCTCTCTCTCTTCCCCCCCTCTCTCTCTTCCCCACCTCTCTCTCTCTCTCCCCCTCTCTCTCTCTCTCTCTCTCTTCCTCTCCCTCTCTCTTCCACTCTCTCTAAAAATTAGTGGAAAAATATCCTCAGGCCAGGATTAAAAAAAAAATTCACTTTACTCCAGCAAACCTTAAGTGTCCAAAGCTGACAAGAAATGGTTCAACAAGTAAACTATAGGCAGAGCAAAGCAACAGGGGCAAATAAGACTTTCAGTTAGCAAAGAAAATGAAGAACTAAAACATACCTAATAGATTTCATTGAAAAATGTGTCCAGGGAGATTGCTTAAGTAACATTTCATTTAGTCCATATTTTACTTGTTATTTGTGTGCTGTTTCCCTCCTCAAAGGATTGGAGGCTGCCCATTTATTCTCTGCACCCAGTGTGAGATAACATTTTAAAGGGAAAGATCATCTCTTCATCTTCATCTCCTTCCTCCTCTCAAGTTCTCCAGCCACTTAGGAATTTCAAGCAGGATAAGAAAAGCACATTACTTATCCTATAATACGTTTCCCAGCATCCAGCAAATTCTCTGTCATTTTAATAGGTATTTTTATCAATCTTAGCAGCCTTCCCAGCTCTAAGAAACTGAGTCTATGTGTACGAATTAGGTTTATAATTGAAGGCACAGGTAAACATCTTGCTTTCTTTCCATTTTTTAAAGTAACTGCAAAACTTAAACAAGTGTGTGATTTTTGGAAAGTTTCTTTTCCCAAGTCTCTCAGGGCCTTGTCCTCATGCGTCCAAATTTTACATGCATGCATGGCTAGTGTGCAACTGTCACGGAACAGTATATTGTAAATAATTTTCCACATTGTTACATATTTTAACTTGAAAAGTTACCATTTTTATTTTGTTAATCCTCACCCGGGGACTTTTCCCCATTGATTTTTAGGGGGAGTGGGAGAGAGAGGGACATACAGAGAGAAACATCAATGTGAGAGAAACACATCGCGCCCTGACCAAGGCCCAGGCCAGGGAGGAGCCTGCAGCCAAGGTGTGTGCCCTTGACCGGAATTGAACCCGGGTCCCTTTGGTCTGCAGGCCGATGTTCTATCCACTGAGCCAAGCCGGCGAGGGCGAAAAGTTGCCATTTTTAAAGGCAGCATACTAGTCCACAGAGTCGATGAGCCACTGTAACACAGGAAAAGGAAGGGAGATATTTGAGCAGACGTCATGATATAGTTCGTGAAGTGAGTCACATTAACATTACAGAGAAAGAGGTCGGGTACCAAAAAGCTTATTACTGGGGATGTTTATTTATCAGAGATGCTTAAGAGGAGAGCTGCCTTGGTCTCAGTTTTGTTTTGAAACTCCTCCTCCTTCATTTCCTGTATCCTTTAAGGAACAAGAAGTTCTGCAGAAAAACAGAGAACAGCTGAAATGAGACAACTCATCCCTGCACAGGGGTGAGAGGTGAGGGCTGGGTGCCCTCTAACACCCCAAACGCACACATACCCCACTTCAATCGAGTCACTGAGCAGAGGGAAGCCAGGATATGACGCAGAAGAGCAGTGGCGACGGGCAAGTGCTCCGGAACAGGACTCTGCCGCCTTAACTGTTCTCATTTGTAAAAATGGGGATATAATAACAGCATTCGCTCCAATCTCCACTTTGTGGGATTATAGAAAATAACATACAAAAATGTAAATAATGGGACTTGGCACATGGTGCACACCCCATAAGCCTTTATTGTTCTCCTCACTTTCCCACTCACAGATCAGAGCAGAGGTCAAAGGCCAAGGGACTAAGTAGGCAGCCACCCGGTCAATGACAGTAAAGGGTAAAATATCCAGTGCAATCCTGGCTCCTTTTTCCTGTATATACTTGTTTTATGGTAACTTTAATCCAGGGACAGTACCCGAGACTCTGTGTGTGCATTTTAAGCTCAGAACAACTCCTGAAGGCTCAAGCCTTGGTTTCAACTTCAGGCACCTCGCCTGTCTGAACGAGGCTGGCATTGGGCTGGTACCAGACTCCGTCACCACCATCACTGCCTGCCATTTGTTCATCACCTCCCACATGCCAGGACTCCATCAGACACTTCGTAGAACTGCATATAGGGTCCCCAACAATCTAAGGGATAGGTATTACTATTATTATTCTTCCCATGTTAAAGATGTTGGAACTTGGGTCCAGAGAGGTAGTGATTTGCTTAAAGCCAAGTGGACCCAGAGTTTGGAACTGAAACCCAGTTCTGTAAGGCTCCCAAGCCTATTCTGCTTCCACGGCTCCCACTCCTGTGCGTTGTGACATTTGCACAAAGATGACGAGCCTTGGCGGCGAACGCTGCTGATTAAGTAAACTGGCTAATGCCTGCAGCTGCTTTGCTGAACTGCTCAGTGCTTCCCACGCGCCCTGGGCGCCAGGCCAGCCCTACAAACACCCCCCCCCGACCTCCCCACGCCCACACCTGCGTCCCAACCGCGGCATCCACGCTCCTGGGCCCGACCTGCAGTGCTCCCCCTCACCCCCCTGCTAATGAACAGCTGACACACAGACCATCAGGCAGAACCCTCTGGCCCTGGTCCTACCTGCCCACCACCTCCCGCTCTGTTCTCAGGTCTGGTGACCTTCCGTCTCACCTTCTCTCCGCCTCAGTACGCTCCCTACTTTCTTCTTCTTGCTGAAAAGCAGGCTTTGGGGTTTGTGAAGGTACGAGAAGAAGACCCCTCCTCTCTGTCTCCTTTAATCCCCAGCTAGCACTGGGCACGAGAACCCCTGCTCACGCCCCTGGAATGAGAGTGCACACCCCACCCCGGTGACGGGGGTGGGAAGGAGGGAAATGAGAGAAGTGCAGAGGGCTCATGCTGAGCTGCTCTCTGCAACCTCAGGCCTAAGAGGCTCTCACTCGAAGCCCATACTTAGAACACAGGGTTAGTGTGAACTGCAGTTTGGGGGCTGATTTGTGCCCCACCCCCTTATATTCATATGTTGAAATCCCAACTCCCAGCAAATCAGAATGTGCCCTTAGTCGGAAACAGGGTGGGTGCAGATGTAATGAGTTAAGATGAGGTCATACTGGAGTGGCCACTAATTTAGTAACTGGTGTCCGTATAAAGAGGGGGAATTTGGACACAGACACGCTCACAGAGAGAACGCCATGTGAAGACGAAGGCAGAGGTCAGGGCGATGCCACGGAAGCCAGGAGAGGCGTGGGATAGACTCCTCCTCACAGCCCTGGGGAGGAGCCAGCCTGCCCCCACCTTGACTTAAAGTTCTGGCCTCCAGGACTGTGGGAAACGAGCGTGATTGTGCAAGCTCCCCAGTTTGCGGTGCTTTGTTATGGCAGCCCTAGGAAACACTGCGCTGGAGAGCCGCCCACAGGGCGGCCGAGAGGTCCTGTGATGCTGAGGTGGGGTGCAGACAGAATTGGTCGTGGGAGCATTTTCTGGATGGGCAAAGGGGCCTGTTTCACAGGCGGCCCCATCCCTCCCTGAGGTTCTTCAAAGACAGCTCTAGACCAGGAACAGCTCACCCTCCCCAAAGGCCCCATGCCACGGTCCGGGCCTGCCTGGGGAGACAGCAGTTCGATTTTAAGCCTAGTGCTTCCTCTACCATAGGGACACGTTGTAACTTTCATGGGCCGCGGGCATTTTGTTTTGTTTTGTTTGTTTTTTTGTGCGCTCCTTCCCCCACTTAAAAATAACATTAAAAATTTTTGACAACTTCATTAGTGCAAAAACAAGTATCAGCTCTCCTGGATCCATCATTATTTACAATCTTCATTACTATTATACTCATTTTTATCTTCTGATTGTAAGAGAAATTTAAAACGTTTTTGTGGTTCCAGGCACTGCACCTCCTGTTCCTATTGGGTAAGTCCTCCCTGCCCCACAGGTGAAATGAGAGAATCACCGGGGAGTCATACATCTCACCCCCGCTGTGTGATATTGCCCCCAAGAAACCGAGTCTTGGCAAGATCTGGGGAGAAGTGTGTTGTATCTCGACTCTCTCCCCATCCTTTAGAAGCTATGTAATCACCGCACAGGTTGCATTTATGTCAAAAAGCCCATAGTTTACCTTATACTTTGCCTTCACCTCAGGATGAACCAAAAAATAAATACTCCCAGGTATAGACAGAGAGCTACAACATATTAGCTGCCACCACCTGCAAGAATGAGACCATAAATCCACACCCTCTCTGCGAGGCAGCCTTCGTACGCTGTCTGGACCATACATAAAACATGCCCCATGCACGGTATTATCAGCCTTCCTGATTTACTGTATATACAGTCTCCAAGTTAAATACCAGCGGAGGCACCTGAAAATATATTCTCACGCAGTCCCTGTCTGCAAACCGCATTGCCCCAGTAATGTTGGCGCATTCATCACTGACTTCCCGGTACCGATTGTCATCCCTAGAAATACATCCCTACAGCAGCGACCCGTGAAATTTGAGCACAGGGAAGGGGAAGTGGAGTATCCAGATTTAAGGCCCAGGCATTTAAAAAAAATAGTCTCGTGTTTCAAAAATGAGACTAAGCAGTTCAAACAGTGGTATCTGACTCCCTTTAGTGTGGCTTATAGCGCCTTCCCTGATGTAGTATTTGACTCTCTCTTCCTTTTGTGCACGCCTGCTAGCAATAGGAGCGGTGAGAACACATTGCATAAAGGCCCACACTAAATGGCTCTCCCCAGAAACCATCAGGAAGTGTCTGCTTTTATACAGAATTCCAACTGCTTTCTGTGGCAGATCCAGGAGCACAGATTTCTAGTCAGTAACAACCCACTGGAACATAAGAGTCGGGGGCACAAGGCAATTCCCAGTTACAGGTTATCGATACAGAATGGGAGTGGCCCTGTGGAAGTGTACTGGTTTTGCGGATTAAACTGGGTTTGAATTATCAGCTTTATGGCAACTGTACAGATGACATCTTGGCGTGCCTGATTCCTCAAGGACACCGAGGTGGACAATGTTGATTGGGAATTCAATCTCTACCCCCTCCTTTCTAACAGGCCCCTGATCTTGTTAGGTCAGTGGTCTGCAAACTGTGGCTCACAAGAGCCGCCGTTTGCTGCTCTGTTGACTAATGAGTTTGCCGACCACTGGGATAGGGGCTTAATCCACAAGGAACAACAACAGCTTGTAATTATTGGAATCGAGAGTCTAGGTCAGTGGTCGGCAAACTCATTAGTCAACAGAGCGGCAAACTGCCGCTCGAGAGCCGCATGTGGCTCGCGAGCTGCAGTTTGCCAACCACTGTTTAGGTAACTATCCACCTGGTATTGGCTTCATGGGCATGTGCTTCATGGAGTCTAGAACCTTTAAAAAGATACTGTATAGCCCTGGCTGGTGTGGCTCAGTCAGTGGGAGTATCATCCTGGACAATAAATGGTCGTGGATTCTATTCCTGGTCAGGGCACAAACCTAGATTGCAGGTTCCATCCCCAGTCAGGATGCATATGGGAGGCAACCCATCGATGTTTCTCTTCCTCTCCCTTCCTCTCTCTCTAAAATCAATTAAAGAAAAGATAATGTATAGAGGTTGCCATGGTAACTCATCAAGGTGTAATTCTGCACTTTTTTGGGCAAGAGCCTAGAAAGGAGGAGATAAGCAATCTGGGGAGACAGCCGAACCAGAAATCAAATTAACCTGTGACTTAAGTCCTCTGTGATTTCGTCTGCTAGCTACTCACCACGTGGAGGAAAATCAGAGTAAGAAGGCGTAAAAGATTTCCTTTCAAAGCTCCCTAAAATGCCAGCTCCACTCCATAGCTGATTCTCATCAGAGGAGGAAATGGGAGAGAATGCAGAGAGCTGACTCTGTCAGAAAACTGAGTTTGAAGGAGCAAGTGACATCATTGCTTCTGAATGGCAGCAAGCAGGTGCTTCCCCAGGGCAAGGATTCTGCCTAATCCTTAGATTAGAACTCACCTTCAATCCAGTGGCCCAGGATGCTTACCAACCTGGAACAATGCAGAAGCCAGAGCCCAGCCCACAGCCTGCAGGCACTCTCTCCCTTCCCACTGCCTCTTGCATTCGGGACTGGAATTTATTCGACACTGAGGACTCACACTCTCATAGGGCTGCTGATCGCAGTGTGGAGATCACACAGTTGACATCAACTCTCATTTCCCTGCTTTGGTGAAGTTGGGCACAATAGATGAAAACTTTTTTGCCTTTTGGTGTAATTCTTCGCTTTTGCCCTCACATTATTCAAACTTCTTTGAATCAGGGTTCTCTGAGACAGTCTTCCCCACCAGTATACCAGTCCCAATTTCTGTTTAAAATACTTGTATGGAAACTGATGGATCAGCCCTAGCTGGTTTGGCTCAGTGGATAGAGCATTGGCCTGGGGACTGAAAGGTCGCAAGTTCGATTCAGGTCAAGGGCACATGCCCGGGTTGTGGGCTCGATTCCCCAATAGGGAGCGTGCAGGAGGCAGCTGATTAATGATTCTCTCTCATCATTGATGTTTCTATCTCTCTCTCCCTCTCCCTTCCTCTCTGAAATCAATAAAAATATATTTTAGAAAACCTGATGGATCATAAATCTATTTTTTTGCACCAAACATGAGTGATTTTATTGAAGATTGGCCAGTGAAATGCTGATTATAACATATACATTGAGGCACCCACCTTGAACTTATTACAGGGTCCCCCAGCCCCCTCTTTAGGCTTCACAGTAGTGTGCTTTCATCTCACCCAGAAAACGTAGCCAGGCCTCAGACCTCAGACACTGTTCTCAAGCAACTGAGTACAGACCAGTGGCTTTCACTTCCATGATCCCACCAACTCTCTAATGCATCTGAACCACAAAATGGGCCCTTGCTTCTTTCCTAATCTAGCTCCATTTTCATAAACTATAACAGATAAATAGGAGTCCCCAAGGGTGTAAAATATTTCTTTCCAGATAATTTTTAAGGAAATGGGGGGAAATGACTACTAGTATGGGCTAATGAAGCTTCTATGGCTGAAACAATGGATCTGCAGATGTGCTGACTAGCCACACAGACCGATGGGTTACTCTGCCGTAAGTGAAATTTATAACTGTGTTTGAAGGCAGTGAGAAGTGCTGTGTCTACCTAGAGTTGGGGTCAGGGCTCTTTCCACTATACTAAGCTGGCCCTTTAGCCCTTATTTATAATAACTGATACTTTTTAGAACTACACCAATTCAGTGAAACTTCCAACTTTCTGAAATATTTTCTCTCACAGACTCTATGCTAGTCTCTAAGACTTGACTGGAAAGAAAAGAAAAATACCAAAATTAAAGTTACAATTTAAGAGTTGAGCCTGGCCGGTGTGGCTCAGTGGCTGAGTGTCGACCCATGCACTAAGAGGTCATTGGTTGGATTCCAGTCAGGGTACATCCACAGCAGGGGGCGTGCAGGAGGCAACCAATCCATGTTAATGTTTCTCTCATCGATGTTTCTGTCTCTCTCTACCTCTCCCTTCCTCTCTCTCTAAAAACAATAAACATAATATTTTTTAAAAAAGAGTTGATTATGAGGAGAAAAAATAGGGTATCCTATATAATAAAGAGGGAATATGTAAATTGACCCTCACACCCTCACACAATATGGCCGCCCCCATGTGGTCAAAGATGGCTGTCCCCATGTGGTCAAAGATGGCCACCACAAGATGGCCGGCAGGGGTGGGGGCAGTTGTGGGCGATTAGGCCAGCAGGGGAGGGCAGTTGGGATGACCAAGCCTGCAGGGGAGGGCAGTTGGGGGGGACCAGGCCTGCAGGGGAGGGCAGTTGGGGTGACCAGGCTGGCAGGGGAGGGCAGTTGGGGGTGTCCGGGCCAGCAGGGGAGGGCTGTTGGGGATTACCGGGCCAGCAGGGGAGGGCAGTTGGGGGCAATTAGGCTGGCAGGGCAGGGCAGTTGTGGGTGGTTAGGGGGTGTTCAGGCTGGCAGGCAGAAGTGGTTAGGGGCAATTAGGCAGGCAGGCAGGTGAGTGGTTGGGAGCCAGCAGTCCCGGATTGTGAGAGGGATGTCTGACTGCCGGTTTAGGCTTGATCCCACATCCCCGAGGGGTCCCAAATTGGAGAGGGTACAGGCTAGGCTGAGGGACACCCCCCCCCCCAGTGCACATATTTCGTGCACCGGGCCTCTAGTTTTTTATAATCCCAAAACTGGGGGGCAGTTTCAGGGAGAAAATCGGGAGAGGCAAGAGCAGGAAACCATGCTTTAGTACTCGCCTGTTCTTGGCATTGTACTAGTAACATCAGCACACATCCAAGTGTGGTCTAGAAGGGTCAAAACACTGAAATGTCATTTGAAATTTGCCCAAGGCCAGTTTTTAGGAGTATCTGGACCTTGGCTGGGATTTTCGAAGGAAGCAAAGCAATAGGGTTAGGTGTAAATTCTGGGAGGTCCAGCCCACATGATAACTAATTCCTGTTCTAGGAAGCCCTGGGGATAGCAGTCAATGGGTTTTGATCTTCCTTTGAGCTCTGGAGATTCCTGCTGGTTTGGGCTAAAAAGAATATGCTGGAGGGTATGGCCTCCTTACCCTCATCTTTAAGCCAAGAGAAAGATCTGTGACAGATCTTTCTGAGGTACCTTTTAAGTGCTTCTAAGACAGCTTTACCACAGCTCTGGGCTAGGGACAGAAAGCCTCAGAGAAACCATACAATACAATCCATAGGGCACCATTATATTCCCTTGTTCTGGGAATCCCACCCTCAGACTAAACCATACCTCATGACTATGTAAGCAGTTTCTGAGACTGTGCTCTGAGCTCTGAGGGCGAGCCTCAGCCTGGGGGAAGGCGGGGAAAGTGGTTGAGCCAACCACAGAAAGTGCTTCACCTCCGTGCCACAGTGAAAGTGGGGAGAGTCCACAGTAGAAACCAGATCTTATTTGTAATGGTCTCATCTGTAAAGCTATGCAGCAAATACTCTACAATAAGCACGTCAAACTCATGGGCCGCAGGCCGCATGCCTCATTTATTTGGCCCGTGTTAGCCTTTGAGTTTGACATGCTTGCTCTACAAACAAGTCTCAGGTCCTATTGTCTCAATGGTTAAAATACCTGGTGGCATCTAAACTTTGGGCTGTTAGGTCTCTAAAGATGTCGAGAGAAAGAGACAGAGTCTCTGAAGGTATTTGACCTGGAGCTGCTGCATCTCTCATGACTCTCTCCTGTGTGGCTGCAAAAGTGAGCGGGATGAAGCCTTCACTATCAGCAGAGAGAAGGATCCAGCGGGAGTCACACAGCATTTCAATAGGAGTGAGGCCGAAAGTCAGCTGACCTGTACTGAGCCTTAGTTTGCCACTGCAGAGAAGCACGTCTCTTTTTCCTTTTTCAACAACAGATGCTACCTAGCATTTCTGGTAAGAGAGGTGGACACGAGGCAGATCCTGAGAGCGTGGATCCACTGGAGAGGACTTCTTTCCACAGAGGGAGTCTGTGAGTTCAGAAAGACGTCGCTGTACTTCAGTTTCCCAGATAAAATTTCCAGTTCCTTAGAGAGCTGATAAGTTTCCTTTTCCCGTTGTAAGTTCTTTCTTTGAGGAAAATGAAGAGGTTCCGGGGAGCTGGTGTAGTCTGGTGTGCTGCTGGATTTGGGTAGCGTCGCTGACCGCTTAACAGGCTGGGCATCTGGAGTTCCCAGGGCTGTGGGGTCCTCACAGACACTGGATGGAGGGCTTTTGAATTCTTGAATAAAGGGCCTTCCAGGCCTTCCACCTTGACTACTGCTATTAGCTGTTTACAGAGCCCTCTGTTTTGGTGACAGATATCTGGGGAAAGACTTTCAATTCGCTTTTTCCTCTCTGCTTTATGTAACAGAGCACTGAAAGGAGTGTAACCACTCTGGTTTTCACTCACTGTTACCAGAAATTCCTCTTTCAACATTACTTCTCTAAACATCAAGCGGATGATATACTCATCAGACTTTGAAGAAGGAAGAAGTGTTGAATCAGTGGATTTTTGTTTTCCTATCAAAATTAATAATAATTTCTCTGTCAAGCGATATACTTTTGGGTCTTTCACTGCTCTCTAATTGAATTTGCTGGATGTTTGGCATACATGATGGATTGATAGAACAGATAAAAATTATAAGTATTGGTAGCCACTGCCACAACCATTGCTTTAAGATTAAATGCTATTAGATCAGGAACTAGATGCCTGAAATGGTGACTCTTCTGGTCCAGGTCACCTCTTTCTCAAAGGTCACAAGGACCAAGTGTGATGAACCCAGGTCAGTTCCTGTCAAGTAGTCCTTTTTTCTTAGACAAATAAGGGCATTACCTTCAGACTTACATCTACTGACATGTATATGAGTTAGATCCAGAGGCTCTGAACAGGAAGAAAAGGGACAAATGGATGTGTCAGAATTTGTTCCCTAAGAGGCTGTCCCTTTATCCACAGAAGGCATCTCATCAGTAACTGGTGAGCTATACAGACAAGTGTCTTCACTACTAGGTGGAACGTCAGACGTTTCAGATGCACATAAGCCACAAATCTTATTTATTGGAAGTTCAGTGGCATTGACAACCTGTGAGTCCACAGTGCCTCCGATGGAGCGCACATCACTGCCCACATCAAACACTGGGCAGGCGGAGCACTTATGAAGAGTCTTCTGAGCACGGCCCCTAGTATAGGCATGCAGGCTGCTGCCACCTCCAGCCTCTGGCCATCGTGGGTCCAACATGCACATCAGGCCGGGTGTTGCTGTCCATTTTTACCAGGGAACTATCACAGTGAACGTTTTGGAAGATGGAGGCATCATGTGCAGTCGACACAGTCAGAACAGCCCTTTTTGGGTGCCACACACAGCTTTGGGGAGGGACAGGGTGCGATTGTCTAATCTCACAGGTCTGAGACACCAACGGCTTGCTGGTTTCCACAGTACTGGGAACAGCTGCCACCCAGTGACATGCTGCTTGTGCTGGACAGCGAGCAGAGAGGGCATGTCAGCTGTACCAGGTGGGGCCCAGGACACCCCATACACATGCTCAAATTGTCCAATGACCTTTGAACCCCCAAACTTGGCCTCTCCACTCTGAAGCTGTACATCAGTCAGGACTACCTGCTTCCCATCAGTCCAGGCAAGGCCGTGAATTGGGTGTATTGCTTGATACAAGGCATTCAGCCCTCTCCTGAGAAGTTTTCCTTTTCCCAGCTCCATCCTTTCTGATGAAGGTTATTTAATGTGGATCCAAAGTCCACAGTGGGTACTGGAAGCATCGACTCCAAGGCCTCTGATAGGCGAGCGAAGCTCTCATAAATCTATTTACTTGGCATATAACTTGTCTTTTGTGGTCAGGAAATGTGAAAAACTAACCTAAAGGACATAATGAACTGCAGGGATCTAAACTATTTAGCTTTTAAAATTCCAAATGTTCCCAACAATGGAATCGATTGCGTGGCAGTTATCAATAGTGTCGCTCCCATGTCCTTGTATTTGTATGGAGGAAACTAATCCCTGGCCTGGGAATACTGGGGATGTAGCTCTTTTGCAAAGTCAGTGACATTAGAATTGTGACAAGTGGGGGGCCAGAGAGAGGTTCTCAGAGATGTTAAGAGTGATGAAGTCCTAGCTGGTTTGGCTCAGTGGATAGAGCTTAGGCCTGCAGACTGAAGGGTCCCAGGTTCAATTCTGGCTAAGGGCACATGCCTGAGTTGCAGGCTCAATGCCCCCCACTCCTAGTAGGGGGTGTGCAGAAGGCAGCCAATTAATGATTCTCTCATCATTGATGTTTCTCTCTCTACCTCTCTCCCTTCCTCTCTGAAATCAATGAGAAAAATAAAAGTGATGAATGTGTCTGCAATGCAGTTGCAGACAACACATTGGCAAATACAATAAATAATTTCTTAATTACCAGGACAATGGCAGTTTTACTGGAGTTATGTTGGAGACCATTTCATTTAGTAGGAGTTGACTCCTAAGAGGCATTTACTCAACTTCCTAATTTTGCACTGGGGAGTTATTTATGAAACAACCAATTGGAGCTGGAAAGACGCCTCAATGCGAGGTTAATGGGCCACACTGGAACCAAAGGGCTTGGGACAGTCACCGAGGCTTATGAGCACAAACCAACAGCTACGTGCTCATAAGCCACGGTGGTAACAAAAGACATGCAGCTGTATGAAATACATGTGCCAGCTGCTACCACGGGGCATGAAAAGGTGCAGCAGGCATCTTTGCTTGCAATGGATCACTTTCCATCCTGGATTCCACAGAATTACCTCCAGTTCCCTCTGACCACATTCACCAGAGGAAAAACTTAGCTGACATTAGCTTGATGGTTATACAACATGTGAATGTACTTAATGCCATTGAATTGTACCCTTAAACATGACTAAAATGGCAAACTTCATGTGACATATATTTTAATTCAATTAAAATGTACTTATCAAGCTTTTAAAAAAAGGTATGTATGATATGTAGGAACTATGCATATATATATGCATATACATACACTAGTGGCCTGGTGCACGAAATTCATGCACATCAAAAGGGAATTAGAGGAAATATTTTAATATTGCTCTTTGTCAGGGACACAGGCAGGCAGTGTCACATCCCTGGCCAGGGATGCAGGCAGGCAGCTTCACCTCAGCACTGGGTGGGGATGCACGCAGGCAGGCAGCATGTCGTCAGCGCTGGGCAGCCCTGCGCGAGCCTCTGCTGATGGCCACTTCTGCCGGGGGCCGCTCCACTTCAGCACAGGGCGGGGATGCCTCTGGCCTGCTCTCGACCCCCGGCTGGGCAGCCTCCAGGCTGGGCGGTGCCACGGGCCTGTGTGCGCCCCTGCCAGTGGCCGCTCCCAGGCCAGGCCTGACCAGTTGTGACTATTACGTGCCTGACTGGTCGTGACTGTTATAGCGTCTGGGCTAATTAGCATACCTCTCTATTATTATATAGGATAGACCATTGGTATGTCTTCTTTGGAAAAAGGGTCTAATCAGTTCCTCTGCCCCCTTTTTAATTGGGTTGTTTTATGGCTATTGAATTATATGAATTCTTTGTATATTTTGAGTATTAACTCCTGATCACATATGATTTGCAAATATTTCCTCCCATCCCATAGTTTGCCTTTTCATTTTGTTGACAGTTTCAAGTGAGGATCCTAATTAAATTTGTAGCTATAAATTTTCCTGTTGTCACAAAACCATTCAACCCTGCCAATTTTTAGTCTAGCAGGGGCTCCAATGATTAGGAAAGTATTTCCTTTTCTGTCACAAAACACGAATTCTCTGGAAGCTCAGAAGGAATGATTTCATGCCCTCTGGTTTTTTGTTATGTTGCTTCAAAGGTTGCAATACAAACTCCCAAGGAAAAGGCTGTTTCCGCCCCTAAAAACCTTAATAATGAGGGTGTGAGCAGCAGGGACGGTCCTTCAGCCAACTCCGGGCTTATTCTTCAAGCGAGACAAATGAGCCCTGGATGGCCTAGGACCCAGGCTCCCAAGGCCAAACCACAGAGCCCCATACTGAGAAATGATCTCATCCCCACTCCAGAGCACTTCAGGATGGTTTCTCTTCTCTCACAAGATCTTTAGTTCTTCCTTTAAGTTTATTAACCTCGACACAGAAGAGAGTTCTGAGGAAATTGTGGAGGCCGGAAGTGCAGGCTCAGGTGGCTGGTTGACTACGTGCTGTTTCTGCTGACTTGTCCTTCACACACACACACCCTCCCCGACTCCTCTCCCCTTCCCTCCTACCTCCTGCCCTGGTGATTCACCCACACCAGTCAGAAACTCAAGGACAAAATATGCTTTTCAAAAGCTACATAGTCTACGAGGAGGAGGATTTTAACCGGCCTCCCAGATACAGTATCAGAATCACTTAGGGTGTTTTTTTCTTCTCCTAAATTATGGCCATTCACTGACGCCTTCCTCCTAACAGGTGCAGTCCCATGTGGATAAGCACCCACTCCTTATGGAGATGACTGGGGCACGAGTGACAGAATTTCTACAGAATGACCAGTCCCAGGTGCTGGGGCTTACATCCCATCCACGCAGGTCCCGGGGCTCCCCGCTCGCGGCGGAAACCGGAGGTGCGGTCCCTCCCGGCTCTGCCACCTCAAGGCCAGGTCACCCCATCACTGCTCAGTCAGTGCCAGCATTTGGGGTGTTGGGAGGGCCTGGGAGACAACAGGGTGCGGGCGGGTTGAGGATGCAAAGCACTAAGTGTAATTTGTAAGCATTTTGAGTAATAGTCTTATCCAACGTGGGCACTGGTGTGGGCACAGGACAGGGTCTGGAGACTGAATGGCAAACAGTGGCAAGTAAATGATGCCCTGCTTTATGAAAAGAAGCTCCTCTTTCTTGCTATAGAAAAGAGAGAACACACGGGAATTAAGACCACCAGTGACTCTGAGGTAAGCTGGCTACTCTCTGAGAAGTTTGAAAACATGTGCGAAGGCAGAATCACCCTACCTTGGTGAAAGGGAGGTGGCCGTTTTCTTTCTAAAAGGAACTAGGAGCTCTGGGGTTTTCTGTTTGACTTCCTTGCTTTGTTTCCTTCTGACTTATTCTACTGAAATCATGTGGGTCTGGAAGAGAAAGAGGACAGAGACGCCACCACTAGGACAGGTGGTGATAACGGAGAGGAGTAGGATGTAGGCACCTACAGGGCGAAGTATGACCAAGCCAGTTAGATTCCTTCAAGTGCTCGGCATTGTCTGTTGTCAAGATGTCACACCCTATTTTCAAAGGCAATTTCATGAGCTTTTCAGGACTTAAAATAGCAAATCAAATCATTACACTAATGCCTACACAGACCTGTTGGGGATGTTTGATATTCGTATAATATTTTAAGTTCTTTGCATAATTTGATTAAGCAACTTGAGCACACAACTGCAGAGCTCAAGGCCACGGTCAGACCAGGAGAGACCAGCATTAGCAAACAGATTAATTCCTGGGCAAACCAGGGAGAAAGGAGTTAAGGTTTGACCTAAGGCTTATTTTCAAACCAACTCCCAGTTACATTGAAGATGGATCTCTTGGAACGAACCACTGGAAACCAGGGTATACATTGCACCCCCTTCATCGTTGCTAGTGTCCCACCGAAGAAAACATGCTGTTGAAACTGCTGACCTGCCAAGTGAGAAAGCACCTTGATCGAGCGTGGGGAGAACCGACAGCCCATTTCGGAAGAGTTTGCCATTGTTTCCTTTGGGTAAATGACTTTAGCACCTTTGAGCAGGGGCTGCCTTCCCTGCACTGTGAAATGGCTGTTACGTCTATCAACCACGCAGCAGTGCCACGAGGCTTATTAGTTCATGTTCGTGTTAACGTCCTGCAGCTCTCAGGCAGAAGGCCTTATAGAAACACAAAGCAGATGTATATTATCTAAACATCTGCCTCCTGCAATGGCTCTCCAGGAAGTGTGTTCATTGCTTTCGCACAAATGATTCCTCCAGAAGTGGCTGCTTTTGTCCAGGTCTTTCTCGGCCGATGAATCATTCCCCCTCCTTTCAGTACAGACTCTCCGTGCAGATTGTACTGCGGGGCAGTGCTGTCCATCTTGTCCCTGGAAAGGTCGCTGTGGATGCTGCACCCCTGGGAGTGAGCACTGCAGTTACAGGCCTGCCCTTTTCCTCACCAGTCTGCCCTCTTCACTCTCTACTCCCCAAAGCTGTTATAAGTTGGCTTTTCTTTGGGTGCTTAATTTTTCACGTGGGCGTGGTACATCCGACCCAAGGGCTTGGTGTTTTCAAATTAGGCAGTAAAAACAAGAGAAATCACTTAAAAGGTTATTAAAAACGAAGAAAATGCAAAAAAAGAGGACTGGTCCAAGTTTGTTCAAACTTATTTTGATGACATTGAACTAACTGAATTGTTAAAGGTTATATTGAAGGTGATTTTTGCTACTCTTACTGCTGTCCATAATTTTGTTAAAACTCTGGCAAGTACCCGAGAGCACACCGATATTTATTCCTACAGAAATGCCACAGTTCCAATATGTATCTACTGGGACTTAAGTAATTTATTTTCTAAACACAAATAGATAAAGAAAATGAATAATAAATTGTCAACATATTGTTTTCAAAGGTTTTCCTCTTCCCATCTTTTTACTTCCACTTCAATTGTGAGAGTCTATTTTTTTCTTTGCTTATTAGTCTTCAGTGCTCTTGCTGGTGGTTATGGGAGTCTTAAACGTACCCAGGATATGTTTAATCAGGTATTGTAAGATGCCTATTTCTGACATACTGAATAGGACCTTTTGTGCCTGGCTTCTTTCACTTCACGTTTCCAAGTTCATTAATTTTCATAGCCACGTAATATTCCATTGTATAGATACATGACATTTTATCTATCCATTCATCAGTTGATGGACTTTTGGGTCATTTCTACTTTTTGGTAACTATAAATACTGTTATGAACATTCATGTATAAATTCTGTGTCAACACATTTCCAGTTCTTCTGGGTATATACCTCGGAGTGAAAATGCTGTCACATGGTAGCTGTATAGTCTACCTTTTGTGGAACTGCCAACCTGCATGTTCCAAAGCAGTTGTACAGTTTTATAATCCCACCAACAGTGTAAGGTTCTAATTTTTCAACCAATTGCCAATACTTGTTACTTTTTCATTTTAGCCATCCTAGTGGCTATAAAATGATAACTCATGGTTTGTAGTTCTCTAATGGCTAATGATATTGAGAATCTTTTTATGTGCTTATTAGTCATTTGTATGTTTTCTTTGGAAAAATATCCAAATGTTTTCATCATCTTTAAACTGGGCTTTTTATTGACAAGTTAAGTATTCTTCACATATTTTGGATACAAATCCCTTATCAGGCATATGATTTACAAATATCTTCTCCCATTTTGTGGGTGTCTTTTTACTTTGTGTCCTTTGATGCATAAAACATTTCAATTTTGATGAAGTCAAATTTATCTTTTTCTTTTGTTGGTTGTAGGTTTTGGTATTGTATTTAAGAAATCATTGACTAATCCAAGGTCACAAAGATTTACTCTGCTTTCTTCTAAGAATTCTGGTGTTTGCCCTTTGATCCAGTGTGAGTTAATTTTTGTATACTGTGTAAGGTAGGTAGGTGTCCAACTTCATTCTTTTGCATGTGAATATTTAGTTGTCCCAACTCCATTTGTTGAACACTGCTCTTTCCCCATGAATACTGTACCCTTGTGAATGGGATGCATCTTCTTACAATTATAACTATCTTCATCCTTATAATAACACATCTTACAACTCATGGCATGATAGATTTGCTCAAGTATGGAACACTTAACTCCTGAAATAAAAGCCCACATAAATGTGCATTTTCTTTTGGTAGAAGTGAAAAATCTGTCTCAACAATACTAAGATTCTTTAAATATCAACGTGATGAAAAAAATTATCATAAATACATATATTTTCTTATGAAAGACATCAGTTTAAGGCCTGAAGGCTTATACATAATCCTTGTGTTGTTAAGCGTGAATGAAGATTTTCACAAAAGTAGCAATATGACTTTAATGGTCAGAAAGAGAATCCATTAATCCTACAAGCCAGGTTAAGATCTCCTAGAAGTTAGATTTATTTGACAGGGATGTAATGTCACAAGAAATAGTAATATAAGCACCGATGAAGTTTTTTTCCATAAGAAAATTAAGGGGGTTTTCAGTGTCCAGATTTTAATACATCCGCACTGTGTGGAATATAAAACAATAATAAGCTTAAATACAAGAATCAAGTCTGCTTTTGTATTAGCTTCCTAGTGAATGTCCTGATGAACCCAGGATAGCCACAGAGTCTGAAGACAACCACTCAGAAACATACTGAGATCTGTTTAATAGTTTTTGAAGGTTTTTCCTGTAAAATGGCTTGTATTTCCACAGGTACAATAGTGAAGAAATAAATTTTCCAATTTGACATGAAATATAAAAGAACAGTTTTACAAATATAGCCATAAAATTTAACTGCTCATAACACTATACATGGTAAATATGACCACCCCTTAACTTCTAGACTATTTAATACAGGGAAGCAATTTGTCATTTCCACTAAAACAAACAAACAAACAAAAAAACCCACAAAAAAACAAAAAACAAAAAAAAACCCAGCTTCCCTTTCATTGAGTTTATTTTGTTTAGAAAGTTAAATAGAACTGGAAAAATATTTGCTTTTCCCTACCTTCATCTAAGGATTGTTCATGAGGGCTAAAATTTACTTGAGAGGATGTAAGTTTTATAAAAAAGAAATACTGAGAAGTCTTGTTTTACTGCTTCAATAATTCTTACACTCTTTCCAAAAGATCCTAGTCTCCTCATTGGCCTTTGACTGGGTCATAGAAGCGATCACAGGGTGGCTCCATGTCCAGCACCGATGACGGACCTTCATACCTTCAGCCCATGGAGGCTGGACTGTGGGGATGTAAGGTTGACAGGCAAGGGAACGGAGCTGGACCTGGCTTAGAATCAAGGTTCCGTGGCTTGTCTATCAGAAATTCCATGTCACAAGGCAGGATCACTCGAAGACAGCTAGGTAGTAGCCAGCATTAACAATGGTGTGATCATAACTCTTTCATGCAAGTCCAGAGAACAGAATGGCTTTTAAAAACAAAAGAAGTCGATCAAAATCATAGGACGGCAGGTGACAATTCTGTGGCCTGTGTCACACTTAAATCAAGATGTGGGAAACATTTCCCTTACACTCTCAAAAGTGCCCAAACAACAATACTGAGCTCCCACATCACAGGAGTTGGAGTTTTTCTATGTAAGCAAAAGTAAAGCATTGAAGCTTTATGAAGCACTCTCCTCAACTCTCCTGATACAGTATATGGCAAAACTTAAAAATAATTTCCCTATTGATACTGGAAATAAATTCTACTACAATCATGTGTATGCCAGTTCCTGGCATATTTCTGCATCCAGATTCATTAGTCTCCTTAATGGAGCCCATCGTTTTTCCAATGGCTTTCTCCTTTCTCTAAACCCTAACCCTGAAATTCTATAACCAGTTATATCACGTGGCTTCCCTGAGGCACAAAGGTACCAAACTCTATAATTAACTATCAAGGAATGATAAATATGCTCTATTTATATTAAAGGATTTTAATTCTTTGGGGCCACAGTGGGGGAAAAAACCCAGAAAGCTTAATACTCTGCAGTGTGAACTGTAGCCCTTTTTGCAAAAAGCATAACCAAATAAGGGAAATGTTAAGAGTTGCAGCATGCATGACCCGGCAGCACCGATTATTAATAAAAAATTCTGGACTAGAAAAATATTGAGTTGTAACCCCATTCACTCTTAATTTTTTTTTTTTTTTTTTTGGTAGTAAACAACTGGAAAAAAAAAATACCAATGGGAATACATCACTGGGGCCAAACTTCTGGAAACCTATTCACAAAAGGCATTTCGGTCAGGCCGAGATGGGGATAATTGGTCAGTAATTTCCTATGAATGCACATAGGGGAGTGAGACTCACCCTTCAATGTGGTGGCAAGCAAGACATAAAAACAGAAATGACCTCTGAGAGGTTACCCTTTCTGAACTAGATGACTCTACTTTGGTGATTAGAGTTCTTTATTCCTACACACTGACACTCTCAACTCTGAGAAAGAAATCTCATTAGCCAAGATCATAAGGGGATCTGACTAGACATGGCCAACCAAGATGAACATGGTTTCCTTTTTGCAGACTTTCCCCCCATGCTGTGGTGTCCTAGGCAGGTGGGAGGGATCTCATGTGGAGATCAAAAGACAAGATGTAGTGCCCTCCAAGAGTTTGAAATTTATTTTCCAAATTTCAGCTTCCATTTAGCTATCCAAATTTGCTAAAAGTCAGAAACTTCAGGTTGGAAGATAATTTTGTTTTGAGGCATATGTTGTATGCAGAACTGCCAGACTCCTATATAGTTCTTGAAATGGAAAATTATATCAGAGCACAACTTTCTGGAAAAAAAGTTTTTTTTGATAGGCAAAAATCCAGTCTTTCTGGATGCTAGACCATTTACCTTACAAGATACCTTTAGGGTATCTAGAGTCCTCAAACCACCTTCTAGCTCTATAGCAAGAAGAGGGACTGTGTGCCTCCTTTACCATTTTGGGAAGCCCGAAGAATCACAGAATGAAAGGACACACTCTATCAGTGAAAGCTAATCACTGGAGACTCTGGCTAAATTAAGAGGCATTTGACGTATTAGTTAGGCAACCCCATTGCTTTCTTTTCTGTCTGCAGGCAGAGTATGCTACATAGAACAGGGTAAGCGATCAGTAAGAGGACTGTCGTTGGATTTTCACATCACTTAAAACCTAACAAAACAAAAAACATCTCATCCTACACAATAGTCTCCATGGAAGAGTAAAGCTATTTTATAACAGAGGCTGAACTTCTTATACATTAAGTCAAGTTAAGCAGCAGCAATCAAGAGTAATATAGCTTACCACTTTAAGGAAAAGGACATTCAAAAATGGGTCAGAACAATAAAAAATAGGCAAAATATATGCCAGTAGGCAAAACAAGGAAAAACCAATTCAAGTACAGATATAGTATATTAGAACCATATAAATTAGATATCTTTACAAAGGTTAAAAAATGTAGTACGAATGTGCAGTGGTCAATTGAAGAGGATGTTAGCTTAAATAAATACTTGTTCCATGTGGCAGGGACCCACCATCTCAGCCAGCTCTGTCCTGTAGGATTTCCATTCTGGGAGCAGTGATGCTCTGGCACCACACAGAACGGGCACCCACGGACTATTATTCCAAGTGGAAGGGAAAAAACAGAGAGGGTTGGAGGGGCTCATCTGAAATTTCAATTTAATTATTCCTCAGTAAACACTCATTTGCTCTCTTGAAATCAGGAATTTCAAATTATCTCTGCAGATGTACCACTTGGTGTTGTGTATATCTAATGATCACATTTAAATGTAGCTTGATTTGCAAACATTTTCAAAACTTCCAGAGCTCTGTAAGCTGCGAGGGAAGGTGACAGATGGCGGAGAGGGAGTAGATAAAAACGCCTGTGTCATTGTGACGTGTTGCTCTTAGGCTCACAGAATTTTGGCTTTCTTTAGGAAGAAAAGTAAACTTATGAAACCCCAACGAGTGGTTTTATAAAGTAAAATCTCACTTTTAATCGCTCTTAAATCTTAAACAATCCAGTAAGCAAATAAACTTGGTATTATAGTACCTAGGCCATGTTTACTGCTGTAATAATCACCCTCAGTGAATGGATTTTTAAAAGTTGCTACATTTTAATAAACTGAACAGTTCTGGCCATGCACGATGAGTATCGGGGATGAAATATATTAGAAATAACAAAAGGCAAACTAAAAAGTTATGGAAAGTTCTTTGTTTGAAATGCCAAGGTATTTGGTGAATGTGTGTATAAAATAACTATATTCCACCAAAGTTAAAAAGAAAACAGGACAACATATGAATATTCTCTCCCCCAAAAAGTAAGAAAAATAAATCAGAAAAAAAGCCCCAGATTTCAAAACCACCACCTGTGCCTAAGGTCTCCTGACTATTGATAACATTTTATAGAGCTACCCTTCGGTATCTGGTCAGATTCTAGCCTGTTGTATCAAGTATTTTCAGACATCGTAGGTCTTTTAGGTAACACCTACACCCTGCAGCACGGACCATGGCTTATTACGAGCCAACAACTTTTGAATAAATTTCTTCACTTGTAAAATATGATTTAAAGTTTTATCCAAGGCTACAAAGGGAAAAAGACTTGTTAAAAACCCAAGGTTGAAATAAAAGCATGGCGCTTTAAGTCCAATCATTACAGAGATCATGTGGTTAACCAGGCCGATTTCAAGGACGATGCCGCTGTTTGGAGCATGCAACACACCACTGGTCTCAAACTCCCAGCGCGTCTCCTCACCACGTTCCCTCCTCCCAGCCTCGGGCCCCCTCCCTTAATAAACAACACTATAAAAAGGTAAAATCGAGAGTTAGTGGCAAAAATCTTCACAGTAACTTGTTAATAAAGTCGTAGATGGCTGCCAAGGGCATCAGTCGACTGGACCCTGGAAAATTAATTTGATGCAGTTCTGCTCCCCGGCCAGCTGCGTGGCACAGAAGGGGCAGGCGGCATGAAACGCGTGAGTTCCGTGCGGCAGTGGGATCTGAGACCAGTACTTCGCAGACTTCTCTGAGCACACGTGTCCACATGGGGTGAATGCGTGTGTTGGCGGTCCTGCGTCCACGTAAAATCCTGCCTCACAGCCGAGCCACAGAGGCACGTAGGGGCCCACAGTCCTGCACATGGGACACTCCCGCTCGTTGGCCTCCGTGTCACTGCGGTGGCCCCAGTTGTGGTAGCCGTGCACGTGGCCGCAGCTGAGGTAGGCCCAGGGCTGCTTCTCCTCCACCACCTCCTTCCTGTTGATGCTGGGGAAGGCCAGGGTGTTGAGCCCCACGGGGCACTGTGGCCGCGCCGCATTGATCTCCTGCCGTAGGGCTTCGATGTGCTTCTGGGTGGGAGCGTGGAAGAGGCCGTCGGCTGTCCGCCAGAGCAGGGTGGCCCCGCACAGGTCGATGAGGGAGCCGTCCTGCAGCACGTTGGTCTCACTTTCCACCTAGAGCAAGTGGACAGACAGGCCTTTAAAAAACAAAATTTGGCAAAGCGCCGACATTCTCTCATTTCAAAATAAACATGTCATCTTTGAAGTAAGCATGGGGAGGCAGTTTATCGCACTAAAGACAGGACTGGGGGAGTAACTTACTCTCTCTGAGCCTCAGTTTCCTCTCTTGAACACTGGATATCCTATATAATAAAGAAGTAATATGCAAATTGACCGTCACACCCTCACAAGATGGCTGCCTACGACCAGGCCGGCGCAGGGGGGTTAGTGAGGGATGACCAAACAACTGACAGCAGGCTGCGTGGGGTGACCAGGCCGGCAGGGGGGGGGCAGTTGGGGACGACCAGGCCAGTAGGGGGGGCAGTTAGGGGCAACTAGGCCATCAGAGGGGGGCAGTTAGGGGTGACCAGGCTGGCAGGGGAGGCAGTAAGGGGTGACCAGGCTGGCAGGGGGGGGGGGGCAGTTAAGGGTGACCAGGCAGGCAGGCAGGTGAGCAATTAAGAGCCAGAGGTCCAGGATTGTGAGAGCAATGTCTAAACTGGGATTGGGCCTAACCAGCAGTCGGACATCCCCTGAGGGGTCCCGGATTGGAGAGGGTGCAGGCTGGGCTGAGGGGACCCCCTCACCCCATGCATGAATTTCATGCACCGGGCCTCTAGTACTACATATGCCACAGTCGCAAAGCCTTAGGCACAACCTGTGTAGCTCGAGGTGTCCAGTTAATGTGGAGGTAATTTCAATGAGCACAAATCTCCTTAGATTTTTTCCTCCTTACGTCAATAGCACAGTTACCCTCTGATCTCATCAGGGGCTGGAGATGTCCACCCAGTCCATCCAGTGATGACCACACGCATTTTGCCACAGCTGATCAGAGACCCTGTGGGGCTCTGCCATCATGACCGTGGTATCCACGTGCCTTCGGTGACTCCTGGCTCCCAACAACCCACCTTTTACCCTGCACTCCTGAGGGCCAGAGCACAAGTGTTCAGTGGGAGCCTTCACTTTGGGAGGATGGCTGGGGGCTGGGTTAAGCACCGAGGTGCTCACAAGACTGATGAACAGCTGACAAGCACAGTTGGGTCAGCAGGAATCTGACTGCTGCTTCAGTCCAGGGCATGTGCTTTAAGCCCTGGGGTGCAAGACCAATAAAACCTCATTCCCACCCAGAAGAGCCTTGTTCTTTAATAGTGGGAGCCACACAGGCTCCAGCTAAAGGTCAGTAAGGTGTTGCAAGTGCTATGTGAGGCCACATCACAGCAGTCCCAACGGGGACTCTGCCGGGGTCTGAATCGAGACTGTCACTTTCTAGCTCTGTGACCTTCGAGTCTCAGTGTGTCAGTTTCCTCTTCTGTAAAATGCAGATTAGGGGATTGTGAGGGTTAAAAAGTCATTACAAGTAAAGTGCTTGGAACAATGTCTGGCATGCAGTAAGCACTGTATAAATGTTTGGTACCGTTACTCTGATGATGGCAAAGTCAGAAGTGGTTTTTAAAGGGTTTTCCTTGAACAGAGATTTGAAAAAGATGTAGTTAGGAGTCAGCAGGTGGGAGAGGAGGCACACCAGGAGGAGGCAGGAGAAGGCCAAACACCATGTGCATTGAGGGAACAAGGGGTTCAACAAGGTTCAACAGGTAGTTGAACACGGCTGGATGGGGCGCAGGGTGTTGTGGGGGCAGGTCACGAGTTCCAGGGTGGAGAGATCGGTTGGCCTCGGTGCCCAAAGGGTGTCCCTGGGCAGTTTTAGGAAGTTATAAAACAAAGATTTGCCTTTCTAAAAGGTCCCTTCCAGAAGTGTGGAGGCCGGACTGATGTCTGTAACTGGAAGTAGAAACAGTGGGAGCTCTCTCTCTCTCCAGGCAAAGAGGGTGGGTGCAGCTCAGCAAAGAGAATATCAGTGGCACAGGTATTAAATGTGGAGGAACTGGACTCACAGCCCTCAGCTCTGGATTCACGAAGAAAGGTTTTTACGTATCTGGCTTCACTGTCTATATAGAACGGGGCTTTCCGGGGACAGATGATCTAGAAGATATAGCAGATTTGGGAGGAAAGATAGTAAAGTCAGTTTTGGGTGTGTAGTTTTGGGTTGTGCAGAGTGTCTGTAGTGTAATGCACAGAAGGCTGGTGTGGCTCAGAGAAGCATATCTGGGATTTATCAGCATCTAGGTGAAGCCTGGAGTGGACGAGACTGCCCACAGGGGTCCCTGGGAGGATAGGAGGCTGAGGACAGAGCCAGGGCACCCCCCCCCCCCCCAAGGCTGGGGTGCAGAAAACGAACTATGTAAGGAGAAGAGAGGGAGGGGAAGATCAGAAATTTAGTCATTCTCTGGCCTAAATGACTGTGCTGGCTCTCCATTGCCATCAGGATGAAGCCCAAACTATTAACCTTCACAATATGGCCACTAGACTTCAGCTGTTGTAGCTCGTAGTGAAACAGGGCTGCCTGTGCTGAGTGCACTCAGTTCAAGTGTATGGATGCACTGAGCTGGATTGCCCACAGGCATGAGCACAAAGTGCCCTTTGAGTAGCACTCTCCATCACACCCCACCCTATATCTACTCCTCGCCTGGGGAACTCCCACTCATCGTTCAGGTCTTGCTAAGAGGTCACTGATTCAGAATGCAGAGCTACTACATGCAAGAAGCAGGACTGGAACCTGTGGCCTGCCTTCGGAACCACAGTGGCTGCCCACACAGTGGCCTGTTTTCCTCTGATCTGTTCTCTCTTATGTGCCACCTCTATCTATGAAGAAAATGTGTAACTTTTCTCCAGAATACAGTGTTGGGGGCAGAATGGGGTAGATACCACTATGCAGAGGCAAGGATTTGGATTTTATTTTTTAAACTAGAGGCCCGGTGCATGAAATTCGTGCACGGGTACGGTCCCTAGGCTGCTGACGGGGCCTTCCTTTATTCCGTGCCACACCCTGGTGGTCAGCGCATGTCATAGTGAGCGGTCGAACTCCTGGTCGGTTGAACTCCTGAGGGGATGATTTACATATTAGCCTTTTATTATATAGGATTCTACAAAAGGGGGACAAAGAGAAGGCAGAAGGAAAAGACAGGGTTGTGGAAGTGAGAGATAGTTAAAACCTAATGGCCCCAAAATATCAGATGGCTAAGCTTAGAAAACAGAATTCAAAGCCCCATCCTCCACCTGTAGCAAGTGACAACCTTTTAAAGCCTGGTTTCCTCACCTGTAAATGGTAACAGTAACAATACTGACCTCCTAGGGCTGCTTTGAGTGATGTCTGAGAGAGAATTAACACAGAGCATTTGGTACAGCCTATGTGTAGTAACACTATAGTTATTTTTAATACTCGCACTCACGGGACAGAGGACGTGCTTAGATAGGGGAAGGGAAAGAGAGAGAGAGAGATACATGTGAGAGAGAAACATGGATGAGCTGCCTTCCATACATGCCCTGACCAGTGGTTGAATGCACAACCCAGGTAGGTGCCTGGACTGGGAATCGAACCTGTAATCTTTCAGTGCACAGGACAAAGCTCAACTGACTCAGCCACTCGGGCTGGGCAACACTATGGTTATTTTTATAATTTCACCTAAAATTAGGTAAGCAAATCAACTTAACTGAATTTACCTAATTTTACAGAAAGCCAATATAGTTTAATAAAATACTCGAGTCTACTAGAGCGGTATTATACATATTACCATGTTATCATCCTATATAATAAAGAGGTAATATGCAAATTGACCTTCACACCCTCACACAAGATGGCCATCCCCATGTGGTCAAAGATGGCCACCCCCATGTTGTCAAAGATGGCCACCACAAGATGGCCAGCAGGGGAGGGTAGTTGTGAGTGATCAGGCCAGCAGGGGAGGGCAGTTAGGGGTGACAAGGCCAGCAGGGGAGGGCAGTTGGGGGCAACTGAGCCTGCAGGGGAGGGAGGGCAGTTGGGGGAAACCAGGCCTGCAGGGGAGGGCAGTTAGGGGTGGCCAGGCCTGCAGGGGAGGCAAGTTAGGGGTGCCTGCAGGAAAGGGCAGTTGGGGGCAACCAGGCCTGAAGGGGAGGGCAGTTAGGGGTGGCCAGGCCTGCAGGGGAGGGCAGTTAGGGGCGACCAGGGCAGCAGGGGAGGCAGTTTGGGGTGACCGGGCCAGCAGGAGAGGGCAGTTGGGGACAACCGGGCTGGCAGGGGAGTGGTTAGGGGGTGATCAGGCTGGCAGGCATAAGTGGTTAGGGGCAATCAGTCAGGCATGCAGGCAGGCAAGCAGTTGGGAGCCAGCAGTCCCGGATTATGAGAGGGATATCCGACTGCCAGTTTAGGCCTGATCCCTGTGGGACATCCCCCGAGGGGTCCCAGATTGGAGAGGGTGTAGGCTGGGTTGAGGGACCTCCCCGCCCCCTCAGTGCATGAATTTCATGCACCAGGCCTCTAGTTAAGTAGATAAATGAGTAGGACACAATTCACAGTTCATTTGCCTATTTATTTACTCAGGGGTTTAAGCTCCTGAAAAAATATTTCCCCCACACTTAATTAAAGTACCAAGGGCTCATCATGTGCTGTAATAATGAGCAACTGTGGTGACTTGTTAAAAACACGCAAGTATATTGATTCACATTAAACACTGAATATGATGTTAATATAAAACCCTCTACCAGTAGGCAAAGACTGTTGTCATAACAAATATTCTGGACTTTTACCTAAACACCTTAGTTTCAATATTTCCGTATTAAATTACAAATGCTATTTCAAGACACATAGTTCCTATCAACTGCTACTGGTAACATGCATAGGACCAGAGTATCACACATTGGAATGGAAGTGCAAAGAATCAGCAGGCTCTCTTCTCAGATAGAGATAAACTGCTCTCCAAGTTTTCAAGTGGGGATCACAGGAGGATGTCCCTTCATCCCCACTGTGTCACCCACAAGTCCAAGACCAGACTGACAGAAACTGGAAACCTTTACTGTTGGCTGGGTCTATGATATACTACCAGATAGTACAGCACAGCTTTACGTAGGTCTCAGGGTCACTTCCAGGGAAAACTAACATTAACATATTTTGGCGTTATCTCTGTGGCACTGTAGACTTCTCTGGCACACTACAGTAGTGTGAGCTGGGTCACGACACAATTCCCAGAGTGGGCAAGACACGCATCCCAGGTGTGCCCTCTGGGACAAACAAGCCCTTTTGTGGATTGCTGCGAATGCTTTACATTTGCCCAGGAGGCAAATGCTCTGGTGTGACCATCTCAGATGAGAGCCAGATGTGACTCCTCACAAGGCAGTACTGAGTGATGGCCAGGAGTCCAGACTCTCAATCAGAGTTTCAATCCAATCAGTTGCCACTTTCTAACTCTGTGACATTGGGCAATATTTACTGTATTTTTCCGTGTATAAGACGCCCCCCACTTTTCCAACCCCAAATTAAGAAATCAATATTTTAAACATTGTGCTGATTTTCCTCTTAAGGCCTTCTTCCTTTTTGGCATCTTAAGGAGTTGCTTTTCCTGTTTTCTCCACTGATCATACACTCAGTGGGAGGAGGTCCAAATTGTCTCTCTGCAGCTCTATTTTCATGCTCTTTTGCATAGCTAATTACACTCAGTTTGAATTTTGCAGAGTAAGACAATCGCTTACAGGTATTTTATCTTTTTATTTTTTGACATCTTTATGTGCTCAGAACGCTCTGGTCCCTGTTGCATCTGTGCACTCTCCAACTCCACCTCCAATTATGGCATCAGCTGACATCAGTAACAATAAGGCTTGTGATTAGAGGAAGTCTGTTTGACAAGGTATGGGCAGCTACTCACTTGCAAGGCTCCCTCCTCGGCCGACTTCCATGTATAAGACCCCGCGCCCCCCCCACTCTCCCGACTTTCAGTCTAACAATTTTAGAAAAAGCGTCTTATACATGGAAAAATACAGTAACCTCTCTACTCCACACCTTCCTCACCCATAAAAGTGGGACAATTCCACTTCCCTGACAAGGCTGCTGTGAAGATTAAATTAGGAGTTAATGATGTCTCTGAAATGTTAATGCAGTGCCTGCACCCAGCAATCTTTTACTGACTTCTCACTGTTGCTCTTAGAATGAGTAATAACCAGGCTGGCCAACATAGGTCAGTGTTGTGTAACACTATCTGGTGATCAGAGACAAAAAGTTATTTGGAAAAACTGCTGTCACATTTTCTTCCCTATTTATAATCTCTTTAAAATCGTTTAGACAAAGTTTATTGAATTTGCTTGGCCTCTCTTAAAAAACACTCCTCATATTTACTTAGCCATGATGCTCCAAGACTGGGCTTTATCATCAAAGAAGTTGTACCTGTAGCTGAGTGATGGTATAAAATAGAAATTTAAAAAACATTCCTTGATAATAAATAGCAAGGAGAGAAAAGCCAGGTTAGTAAAACTGCGCCCCCATCTTTGTTTTCCACCTTAAAAATCTTGGTTATCATCTTTCTCTCTGAAAAATGCTAGAACAATCCTCTATTTCCCTAAGTTTTTTCTATGGGAATTTTGAAGAAACCATTTGTTCTTTTTTGTTCTAGTTTCTATCTAACATTTAACTAAAAGTACTGGAGTGGGAAATTTATTAAGAACCTTTAGATGATTGGATAAGAAATCTGTGGTACATTTACACAGTGGAATACTACTAGGCTGTAAAAAAAAAAAAAAAGAAGTAATTCTTACCTTTTGCAACAGCATGGATGGACCTGGAAATTATTATGCTAAGTGAAGTAAGACATTCAGAGAGAGACAAATGCCATACAATCTCAAATGTGGACTCTAATCAACAAAATACTCAACAAACAAAATAGAAACAGAAGCATAGATACATAGAACAGACTGACAGCTTGTCAGAGGAAAGAGGGTTTGGGGCGCTGGGTGATAAAAGGTGAGGGATTAAGCAAAACGTGTGTGTGTGTGTGTGTGTGTGTGTGTGTGTGTGTGTGTATAAATAAATATATATATGACAGATAAACGTAGGCAACAGTGTGGGGCTAGCCAGAAGGGAAGGTGGTTGGGGAGGGGGAAATGGGCAAAGGGGGGATAAATGGGGACGGAAAGAGACTTGACTTTGGGTGATGAGCACATGATGCAGTGTGCAGATGATGTTTTATTAAATTGTACACTTGAAACCAATGTCACCCGAATAAATTCAATTTAAAAAACCTTGCACACTGTGCCCCATAGCTGTGGCAAGATCATTCTCCATAGAAGAAAGTGTTAAATAACCAACTGCTTTAGGGCATTTGGGATAAGTAATAATAGTTCTAGGAAAATATTAGCATGCCAAGTCAATGCACATATGACTTATTTCAAATAAAAAGCTATAACTACGATTCCGGTGAGTTATATATATATATAGGGAATTATGTATTAATTTTCTTATTACAAACTCAAAAAAAGCTAATTATCTTTTAGTTCCAGAAGGTCTAGTAAATAATTCTGTAAATCAAAATTTTCACTAATTAGTTTTAGACTGTTTAAGTTTTTTTCCAAATTAGTAAAGTTTTACACTAAAAATAAGTTTATTCTTAGTGAATTTAAGTGGAATTTTGTGGTGAAGGACATAATAAATGATTATGCTCTTAAGGTTGTAAGGAGCAAAAGATAATGTATTCTGCTATGAGGAAAGCTTAATCGTTAGAGGAAATAGGGCCATTTCCCTCATGCTTCCACGGCCTGCAGAATTCTCACCCTCCTGGGCCAGTGGTACCCAGCACGCATACCTGTACAAAACTTCTGAATTTCGGGGAGGAAAACGACAGTCCTCAAGTTAGGTCTTTGTAGCCAGTTGCATTTTTTCAGAGTGAAGTCTACTCACCAGCTTTCCCCTCTGCTGGGCTGACCTGGTTTCTCGCAAGGTGTACACATCTCCGCAGACAGAGATCTCACGCCAGACGCCGGGCTGGGACTCCTCAGTGAAGCCCCCTCTGGGATGCATCACCAGGACCCCGTTTGTAGTGAGCCCGTCCATGTGGCCATCGGGGTTTTTCCATTTTGCTGCCTTTTCCTGGAGAGTGGAGAAAGCATGCTAAATGAAGGGATTCTAGAATCTCTTTAAATTATTGGGTAGGTTCGGAAGGGATGGAAGTGGTGAATTTTCATTTTCAATTTAAAGCCAATCAGAATAAAATATCCAGTTAGTCCAACAATATGGAAGAAGTGGTAAAATGGATGAATAATTTATCTTCACAGACACATTCTATTTATCTCGGGAGCTTAAAAACAAACAACCTGAAGCCTGGGCCGCTCCCTCACAGATTCTTTTTCACAACCCACCCACCTCCCTCCAGGTGATTCCAGAATCTTCAGTTTATTTGTGCAGTGCTTTCATCTCATCATCTAAAGATGCTTTGTAAGAACTCATTATCAGGGAAATGTGCAGAGAAGGGAAAACATTTCTATTAAACATACAAAATTTCAACAAATGTGAAGCCAACAATCTGCGGCCACTATATTTTCCTTTGAATCGGGACAGAGGACATCGAGGAAGGCTCAGCAGCTTGTTGTAATAGCAGGACAGACACCTGGACGACTGACTGTGCTGCAGGGATTTTGATCCTCTCTCGAGGGGGATATTGTTCACATGACTTAGGGGTAAATCCTGAGAACAATAAGCAAGGTATGATGATTCCAGTTCCTTGCTAATGGCTGGTTTAGGGGTGGGCATGTGGCGGATCTGGCCAATGGGACCTGACTGAGTCTTCTGGGAGGCTGCCTGAAAAATTTCTAGTAAGAGTCAAGAGACAAGGGATAAGCTGCCTCTGCCGCCTCCTCTTCGGCCAGAAGCTGCCCTGCTGCAGGGGTGTGTGGTAGTGCAGCAGCATCTCTCACCCATGGGGCGACCTCGCCTGAGGAAGCTAATGTGCCCAGAGGGAGAGGGCAAGACAGAAAAAACTGGTTCCTCAGATGTCACAGAACCACTGAACCAAGCAACCGTGCAGTTGGCCTTGCTTGACACTTCCTGTAATGTGGGATAATGCATTTTTATTATGGTTTAGGCCATTTTGAGTGTTTTTATTTTCCCTACAAAAATATCCTGATTCAAAAAGGAACTATATGGGCCAGCTGGTTTGGCTCAGCGGTTGAGCATCGACCTATGAACCAGAAAGTCACGGTTTGATTCCCGGTCAGGGCATATGCCCGGTGGCTGGGTTGTGGGCTCAATCTCCAGTGTGGGACCTGCAGGAGGCAGCCAATCAATGATTCTCTCTCATCATTGATGTTTCTATCTTTCTCTCTCCCTTTCCCTTCCTCTCTGAAATCAATAAAAATATATTTTAAAAAGAACTATATGAAAACTGGATATTCATTAAACCTTTTGGGTTTAAATTACATGGAACCCTATGAAAGCAGAAATTTTAATGTTTTGTTCTCTGTGATATCACATCTATAACCCAATATGGAACACAGCAAACACTCAATTTCTGAAAGAATGAATAATTAACATTTTCCTTTGAACTCTATCTAGATTTGTACATTTATTTTCTCTATAAAATAAACCCCCTTAAAACTATCATAAATACATTATGCACAATGTTAAGAGATATACTTTAAAAAATGAATTACTATACATATTATAACAAATAAAACAATGGCAATTATTTTCAGATTTTTAATAACAGCTTTTCAAACTGGCCATCTGAAAATTAAAATCTCAAAATTGAAGTAGAGGCATCACATAAAACACATTTTTTGGTCACAATTATATGTCATATATGATAATAATGGGTGCTTTTCTTTTTCTTTTTATATTTTTATTGATTTCAGAGAGGAAGGGAAAGACAGAAAGAGAGAGAGAAAAAGAGAGAGAGAGAGAGAGAGAAGAAACATCAATGATGAGAGAGAATCATTGATCATTGTCTCCTATAGGCCCCACACTGGGGATCAAGCCCACAACCTGGGCATGTGCCCTGACTGGGAATCGAACCATGACCTCCTGGTTCATAGGTCAATACTCAACCACTGAGCAACACTGGCCAGACAGTGGGTGCTTTTCTTGAAACAAGGTACTTATTAATAGTACTTACTCCAAGAAATATGTTTTTGGAAGAGTCGAATCCGGCTGCGAATATCCGTGCTGTATAAGGCTCATTTCTGTCACAGACAATCCTGCAGGCAAACCTGGATATGGTGCTTTGTGTGATCTGGGCTTCATCACTGTTCTGACCGCCAGAAACTGTGTCTGTGACGACAAAGTCGATAGGGCTCTCGGTTGATCTGCCCACCTGAGTAAATAAAAGCACTCATAACTCACTTAAAAAATATCATGTCATCATACTTTGCTCAAATGGAGTGAGAGTTCAGGACCCTTTAACATTCCTTATCTCTGCTCTGAAGGTCAGAATTTAAGGAAAAAAAAAAATAGCCCTTACTCAGACCTAAGATCAAAAACCTGTTACCATTCCTCAGTGTAAGGAGGATATAAAGGGCTATCCAAGTCAGCCGAAGTTTGGATGCAGTCAAATGAAAGATTTAAAAAGCTGGTCTTAATATTTCAATTAGGGATTTTTAAAAAATTCTCTTGGGAAAGTCTAAAAAGTTGCCAATAATATTATATTGGCTTTCTTTCCTTGGTAAGTTTAAATGCTGCCAAACGCATTTATTTTGTTGGCCAGATCTTACAGTTCTAACAAAGCTTTTCATATTCAATAAATCCAACTAAGACAGGAATTGTTCTGTTCTGTGAACAGAAGTATTTGTTTACAAATAAGGAAATCTCAAGACAAAAGAGTAAAATGTTTATGTAATGATTTTCTATGAACCTCTACTGGAAAACGGTGATGTTATATATATGCCAAAGAGACTTCTTAATTTAAAATCACTTACATGTAAGTGAATAATTTCTTGCTAAACATATTAATGTTCTAACAATAGTGACTTTGATTCCGAAGCTGCCAATGGGAGGAACACAGATGTGTACATATAAGGTCCCCAAAAAGCAATTTCCCAGGAATCTTTATCTGGATCTCAAAATTCTACCTAAAATATAAGCAATATAATATACTTTTTATCTGAATGTATGAAAGGGAAAGTATTAATATATAGTGCATAAATTTAGCTCTGCTTGCTTCCTGGAACAATATTAAATTTCTTTTGTAAGTCTCACATATACATTCTCATGCATAGACTATCGCAAACCAACCAACAACAGACATCTCTTTTCTCCTGTTCTTTTTTCTTTTTCTTTTACAAACCTTAATTTCTTGTCCTAATGAAATGTGCCTGGAATAAACTAAACCACTGGGCTCACGGAAACTCATCAACTTAACTAGATGCATATTGCCTGAATGTATGCATTTCAGGTTTAGAAAGCCTGTAACTTGTTTAAAAATGCAACATAAAATGTAAATTAGAGGTATTACAAAATCATATCATTATACAATTCATCTTTCTGAAGTGGCAGACTCTCCTCTCTGCTAGATTCATTTAAAAGCTGGGTGTGTAACTCAGAAGTTCTGAATCAGACCACTCTAATTTTTTTAAAGCCCCCTTTAAATCTATTTTCTTAGCTACTTTCAAGTATATAATCAGCATTATTAACTATAATCACCATGTGGTACATCAAATCCCCAGAACTTATTCATCTTACATCTGGAAGTTTATACTGTTTGACCAACATCTCTACCAAACCCTCCTTCTCCACCCTCAGCCCCTGGAAACCACCATTCTAGTCTCTGTTTCTATGATTTTTATTTTTTTAAAGATGCCACATGTAAGTGATATTATACAGCTTTTGTCTTTCTCTGATTTATTTAACTTTAAAAGACTTTTATTCAATTAAAGAAGTAAAAAATACTTATGCAAAATATTTCACAAATATAGGAAAGCATAAAGGAGAAAATAAAGCTCAGAAACAAACCCATCCTGAAACTCTATTCCAATGAAGCTTAGAAAATGTGAAAAGTTCCAAAATTGCCTGGTCACAAAACCCAGAGTTCTCACAACGACACAGTCTCTGACCTCATTTGTCACCTCCATGCCTTTTTAAGCTCTAAGTTCAAAGCTAAAACCACGCTCCAATAGAATGTCACACAACTGCTCCTTGTCTACAGAGATTATTCTCTTCAAGAAAGGCCATTCTGATCTCATCCCAAGGTATTAAATTAATGTCTTGATGAATTAACTGAAATTGACTGTAATACATGACATTTTATTCCAGCTGGAACATACTGCTAGGATCAATTATTTCAAGTCATGATACTTATCTGACTGGTCATATGAGATTTGTTTATCAATTCACTTCCACTTAAAACTAACCTGCAGAGGGCTAGTATAATTTTACTAGAGGCCTGATGGCCTTCCTTCCCCCGGCTGCCGGCACCGGCTTCCCTCTGGCACCTGGGACCAGGGCTTCCCTCGCAGCTCCGGCTGTGTCCTGAAGGATGTCTGGTCTAATTAGCTTTTATTGTTATAGATACTGCAGAACACAAACTTCAGGGGGCTTTTTCCAGGAAAAAAATTGAGCCACTTTCCTACTGAAAACTCACCCACTATGGAAAAACTTGGTCCTGTTTTTTCTTTTGTTTACTGGATCAACTTTACATTATTTTAAGAGCAGTCATGTAGATAAGCCAAGATGTTTCTGTATTTCATCCGATATTCATACAGTGCTGATATTCATACAGTAGCCACATGGAGAACTTCAACCCTTACTACTGATACAGCACAGCATCATTCAGCACTTTAAATTTTAATATATCTGAGAAGAGTTAGGGTTTGCTTGACTGTCAGTCGAAGTCAGTACAGGTAAGACAGTTCGGGAGCACCTGAAAGGGCCTCCCTCAGGTTTCCCAGACCAATCCTTCCCGCGCCCCTGCAGCTGTAACATCATCTGGCTTCCCTCCTATGGCAAGAATGACATATTGCTGCTGCTATTCAGGACCAATCTCTTCACTGATGCCTGAGAACCCAATGTTCACCACTTCCTAAGGATTTTGCTCCCAATATTTGCTCCCGCCACCCCTCTCTCCTGCATCATCAATTTCTCTCTGGAGACTGGATCATGCCATCAGCTATCAAACACATCCTGGAGCTTCTCAAACTGTGCCTCTGAGGAGGAAAGAACCAGGTTTTTTTGTTTTGTTTTGTTTTTTTTTTTGCACATTTCAACTTGCCACTGATACCTTATAAAAATACAATAACATGAGTATTAGAAAAATGATCACCTGTTCCGATGTTTCAGGAATACCAAACTGCTGTAACAGCTTCCAATTTCCTACTCATCTCACTCTGCACGAACCTCGGTTCTCAAACAGCTCCCATCTTGAACAATTCAGTTCTCGACCAAGTTTTTCATAAAAAAATGTCTTGGTTGACCAAAACCTTCAGTTTTGGACCTGAAAACCCTTTCATGCTGATACCTCAGCATGATGAAAAGCATCTCTCAGGCAACAAACTAAGGAGAGAATGCTTTTGTTGCTGGCCAAATATACTATTAGCACAATTAAAACATAAAGAGGCCATCAGGAGTGCTAATGTTGCTAAGAATGTGAAAATGCTCACAAAACAACAACCACAAGCAATTGAATAGGTAGAAAAACTGCTGTTGAATGGATCAAGGAAAAGCAGTTAGCTGGTGATAGCATTTCTGAGGCAGTGATATATGAAAAATTCATTTAAAGCTAGTAGTGGGTGGGTTGATAAATTTAAGAAGTGTATATTTATAAATTAAACAGTAAATTAGACATGTAGTATATATAAGAAAGGTTAAAACTGAATCATTTTGGGGTCTGGAACAGATTAATTCAATTTACATTTCTAATGGAAAAAACATGATTCGGTTTTCGAACACATTGCTTCTCAAACAGCCTTCCAGAACAAATTAAGTTTGAGAAACCAGGTCCCAGTTACTGTTAACAGACTTTTCGCTGCTCTGCCCAGGAGTTTGAGTAGCACTGTTCTAGTCTCTCATCTTTAAAAAAACACTTTCCTTTGCCTGCAGGCAACCCTCAAACTATTACCTCATTTTTGATTCATTTAACAGCAATACTTCTTGAAAACCCCTCACTAGTTACTGCTTCCATTTCCTTACTCATTCCCTTAACATCTCTCCTCAACCCACTGCAACCGAGCTTCTCTCCCCAAGGCTCTTGCTGAGGTTTCCAGGGCTTATAATCAGCCAGCATATGCTGACACATTTGTACCTGGCATTCAAATAATGAAACCCTTCTAGGCTAGTTGGTAAATAGCTCCCTTTCCTACTCCTTTTGTTCTCTCCCTAGGTAATCTAATCAAATCCCAGCTATTAGCCACAAAGCCCTGATCTCTCCCCCGAGCTCCAGACTAGCACACCCAATGCACACACTTTGATGTCTAATAAGCATATCAAATGTAACATGTTCCAAACAGAACCTAGATCCCCTTTAGCCCCTGGATTCCCTATGTCAATGATTGGCATCCAATTTGCTCAAGCTAAAAATCAATACCCAAGAATTATCCTTGATTCCTTCATCCACACCCATGTTTAATCTTGTTGAAATCCTGTCCACACTACCTCCAAAACACATCTTTCCTCACCTTTGTTCCAGCTACCACCAATTCTTACTTGGATTGCATTACCTTAGCCTCCAAACTGGTTTTCCAGTTTCACACTGGCCTCCTACATTCTCCTCTATAGAAAGTAGCTGGAGATATCTTTTAAAAACATAAATCAGATTGTAGCTCTCTCTTACTTAAAATCCTCCAACAGCTTCCCCCAAACTCCTAGAATAAAACCCAAGTTCTTTACTTGGCCTAAAGGCCCTACCTCTCCCCGCCTCTGCCTACCTTTCCAAGGTCATCTCAGGTCATTTCCCTCCTCCTCCACTCTGCTCCTCCCCTGAAGCCTTGGCCTTCTGCCTGGAATGCCTGCTGTTTGTGGTCTATTTGCCTCTAGAATGTAGGCTCCATGAGAGGTAGCCTTAGTGGTCTATGTACAGGAACTAGGTGAGTATCTGACACACAGTAGGCACTCATGAAACTGATGAATGGAGGATTATGACAGTGAGCTTGAGCACTGTGAAATAAACACACTCACACGTTTTAAGAAATAACTACTGAAAAAATACTGATATTCTTAAACATTTTCCTCAACTATATAGATACTAATGTTACCATCTAAAACTACTAAGAGATTTTATTCAGTAGAATGAGAAAATAATTGGGAATATTATAAAATAAAATGGCATGAAGAGTAAAACAACTTAATATTTTGTCTGAATTTGATAAATCTTACTTTTGAGTTCAAACTAGCACCTAAATACTATGTCTATACCTATGACTATGACTATAATGATGGCTCTATCTACCCATAATTGTTTAGCTTTTTATAAAATAGCTAACACATTAACATCATTCAAGAAATAAAAAAGTATGAAATACCTCCCTGTATATCACCTGCCTAGCCCTCTTCCTCAAAGGCAACTGCTTTACTTAATGCATATAAACATTATTTAAACATTTAATAATACTTATTTAATATTTAATGATTAATATGCTGTTTACAATTTAATATATTTAATATTATTTACATTACTAACATTTAACATTAATATTAACTGAATATAATGCTATCAATGACTCAATATAAATATATTTAATAGTATTAATATTTAATTCTTTAAATATGTTTGTAACTCTTTCTGTGTCTGCTTATTCTGTTTTATAGTCTTGGAGGCCCCGACTATGTCCCCAAATTCATGGAACTGGTCCCCTACTGAAGTATATTTAGGTTGTTTGTAATCTTTTGTTAGTAAACCATGCGTCAAACAGTAACTTGATAAAAATATCATTTTGTAAGTATGCAGGGGTATCTCTGAGGTAAATCTCTAGGAAGAGAAGAGCTTTAGGAGAAGAGCTGAGTCTAAAAGTGTAAACATCTTGTATTTTTCATAGGTATTTCCAAATCACCATCCTATAGAGATCATACCAATTTATAGCATGTAGAAGCCTGTCTCCCACATCTTTGACAAAACCTTTTGGATTTTTGCCAGTCTGATAAATTGGGCATATTTTCTTATTTGCAAGAGTCATTTTAATGCTTTTTGATGTATCTATACTTTTTTTTTGACATTTGTTTCCAACGTTATTTAATAATTTAACTCTCTATATATATATGCAAAGCCTCATGGCTTCCAATTTGTGTTTGCTTTTTTTTTTATTAGCCTTGATTTTAATTTTCTGTTGTTTTAAAGTACCAAATCTTGGATATAGTAATTCTCTTTTAAAATTAATGATGATTTTTTTTCCCCCTTTATTACTTCCTTCCTCCTCCTTTCTTTTGATGTATTTCTGGACGTTCTAATATATATCACTAGAACTATTCCTGAACCTCTACTTTCTTAGTGTCATTTTTTTAAACAGAACTTTTTGAGATAAATGTTCAGTTCCCTGGCCCTTTGACCCTCTCTACCTTCCTCTTTCCCTCCATTGCTTCCTCCCTTCCAAATAATAAAAGCACTTAAGTTTTTATATTTCTTTTGAGTATGCTGTCAGTCATATCAAATGAGTTTTGCTATATAATGTTCCCAGTTGTTTTTAAAAAGGCCTAAAATTGTATTTTTGATGTCACCTTTCATTCAAGTGTTATTTAGGAAGTATTTTAAACATGTTGGCTTTTAAAAGCAGCTGGCTATAAAAATTTTATTCTTATTATTAAAGTCTATGTTTATTACATTGAAATCTGCGAATGTAGCCTTTATAATTCCTTCTGCAGTTTTAGAATTAAGTTTTCTTAGTCTCTCAAAAACCAAATAGGAATAATTTTTATATTATCCTCACCTCTTTCCCCTTGGGCATCACCAAAAGCTAATGTGCTAGAAGGTCTGATTACATATCAAAATATAGAACTGAAGGAATAATGTCCTAAAATTTCCACTAAAAAAAAAAACATGTTACCTGAAACATATCCGTATCTTTATCGTGTGTATATTCGACCACCACAGTCTGATTCCTTGACAGAGTGTATGATATACTGTGTTGACCTTTGCAGCTGATTGCCTAATAATGAAATATAAAAAGTAAAAATTTGTTAAAATTTAATTTCAACAACTTACAATTCAGTCTGTAGTAGAAACATCATTCTACCAGCAAAACCCAACACAAGTCAGCATTTTCCTAACACTCAGAGCCTGTCCCTGTGCTGTGCCCTGATTATAGAGCAGCCAATAGTCGAAATTCTGGTGTTACCCAATATTCTATCTTAATATGAAAAATGTTTTAGTTATTTCAATTCAAAGCTAATTTACTAGTTTGCAATTCTTGATTTAATCAAAGCTCAGAAAACATCCACTTTCTCTGTTACCTTAACTCAGTGATAAAATTTTAGACTAATATGATTGATTTAAAATTTTAAAACTTATTTCACGTTACATAAGTCAATAACATTTTTATGGTATTTTCCTGTGTAACAGATTATAATCATAGTAAAAGATTCTCTGAAAAAACTGTTAATGTTCTGTAAGAATATCTATATAATAATGGACTTTTCTAGCTGATAATCATACTGTTTTACATCTTATTTAAATCTTCTATAAGCAGTTGCTTAACCCAGATAGTTATTGAATTAATAAATAAGGTAACTAAGTTAGTTTTACCTTTATATTTTTAGACTAAAGTTAATAGTCTTATTCAAAAAATCTAGAAATCAATAATACAATATTGTTCTTATTTCCTCCATAATGATATATTTGAATACATCTTAAGTTGTAATCACATACTTTTACATTTCCAAATTAACAACAAAGTTTACTTAAATTGTACTTCAAATTATTTCAATGACATTTTATCCATTCTACTTTATCTTCATCTCCACTCCTTTACATTAAGTACAATAAAACTTTAATAAGCCTAACTATTAGACACTTACTGAAGATGATACTGTCTGAAGATCAAGAAAGCATTTGGAAGTAGCTGGACATATACAGTGTGCTACTGAAAAAATCTGAACATTTATATTTGGCTCACATAATTGCTTAGAGTAATAAATAGTATAACATTCCAAATCAAGTTAGAAGTTAGCCTGGTTCATCTCATGCTTATTTAATCAGCTGCCCTGAGAAACTGCATGACCAAACTGATGTTCTGTCGTATAGGCTTCATTAGATAATATTAAGCATTAAAAATAAAAATAAATATATTTTATGTGATCAGGAACCTAAAAAATACTTCTTACACTACTCCACTTCAGCAACAAACATAATCTTAAATTTTTATTGGTACGAATCAGATAAATTCAATGGTATTGATAAAATGACATTTTTAGAAAGTCAAATTAATATAGCACTATTTCCAATTTAAGATGAGTTGATGTTTATCTTTATAGTTAAGTGACAAAAGTCCACTTTAAGAAAAATAACTTTATTAAACTCAAACTTACAAAACTAATAACCAGGGAGTATGTATACAATAATTTATTTTAAGGTTTTTTAAAAAGTGTTTATGGCATTTACAAGTATTCAATTTACAAATGAATCAACTCCAACATACTAGGTGTACTGGTTAATAATGGCAGATTTTGTAATCAAAGAAAACATGATAATTTCAAGAGAAACATCAAAAGTGCTTTATTCAAAATAATGTCCATTGCTAGCTACACATTTCCCCCATCTTTCAGGTAATTTGTGGATACCGTCCCAATAGAACTTTTCTTGTTTTGAGGCAAACCATTCAAAGACCCAATTTTCCACTTCTTTATATGTTTTGAAGTGCTGCTCAGAAAGTGCGTGTGCCATCAATCGGAACAAGTGGTAACCTGAAGGAGCAAGGTCTGGTGAATACTGCGGGTGGGTTAATACTTCCCAGGCAAGATCTTTTAATGTGTCTTTAACTGGTTTTGAAGTGTGTGATGGTGCATTATCACGAAGCAAAATTACTTTGCCGGGTCTTCTGGCACATTCTGGTCATTTCACGATCAAAGCGTGGTTCAAATTGATTATTTGTTGTCGGTAGCGATCAGTATTAACGGTTTCATCTGGTTTTAGAAGCTCATAATACACCACACCTTCCTGATCCCACCAAACGCAGAGCATTGTCTTCTTTCCAAAGCGATTTGGTCTTGCAGTCGATGTTGATGGTTGACCTGGATCAACCCACGATTTTGTGCGTTTGGGATTCTCAAAATAAATCCACTTTTCATCGCCAGTCACAATTCGATGCAAAAAAAGACTTTCTTTCGTGCCACTGAAGCAACATTTTACTGATGACTTTTCGGTTTTCCATTTGTCTTTCGTTCAGTTGATGTGGCACCCATTTTCCTTCCTTTAAAATCTTTCCCATTGCTTGTAAATGATCAGAAATTGTTTGTTGAGCAACGTTTAATCTTTCTGCAAGTTGTTTTTGACACACATCTTCATCCCATAATGCTTGTAATTGTTGGTCTTCAAACTTTTTCGGTTGACTTGTCCGTTCTTTGTCTTTCACATCGAAATCATCCCTTTTAAAGCGTTTAAAACAGTGTTCACAAGTATCTTGAAATGGAGCATGTTTACCATAAGCTTCCTGAAGTATATGAAAACTTTTTCTTCAAAATAATGAAAACTTGCAGCAAATGCTCTTTTTTTTGGCATGAAATTTAACATTTTTAAGCGTAAAAATATCTATGATGTTAATACCTTCAGCAAATTTGACATATGAAGTTTTGAAGCTTGCTGTCAATACAACAAAATAGCATACATATCAAATCGCATATATATCAACATATGTGTAACTCCATCTAGTGAAAAAAGTCTGCATTATTAACTGGTACACCTAGTAACTTTCTTGGCACACATTCTACATAAAACAAGAATGTCTGTAGTTTGCCAATTGTCTGCAGAATAAGGAGTAACCAATGCCATAACATAACACCTTTTACAAGTTACACATTTTTGTATGATGGTACTTTCTTAGGCACAACTATGATAGAAGTTTTCTCAAACTTCTATCATAGTTGCCTTAACTGACCCCCTGGAGCCATCTGGGATAGCAGCCCTGACGTGAAACTCTTCATGTGTAAAACTTCCTACCTTAAAATTATTATAAACTTTGTATTTTACTCCATAGCATGCTTGTAGTTTTAACATTTAAACAGGTCTTCCAAATTTGCTGGGACATCTGGTGCCCCAGGTAGACTGGCTGTACTCACCCCATGACCTCACACAGCCTAGACACCGCGCCCCCCGGCACCTCTGTGCCACTCTGGCAGGCACCAGAAATAGCCCTTTTATAGGCCCTAAGTTGTTATTGGACCCAATTCTTCTAAGGCAGGCGTCCTCAAACTACGGCCCGCAGGCCACATGCGGATGTTTTTGCTGTTTTGTTTTTTTTTTACTTCAAAATAAGATATGTGCAGTGTGCATAGGAATTTGTTCATAGTTTTTTTTTTAAACTATAGTCCGGCCCTCCAACGGTCTGAGAGACAGTGAACTGGTCCCCTGTTTAAAAAGTTTGAGGACCCATGTTCTAAGGTGTATTATTCTAAAATTATTCTTCTGATTCAAACTATTATATGCCTATGAAACATATTAAAAAGTCTATTTATAGGAAGTGGCGCCATACCTGGGAAATGCCCATAGCAAAGAGAAACTCAAAGATGTAAGCAAACCCCTGCTGGCCAACCCCAAACAGGGAAGAAAGCTCAGGGACTCTGAGGCCTTGAATGCCTGACCCAGGACACCCTGAATATTGAGCCCATTAAAGAAAGTTTATAATTTCAAACTTCTGCCAGGTTTTGTTTTTTTGTGTGTTTTTAATATGGCTAAACCTGAATCACCAGGGTTAGGAAAGGTGGATGATTTGGGGTTAGAAAAACACTTTCCTGAGACTTTGTGATTAAGGAAGTCCCATCCCAGGGTTACATTCTGGGAGCCTCTGGATGTAGGAAAGACTGGGAAGTAGGAAAAGAGATTCTGCAGGGAGAAGCAAGTCCTGGAAGGTGGTGGGTGGCCCCAGCCAGCAGGCAATGCAGTGCCCTGTAGCAGGGATGGCAGGGGAGCGAGGGGTGCCAGCCACCTCTAACTCACTCTGCAGTGATTTCCCCTGTTAGTGCTGAGCCAGGAGAGGAGGCTTGGCATAAAAGAGCCCTGAATGCCAGTACCTTGGGGCCCAAACAGGCTGTACCCACAGAGGGGAGAGGCATGGCAATGAGCGGGCCCTAGAAGCCAGGGATTCAATCCAGGATTAAGATTTGGAGCAAAAAGTGGCAGTCAAAACCAGGACACCTAAGGCCACCACTGGGAGAGGTGCCCGATTCCCCTGATGACATGAATTAGGGCTCATGTAATCTTGTTTGCATATTAAAGTCTAGAGTGGGGCCAGATCTGCATGGTTAGGGGAAGCTAAGGGGAGGAGTTTAAGCTTGACATCAGTTTTTGCTTACTTTCTAGAAGTATATAAGGCATTAAGCTTTTTTATTTTGGTTAGAAATATCAAATTTTCAACAATACTTTTAACATTTAAAACAGGACTTTTAGAAATACACCTTTTAGTAAATGACAGATTCATTGACTTGAGTCAATCTTTTCAGGTATTATGGAAATGAAAATTTCCCTAAGGCATCAAATTGCTTTGAAATCTACTTTTGAAACATCAGAGACTGGCTAAGGCCTTCTCTTGGCACTCACTATAATTTAGTTCAAACACAATTACTGTAATATAATGTGATTTTACTATACCAATTCAAATTTGGAAATTAAACACTTTAAAATTATAAGGAAAACCAGCTCAATCAGCTTGCTGGTAGACACTAGTGATTTCCCACATTCACTTTCTACAGTGATGAGAAGGCAGGGTGGCTGCCAGTGCCTCAGAGGCAGACCTGGTCTGGTCTCTCCTTCCGTGCCCAGCACTGTGGGCATGTGGGCATTCAATGGATGCCAGAGGAAAGCATACACTGCTCCAGATGCAAGATGAGAGTCAGGGCTTCTTTCCTCAGGTCTTCCCCTCTTCCTCCTACTGTTCACCAGCAAAGGTACCATTAGTGACACTCTCAGCCCCGATTTATTACGTGTGAATCTTATCCAGTTAAAAAATATCACCACTGGACAATTACAGCATAGACGATTACAATTACAGATCCACAGAATAAAGAATTTCCAACTTTACCCAGCTTAGGAATTTAAGCACTACTCTGCAATTCCAGGTGCCTACACTATGCCCATTCTGAGCCAAAACACTTCCTTTCTCTAGCTGAGATCTATGCTTTCTGAGTTTTACTCTGCTTGTGACACGGGCCCGGCTCGGTCATCCTCTGCCATTCAGGGGAACAGAGAATTGGTTGTCCTGGTTCTGAGCCTCGATTCTGAAACAAAAAAGGTTCATAATGTCTATGAAATTCTCTTCCTCTTACAAACTCTCACACACAGAAGGCCCTTAGGAAGATGTATAACATGTAATGATACCAGAAAGGCAATCCTGCACGATGCATAATAGGATGGATATATGTCTTCATGGCAGCCAAAGAGCTTTCATTCATATTTTAAAAGTGTAAGGAAAATAATCAAATATTTTTATTTGTTAAGAAGCAGTGGGTTAGCTCTCAATCACAAAAAGAGAAAAAGCCCACTGAGAAACTGGTTTCTAAAAAATACTAATTTATCATAGTTATGATTTAGCCCATTTAGTTCAAGCTCTACTAGTATAAGGCTGCTAAGTGAGCCTAGGGAGAGAAAATGGAATTCATCACTGAGGCAGACGCTAGTTTCCTACCTAATGCCTTTCTCTCTATTAGCAGAGCTGGCTTCCCATTAATTAAAAAGCCAAAGCATGCCATGACCAGCTCTCCCAGTCTCCTCTGAAGCCAGCACATGGGATGTGACCCAATCTTGACCAGTGTGGAGCTCTTAGGGATGGGAGACATCAAGAGAGATCCTTTCCTTTCTCTATCAATAAAAAAAAAAATAATGTGATGCTTGGAGCTGAGGTCGCTATCTTGCAACAAGAGAGGAAGGCCAAAGATGCTCACAAAAGCAGTCTGGGGCTGGACATCTTTGAGTTGAACCAAATCTGAAACTATCTGCCCAGACTTCTATGAGAAAAATGAGGGTTTTAGATTGCCTTTGGTTGAGTATTTTGTTACCTGCAGTAGAAAGTATCATTTCATTGTTGGGCCCAAATGTTTTTTCTCCTCCTGGGTTTCCTATTTCAGTCAAAAGTACAACTACATCCCCAATCACTCCGATTTAAAAGCTTCTTGTCATCTCAGAGCCCTCTCTTGCCACTGCTGTCCATATACAATTAGCACTATTACCATACTTAAACTAATGGTGAGTCAAAGCCAGGGTCACCAATTTTACTGCATTAAGCAAAAGTCAAATACAAAATAGAAGAAACAATATGCAACATTTCACTTTTCTCCTCAAATACAAAGTAGTTGTTGGGCAACCAGTAATTACAAAACTGACTGATTCCCCAAAGGAGTTTTACAATTAGCTCCTTGACAGCCCATAACTTTCTACTTTGGAGATTAGGTGTAATCTAATTCATCTTCCCTTGAATCTGGGCTGCCCTTAGTAACTTGTTGACCAACAGAAGGCAGCATAAGTGACATCTGGAACTTAGAGGCTAGGTCAGAAGAAGCCTTGCAGCTTCCCCTTGCCACCCTTGAACACTTGCTCTTGGAGTCCTGAGCCATCGCATAAGAAACCCAGGCCAGGAGGTGAGTCCCTGGAGACTGAAATGACATAGGAGAGAAGGAGCCACCATGGACATGAATCCTTCAGTTTCAGCTGCCCCAGCATTTGCCGTGTGCACCCTTCAAAATTCCCGACCCTTGCAAAAATTATGAACAAAATTAAATGTTTTTTTTCCTAAACCACTAAGTTTTGCAGTAGTTAGCTACACAACAGAAGATCACTGAACCAAGCAGTTCTCAAGGCCTACTGGTGCCAGGGCATTTTTTTATTTATTTATTAGTATTTATGATAAATCACAAAAAAACATTATGGTAATCTGTGTGCTCACCTTCCCCATGCCCAAGGGCATGGGACAGGAATGGGGAGCGGGGTGCTTTTACAAAGAGAGGGGCTGTGTTCCTAAAGGAAGTTTCATGTGCTCCTGAACACAGGAAGGCGTCATCTGTGGGATAATCTTCAGTTGTTGGATGACTGAGATGTGAGGAAAATTTTATATTAGGAGTCATATTGTAAAATGAATATTTATAGATCAATATAGAAAAGGAATCTGGAGCGTATTCAAAGAATTTTCAGAGGAAGCAAAAGCATGTCATATGGACAATTTTTAGTCCTTATACATTTGGAGCAGGAATAGAAGAGATACTAGGAAGACAGGAGAAGAAAATAACTAGTTATGTCAGATGTTATGAAGCCAAACTTTGCAAACCACCTATATTAGGTATACAAATGGGGCTTCCTTACTAACCTAGACTCTATGTGTGTGTGTGTGTGTGTGTGTGTGTGTGTGTGTGTGTGAGAGAGAGAGAGAGAGAGAGAGAGAGAGAGAGAGAGAGAGAGAGAGAGAGAGAATCTGAGTTTCAAATGAAATGAAATTATTTTTCTTCAAATCCACACCTAATTTTCTGTTACTGTGTCTTAGAAGCAAATGACTCAAGGGCTGACCAACCCCTCTTGTCCAGACGTCCTGGATGCTGACGGCTACAGAAGGGCAGTCCCTGCTCCTGTGTTACACACACCTGACTAAAGCAAATGAATGCGATTTTGGAAACACCAGCAACCCGCATACATTCTTTGCTCCATGAGTAGATATAATTAGTGTTGTTTTTGTCTCTCAAAAGAGAGGGCCTTGGTGAGGCTTATGTGTTGAAGGACTTTTTCTAGATGAATCTCGTTTTCACTGAGCTGCTCTGAAGAGCTCTGCATCACATGCCCGAATACAGCAGTGTTCTCTGATGCTATTCACTGCACCCCATCCGTCGGTGCCCAACAGAACCCCTCAGAAAGAAGTCAGAGATGTGCTGATAGCCTATCTGCTGGGGAAAGACCTAGGAAATGTCCTGTACACTCTCCTCGGGGAACCAGTGACCTCTTTGTCTTTGGAGTTCCACCAAGGAATGTAATCTGAGCTTGTGTTCCCAATAACCTTCAAAATGATGCCCACAACTCGCCCTCTTAAGTAAGGCATGATAGAATAAGTACCGGCTCCCTAGCCAATTATTCTGCAGGTTTAATTTCAGCCACTTTAACTGTTAATTTATTTCAGCCCAGTATACTAGTACAATTTAAATAAATAACTGAAAAACTATTGCTGCAAGAAAGGACTTGATAAAAATGGGAAATAACTACATTGGCCTCTCACAGACGTTTTGGTTCCTAAGTACAAGCATTCAATGACAGGGTGCACTGCTACAGAAACAACATTTTAATCCATGTGGGAAAACATAATAATGGAATCTGTTTGGGGCAGGACTGAATGAGGCCAATGAATCGAACCTTTTCCATTCAAAAAGACTTCTGATGTTTATGTTTATGGCAGAAATGTGCACATTTGTGAGCAAATGAATGAGTTTGTGGTGAACTGTGCAGCAATAACTGCTGAATGATTTTACTATGCAGCACTGTGTCCACTGTGGTCTGAGCAGTGGCAGGGGGTTGTACTGGAGGCTATCAGCATACGGTCACAAGACAGCTGCCCCAGGAGGTCACTGGCAGTGCATCGCTTCACTGCACTACCTACTGATAACCCAGCACATGGCTGAACGTTGGGCAAAAGAAAACATTCGTGCCAGATGGTTGTCTCAATATGACTACCTGGTTTGTCCTGCTGAGCTCCAGGTTTATATGTACTGAAGGAAGACAGAATAAGACCACGTGTGGACACTGCAGAGATCAACTTGGTTAGTGCAGTTGATGTTGAGAAAAGAACACACCGGGCCCCAGGTTTGAATCCTAGTTGAGTTACTCACCAACTGTAATCAAATCACATAACCTCTCTGAGTTTTTACTAGTAGTTATCTTTACATTGTATCAACAGAGGGAGTCGATGTCCATAGCATTGATTTCACTGTATTCAGAGCAGAGGAAACAGTATATAACATGGGGTAGTCTCTCCCCCAATACAAACCTGTACCGAGAGCACTGCCTCACGACCCAAAGGGGTTTACCATCAGTTCCTCATAGTCTGTAACATACACTTGGGAGATTACTACTCTGTTTAGCTTAAAATATATATTAGATATTGACTACATTAATTAGAGATACTCCCAGTATGACAAACATGTTTTTCCAGAACTAATGACTTTTATGTCAGGCTGACAAGTATAATTAGGCAATAAATCCTCAATCAGTCTGGTTCAAACTGTTATAGGGAAGACGAGGTCTCTGCCATCCTTGTCAATTTATGTATAAAATATGTATGAGTGCTATTTCTAAACAGAGGAACAGGCTAAAGAAATTCATAATTTATTTTTGCATGAACATGCTCTTTCAAATATTCTATCTTTTTAATAGTTCATATTTCAAATGAGTGTCCAAATCATAACTATGATTAGAAAGTCACAAAATTCGAACTTGGTTTTCATCAAAACCAAGGGTGTTTTATATATAACAAATAAAAAGTGATGTCTATTTGTTAAAGGCAAGGACTTTGAACTTGGCACGGGGCCATTCCCATGCCCATCTGGGATCAGCTCCCTGAGCTACTTATTGGATAAACCTTGGCAGAGAACCAATTACTTGCATAGTCCTGGACAGGGGCTAGGGCAGAGGCAGGCAATTCAGCACACACGGATAACAGAGAGGGCAAGAACGTTGGAGGAAACCCTGTTTTTAATTTGGAGTCGCTCCTAATTCCACTGAGGGTGAACTTGGTCGGTGGTGTACCAGTTCACAGGGATGACCTGACTCAGATACAATTCAGGAAACATAACATAGCGAGCGCTGCAATTGGAAAGCTGGGCAGGAACACAATCATGTGCCTGGTGGACATCTGTCCCCAGGAATCCCACCATTACATCAGATGGAAAGCCCTTTGAGGGCAGGAACTCCTGTCTTTTTAAACAAGTCTTCAATGCAGGCAGTATACTGCATGGCTGACAGTACAGGTCAGGCTGGACTCCCACTCCACCAATGACTGGCTAAGGGCTCGGCACCTTACTTAAGCACCCTGAGCCTCAGTTTTGTCATCTTACAGGTGCTGGTACTGTGTCCAGGAAAGTCATTGCTGTCTAAGGGCAAAGATGCTTCAGCTACTTCTATATCCATACAGTTCATCACAAAGTGCTGAACAATGAGAGGTTCAGATTCAAGTTTTTATAGATTATGTCTTTGTACTTTTAAAACATATTAAGCTAACCTAATGTACAATCTCCTCTTTCAGTTACTTCATTTCATCTCTTTTGGAAGTAGGGGTGAAGTGCAGTTTTCCCAGACAGGGACACACGTCTATATACATAAACATATTACATTACCAACCACATTGTCTGCACTAGTTCCCTAAATGACACCTATTTCTTTAAAAAAAAAACACACCTTTATTGTTGAGAATATTCCAGGTGTCCCCCCATTGCTCCCCTGATTGCCCCTCTTCCACCCAGATCCCACCCCACCCCAGGACTTCAACACCCTATGTCCATGGGTAATGTATGTATACATATAAGTTCTTTAATCTCTTCCCACCCCACCTCCTTCCCTCTGAGATTTGTCACTTTGTTCCATGATTCTATGCCTCTGGTTCTATTTTATTCATCAGTTTATTTTGTTCATTAGATTCCTTGTTCATTTATTTTGATTTTTAGATTTAATTGTTGATAGATATGTATTTATTGCTATTTTATTGTTCATATTTTAAAAATATTTTTTCTTCTTCTTTTTCTTCAAGAAGACCCCGCAACATTTCATGTAATATTGGTTTGGTGGTGATGAACTCCTTTAGCTTTTTCTTATCTGTGAAGCTCTTTATCTGGCTTTCAATTAAAAATGATAGCTTTGCTGGGAAGAGTAATCTTGGTTGTAGGTCTTTGCTTTTCATTACTTTGAATATTTCTTGTCACTCCCTTCTTGGCCTGCAAAGTTTCTGTTGAGAAATCAGCTGACAGTCGTATGGGTGGTCCCTTGTAGGTAACTGCTTTTCTCTTGCTGCTTTTAAGATTCTCTCTTTGTCTTTAACCTTTGGCATTTTAATTATGATGTATCTTGGTTCATCTTTTTTGGGACTCTGCACTTCCTGGACTTGTATGTGTATTTCTTTCACCAGGTAAGAGAAGTTTCCTGTCATTTTTTCAAATAGGTTTTCAATTTCTTGCTCCCTCTCTTCCCCTTCTGGTATTCCCATGATGCAAATGTTGGTATGCTTGAAGTTGGCTTCTGGTCAAGATGGGAGCATAGGTAAACGCAGTACTCGCATTCTTCCACAACCACATCAAAATTACAGCTAAATCAGAACAACCATCATTCAGAACCACCTGAAATCTGGCTGAACAGAAGTCCTACAACTACAGAATTAAAGAAGCCACATTGAGACTGGTAAGAGGAGCAGAGGCACAAAACAGGCTAGTCTGACACCCACATGTGGCATTTTATGTGGAAAGGCTATCTAGGCTGTGGAGGCCTCCTGTGAGGAGCAAGGGGTCCCAGCCTCACACCAGACCCCTCAGCCCAGGGTTCCAGTAACGGGAAGTGAAGTTCCCATAACTTGGGGCTGTAAAAACCAGCAGGGATTGTAGATGAGTGATAGGGAGAGTTGCTGGAGTCCCAGGCAGTTCCTCTTAAAGGACCAGTGATGAACTTACTTGGACTCACTCTCTCTGAGCTTCAATGCTAGGGCAGCAACTTAAAAGGACCCATCAACAAATGGGAGGAACTAAATTGTCTGGCAATAGAGCAAGAACTAGGGGACAGCTTTCTCCCAGACAAAAGTGCCAGCAGAGGTCATTGTTCCTTTGCTGACACCTCCCTGCCACAGTGCCAGCAGGCAGTCACCAAATCTGAATCTCCATCAATCTGGCCCATACTGTTTGCCCCACCCTGGTGATTCCCTGAGACCCTGCCCCACCCAATTTGCAGCCCCACCCAAGCTGTTTGCAGTAGCTTTTCCATATGAATGGCCTGTCCTAACTCAGGCTTCAGACTTTCCCAAAATCTCTCAAACAAGCAGCAGCTGGCTTCAGTGTGCCCCATACCTCTTGGTAAGTGGCTCGAGGGCCGGCACTAGCAGCATTCTGCATTGGTTCACAGGTTGGCCTCGAAGCCCAACACAAGTAGCAGCCATCTGCGGATCACTCTGTACCTTGTGTTGGGTGGCCCCAGGCAGGGCACAGGCAGTTAGCTGACTTTGCACCTCCCTGGAGACCACAGAGCTAGTGCACCCGGTGGTCAGCTTCAGATCACCCTACCACATCCACAAGCCACACACTCAAGGGGCAGACTTGGAGAGCACCAAAGCCCCACTGAAGAAAGTCCTGCTCCAAAGGGGAATCTCCTGCACAGCAGCCCTTCTGCTATAGTAGCAGCTGGTCTGCACAGCCAATAGGTGTGGGGCTGTCAATCCCTCCCAGTGACGCCAACAGCAATCAATGCCCAACAACAACAGGACAGTGCACACAGCCACACAGGACACACCGAAAGTGCCCAGCTCAGGTGATTGGAGAGGCTGAGCCACTGGGCTCCTATAGGATACCTACTACACAAGGCCACTCTACCAATTCCAGGAGACATAGCAGCTCTACCTAATACATAGAACCAAACACAGAGAAGCAGATGAAATGAGAAGTCAAAGAAACATGTGACAAATGAAAAAATAGAAGAAATCTCCAGAAAAACAACTAAATGAAATGGAAACAAGCAAGCTACCAAATACGGAGTTCAAAACAATGGTGTTAAGGATGCTCAAGGAACTTAGTGAGAACATGAATGACATAAAAAAGGACTAGTGAAAAGTGGAGGATGCACTAACTGAAATGAAGAATAATTTACAAAGAATTAACAGTAGAGTAGAGGACACTGAGAATCAAATCAGTGATTTAGAATATGAGAAAGCAAAAAACACCCACTCAGAACAGCAAAAAGAAAAAAGAATACAAAAAATGAAGGTAGTGTAAGGAGCCTCTGGGACAACTTTAAGTATAGCAAAACTGACAGACTATTTCTAAGTGCACACCTTAGTACAGGCCCTGGAGACATCTCCCCACACTGACTCTAAGTGGCAGCTCCCACAATGCAGGAAAGGACAAGGAAGGGGCACCATCCTGGAAATTCAAGGCAGTGCTCTGGACTTCACCCATCTCCATGCACACAGTAGACATCAGAACCACTGGCTACCCCAGGGTCTAATCTAACCTTGCAACGAGGACCACCCTTTGGTCATCTGGAAAAGGGTGGAGGACCACACTCGTGGTGAGAGATAGAGAAATAGACCTCCAAAAATTCATTCTTCAAAACAGCTGTTCATTTGCTTTTAAACATTTTATGGTTCTAGATATGAACAAGAAGGGGCATGGGAAGAGAAGATGCAATATATTTGCAAAACGAAAATTATTCCAGTGAACATTAAAACAATGGTGAGGTTTCTTTGTTGTACACCTTAAGACTAAGAAAGAAAGGAAAAGCCCTAACTGGTTTGGCTCAGTGGATAGAGCACCGGCCTGTGGACTGAAAGGTCCCAGGTTTGATTCTGGTCAAGGGCATGTACCTTGGTTGCAGGCACATCCCCACTGGGGAGTGTGCAGGAGGCAGCTGATCGATGTTTCTCTCTCATCGATGTTTCTAACTCTCTCTCCCTCTCCCTTCCTCTCTGTAAAAAAAATCAATAAAATATATTAAAAACAAAAAAGAAAGAGGGGAAGAGAAATCTAACTAGTCACACATAAGAACAGGGGTTGGTAAACTTTATGGATAGATAATTAATTAGTCATGGACAATGCGTTAAAGGATGCATGTGAATCTGCCTGGTACAACATCTAACATCTTGTAATCTGAGTAAGTATTCGCATACATATGTTACTTTCCACAGGAAACAAAGCTAATTGAAACAATGAACCCTAATAAATAAGAATTATAAATAAAAATATAACATTTTGCAGGATGATGAAGTTGAAAAAGTAAAATTCATTGTTTAGTAATTTACGTATTTCTTTTTAATAATGCATTTACTGGATAAACGAGATATACCTGTTTCTAAAGAGTACTGGGTAAAAAATACATAGGTAACCTCCTTCAACTATGTGTCACAGTGACTCAATAGTAAATGCAAGCCCTAATTTGTTGCCACGAGCAGGCAAACTTCCAGATGTTATAAACTGAATCTGACATAAATCGATTTCATACTAAGATACCCAAAGACCTGCCATATAATTATTTTAATATAGGCCGGTTTATCAGCTGTCAAAGTGATCCCTTGAGTCCTGAAGAATAAAAAGACTGAAATTTACCCTTGCTCACAATAAAACAAAATACAAAACCCTATTGATTATTTATAGTGCCAGAAGCAAAAGCCCTCATTTAAAAGAGGGGATGTTTTCAATTTCCCCCCTCATTTTACTTGGATTTTTATTTTTAAGGCTTGGCCTACATTTAAAATTTGTCCATCTGCTAAAGAATCTCATTCTCTTTATGGAATAAAACCAGTTCAAGAAGGCCACATCATAGTTATATAGAAACATGAAAATATTTACTCTCTAAAGAAAACATTTATCTTGGCAGTTGGTATTTTCAAGATGTTGAGCCTGCTGGAATCATACAAGTTCCAATCCTAATATAAAAAATTTTAAGTAATACAATAACTGTCTTTCCTTGGAAGTACAGGAAACTTACATGTAACTGACTTGTGTGGTCTGCCACTCCACATGCCATTCACAAACGTTATGGACAGAAGCTTGGATATATCTTTGGATGTTACTCCTCAAGCCTCAATCAACTGACCTTAAAAGAGCCTTATTATCTGTGTGTCCTTGGGTGATATTGTGAATCTATTTCCTAACCTGTAAAGTACCCCAACTACCTTGAAGGTTTATTGGAAAACTGAAATGGTATTTGTAAAGGACCCAGAGTGCAGTGCCTAACATACAATAATTACTGTTATATTTAGCTATTTTTTATTACTAAAACATTAATAATCTTTATCAGATAAGTTAATACTTACTTTTGTAAGGTCCTCCAGGTTCTGGACTGATTTCTAAGGCAAAGAATATTTTTAATTAGTTAATATGTACACAAAGTATCAAATGCTCCTTCTAATTCCAGACCTGAATCAGACAGCACCACTATTACTAGATTCATGTGGATCCTTTCAGGGAAAATCTATGTCTATACTAGCACCGAATATGCATAAGAAATGACAGCATACTGTACAGGGCATTCTGTTCCCTGCTTCTTTCACTTAACAGTACAACTTGTAGAGTGGTCTATATCCTTAGCTATTAGTGCTGTCTCATTTTTTTTGATGCATAGACATAGGCTTATTTATCCAATAAATCTCATTTTTAATTTATGCAATAAAAGATTACTTTTTCTATTTTACCAACAATGCTGCAATGAACATCCATGTATTCATTTTGCATATGGGAGGATATATCTATAGGGTAAATTCTTAGAAATAAAATTGCTAGATCACAGGTATGTGAACTTTATTGAAAGCTACTGTCAAACTATTTTTCACAGAAGTTATACCACCTTAAGTTCCCACCAGATGTGTACAAGAGTGGGTTTCCCCCACACTCACAGTGAATTATTAAGTGCTATGGTCCGTACTGCCTGGCATGTGAAAAATCACATCACTGTGCTTGTAATGAACATTTCTATTGTGAATGAAGCTTAACATGTTTTTTTTTAAATTATTTTCTTTTATCCTCACCTGAGGATATGTTTTTCTATTAGAGATAAACCCATAGACGCTTCCTCACGATGCCCTTATGTATTCATCCTTCCCTTCCAACCACTTCTTCATGCCTAGGCAGCCAAGGATTTCTGATCTGTCACCATAGACTAGATTGCATTTCCTAATGTTTCACAGAAATGAAATCTTACACTATGTATTTTTTTATTTTTGGTTTGGCTTCTTTTGCTTATCATTACTTTGAGATTTATCCATGTTGTTGCATGTATCAATAGACCATTACTTTTAGTGCTAAGTAGTATTCCCTTGTAAGGGTAAACCACAATTTGTTCATCCATTCATTTGCTGATGGACATCAGGTTAGTTCTTATTCTTGGCTATTGCAAATAAGGCTGTTATAAATATTTATGTACAAGTATTTTATGAATACACTAGTGTCCTGGTGCACGGATTCATGCATACTGAAAGGAAATTAATTAGAAGAAATGTTTTAATAACGGTAGTCACCCTTTCTCTAATAACAGAAGTGTCAACCAAATTCACGACCAACAATGAAAAATCGAAACACACACATGCGATTGGTACCAGTGAGAGCTTTATATTGTATCACGCTCAGGCATGAGTCAACTTAGCCTTATATATATATAGAATAAGGTTGCTTAATTAGACCTGCTTTCTGATATAGCTAAACTTTTTCCAGTGTGAAATTTGAAACAAAAAGGCAGAGGGTTGCCTTGTTCAAACTCAGCTAGCAACTCAAAATTTTCACTAAGCTGTTCATGTCCAAAATTGGTTGGGAAAGTGTCACAAGTATTGATTTGAGGGTTACAAATAAATTTTAGTGAGCAGGCGAATTTGAAAATATGGACTCTGCAAATAATGAGGCTCATTACATGTTTGATACTATGTGAACTGGGCTTCTGCAGTACCTTTAAAAAAAAAACCCTCACATTATGGTCCATGCTATCTTTGCCTTATATTCTATACTAGAGGCCCAGTGCACGAAATCATGCATGGGGGTGTGTGTCCCTCAGCCCAGCCTGCACCCTCTCCAATCTAGGACCCCTCGGAGGATGTCCCACAGGGATTGGGCCTAAACCGGCAGTTGGACATCCCTCTCACAATCCAGGACTGCTGGCTCCCAACTGCTCGCCTGCCTGCCTTCCTGATCACCTCCTAACCACTCCCCTGCCAGCCTGATTGATGCCTAACTACTCCCCTGCCAGCCTGTTTGCCCCTAACTGCTCTCCCCTGTAGGCCTGGTCCCCCCCAACTTCCCTCCCCTGCAGGCCTGGGTCCCCCCCAACTGCCCTTCCCTGCAGGCCTGGTCGCCCCCAACTTCCCTCCTCTACTGGCCTGGTCACCCCTAACTGCCCTCCCCTGCAGGCTTGATTGCCCCCAACTGCCCTCCCTTGTAGGCCTGGTCCCTCCCAACTGCCCTCCCCTGCTGGCCATCTTGTGGCGGACATCTTGTGTCCACATGGGGGCAGGATCTTTGACCACATAGGGGCAGTCATCTTGTGTGTTGGAGTGATGGTCAATTTGCATATTACTCTTTTATTAGATAGGATTTTACATGTTTATTCAGAAGAGCTACATTTTCTACTTTTGTGGTTACTTTTATATATACAACTACTTAAACATGGTTGCACTCATTAACTCTCTCATAAGAGCAATGATAAATGAGATTTTTTTCATTTCCTCTCTACCATCCTCCTCCGTACACTTTTTATTGATTTTATAATGTTTCTTGCAGTTTGCTTTTTTAAACCATTGAATACTTGTATCTTTCTGCTTTAAATTACAGGTATTGTCTCCCAGATATAAAATCTAAGGATATTAACATGCATACACTACCTCTCATCCTTTCCTCTCTCACCTTTTATTTTATTTATTATTTCTACATTGTCAGACTTTATAACCTTTATATTCTATTCTGTAGCAATCACTCTCTATTGTCTTAGTTCTTCAGAGCACACTGAATTCAATTATTAGATGCTAGTCTCTTTGAGAGTCTCCCTTCACCTCCTATTTTGCTGAAATTTGTCTTCTGGTAATTTCTTCAGTATGAGCTTATAAAAATTATATGTCCTGAGTTCTTACATGTTCACCAATATTTGTCTGTTGTCTATATATTTAAAAGAAATTTGGGGTAAGTAAAGAAAGCTTGGGTCCCTAGATTATTAAATCCTTGGGCAAAAGAATCAGAGCATCTAGCATTGTGCAATAACCTTTTGAACAATCCTCAGATGAAAAGAGTCACTAACAAAAATGAATAGAAGGTATTATTTACAAAAATGCTTTCTCCTATGCATATTCTATCTTAAAACTTTTACATCTAGCTATTGTTGATGAGAAGACAAATGTATTCAAAGGAATATGGATATCATATAAACAAAAATCCAATGGTGACCAGGACAGCACTGGAACATCTCAGAGAAAAACAGTCTGATGTGGAAAATCTGTAGACAATCCATTCTATATAAGCCTAATATGCTAAGTGTCAGGCTGTCTGGTCGTCCGTTCAACCAATCAAAGCGTAATATGCTAATGATATGCTAAGGCTGCTCAACCACTCACTATGACATGCACTGACCACCAGGGGGCAGACGCTCTGACCAGTAGGTTAGCTTGTTGCTGGGGTCTGGCCGATCAGGACTGAGCGAGATGGGCCAGACATGCCCTGGAGCCCTCCAGCCCTCCCACAGTCCCTCCCCGACCCGGATGGTGCACTGGTGGGGGCCCTCAGCCTGGCCTGCACTCTCACGCAATCTGGGACCTCTTGGGAGAATGTCAGAGAGCCAGTTTCAGCCCGATCCTGCAGGCCAGGCTGAGGGACCCCAGTAATGCACGAATTCGTGCACCGGGCCTCTAGTTTATACATAATCAAAAAATCACTGGGAAAGTAAAATGGCTTGATATTGAGAATAATGGGATTCAAATATGATTTGGTTATGAAGTCAATAAGATTATTACCATTGATTAGAAGATCTATCCATGCAGTAAAAAACACAATGTTTACTCCTTGGGTGATGCTGTGGAACAAAACTCCTAGAACTGCAGCTAAAAATGACCAAGGCCAATGCTGTAATACTGCTAGCTAAAGGAAGACAAATGAAAGGATGGATTTGCCTTAGGACTCTGCCTCTAGACTGCTGCTTAAAATAAACAGTCCTGCCTCTAATTTTTGGGAAGAGACAATATGAATATATTTGACCCAAAAAAATGTGTTGCTACCTAGTGGATGAAGCCTGTGCTGAATGGTAAGCCCTTAAGATGCCACCTATCAAAGCAACTTTTCAAGAATAAAACTATACAACCAGAGTAGACAAGTCTTATTTATAGTACTTGGAAAACCAACACTCTCAGTCATATATTTATGTGTTAAGTCTAATTAGATTATCAATCTACATGTATAAAATCATCTGCTTGCATACACTCTAGAAATAAGGAACCAAAAACAGATTTATAAAATAAACATCTGTACCCATAACCAAATTAGTAATAATTTTTGCATATACAGTGCCTTTTCAAGGTAGAGCATTTTCGTGTATATTTTACTTAATAATTTGTGCTCACAGCAACCATGACATAGGTATAATTATCCCTATTTTGTAAAGTAAGAAAACTGACTTGGAGTGGATAAGTGATTTCCTAAGTGAATGGGCAAGTATACACTGCAGTGCATACTCTGCTATTATGCTTCATTGCTTTTTTTAGAGAAGAATTGCCAAGTTTGGGGGAGAAGGTTTATATAAACTTTCATAATCTAATTTATGAGGTCACAGCTTTTTGCATCACTTTAAAGCAATGTAGTTCAGTAACCTATAAAACCCTCTTTCCATCATCAGAAATGAAAAAGCAGAAGTAAGGAAGAACCAGGAAAATATGGCATTGTATGCAAGTAAAATTTATGAGAATGAGTTACAAAAACAAGCAGTAATCAAAACTGTCACCCGCGGCAGAGAGATTAAGCTGGAGAAATCAAGGAGGCCAATTAATTTAAGTCATTTGTGCAACCATAGTATACAGATTAAAAATATCAACACAAGTTAAAATTGAGGCATATTACTAGTATTCAGTAGTTTCTAGAATTTCCTTGATAGCATACCATTCCTTGCCCAAACCATCCAGTCCAAAAAGTTGCCAAACGTGAACAACTGGAAAACCTTTTTTCCCTATAGCAAGAACATTCAGGGGGCAGAGGGAATTCCCAGCTCCATACAAGTATTTAGAAACAGCTGCTTTGCACATCACCTACAGTGCCTCCTTTTCTTTTCTTTTTTCCTTTTTTAAAAAAAATATTTTAAAAATATATATTTTATTGATTTTTTACAGAGAGGAAGGGAGAGGAGAGGGATAGAGAGCTAGAAACATCAATGCGAGAGAAGCATCAATCAGCTGCCTCCTGCACCCGCTCCCCCAACAGGGGATGTGCCCGCAACCAAGGTACATACCCTTGACCAGAATTGAACCTGGGACCCTTCAGTCCGCAGGCCGACGCCTATCCACTGAGCCAAACCGGTTTCGGCTAAAAAAATATTTTTATTGATTTCAGAGAGAAAGGGAGAGAGAAACATCAATGATGAGATAGAATCATTGACTGGCTGCCTCCCACATGCCCCCTACTGGGGGGGGGGGGGGATCTAGCCCACAAACCAGGCATGTGCCTTTGGCTGGAATTGAACCTGGGACCCTTTAGTCCACAGGCTGACGCTCTATCCACTGAGCCAAACTGGCTAGGGCAGTGCTTCCTTTTCTTAGTGTAACCTCTCATCTGATTTTCTTCAAAACATACCTCTCCCATTTTCTTTACTCTCCTGGTTATCCTACTCTGAACACAGATATGCCTGTCCACATTCATTCTAAAGTCTTCATAACTGAATATCTCAGTCAACTAAATGCTGTACTACCTTGGCATAAGATTATGTGAGCTTCTTGAGGTATTCATCATACTATTTACTCTCACAAAGGTGATCACCAAACCCTCAAATACAGTTTATAAAGACCTATTTTGCATACTTTAAAATCAGTTTTACTTAAATATAATTTACATTTAATAAAATTCACTAATTTTAAGTGCACAATTAGATGAGTTTTGACAGATGAATATCATGTAATTATCTCTTCAATCAAGATAAAGGATCCATCATCCCAGTTCCCCCATGACTCTTGACAGCCAATCCCCCTTCCTTTCCTCTTTCCCAACAACCACTGATTTGCTATCACTAGAGTTATGTCTTTTCTAAAATATCATATACATGAAAACTTAATGTATAGTCTTTTGTATTTGGCTTCTTTAAATTATTAAAACGTTTTGAGATTTATTTATGTTGTGTGTATAGTTATGTAGTTTGTTCCTTTTTCTATTTATTAGTGGTATTCCATTGTATGGCTACACTATGACTTGCTTATCCATTCATTAGCTGATGGATAATAACATTACTAGAGGCCCGGTGCACGGAATTCGTGCACTGGGGAGGGGGTACCTCAGCCCAGCCTGCACCCTCTCCAATCTGGGACAATTCAGGACTGCTGGCTCCCAACCACTCGCCTGCCTGCCTGCCTGATTTCCCCTAACCACTCCCCTGCCAGCCTGATCAATGCCTAACTGCTCCCCTGCTGGCCCAATCGCTCCCAACTGCCCTCCCCTGCTGGCCTAGTCACCCCAACCTGCCCTCCCCTGTTGACCTGGTTGCCCCCAACTGCCCTCCGCTGCCAGCCTGGTCGCCCATAACCACCCTCCCCTGCAGGCCTGGTCACCCCCAACTGCCCTCCCCTGCCAGCTTGGTTGCCCCCAACTGCCCTCCCTTGCAGGCCCGGTCACGCCTAACTGTCCGCACCTGCCGGCCTGGTACCCCCCCCCCCCCCGCTAACTTTCCTCCCTCCCCTGCTGGCCCAGTCACCCCTAACTGTCCACCCCTGCCGACCTGGTTCCCCCAACTGCCCTCCCTCCCCTGCAGGCCCAGTCGCCCCCAACTTCCCTTTCCTGCTGGCCTGGTCACCCCTAACTGCCCTCCCCTGCAGGCTTGATCGCCCCCAATTGCCCTCCCTTGCAGGCCTGATCCCTCCCAACTGTCCTCCCCCTGCTGGCCTGATCGCTCACAACTGCCCTCCCTTGCAGGCCTGGTCCCTCCCTACTGCCCTCCCCTGCTGGCCTTCTTGTGGCAGCCATCTTGTGTCCACATGGGGGCAGCCATCTTTGACCACATAGGGGCAGCCATCTTGTGTTGGAATGATGATCAATTTGCATATTACTCTTTTATTAGGATTCACACTTTTTATGCATCTATTGAGATGATCATATGGGTTGTGTTGTTGTTTTTTTAGTCAGTGGATATGGTGAATTACATTGACTTATTTTTTTTTTTAATGATAAATCAACCTTGCATTCCCAGGATAAACAATGCAAGAATCCTACAATTTCCTCCCTCCTGCCCTTAATGTTATTGTCATACAGTTTACTTCTCTATGTGTTATAAGCCCCATACATTATTATTCATTTGCTTTAACTAGCTAATTATCTTTTAAAGAGATAAGAAATAAGAAAGGTCTTTTATATTTAACCTCATCTTTACCATGTCTAAAGTACTTTGTGTAAGGCCAAATTTCTATCTGGTATCTTTTTTCTTCTGCCTGAAAAACTAACATTTCTTGTGCTGCTTTGCTGGCACTATTTATAGCTTTGTTTAAAATAGGATTTTATTTTTCTTTCCTTTTTGACAGATTTTTATGCTAGGTATAGAATTCTAGGTTGACACTTTCCCTTTTTTGCTCCATCTTTCTGTCCTTCCCTTCCAGTACTTTAAAGATGCTGACCCATTGTTTTTTTGCTTGCAGCATTTCTGATAAATATTTTTGGTTTTTCACTCTTTGTTCTTCTGCACATATTGCCTCATTTTTCTCTAGGTCCTTTCTAGATTTTTTCATTTTTGTTTTCAGCAATTTGACTGTAATGTGTCTTACTGTGGTATTCCTTATGTTGCTTCTCTTTGGGGTTCACTGACCACGTTAAATCTTGGATTTATCATTTTCATCAAATTTGAAAAAAAATTATGGCCAATCTGTTCTTTCCTCTTCTAACCCCCATTTTTCTAAGACACCAATTACACATATTTGAGACCACTTGATATTCTTCCACAGTTTATAGCGTCTGTATTCATTTTGTTTAATCATTTTCCTCTCTATGCCTTATACTGGATACTTTCTGTTGATGTTTCTTTAAGTTCACTGATCTTTTTTCTTCAGTTTCCAATGTGTTACTACCTCAACTAGTGCATTTTCTACGGCAGACATTTCATTTTTCACTTTTGTAAGTTTTGGTTGGGTCTTTTTTGTACTTTCATTTCTCTCAACATGTTTATGTTTTCCTCTACACTCTTGATCATAAGGACTATAATTGTAGCAGCTGTTTTAAACTTCTTTTCTATTAATTCCATCTGTAATTTTTGGGTTTGTTTCTATTAATTGATTCCCCCACACACATACCATCAGTCATATTTTATTGCTTTTTTGCATTATTGCTTTTTTGCATTTCTAGTAACTTTTTATTGGATTCCAAATACTTAGCTTTGTTTGTGGATGCTGGATTTGTTAAAGGTAGACTTGTTTTGGCAGGCAGTTAAGTTACTTCAGATCAGTTTTCTCTCTCAAGGCTTGCTTTTAAGCTTTGTTGGGGCAAGTCCAGAGCAGACTTTGATCTAGGGATAATTCAGCCTCATTACTTAGGTGATACTCTTCTGCAGACTCTATCCTATTTCCCTTGTTTTATGAGGTCTTTCCACATTGCAGGTGGGAACATGAACTAATCCCTTTGTGAGCTGCAGAAAATATTTGACCTACTGCTTTCCAGTGGTTCTTTTACATATATATATATATATATATATATATATATATATATACATTTTTTTTTATTGATTTCAGAGAGGAGGAGAGAGAGAGAGAGAGAGTCATCAATGATGAAAGAGAATCACTGATCGGCTGCCTCCTGCACGCCCCCTACTGGGGATCAAGCCCACAACCCGGGTATGTGCCCTTGACCAGAATCGAATGTGGGACCCTTCAGTCCTCAGGCTCAATGCTCTATCCACTGAGCCAAACCAGCTAGGGCCCCAGTGGTTCTTTCCCCACCCTGTGGAGTTTTGTCCTACACATGAGCAAAGCAGTACTTAGCCAAGGGCTCAAGGGGCACCCTCTGCAGGCATGCAGAACTCTTTTTCCCTAGGAAGCCTCCTCACCTCTGGTGCTCTCCCTCACAAATCCTGGCTGCCTCAACTGTAATCAGTGAGATCACAGGGCTGTCTGGTTCCTCATCCCTGTGCCTGGAAACTGCCTTCAGGCAACAAGATGAGGGGAGGATGCTTCCCTCCTTTATTTCCCTTCTCTTAGGGATCACAGCCCTGAGCTGCCTGTTGTGCAATCCCTGCAAACAGTTATTTAAAATATTTTGTCCAGTGTTCCAGTTGTTTACAGCAGGGGGAGGGAGAGAATTTCTGTAGTAGTTAATTCTCCATGGGCAGAAACAGAACTCTGTTTTGAATACATTTAGGAAATCTCCAGGAGGGTTTAGGGGATAGAAACTTGAAGTGATGACAACTTTAACCATAAGCAATTCAACTTCTTGAATGATAACACTCCTAATAACATTAACTATTAATAGTACTCTAGTAGTAATCTAGTTCTCACTAATACTATTTTATTTTCTTCTGGGCACTTAATAGCCTAAATTTATTTTATTGCTTACTGTCTTCCTTCCAGCTTACATTAGAAACTGAGCTCTGAGAGGGTGGGAACTTTTTCTATATTGTTCACCACTTTTATCTCCAGTACTTAGAAAAGTTCCTGGTACACAAACACATATGCAGTATGTGTCTACTTTATACAACAATTGTGTACATCTACAGTAGAAAACATACTTATTTGCTATAAAACTAATTTTGGTTAAGGTATATCCTACTTGTCCTTGATTGCCCACTATACATTTTAAAATAGGGTCCTATATATGCAGGCAAATATGAAAAAAAAGATAAACACTCAAACTCATATTCTGAAAGGAAAAATAACTTTGATGCTTGTCAAAGTAAATATTATGTAATAATGCAGAGCATCCTAGGGAACTATTCAGGCACCTGGTACCTTTTAACAGCACAAACTAGTACAAATCCGAAGATAAAGGCTATGTACAGAAGACAGGACATATGTTCTCAAAAGCTGTCACTTTAAAAGATATGACCTATATAAATCAGATGAAGGAGGGGAGACCTGTCTGATATCCATCTACCTACAACAAAATATTTTGTTATTTAAGTTATAGGCAAGCCTAACCAGTGATTTATTTTATTTATTAGTTATTTCCTAAGAAGTTCTGAGGTTTTGTGATTTCTAACTATGTACAATTTATGTTAAAGAAAAGAAGCCAAACTTTAAGATTCAGCCTCAACATAAAATCCTTGCTAACAGATTCAGGGACAAATTGAAGTTCATTTTTATTTTCAATAAGGTTTCAATAAATGTTTTCTAGATACCACCTTTCTCCAGAACCACACCTGGCTTCTGACATTTCTAATTATTTTTTATTTTGAACTGAATGATTTTTCTCACCTAACTCAAACTGACTCCCATCATGCATATGTTACAGGTTAGATGTCCAGATTAGATGTGTTTTCACATAAATAATGTTATGACTGTATTTCCCAAGACTTCTTTCAAAGCTGGCTGACGTGGCAAATGACATGATTGGGTTATTCTCATACCATAGCTGTTCCAATAAAGATTGTTGTGTTAATGAACGCAGTGTAGGAAAGAACATCTTTGCTTTGGTCAGTCTTACTTTAAAACAGGGATTTACTACCATTAGCTAAAAGCATAATTTTAAAGGCCTAAATTCCCTTTCTTAAAGTTTACTTGTCTATACACTGTCACCTCCTTACTGTCTAGTGAACACAATGTCAGCACAGAGCACTCAACAGTGTTTGCCAAACTAATCCTTTAGTTATTGAGCCATAGTACCCTATCCTCTCAAGCATTCTAGATGCCCGAGATACTACCCTGTGCTATTCTTAAATTAACTAAAAATTCTCAGAGTTCGACCTCACAATCAATTTATGGTTCCCTATGAAAAAAACAAGAGAATTATGGTACGCAGTGCCTGAAGTCTCAAGCTGTCATGTCAATCAAGACAGGAATACAAGATGAACATAAATTGAACAACTAAAATATCACAAATGTCACCCAGACCGGTGTGGCTCAGTAGATAGAGTATCGGCCTGCGGACTGAAGGGTCCCAGGTTCGATTCCAGTCAAGGGCATGTACCTTGGTTGCGGGAACATCTCCAGTAGGGGGTGTGCAGGAGGCAGCTGATCGATGTTTCTCTCTCATCGATGTTTCTAAACTCTCTATCCCTCTCCCTTCCTCTGTAAAAAATCAATAAAATATTTTTAAAAATAAATAAATAAAAATAAAATATCACAAATGTGGCTACTACTGATGTAGCAACCCCAGAGCTTTAACAACTCCATCCGATATGCTATGCTAGCTTTAAACAACTGAGGCATTTAAAATTTTATGCTAAATGGACCTTCATTTATGCTTAGAGGCCTCTTTCTAAGAGCTGTAGATGTCAAAAACTTGGGATTGGGACTTGGCTTTGCCTACCCACCGCAGAGGCTGCAGGTTATGGTGGGACTAAAGCAGGTGTAGAGTCAAGCAGGCTCCACTGCATACCAGCTCTGCGAATGCAGGCATGTCACTTACCTCCTGTATCACAACTTCTGGGGATAACAATACCCACCCCACAGGACTGCTGCAGGGTTAAGCTGAGTACCCAGTGAAAACTGTTGCTACCTGACCTGAAGTCACTTACCCTTCATATGCTACTACGTTTTCATGTAAAACATCAATAATAACTATCCTATTTTCCTTACACAGTTTTGCAGGGATACAAAACAAGAAGATAAACTTAATTTTTTACGTTCAAAGTGCTACACAAATATTATACCACTATCTTCCTAGGAGGGTAACTCCACTTGTAATGGAAGGAGATACACTCAGGGGAACAGGTACAAATGTCTGCTTCTGTTTATAAAGACCGCCTGCATCAGTGGAGTGGCTGTGCGCCTACCCCAATCCCTGTAGGTTGTGTGGGCAGCAAGTGTTAGCTACTGATGGTTCACAATGGAGCCCTTTTCACAAAGGTCCCTCGTACCACCTAGTTCAGAAATGAGTGGAAGATAATGCTCTTCCCTCGGGAGCAGCCTGCAGCCAGTAGTAATGAAAAAGGCTGAGCCCCTGCCACACACACAGTGGGCAACACGTGGTCCCATATTTCGGAGCTCCCTTGGATCAGGCTGGGGCTACACTTGAGCTAGAAGCACATTTTCTCAGCTTCTTCTCTGGCTCTCTCCTGCTCCCCGCACTTCCTACTGCTTTCTTCTCATAGCAATTCCTCGATAAGCCACTTACACAGACATATCTGGAGCCCCCGCTCTGCTCCGGGCTGAGGTTATAAAGATGAAGTCAGACACAGTTCTTGTCCCCAGGCTACTCACCTAGGACCTTGTACCTGACAGAATGCTCCAGAAGGATTTGTTGAATTAAACTGACCATAGCTTGGAAGATAAGGATTCTGGGAAGACGTGGTCTTTGAGGGGGATGCTAAGATAGCAAGATTTAGACAGAATAAGAAAAGAGTATCTTGGGGGAAGGGAAGGCATTCACAGTGAGACAAGACTTGTAAATACGAACAGCCAAGCACTGTGACAAGGGCTGACAGACAAATACAGAACATAAGTAAATGATGCCAAACAAACAGAGGAACTATAAACTGCCCAAGGACTTGCCTTACTTTTCTCCCTCCCACCCTGACAGGTGCCTGGAACAGAGTAAATGCTCAATATTGTTTGAATTTTAGTAGACATTAATTCCTTAAGCTTAGACATCTCACATGTGAATTTTCAGAAACCAAAAGGTACCCATATCAATCTGTTAAAACAAATAAATACATCTGAGCATCAGGTAATCCACCTCCCATGGCCAACTCACAGTACTACTACTCCAGGGGGAGCTGATAAAGCACTCACACCTGCATGTGACAGGCACAACAGAAGCATGCAAACAGAAGGCGAGGCAACAACTGGGAGAGAAGACTGTGCACTTTATTTCTGAACTGGCAAGTAACCATGTTTATGAGGTGTTCACTCAGAGGAAAACCCTCTTCCGAAATGGTATGCTGAACACAGACAACTAGCATGTGCTGTCCTTCCCTTGGGCAATAAAATATTTGTGGGTTTTAAACAACTAACCCTCGGAATAGTAAGTAGCAGCAGGTGTCTACTGTGTTCTGGCCCTATGAGAGCCATTCTCCTTCCTTGAATCCTCTCAACTGGCTTCTCTCTGTTGCAGATGCAAGCCCAATTCCTGAACAAGGCACTCAGGACTCGATAGGAAGTGGTCTCATATTACCCTTTGGCCCAACCTCCCAATATGTGCCAGCCACTCTGCTTTCCAAACCCTCCTGGGGTTTTCCATGCCTCTCTGCCTTGGCCCTGCTAGGTCTCATGCCCCCTTTCACAAACCAGCCCTTAACAAAATGGTAAGCCCTGGTTAAAAGCTACCTCATGTGTGAAGGTTTCCATGACTCTCATGATCAGAAGGAATCACCCCTTTTTCTGGGCAGTTATTTTATTTCTCTGTGCATCACTCCCTTCAACTTAAAAATGGGAATAATAAGCTGTATTCTGTCATATTAGAGTTCTTTGAAAGGTTCAAATCAAGGGATATATGTAGTTCCTAACTTCTAAAACCTAAAAAAGTGAAAGAATCAATAAAATGGTGCACAAAACTTAATGTTCTCATCATTGACTATGTTGAATGAAGCCAATGTTTAGTTGGGTCATGTGACATGTTCATTGCATACTAAGAGCATAGTAGACAATGAAAATTATTTTTGTTTGCTATTTCACATTCATGCAACCACTTTTAATGAAGATTAAATCAACTCAATATTCTGAAAATCTATTTTAACTAATTACATTAACAGTGGGGGGGGGCGAGGGCCTAGAGTGGGGTGGGAACTGGGTGGAGGGTAGCTATGGGGCGGAAAAAGAGGAACATCTGTAATAATCTGAACAACAAAGATTTTTTAAAAATTGTATATATTATACATAAATCCTTAAAAAAATAATAAATTTAAGCTTGAGAAAAAATTTCCAAATAGAAACTTGCAAATGCCTGTGTCAGTTATGTGGCAGGTAGCCTAACAGAATCAAAATAGCACTCATACTGTGTGTGTGTGTGTGTGTGTGTGTGTGTGTATGTGTGTGTCTGTGTGTAATAAAACTGTGGGCATTTTTAGACATTTTTCAGACATTTGCCAAACTATAGACATCTGTTGTTTATATTTCAAGTTTCCCCAAATTTAGAGTAATTTATCATTCTCCCAGACTGAGTAGCAAAGTCTACTCACTAAATGACTACTTTCTTAACAAGATTTGATGAAGCATCTAATAAGGTCTGCCATGACATTCTTTTACATACAATGGAGACATATAGCTAGAAAATGATTTACACTTGGGTGAATGATTATGCTTAAAAGATCAGTTTCAACCTAACAGGAGCCCTCTGATGGCAAATATAGAATTTTGTTCTATACTCTTCTAAATTCAACCTTTTTAATCCACAATTTTCAAGATGTCAAGGAGAGTAGGTTGATCATTAAAAAAAAAAAAAAAAAAAAAGACATAAAACCAAAGACAGTGAATTAATTCACTGGATGTCAGGGTCAAAATCTATCCAATGATGATACACTATAAAAACAGGTCAAGTCAACCAAGATAAAATATTTCTAAGAGACAAATGTGAATTTCTATATGTAGGTTCAGACAATCAAGCCTCATGAATGAAGATATGTGTGCAGACTGCTCCCTACATCATTATTTGTAATAGCATGAAGTCAACCTGAATATCCATCAACAAGGGAAGAACTAAATAAATTACCTGAATATACTTTGCAGCTATAAAAACAACTACAGTATACTGACATATAATGATATGGAAGACTATGATACATTTTAGGTGATCAAAGCAGGTTGGGAGTATTATATACAGACTGCCCCCATTCTTGTTTTGATTTTAAAGCATTCCACATATGTGTACATTTTTCATTTTTAAAAAAATTGGAACATCTACCATGGCATATAATTCATTATAATTACTTAGATATAATTATGTTTTACTTATCTTCTTACTCCTTCCTTACTATTTGTCCTACCTGTGGAAATGTTACTGTAGGTAGTTATTGATAAATAGGAAGAGAGCAAGGGGAGTCAGACATTGTTGAGTCAAATGGTCTGGGACACTGAGCCTGTTTGCTTCACCAGGAAGTTACAGCTTCCCCCACCCCAGCCCACCCCCATTCCCTGCAGAACACTGGAGGAGTGGATAGAACAAAAGGGGAAGGCAAACACATGTGCAACAGCAATCAAGATGGCACAGGGGAAGTGCTTGATGATAGAGGCCTGTCAGTCTAACTTGGGAAAAAGATCATTGGCTAGGTGTTAGACCCAATGCAAGCCCGCCAAGGTTGGGAAGTTGATTGGTTATTTTGAAAAAGCTCCTGATTATAATCCTGCGGGATGAGGGGGGCGGGGAGAGCTCTTCTCTTGCTCACCTAGTAAGGCACTTGCCCCATTCAGCTTTCTCTCCCACCTGGGAACACTCGATCATGTGGGTCTAACAGCTACTGGGCCCACAGCAGACCAAGTGGTCTCCAAAGGACTAAGATGAAGCAGAAACTCTGGACACTGGCCTTTGTCTTGGCCTTGCTAAAAACACGGTTGGGCTTTTTCCATGGCGGGATGAACAGAGATGGGACGTTGGGAATCCAGGAGGGGAACTCCTTTGATTTTGCATCACATATAAATTACCTTACCACAATCTCCTGTGTGGATCAGTGAAATGCTTTTCTCATGATCCCATGGAAGAGACTAATTTCAACCTGTTTTAATAACCTTTTAAGCTTTATTTTTAATTGATTAAGCAGTTTTTAAATTATTCTATGACTTCTTTTTATTCTGGATATTTTCTTATACTGATTCTAATCTGTCTCTAAAACTATTGTTAAACTCATTCATTCAGGTGTTTCCTTTTTAAAGGAAAAGAGTTCTATTAGCCTGTGTAGGGAAGACTTTTCTACCCCCCTCCCCCCCAAGTTTTAAATGAGATATAATTGACATATAACATTGTGTAAATTGAAGGTGTACAATGTGTTGATTTGATAGACATTTATATTGTGAAATGATTACCACAATAAGGCTAGTTAGCATATCTATCACCACCCATTACTACTGTTGTGTTTTGTTTTTTTAGTGAGAACATTTAAGACCTACAGTCTTATCAACTCTGAAGTATATAATATAGTATTAACTATAGTCACATGCTTACTAGTATAGTAGACCTCCAGAACTTATTCATCTTATAACTACAAGTTTGTACCCTTTGACCAACATTTCCCCATTTTGCACACCCCAGAAACCACCATTCTGCTGTTTCTATGACTTCAGCTTTTTTTAGATTGCACAGATAAATGGTATCATACAGTATTTGTCTTTCTGTCTGATGTACTTTACTTTACTTTACATTACTCCCTCAAGGTCCATTCATGTTGTTTCATATTGAAGAATTTCCTTTTTTATGGCTGAGTAATATCTCACATTTTCCTTATCCATTCATCCACTAGTAAACACTTAGGTTCTTTTTATGTCTTGGCTATAGTAAATAATGCTTCAGTGAACATGGGTGCAGATATCTCTTCAAGATGGTGATTTCATTTCCTTTGGATATGGATTGCTGGATCATATGGAAGTTCTATTTATTTTTTTTTTTTTGAGGAACTTCCATACTTTTTTCCATAGTGGAAATTTACATTTCCACCAACAGTGTACACGGATTCTTTTCTCCATATCCTCACCACTTACCTCTTGCCTTTTTGATGATAGCAATTGTGATGACAGCCATACATCTCATTGTAGTTTTGATTTGCATTTCCCTGATGATTAGTGATTTTGAGCATCTTTTCATGTACTAGTTGGCCATTTGTATGTCTTCTTTGGAAAAATACCTATTCCGGTTTTCTATCTCTTTTTAAACTGGATTTGAGTTGTATGAGTTCCTCATATATTTTGGAAATTAACTTCTTATCTGATCTGTGGTTTGCAAATACTTCTCCCATTCTGCACATTGCCTCTTCATTTTGTTGTTTCTTTTGCTGCTCAGAACATTTTTAGTCTGCTACAGTCCCATCTATTTGCTTTCATTACTTGGGCTTTGGTGTCATATCTAAAAAATCATTGCCAAGAACCACTGTCAGGGAGCTCTTTCCCTATGTTTTCTCACAGGAGTTTTATGGGTTTAGGCATTATGTGTAAGTCTTTAACACATTTAAAGTTAAATTTTTTATATAAATCTTTATTGTTGAAAGTATTACATATGTCCCTTTTTCCCCCCATTGCCCTCTCCCACCCCCCCACCCCCCGCAAGCCTTCACCACTCTATTGTCTGTATCTTATCAAGTTAATTTTTATGAGTGATGTATGACAGGTTCCAATTTCATTCTTTTGCATGTGGTTGTCCAGTTTTCCCAACACCGTTTATTTAAAAGACTATCCTTTCTCTATTAAGTATTCTTGGCTTGCTTGTCAAATATTAGTTGACTGTAGTGTATTTATTTTCATATATATGAATATCCATGTGTTTGTCTAAAAAAGAGCAACTAACATTTGAGCTCTTATATGTTCCAGACACTATTCTATATGTCCTTTATATATATATCAACTTGTTCAATCCTTACAATGAAACAGATAGATATTCTTATCTTCATTTTATTTAGGTACAGAAATCGAGTGGTAGAGCAAGAATGTAAAAAGCAATCACATTTTACACTACCAGCAGAGTTACTGGGGTGAAATTATATTTCTGTATAATTTGAACGTTTTCAGAATCCATGCAATACTTTTAATTCAAAAAGGGTTTCTTATACTTTCTTAAGTGTAAGAAAGGTTGTGCAATATGAGTTAATGGTGCAATGAAATAATAAAAGGGAATAGGAGACACAGCTCTGTTACTTCCTGGGTAAGTTACCTCGAGCAATTTACTTAATATCTAAGTCTTAGCTACCTTATCAGTGTTGTCGGTAATCAAGACTACTTGCAAAGTTATATGGGTTAAATAACACAGGACTGTGCCAAGCCTACACTTCCTGGCACATAGCTGGCTTGCCTCAGTAAACACTACTTCTTACATAACAAGAAAATCATTTAAATCAATATAGCTAAAGCACAATTGTCCTGAAGAGCACTCGGATGAAGAGACACAGGAGAAAGAGAATGGAGGAGATGTGAAACAGACAGGAAGAAGGATTGAAAGAAATGGAGCAATTTGCCTTGGGAGTGATATTTTAGAGAAGGGTTAGTAGCTGACTTTAAATAATTAAAAGGCTATTAACTTAAATTTTTTTGATTTTTTTTCTGTTTGGCTTTGATGGTCAGAACAAAAGCCAATATATAAAGGTTACAGGAAAGAGATCAGATTCATATGTAAACTTTCTAAGCATTTCAGCTGTTGAAAATGGAACTGAGTTGCCCAGCACTGGACCTGCCATCCTTCCCACGTGATGGAAGCTTCACTTGCTGTGCCCCACATGAGGGAAAGTTCACAGAAAGAATGCACCAGGTGTGTTAAGGGGAGATGTGTGCCTGTTGAGGAAGGATGGACAAGATGCTCCTAGTCTCCTGTCACTTTAAGATTCATAGGGTCTGTGACATTCAAAGGAGCTATTCAGTTGAAAAAGTCTATCAGTTTAGTAAGTACTAATATGTTAATGAGTGAAACTGTCTGGCTATTCTCACTTTTATAGATGAAGAAACAGTTCCCATAGGAAGGAAATTTGCCTGTACAGATTGAATAAGACAGGTCGAACACCAGACCAGAATAATAACCTACTAACCTCTAAGGCAGCATACCTCAAATTTTGCCAGCTATGCGTTCACTCAGTGGGCATATGGTACACATGAAGATGAATGATGGTAATCAACAAATTTTATACGTTCATCATAAATATCTGAATATCAATAAAGCACAATATTTAAAAATAACATATCCAGGTTCAATTACATTATTAGCTTGAGCAGTAGCCTGCATCTAAATCTAAATCAATTAATATATTTTAATTTAAATAAATTAGAAAATCATAACTCATTGTGACATAGACAGCTGGGAATGGATACAGTGTTTTGTTCCAGTAGGTTGTACAGATATTGGCATTAAGGATAAACCCAGGTATCATGGAGAAACTTCTTAAATATTTATTTTAGCATCTCTTAGAAACCTAAGTCATCCTTAAAAGCTAGGAAATGGAATGATTCACCCTGGGAGGAAGTGGTGAATAGCTTCTTCATTCACTGTTTTGTGTGCACTTGCCTCATATTTTTTGAATGAAAATCAGCATATGCTAGAAATGAGTCAAATTCTTAGTGATCAAGTTGTCAGCATATTCATCCAGTTTTTAAAAATTCTCAGTATCTGATTTCTGTCATTGACTAGGAAGAGAAAGATTAAATTAGAAAAGATAAGACCTGCTGGGTGGCTCAGCTGGTTGAAGCATCATTCCGTACACCAAAGGGTTGCAGGTTCGATTCCCAGTCAGGGCATGTGCAGGAGGCAACCAATTAATGTTTGTCTCTCACATCAATATTTTTCTTCTCCCCATCTCCCCCCTTTCTCCCTCCCTCCCTCCCTCCTTTCCTGTCTCTAAAATCAGAGAGGACTTTTTTAAAAAGATAAAAATGTGATATACCACCTGACTAAACCAAGTGATATCATAGAAATGGTTTTTACTCACAACAGGACCATGAGCACATATATTATTGACTAGAGGCCAGGTGCATGAAATTCGTGCACAGAGGGGGGGGCGTGTCCCTCAGCCCAGCCTGCACCCTCCTCTCCAATCTGGGACCCCTCGAGGGATGTCCGACTGCCCATTTAGACCCGATCCCGGATCGGGCCTAAATGGGCAGTCGGACATCCCTCTCACAATCCAGGACTGCTGGCTCCCAACTGATCACCTGCCTGCCTTCCTGATTGCCCCTAACTGCTTCTGCCTGCCAGCCTGATCACCCCCTAACCACTCCGCTGCCAGCCTGATTGATGCCTAACTGCTCCCCAGCCAGCCTGTTTGCCCCCAACTTCCCTCCTCTGCCAGCCTCGTTACCCCTAACTGCCCTCCCCTGCAGGGTTGAATGCCTCCAACTGCCCTCCCTTGCAGACCTGGTGCCTCCCAACTGCCCTCCCCTGCTGGCTATCTTGTGGTGGCCATCTTGTGTCCACATGGGGGCGGGATCTTTGACCACATGGGGGCAGCTATATTGTGTGTTGCAGTGATGGTCAATCTGCATATTACTCTTTTATTAGATAGGATAGAGGCCTGGTGCATGGGTGGGGGCTGACTGGTTTGCCCTGAAGGGTGGGGGTTCCCTTGGGGCCTGGGGCGGCCTGAGCGAGGGGCCTGTGGTGGTTTGCAGGCCGGCCACGTCCCCTGGTGACCCAAGAGGAGGCCCTGGTATCTGGAATTTATTTACCTTCTACAATTGAAACTTTGTAGCCTGGAGCAAAGCAAAGCCTGCTGCTCGCTCCATGGCCAGCAGCGATTTCTGTTGGAGTTAATTCACCTTCTATAATTGAAACTTTGTAGCCTTGAGTGGAGGCTTAGGCCGGCAACAGGATGGCTTCTTTTGTTACTGTGGAAACCCAAGCCTCCCTCCCACTCTCAGTGGCTGTAGCCATCTTGGTTGGGTTTATTTGCATATTTGCTCCTGATTGGCTGGTGGGCGTGGCTTGGCTGGTGGGCATGGCTTAGGTGTAGCGAAGGTGCAGTCAATTTGCATATTACTCTATTATTAGGTAGGATAGCTAGCAAAATTCAAGGTAGAAAAGCTGAGATATTTATTTGATGAATATATCTTCCTACAGCCCAGTGGAAAATATATATTTAATGATGGAGCCTTCATCACCCTCTTGGTGGAAAAAGTGGAGTGTGGACAATTATTTGTAGTGACATCTTCTTGGTTGCTTGCTTATTGGTGCTTTGTCATCAGGAATGTCAAAGAACCTTTTGACTGACATCAGAGCCCACAAAAAAGCAACTAAAAACTCTCTCCTTCTGAAGCAAAGTTTTTCAATGAAAAATCATTGATCACTTTTCCCTGATATGTGCTACCAGACATATGCTAAGAGCTGACTCATATGAGTGAGTTCAATGAACTATAGTAAAATACTCCTTCATGTACTCGTGGCGTGCTCCCATACTACCACACCACTGATGTTATGTGACAAGCAAGGGCAGCATGTGATAAAGGGATTTTTCTATAATGTGTTCCTCTTTCCCTTTGAGTATGTTTGCCATCAGCTTTGAGGTTGATGTTGCAAACTTCTCAGAAAATCTGCTTTTGCTAAAACGAATGCAACTTTGATGTCTCTGAGGTTTTGTTCTATTCTGGGTCGCTAGTAAAATAATTCATAAACCTCACCCTGGAAAACATTATGTTCTTGATCTGGGAGGACTCAACTGGTTTACTAGAAAGGCCACTGTACTTTGCCTGAAAATGACTCAAAAGCATGAGGGTTTCATGCCATGATCTGACAACATCTCATAACAGAGAAGGCTTTGGAGACTATGAACAAATAAATCACCTGCAAGTAAAATTCAATTTTCAGAGAGGTGCAATTCTTTCTGTTTACAATTCTTCTTTTTCTGTTACTTGAGTGAAATCATCAACCTGGTAGATCCACTGGTCCCTGGACACTAAGATTCACATTCTATAATTACACTGAGTTTCTATTCACTATGTTTATGATGTTATTTTGAGCTATAGTGTTTTATTTCTATTTCTGTCATTCTTTTTTTTTTGCTTCAATGAACCACTTCTGAATTAGTGATCCATTTTTTGTGGACTGAATAAAGAAAACACAATAATAGTAACAGCAAAAAATTAAAAGATTTAAAAAATATTAAAATAATGTACAATTGTATGTTTGCTATGCACTAGTTGAAAGATTTAATATATATTAACTGATTTACTCTTCAAAACCATTTAAGAAGGAGGTAGTATTATTATCCCATTTTATAAACGGGAAACTGAGGTGTGACTTCACTTGCTCAAGGTCACAAAAAAACAGGATTTGGGAGCAGACAGTCCAGCTCAAGAGCCTGTATTCTTCCCACACTGTGCTCCCTCTAAAATATGAAAAAACGTACTTCAGAGATCAGAGCCTTTTGGGTAAAATGAATGCATTGAGGCAGTTCTTGTAACCCAAAGATATGTAATTCCTTAGAAGAACTATGTTAAAACATGCTTGACCTAGAAAGTCCTGGAGAGACCCTTCATGGACTGCAGCTATAAAGCCATCCCTCTACCCTCACAGATGAAATCTGGTTAGAGAAGTCAACAATCAAGGGGTTGAAAGACGGCTTTCTATCCTGTGCGTTAAGTCACACTGGGTGGAAATTACACAGACTTCTTTGGCAAGTTAGCTCAGTGTTAAGTGACCTACAAACTTATTCACACGTTAGTATTAACTTCCTATTTTGCAAGGCAAGCATTTAGCTTTCTCACACAGACTCCCCTCCCCCACTGTGCTCCTATATTTTTTTTATTAAATTGATAGTCACTGTTTTCATGGTTATAGCTATGTATATAATGCTCACAACTGAGTCTGTAGTATACCATGAGTGTATTTCCTTTCTTAATAGCTTTCTCTCCTGGAATTAATTATAACTTTATGTTCACTTCGTTTTCTCTTTTTCTACAACTAATTTACTCCCAAACTTCTGATATGACTATAAACAGCTAGCAGAAACCCATCAGGTAATCTATCCGAGATTCTGCCTGATGTCCACACCCCTCACGTAGAGCCATTCCTTTCAGAGGCTTCTGTCTCTTGGGTAGGCTGGCCTCTGGGACCATGACACAGCCGTGTGCCCTGTCACCATCCTGGGAATTCCCTTGGCTTTCTTCTTGCGTTGGAGCTCTTGTTTTCTGGATCACATATCTTCTTCTTTTTTAATTTTACTCCCTCATTTTTGTGGAGTACATCCCAAGTAGGTAAATTTTTTAGTTCTCCTAAGTCTAAAAATGGCTTAGTTCTCCTCTCACACTTGATGGTTTGGCTGGGCACAGAACTACAGGAGGTAACTCATTGCCCCTCATCAGTAGCATATCGCTTTATTGAGAGGTTCAATGCTACTGGAGTCCTCATCTTTAAAATATAACCAGATTCTGACCTCTCTGGACATTTTTTACTATCTTCCCTTTATCCCTAGTGTTATGAAATTTCACAATAAAGTGCCTTGCTGTGAGTCATTTGTATTTTTAAGGGAATTCCAACAGAATGTAAAATCCATGATGGCACTTTTAATTTTGTAGGCACACGCAGTCTACTGAATCACTTTTTTGTAACTTTCTCCCCACTACTTTTTCTGGAACTCACATTAGTTGGGAGTCAATTCTTGAATTGACTCCCAAATATTCTTTTTTTTTCCTTCCTCATTGTTCTACCTTCTGGGAGACTTGTTTCACCTTTATCTTCCTATCATTGATAGCTGCTTTAACCTTTGGTTAACAAATATTTAGTTTTTAGTTCTTTCTTTCATTCAGGGATAATAGTGAATAATCAAGAGTCCCATTTGTTTCATTGAAGCAGACAGATTTATAAAACTTGGTATTTGTAAGGCCTTTTTCTGTAGGTCCTGTCTGTTTCCTCGGAGAAGAATCGTTAAGTCTCTTGGCTGATGTTATTCTTCATATTTCTAGATTATCTAACATTAATAAAGTCAAGTATTTTGCAGTTTGAAAGTATACAGACCAAGGCAGGTAATAAAGATTATTTGTGGATTTTACCATTTTATTAAGATGAATTTGCCCTTAAAATAATATTTCAGGTCACTAGCAGATACAGTATTTACATAAAAAGTCCTCTCCACAATTTAGCATTAATTGATATTTCCTATCAAAATCAATGAAAAAACATTTGTCACCATTTATAAAGCATGTTTAATTTACTGCTTGAGCTGCTTTAAGTAATAACTTCAAGAAGTTTTCAGCTACCTTCCTCACTTGCTACTCTACTAACCAAACCTCTTTTACCTCTAGGCAACGACTTTTTTTTTTCTTTTTCTTATTCACAGAACAAATCTTTTCATGTGAACCTTAAAATAAATTTAACCTGTGACTCCTCCTGGTTAACATCTTTGTCAGAAGTGTTCACAGACACTGAAATTGCCACTCAGCTAGCTTTTGGACACATGCTTTATGTCCTTAACAATTAGTTTCATAAATCATCTTAGTAACTTATTAAATAAATACCAAATTCATTGCCTGAAATTTAGAACAAATCTTTTCATAAATGTAATTATAATAAGTCTACACAAACTAGTAAGCCCCATGATCAAAAGTCACAAAATCACAATAGAAAAATGAGGAACCAAGGTTTTATTTTGAGAAGAGCAAAATAAGTGGAGATGGATTAAGGAAAATTAAACACCTTTAACTGCTACTACCTCTGCTAGAGCAGCCTTCTAAAATATTTATGACAAGAATCTAAATTATACTTAATAGATTTTTTGATATATTATGTAGTGGAAGACTGAAATCAGCAGGAAACCTAATTAATGCAGTCAATATAAAATAGCAATTGACATCAAATGTTGGATAAAATGAGATTTTTAAGAACTTTAATCTCTTCACTTAAATTAAAGATAGTAAATGAAACTCCTCTGTAAAATATCTTAAGAGCCACTATAACTGCAAGAGGCATATTAATTCAGTAGATTTAGTTATTTTCAATTATAACTGAGTAACTATCAACTTCTGCAGTCAGAATTGATTGGAAAAATATCAAGTCAAAGTTCTAGGCTTTTAAACCAATAATTTAGGTGTTTTTGAGATTGTAGATTATTTTCTATTCAAGTAAATTATTCTGAAGCAAAGATAAATAAAATCAAACCAGGGACTTAATATGCCCATTCCGGGAGGAATCAGATAACAGCACATCATTTACCTTTTTAAAATACTTATTATCCATAATTTCAGGATGAATAAGAGCTGGCTTTAGATAGTTCACATGACAAAGATCAGGGTTGGAGGGTAGAGGGGGTATGGAGTGGGGAGGGAAAAATTGATTATTAGCTCAGTGAATTGTAATGAACCATAAAAGCTACTTACAAAAAGCCACAGAGGGCACTGAAAGAAGTATCTGGGCCCTCCACATACTCTGACATGGTTGGGCCATATTTGGAATATTTGATGCAATTCTGAATATGCAATGGCTGAGGAGCTGACTAGATACCAAACAGAGGGAAATCATCAGAGATCCTTGTGTTTGGGGATGGAGATTTTAGGGCCTTTAATCCACAAAGCTTAGTGTGATAGAAGAAGAATGAGGAAGGAAAGAGCTGCCATATGGAGGGGGGAGATTTATCTTGTGCTGTTCAAGGACCAGAATGTTCAAGAAATTAAAGGAAACTAGAATTTAGTTCCGTATAGAAAAAAAGGATCTAGAAATCAGAGTTGTCTGACTAGAATGGGATTCTGAACAAGTAGTGAGCAGTGAATATGACAATGGGGCTGACAGTCCCTTTTACAGAATTCACATCCGAGAGGTAAGCAGGGGACTAAAAGTGGTTTTGTCGTAGCGGCATTGGCTGGACCAAGTAGCCTTCAGCTTGTGTTTTCAGTCTCATAGTGGTGCTTCAAGGCAGGTGCAAAAGAACAAAAAACCCAGGGCCTGCCCAAATTGGAGTGTCTGATAAGACACGGCAAAGGACCACATCCTCAGTTTGGGAGAATTAGAATTACACTCACACTTTAGGACTATAAACACAATGACCTGTCTCAATCTTGGTGCTAAGTGTAGTGGGGAGACCCCTGCACCTATAAGAGCTCATAACCACAAGCTAGATCTTACACAAGTGTTAGCCTGAAGTAACCTGAGGTCCAAAAATCCTCAAATGGAGAGTTGAGCTTCCAGGGGTGGAGGTGGGTGGGGTCAGGAGTGCCTTCAGTCGCCTGGGAGAAGCACAGGTAATAATCTCTGGGGTCGGGGGGAGGGGACACCCAACCTTAACTCTGGCCTCAGAGAATTACCACAGATAAAATTCTAAGAAATATGAACTCACAATAAAAAAAAAAAAAAAAGTAAGATCTAAAAACACACACACACAAAGAAACCAACAAAAACAAGGCACAATGAGTAGGCAGAAACAATAGTAGAATCAGAATTATAAAAGCTTTAGCTACTGCCTTTATCCGAAACAGGAGACGAAAGGCAAGCATAAGCATGCATCACACACACAATATTCAAAGCTGACTAGGGCTCTGGATACGCTGAAATCATATTCATTCCTCGAAAGCAACTTACTATTCGAGCTGCTGTAAAAGTTAACACACAAAACATAATTAAAACCTAAGAATAAGTCTTCTCCTGGTATTCATCATACACACCTTATCTCTGTACAAAGAGCTGTAGTTAAAACAATGCTATGTCAGTACCTGTACATGAATGCCTATGTACGTGTTTTAATACATCAAATAGGCTTATTTTGAAACACCTTAGCATAGCTAAAAGTGGTCAAATTTATAAACTCTAAAAATTTAATTCTATCACCCTCACAAAAGAGTTTGACTAAAAACAATCACAATGAACATAAATTAGTTGAAGTGATGCATGAACTCCCAGCAGATATTGCTACTTGGAAACTATCATGTCTATTCTTAACCCATGTGTCACTTTCTCTGCAAAAAGCAATCGAGGAAAAGGTGGGAAATAGTCCTAATTAGTGTGGGCTCCAAGTCAGTCTTCAGACAATTGGATGTAGGACTAATGCAAAATTAAATACTGGAAAACTTCACTATAAAATGGAGAGGTTAACCAAAGTTTAAAATAACAAACAGCTTTCTGTATTGTTTTCTTTGATGCTCCATTTTCAAATGCTCTTTCCTTAGCTTCACACTTGAGTGCTAATGTGTAATTCTTTCTTTTTCATTCTTTTTTTTTTAAATGAAAGTGTAGTTGATATACAATATCATATGAGTTTCAGGTGTATAGTATAGTTATTCAACATTTATATGGGGTGGGGGAAAAGTAGTTTTACAGTTGTGAGGACATGAAACAGTTAATAGAGCTATTGTAATAATCACGTCTTTTTCCATATAAACAACTATAAACCTATTTTTGCCCCACTCTGTATAACTTACAAAGTGATCACTAAAATTAATCTAGCAATCATGTTACCATGCAAAGTTATTATATTACTATATTCCATATGCTATACATTACATCCCTGTGACTTATTTATTTTATAACTAGAAGTTTGCACCTCTTATTCTAATGTGCACTTATACAACATGTGTCAAGCAAATCAGCCAAAAACAGCATTACTCTCATTCTACTGGGTTTCATGACCTTATGAAGAGATATCTGACGCTGCTAAAAATTCAGGACCCTGGATTGCCTCATCTGTTTCCTTCTCCAGACAGGCTTGACATGGTCCAGACACTAATACTACTATCAGTCTCAAAGTTGATGGTGATGAATCAGAGAGATGAGTAAAAGTAGGTTCATTAGACTATCTGTTTGATGCCATACACATAGGAACAAATGTTAATTAAATCAGAGCTTCAAACCTGTCAAAATGTTCAGTCAAGTTTATAAAAAGGTTATCCAGCCACAGCTCCTAATGCAACCTCCTATAATATCTCACTAAGTATGTAGAAAGATGCAGAAAAAGAGATGTGAGGGAGAAGAATCCCACTAGCACCGAAACAGAAGCAAAAACAACTTGATTCCTTGTAATCACAAAGCTAATGTAACAGAATAAAAAAACACATAGTGTTCGAGACCTAGCCCCACCATCTAGAAACAAGATACTCCTTTCCGCCTGAAAGTATGAAGAAATGTCTCTCCCTTCACTGTCTTCCCCCTGGTTTAAAAGCAGGCATGGTATGAGCCAGCAAAAAAACTGGGCAGACAGCTCCCTTCTGCAAGGGAGATGTTTATGTATTAGAAATGCCTCAAGGAAATGAAACATTCATCTTCCATCCTTTCATAAAACTGCATGATTTAGATCTGCCACGAACAGGCTGTCCCACGAACAAGTACTGCTTGCACCACTGCTGCCTGCATGGTCAGCCTTGGGCTGCCCTACAGGCAGGACCAATCTCTGCACACTCATGACCACGGCAGGGCTGGCAGCCTGTGTTAAGGGCAGTTAGTCCACGAGCTGACCGGCAGCTCAAGGTCTGGCTCTAAAAAGTCACCTAAGTGGCATGCCCCTTAGCATAGAGAGAAGATGAAAACTGGCAAGTGTACTGGGGTTTCAGAAACCTAGATGGGCTACATCTAGGCTGATGGCACAAGAGTGCAGAACTATGTAAGCAGAAAGACAGAGGGAGAGAGGAGACTTGAGCAGGTTCCCAAAGAGAATCAGCAAGAACTAGAGCGGCCCAGCTGCATCTGAATTTTCCCAAGACCTCGGTGATCACTTTACAACCCCTTGTCCTCTGCCAACCCGAGCTGACCTAGCTCTAGTGAGTTTCTTCTGGCATCAAAAGAATCCTAACCACACACAGCAACCATTCCTGGAATCTCGACCTGCCTTGTAGTCATCCTTATGAAAGGATAGAAGATGAATGTTTCATTTCCTTGTGGCACCGATTGATATATTGATGATATACAAAGGATTCTATTCAAAGAGGAGAGTGAAGGATCAGACTAAACACTTGTAAGGACTCATTAATATTTCATCCAGTGAATGCAGGAAAGTATCAACTGCTGGGGGAATAAACCAAATATTATCTTTCAGCAAAGATACGATAGTTTATTTGGAGAGATTGGAGCTGGGAGTTAATTCGGCTCACTAACCTGACTTTTGCAGCCAGAGGCAGCTTTTCTAACCTGAACTCTGAGCCTTCCCCTGGCAACCTGGCCCAGGGCAGCCGGTTCCTACACTAGCCAAGGGAGTGTAGACTAGTGTGATAAGCACAGACCGAGTTCAAATCCAGGCTTCATAGTGTATTAGCTGGATGACCTTGCGCCAAGGTCACAACCTCTCTGTGCCTCAGTTTGCACAAGACACATGGATCCTAAACACCTGAATGGTATCTAGTGAAGCAAGGATCCCCTTTCCCACCCTGGGGAAGTAGGAGAACATAGACGGGCAGCTGTGGCCAAGTGGTTTTGGGGGTTGCCCCAAGTTAGAAGGCTTCTCTGGATGGGTTTCCCCCAGTGGTTCTCTTTGGTAGCTTCTGCCTCCTCTAGGACCAAAACAATCCACAAAGAGTGGAGAACAACCAAAGCATAGGGCACCTTCCCTCCTCCCTCACTGTAGCTTCCTGCCTGCCTGCGGGAGGACAGCCCGGCTCCTCACTGTACACAACTGGCACAGGACCTTATATTGCCCTGTTATTTTTCAGTTCAAAATGATGGACCTCATCTCACATCACCCAGGAGCTCCAGAAGAGACCAGCACATCGCAAGCTTCCAGGGTCTCTTTATTGGTTCCTTTTCCAGCCCTTATAGCCTTGAGGTCACTGTCACTTCTTGCAGTTTCACCCCCTTCCTGTGTTCAATTTGACCTCCACAGATACCCAAATTTCTGGAGAAGCCAGCCTCTCTGCCTTGCTTCAAAATTGTTCTCCTTACAGCAGCCTGATGCCCAACCTGGATCTCCGGAGTCCCCCAAGTCCATACGACTGCTACTCTGCATTCTTGGATGGGCCTTTTCCTTACCCATTTGCCAGGGTCAGACCTCCATTCTCTTGGTCCTCATTAACAAACAAGATTGTATATGCATGTCTACATGTATTTATTCACTCTCCACATATAAGCATCCTGCATACACCAAAGATACACAGATATATGCACATAACCAACACCCTCAAATCAGGCAGAGCACCGAGGGAGAAACCAACTTCAAGTCAACAGTGTGGCTGCTGCTATGACAGGATTATGCACAGAGCATGAGGGGACGCAGAGAAGGCAGCTAAAGCAGACGGAAGGGCAGATGTTGGGTTAGGCCTTTACTTTTCCACTCAACTATACTTTACATATCGACATTTTCAAGAGTCTCCCAAGTCCAATGAAGGAAAAATTACCTTCTTAAAATACAGTAATACAACAAGCCCTGCACAAATGAAGCAAAACCTTCTCATTTCATTTATACATATAAAAATTAAACTATTACACATAAAATAGATTCTTAAATTCTGAGTTGCTTTTGTGGGTTACTGATGAAAACAAATTTCTGACAAACTATAGAGGGTGGAACTTGTCTATGAGTTCAGTTTCTAAAAGGAGAGAAAGCTATAAAGCATATTATATTATGTTGTAGGAATCTTACCCCCATTGAACTTCGAACAGATGACCCTTTTCTCAAGACCAAAAATTTTACCAGCTAAGTTGCAGAATGAACTATTACTGAGTCTTTAGAAAGCTACTAGAGACCTGGCCAGTGTGGCTCAGTTGGGTGGGTGAAAGGTTCAATTCTGGTTCAGGGCACATGTCCAGGTTGCAGGCTCTATCCGAGGTAGGGGGCATGCAGGAGGCAGTCAATCGATGTCTTCTCTCACATCAATGTTTTTCTCTCTCTCTCCCTCTCTCTTATCTCTCTAAAATTCCATTAAAAAAAAAAAAGCCATTAGAAGGCAAGATAGCAGTGGACTTTCCAAGCAATATGAAATCACTTTGCTGAAGCAAGTACTGTATTCTGAATATGGAGCACTTTGCCTGAAGCCAGTCCATACAAATGAATATTTACACCATGTAGGTATTACTCTGGATACTTCTGAACCTGTCATGAGTTCTAAACCAGAACTTTTAAAGCTCATACACACATTCCTCAATCCCCTTTCTTTTCTCCATACTCCCACATATGGCCAGTTTATATTGCCCTGTTATTTTGTAGACTATGAAGTCATTTTTTCTCACATCCTACCACATTTACATTTGCCAAAATGAGGCTGAGTGGAGGAAAATGGGCATTATATGATACAAACTGGCAAATTAATCTCCTTCTGGAATTTTAGCAAATAGCATCCACTTCCTGTGAAATGAGAGTAAATGATTTCCAAACAGGAAAAAAGAATAAAACACTACTGTGATTTCTTTCACCCTTCTGCAGCTTTAGGAAGTTACTACGCATGGTTGTAAAATCTGTGCCTGGCCCTCATTAAAGTTAATGAGTGATCAGATATTTTCTGTATGAAAAGAAGGAAAATAATCAAGATGTGTATCCACTATACATAGTCTCTTTTACAACTAGAGTTTTCTTTCTCCACATCCAATCCACATCTGCTTTCATATTTTGTGTTCCCATTATTAGGACTACATCCAACCCACAATTTTGGCCTTTCTCTGCACATCTGCAGTCCACAGGGAAACTGGATAATATGAAGTAGAGCCCAGGCTATTCTTCAAAGACCAAGGGCCAGCTCCCACCACCTCTGGGCTGAAGAAAACTCAGTGGCAGGGAATCAGCAAGGGGGTGAATGCCAAAGCTCCAATGCAATTCACACCACCTCTCCAGTGTCTCTAATTCCTTTGCCCCTGGGAGTCTTGGGAGCCTAAGAATAAGCTCTGTGTTTAAATCTGCAGTTAGAGAAGGGACGACCAGTGCAAGGAGTTGAGGAGATATTTCCCGGTGGCAAGGTGGTGGTAAGAGCAGTGTGACTTTGCTGGGGTTTGCAGAGCCCTGTCTTTGGGTGTTGACCATAGGTTCTAGAGCAGTGGTTCTCAACCTTTCTAATGCCGCAACCCTTTAATACAGTCGCAACCCACAGGTTGAGAACCGCTAGCAGGGTCGCCTAAGACCATCGGAAAACACAGATATTTACATTACGATTCATAACAGTAGCAAAATTACAGTTATGAAGTAGCAACAAAAGTAATTTTACGGTTGGTGGTCACCACAACATGAGGAACTGTATTAAAGGGTTGCGGCATTAGAAAGGTTGAGAACCACTGTTCTATAGTCACTTCGAGGACCAAACTGCCTTACTAGCCTTAGCAGAGCCTGGCTGTGGCCATTCTCCCATACCCCTCCACCACCACTCTCCGCCCCATTGTGAAATAATTTATTTGATTGTTTACCAGTTCTAAACTATCATTTTTCCCTGTACCTGTTCTCCTCTCCCACATTTATTCTCTGCACTTTCTCCATCACTATCTTTGCTGCCTCCTCCACTCCCCCTCTCTCCCCGCCAGGCCCCATACACACATACACCTGGGGTACTGTGTAGAGTCCGGCCAGGCAGCTCCCTGAGCCACACACCCTGCTGACGGGCTGTGTCCACCACAAAAAGGGAGGCCTTTTTCTATTTTGCACAAAAACATCATCCATTCACCAAGCATTGTGCCCCAATGGCAGGATCTAACCAGAGAGGGCAACATTTTCTCATTTGTATGGGCTAGCTCTAGCTCTGCCCCTGCCCCTTAGCCATCATTGTGAACTAAAAAGACAGCTCTTCCATCCAAACAAATTCTTTTTGAATTATTTTAATTAGAATATTTTTAATTTTAAGGCATGATATTACATTAGTCTTTTCCCATGGACAAAGAGTTCCTACTTAAATCCAATAGAGCTGTTTTAACTGAAATAAATGAATAAATAAATAAAGGGCTTTGAGTAGTGCCTGGTACACAGTCATATGGTGAGCTCCCACTAAGTGTAAGATATTGTTACTCTAGTCCTTTAAAGTGTCATTCAATGCTGGCTTTGCCTAGCAACTCAAATGCTTTTAACAGTGATGTGAGGGATAGCTACCTTCGACTAATTAAGTGAACAAATTCTGATCCTTATCAAGCATTGGAATTAAAAAAAAAAAAACTATCACAGCTGCAAAATGTATTTAATTAAGCCACACCAATGAAAAGAACATCTTGCTCTGAAAATTAAATGAGGTGGCATAGATAAAAGCTTCTAGCATAACATAGGAGCTCAGTTAACTTTTTTAGCAAGTTAAGAAAAGGAGGCAGAAAAATTCAAAAGCAGTCCAAAACTAAAAAAGAGTAGCAGCCTAGGGCCATTATGTATAGAGGAAATATACCCCAATACAAAACAATTATTATTCCAGTCAGTGACTTCTTGCTCTGTAGTCTCTTTGTGGGAGGGATGAAGCAGGAGCTAACCTTTATTGAGTTCCTTCCAGGGTTGCCATATCTTCTCAGTCATGTATGTAAACTCTTCACTATTCTATTTGCTGAGCACTGTTACCTTCTTTCACGAAAAAGGGAAATAAGAACAATTGATCCCCAGGGAGGACATAACCACCCAAAAGATTAAAATAAAATGTAAATGCTTATGCCATCAACTATTTATAAAACTCATCTATACAGAATCACTCATCCACTGATGGCTCCAGATAGCTGAACGTGTCCTTCAGTAAAATTTTTTGCTCATCTACACAAATGCAAAAGAGGGTGAATTCTTAAAAATGTATCTCTGGCACCCATGGGTTTGTGCTTCAGTTTCACCCTCCAGTTGTTAAATGTCTTGTTATCGTGGCAGTTAGGGACATTTTAAAGAAGATACTCAATCCCAGTTTGGGAGGTGGCAAACAAGAGTCTTCTGTAATCTGTTTTATCAAATGAAATGACCATGCCTGAGCACGTGAGTAGGTAGAGATTGGGGCATTGAAGAATGTGTGCCTATTTCCAAATTTTTGCTTCGACAGTTACCAGGCAAAACCGTAGGATCTTTTGCCAACACCACAGGTCCTGGGCCAGCTGAGACTGGAGACATACTTCTCCGCACCCTCCTCTGCTTGTCTCACCTTAACCTGCTCCATCCTTCAGCCAGGTGGCCTCAGCTGCTCCTTTTAATGTCTCAGGGACTAAGTGATGCTCCTGGGCCCAGATTCTCCTTAGGTAGGCCTTTCCTCTCCTCAGCTGCCTAAAGTAAGTGTTACACCTGGTGTTTGGTCTTTTTAGGATCAGACATTAGAAGTCTCGGGTGTATTCTATGATGCAACTTCAGCTTCCTAGAAAGTATGGCCAGTTGTGAGCATGGCTATGTTTTGGGTCTGCTTCAGCGGTTCATGTCACAGAATAGCATAGGGCCCCACTGTCCATCTGGTCTACTAATATAAACTGGGTGAGATATGCCTCCTCTCCTCACAGCACTGCTCTGAGGACAGGATCATATATTTCTGAAAACTGAATAAAAGTAATACCTGTACAATCTGAACAATGACACTCTATATATTTTCCAGAAATCCTTACAGGACCTGGGGTTTTAGTCACCAAGGTTAGCACCACTGGGTAGCCTTTCATCCTTCTTTTTACCCATTTTCATGCACATCTCCTTTAGCTCTTCTCACCTTGGCGGTGTCTACCAATTGTTATGTAGAGACCTGGATTTTAAGGCTGTGCTCCCACCCTGTCCTCTGCAATCACAAGGCAGATTTCCCCCTCTTTCCCTCCCTCCTTCCTTCCTCCCCTCCCTTGTCCTTTGCATTGTCACACTTAAAAATTTCAGATCAAAAGAACCAACAGACTGATTGTTTAATCTCATGACTTTGGCAAAATTGGCAAGCAGTACTGGAATCACTTTATACAGTATGGTCTTTTTATATAAATGCCAAAACACAAAAAGAGTACTGCTTGATTTCTGGGTGTTTTTCTGGGGTGAAATGTTGACTTTTTCAGAAGAAAACTATAAATCCATGCTGTGTCTTATAGCTGTTGTTTCAAAACTATCATTTTGTTTTCAGTTATTTTCCTCCAAACACTAGCTCCCAGCCAGATTGTCATCTGTGTGTCAAACAGTAAAACACTCCCCTGCCCCTGCCCCTTTGACAAATGAAATTAATCTGATTTTAAAGCTGCAGCAAGTTAGACCATTATTCTGTGTCGCAGCCCCCGCAGTCACCCTGGCTGGTGGCCCTGCTCTGTCACAGGAGTCAGCAGCTGGGACACGTCTCTGGTGTGCCTCTTGTCCGGTGCCTTATAAAGACAGCGGAGGCAAGGAACAGCTACAACTCAATGTCTGCAGCCTGCAGATAAGAAACATATTTAGTAAAGAAGGAAAGTGTTTGGTGTCTGTTGTTGGCTTAAGTTTACCTGGACTGCTTGTGATAGCATTCCCATGGCAAGCACTGCTGAGCAACAAAAAGTGTTATAGAACATTTAAGTGATCTGTTCTGTAGCACGAGTTTTTTCAATCTGGTACTTCTTCCAGGAGCCTGTGTCCATTATAGACACAACAAGGGATTCTTTCTATAAGGATGTCCTTATAGAAAGGACATCCTTATAGAAATTTGTGGAATGGGGCAAGGTAGGACACGTAGAAATAAACAAGTGAGCCTAACTGAATAAAATGAATAAACGTCATGTCACTTTTTAAAATATGTGAGGGAGAGAGAGAAACATCAATGAGAGAGAACATCAATTGGCTGCCTCCTGCATGCCCCCTGCTGGATATTGAGCTCGCAACCCTAGCATGTTCCCTGACAGAGAACTGAACCGGTGACCTCTTGCTTCCTGGGTCAGTGCTCAACCACTGAGCCACACCAGTCAGGCTGTCATGTCACTTTTTAGTTTACCAACCTAAGTATGATTTCCCACATCTAATTTTCTGCCTTTAAATTGCCTACAGAAATGGAAACGGATTAACTGGTTAAGACTGCCAATAAACAACCAGTGAGTCCTGGGAGGAGCGTGAAGGAACCTGTTATGAGCATTTGGCAGCTCATAGACCTTTGAGTTGACTTCTTAGCTAAAACTGACTATTCCAGCCTGTTCAAGATGGATGGAGGGTTTGCTGCAGGAGGTGAGGTGAGACTGTAACAGCTGAGTGCTAAGGGGAAAACAAATCATCTTGCAGTTACTGGGAGAGGGAAGGATGATAAAGAGTAGGAACTTACACATTAAAAACAACCAGAACGCTAAAAATTTAAAACAGGGTTTTTTTTTAACTATAGGTAAGTCGATATTAATTTTTAAAAAAAAAAACTATTAAGAATTAAGAGACATAATACCAATGGATTGTATTTGAAGTTATCTTCATTTCTTAGGAGTCTGTTTACTATTAGAAAAGGTGAAAGGAAAGGATGAGAAACTCAACCTACTCATGCCCAGGAAAGTGTAAGACCCAGGCATCTTAGAAAGTCCAGGCCAAAGCAGCACAAGAATGTTGACTGCTGCATCAATATCCATCACAGGACCACTCCCTTCATATTTATCATCTTTGAGGACTACACTCTGATCACATATAATTTTGACCAAATTTTTTGTGTCTATGAACCACATTGCATGCTACAGACACATCATAATTTCAGGTAAATAGTTTTTTATAGCTTAGTCTGCAATCTTCTTGGTAAATCAAATCCTATCTGACTTCTCTTTTCCTTTCTCCTCCTCCACCTCCCCCTGCTCTTCTTTTCCTCCTCTTCTTCCTCCTTCTCCTTCTTTTTCCCCCCTCTCTCTTACACACACACACACACACACACACACACACACACACAGTCTTGGACCTGATTTTTCTAAATATACTAGTGGCCCTGTGCAGTCTTGGATCTGATTTTCTAAACATACTAGTGGCCCGGTGCATGATTCCTGTGGGATCAGGCCTAAACTGGCAGTCGGATATCCCTCTCAAAATCTGGGACCGCTGGGTCCTAACCGCTCACCTGCCTGCCTGCCTGCCTGATCACCCCTAATCACTCTGCCTGCAAGCCTGATTGCCCCCAAATTAGCCCCTCTCCAGCCTGCTCGCCCCCAACTGCCCCCCCACCCCGCCAGCCTATTCGCCCCCAACTGGCCCCCCTGCTGGCCTGATCACCCCCAACTGACCGCCCCTGCCAGCCTGATCGCCCCCACCTGCCCCCCGCCCCCCCGCCGGCCTACTCGCCCCCAAAAGCCCCCCCCCCCTTGTAGAGGGGCCCTGGGAAGACACATGGACATTCTTTAAATTGTTGTTAACTGAGCCCGAGACATTGGCAGAGTCTTGTCTCGGTTACAAACCCCCCCCCACAAGAATGCGGGGGGGGGGGGGGGGGGGTGTTATCAGTTTCTAACTTACCTTTGTCCAGGTTCCGGGAGAAGGCTTTGAGATGTAAATCCAGTCTAGCACCGGGAAAGAGGGAATGAATAGGACCTGGGCCCTCCCAAGCTCCTTTGATCCTAAGTTTTCCAGTGAAACCCCCTTGTATTTTGGAAAATAAATAAATGCGCTGTGTTGCCTGTGGGGAGTGTGACTGTCCCTCCATCAGAGTGACAGCCTCCCACCCGGCTCCTGGCTTGTTCTATTCCTGCCTCTTGTCTCTTTCTTTCTTTAATTTCTTAACCCCCAGCTCCTCCACTCAGGAACCTGTCCTTTTCCTTGCGGGACATGGAAAAGAGAGAAACACCCCCCCCCCACCCCCCCCCGACACACACACACACACACCCTCCCCCCGCCGGTCTGCTCACCTCCAACTGCTCTCCCCTGCCTGCCTGATTGCCCCTAACCACCTCGGCTTTGGTCCCGCCACCATGGCTTTGTCCAGAAGGACATCTGGAAGGTCTCCCAGAAGGTCTCCCAGTCTAATTATCATATTACCCTTTTATTAGTATAGATTATCCAGAAAGATAAAACAGAGTAACATTTCCATTTCTTGGGAAAATAAAGGAAAATTTCTGGGAGGTAGAAGAGGAGGCAGCAATAAGGTAGCTTTAAACTTTGGCACAAAACATTAACTTCTATACAAAATGTTTCTACACAGTCCTCGAAAATGTCCAAAATTAAAGTAGTAGTAGTGTTGGTTACAACACCAATCATTTTCTTATTGAAAGATCCACCTGGAATAACTTCTCTGCTTTAGAACCATAAAGATATAAGTAATAATAAGATGAAATCCTTGGCTTATATTTTAAACACTAGACTAATTTTATTTGATTGAACATCAGAATAGAAAAAAAACCCTCCAAGTGCAAAAGTATCTAGTCATTAAAAAACAAAAACACCAGATTACATTTTCTGAAAATAGATGCCCCAGAAAATAATGAGCATGGTGACTGAAACTGCAAAGGCTGGGACAGAATCAGTCAGCTCACTTGTGAGATCACTGGCTATGGAGTCAGACAAAACAGGGCTCAAATCTCAGCTGTCGCCCTCAGCTGAGTAATACTGGGCAGGTTTCTTCACTACACTCACTTTTTCATCTATAAAATGAAAAAGTGAGTGTAGTGAGGGATGGTTAGAACCAACTGATGGAGCGGCTGGGAGAAATTATACGAAACACTGTGTGAAACGTGCTTAGAAAGTATTTGCCTGGCAAATGACCCTTAATAAATAGCTCTTGATTAGCTACCCGAGCATGAGCTTGAGTGTACAAGTGTTGGCTAAATGCTATGTGAGATGGGCATGATCACCATGGGTAAAGGGCAGGCAGAAGGCAGAGGCAAAGCTACCAAGGAGAAGCATCACCACATTGGACCAAAACAGCCGCAACTAAAGAGAATAGAGAGATGCCTGCCACAATGTTAAAATCTCCAAGGTTAGACAGTGATCAAACACATGAATTGCCTTTTTTAGTACATGCGGTTTTTGTTCTTCCTGTAATGAAATATGTGTCTAGCCTCCAGTATGGAGCAGAATAAAAAGGTATCCAATGTTTTGTTTAATCCAAACCTGTGAAAGGCTCCCTGGTGTAGTGAGGGGGGCAAAGAATGATTCTGGCCTCGGCTGTCACTCTCAGAGTGGCAGCCGGTGGAGCCCTGGCCCCTTCAAAGCCAGAGGAGTCCTCCTACCATGACAACACAGGAGCAGAGGGGCTAGCTGGGTGCAGACCCACCTGCAACACTCACAAGCTGTGGAGCTGGGCAAACCCACTGCCCCCTCAAGGGCTCAGTTTCCTCATCTGTGAAAAGGGGAGACACTGCTAATAGTTCTGCCTCCCAGGACTGTTATTACTGTCAAATGGGAGGTGTGTGACACTATAAAGCAGCAAAAGAATATAAGGAAATCTATTATTAGAAACAACCTACTTGGAAACACATTCCTTAATGTATTTAACACACTATTACAGTGAGGGAGGGGAATAGCAAAGCTTAAAAAACAACACCCAAAAGTTCCAGAACTGAATTGAGATGCTGACAAAGAACTGGATAACTCAGGACATGTTTGAAAATGATTAAATTCTTAAATTATTATATAGATAAGCAAAATTATTCTTAGGGACATTTGTAACATTGCATGCTAATCATCCTCAGGAGAAGCAAGAACTGTCAACAGCTCATGGCAAAGAGCCAACTGTCTGCTGGGTAAGTAAATGCCTAAAGAAACTGAATTAGCTTTTTAAAGGAGCCAGAAGACTGAGCCATGCTGACATGAATCCTGATAGCGAGGGAGCTCTGAACACAGCACGACCCCCGCCTGCAGAATTCTGCCCCTTTCTTCCTTGTGAATTAGATGAAAATGAATGCAATCACAATTGGTTTATAACTGCTTAGCAGTGTTCACTGAAAAACTGTCATCAGATGTATGAAAACCCAGACACTACAAATATGACAGTCACACATTTGACAAAAAATGATACAAATTATGTGAAATATCTGCCTTTAGGAGCTACTATGTTTGCAGTAGGAAAAGCCTGTCTTGTTGATATGAATGTGTGTATTTTACAAAATAACAGTCCTACCTGAACATCCAACAATACTACCTCATGCTCTGTTGAACAAGTAGTTTAATATACTGCTATAGTAAACTTGGAAGTGAATCTAGAGAACAAGATTGAACACAACTGGCTAAGAAGGCAGAAAACAAAACAGAAAGGAACCCTAACAAACAACGGAACAAGCCCAATTGAGCGTGACTTCAAGACCATTAACAGCTCCACCCCACCCTCCAGTCAAGAACCCACACACATACATGAAATCTGAAGCAAACAAAAGATAAGTTTTTTTCATAGGTACATGGAAAGTAAATGCATCAGCAACTGCATACAGGTTTTTATTTTTTTATTTTTTCATAGTGCTGATTAAACAATGAAGCAAAATTAAATATTACCTTAAAGTTCAGAGTTGACCTCTTTGCAAAATACAAAAGCCAGATTAAGCAAGGTCTCAAATGGTGTTGACATGTATTTCCCATATGAAAATAAAATTATAACATTAGCACAAATGGGACATATATTCCACAGCATCATAGCAATGTGACATGTGACTACAAAATAAAACTGCATGATTTCTGTAAGCCACTGCAGTGTCATTACTTCCCAGTCACATTCCATATACTTTAAGCCACTGATGGATATTCACAAACCTCAGGTACCTAAATTCCACTCCTGTGGTGGAACTGACAACCGCTGACAGGTGTAATTAACAACCATGAGTTCAATTAAAGTTTTTATTTGCAAAACTGGGCTACATTTCAAGACTTGATTCTTAAAACCCAGTTAATTTTGAAAATGAAATGCTCCATAACTCATGTGTGCTGCCACCAAAATATAGACTTCAGTTAAAACATTATTCCAGTTAAACACCAAACATGAATTTTTCAACAATCAGTTTACATTATCTTCTTTTTAAATCAAATCAATTATTTTAGTTTGGGTTCATGAACTAATGATGTTTTTTAAAAGCTATAAATAAGTCAAATCTAGAAAACAAGTATTGTTTCCTTCTATGCACCTATTCGAGGAAACCCAAAAGCATGTGAAAAGAACACAAAAGTATATTCACTAACAATGCAATCAGGAACATTTCCCTTCTGTTGGTTTTTCTGGTGGCTTTTTTGCTACAGCAATAGTATGAGAGGGCATCTATCCTCAAATGCCCTTTCCCCAAATCCCTTGTGCTCCATGAAAAGGGCTTAGCCTGCAAGACATGTTAAAGTCTATCACTACAGAATATTTATTTCCTACTGGGTACATTATACTTCTGAGGATAAGAGAAAAATTGTTGAGTCTTAAAAAAAAACCTGATAAAGATCTATTTTGACATCATCTCTATCACCAAGTGAGACAATTACCCAGATAATTACAACTATGTGATTCATGAATGAGATATGTAGGCATCTTGAAGCTAAGTGAAAACCAGAGAGTAATTACTGATACCACATCATCTCAAATTACTGATCAGCTCCAAAATTTTCAAAATATAGGTTTAAGTGAAAGTTACAAAAATTCTCAGTATTCTAAATAATAATAATAAAAAAACCACAACAGAAAAAGGTAGAGTACTAACCCTATGCAGTTCCTCCACTTGTGAGTTCCCCTATCAAAGCTGGTAGCACAGCACTGCACTGTTTATCTCCTGGGACATCTCTCCCCAGTTGTGAACCCTGAGGGGAGGACCTGTATTAGCCTTTCTATCCCTCCACCTCTCACCTAGGTCCCTGACATACCACAAGTGGTATCGAATCTGAAGGAACACCCTCTATGTGGCATTCGACACATTCTCAGTGCCTCTCCACCTGTCTACCCTTCTGATCAACATCTCTTGCTAACCAAACATAGTATTTCAAAATGCTGGTGTTTTTGTCCCTCAATATATGACAAGCTCATAGTTACAAAATATATATTAAGTGTTTCATTGAAAAGAAGTTGAATATACCTCCCGAACTCTAGAGGTTGCCACGGCCACCAGACCCCTCCAAGGCTGTGCCCAATGCATAACCACAACTGACTCCAGCTTCCTTTCCCTTTAGGTAAATGGGTCTGAATTCTCTTCCTACCAAGGCACCAAACCAAGAAGAAACCACTTAAAAATATTCATCCCACTGGACAAGCTCAGGAGGAGGGCTGGGAAGAAGAAGAGAGATTAAAAATGAGGCTATTCTTAAAAAGCAATGATCATGGACATGTTATCATTTGTGGATATTCCAAACAATACTCCCCAAACCCAATCAGCCCAACTGGGGAGTGCCATTAACATCCAAAAATGAATTCAGAGAAAAACTAGAGGCCCAGTGCACGAAACTCATTCACAGGGGTAGGGGTGTGTGTGTATCCCTCAGCCCAATCTGCACCCTCTCCAATCTGGGATGCCTCGAGGGATGTCCAACTGCCCGGGCAGTCGGACATCTCTGTCACAATCCAGGACTGCTAGCTCCCAACCGCTCGCCTGCCTCCCTGCCTGATTGCCCCTAACCGCTTCTGCCTGGCAGCCTGATCACCCCCTAACCACTCCCCTGCCAGCCTGATTGATGCCTAACTGCTCCCTTGCTGGCCTGGTCACCCCTAACAGCCCTCCACTGCTGGCCTGGTCACCCCTAACAGCCCTCCCCTGCCAGCCTGGCCGCCCCCAACTGCCCTCCCCTGCTGGCCTGGTTGCCCCCAACTGCCCTCCCCTGCAGGCCTGGTCCCCCCCAACTGCCCTCCCCTGCTGGCCTGGTCCCCCCCAACTGCTCTCCCCTGCTGGCCTGGTTACCCCCAACTGCCCTCCCCTGTAGGCCTGGGTCCTCCCAACTGTCCTACCCTGCAGGCATGGTCTCCCCAACTGCCATCCTCAGCTGGCCTGGTCCCCCTAACTGCTCTCTCCTGCAGGCCTGGTCCCCCCCAACTGCCCTCCCTTGCAGGCCTGGTCCCTCCCAACTGCCCTCCCCTGCTGGCCTGATTGCCCACAACTGTCCTCCCCTGCTGGCCATCTTGTGGCAGCCATCTTATGTCCACATGGGGGCAGCCATCTTTGACCACATGGGGGCGGCCATCTTGTGTCTTGGAGTGATGGTCAATTTGCATATTACTCTTTTATTAGATAGGACTAGAGGCCCGTGCATAGATTCATGCACTGGTGGGGTCCCTCTGCCTGGTCTGTGGGGATCGGGCTGAAACTGGCTCTCTGATATCCCTCGAGGGGTCCTGGATTGCAAGAGGGCGATTCTTGGGTGACGCACCCTGAATCAGGCTTCCTCCTCTATGGTTCATCACCCGAGAACCGCAGCTGCCAAGTCACCGCAGCTCAGCAGCTCCTGCGTTGAGCATCTGTCCCCTGGTGGTCAGCGTGCATCATAGCTACCGGTCAGACAGTTGAACTGTCGGCCGGTTGGCTGGTGGCTTAGGCTTTTATATATAGAGATTATATAGGATATCATAGTGACATTAGGACCAATCTTGTAAATAAATCCTTAAAAATTACTGCTGCATGAGGCATATATTTGTCATTTAGAAAACCAGTATGTCCCCCAGGAGAAAAAGCAACTAAATAAATAAAACTAAGCTTTTTGCTCGCATCTCCCTTCTTATTATCAATAATGCTTACTCTGAGCCCCTGTGTTATTACTTCAAGCCCCCTCTCTCTACCACGGGCTTATTAAGCTTCCCCCCAAACTCATTTTTTGTCTCCACCATCCTAAAAACACCACCACAACACTATAGTTAATTCTTCCTTTCATCATCAAACTGCCAAACTCTTAGGGTTTGAATCCTGCTGCTTGAATCCTGGTTCTTTTCCCACTTATTCTTTGCAATCTGGCCTTTGCACCTCTCCTCCTGGGAACTACCCCATGCTGCCCTGGCTGCTCTGAGCCTCCCCTGCTAACTCTGATATTGCCCTCTATCTCGAGTATGCTGCTATGAGACTTGCAATACTCATTCCTTTCTGGACCTCCTTCTGCCTCTACTGTGCAAAACCTTTGCATGGACCAAAAGGTCAGATGCAAAACAGGTATCAAAATAATTCATAATGATACAAACTGTAACTGCACCCACATGTTGGAGAACAGATAGCATTACCCATGCTATGTCTCTACTTCCTGAGTACGTGATAAGGATGTCTCCCAAGGCCAGAGTTTGTGTTCTCTATAACCTGATACTTCAAGCCATCTGCCTGTACAGTCTCTTTCTAGCTTAGGAATACTTCTCAAGATGGACCAGAGTCAATAAGAAGAGTGAAGGGCAATGGCTGGCAAGCTGCAGGTCGGGGAAGAGGCCCCTGCCATCCACTTTCATGCCAGGGCTCTCAAAAAAAGGCACATGCAGCTTGTGTAGACCAAGAACCTCCTCTGGACTCTGCCTCCCAATCCCTGGTGCATCTGGCCACTGGCCTCAGCTTGATTTCTTAGTCATGGCTCATGCCTCACCTCTCCTGCAAGGCAGGCATGTGCTCAGCCCATGTCCATGCCAACCTGTTCCCTGTAACATGTGTGTCCAGCCTCAGGGAAACTTGCCGGTGAGGAGGTGCTGAAGGAAGAGAGGAGTCTTGGGAGTCTTGCTGCTCTCCACATCAGCCCCAGACACTGACTGCATGCGCCTGCAATGCAACTCCCACAGAACATTTCAGAATCAGACTCCTCTTCCTCCAAAAGCAAGCCAATAAGGCAGCACCAAGGAGCTTCAGAATTCCTTCACTTGTCTTCACCCACCGCCCTTTCCTCATCTCATAGATCATGTCTTCCAACTCTCCTGCTCAGCGAAACCTGGGGGTCAGGTTTGCAGGCCTCAGCCCTCAGGGAGATGGGGCCCAGCCTTCCAGGGAAGAGAGGAGGGATACCTGAGACAAGTAGTATCTGGGTCATGGCTTCTTAAGGAGCAGAGACCAAGGGTCTGAGACCTACTGAGAGTTGGTCCTGGCAAGAGAGTTCAGGAGGAAGTAGTAAGAATGTAATCAATGAGAACATAAAAATAAAAGCTAAACAATGTAGGCTAGAATTTTAAAACTCAGTTATGCTCAGAACCTACCAATGTGAGAGAATAGACTATTTCATGGACTTCAGACACCGGCCCTGGTTTGTTTGGACACACATTTAATATCCTAAGAAAATTGTGTCTCTGTCCTGTTTCTCCTCCAGCTAATTTTACTGCCTTGTTCTTCTCTGATTACATCTACAACTGGTTCTCTGTTGTTTTTTTGCCCCAAACAGTGACCACCTGGGCTATCCCTAGCACCTAACAGGGAAGTCTTCTTAATATACTAGAGGTCCAGTGCACAAAATTCGTGAATGGGGGTGGGGGAGTTCCTCATCCCAGCCTGCACCCTCTGGCAATCTGGGACCCCTCAAGGGATATCCTACTGCCAGTTTAGGCCCGATCCTGCAAACCGACAGTTGGACATTGCTCTCGCAATCCGGGACTGCTCTAACCACTCGCCTGCCTGCCTGCCTCATCACCCCTAACCACTTGCCTGCCTGCCTGATGCCCTTAACTGCTCGCCTGCCTGCCTGATCACCCCTAACTTCTCGCCTGCCTGCCTGATCGCCCCTAACTGCTTCTGCCTGCCTGCCTGATGGCCCCTAACTGCTCACCTGCCTGCCTGATCGCCCTTAACTGCTCTGCCTGCCTGCCTGATCACCCCTAACTGCTCATCTGCCTGCCTGATTGCCCCTACGGCCTCTGCTTGGCCCCCGCCGCCGCGGCTTCATCCAGAAGGACGTCCGGAATGATGTCTGGAAGGTCGTTCGGCTGTCCGGTCTAATTAGCATATTACACTTCTATTATTATAGTTTGTTGCTGAGCAGATGAAGATCCTAGTCTTCAAGTTTTTTATCTCAATGCTCCACAGAACTACACTTCTCCTGGGGAAAGCCAGCATGTATGCATTTGTATGAATTTCTAAATTTTGGTAGCATGGATTTTTCCTCTTACAAAAAGGAAAGCACATCTACAACTTCAAAAAATCAAAAAGCCTTTTTAATAGTAACCCCATCCCACCTCTGACTTGGAATTCAGCCGTCTGGCAACATTATCAGCTGCAAATCACAAATTCATAAATAACATGTTTGTTTAATACTTCTATAATAAAATTTCTCTAAAATTTTGATATAAGTCAAATACCTGTCTATTTATATTCACCCATCCATCCACCCCCACAATCTGTATTTCTCACTAGATGCAATACGATTAGAGCTGAAGAAACAGACATCAATAAAATATGTTCTCTGCCTTAACAAAGTTGTAAAACATACCTGAAAATACGTAACGTATAAAATACAAAGTGCCCCATAAGGGATGTGCACTAAGTACTAAGTGAGCATTCACCCCAGCCGTGGATGTCCGGGGAAAAACACTGGCAACTTGAGAACAGGCTTCACAGGACGTGACACACAGGCCACAACAATGCAGTGACATCTCAACTCAGAGGCTACCTACCAACCCAAAAGCCAAATCACATTATGACCCCATGACAACCTTCCTGGTGGAGCCAGCCAGTAACTATGCAACTCACATACCGCGGTATGTGACAGACCTTCTTTATATGCACTTCCCATTTAATCCTGCATAATCAAAAGATGTGTGTACTCAGGCTTGAGATTTAATAAAAAATAACGTTTACTGCTTCAACAAGTGAAACCGCTTTTTTTTTTAATTGCAAGTGCTTTGTGGCAATGAAGAACAGAATGTGTACAGTTCAGAGCCACTGCCTTGATTTGTGCGAAGGAGCCAGCAGTTTTATCCACCTTTGCTTTTGCACCATTTAAATGCAAATGTCAACTCAGAGGGAAAGGCAAATGCAACAGTTTCCTAATAGCCCCTCTCTCTTCTACACCTACACCTTCCTGTCAAGTGGAAATAGTTCTAATTCTGGGAAATTCTGCTGTACCTATCTCATCAGTCATTCCCCCCACCTCCAATTCATTTTTCACAACTTGGATGTCATCCCTCCTGGAAAGCCCTCGCACACGCTCTTAAACCAGACGAGGGTGCCTGCTCGGCACTTCTACACACCTGTAAGCTATGGCAAGTAAGGCTCCTGAGAATCCCTTCCCCACCGGCATCTGCCCCCACCGTGGCAGGCACTCAAGACTGACTCCTAAACTGTTAAAGCTCTCTCTATAAAGCTGCTCAATACATGACAACACAGCACTTTGGATGTAGGCAACCAATGCCATGCCTGGAATGCAAGAAGTGTCTGGTTTTTACTGCCTATGTGTCTGAAAAAGATGGGAGTTTGCCTTGTGAGTCATAGTCCTGAATTTCTGACAGTCCCCAATGTGCCTGGCATCTGGATAAGGGTCCAGATTCCATCCAGAGAGAAGGCAGGGTGGCTACCTCCCCAGGACAGCCTAAGGCAACAGGGTCCACTCCTGGCTGGGGCCACTGCTCTGTACTAGTGGACCCTGCTGATGCAGACAAGGAAGGGCTCAGCTGACAAGGAAGGGCTCAGCTGACTGACAGCTGCCCCCCACTCAGCCATTAGCTGGTGCTGAAGCCCACTGGAGTGCCCACTGAGTGACACACCAAGGCTCCTACAGCCCTCTACTGCCAGCAATACCACCACCCTTTACCCCCAGTGGGTCCAGGTGACATTAAAGCTTAATTGTGCTTTACCCACATTGTGTGAGATTGACTCTATGGAAATACAATCTGCTGTAGGAAAATGAACCTGCTCAAAAATCATTCCCTATTCCTAATACGCCCCAGCACTATCATGCACTAATGGAACTTCTGATTTTCTTGCTAGGATCTCCTACTAAACTCTGAATTCCTGAATGATAGTGAGCATAATATCCCCAGTACTTACCGTGTACCTGGAATGTAGTAGATGCTCAGATACTATGTGCTGAGGCACTTAAATGAGATCATGGATATAGAGTTCTGAGGACAGTGACTGGAACACAGTCAGGAGCCAAGAGTGCAAGCTGTTCTGATTTGGATATGACAATATCAACAATATTAGGGTTCACGCAGAGCTTATTCAGTAATTTTTTGCTCTACTGCCCTAACTAGCAATGTGCAAGGAATATTATTTATTAGGATCTAATAATCTTACCATGTGTCTAAGGGCAATAAAAAATGATATAGTTCATGAATCTTCAAACCCTATGTTTGCTCTGCTCTTGGATGGCAATTTTTGTTGTTTTTAATTTCCACTGTCTTCCCAGGATTTCACTGCAGACTCGCAATTCAATAGCAATGTAATCACTGAAAACTAAGGAACCTCAATTGGTAACCTGTTGAGCACATTTTGATTAGCCACAGCCAACAAGCTTTCTGACACGGCAAGTCATCCTCACGTAACACGCAGCCAATCCCTCTGAGGACAGTTCTGACAAGTTTAATAGAAGGAGTGGCAGTGATCGTGGAATTTCAGCAAACCCTTGACAGAGTTCCACATCAGAGGCTAACAGCCAGTGTGGGAGGGCCACACACTGAGCGGGAAACTGGTGTTGGACTGATAAAGCACTGGGTAGCAGGAAACAACGAAAATGTTCCCGGAGGAAGGGGCAAAGTCTATAGGACACTGCATGGGCTAGCAACAGATGCCAACTTTTTATGTTATTTTAAAACATCTGAAGGGAAACCACTCTGTGTATTCTAGAAGTGTAGAACCACTAGGGGAAAAGTGGCCTTTAGTGGAATATTGGAAACAGAAATATCGCATCCAGCCCAGCATATGAACAGTCGTTTACCGAACTCTGAAATGCCAACACACTGCAGCACTTGGTGTGACCAGGGCAGTGAAGTGAAACTGGAAGGAAGCTCTTAAAAGGCTGACATAGTACACTGCAATCCACTTGGGGAGGAGAATGTTGAATGATGAGGACAAGCTGAGGGATTTTTAAAAAGAAAAACTTGAAAATTTCCTTGAAAGAGGAATGGAGGAATGATATGCATATCCACTTTCTAATATAATTTTTGTTTGTCTTTGATTAACTCTGGTAACAAGTCACAACTAATCTGTTTCAATCAAGTAAAGAGAAGTAATTTGAGGCGCTGACCCTGTAAATCAGAATACCAGAAAGTTCCCGTGGTTACCATTCGTTCTAATCAGGTCACTTCCTCCTGCACCCACCTAGTAAATGAGGTGTGTCACCTCTGTATTCAGCCTTGGCAAAGGGAGCAAACTCCAGAATGGCTGCCACGCTTCCTGCTGGGGAACATTTGCTTGCAAGCTAACTACTGTTTGGTAGGTTATTTATGGTCTTTTCATGCATCAAAGTAACGGTTACTGATTAGAGAAAAAAATCCAATTCTCCAAGAATTCCCTTAAACACCCATGATACTTAGAACAACCTTTTATTTCAACTGCATTTAATTAACCACTCCCTTCCCTCTCCCAACTACTTTCCAACCCCAAGACCAGCAGCAGTACTGAGGTGTCCCTGAGCACAGGTGCCTGCCAGCAGCCAGCCGCGGTGCTGGGTACATCCCTGGAGTGGGCATTGCTCCACAAGAGCACGTGCCACACCTTCAGCTCCACATGAATACTCTTCGAAGGTACAAAGTGTTACTTACTTTCGAAACCACTGAATAGTTTTGCTTTTTAAGTATTCATTTTAAATGTCCATTGGGTCACTACCTTTTTCTATGCTTCCAAGCTTTTCTCCTTCCTCCCTGTTACAATGAAAGAATTTTATGCTTGCTCAGGCCAGTTTCCTGCCTTCTCCAGGACCCTGCCCAATCATTTATTAGCAACCCCTCCCCCCATATTTTCAATCTCCCCTTCCCCACAGGCTCATGACTCTTAGTATTTAAGCACATTCAAGACTTTTATATTTAAAAATATATGAACAAACCCTTCTTGCCTCTATTCCCCAACCAGTATCACACTCGTCTCCCGTGCAAACTGTGTGAGGTTCCTATGCTTGATCTGTGTCACCACCTCCCCACCACCTCATAGTCATAGTCCATTTGATCAAGTCTGTCCCAACACCACCCCCATCTCTCCATGTGCCAGTGAAATAGCATCCGTTAAGGTCCCTCTGACCCTCACACAGAGAAATCTCGAGGGGCTTTTTCAGTCCTCTCGTTGCTTGACCTCTGCACAGTCTCAGAGCCTGCTGCTCATTCCTCTGGTCTTGAAGCCCCCATTCACTTTCCACCCTCTAAACCAGGGGTCCTCAAACTTTTTAAGCAGGGGGCCAGTTCACTGTCCCTCAGACCGTTGAAGGGCCAGACTATAGTTTAAAAAAAAACTATGAACAAATTCATCTATGCACACTGCACATACCTTATTTTGAAGTAAAAAAAACAAAACGGCAAAAACACCCACATGTGGCCCGCGGGCTGTAGTTTGAGGATGCCTGCTCTAAACCCTCCCTCTCTACCAGGCCCTTCAAATACACCCAGTCTTCTTATCAAACAGCTCTCCCCAGGGTGAGCTGTACTCTCTCTTTCTCTAAACGCCATCTTTATGCTAACAACTCCCTATTCCTGCCCAAACCTCACTCTAAGCTCCAGACCCACACATTTCAGTCTTCTTTCTGACTTGTCTCACAAGTGCCCTAAATTCAGCATATCCAAAACTGAAGTCTTTTCCTCCCCCAAGAAAAGCAGAAAGACCCTGATCCTCCTCCAGGATCACACAATTCATGTCCTCAAATCTGAGGCTCGGGAGTGATCCTAGCTTTCTCCTACTCTCTCACTCGCCACATCCAACAAGTCTAAGGATCCATCCAGACTTCTGATTAACCTACTAGGTGCCTGTGTCCACTTCTCTGTTTCCATTAACACTACTCAGTCTAAACGTCTCATCTCTTGCCCGGATTGCTGCAGCAGCTCCTAACTGACCTCCACCTTTGAAACTTTTCATCATTTCTACAAAGCCAAAGTGATCTCCAATGGGACTGTTCTAAATGGCAATCTGATCCCCTCAGTCCCCTGCTGAAGGGCCCTAGTGCCTGCTTGATATTCAAGGCTGACAGCTCCTTTGGGGAGTGCAGCCCTGCTGTGGCTCACGTCTCCAAACCGAACCCCTCCAGCTGCAGGAATTGCCATCATGCTCTCTTGCCACAGGCTTTGCACTGGCTTTCTTCCCACACTTTCTCCACCCTCCCATCCTGCTCCTCACTTAACAGAGAGTGGAGTTAACTAACTCCCTGTCATTCTTCAGAAGACTCAGTTGAAAAGTAAGTCACTTTCTGTAGAAGCTGATTTTCTCTCCTCTCCACAGTAGGGTGGGAGCTCCAGTTATATACAGCCATAATCCCTTTCAGAAACCACACCCATAAGTATTCAGATGACCTTACACCAGACTGCAAGGTCGACTAGGAGGAGGACTGGATCTAACAAAAGCAGGTGCCCATTGGATCTTTGTTAAATAAATTGTAAGTCAGTAAGTGGCCTCACAAACATCATGTTTTCATTATTTCACTGCCTTCTTTTTTTTAACTCTGAGAAATAAGCATTAATGTTTTTATAATAAATCAAACAATTCCCAGTGTTTAAAATTTTCCCCAAGTGTTTAAACATTCCACTTTAATAGCATTTTTAAAAATCCTACATTTGGCTGTCCCACATCTCTAATCTCCTTTAACAGAGAACAGCTTCCCCACCGTGTGTGTGTGTGTGTGTGTGTGTGTGTGTGTGTGTGTTAGTCTTCCAGGATAGAGATTTCTTAAGAGTCTAGGCCAGGTATCTTGTAAAATGCCCGTGATCTATTTGGCTGGCTATTTCTTCATATCAGATTCAGGTTAAAGATATTGTCAAGAATATAACTCAGATGATATGTTGTGCACTTCTCAGAGCATCACATCAGGAGACACAGCGCCCAAAAGACACAACTGTGTTCCTACTCAGTCATAGTTCAGGTAAGCCCATACTGTAGGAGCCCCACCCCTTCCCTCAACCCAGATTCCAGCCAGCCTTACACTAGAACAGACATCCAAGTACCGCCAGACAGAGGAAAGCCTCCAATGAGACAGAGAGACAGCCAGCAGATCTGAAGGGCAACAAGTTCAGAGTGACGTGAACAAGGGGAGGATCCAGGAGGGCTGTCTCCACTCATGAAAACAGAAGTGACAGATAACTGATGAGTCAGATGATGCCAAGGAGAGATTTGGAGAGACAGAGAGAGGAGGTATGAAGCCATTACAGAAAAACTGTAACTAAGCCAAAAGGAAAAAGGAAGCAATTATTAACTGCAGGGTTATTCTTATATTTCAGGCAAAATTTCCTAATACATACACACGCACACACATATATATATATTTTTTTGCTAAAAGGATGGTGTTCTATAATCATCCCCATTGTTATTTGGTGACCATAAGAGAGTATTCCTTTCTAAAGATACCTTATATGGTCCCAGTTGGCTAATTTAAGTTGGTTAAGAGTATGGCTTTGCTGATCTGGCACTGTTACCTATCAGCTGTGTGACATTGGCAGGTTACCTCATCATCTCTGTGCCTCAGTTTTTTCATCTATTAAATAGGGGTAATAGAACTTAACCCCATTGGGTTGTGAGAATAAGATAAGTTGCAACACGTCAAGTGCTTAGAACAATACCTAGCACAGAGTAAAAGTTCAATACATTTTTGCAATCACAGTGAATATTATTAGTAATACTGAAAGCCTGTGGTTAAAAAGCCTGTTTTAACTTTAAAATGACTCAGCAATAAGGACTCAGCTTTTGTCAAAAAATAATACATACTGATTGAGCATAGGCTCTTGGTATTATTGTAAATAATTAGCCAGTGGAATTCTTGGTTAAACATTCCTAACTACATCTTGATAAACCACAGTGCAACTGAGCCACCCACTAAAATAGCAGAGAGACATTTAGCAGCTCAAAAGCATCACTTCACTTCACCATATGGTTTCTGGTGGAGTTGGACAATACAACTCAACCAAATTACATAGGGAGGAGGTTTTCTTTCTTTTCTTTCATTTTTTTTTTTAAATAACATCTATATGATAGGCCTTTAATAAATTCTGGTTGAATGCATGCAAAATTCGCTGTACACGGGAGCATGAAATTAAAAGGAATGCCACTGCTATCCTTTTAACAATCCCTACAACTTTCTGGGATAAATGTCACTGCCGGATGCATTATGGTGCAAGACTTCAGGATAAAAGACTATCTTACATTAAGGAGAAGGCGCCATGCAAGACTACTTAAAGGAAACAGGAAAAATCTGTCACAGGTTCCAGCTCATCTTTCTCTGTATCTCCTACTTTTCTCCTAAGAAACACTCTCATGGAAAAACCTCCAGAAAATCCAGAGTACTCCTTTGATGGAATATGTAGGCTGTTTACTTATAACAGTCCAGTATTTCAGTATTTCAACACACAGGAAAGTATTTTTGGTTGAATGGTGGTTTTATTGATAATGTCACCATCTTTTAATAAGATTTCTTAGTCATCACTTCCAGTTCTGGATTACACCTTCGAGGGTAAGAATACAGAGTATGGTTGTTATGAAAACAGGCTTGGGCATCAGACAGATCAGATATTAATCTCCAGGCCACTTCTCACCGGCTGTGACCTTTGGGAAGGTTGTTTTAATCACTCTGTGCCTCCGAGTCCTTATCTGAAAAATGGGGATGACAAAAGTCCTACCTCATGAGACTGCTGAGAAGAAAAATAAGGAAATGTATGAAAATATCTTACACACTATCTGGCAGTCAGTAAGCACTTTATATTTGAGTTCTCATTATTATGGCAGTGTGGTGTGATAGTAGAAAAAAAGAGTAGTTAGAAAACCAGTCTGTTTTCCTCAAGTAACAACTATAAATATGTAGAAAGTGAATTGTGAACTACATTACAAAGGACATAAAGATTTATACTGAGTTCTTGAATTCTGGCTTTAAATCACTGCTCCCTGTTTGGACGAACTCTTTGTTAATTACTTAAACTGACGACTGACAGAAAACCTACTTGATACTGACCTGTGTCTACCAGGTGAGTATGCCACGTGTTGCCACACATGTAAGGTACACTTCTACAACGAGGGTAAACTGTAGAAACACTCAATCAACATCAAGTCACGAAAGATTTCTCAATCATTACTTCGAGAAATATATGGCATGACCATAAGTAGAACCTGCAATACAGCAGAATTAAATCCCTAGATCCAAGTAAACTGAGTTCAAGTTATACATAAATATTGGAGAAATAGCTGAGAGGTTGATTTATCCCATATGTTCAAATACTTATTTTTTTTAATGTTTTCATTGAATTTTTTTTTTTAGAGAGAAAGTAGAGGAGAGAGAGAAACACCCATGAGAGAGAAACATATATCAGCTGCCTCCTGCATGCAATCTACTGGGGATCGAGCCCGAAACCTGGGCATGTTCCCTGACCAGGAATCGAACCAGCAACCTCCTGGTGCATTGGGAAGACGCTCAACCGAGCCACACCACCAGGCAAATATTTTAATTTACCAAAACAATTTTTATGTGTCTATATAACCAGTAGGGTTTGGATGTAAATGCATCAAACTGGCCTTTAAACTTAATTGTTTATGTGAGGGTTTTCACTCAGACTTGTCAGTTATAAACCTTGGTTCTTTGCTAACCACATCCTAAGAAGTCAACAGAAAAAAACATAAAGAACTGGGTGAATTAAAGAGATAGTTTAAATATAACCTTCCATTTTAATGTTCCTGATAACAAAGAATAGTTTTTTTGTTTGGGTAATCTACCATCTGTGATTAGTTGGCCCCTTTCATTCTCATAGTTCTTAGTTCTTTAACTGGATTCCACTTCAGCAGCAACATAGGAAGATGAGAAATGACCCAGACTAAACTGTCTCTTGTATAAACACAAAATGGAATAGAAGTAAATGGCTTCTATTAGAGCTCAAGCAAAAGAGACATTCAACTTCCAAACATGGATATGTGGAGACACTCAGGACAGTCACTAAAGATGACTCAGAACAGCATGCGATTGCTCTCATGAGAAAAGCAGGAGTATTAAGACAGAAACTTCTGGCTCACACATGAGGAAAATAAAATTGTTTTTGTTTAGAGAATTACTGTAAAAAGAGGAGAGAAATTTATGTGCTAAAATTAATAAAATTTAAGAAAATAAGTGACATTGGAAAAAAATAAGTGAAGTCAAAAGCTGGCCCTTTGAAAATACAAGTAAAATAAAGATAATATCTAAGCAGGGGAAAAAAGGAAAAGATAAATAAAAATATGCAATATTAGGAACAGAAAAAGGGATATAATTATAGGTATAAATGATTAGAAGAAATGTGTATGTTATGTATAACTTTGTAAGCAAAGGGAAGCCATTTAAACAAAATGTTAAATTATTAAGCTTGATAAAAAACTAGGTAGAAAATAAAAACCAACTACTATATGAATATATGTATAGAAATCAATAGCACTCCATTTTACAAACAACAATAAAACTGTAAAATTTAACTTTAAAAATAGATGTATTTTATGATAGCAATGATAACTAATTTTTTAAATATTTTTATTGATTTTTTGCAGAGAGGAAGGGAGAAGGATAGAGAGCTAGAAACATCAATGAGAGAGAAACATCGACACCCACTACCAGGGATGTGCCCGCAACCAATGTACATGCCCTTGACCGGAATTGAAGCTGGGACCTTTCAGTCTGCAGGCCGACGCTCTATCCACTAAGCCAAACCGGTTTCGGCGATAACTAATTTTTTAAAAGAGATCGAAGATCTCTATGGAGATAAAATTTAAAATTCATAAAAAGTGACCTAACTAAATAGAAATCATGTTAATGGGTAGGAAGATTCAATAATGTACAACTTTTACCCAAAATTAATCTATAAATTATATGCAATTCCCATCAAAACCCTACCATGCCTTTTGAGGAGACCTGGCAATCTGATCCTAAAATTCATATGGAGAGAAAAAGATCAAGTCAAGATACTCCTAAAAAACAAGGTGAGTGGGATGTATCTTACCAAACACTAGGATTTATCATAAACTTGTAGTAATTAAATGTATGGTGTTGGTACAGAGATAAACAGACTAAGGGAGAGAACGGAGAGCTATATATGTGAGTCTACATGTTTATGTAAGAATTTCATATACATTGAGAAAGCTTAGGAGGGAAAGTGCAGAGAAAATTGGGTCAAGCCAAGGAAAAGCAAAATTGGATATTTACTTAGCTTACAACCTACACAAAATAAATTCTACATGGCTTAAAGATCTAATTATGAAATACAAAACTTTAAAACTTATTAAAAGACAATATCAAAAACAATGTCTATGACATTAGGGTAGGGAAAGATTGTTTAAATGAGACACATGGAAAAGCCGCAAAGTGGGGGAAGGGTTGTGGAGGTAGGAAGACAGATTTATCTGACTGAATTAAAATTAAAACCTTGAAACTTTCAACTTCCTGCATGATGAAGAGAGATCAACCAAATCCTCTCCCAAAATTCAATGATCGAATTTGAAAATCTCAATTATTTGTAGGAATGTGGAAAAATAGAAACTAATATATTGCTGGTAGGAATATAAAATGCTACAAGCACCTTGGAGAACAATTTGGCAAGAATGACACTGAGGATGAACACAGTATGTCTTACCAAGCAACTCCATTCTAGATGGTAGGTCTGGAGGAGCTATAGCACATGTGCCTGAAGGACACTGCTCTGCCCATAGTAAAACAGCAAAAGGCAAAGAGATCTGGGGAACAGAACACAAAGCCAAAGAGGGCCCAAGGATTATACGGAAATCTGATATCTGGGAACAGTGGCAAGAAAAAATAGACTGATCAATAAAGGGGTTGGGGAACAACTGCTTCTCCTGAAAAATAACACACTTGGACCCCTTACCTCACACCATATAGATAACCTCTCATCCACACAGATTACTTGCTCAAATCCCTTCATCACAGTTCCTGGATGTCTCTAATTACTCACCAGTACCCTTTTCATCAAACAGAAATTCCATCTATTACTTTAACCACTCCTGTTAAAATTCTTCCCTCTTTGTCCTGCTTGTCAGACTCTAACCCAATTTTCTCCTTTTTCCAGAGCTGCAGCCAAGCAGCAAAATATTTACACTGGGAAAACAAAGACAAACTAGTGTCACTTTTAATCAGTCTCAGCCCTCCAATGGGCTCTCAACACTACCTTAGCAATTCTGCTTCTTGAATTCGCTTTCCCACTCTTCCTCCTACCTCTTTCTTCAAACTTCCTTCCTAGTACTACATTCCCTTTCATCGTGGTGAGAACAAAAACCCATCAGATGGAGTTCTTTCATCCTCACAGCAAATATGCACACCTGCCTAAAGCTGTGCCATTTTCCTTCCCTCCCCTCCTTGAGACTCCCACCTACACAGACAATTACATATTTTCTAAGACACATCTGTTTCATTTTCCCCAGGCCCTGTTCCTTCAGTTATATCCTCTCTCTCCTGTCATCAATCTCCCACTTTACTGGATCATCTCCATCAGCATATGCACATGCCCTCCTATCATCTATTTTAAAAAGTAAAAAAGAAATACCTCTCTTGATGCCCAAACCCTGAACTACCCACCTGTTTTTCTGTTCCCTATCATTGTGCATCTTGGCCAAAGAGTTGCCAAAGGTGGGCTCTTCACTTCCTCATTTCCCATTCACTCCTTAGCCCATTCTCAACATTGTTCCCACTACTCTACCAACTTTGCTTTAAAAATCTGTGAGCACTCATTTGCAAGCTGTCAAGTCTAACACTTGCTTCTTTATCTCCATCTTACTGAACCATTCAGTAGCATCTGATGTTGTCAGCTACTCTGCTCTACTTCTGGAGACACTCTACCCCACTTCTACTCTAGAGACACTCCTCTCTTGTCTTCCAGGGTGCCACACTCTTTTGGTTCTCCTGCTAGTCTTCTGCTCACTCCTTGTTGGTCTTTTTCTAAAGGCTGGGTTCTCCAGTACTCAGCCTTAAATCTGTTGCCCTTTTCTCTACACTGCTGAGTTCCAGAAATATATCTCCAATTTGTGTCCTCAACCCTTCCACTCAGATCTCATTGGCACCTCAAACTACACAGGTCCTAAACCAAACTCTTGAATTTCTCCTTGAATTGGCTCTTTTCTGTTGCCTTCCCTTCAGTCAATGGAATTACCATCCATTCAATTACAATTTATTCCTCTTAGTAAGTCCTGTTTTATCTTCCTCAAAAACATGCTCACTTCTCTGATTTCTACTGCCACTACCTCTGTTGTATTCATCAGGGTTCTTCCCCAGGGAAACAGAGCTAATATGTGTGCATAAATATAGAAAGACCTTTCTTTTTCCCCTTAGGAATTGGCTCATGTGAATACGGAGGCTGGCAAGTCCAAAATCTGCAGAGTAGGCCAGGAGGCTGGAGACCAGGGGAGAGCTGAAGCTGAAATTCAACTCAGAACACCATTTGCTGAATTTCCTCTTTCTTAGGGGAGGTCAGTCTTTCATTCTATTCTTGCCTTCAAGTGATTGGATAAGGCCCACCAGCATTATGAAGAGCAATCTGCTTTAATCAGAGTCCCTGATTAAAATGCTAATCTTATTCAAAAACTACCCTCAAAGAAACATCCAGAATAATGTTTGACCACATATTCGGACTCCACAGCCCAGACAAACTGACACATAAAATTAACCATCTCATTTGTCTAAGCCACCTCATCTTTGGTCAAACCTATTGTAGTAGCCTCCAAACTAGTCTCTCTGCTCTCATCTATACCCTCCATATCAACAGCAGAAAACTCTCTTCAGTCATAAGCCTCTTGCTAACCTCACCCCCAATAGCTTGCTACTGCACTTAGATTAAAACCAAGGCCTCTTACCAAGGATTTGAAGGGTCTGTTACTTCCAGACACTCATCTCATCCCAGGTCCAACTCTCTGCTAATCAACTCTGACGTCTGCTGCTGGTTATATTTTTCTCTCTCTCTCTTTGCAAGGCTAAATTCTATATACTGTATCCCCCCTTCATAACTCAGCATAACTTAAGCCCGTATCCCTGGCTTGCACAGTATTCCTCGTCATTGTTTGTTTCATGAGCCCATATAAAAATTAAATATTTATTTGTTTGGTTACTTATTTATTGCCTGACTCTGCTACTATAATCTCCATTAGTGCATGGACCATGTCTGTTTTACCATCCCAGTGCACAGCCCAGGGCCTAACAAATAGGAGGTGCTCAATCAATATCAATTTTAAAACATTTAAATGGAAGAAATATCTAAATATAAAAAATAAAAGTATTTAAAAATAGGAGAAGATATGAATCTTGGGATAATAAGTATTTCTTAAGCAAAACAGGAAACTTACAAATCATAAGTGAAAAAAATTCCAGATATAATTACATCAAGGTTAAAAAACAAACCTCAATTATGGGATTAGACACTATGAACAAAGTTAAAACACAAGGAAAATATATGCAATATGTATAACAAAGAGGTCTTAAATTTTTTTTAATTAAACAATGTAATTCAAAAATAGGCAAGGATTTTTAAACATTAGATATTTAATGCCATGAAATTAAGCAAATTTCCTATCTTAACTGACAAAAATTAAAATTTTTTTCAAAAATGAAAAATCTTTTTAAAAGGTTGAAAATAATGACTTAAAAATGGTTCACGTGGGCAGTAGTGTAATTACAGCAATAGGCCCCACAGCATCAGCAAGAGAAAGGAATGCAGGAAAGCAAGGGCTTGAAGGGTTTTTTTTACAGCCACATCTGCAATGAATCTAGATTGTTTGAAGTACAGGATTACACATTTTCCAAAGCAAAGATTACCAACCCAGAGACAGTGACATAATTACAGTCTCTTCACCAGATAGCAAGTTATCAAGGACTAAAATTTTTCTGAGGCTCAAATTTCTCAGTAAACACAGACTCCGAAGTACCTTCTTCCGAAATGAATGCCAAACACATTAGTTTCAGGATTCACAATTAGTATGCCCTTGAATGCTTTGGAAGAGACAGATACAGTTATTTAAAGGAAAGAAATTACTCCTAAGGAATCTTTTGCTTCTCTCTAGCTTTAAATTTCACTTGGTATTAATTCTATTTTCAGAATACTAGTACAACCTTTACCATCCTGGAAATTGTACTTAAAAATCACAGTTAATATTTTAAGCATTTCTGTGTTCTATTTTACTCATCTATTAAGATGAGTAATTACCTAATTCTATCCCAACCCATCCCCTACTCCCACACTGGGTAATCAGAAATTGACATCTTGAAGTCAAGTAAAAGATATATTCCACCAACTGAGAAGACATCTGTAGAAATGGCCCTCTGTCAGGAGCACCATTCACATTCTGCCTGATGACACATGCAAAGCACAGCTCATGTTGGTCCTCAGCCTCCAATAATGGCATCCAAAACTACCAGCTGGACAGATTAGGCTTTTTGACATGTAATTCACATTTCCCCCAACTTTATTAAGATATGATTGACATATAAATTGTATAAATTTAAGGTGTACAACACGTTGGCTTGATACACTTATATATTGCAAAATGATTACCACCATACCATTAGCTAACACCTTCATCATGTCACATAATTGCCATTTCTTTTTTGTGGTGAGCATACTTAAGATCTACTCTCTTAGCAACTTTCTATAATCACCATGCTGTACACTAGATCCCTAGAACTTATAACCGTAAGTTTGTACTCTTTGACAAACATCTCCCCATTTCCCCACCCTCTATCCCCGGGAACTACCACTCTGGTCTGTTTCTATGAGTTTGGCTTATTTATATTCCACATAGAAATAATATATATTACTTGTTTTGATCTGACTTACGTCACCTAACATAATGCACTCATGGTCCATCCTTGCTGTGGCAAATGGCAAGATGTTCTTTTTTCTCATGGTTGAATGATATTCCATCGTATATATATATACAGACCCCATCTTTATCCATTCATCTACTAACAGACATTTAGGTTGTTTCCATATTTTGGCTATTGTAAATAATGCTGCAATGAACACAGGAGTGCCGATATCTATTAGAGATCCTTTGAATATATACCCAAAAATAGATTGCTGGATCATGTGGCAGTTTTATTTGACATTTTTAAAGAAAAATCCACACTGTTTTCCAGTGGCTGCACTAATTTACAATCCCACCAACAGTGAACAAGGGTTCTGTTCTCCACATCCTTGCCTCTTATCTTTTTTTCTTTTTTTATTGTCTAAAGTTTTACATATGTCTCCTTTTTCCCCAATTGACACCCTGCCCCCAGCCATTCCCACCCTGGGGCAAGCCCCCACTGCCCCAGTGTCTGTGTCCATTGGTTATGCTAATATGCATGCATACAAGTCCTTTGGTAGCTCTCTAACCCCCCCTCCCCTACCATTTGTCTCTAGATCGATCTATTCTTGTTCATCAAATTATGTTGATCATTATATCCCACATATGAGTGAGATCATGTGATATTTATCTTTCTCCGACTGGCTTATTTCGCTTAGCATAATATTCTCCAGTCCCATCTATGTTGTTGCAAATGTTAAAAAAAAGTGCCTTCTTTTTTATAGCGGCATAGTATTCCATTGTGTAGATGTACCACAGTTTTTTAATCCACTCATCTGCTGATGGGCACTTAGGCTGTTTCCAAATCTTAGCTATGGTAAATTGTGCTGCTATGAACATAGGGGTGCATATATCCTTTCTGATTGGTGTTTCTGGTTTCTTGGGATATAGTCCTAGGAGTGGGATTACTAGGTCAAATGGGAGTTCCATTTTCAGTTTTTTGAGGAAACTCCATACTGTTCTCCACAGTGGCTGCACCAGTCTGCATTCCCACCAGCAGTGCAGGAGGGTTCCTTTTTCTCCACATCCTCGCCAGCACTTGTTTGTTGATTTGTTGATGATACCATTCTGACAGGTGTGAGATGGTATCTCACTGTTGTTTTGATTTGCATCTCTCAGATGATTAGTGACTTTGAGCATGTTTTCATATGTCTCTCAGCCTTCTGTATGTCCTCTTTCGAAAAGCGTCTATTTACATACTTTGACCATTTTTCATTGGATAGTTTATCTTCCTTTTGTTAAGTTATATGAGTTATCTGTAAATTTTGGAGATTAAGCCCTTATCGGAAATATCATTGGCAAATATGTTCTCCCATGGCCTCTTACCTTCTTGATAGCCATTTTAAGAGGTGTGAGGTGATATCTCACTGTGGTTTTTATTTGTATTTATCTGATGATCAGTGATGATGATCACCTTTTCATCTACCTGTTGGCCATTTGGATGTCTTCTTTGGAAAAATGTCTACAGTTCCTCTACCCATTTTTTAATTAGACTGATTTGTTGCCATTGTTGCTATTGCACTGTATAAGTTTCTTATACATTTTGAATATAAGCCCTTTATCAGATATATGATTTGTAAATATTTTCTTTCATTCCACAGGCTGACTCTTAATTTTGTTGATAGTTTCCTTTGCTGTGCAGAAGATTTTTAATTTGATATAATCCCACTTATTGTCTTTATTTTTGTTGTCAAATCCAGGTAATCATTGCTGAGACCCACATCAAGGAGCTTACTTACCCCTTGTATTTCCTCCTAAAAACTTTATGATTTTTGAATCTTACATCAAGTATTTAATTCATTTTGAGTTGATTTTTATGTATGGTATAAGATAGGAAACCAGTTACATCCTGTTGCATATGACTGTCCAGTTTTCCCAACACTATTTACTGAAGAGACTATCCTTTCCCAAGTACTCTGTTTCTTCGTTGTAAATTAATTAGTAAAATACGCATGGGTTTATTTCTGATCTGGGCTTTCCATTCTGTTCAGTTGATCTATGTGTCTGTTGTTGTTTGTTTCTTTGTTTCTTTCTTTCTTTCTTTCTTTCTTTTTTTTTTTTTGGTTAATCTTCACTGGAAGATTTTCCCATTGATTTTTGAGAGATGGGGGAAGGAGAGAGAAAAGCAATGATGTGAGAGAGCCCACATCAATCGGTTGCCTCCCACATGCACCCCAAACAGGGTGGGGAGCCTGCAACCCAGGTACGTGCCCTTGACCAGAATCGAACCTGTGACCCTTGGGTTTGCAGGCTGACATGCTAACCACTGAGCCACACCGGCCAGGTCTGTGTCTGTTTTTATGTCAATACCATCTGTTCTGATTACTGCAGCTTTGTAATATAGTTTGCAATCAGGATGTGTAATGCCTCCAGCTTTGTTCTTCCTTCTCAAAATTGCTTTGGCTCTTCGAAGTCTTTTGTGATTTCATACGAATTTTAGGTTTGTTTTTCTCTTTCTGTAAAAAATGCCTTTGGAATTTTGATTAGGGATTGCACTAAATCTGTAGGTCGCTTTTGGATCTGATTCACATTTAAACAACCAAAATGATCCCTGTGGAACCACTCCATCTAAGAAATGGTGGACTATAAACCAAAACAGCAAAGGTGGGACGTTTCTTCTGATGAGTGGTTTGTAGTATTCTAATGTAGAAGGTGGTGGCATTTAGAGGTAAGGTATACCCACATGTTTCATGAGTGCCAACTTTCATAAATGAAAGTATCTCCACTGACACTAAAGCCTTTAGCTAAATTGCTGAAAGGTCTTTCACACTGTAATTCTGTTTTATGGCGGTTAAAATGCCCAAGTAGCTTTATAACTGCCTTAGCAAACGTATGCTGTTGACACCTGCTTTAGCTTCAAATCAGCTGTGAGGTGACAATGGCTGATGCCACGAAGTGCCAAAGACAAAAAAGAGAAGTGGTGCCCTCAGCAGAGTGCTACCCATGGGAAGGTGAAGCACAGCTCTCCCTCGGCATCCCCATGTTTGTCTCTCCACACCCATGTCCCTAACTAGCAGATGAGGGAATGGGGAAAGGGTAAGAAGCAAACACAAAGACATAACATTGCAAGTAAACAATGAGAAGACTGAGTCCCAACAGATTTTTAGAAACATGTCTATTTTCTAGACGTGGGGTCTCCTTTACAGGGATTGTTACAAAAAATACCAGAAAGGAATTATGTTCATTTTCTAGACTTATTTACCTCTGGCTTGCATGCATCCTTCCACCTGCATGGATGCCTAAAAACATTTTTATTGAAAGCTATAGATATATATCAAGGGAAAGCATTAAATTAATGAGCATCCAGTTTACAGCTTTAGATTTAATTCTCATCAGTGGGAAGTAAATTCTCCTGCTTTCATTAGGACCATCACACTACACACTGAGTGCCGGGATATCTGAACTCCACACAGCTGGCCCTTGAATTCTAATAACAGAACCAACAGTAAGTCCTTATTTTCATATATGTGAAGGACAAGATCATAAACATACTAATCCCCTACAATTCCCCACTGGCTGAATTTTGAATGCCAGAAATACTGTCTTTGGCGTTCCCATGGCGAGTGGAGAAAGGGATGCTGGGAAGGTATGGGGGCTACTCTGTGAAAAATGTCACGTGCCAGTGTCTGGACTTGGGGCCATATCTCGTACATGACAGAGAATGATTCAACCTTTCAACTGGATGAAGTGATGTCACTGAGCAGATGTGGCAATATGAAGGAGAGGTAGCTTCACATTACCTTAAAAGCATATTTAACATCTGAGTTACATCTAATAGGCATGAAGAGACTGTGACCTGAATTGTTGTGGGAAATCTATGGACGGGTTTATCCATCTGTCCTTTCAAGAACCACTACAAGTGTCTGCATGAGGGACTGCAATGGAGTTGGGGAGGAGGGGACATGGGGTCAATGCATATGTAGATTCCACAGAATCAAGGACTCTCTGGAGGTGAGGGTCCATTAAGGGAAAGAAAAGTTAAGCATAACAACAAGGTTCTTACCAGACTACAAGGCATGTGGTGATGGGACTCTGAGGAAAGACAGAAAGTACAGGAGAGTCGGCTGGAGAGAAGCAGGTTTGGGAACAGGGTGCGGAGACAGAAACAGATTCTGCTCTGGGAGGGAGAGAGGCAGGACACACTGGAAACGCCACCACTGCAGTGAGAATGCTCATGGTCAGTGAGGCAATAAAAACATCTTCACTCAGCTGTGTTTTTATAAGTGCTTTTTGCAGCATCAGAGTCCACAAAGTTCAGAAACAGTGACACTTTGACCAAAAAAAAAAAAAAAAAAAAGCAAGGTGGTAAAGACTTATCAATTTCCCAAACCAAATAAGAATTCAATAACAAAAATACTAATAGAATTAAGAGCCTTCAGCTCAAGCTAGGCAAGCAATCCTAGAGAGGTTCCTATAACTCTAGGCCTCAGTTTTATTTTTTTTAATATATTTTATTGATTTTTTTTTTTTACAGAGAGGAAGGGAGAGGGAGAGAGAGTTAGAAACATCGATGAGAGAGAAACATCAATCAACTGCCTCCTGCACACCCCCTACTGGGGATGGGCCCGCAACCAAGGTACATGCCCTTGACCGGAATCGAACCTGGGACCCTTCAGTCCGCAGGCCGATGCTCTATCCACTGAGCCAAACCAGCCAGAGCCTCAGTTTTATTTTTTAAATAACTTTTAGTTTTCAATTATAAAAGGTAAAAATATGAATAAAATGGCAATAAGTATCTATCACAACAATGGAATCTAAAAAGAAAACAGATTCACTCATAGATGCAGAGAACACTCTGAGGGTGGCCAGATGGCAGGGCGTTGGGGGATGGTTGGAAGAGGTGAAGGGATTAAGTACAAATTGGCAGCTACAGAATAGTCAGGGGGATGTAAAGCAGGCCTCAGTTTTCATACTGGGAAAAGTAACCAGGTGGAACTAGAGTCTTCCTAATGTAACACAGAAAAACCAAGCCAAACTATACACCCTTTCATTTTAATAAAAACAGGAAGGTGACTTACCTTTTAAAAGCTCATATTAATTTAAAATATATTTTGAAACTGGAAATTCCTATTCTTTATCAAAAGTGTTTTAAAAGTCAGAAACTCAATACAATGTTCAAATACCTGTCATTAACCTATTTGGGATTAACTCATATGCACTTTTAACCAGGAAACTAAGTGTAATTCAATTGCATATATCATCACAGGAAATGTTTTGCTGATTTAAATTGTTTCCAGTCTGTTCTGGTATGTATGATTACAGATTTGTTTGCAACTCCTTCTTCCCTCGTACTTTTCCATTCTTAGATTTGAGAGAAATTTTTTTTCTTCAGAAATATCTTTGTTGCTCCTTCTCCTTCTCCCCCACCCAAGCTCCTGCCCCCTCCCCCAACACTGCTTTTTTTATCATATTAAATTAGTAATGACTGCGGAAATCAAGGCTTTGGCAGAATGAATTCATCCTTTCAGATTAGATAACGGGTTAAATTAAAAAAAGAGGGAGTTCCAACTGACTAGGGCAACAGAAAGTCAGCGTTATTCCAGTCCTCACCCCTGTCGGGAGGTCTCTTTCCACCATCTGTCCTGGGTTGGAGACAAGGTCTTTCATGTGCCTCCAACCCTGGGAAGAAAGAAGCTCTGAGAACTGAGACCAGAGCTGCGACCAGCTCTTCTTAATCTGGCCAAAGAGAGATCAACCCCATACTGAAAGTCAATTTGTAAGGCACCCCCTGTCTCCCCAAAGCCCGAGTTCAAGCCATGGTGTCTGCGAAGCAGCACTGGGTCACTGAAGGAGAGGGAACCCTGTCAGAGAGTCCTATATCAACTCGCTCTGCCGCTCTGCCTGCCAGAGCAACAGGCAATGCAGCTTTTAAAATAAAGATTAATCGGCTGAGAAACTTTCTTAACTACGATTTCCCCTCAGGTCTCTATTCTGTGACACAAAAAAAATAAGGAGCAATAGAAGGACAGAAGGGAGGGAGGGAGGAAGGGAGGGAGGGAGGTAGGGAGGGAGGGAGGGAGGGAGGGAGGGAGGGAGGGAGGGAGGGAGGGGAGAGGGAGGGAGGGAGGGGGGAGGTAGGGGGGAGGGAGGGAAGGGATACCCAATTTTTTATGAGTTGTAATAATAATCATGGTTAACACTGACTGAGCATTTACAATGTGCCGGGGGTGCCATCCGAAAAACTAAGGACTTTACATTGTATCAACTCTCTTATTTCAACTTATGAGCTGAGTTATATTATTTTCTGTCACTTGAGAGATGAAAAAACTGGTTGTCACTGGCCAAAGAAGTGCAAGGATTTCACCTTGAGAATCTTAGTCCAGAGCCTGCACCCGGCACCAGACTCCATCCTGACTGGAGCTTCATCTAAATCAGTGGGCCTTGCTAAGCTGATTCTGCCCCCCAGGGGTAACGCCTAGCAATGTCTGCAGACATCTTTGGTTGTCACACTGGGAGCAGGGAGTGCTATTGGCACAAGTGGGTAGAGACCAGGACATGCCACAGTGTACAGCACTGCCCCACAACAAAGAATGATCCAGCCAAACAGCAGTGCCAAGGCTGAGAAACCCTGGCCTTCCCGATCATCTGTCTCTGTTACCACTGTTAATCTGACACAGTTTAGGGAGTAATGAAGAACAAGAAACATACAACACTAGAAATACATCAGTGTAATAAAACACTAAGTGGAAGAAAATTCGGTAAATAGGAGCTACTTTTTTTTTTCATCCTCACCATGGGTTGCTTCCAGCAGGTGCCCCACCTGGGAATCAAATCCACAACCTTTTGGTGTACAGAATGACACTCCAACTGACTAAGCTCCCAGGCCAAGTCTCGGTGCTTTCTTATTCAATTTTTCAAAAACAAACAAAAGTAACTTCCCTTTAAATAGAAATAAAATTGTTTATCTTCTCAAAGAACCAGCTCTTGGTTTTATTGATCTTTTGCATTGTTTTTTCATTCTCGGTGTCATTTATTTCCGCTCTGATCTTTATTATTTCCTTCCTTCTACTGACTCTGGGCTTTTCTTGTTGTTCTCTAATATTTTAAGTTGTAAAGTTAGATAGTCTTCTCAATTCACTGATTATGTTTACACTGAGCAAAAATTACTATACTGGAGGGGTACAGAGTGACTTTCAAAAGACGATATGATTCTATCCCATCCTTCAATTGCCTTGTGAGGGAACTAAAACTGTAAAGGTGTCTAAAACTGTAAAGCTTACTGGACAACAAGACAAATTCACACACTGTAATACTATACAATAATGAACAACCTATACTACAGACCCAATTTTTATAAAGTACAAAAACTATACAGCACTGGGTCATAATGACAGTTAACTGATTACCGTGGGTGGGAAGGTATCTGGGATGGGGAACAAGAGGATCCTTAAGTACTGGTAATGCTGTTTCCTGAGCTGGCTACTGCTTAAAAGGATGTGTAAACTATGAAAATCTATCAAATTCTACATTTATTACTCGTATACTTTAAAGAAACTCTTCTTAAAATAAAAAATTCTAGTTAAAATCTGTTTACCAGAATTCTCTTTTGCATTTTAGGGGAACCAAATTTAACAATATTAGTTCTACCTAGCTTATAAAACTTAAATATCAATGATATTTAGAAGTTTAAAAATATGGTATCCTTAGATTTATACTAGATTACAAGATAAAATAATAAAAATAATTTATTTTCATGCTAGGGTAAAATCACTGATATTCATGTTAATTTGAAGCAGGCTTTATAGAATGACCAAAGTTTTTTATCTAACTATTCATGTGAAACAAAGGTGTAGCTCTACATTAGAATATATAAAACTATACCTTTGTTCATAAAGCTAATGTTGGCAGTCTGAAGAATGCATGAAAAACCAAAATGGATTGAGGCCAGATGCATTTTCACATAAGAGTGCCTTATCAAAATGTTCTAATTCATAAGTACAATATCCAGTCATGAAATACAATGATATTCAAAGTTAGTGGGCTCAAAAATTCAGAAACTATTCTTCTAGGCTGTGATCCTAAAGAAAATGATAAACTAAATTGTAACATTTACAAAGAAAACCTATATTCAAATCATGAAACTGCAGTTTTAATTTTTAATCTATCAGTGCATTTTAAATGAAAGTTTTTATATAATCAAACTACCAATAATTAAGTATGGATGCTAGGTTTCATCAGATCATGGTGAAATATTACCTGTTATAAGAAATTACATTACCTAAATATAATTTAATATATATTTTAATAAATAATTTAATAAATCCTATCTAATAAAGAGGAAATATGCTAATTGACCATCACACCCTCACAAAGATGATGGTGCCCACAGCCAATATAAAGAGAATATGCTAATTGACTGCCATGCCCTCAAAGATGGCGGCGCCCATAGCCACAAGATGGCGGTGCCCAGTCCCCTCAGCCCCACTGGGGTGGCAGGCGGGCCCAGCCGCTCTGCACACCTGCCTCCGGAGTCCCCCAGTCCCCTCAGACCCCCAGCCGCCCAGGGCCAGCCCGAGGTACAGGCAAGCCTCGGACGGCGGCAGGTCCACCCAAGGCTCAAGTAACCAGGGCCAGCCGAGGCTTGGCTGCCAGAAGTGGCAGTAGCAGAGGTGTGATGGGGGCTGTCACCTTCCCCTGATCGATGGGTCACCTCCCGCTCCTGAGGGCTCCTGGACTGTGAGAGAGGGCAGGCCAGGCTGAGGGACCCCCCCGCCCCCCAGTGTATGAATTTTCATGCACCGGGCCTCTAGTATAATATATTTATGTAATATAATTTCTTATAACAGGTAATTAATACTCTTCAGAGAAAGCAATTAATATTATCAAACATTAATTAATCACTACCATGTACTAAAAATGGAAAGTGAGCCACAGAAAAGTATTTTGCCACCAAGTCGACAGCTAGTAAACACGGGAAATTAAGAATTCAGAAGTCTAAACTCCAAAGCCCAGACTTTCATTCAACTCTCATTTTCATAATTTACAAAACTTAACCATTTCTTCTTAAAACTGTCAATAACAAATATGTGATTTCTGAGATCAGAAGAAAAAAAGATCAGAGATACAAGTTTTTGAAAAAGCTGGCTATCATAATGGTATTTATAACAGAGAAAATTCAGAAACAATTGGAAAAGAGTAATTTTAATTTATCGAATGTGCCCGGGTTGTAAACTGGCCTGTGCTTGTGCCTTTGTGTTTGCAGAATACCAACGCATAAGTTACTGACCCATCTGAACAACCAGCTGTTCTGTTCCAGCACATGTGAAGGCACACTATTTGGCTACACATGCAAGAAACTGTGCTGGACAATGGGAGTACAGACAGAAAGACCGTCTCTGCCTTTAAGGAGCTTGCTGTCCAGCATGCCGAGACAGGAGGCAACTCTAACACAGTGTCAGAGTACTTGCAGGGTTATACACATGTTTTTTTAACTTTAGTTCATAAGAGGTCTTCTCACTGAAGCTGGGAAAGAGAAGTGTGTCAGGGGAGTTTCTAGGAGGAAATGACAACTGGGTTGTGTTTTAAAGGATAGTGGGAGTATAGGTTAGCGTAAGAAGCTGGAGCACTTTCTAAGAAATGAGACGTCAAAGACGTGGAGGTGAGAGAAAACATGGCCACCAGGGGAATTTCACTTGAATGGTCAGACTGGAAAGCTGAGAAAAGAGGGCCGGTCCTGCAGGGCTCCCCTGGCAGCGGAGTAAGGATGAACAAACAGCAAAGCAAGAATGAGTTATGTGTCTGAGAGTTATGTACTTCTGGCGCCCAGGCTCCAACAAGCTGCCATCAACTCTAACTTTGTAAGGCAAACCAAAGGTTCCTGTAGCCCTCATTCACGCCTCACCAGTGACATGGGTGTGATCAATGAAGAGCTTGTAAGTAGGTATCCCTGTGAATCAGTCAGCAGTGGGACTTCACAGAGGCTGAAGGACATTCTCACAAGAGAAGGTCAACCGTGCACTTTAATGTGAAAGGCAAAGGTGTAACAAAATGGTCCACAGCCAATTCAAGTCAGCCAATGACACCTCTCTGACCCTCCCTTGCAGGCTATGACTTCTTTTCAGCTGCACAGAATTAATTTTGATGTACCTTTTACTACTTACTGTGGTACCTACCACTGCAAACAAACCTACTACTTCAACTCAAGCCTCCATCACTGTTGCTTTCATTGAAAAGGCTCTTTCTGAACAGAATCTGATTTAAGACTCAACAGCTTATCCCAGTGGTCGGCAAACTCATTAGTCAACAGAGCCAAATGTCAACAGTACAATTGAAATTTCTTTTGAGAGTCAAATTTTTTAAACTTAAACTTCTTCTAATGCCACTTCTTCAAAACAGACTCGCCCAGGCCGTGGTATTTTGTGGAAAAGCCACACTCAAGGGGCCAAAGAGCTGCATGTGGCTCGCGAGCCGCAGTTTGCCAACCACGGGTTATCCTAACAGAGCCACTAATCCTAAGTCTACAGAGCAACTTCCATTTTTACTAACAATTGTATTCCTTTCTTTTATAGTGACAGCAGTCCTAGTTTGGAAATAAATGGATTTTCCAAGTCACGCTCCTAGGAGGTGGGAGGATCAGGAGCAGAACCCAGCTTGGTTCCCATTTTTCTCAGCACTTTCTACCCACCACCTGCAACAACAGACCAGCACACCTGGCTTAGTGACCTGAGACTCCTTACTGGGCTTCTCTGAACTTCTTCACGCCCCTCATTTGTAAAATGAGGAGTCAGTGTGAATAAGTTCCTTCCAACTTTCACGTTCAATGTTTTTACAGTTACAGCACAAGATTATTTTCCTCCACAAAAAAAAAAAAAAAAAGATAAGTATTAGTTGCCTGAACCAGGGTCATAATTCAAGTAAATTTGAGTAAAGACACAATTATAAGTATAAATACAAGTATTCTCCCACACTGACATGCTAAAAGCAACTCTTTAATAAAATTGTGCTTTAAAGACACACAAATTAAGTATGATTTTTCTAATATATGCATCAAGTCAATAGAATTACTATATATCAGTAATACAGAAAATTACACTGGTAAGTAAATTATTGAATGCTAGAGTCAAGCTTTTCTGGTCCAACACTCTGGATCCAAAAGAATTTTTAAAAAGAAAGAAACACAGATCTCTTCTTTCCCAGTCCCCCAATTCCATCCTGGCTTCCCTATCTTTTCCTTCCCCCCAACACAAGGTTAAAAGCTGCTCAGTAATCAAAGTCCTTCATATTTAATTTCCCTTAAAATAGTATATGTATGTGTGTATGTATATATACTGTGTGTGTGTGTGTGTGTGTGGTCTTGCTGCTGTAACAAATTACCACAAAACCTGGCAGCTACAAATAATACAAATTTATTATTTCACAGATCTGGGGGTTTCTCTGCCCAAGTCTCAAAGGCCAAAATCAAGAGCTATGTCCCTTTACAGAAGTCCAGGGGAAGAATCTGTTTCCATGGACACTCAGGTTGCTAGAAGAGTTGAGTTCTGTGTAATATAGGACTAAGGTCTCTGTTTCCCTAAAGGCCACCTGCCTGAGTTGTTCTCAGCTTCTATAGGGTGCTGCATTTCTTGGCTCATGGACTGCAAGTTGAGTTCTGCCCAGACACCCTCGCATCTCTAAGTCTTCTACCTCCCTCTTTCACTTTTAAGGATTCCTGTGATTAAATTGGGCTCACCCTGACAATCCAAGATAATCTCCCTATTTTATGCCCTTAATGCCATCTGCAAAGTACTTTTAGCTGTGAGGTGACTTAAACACAGGTCCCAGAACTTAAGGGGTGGGCATCTTTGGGAGCCATTATTCTGTTAAGAACATCATAAGTACAGAAAAGACATAAATGTCTTTTACTATAAAACAATGAACAATTCTTTTGCCCACACCACACAGCAGAGCAGAACTTTTTGCTAAATATCAATGAACAGAAATGAAGAAGGCATTGAACTTGTGATTATTCTGTACACACAAAAAATCCCATTAGTTGTTAGTGCTTGCAACAATGAACCTATCTATGCTAGAAGAAGGGTCAGAGAAAACAAAAATGTTAGTGTCAAACTATATTAACTGCAGAAACTTAAAAAAATGTAATATTCTGAATTCAACTTTCTGGAATTATTCATAGTAGGTAATGTGAATCATACTGCAAATTTTAATTTTAAAAATACACTAAAATATCTTACAATCTACCTTAAAGACTCACACAAATCCGAAGGGGAAATGGTGATGAATAATTATGCTGCTTCATTGCATGTCAAGCTGCCTAACTTAACCATAGCAGTAAAATCTCAATACTTGAGGAGATTTGAAAGAAAATGTACTTAAATAAGAAAGCGTACATACTCTTGTTACTTTGTGAACAACATATGTAAAAAACTAAGCTGAAAAAATAAGAAGGAAAAATAACAGCTCCAAATTACTAAATTTACACTATTCACGATGGCAAAACTATCAAAAAACACAGAAGTGACTAGCCAAAAATTACAGAAATGTAGTAGTTAATAATAACCAATTCTTGATGTTAAAACTCATGCTATGTAAAACCCAAAATGAAATAATCACCTAATCACAGATATATTTATGAAAATTATTTATATCAGGAGTGATAATATTTAATACTCAGATAAATAAAAATTTAAGTATATAAATAAAATTTTAATATAGTCCCATTTATTCTCTAAATAATATGAACTGCACATAGTATAAAACTGTACCCAAGTGCTGCAAGTTAAAGTACCAATCACTCATTAAATCATACTAATAATTTCCAAGTCATCTGTTAAGTGTTAGGAATTACTGGTGTAATCCTTTATTTGCTGAATCTGTCACAAACTAAGCAATGTCTGAGTTTTTTAAAAATAGCAAACCAAATCTTTCCAATAGCTTCCCCCATTTAATTGAAAAACAAGACACTGGGTGAACTGTGTCTTGATATACACTGAGTGGCCAGATTATTATGATCACCTGACGTTTGTAGACAAATTAGCCATATACTGCATCGTATGGGATATGGAAGCCAAAGGCCTGTTCGAACACCTTTGCTGTCTGCAGTTACCAAGATAAAAAGTCTCCAATTCGCACAGGAACACAAGGATTGGACAGTTGAGCATTGGAAAAAAGTCATGTGGTCCGATGAATCACGTTCCCAATTGCATCATGCAGAGTGAGAATTTGGCGGAAACAGCATGAAAGCCTGCACCCCACATGCATGAGTACAAGCCTTCAAGCTGGTGGGGGCAATGTTATGGTTTGGGGCATGTTTTCCTGGCATGATTTGGGCCCTTTAATTCGTGTGGAACAACGTCTGAATAGCACAACATACCTAAGTATCGTTGCTGATCAAGTTCATCCTATCATGTTGATGGCGTATCCCCGTGGTCGGCAAACTGCAGCTCGTGAGCCACATGCAGCTCTTTGGCCCCTTGAGTGTGGCTCTTCCACAAAATACCACGGCCTGCGCGAGTCTATTTTGAAGAAGTTGGGTTAGAAGAAGTTTAAGTTTAAAAAATTTGGCTCTCAAAAGAAATTTCAATCGTTGTATTGTTGATATTTGGCTCTGTTGACTAATGAGTTTGCTGACCACTGGCGTATCCCAATGGAGATGGCTTCTTCCAACAAGACAATGCGCCATGCCATGGTGCTCTTATTGTGCAGGAGTGGTTTCAAGAACATGAGGGAGACTTTACCTTGCTTAGGTGGCCCCCACAATTACCAGATCTCAATCCAATTGAGCATTTGTGGGACGAAGTTAAAAGAGCCATCAGGCAGCTGGTTCCACAACCATCAAATCTCATAGAACTGGACAGTGCTATTCATCAGGCATGGTGTCAGATTCCTCGCATCACCTTTCAACATCTCGTGGAGTCAATGCCAAGAAGAATTGCCGCAGTATTGAAGGCAAAAGGCGGCTCAACGAAGTACTGATGAGGTGGTCATAATAATCTGGCCACTCAGTGTATATTTTCCATAACATAATATTGTTCAAGGTATATCTCCTATTACCATTTACTAAACTAATGTCAATTAAACTCTATTTTTGAGATAATATTGAGATTTTAATATTCACTATTACCACCTAAAACCATGGAAATCCCTTATTGGACTGTCATATTTAATTACCTAGCTTAATTTTACAAAATTGTGTTTACCTTCAATCTGCCTTGAAAATATCAACTGGCTAAATTCCAAGAATCAACACATTAACAAGATGTTATTACAAGTTAATTATATTCTTCAAATTTACCATCAAATAAGTGTATTTTCATGTAACTTGTTGGATAATGTAATAGTTTTTCTCTTCGAATATTTTGCTTTATTTCAAATTTGTTTCTCTAATATTCTCTGCATCTCTATCACAGTTTCATGTATTTGGTTTTATATGTTCTATCATCTATTAGCTGTCAAATAAATTTACCTATTTTAGTAATTGAAAATTTCCTTCTTCTAAAACCAAAGCATTAAGAATGGTTAGAATAGCATGTAATAAAGCCATATCTCAAAAAAAATCAAAATTCTATCTCACAATTTTTATTAAAGTGAATATTCAAGTCTTTATATGATATCTGAACCGTCTGCATTACTAATACCATAGGCTGCCCATCCAAAGGCAAATACTTCATTAATTTAATTCTAAGTTCTCAGATATGTTATTTAACTTGGTAGCATAGATTTGATATAAGATAAATATAAAAATATCAAGAAAAAATGTTAAGTAGCTTACTTGATTTTTATCTTTTTATGGCATTATGCAGCGATAACTAAATATAGAAAGACAGTATCAAATGAAAATATCCAAAAGTTTGTCTAGAATTTCAACTGAGACAACTTTTTTCTAACACTAAACTTGCACCATCTATACAAAATTCATAAAGTTTTCAGATAAAGATTTCTCATTGAGACAATATTTCTTGATTATGACAATAAAGTTTAATATGTCTCATATGTTGTTCCTTCGAACTCTATAAATTCAACAAAACCCATCATCTATCCTCAAGGTCTTAAATATTGCACGTTAAGTAAATTATTAAAGCATTTATTTGTGAAAAGGTTGGAGCTATGTCAATAATGATGAAAATTTCACAGCCTTGATTTATGTTTTTTACAAGTTGTTTTCTGATCTCAATAGATATGTTTTGCAACAATCAGGACTATAACATTAAATGCCATGATACATTCACATAAAAGTATTTTTAAAGTCTTAATACATACTTTAAGTCAGAAAATTATTTTAAATTTAAATTTAAGTAATATCCTTACTAACAATTGGTCTGTTCAGTTTTTCTATTTCTTCATGATTTAGTCTTGGTAGCTTGTATGTTTCTAGGAATTTATAACTTTCTTCTAGGTTTACTATTTTGTTGGCATATAATTGTTTATAAAAGTCTCTTATGATCCTTTGTATTTTTGTGGTATCAGTTATGTCTCCTCTTTCATTTCTAATTTGATTTATTTGAGTCCTCTCTTATTTTCTTGGGGAGTCTCTCTATAGGTTTGTCTGTTTTTGTTTATCTTGGTTTCATTGATCTTTTCTATTATTTTTTTGAATCTTATTTATTTCTGCTCTTTGTTATTTCCTTCCTTCCACTAACTTTGGGCTTCCATTTTTCTTCTTTTTTCTCATTCCTTAAGATATAAAGTTAGGTCGTTCATATATTTTTTTGTTGAAATAAGCTGTCCTCTAGTCTAGAAATAAAAATTATTTGTTTTAGGTTTGTATTCCTGTATACTATCAAAAGATGTGCTGGGCTGCAGTTTATTACTAATATTTCCTTTTTTTCTTCTAAGATTCAGAATATCACATTTAAGATATCTAAAAGGGTAAAACGTATCCAAATGGGGGATATGTCATCCATTACCACCAAGATCCAGGCTGGATAAACAGACAGACAGTGAGTGCTTCAAAAGTAAACCCGATTACAGCCTCAAAATTAGCTTGAACTGAAGAGCTTACATTGAAATTTATGTATTAATTCTATCACTTCGCACGGTTGCCATTACATTATTCACTGACTGATAAGGAAGACTTTCAATATCTTATCGACCGGGAGAGCCATTCCAGTATAAACAGCTAAAGAGTAATCCTGGTTGTACCAATCACACTAAATAGCCCTAATTTTCCTCTAAATTGTCCTTTTAAGACCACTGATATTTTCCATCCTGAAATATGCCTACTGGAACCAAGTGATATTCAGTTACTATTTAGAAGTAAAAATAACCCAAAAAGGAGATTTCCATACAGCACAATCTAAAAAGGGAAAATCATGATGAAGAGCTTTCCACAGTAATGTTGCTAAATTTAAACCATGTTGCTCCCCAAATATTTACCTATCAGGCACCATCACCACCACCATCATCATACCATTTACTGGTTATGTAAGAGCAAACTAGTTGCCCTGCATCATTAAAACATAAATGAACAAACATAAATAAACTCTCGGTCATATCATGCCATTCTCTTCAATGTTTCCACTTAGAAAAAAACCCAAATTCTCCAACCACACTCTCAAGAACTCCAGATCTGTGTTCTTCTGGCTAGCTCCTCCTTACACCTACAGCTAACAGCTCACAAGCCACTTCCTCAGATTCTTCCCTGCCTACCCAACCTCAACTCTGCACCACCTTTTCTCACAGCACCTTATTCTTTTCCATCACTGTGCTTTTTCACATAGTGCAGTTAAACATGTATTCACATGATTATTTACTGTTTGCCTACCCGCTAGACAATTAGCTCCATGCAGGCATGTTTTCTTTTTCTTTTTTTTTTATTTAATAAATCTTTATTGTTCAGATTATTACAATTGTTTCTCCTTTTTTTCCCCCAATATCTCCCCTCCACCCGGTTCCCACCCCCCGCTCTGCCCTTACCTCCCCCGCCCCCGCTGTCCTCATCCAAAGGTGTATGATTTTTGTCCAGTCTCTTCCCGTACCCCTCCCCACAGACACCCCTTTCCCCCTGAGAATCATCAATCCACTCCCATTCTATGCCCCTGATTCTATTATATTCACCAGTTTATTCTGTTCCTCAAATTTTTAATTCACTTGACTTTTAGATTCACTTGTTGATAGATATGTATTTGTTGTTCATAATTTTTATCTTTACTTTTTTCTTCTTTTTCCTCTTTTTAAAGAATACCTTTCAGCATTTCATATAATACTGGTTTGGTGGTGATGAACTCCTTTAGCTTTTTCTTATCTGTGAAGCTCTTTATCTGCCCTTCAATTCTGAATGATAACTTTGCTGGGTAGAGTAATCTTGGTTGTAGGTTCTTGCTATTCATCACTTTGAATATTTCTTGCCACTCCCGTCTGGCCTGCATAGTTTCTGTTGAGAATCCTATGGGTGGCTCCCTTGTAGGTAACTGTTTTTCTCTTGCTGCTTGTAACAGTCTTTGTCTTTTGCCCTTGGCATTTTAATTATGATGTGTCTTGGTGTGGTCCTCTTTGGATTCCTTTTGTTTGGGGTTCTGTGTGCTTCCTGGACTTATAAGTCTACTTCTTTCACCAGGTGGGGGAAGTTTTCGGTCATTATTTCTTCAAATAGGTTTTCAGTGTCTTGCTCTCTCTCTTCTTCTGGCACCCCCATAATTCTGATGTTGGTACACTTGAAGTTGTCCCAGAGGCTTCTTACACTATCTTCAACTTTCTGAATTCTCTTCTCTTCTTGCTTCTCTGGAGGAGTGTCCTTTGCCTCTTTGTATTCCAAATCTTTGACTTGTTTCTTGCGTTCCTCTAGTCTGCTGTTGGGTCTCTGTATAATATTTTTTATTTCAGTCAGTGTATGTTTAATTTTTAGTTGGTCCTTTTTCATATCCTCAAGGGTCTCATTAAATTTATCGGCCTTTTCCATGAAATTCTTGAAGAATTTCCACTCAGCCAGCTTTCTCATGGTTCTGGGTGGTAGACGTTTTATCTTTTAGTTGTAGTTTTGAAATTGTTGTGCGAAGCGGCAGCTTAGTTGTTCACCTTTGCCGCCATCTTGGTTCCTCTCCCAAATCCTATTCCAGGCATGTTTTCTTGACTGTAGTATATCTAATAGCTAGCATGATGCCTGGCCATAGAAAGAGCTAGCTAGACAAATATTTGGTGAGTAAATGAACAAATGAATAAATTGCTAAATACCCTATGTCAGTGGTCAGCAAACTGCGGCTCAAGGGCCACATGCAGCTCTTTGGCCACTTGAGTATGGCTCTTCCACAAAATACCACGGCCTGAGCGAGTCTATTTTGAGGAAGTGGCATTAGAAGAAGTTTAAGTTTAAAAAATTTGGCTCTCAAAAGAAATTTCAATCGTTGTACTGTTGATATTTGGCTCTGTTGACTAATGAGTTTGCCGACCACTGCCCTATGTATGTGTAACAGAAATGCCAAAAGTAAAACAGGACTTAAGGATTCTGTCTTTTAAAACACATTATGTAATATGAGAAGTATCTTTGAGCAAATATGTACACAACTAAAGATTACACAAACAGATTACAAAACAGTAGCACATACTTGCCATCTTCCCCTGACTTAGCTAGGACCCTCGCATGCATGGAAAACTAAGAGGTCTCCTTTCCCAACTGCCACTACCAGCAGCAAAGGGGTACTCCCTGTTTTGCCCCCAGACTGTGGGGCAGAGGAAATGATTATGGCAGAGGGAGGAAACAACATAGTCACAAGGCCAAGGGTTCAAATTCTAGTAATGGTAACCACATCCTTCCATCTAGCTCTCACTTTTGTAACTCCAATCAAAGATGACCCTTTCATTACCAATACTGCATATCAGAACTTTCAGAGCTGACAAACCACTCTTGATAAGGTCACTCTGATGGGAAATAGGTGAACAAGAAAAAGACAAGAAAAACAATCCAGCAGAGATTGGGAAGGGCCCATAGCCACGGACTCACAAAGAGCAGGTGCCTAAAGGTACCAGAGAAAGGGAATCTGGGGTGAAGTCAACAACATAAATGGAAAAGCCACGTGAGCTAACACAACTGAGGCAATTAAGGACAAGCAAATGGGCCAGAAGTCTTGATGGAATAAGAAGTGTAAAAACATGTGGAATGAACTGGAGATTATGGTCACTTTCGAGGGTCAATGGGAAAAGTGGAATGGAAGGGGCAGTCACTGAAACTGAGTTAAAGTACTTTATGAACCATGGATGCCAATGTATGGCTAAACAGGGATTGGGAAGAAAGAGAGATTGGCCTGCCTAGGCACTGAATCTCTGAAATATGCAGGAGAGAGAACTAGGTCAGGGAGGTCAGGAGTAGGGTTAGGGCAGCTTAAGTTAATAATGTAGGGTGTTAAAAGGAAGAGACTGAACTGGAAACAGAATAAGATCATTTCTAAGTCCATGAATGGGAAAAAATGTAAAAAAAAAAAAAAAAAAAAAAAAAAAACAAGACTGAAAAGAATATATTGATAAAAACCAAGATTCAGTTAAAGTGAGGCAGTAGGAAGAGCATCTGAAGAAAAAGTTAAATAGATAAGAGATTGTGTCAAGGGGGCCAACAGAGAAGGTGACAGCTGGAGTGACAGGGCAAAACTGGTCAGGAATGGGAGTCTGAGAGGGAATAGCAGGGAGGGATTTGTGACTAAGATACTAGGTTCAGGTAGGATGGAATACTAGGTTTGAGGCCCTCAATCTATAGGCACCGAGTTGAATAAGATGCATGAGGGAAATGCAATATGGGGTGTTTGATCAGTTCACAATAAATATGTCTGGTCTACTCATCTCCCTTGGTCATGGTTGACTGCCCTAGACTGGGCCTATCAGATTCTCTTCCCTGAAAATTTAAAACCTTTAAAAGAGATAGGAGGTAGTTGAGCCAAGTCACTTTATAACACCCTTGAAAGAATATCCATGTTATCTCCTGTTGATACTCTGGTTTGAACAAAACCTAGTCAACTTTTCCCCCAATTCTGAGAGCTGTAATCACCTATCCTTTAATAATTTCTCCATTTTTACTTTTTTCTTTTTAAGCTAGAATCATTGGTGTTTCTTATCACCAAAGTAGCTTATCTGATTCAACATGGCTTCTGCCTAGAGCCAACTCTCATTTTGTAAATGAGGAAACTAAGACCCTGAGAATATATTTTTCCCAGGTTATAAAATGAGAGAGGGTCAAGACCAAATCCCAATTTGCCTTACTACTAGTACTGAGGGTGATACTTTTAAACACAGATTTAGAAAGACAACTACCAAAAGATTTATAATCTACAAGACTTCAGGTAAAATGTAGGTATAGATATGAAACATAACAGCTAAAGTGAGCAGATGGAGATGAATAATGAGTAAGAAAGTGCCAATGATCTACCAATAGGACCTAATTTTCATATTCTATCATAACAGGAAGCCTGAACAAAGATTTCTATAAAAATTTAAGAAAAATATCTAAAACCATTGTATTAATATAAAACCTGAGATTTAAAAAAGTAAATATAATAAAAAGGTACAGAGTCAGAGGAAGGAAAGATAAATGTCAACACAGAGACAAAATTATAATGACCACATCTACAATATAGAATATTTTTGGCACTTATCCCATGCTTAAAAACATCTGTCTTGGTGTCCTTCACCAAATATTTTTGGATTATAAAATGCTTCTCATATTTCCTTGACTTTTTCAAATTCTGTTGCTATTTCACCTCCTCCATTTCTCAGAATCTCTGTAAGCTGATTTCCTTTGTTTTCCCTACAAAGTATCCTTCCCTTTCCAAAATTTTTACTTTATTCCCCCTTCCCTAGCAAAAAATCTTGCCACTAAATATTCATCTTTCCTTTCCTGTTTCCTTGGTGCTTGATACTTCTTGTCTAAACATCCCTCATTAATATAAGACTGTATTAATTGGTACATTATAACAAACTTTTCCCAGGAACTGCTTCAGAAACAATCACAGGAGCTTTTTAAATAAAAAAATTAACAAAAGTGATCTGTTTCTAAGACTGAGTATAAATATCACATGTGCTTCCATGAAACCATTCATTCCTCTTTGAACAGTAAAAATGAGAATCAAGTCTCTTATTTGTTCCAGATGGTCCAAACCCACGATGATAAATGTGTACAACCAGTGACCCATATGAAATACTTCAGGTAAATATAATTGTTTTCTAGAAAAGGAAACTATATTATACACTAAAGAATTTCTTTAATTAAAAGGAAAACAGTCATAAACCTAACAGGTAGAATATATCAACCAAAATGGAAACTGAGATTTTGTCCCCCTTATATATCAGAGAACATATCAAATAATTCTAAAAATTAACACTTAATTCACTTGAAATTTATAAGACATTTGTGTAGTAGACTTCTTACAGCATTTAGCTCTGTGTACTTCCAATCTTTCTAAAAATTACACAAATTTAATTTCACATACACAAAGATTACATGAAAATACCCACTACTCTATAGAAGGAAAATAACAAATCTTGATGCTGTTTATACCAAGATTTAACAAAAAAACACTCTTTAGAATAAAGAATATCTTTTAACTTGCAACCACAACTACTCTAAATTGACATATGCTAGCTTCACTATAACCTAAAGCAGAGATCTATACTGAGATGGGCAGGAGGGATTTTCTCAACCCACACCCAGAGGACATGTGGCAAGTCTGGAGACATTTTCGGTTGTCACAACATTGGTGGCAGTTGGTGGTGGCTTGGGACTGATATGCTACGGACATCTAGTGGATCAAGGGATGCTGCTAAATATACAATTCACAGGACAGCCCTTCACAACCAAAAATTATCCAGCCTCAAATGGTTGAGAAACACTGTCCTACAGAGAAATAAAATGGAAAAGACAAGGAATAACAAGGAATCACCATGAGGCACTGTCTGCTGAGCTCTTCCTGGCGGTGCAGGAGCCACCACCTACCTTGGATGCCTGTGGCGTGGATATCACGTGGACTGTGCTGGGTTTGACTCCATTAGCTTTGGGTCGTTTATAGAGAGCAAATCTACTTTTCCTCCGGCCTCTGTCTCCATTAGGTAAAGCACCATTGTACCTATAAATGAAGATGAAAGAGTTCACTTATTCAAAGATTTTTTTTTAAGTTTTAAGAAGAAAAGTTAGATGGAATCCAAGGGAAAAGACAGGAATGGTCATAAAGAATTGCCCACTAAACACCCCACAAAAGGAAAGGGCTGCAAAACAGACATCAGCTGTAATGAAATTCAAATCACTTCCAGAAACTTAATTTAGGAGTGATGTACAATGTAATTATAGGTTTTCTATTCTATAAAGTCAGACTCTTCAAATCTTTTTGGAAGGAGACAGAGTATAAATAAGCAAATGAGAATTCTACAGAGACTGTATTAGTGCTGGCTCAATTCAGCCAGCATCGTTGAATGGACCCCAGAGAAACACTCAAGAAATATTTCTAAATGAACTAGTTAGAAAATAGCATACTAATTAAACCTCACCTCTCACTCCCAAAACATGTTAATGTCTGTAGGATCTTTATTTGTAAGAAGACCAAATTTAGTTACTTGCACATTCTTATATGTTCTAAATTCTCTATCCTCATTCCCATTTCTATTTGAACCTTATGCTGTCAGGTTAGCCAAGAAATAGCTTGCAAAAATTAAACGTAAAATATGTCTCTACCAGAAGATTGCCCATAAAGTGATCCAAAGTAAAAAAAGATGAGTTTTAGTCCACAAACTGTCCAATAACTTTAAAAATCACCGGGAAAATATCTGATGTCCTTAAGCAGATTTCCTATATTAACTAGAGGCCCGGTGCACGAAAATTCGTGCACTCGGGGAGTGGGGGGGGGGGGTGTCCCTCAGCCCAACCTGCACTCTCTCACAGTTCAGGAGCCCTCAGGGGATGTCCTACTTACGGCTTAGGCCTGCTTCTGCGGGAGGTGACCAGGCGGCCGACCAGGAAACGGTGCTGGCCAGTGTGGCCCTGCCCCACCCCTCCGCCACTGCTGGTTGCTGCTGCCTCCCCCGCCCCCATCCTCATCCCCTCCCTCTACCCATTGGCACATGCCTTGGCTGACCTGGTGCCGCCTGCTTGCCAGCCCCACCCCTGCTGACTGGTCGTTCCACTGTTCAGTTGATTTGCTTATTATGCTTTTATTATATAGGATACCTTAAGATAATACCAGTGTTTAAAATAAATGCAGAATTGCCCAGTCAGCATGGCTCAGTGGTTGAGTATTGACCTATAAACCAGGAGGTCACGGGTTAGATTGCTGGTTAGGGCACATGCCTGAGTTGTGGGCTCGATCCCCAGTAGGGGGCGTGCAGGAGGTAGCTAATCAGTGATTCTCTCTCATCATTGATGTTTCTATCTCTCCCTCTCCCTTCTTCTCTGAAATCAATAAAAATATATTTTTTAAAAAAGACAACAGCCAATACAATAACTGTCCAGTGTGAGTAAATCAAAATAAATAAATAAAAATAAATGCAGGATTGCAGGTAGCGTTTCTGTTTTCAGCTGTATTCTCTAACTCTAAATTAACCGGCCCTTGTGTGTTTCAATCACTGTCTCAAGTTGCCACACTGACATGACGATTCTCTACCTCTTGGAAATTCTTTTCAAGAAGAGAATCCAAAGAAGGTCATATTTACATGAATAAGTATGACAGCTCCAAGGTTCCTTCCGAACCATAAAGGCAGGGGCAGCACATCTGGTGGCTTGCCTCTGTCTTAACTCACTTGCCTTTGCCACTGTCCACTCACACCCAGAAGAAGGGCATGGTGGCCAGTAGGCAGAGAGGGGACATGAGGTCCACTGAGAACAGTAAAGGGTGAAATCAAGTGGTTTTGTATGTATGTTTTACAATTGGGTAGCTAAAGTACGACAATAGATTTTAATTTTCACCAGAAGTTATTTCTGCTGTATTTTAATATTACCATTTCCATCACAAAGGAAAGTCAGCTACATAAAAATGTCTCTAGAATACAGAGATAATTTATTTCAAGTCTGTCCATATCCTTTTTCTGATGCAAGATCAGAATAGTGTACATTATTTTTAAAACATATGTGTGATTAGTATAATGAACATATCCAAGAGTAAACAACCATTAAAAACCCACTTTGTTTTAATATTTTTTCATATCACTTAAATCAAGATGAACATTCTGTATTAAGAGGAAAGTATGAATCAATTACAGCCAGGACTCTAAACAAAGCAGAGGAAATTTTCACCACTGTAGCCTAGAGGCAACTGGTACCAGATCTGGTCAGATTTCACACACACACACACACACACACACACACACACACACATACACGCACACACGTTTCCCTGGCTCTCTGATGCATCTTCCTCTCAACTATCCTCTGGTCAATAGAATCTAACCTAATAAGAGTGTGGCACACATGTTGTAGGGATCTGCTCGCAACAACACTATCCCTTCACTGCCCAAGGTGAGTCCTAACACCTTTTGTGAATGAAATGGCCGGGCCAGGACTCTCCGCCCTGCCCTGGCTAGAGGTCGACATCTGGCCCAAGCTGGCCAATGACATCCTTATCCTGGAAAATACAAAAATGAGACAGACAACCAGCCCATCTATGTGTATGGCTAGAGCTGTAAAATGTAAGCAGGGGAGCTGTGGGGATGTCACAATCTTTATGTCCATGAAGAAGCAGAGAAAGTGAAGGATGAAGCGGATGAACAGACAAGTAGCAAATAGAGATGAAAAGAGAGGATCCCTTAAAGGCTTCCATTGGCCCAGATAATACTCTGACCCTTGTTCATGAAATTCTTTTTAGTTCCAGCTAACTCAAGTGGATTTCTACTACTTACAAGTCGTACCTATTATAAATGGAAAAAACAAAAACCAGAAATGTCAACCTTAACCTATGCAGAGATATTTTAACTTAAATTGCCTGAGCACTGATGCAGATATTGCAGGTTAAGTGATATGCCCGTCTCCTTATACTGACTACTTACTTAATACAATTAGGTCAGTGAAAAATCTTATTGGAAGTAACTAAGATATCAGTGAAAAACCAGAGTTAAGATGAGACAAGTTTCTAATTAGGTTAAGCGACATGGTCATTCATTAATATTTATAATGCCAAGTACTAGGGCTACAGCAATGAACATCAGCTTCCCTCTCTTTAAAAAACTCTCCGCTAAAAGCAAGAAAGGCATAAAACCAAGTGTGATAAAACACTTATGTAAGTGCATTCCTCATTTTATGCACTAGTAGCAACAAGCACTAAGGAAGGCTTTACTAAAGGGACACTCCTTGAACTGTCTTCAACTCTGAACAAAACTAAATGTGGAGTACAGTGCAACAGTGCATACAAAGGCAAGGAGGACTGTAGGTAATTCAGCATTGCCAGAGCACAAGTTCAAGAGGAAAGGAAACATTGGGAAAGGAGGGTAAAAGGACCACGTTATACACCTGGTACTCCATGATAAGGGGCATACCCTCAGAGGAATGGGGAATCTGGTAAGACTAAAATGAATGGATATACAATGAGTCCTCACATAATGTTGTTAAATAGGTTCTGCAACTTAAACCAAAATGACACATAATGAAACCAATTTCACTATAGGCTAATTAATATAAACAAGAGTTAAGTTCCTATGGTATCTCATTTACAATAATAAAAGCATAATATGCTAATTAGACCGGACAGCCGAACAACCTTCCGGGCGTCCTTCTGGACGAAGCCGCCGAGGTGGGGGCCGAGGCAGAGGGGGTTAGGGGCGATCAGGCAGGCAGGTGAGCAGTTAGGGGCAAACAGGCAGGCAGGCAGAGTGGTTAGGGGCAATCAGGCAGGCAGGCAGAGGGGTTAGGGGCGATTAGGCAGAAAGGCAAGCTGTTAGGGGTGATCAAACATGCAGGCAGAGGGGTTAGGGGTGATCAGACAGGCAGGCAGAGTGGTTAGAGGTGATCAGGCAGGCAAGCAGTTAGGAGCCAGCGGTCCCAGATTGTAAGAGGGATGTTGGATTGCGAGAGGGTGCAGGCCAGGCTGAGGGACCCTCCCCCCATGCACGAATTTTGTGCACAGGGCCTCTAGTCAACATTATAATGAACTAGTGGCACAGTGCATGAATTTGCGCACATTGAAAGGAAATTAATTAGAAAAAATATTTTAATGTCACTATTCACCCTTTCTCTATAACAGAAGTGTCAACCAAATTCATGATCATCAATGACAGATGGAAACACACACGTGCGACTGTACCAGCGAGAGCTTTATATGTATCATGCACACACGAGTCAACTTAGCCTTTTATAGATATAGAATAAAGAATAAATTTGCGCCCTAACCGGTTTAGCTCAGTGAATAGAGCGTAGGCCTGCAGACTGAAGGGTCCCAGGTTCGATTCTGGTCAAGGGCATGTACCTTGGTTGTGGGCACATCCCCAGTAGGGAGTGTGCAGGAGGCAGCTGATCGATGTTTTTCTCTCATCGATGTTTCTAACTCTCTATCCTTCTCCCTTCCTCTCTGTAAAAAAAATCTATAAAATATATTTTTTTAAAAAAGAATAAACTTGCTTAATTAGACCTGCTTTTTGATTTAGCTAAACTTTTCCCAGCCCAGTGAAGCACCCCAACTTCTCTGTCAGGTAATTGTCAGCAACACAGCAATAAATATCAACACGAAGCAGATTATTATTGTAGATCACTCAGAGAGAACAAAGGGTAAAATATTTAACTGCAGCAGTGTTTGACTATATTCTGTGCAGTGAGAAAACCTGAAGTCATTTTCAAGGTCCGCCATTTCTTTCTTCTTTTCAGTCAGTCAAGTTTCTAAGCTTTCTAAATCTCCATTTTCCGCTAATGAAAAGAAAATAGGATTCCATCGAGTCTCCTATCTACCTACTCCAGGACTTCTGTGAGGATCAAATGAGATGAGGCACGGGAAAACGCTTCACAGATATTTGGTTAAAATGTAAATGTTTCCACCTGGCTATAAAGCAAGTCATGTTCCTGGGCTGAAGAAACTGCAAGAAGGCTAGTTGCTAGGGAGAGGAAGCCAGGAAGCCAGGCGTTGCTACATGAAGTCACTACCTGGCACCCACAGCAACCGTGGGTGCTGGCCTTGGGGTCTCGGCAGCGTCGGCTGCGATTTGGTGGGCTGTCACTCTGGGGTGGTGGCGGGGCCTGTGTCCCACTTAGGAAAAGCCAAGTGTTGCTAGTGTTGCTTTGTCGGCCAGGTCCACGCTGCTGTTTCTCTGTAAATGGCAAGTGTGTGTCACGGCAGCTCCTGCGTTGAGTGTCTGCCCCCTGGTGGTCAGTGCACTTCATAGCAACGGGTCAGACAGTGGGAAGGACATTTAGCATATTAGCCTTTTAGATAGATAGATAGATAGATAGATAGATAGATAGATAGATGACTCCATTTAACAACAGTATTCAAAGACTGCTGTATAAAGTAGCTGCAGCCCAGTGCAGATGATTAGCATCCAAAAGATCAGGTGGGGAGAGCTATCATAGCCACAGGAGCAGTACAGCAGCCGGAACAGTACCAAAAAGACTTATGTCCATGTCCCAGACATGTGAATGTGACCTTATCTGGAAAAAAGTCTTTTGAAGACGCAGTTAAAAGAAGGATCTCAGAATGAGACCATCCTGGATTACATGTGGGCCCTAAATCCAAAGACAAATGTCTTTATAAGAGACACACAGTAGAGAGACACCCAGGGAGAGGGAGGAGAAAACTGTGTGAAGATGGAGGCAGAGACTGGAGTTGGCAGTCACAAGCAAGAAATGCCTGGAGTCATCAGGGCAGGAGGAGGCAAGGAAGGCTCCTCTCCTAAGGCCATCAGAGGCAGCACGGTCCTGCCAACAGCTGGATTCCAGACGTGAGGCCTCCAAAACAGTGAGAGAATAAATCAGTATTTTAAGCCATCATGTTGGTGGTAATTTGTTGTGGCAGCTACAGGAAATTCTACAGCCCTAAGCCGAAGCAGTGATTATGGAAATGAGAATTAGAGGAAAAATTTAGAGGTGTTTTCAATGGTAGGAGAACATCATAATCACCAGGGACGCTTTATAAAAATAGGCATGCCTGACTCTCAAGAGATTCCGATTCAGTATTTCTGGGACAGGGCTCCAGGTGTGCACAGTGTACAAGGTCCACAGGTGATGCATACTTGCAGCCACAGTCAATGGCAAAAATCAATAGTACTTTGTGACCTTTTTAGCTATACAGAGCAAGGGACAGAGAAAGGGAATGTCATATAGGCTTCTGGCCTAGGCCAGGGTGATAACATCAATAAAAAGAGGAATGGGAATTACAGGGAAATCTAGGGGAAGGCATGTAGGAGGCAACAAAAGTTACAGACTTGGGTACTTTCACCATACAAGTGGCAGTTAACATCGTGAAAGTAGATGAGAGTAAAGAAGTAAAGAAGGACAGATCCTGGGAAATAAAACCATTTAAAGAAAGAACCCCTTCTTAGTCACAGGCAGAAGGATGAGGACCAGAGAAAGTTGTATCCCAAAGACAAGAGAGAATTTCAACAGCATTAATCAATTAGTAGAACAAAAATGCACAAATATGATTTGGAAAAGATCAGGACATTGGTCACCTCACCCATCTTCAAAGCACAAAAGCAAAGTTAAAAATAAGCAAGCCCACTCTGGCTAGATTGCTCAGTTAGTTGGAGCAGCATCCCGCACAACAAAAGGTTGTGGGTTCAATCCCTGATCAGGGCACATACCTAGGTTTTGAATTCCATTCCTGGTCGGAGCGTGTACAGGAAGCATCTGATCAATGTTTCTCTCTCACATCAATTTCTCTCCCTCCCTCTCTCTCTCTCTCTCTCTCTCCCTCCCTCCCTATCTAAAAATCAATGAAAACATATTCTTGGGTGAGGATTTTTTAAAAAAAGCAATCCCCTCCAACTGTCAGTCTTACTCTGATCATCACTCCCACTTCCATCTTTTCCTCACAGTCAAGAATCTTGGAAGAGTACTTCACACTGAATATCCCACTTCCAATACTTGTTGAATCTTTAATCTACCACTGCTTGATCTTTGCCTCCAAATCTGAAAGTGCATCTGGTCATGTGTCATGCACCTACCACTCCATCTGACTGTCTCCCTGAAAGTCCACCAATGGCTCTCTCATCAAGGAACATAGTGTGGTTAATCAAAGACAAGCAAATTCCTATTACTTATTCCACTGAGAAGTGAGTCTAAGCCCCCCTCCTTAAACCTGGGCTGGCCATAATGACTTGTTTACCACCAGGATGGGGAGGAAGTGAAGGAAGTGAAGGTCGGAGACTTCCAAAGCCAAGTCTGAAAAAGCTTGCAGTTTCTGCCTGGGTCTCCTGGGAGCTTTGAGCTGCCATGTAAGAAACCTGGGACTGCCATGCTGAGGAGGGCATGCACGAGCACTCCAGTTGGAAGTCCCAGCTGCGCCCAGCCACCCAACCACCCTAAGGTACCAGTTGTGCGCATGAAGCCATCTTGGACCCACCAGACCAGCCATTCCATCAGCTGACTTCCACCAAGTGACATCAGTTGATACCATGTGGGACAGAAGAATTGCCCAGCTGAATATTGTCCAAATTCCTTACCCAGAGAATCAATAAATAAGATGGTTGTTGTTTCAAGCCACTGAGCTTGGCATAGCTGGTTACACAGTAATAGATGTCTGGAACAAACCCAACCCTTCAGCACAGTATCCCTCTCCCTGCTTCAGTCTCTCCTTCATCCCCTGACCTAATTCAAGTGAAGCACTGTCTCCTCCTGAACACTATCACAGAGTCTTCCCTCCCCCTTCCCGCCTCCCCATCTGGCCCCTCTCCCCCCTAGAAAATGGGGAGCCCATCTCCAGCACCTGGCACAGTGCACAGGGAACACGGCAAGCACTCAAACCTTCTAAATCAACTACATGATGGGACAGAAGGGCTGTCTTTTGTATAGCAGAATAGAGCCCAGACATGAGATAAGATTCTGCATACCAAGGCAAAAAGTTATTATTCCAAAAAAGAAGGTCAGAATGTTTCCTGGCCTAGCAAGCTGTCCAGTCAGTAGGATTGTAGAAACAAGATTTCTAAGTGCTACTGACATACCTGTTTCAGCTACTGAACAGGGGTACCTTGATTCAACCCCACAAGTTGCCTTTCAAGCTTCCCATTTAAAAATAAATCTGGAGACTTGTTTAGTAAATGTGTAATGAAAATTTAACTATTCATATAGGCAAAGCAAATAGTTGGTCATCGTAATAAAGGTACTTGGAAGTTGTGAAGGATAATGAAAACCCTGTGTAAGAAACCTTAGAATAATAAAGGGTTTTCCTTGGATGAAAATTCAGAGTTCATGTATTAATGTTTTTTAGTAGCATTTGCTATGCATTTACTATGTACCAATAAACCCTGAAATGTTATTACTCCTAGTGGACAGATAGAAGGCTTGAATGGTTGAACACACAAATTTGAACTAAGACAGGGCAGACGGGACCCAAATCCACACCTGGTTTTGTCTGACTCCAAATATCATACTCTTTCCAGTAGATGACACTGACAATTTTTAAATTCAAGGAATTTCTTGGAATACAACACAAAGAGTCTTGAAAAGATGTCTGCCATCTAAAGATGCATTTGTCAAAATAGAATTTTTCTATAGGAAACAACAGCAAGAGAAAGGATGCCAGGGGGCTCCCAGTCACAATTTGGAGGCATCACATTTGATGTTAACCAGCCTTAACACACAGAGCAGCACCCACGTGGCCTTGGGAAAGAGAATGTGGGCTACAGAGCAGAGGAGTCATCAGTGTCAAATGATCCTGTTCCACAGGCAGCCTGCTTCTCATTGCTGACTGAAGTCTCTACCCTCCGTCAAAAGTGACATCTCTGTCACAGATAAATCGCAAGCAACTACTGAAACCGAAGTAGACTGTGCACTGCAGATGAACAGACCAGGGACACTAGACACCAGAGACACAAAGGCCGGGCAGAGTCTCATAAACCTGCAATGTGGCACCTGTCTTCAGGGAGCACAACTAACTCAAGTGAAGCACTGTCTCCTCCTGAACACTATCACAGAGTCTTCCCTCCCCCTTCCCGCCTCCCCATCTGGCCCCTCTCCCCCCTAGAAAATGGGGAGCCCATCTCCAGCACCTGGCACAGTGCACAGGGAACACGGTAGTTACACGGCTATTGTGGTGTAACTCACCACAATAGTGAATGCACGACTGCAACTGTGTCTAAGAAAATGCACAGAATCCAACCGGCACCGGCAGTACATCATCATAATCCCACCTAGAGGCCCGGTACACGAATTCGTGCATATTAAAAGGAAATTAATTAGAAGAAATATTTTAATATTGCTATTCGCCTTTCTCTATAATAGAAGTGTCAACCAAATTCATGATCGACAATGACAGATTGAAACACGTGTATGATTGGCTCCAGCGAGAGCTTTATGTACCAGGTGTACCGGTTAATAATGGCGGATTTTGTAATCAAAGAAAACACGATAATTTCAAGAGAAACATCAAAAGTGCCTTATTCAAAGTAATGTCCATCACTAGCTACACATTTCCCCCACCTTTAGGCAATTTGTGGATACCGTCCCAATAGAACTTTTCTTGTTTTGAGGCAAACCATTCAGAGACCCAATTTTCCACTTCTTCGTACATTTTGAAGTGCTGCTCAGAAAGTGCATCTGCCATTGATCAGAACAAGTGGTAATCTGAAGGAGCAAGGTCTGGTGAATACAGCGGGTGGGTTAATACTTCCCAGGCAAGATCTTTTAATGTGTCTTTAACTGGTTTTGAAGTGTGTGATGGTGCGTCATCCTGAAGCAAAATTACTTTGCCATGTCTTCTGGAACATCCTGGTCGTTTCACGATCAAAGTGTGGTTCAAATTATTTGTTGTCAGTAGCGATCAGTATTAATAGTTTCATCTGGTTTTAGAAGCTCATAGTACACCACACCTTCCTGATCCCACCAAACGCAGAGTATTGTCTTCTTTCCGAAGTGATTTGGCCTTGCAGTTGGTGTTGATGGTTGACCTGGCTCAACCCATGATTTTCTGCATTAGGGATTCTCAAAATAAATCCGCTTTTCATCGCCAGTCACAATTCGATGCAATAAAGACTCTCGTACCATTGAAGCAACATTTTATTGATGACTTTTAGGTTTTCCATTTGTCTTTCATTCAATTGATGTGGTACCCATTTTCCTTCCTTTAAAATCTTTCCCATTGCTTGTAACGATTGGAAATTGTTTGCTGAGCAACGTTTAATCTTTTTGCAAGTTGTTTTTGAGTTTGACATGCATCTTCATCCAATTATGCTTGTAATTGTCGGTCTTCAAACTTTTTCGCTTGACCTGGACGTTGTCTTTCACATGAAATCATCACTTTTAAAGCATTTAAACCAGCGTTCACAAGTATCTTGAGATGGAGCATGTTCACCATAAACTTCCCAAAGTATTCATCAGCACTTTTCTTCAAAATAAAGTAATGAATTAAAACTTCCCGCAAATGCTCTTTTTTTTGGCACAAAAGTCAACATTTTTAAGTGTAAAAATATCTGTGATGTTAACACCTTCAGCAAATTTGACATACGAACTTTTGAAGCTTGTTGTCAATACAACAAAATAGCATACATATCAAATCACATATATCAACATATGTGTAACTCCATCTATTGAAAAAATCTGTATTATTAACTGGTACACCTAATATATAGATAAACTTGCTTAATTAGACCTCCTTTCTGATTTAGCTAAACTTTTTCCAGCCCAGTGAAGCACCCCAACTTCTCTTTCAGGTAATTGTCAGCAACACAACAGTAAATATCAACATGAAGCAGATTATTATTGTAGATCACTTTGTTTCAAGTAACTACAAAGGGTAAAATATTTAACTGCAGCAGTGTTTGACTATATTCTGGGCAGTGAGAAAAACTGAAGTCATTTTCAAGGTCCGCCATTTCTTACTTCTTTTCAGTTGGGTCAAGTTTCTAAGCTTTCTAAATCTCCGTTTTCTGGATAATGAAAAGAAAATAGGATTCCACCGAGTCTCCTATCTACCTACTCCAAGACTTCTATGAGGATCAAATGAGATGAGGCACAGGAAAATGCTTCACAGACATTTGGTTAAAGTGTGAAATGTTTCCACCTGGCTATAAAGCAAGTCATGTTCCTGGGCTGAAGAAACTCCAAGGAGGCTAGTCGCTAGGGAGAGGAAGCCGGGCGTTGCCACCTGACGTCACTATCCAGCACCCATAGCCACTGTTTCCGGGCTGGGCTGGGCTGTGGGCCGAATTTTGCGCCATGTGATCTTGGCAGCGATTTGGTGGACTGTTGCTCCGGAGTGGTGGCGGGGCCTGTGTCCCACTTGGGGGAAACCAAGTGTTGCTTTATGGTTGCCAGATCCACCATACCGATTATTGTTAAATGGCCTGTCGCTAGGTAGCCAGGCGTCGCTACATGACATCATTACCTGGCACCCACAGCCACTGTTTCCGGGCTGGGCTGGGCTGTGGGCCACATTTTGCACCATGGGGTCTCCGCAGTGTTAGCTGCGATTTGGTGGGCTGGCGCTCTGGGGTGGTGGCAGGGTCTGTCCCACTTGGGGGAAGCCGAATGTTGCTTTGTGGGCACCAGGTCCGCGATGCCATTTCTCTGTAAATGGCCAGTGTGCGCATCACAGCAGCTGCTGCATTGAGCATCTGTCCCCTGGTGGTCAGTGCACATCATAGTGACCGGTCAGACGGACACTTAGCATATTAGCCTTTTATATATATATAGATAGATTCCTTATTAGTTAACCTATCTTCCACATCTGGACTTGCCCTGTGCCTGAATGAACTTTACATATAAAGCCCAGGGACACAATATTTATTTCCCTGTGCCTAGCAAATGCTGCATCTTATAGGGTTTCATAAAATAAATAATAAGTCTTTAATTTCTAGCCAAAGAACTAATAATGGCAGCACCATAACAGTCTATGCCCTCTAGTGATAACCCACTAAGGCCTTCTAAACATCAATTCATTCAGTAAATCTTCCTAGGCTTGGCATTAAAATGAAAATTCTCAATGTCCCATTTCTGCTTGGGAACAGTCTTTGTTTCAAGTAAGTACTTAAGATCTAGTGAATAAGAAAATCTATATATTCATTCAAAACACATCAAATGAAGTGCCTCAGGTGAGTTAGGCCCCAAGGGCTAGGGGGAAGCACCAAAGGATACAAAAAAATACCTTGTTTCTTGATGACTCAATCACTTGGACAAGGCAGACAAGGTAACAAAACTATAAAACACTGACAAATGCTAATGAAATTGAGTAACAAAACACAATGGCAAAAAAAAATAAATCAGAACAGTAAGCTCTGAATTAGGACACTGGCCTGGTGTCTTGAGTGTCCTACACATGATTCATGTCATGGAACCTAATGATAGTCTTCTATACCAGGCCTGTGTGACAACACAGGTTAATCTTCCATTTATCTTACACTAGAGGCCCGGTGCACGAAAATTCTTGCACTGGGGGGCGGGGGGGGGGAGTTTCCTCAGCCCAGCCTGCCCCCTCTCACAGTCTGGAAGCCCTCAGGGGATGTCCTACTAGGACGGCGTAGGCCCGCTCACCTAAGTGGCAGTCTGACCTCCCTCTGCAGGAGGTGACCGGGCTGATCAGGGGAAAGTGCTACGCCCATTATCCCGCTGTTGCTGCCGCTGCCGGCTGCCTGCCCTCAGCCCTTGCAACCGTCGTGGCTTTGTCCGGAAGGACATTCTGCTGTCCTGTCTAATTAGCATATTATGCTTTTATTATTATAGATTATTATAGATCATTGGACTGGATGCTCGCTGAGAAGTTTCCTATTTCTCTGCATTCCCCCTTCACTCTGCATGGTACCTTAAAACTGAGGAAAAGCTCAATAAAACAGTCACCGTATTTGTATGGAAATAATGATAGTGGTATAGGGATCAAGACAGGAATTCTAGCTCCAATGCTTTTCCTAGCTAGTGCAGCAAGCTTACCTTAAGTGGGCCTCAGTTTCCTCAGCTACAAAGATAAACACAAACTTACAAATTCAGTTTTAAAGAGAGATTCCAAAACCTCTTGTAAACATTTCCATTTAAAATGGACACGGAAGGCATTTCATCCAACTAATTATCTGCATCCAGTCCAAGAAAGGTGAAGGTTGCGGTTGTTATTTTAACTACTGGCTACAGTTCCAAAAGACTCCCACATCCTTGCGGCAGTTGATACGTGGCCAGTATACCTCCAGATTGCCTTGCTCTTATCTCAAGGTTTTCTAGTTTCCCCATACAAAATATTTCCCAAGGTGAAACATAAAAAACTTTTTTTATATCAGGAACATAGTACTACCCCATGCTCCAAAGATTTTAAGCTGTTTTTCCAGGATTTATACCCCTCATCCCCACCCACACTCATCCAGCCCCCTGCTGCACAAGGTAGAGTGTGAAGGCAAGAGGGAGACCGTATCCTGGCTCTGCGTCTAATCTCATGTGTGACTTTGCACAAGTCCCTGAACTACTCAGAACCTCTTTCCTTCCCCATAAAGTCAGGAGGCCTAACATTCTACAGTTTGGATTCTGGAACAGTGTGGTGTTAGAGATGAGGGCAAAGCTACCTAGCTCAGGAGACACCCGGAGGCTGACCCCAGTCTCAACAGCACCACAGCTACCCTGACCCCTGGGCAATCACTGTTCTTCCTTATTCAGTATCTATGGACTCAGGAGGGTCACACTTCCCTACCTGCTTCTTCCTCCCGCAGACCAACAAAAGACAAGAACATGCTCTCCACTCTACCTAAAAAAATAAATTGTTTATGAAAAGAATATTATCCAATAGTTAGCCATTTGCTCCTTTGAAGTTTTCTCCATTTCAAATTGTTACTATCACCAAATCACACAAGATCTAGTTTTTCTTTACTGTATTGAAGCTTTGATTTTTGAGCATTGCTAGCAAGCCAACAACAGCTTTTTTCACTGAATACTTGGAGGTACGCAATGAATCAGGAATATGAAAGGCTATTTCTGTTACTCTTAAAACATGTAAGACTACTTCTTTTATTCTGCCGTTGGCTCCAACAGTCCAAAACACTTCTGATTAAGTATTTATTAATATCATATGAATGCTTTGTGTCAAAGAATCTACTTTTTACCTTATGGGCAAAAATTATTTTTTAAATATTACCCTGCAGTAATTTTTAATTCCTAAAAAAAGGGAAAATATCACACGAAGAGAAAAACCCAAGAAATGGATCTGACACAGTACAAGATTTGTACAAGTCAAGAACAACTAGGTCAAGATTTATCAGATCTTATTTTTGAATTAGTAGTACATCTTACTCCATACTTCTTTATGCATTTTATCAATTATAAATGTGAAACAGATTAAGTCCCACATATTCCTTTTCCATCACTTTAACCTGTGCTTATTTTAGCCTCTTATCACCCAAATTAAGATGGTCAGGTGTATAAATTGAATGTTGTAGATTGAACTGCTGGTCCCAACTCTTCATTCCTCACTGAAGACATGCCCTTAGCCATGACTTAATCCTTACAGTTAATTTTCCTGCCCTGGACTTTGGGTGGGGCCTTGTGACTTGCTTTGGCCAATAGGATGTTAACAAATGTGATCCAAACAGGGCCTTGGAATGTGCTTGGCAGTTGGGATTATCCTCTGTCTGGCACCTGTGCCACAGCCATAGGAAAATATGTCCCAGCCAGCCTGCCAAGGAGGATAAGAGGCACGTGGAGGAGACCCAAACCACTTAACTGCAGCGGGAAGCAAAACCACTAAAGCAGACACATCAACCAACCCACAGATTCATGAGAATAAATGATTGTTGTTTTAAGTCATTGAGTCTGGAGATGATTTGTTACACAGCATCATGTGGCAAAAATTAAATGATACCCTGCATTTCAAAAGCAAATTAACTTAAGAGACTTCCTCAGTACCTAAAGACTTTGGGCTAAAGACACATATGTACAATATCCAATATATACCCATCAAAATGTTATATAGAAGACTACTCTTTCATTCTAAAGGAAGAAGTATAAAATTAAGAGATAATTTCAAATGTGTCCCTTTTTAAATTGGCTAAAAGAAAATAGGATTTGTAAAAAAATGTATACTTCTTCAAAGAGGGAGATGAAATATATAATTATACATCGTATTTTTCCCTTTCAATAAATCATTATGCCAATTAAAATGTGTCATCCCTCAAATAATCTATATAATGTATATACAAAGGTCTTATTCTCTACAAACGAAATTTAGACATAAAAGAATTAGGATAAAATTAGTAAATATTTGGTAAAGCACTGATTCTAAACAACTTCTACGACAGTAAGAGGCCTCTAAAAAGTGAGCTTCTCAGAGGCTGCCTAAAAAAGGAAGCACCTTAAACTAGCATTCAGGGCATCATCCAACACGTATTAAGCTATGGGCATAGAAAATAAAGAACTTGATGGTACAAAGAAATTTGGTTATTAGCCCAAAGTCTGAGTAAGTATTAAATCCAGAAATAAAAACTAGCATTGAAATTTCTTCTGCATCATAACTTTCTATAATTAGTCCTACTTCTAATAGTTACTTCCTAATCTCCTTTCCTTTTTAAAAATTTCATGGCATGCCTCTCTTACTACTCCTAAAAAAATGGCACTAATATATGCTTTACTAATGTTTATTTACTTTAAACTTTTAGAGTATGCATAGAGAATTTTTAGAAATTCCTAGAAATATGGACATGCCAGAGCAAGCAAATCCAATTTTTGAACAGTACTGGCCAATGCCCTAACAGATTCCTTACTAAAAAGATATATAATTGATATTGTATACAACAATTGAGTCTTCAAGACAATTTAAAATATAAAACATATTTGCTTTATTCAATTACCTGTACCAGAATTTGGGGGACAGAGGGGTAATTTTATATCAAATATAAATACTTTTTAATGAGCTACAAAGCATGAAGACATTCATGGCTGTATGTCATATCTAATGATGCTATACAGATCCACTCCCTTTCATATTAACTTTTCTAAAGAAGATTTTTCAATTTCTAAAACACCTACATATAACTAATAGCTAAAACACAAGATTTAAAAAATATCAGAAATAAAAAGGTTGCTTTGTATAAGAACCGGTCCTTCAGTGCTACAATGCATATTATCAAGAAGTTAATTTGGGTTTGAAGCATTAAACCACCAGCGGCAGAGAAAGAAAAAAAAAAAAAAACACCTTCATATTCACCCTGAAAATACATTAACTTGTCAATTACCATAAATAATACCATGTTTACATGGATATAGGAATCAGTCAATAGCCATGTATACTAGTATAATGTGAATTCAGGGGGCATATTATCAATAATTTAAGAATCAGAACACATCAGAGCCTCCCCCACCCTGCCACAATCTCCCAATTTACAAATTCTTAAAACATAAGCAAATTCTTAGGAAATGCCTAGCCATCATCACAAGAAGTTGTTTGAGAAATACACATGGCCTAAGATATATATATACTTATTCATTGTATATACCTGCATTGTCTAATATAATAGCTACTAGCCACACAGGGTTATTTAAATTTTAATGAAATTAAACTCATATGAGCTACATTTCAAGTGCTCCACAGCCACAGGTAGACAGTGTCTACATGCTGCGTGCTAAGCTATAGAACATTCCCACCACCACAAACATTCTACTGGACAACGCTGATACAGATGGTCAAGCAAGTCAATGAAGAGGCACCTACCTTCAAGGTCACACAGCCTATCAGTAGAAGGATTCTGAATCCTAGTGCAATTCTACCCTCGAGATTTCTAAAATTTGATGTGGATTAAATGTAGTTGGTTAGCCCCAAACTTGGGCTAGAGCAGAAGGCATAGGCCAGGGCAGTTATTGCCATTTATGTTACAGACCTCGGTTCTCATTAAAGAATTTATTGGAAGAAAAAAAAAAAAAAGATTTCTAGAATTTGAGTTTTTGCATACCGTAGCTCCTCTGAATAATGCCAAGGACTACGAGACATTCTCAAACTCCATCTCTTGCTTAAAGATGTTTTTCTCTCTATCTGGTAATTAAGAAAATGTTCTACTGCCTTTTGAGGGAAAGAAAACATGCTGGCATCAAAAAATGTATTTTGCTCGAGGCCAAAGCATTTTCTCTAGGGACACATTTTGGAATTCACAGTGCAAGTTCTGGTAAAATGTGATTCACTTAGAAAAACTCACTTTATAAACAACTTCTAAATTCAGGCTTAATACAGATACTTAAAGGGGATTTGATAAAATTCTTCATCAGTTCCGGATTAATGTTTTTAGGAGCCAAGAATAAAATAATATTTCTTTCCCATAAATTATTTAAAGGTAAAACATTAAAACATTTTTATTAAAAAATCAGGAACAAAATAAAAATGTTTCACCTATTACCACTTGTACTAAACCCTAGTCTAAAAGTCCTAGCTTAACCAAAAACATTAAACCAGAAATAAAGGATATACACTACAGAAAAAGAATACACAAAACTAGTGTTATTGCTATAATAATTAAAATAATACATTACTTGAGAACAAAAGCCACAAATCAACGGAACAGAAGATACTTCTCTACAGAAATAGACCCTTAACTATATAAGAAAGTAAAGAAAATGAAGGACCAGCAGTCAATATGAAAGAAATTGGATTATTCAATTAATTGTGTGTAGAAACTGACCAGTTACTTTGAAAGGAAAAAAACACCACCACCACCAAAAGCAACTGTTTAGAGCTGCATTTTACATTCTACCACAAAACAAAATCTAAAATACTCAAAAGATAAATGTGAACAATAGTCATAAAACTAAAGAAAACAAAGTTGAATATTTATACTATTCCAGAATTAGAAATAAAGTTTAAAACATAAAAGCAATGAGAAAAAATTACAAAGAAAAAGATCTTAAATACATAAAAATCTGAAACTTCTTCATATTGAAAATTATAAAATTACACATGCAACAAAACTAGAAAAAATATTGCAAAAATATGAGAAAAGCTTAATATCTTTAATAGGTAAATGTTTTTACAAATGAAAGGAAAAACACAGACATCCACATGAATACACAATAGAAAATTAGGTAAGAACATGAATAGAAAATCGGAGAAAAAAATAATAGTAGCTATTAGGTTTTTGTAATGTTTAATCTCATCAGGAATAAAAAACATGCATATGAAAGCAAGATATCATTATTTTCCAATATAATTACCAAATTTTTGAAGTGCAACAGTACTCTAGTATACCACTGGTGAGAATCTTAATTGGTAATAATCTCCCTGCAAAATAATTTAGCAACATACACCAACACCCTTATAAAAGTACTCATGTTCTTTGACCTGTAATTCTAATTTGAGGGTTCTATGCTCAGCACATAGTACTGAAATGCAAGTCAAGTTTTATGCACAAAGATGTTAAATTCTGTCATTATACATAATGGTAAAAAAAACTGAAAATAACCTAAATGTTCAATAATAATGGATTAAGCAGATAATGTAACACTACATGTGAAATCACATTTACCACAAATTCTTAACAGCAATGAAAAAGGGTTAACAAAAACAATAGTACAACAAAATGTACATATGATATTGCTAATATGTTCAAAATATTAAATATTCATAGGAAAAATTGAAATATATAAACCAAAATATTAACAATGGTTATTGATAGTATAATTATGTGATTTAATTCTTTTTTATATTTTCTATATCTTCTAAATGTCTATGTTGAGTATTTTAAAATGAGAATTAAACATTTTTAAAAGCATGTATTTTGTTAAATAATAAGGTGGCCTCATTTCTGTAATTTCTAATGGTATAGTAGTGCTCATTTCTGAAATAAGACTCAGAAATAAAATCAACCCTTAGGGTGAGAAGAAAATATAAATTTATACACAATAGAAGGCCACAGTATGTCTAAATTGTTAAATGGCTACATTCACAAATACCATTTATGCATGGATTATCTCTGGCAGACAAGCAGAACTAAGTTTTTCACAGCTGTCACTCTACAAAAAAACACTTTGCATCCATCATAGTTTGTACTTTTTAAATTTAAAAAAAATCCCCAGTTTTCTACTTCTACCACAGATGTTCTTGATATGGATATAATTACTTCTTTTATGTAGAACCTTAGTCTAATTTTTAACTCAGGTAATTTATCATTAGAGTACAAACAGATTTCTGAAAAGTGTAAATTTAAAATATCTCGCCCTGACCGGTTTGGCTCAGTGGATAGAGCATCGGCCTGCGGACTGAAAGGTCCCAGGTTCGATTTCAGTCAAGGGCATTACCTTGGTTGTGGACACATCCCCAGTAGGAAGTGTGCAGGAGGCAGCTGATCGATAATTCTCTCTCATTGATGTTTCTAACTCTCTATCCCTCTCCCTTCCTCTCTGTAAAAAAAAAAAAAAAAAAAAAAAATATCAATAAAATATATTTTTAAAAAATAAAATATCTCTTTCTGGATTAATTCCTAGAAGAGAATTCTCAACACCACCCATCAGGCAATGTCAAACTTCCATTGCCCTCACATGGGACCATCTTCCTGATACCTTCTCTCCAGATGAACATGTTACTGGGCTTTATATTTACAATTTGACTCTAACGACAAATAAGAGCAGAAATTTGTCACCTCACAGAATTAGCAGCCTGATATGTTAAACCTTGAGGTGGGTCAGGACTCTTCATACTGCCCAAACCCAAATATACAGAACCCTGTTTTCTAGAATAGTTATAGTAGTGGTATTCACAAACAAGCCAATAAATAAAATAAAGTTCATTTTCAAGAGTTTGTCAGGTGAGCTAAAGAAAATTAAACAGGTTTTTCTGCTATCATCTTTCTCAAAATTTTAATATGCTAATATGTCCTCTATGAATCTCCAAGTGGCAGATACAGCATGCAGTATTTCCCAATTTATTTGATCGACTATTCTATCATGGCATATGCAGAACCATTTCCTAGAATAGTGCCCAAAGCAGCAAAGTTTGAGAACTGCCAAGGTTGCTGTATATATAGACCATGCAGCCCACTGTGTTACTAAAAGATATGGGATAATAATGTCTTGAAGAAAAAAAGCAGGAGGAGTTAAGAAATAACTGGACTGTATACTGCCTTTCCCATTAACACACATTCTCTAATTGACATCAACTGGAAATGGATTTCAAGAAATGAAACCTCACTTTACAGATATCTTTTTACTGATATATATAAGGAAGAATAAATGTTATAATGATAAATTAATATAGTTATAAACAGAATTTTCCTTTAATTTATTTCCTTAGTATATACATGACAAGCTACAGTGAAAGAATATCTGGAAAGGAAAATTTGAGAGGCCAAAACCCTAAACTCAGCTCATAAACCTTCCTCATAATGACCCAAGGAGGCATATACTGGACCTGTGTTAAGACAGGAGCCCCAAAGTTCCTGGGACCTACAGCAATTACAACAAAGCTGCAGCCACTCAGAAACCTCAGGTAGTGAGGTGGGCTAGGGAGCCTGGGTCTAGTTTTCCTCTCATGGAAGACTATTCATTGTCCCCCAGTCCTCACTCTACCTGCTTCCTTTTAATAAAATAATAGTCATAATCACTGACATTTAAATAATGCTTCCTTTGTACCAGGCACTGTCCTGAATGCTTTGCATGTATTAACTTACTGTAATCATCACCATAACCCTATAAGGTACATCTTATTATCCAGTTTTAAAGATAAAAAATAGACACAGAGAGGTTAAGCAATTTCCCCAATGTCTTACAGTTATTCAGTGGCAGAACTCTTAACTAGTCCATAAGAGGGTAGTCCCCTAAGTTTCCCTTGCAGCTAGGTGTGACTCTTTAGGACAATGACACAGCAGACAATGGAACAGCACCACAAGTCATGCATACAACTTCTGGCTCCTTTCCTTAAAAATAAAATCACTTTCCCGGAACTTGCTCTTCCCTGAGCGCTGGAACACATACAGGAGATAGAACAGTTTATACTATGTGAGTGAGACCAACTTTCTGAGGGTAACAACATGAAAGAAACCTGGATTCCTGAATGACCCTGTGGACTATAGCAATCGTGGATTGCTCAATGTTGGACTATTCCATGAGAGAGGAAATGCCTATTAAATTTCAGCCTTATTATTTGGGTTATTTGGAGAAGATCTTTGTTAAGAGAAACTTAACCTCATTTTATTTAAGCCCCAAACTTGCTTTGTCTTCTTAAATAAACGCTACTAATAATTTGTTTCTTAATAACTTCTTAGCTTTGGTCCAGATAATAACTAAAACTTATTAAATGCTTACTTAACACTGTTCTAAGCACTTTACATGTATTAACTCATTTGATTCTATGGGGAAGGCCCTATGAATACCCTTATCTAATAGATGAGAAAATGAGGCATTGATTGGTTAAGCAGCCTGTCCACAATCACAGAGCTGAGATGAAAACCCAAACACCGACTTAATGTCCTCACTGAACAGGTACATTCCAATGGTTGTGGTATTATCAAGTTCATGTAACATGTTCAGCAAGTTCAGTCCCTTGAGAAATGAATAACATTTACATACAAAGTTGTTCTAAAACAGATCGGTGTAAATAACAAAGCACCAGGGATGGAATGCTTGGGGCCAGTTAAGTATAGGGTAAACAATAGTCAAAAGAGAGTTCAGAAAGAAATGCATTGGATGGGAAATAAAAATTCACAGGTAGGTGGGGAGAGGGCAAGGAGAAACAGAAGGGCTGTATATGCAAAGGCCATGTGACATGTGAGCTCTCAGGGTGGACAAAGATGTGTCAAAGAGGCTCGACAGGGTACGGTGCTGGGTGTGGGCAGACAACACTGCCAGAAAAATGGTCAGCAGCACCCAGGTTACCCTCAACCTCATTTTCACTTTTTCTTTCTAAGCTCCAGCTGTAAACATACAAAGATGAGCTTGAATCTGTCATTTCCTTAAGTTCTAAACATCCAAGAGGCAAAATCATTTTATCTTTTAGACTTCAGTCTTCTTATGTATAAAGTTCTATCAGATTTCTCAGGATCTAGAGTTGAGGAACCTTGGGCATCTTCTGGTCCAGACTCTCCACTGCCATCAAGAGTCCACTCTGCTACCCCTGGGACAGAGGCCTCACAAGCCGTCCATATTAAAACAAGAAGGCAAGTATCTAATCCCAAAATTCATTAATAAATACTCCACTATGCCGTATTACATCAGATATAGAGTAATCTGAAAAAAATACTGTCAGCCTCACTTCCCACATCGTATGGGTTACTAAGTTTTTAAAAACCTTTTTCCTTACTTCCAAGTTGACTTCTCTTTCCTATCCCTACCACGTCAGTCACCTAATTTCTTTTCATCTTTCCTCCATTCCAGTCCATCCTTCCCTATGCTACTAGAGAGATAGGTTAACAATAAAAGGCAATTTATGTGACCCTATTAGGATTTATGTTAAAAAGTATGTGCATGTGTGTTGACTGTCTAAAATATAAACTCTCCATGGTGTAAAGGCCATCATAGTGCAGGGCCTGCCTGCCTGTCTCCCTTGGTCCCCTGCACACAGCCTACAGCTTCTTGGAACTGCTTGTGGCTGCTCAGGTGTCCCTGGCTCCCTGGAGCGGGCAGCCTTTGCAGATCCTGCTCTGGTTGTCTTGGAGACCCTGTCCTTCACCACCCTTGTCCACTCTGAACATATACATTCATCCTTCCGAGACTTAGTGGTGGTGCCCAGGCTACCTGACACCTTCGCCGACACCTTTCCCTCCCCAACACTCTCTTCCTGTCGCCTCACAACACTTTTACAAACCTCTCTATCTATTGGACTTTGCCTCAGGGTGCTGTAACAGTGTGCTTGCTCCTTTGCCTCCTTGCAGGACTGTGTGCTCCTTTTCTCATATGCTTGTGACCCTGACATCTAGTTCAGTGTGTGGCACCAAGAATGCACTCAATAAGGACTTGCAGATGAGTGAGCTGAGGACTCTGGGCTAAAGGGGGCGGAGGTGAGGGGGTGGGCGACAGATACTTGTGGGAGATGAGAGGCCATTGGAGGAGGCATGTTGGGGCACTCTGCCTCTTTCAGGATTAGACCTAACCCACTGCTAATTGATAGAGCTTCATCAGATACCACTTCCTTATGTGACTTGTTTCAGTAATCAAAAGCCCTCATGCTCAGAAAGTGTAGACTTATATTTTATCCAATCCCTTTACACTAGGGTTGTAATAAAAATGAAACGAGGATTGTGAACTTGGATGCCAAAATGTGGGAACCTGTTAGATAAGCCTTAAACCACATACTCATGATTATTGAAAAGTGAGGGCTTTGCATACAGTGTCTCTTTTCCTGTTTAACTTTCTCTTTATGCGTAGCTCTGCTTTATTCTGGTTAGATATTCTGGATGCGGCAGCTCATTCTTTGTCCTTTTTTATTTCTACAACTTGCCAAGCATGATCACATGTGGAATTGTGCTTTATAAAAGAATGCCTGCCTGAAGGAGCATGGGACTCCATGAACACAATGCTAGGAAGGAAGAAATGTAAGACTATATCTCATCACCAAGTAGTTCTCCATTCAGTTTCAATAGTTCCAGTTTCCTTGGAGATGGGAGCTCACCTTTTACTTTTTTGTAAAACTACATCACAGTTGGGAAGAATCTTTCTGTGGTTCTGCTCAATTAATTTTTACCTGAATTTCAGGAGTTGTATTGCCTCAGTTCATTTCCAGATTGTATCACTTCTCATACCTTTGAGGCATCTGTGAATAGGTTTTAAGATCTCTATTTAAAATATTGCATACCTTATATTTTTATACTTGGCCAGAAAGCCCGTGTCTGTCAGGGGATAATGCAAATATTTTGTCGTTTTCTTTTATTTTTAAAGGACATTTACTGTCTGTTGTTGCATGTACAGAAGACACATTTTTCCTGCCCTCTTCCGTTTTTGGTGATGGTGGGAAACTTTAAAAGGTCTTGCTTCCCCATAATTTTCTATGCTGGTCACAGCTGCATTGTGGACAGGATTGATGGTTTTTTGAGAAATCTATGGGATAGTCATTACCAATATTGTTATTAAGAAGAAACTTTAAAACAGACCTTTATAATTATGCTTGCTATCTTCCTTCTGAAGGCAGGTGTAAGGGTAAATAACGTAAAGTGCTTTGATCTCCTCAAAAGCAAAACAGTTTAAGGAGGAAATATTATGGGGATTATGTCCCTGGCAGAAAGCACTATGTAACTGTCAAGTGTGTATGGTGGTTAACATTAAGATTCGGTGTTAAGTGCCAAAATGCCAACTTGGAGGAAACCATTTCCCCACAGATCACCAAAGTAAAGAAATTTATTTAAACAGAGTTTAAGAATGAAGATGGATTTTAATGAGTGCCATGTATATTGATTGATCCAATATAATCTTATAATTGATCCCATTTATTATCTCTTACCCTTTCGTTCTTTCCATGTGCATGTGCTGCTGTCCCCATACTTGTACATGACAACATTCTTGCCAATAAGTCTATACACCCAGTAAGATAGTACAACATCTTTGGAAACAGTCTGGCAGTTTCTTAGAAAGTTAAATATAAGACCCAGTAATTCTACTAAGTATCTACCCAAGAAAACTAAAACATATGCCCATACAAAGACATGCATGCAAATGTCCATAACAATATTATTCACAAAATCCAAAAACTAGAAACAATCCAAGTGCCCATCAACTGGTGAATGGATACACAACTACCCATAAGATGGAATGTTTTGTCATAAAAAGGAGTTAAGTATTGACACATGCTACAGCATGGATGAAGCTTGAAAACATTATGTTAAATGAAATATGCCAGACACAAAAGACTACATACTGTATGATCTTATTTATATGAAACTTCTAGAAAAGGCAAATCATATGGTCAGAAAGTGAATCAGCGGTTGCCTAGAGATGGAGGGTGGGAGCAGGAATTTACGACAAACTCTAGGTGATGAAAGTGTTATAAACTGCATTGTGGTGATTAATTTAAAATAAATGGTATACAAATTTACTAAACCATTCAACTGTATGCTGAAATAGGTAAATGGTACAGCATATAAATTATATCTCAGTAACACTGTAAAAAAGAAAAACAGACTATTCAACGACAGAAAAATGAAGGCTTTAATCTTATAGCGCTATAACACAAGCAAAATTTATCTCTCATTTTGTAAACACCAGAATTCCATAGTAAGGAGTGTGTGAGAATGCTACCATCAACTTCAAAAGTTCTCCTTTGTAGTATAGCCCATCAATACCAAAATACCCATGCCACCAGCCCTCATGACCTTCTATAGCAGTGGTTCTCAACCTTCCTAATGCCGCGACCCTTTAATACAGTTCCTCATGTTGTGGTGACCCCCAACCATAAATTATTTTCGTTGCTACTTCATAACTGAAGTTTTGCTACTGTTATGAATTGTAATGTAAATATCTGTGCTTTCCGATGGTCTTAGGCGATCCTGCTAGCAGTTCTCAACCTGTGGGTCACAACCCACAGGTTGAGAACCGCTGCTGTAGAGCCTAAGATCATCGGAAAACACAGATATTTACATTATGATTCATAACAGTAGCAAAACTTCAGTTATGAAGTACCAATGAAAATAATTTTATGGTTGGGGGTCACCACAACATGAGGAACTGTATTAAGGGGTCGCGGCATTAGGAAAGTTGAGAACCACTGTTCTACAGGCTGTTAGTTCTCTAAAGTCTTTCTCACCCTTCAAGTTTCACCCTAAACTCTGACACCTTCTCTCGCCATCCCAGTGTACCTGTACATACCTCCAGTACTACACTCAGTCATATGATGACTCTCTCTTTACTGAACCGATGTGTTTGCACACCTCTCTCTTTACTCAACTAATGTTTCTCCGATGGGGATTCATGGACATATTCTTGGGGGCCCATAATGTATCAAGAAGTATGTTTTCTATCTTCCTTCTCAGTGTCCCAGTTGTACTGCATTTAGAATCAGGATGGAGCTAACTATTACCACTTTAATTGTCTGGTACTAACAAGAAGCCAACAGAGGCAGGTGATGCATATGGATCAACAGAAGGCTAAATGAAATCACACTGAACTGTAGAAGAACAAAGACTGAATCACCCCATGGCAGTAGAGGCATGCCGAACTCAAACACCTTGGCCTTTATAAGTCAATGCAGTATTTCGTGCCATAAATGGTGCTTTGTTTTAGCAAAACAATATCATCTATAACGTTAAACTAATGTAGTTAATCTGGATTCCAGTGACTGTGTAGTTTTATATTTCAGTGTAAATTGGCTTATAGTTGTAAAGTAGATATAAGCATACGGTGTTTATTCCTAGTTATGTGTTTGTATATCCCTAAGTAACATTATTATAAAAGTATGTAAATCAACACTAGGGATGCCAGATAATTTTTTCCCTTTGAAAAAGAACCATGCATTACTCAAGTTAGAAAAACAGTGTACTAGAACAGCGGTCACCAACCTTTCGGACCTCACGGACCACCAGTGGTCCGCGGACCACCGGTTGGTGACCGCTGCACTAGAATATATATGTTTTACTAGTAGAATCCATATCTTTCTCTCTCTCTCTAAAGCCCAAATGCACGGCATAGGAAAACACTCACAAAATTTGGTTAAATAAATGACAATTTGCATTATGCTGCTACTAGTCCAAAACAGCAAAAATGTGCATTGCTACTGTCTGGGAATGCCCTCAAGGAACCTATTTGTAAGCTTTAAACTATGGGAAGTTATCCTTTTCTCAAAGGTAGAAAAACAAACCAAGCAGAAGGTATAGAAGGAGTGGGGATGGGGGAGTGAGAGGAGAAAGGAGGCTGGCAGGGATTCTGTGAAAGGAAAGGGTTTCTGTCTTTCACTAAGTATTTCAGTACTAACTCAAAGAGAACATTTGTAAAATATTTCCTTGGAATCCAGGATTTAACCTAACACCCATCTTTTGGTCTCTTTCTACCCCTTCCAAACAGGGGTCTTCTATTTCACTCTTCTCTCCTAATGCAAACACTGGCAGAAAAGAAAGTTGGTAAAAAAAAAAAAAAAAAGAAAAGAAAAAGAAAGAAAGAAATAATAGAAGGACTGGGGCAGGGGATGGAGGGCAGGCTAGAAGGGGTAAATGGGGAAAACAGGAAAATATACCATATTTTTCAGTGTGTAAGTTGCTATTTTTTTCTAAAATCATTAGGCTGAAATTGAGAGGCGTCTTATACATGGACGTCAGCTGAGGAGGGAGCCTCGCAGGTTCGTAACTGCCCATATCTTGTCAAACAGGCTTCCTCCAATTATGAGCCTTATTGTTAGTGACGTCAACTGATGCCATAATTGGAGGTGGAGAGTGCACAGATGCAACAGGGACTGGAGCATTCTGAGCCCATAAAGATGTCAAAAAATAAAAAGATAAATACCTGTAAGCGATTGTCTTACTCTGCAAAATTCAAACTGAATGTAATCAGCTATGCAAAAGAGCATGAAAATAGAGCTGCAGAGAGACAATGTGGACCTCCTCCCACTGAGTGTATGATCAGACAGTGGAGAAAACAGGAAGAACAACTTAACATACCAAAAAAGAAGGCCTTAAGAGGAAAACCAGCAAAATGTTTAAAATTTTGATTTCTTAATTTTGGGTTGGAAAAGTGGGGGGCGTCTTGTACATAGGAGCATCTTATATACAGGAAAATATGGTATGTAATACTTTCAACAATAAAGAGTTAATTTAAAAAAATAATAGGATGGATGACCTTGTTCATTTTATTAATTCAACAGCTATTCACTGTACCAGACACAGTATCAAATCTTGGGGATACTGGGAAAAGACTGAACAGGGGTCCAGTGAGGGAAAATTGGCGATTCTGACAAGTACTATTCTATATTCACTGTCACATCTATAAATTTTACATAGAAAACAGTGCTTATAATCCAAAATGGGATATCTTATTTGTTTCACACAGAAACAAACCTGTAACTACTTCATGCACACATGAAGTGTGATGGTCAGTTTCATGTGTCAATTTGGCTAGATTAGAATCCCCAAGTAGCCAATCAAACACGAATCAGGTGTTTCTGTGAGGGGATTTTTGCAGATGTGATTAAAGTCCTTAATCAGGTCATTTTAAGTAAGGGAGATTATCCCAGATTATCTGTGTGGGCCTCATTCGATCCATTGAAAGGCCTGAAGAGCAAAGCCAAGGCTTCCCTGAAGAAGAGATTCCACCTGTGGACGGCAGCTTCACCCCGTGCCTGGGAGTCCCAGCCTGCCCTGCCTGATGGCATACTCTAAGGATTTCTGACTTGCCTGGCCAGCATCCAGAATGACCTGAGACAATTCCTTACAATTAATCTTTTAATGTATCTTCTACCAGTTCCATTTCTCTGTTTGAACCCTCAATAATACAACAGGATTGAACAAATAACTAAATAAATGAGAACCAGGTTTCTTATTTTCTAAGATAGAAGGTATAAATAAGGAAAGAGGCAAGGGCTAGAATGAACCTTGAGGTGTCGGCTTGGAATCAGAGGTATCCATCAAACTAATGATTTTAGTATCTATATATATAAAAGGCTAATATGCTAAGTGTCCATCCGGGGAATGACATCACGTAGCAAAGCCCAGCTTCCTCTCCCTAGCAACGACTAGTCTCCTTGCAATTTCTTCAGCCCAGGAACATGATTTGCTTTATAGTCAGGTGGAAACATTTCACACTGTAACCAAATTTCTGTGAAGCATTTTCCCGTGCCTCATCTCATTTGATCCTCACAGAAGTCCTGGAGTAGGTAGATAGGAGATTTGGTGGAATCCTATTTTCTTTTCATTAGCCAGAAAACAGGGATTTAGAAAGTTTAGAAACTTGATCCGACTGAAAAGAAATAAGTAATGGTGGACCCAGAAAATGACTTCAGGTTTTCTCACTGCCCAGAATATAGTCAAACACTGCTGCAGTTAAATATTTTACCCTTTGTTCTCCCTGAGTGATCTACAATAATAATCTGCTTCATGTTGATATTTACTGCTGTGTTGCTGACAATTACCTGAAAGAGAAGTTGGGGTGCTTCACTGGGCTGGAAAAAGTTTAGCTATATCAGAAAGCAGGTCTAATTAAGCAAGTTTATTCTGTATATATAAAAGGCTAAGTTGACTCATGCATGCACGATAAATATAAAGCTCTCACTGGCGCCAATCACAGGCATGTGTTTCGATCTGTCATTGTGAATTTGACACTTCTGTTATAAAGGGCGAATAGCGATATTAACCCTTTGCACTCACTTGCTTTTTTCTCGATTCCTTTATTCTAATGCTAACCGTGTCGAGTCACACTTGACATCCGAGTGCAAAAGGTTAAAATACTTCTAATTAATTTCTTTTCAATGTGCACGAATCTGTGCACCGGGCTACTAGTATATTTATATAAATAGATATAAAAATAAATATAGATGTGCATGCAAGCATAGGTTAGTATATATCTGGGGTTTTCCCTAGCTCTGTCCACTGAGAGAGGGCCTAGGAGTAATGAACTTCAGCTCCCTTAACATCCAGATATGGGTTTCTAAATATCGTTCTCCAATAAAATGAACCAAAGCTTCTTGGAAAAATGGTTGATTCCAGGGCTGCAGCAGGAAAAATACAAGATGAGTCTGAACATCTTGTGGTGCCAAAAAAACAAGAAAGTGCTCTACAAAAAATGGAGCCAACCTGAAGGGGCTCCCAATGACTAGAAAGCTGAACAATGTGAGCAAAAAATAAATTAGATCTGTGGTTTACACATGATCTCACTCATCTAGGGGAAATAATGAACAACATAAACTGATGAACAAAAACAGACCCGGAGACAGGGAAGCATCGATCAGACTGTCAAACCTCAGAAGGAAGGTAAGCCAGTGAGAGCTTTATATTTACCGTGCATGCATGAGTCAACTTAGCCTTTTATATATATACAGAATAAACTTGCTTAATTAGACATGCTTTCTGATATAGCTAAACTTTTTCCAGCCCAGTGAAGCACCCCAACTTCTCTTTCAGGTAATTGTCAGCAACACAGCAGATCAACCAAAGGACTTGTATGCATGCATATAAGCCTAACCAGTGGTCATGGACAACAGGGGGGTGAGGGCATGTGTGGGGAGGGGTTTGGGATGGGAATGGGGGGATGAGGACAAATATGTGATACCTTAATAAAGAAATTAAAAAAAAAAAGATCTGTGATTTAGGTACTAGTAGTCTATCAGTGTTAATTTCCTGGCTTGGATCATTGTTCTGTGATTATGCAAGCTAAAAACACTAGAGGAAGCAGGGTAAAAGGTGTACATGAACTCTGTACTATTTTTATAATTTTTATGTAATATTAAAGTTATATATCATAAAAAGCAAAAATAAAAGACCTACAGTTTTTTTAAAAAGATCTAAATCTGGCCCTGCATTTTTTTTAAGTTTTAAATATAGTGCAGTAGTCTGGATCATTCTAATTTAAAATAGGAAGACTATGTACTCCTATTTCTACTAAAAATAAATATCAATCTCTCATGCTTTTTTTTTTTTTTTAGAAGCATCATTATAATCACATCCTCTATGTTTAAAATGAAAAGGAAGCCTGGCTGGTGTGGCTCAGCGGTTGAGCATCAACTCACAAACCAGGAAGTCACCATTCGATTCTTGGTCAGGGCACAGGCGCCCCAGTTGTGGCTCAATCCCCAGTAGGGGGCGTGCAGGAGGCAGCAGATCAAAAGATGCTCTCATCATAGATGTTTCTATCTCTCTCTCCCTTTCCCTCCCTCTCTCTGAAATCAATAAAAACACATTTTAAAAAAATGAAAAGGGAAAAAGAAATGAGAATTTTGTAAGGAATTTGGTTAAGGATAAATGTACTAGTATACGTAATTATGTGTGCATGAGTATGCAAAGAGAAGGGCCTAAAAGATTCATTCATTCATTGCTTAAGAAATTTCTACTAAGTCCCTACAATATTGCAGGCATTTGCCAGGTACAACTGTGACATGGTCCTTAGGCTCGAGGAGCACACATTCTAGTGTGAGAGAGACAAAAGCAAATAAACAAATGTAAAATAACACTAGAATTTAGTCCATTGAACACAGGATGCTGTGATAGAGACTAACGGGTGGGAAGAGGAAAACACATAAGCACATGCCCTGGCAGCCACCGAACAGTTTGAGAGGCATGTCGAAGGATCGGATTCATGTTGGCCCTCCACTACTGTGGAGTCTGCCCAACAGAGCAGCAGAAAGGGACTTAGGGAGGGTCAGGGAAGCACTGCACAGGTGGCAACTGTCTCCTCCATGTGGTGGACCCTGTGAGGTCCCTTACTAGATTTCCCCCTTCATACATTTCTGTATTTCCTACATCGCCAACAATGAATACATTGAAGCTTACTTAAGAACAGGCAATTATTTGTAAGAAGAAATCAGAAGGTGTTTCAATGTGCCATTGCTGTATCTGTAGATTTCTGGTAACCCTGAGGTTTCCTATTGTAACTCTTTCTTCTAATAACAGTGTTCAGGGAAATGATAGAACAGAAAATAATTTTATTTTCAAATTTGGGAAGACATGGCTCTCTCTGTATGAAGCATACTCAAAAGTTTCTGAAATCTAATATCTCCTGGCTAAGAAGCTCAGGATTAGTGGAGAAGCTATCAGTTCTAAGCATTAAATTCCTAACTCTGAAAATTTGCTGACTGTGAGACATCCGAGGACAATCACTGTAAATGGAAGCAAATTCCTGGTGTGAGCTTCATGTATTCACAGATAGCGCTGTGGGTGGAATAAAACCTCATGAGAAAGAACAACAGTGAAGACATATCATGTCCCAGTTTTGCTCCACAGACTTATAAATGCATAATGTATGTATTGTTTATTTACTTGAAGAAAACTTGATGTTGTTTTAATTTTAAAGGATGAGCAAATATTTTAAAGGTAGAATGGAGACCACTGTTAATAACTGTGTGCCCACAGCTATCTTTTTCAGAGGCCACTAAAGTTACAGTAAATTAGACATCGCTGCTCATGAAAGAACTCTAGAATGGAAAAAGGTAAGAACTATACTGTTACTATACTGAATGGTCATGTGCAATGAACCTGAATTTATTTAAGCTTTGCCAATATCCTTTGTACAATGCTACAAAGTATTTTCCTTGTAATAAAATACTTCAAATCCATTAATATGGTCCATGAAACAAATTACATAACTAAAAACTATGAGGCAAATTCCACTCAGAAGAAAAGGTGTGTATTTGCCTACCTGGCCATTGACAGGCCAGCCAGTCCTCTACATACATTCCTGAAGAGCACTCAAGACACAGGCAATATTCTGGTCCAACATCTATGCCTGCACTCGATTTCCCAGATCTATACATATAGTACACTGAATGCCCAAAAAGCGTTAAATGTTTTCACTGTTAATCAAATTATCACCGTCTTCAACTGATTAAAACAAGTTATACTTTTATATGAGTTGACAGATGTTAACTAAACTTGTGACTATCATTTTGCAACATATGTTAAGTCCTTATGGTGTATACTCCTTAAACTTAGAGTGCTGTGAGTTATCCTATATAATAAAAGCCTAGGTGGCAACACACCCTTGCGCAAAGTCGCCACAAGATGGCCAGCAGGGGAGGGCAGCTGGGGGCGAACAGGCCTGCAGGGGAGGGCAGTTGGGGGCGATCAGGCCAGCAGTTGAGCAGTTAGGCGTCAATCAGGCCAGCAGGGGACCGGTTAGGGGGCGATCAGGCTGGCAGGCAGAAGCGGTTAGGAGCCAGCAGTCCCGGATTGTGAGAGGGATGTCCGACTGCTGGTTTAGGCCCTATCCCTGGTTTAGGCTCGATCCCACAGGGATCTAACTGAACTAGACAAGGCTGCTGTTCTTATATTACTTAATTAATGCTCTCTTCAGTTGATAGGGCAACTAAGTGATAATGGATGAGGGAGAAGAAGATAGACATAAGCTCTCAGCTGCTTTGTCAACTTCCACATGCTCTGGCCAGCAAACCTGCCAAGCTCCATGTACCCACCCATTCTCTTGGCCTTTCCTCCAGTGCCTGCAGGAGAACCACCATCTTCCTGATAACAAGTCAATGGCCCACTTATCCACTAGAACTCACTGGCTCTAGTTGATGGATCATCAATTTTTTCCTATCTTGTGGTTGAACTAAAATTTCAAACTGAAAACACAATTAGTCCTTGGCATCAAATTTAAAACGAAATACAATTTTAAGCCTTGGACAGTCTCTTTTCCTGCTGTCATTCCATAAGGAGATGTTGACAAAGACCCTCTTAAAGAGGTTTAGTGACTTGCTGAAGGCTATGCTGTGTCTGCACATGACCCTCTACTGTAAGTCTTCACTTAGGAACTTCCAAAAGGAACTTATTTTCAAAGAAGGAATCATTTTAAAAGGTTTGCTTAAATTTAATGTCCTTTTCTCTTTAGACCCCATTTAAAGGTAAAATAAAAATAAAGGATTTATTACTGTTGCATTTACTGCTGCTGTTACTACTTCTGAAAAATTAGATTAATTTGCACCTAACAAGAATATATTCAAATGGTTCATTTAAAGTAAACATTGGTACTGTTTTAAATCATTTTAAGTGGGTATCTGGCATTAGAGAAAGGAATTTGTTTCAACTGTTTGTGTTTTGGGAGTAGGGGGGTTTGTTACTAACTATTCTTTACTACTCCTAAATATATTAATGGAAAAGATGCATCAGTTCTGTCAAATTACAAACTTTTCAGATGTAAGTATACTCAACTGAGATACTCCTGTCTGAATTACATGTTTGGGCCATGATGCATGACTTAGCCATAATCCACAGGACTGCATTTTTCATTTCATTCATATATGTGCTAAGATGTTAACAAGGGAGGAAACCTAAGGGAGAAAGGAAGAAAAACTCATTTTCAGACAATCAGTCATTGATTTCTGATGAAAGCCAATTTAAACAATGAAATGTCCTAACAATGACAAGTCTCAAATACTAAAATCTCACTTCTCCCTTTTAATAATGAAGTTGGTTTGCACCACCCTTTCCAAAGAAAGGAGCTCAATTTTACCAACCAGAAGCTTGCTAAATGGAATGGGTGTGATAGGATTATTGTCAGGGCTTCTCCTGGCCCTAGGTTTTCTAGTCTTCATCTGTACTGGTGGAGTCTCACTGGTTACCAGAATTATTATTTTTAGAAAATTAACTTTAAAAACTTTTTTGCAACATGGAAGAACAGCAATAACAAAAAAGGGGAGCTAAAACATATAAGGCAGTAAGCATTTTAAAAAGATCCTGGCACTTGACTCAAAAGTAAATTTAAGACTTAAAAAATAAACCAAAATATAAACATACTCAAAGAAGAAAGAAGGTAAACAATGGTAAAGAAGGAACAGATAGGGGGAAGAGGAGTCAGTTCAGTAAGAAATGAACTTTAAAAGCACTCAACAAAAAACTATAGGATACTCTTACTTAGAAAACAAGCAATCAAATACAAAATACAGATATACCAATTTTTAATACAGTTTCATAATTAGCCTAAGACAATTAAATCTTGAAACTACCAAATACAAAGAAAACCCAAAATTTTTCAACCCCACTCTGTTGACAGCCCCACAATTCTTCTCATCTCATCCTCTCTCCTACAGTCCCACCTTCCCTGGCCATTTGTCTCCTTTTCCTTCCTTCCCTCTCCTCTTCCCCCTGCCAAAACCAAACCAAGGAAAACGATTGGGTATGTGATGCCCTATCATTTAGGGTATCCAAGAAGCAAGGCATGCAGTTAGATAATTAAGGATTCTGTGGCTTATCCAATGAGTCCACCTCCATCCAGCTGTCCCTGCAACTGTGTGGCCTACATTTTGAAAATTCCTCCAGTTCTCGGTGACTGGACCAGCTTAAATCACTTGTAACCCCCACTTTTTCCCACCACTTCCCCACATGTTCATCAACTTTGTCAGCAGGAAGCAAGCAAAAGCCAGGCTAGGAAAAGGCACCTGAGAAAACACACCAAAAACACAGGAGAAATAATTGTTTCAACATGAACTAAGTATTTCCATAATCATGCTACTGAGACCTCAAACTCATTGAATGAATGAACAACAGACATTACTAGACTGACAATATAACAATATACTGAAAACAATTTGCTCACTCTATCTTTTATTTATGCCACAAATGAACTAGTCAGAAATAAAATAAATGATATTATTAATTTGGTGGATTAAATCTTTAAAACTTTAATATTCCATCATTAATCATACATCTCTAACAATAAAACCTGACTTTTTCTTAAATGTGCCAAATAGATCATTTTACAAAGTTTCTAAAGTCAGAGCTATAGAAATTCAAATTTTGAAAATACCCTATTAGATAATAACCCCCTTGGGAAGTTGAATTTCATAGTATTTTCCTGTACAGATATTATAAAAACAATAATTCATAAATACTTTAGTATCTGAAAGACAAAAAGCATCACATTTTGACTTGATGAAAAAGTTGCAGGGGATTCCAAAGAGAGGAAATGCTCAAATCCTGGAAAGTGCCTTTTCCAATTCCATAATAGGACTAAAACTCCAAATGTAAGGTGCTGTGTCAAAACCTATGTAAAAACACACTATCTGTTTTGGGACTCAAAACCTATGTAAAAACACACTATCTGTTTTGGGACTCAGCACATTTTACTAATAACTACATGTACAATTTTCAAAGACTACTCCTGAAGTTACTTTTACCTCATGAAAAATGACTACTCTAAACAAAAACAGCCAGTCCTTGGAGAAAGCAATTTTCTGAGCACTGTAATGCTCTGGTGAGCATGTAACAGACGCATATGCAGGCTGCCCTGGTGAGCTGGTGTGGTGGTGGGGAGAGGGAGAGGGGAAAGCAGGCGAGAGGCAGGACTCGTGGCCTGGCCCCTCCACACATCTGAGCACTTGACAGCACCCAGGGCAGCTTCCTCAGGTGGATATCTGCAGTGAAGGAGCAGGGGGAGGCATCCTGGAACCTCCCAGACCTGCCACCCAGAGCAGATGGGCTCATTGTCCCCACTTCAAACAGAAATATCTGGAATCAAGTAACATTTCCATAAGAATGATCACTCCTACAGGTTCTGAACTATTCTGCAAAGATGAATCCATGTTTGACTTCCTAAATAAAGCACTTACGCAACTTAAATTAACTCAGAACAGTTTAAGGTCTTAAAACCACCAGCCTCCATTTGATCAACACCATCTTGTTTTTTAAATGACTGATGAAAATGTTAGCGACCACGAGTTAATGTCAATAGTCATCTTTCTTACACTAACTATACTCTTAAATGCCCTAAAGAGGGGAAGCTTGTACAAAACCACCTTGTCTACACCTGCCTAATCATCGCAGAAGAATCAAACCTAAAATACTCAGATCAGCAACATTCTGAAGGTGACAAGGAACCAGGCTACCTTGAGGGGAACCTGGAAAAGTGCTTTCCTGGCCACAGAACAGCATCTAATGCCCACTAACCTCTGGGTATGTTAGGTTTTCATTCTTTTCCTCCACTTTAATCCAAATACGAAGCAATTACTTGTTAATGTGACCACAAAAGTTCTTTTTTCTCTTACTACCCATTCCAATAGCTGAAAAGAAATTCTTAAATTTCACTTGAGAAAATCATCTTACTAGGCATCTCCCAAGGAAAGAGAAGTTACTTGAGTATTCTTACGCTAATGAGCAGACATAAACCACTTTCTGAAAGAGGTTACAGACCCTATCTTGGACTCCTCCCAGTAAACTTGATGCCCTCATTTTCAGTGCAATAAGCAAATGAAAACAAAGTTTCTATGGGGTGGGTGAAATTAACTTTGTTATGCTAACACCCAACCAAACCTTCCAGTCCTGTAGGACCAGACACCAACCCTAAAAACAGTCACCTCTAGCCAGAGGAGAAAATGTGTGAAGTGGCTTTTCAAGGGGGAGCTGGAAAACATAATTCTATACTGGCAGGTTCTGCTCCACGTGAAACTCCTACAAGAAGCTGCCAAAGGCAAACTGCCAGTCTTCTGAAAAGGAATGGTCTCAGAGTGCACACCTACAAGAAGAGGAGGAGGAGGAGGAGGAGGAGAAGAAGACTGAGGAATGGAGAAGGAGAAGAGAGAAGAAAGACACCCATTCACTTTAAAGTGAGACCATTGGCTGGTGTCCCATATAAACTCCATGCTTTAAACATCATTTAAAAAGTTGGCATTCAATAAATTACATCAGACGATGCCACAATTACCAAGGTCAGTGGGCTGAAGGAGTCAACTGTTATTTTTGTTCTTGTTTAAACAAAGTCATCACTCCAAATGAACAGCCCTGCTGAATGATATCTCACAAATGACAATCTATAGCTTTGCTTTCTGGTACCAATTCTCCTCGGCTGAAACCCTGATTTAATCTCATTTTGAACAGCCCAATGCATTAAGAGAAACCCTCAGTTAAAAGGTTAAAAATATAATCTGGCAGCTAACAGTGATGCTTCTAAATTATATGCTCCACAGAAGCGAATATGTTTGTTTTGCTGGCAACCTACCTAAATCCAGAGCCTCTGGGCACGACCAAAGCAGCTGTGGACCACAGCACTCCACCACACCACGGGAGATACTGAAAACCACAAGTATGCAGAATGAAGGTGAACCAGTGCAACCCTCAACCAGCACATGTGCCTTCCCTACAATCCACTCTTACAGAGAGCTAAGTTACCTTTAACAGAGAATTTTTATTTCAAAATTTTACTTATAGGAATAAATGTTTAAAAAAAGATTTTTAGAGGATTCCCTTGGGCCCCAGTTTTCTACCTTTAAAATGTACAGTGTTATTCAATGACTAATGTTCAGAAGGATCAACAAGGCAAGCCTAAGCCATGAAAGACAGACTCAGACTCCACATATTGTATTTTAACAAAATTCTCTACAGATCTTCAAAGTTCTCATCACAAGAAAAAATACATTTGTAATTATATATGATGATGGATGTTAACTAGACTTACTGTAAGTGGTCATATCAAAGTACACACAAATATAAAATCATTATGTTGTACACCTGAAACTAATGTTATATGTCTATTATATTTCGTGGAGGAGAGGGGGAGGATCCTCTATAGCAGCGGTTCTCAACCTGTGGGTCGAGACCCCTTTGGGGGTCGAACGACCCTTTTACAAAGGTCGCCTAAGACATCCTGCATATCAAATATTTACATTACGATTCATAACAGTAGCAAAATTACAGTTTTGAAGTAGCAACAAAAATAATTTTATGGTTGGGGGTCACCACAACATGAGAAACTGTATTAAAGGGTCACGGCATTAGGAAGGTTGAGAACCACTGCTCTATAGAGATTTCTACTTAATCATCAGTTAACCTAAAACTTCAACAGTCCATAAGTATGCCACACCTGAAACATTTTGGTTAACTGAAATCCTTAACATATAAAGCTGAGCTTGTTACCTACTTGTCTAAATTTTCTTAATAAGCAGAAAATGCAGCATATTTTTAGCCTTTTTTTACCCAATTACTTCTGGTCCAGAGGCGACAAGAGATCCATCTTTGGGGATGTTTTCTGACAGAAAAATAAAGCTGTTCTTAATTTAATAATAGTCACCAGGTGTAGCTAATCTATAATAATAAAAGCATAATAAGCTAATTAGACCAGACAGCCAAATGACCTTCCAGACATCATTCCAAACGACCTTCCGGACTAAGCCACAGCTGCAAGGGCTGAGGCAAGCTGCTGCGGCTGGGAGGGCAGAGCCCCTTGCACAAATTTCCTGCACCGAGCCTCTAATAGATTTATAACAGAAAGCCAAAAATGTCAGCTTGAAAAAAAATCTCACTTTAGACAGATTTTCAGTAATTAATTGACTCATCAACCACCAACATTCCACCAAAATCTCTGGGCTACCATCCCTGAACATTATTTCTCATTTTGAGAACATATCTGCAATTTCTGGATCTTTTTTTAAATTGAGAGCAGGTGCCCATAATTCATCAGAAAGAAAATCTACAAGGCAAAAACAATCACCCCAGTACTCACCATAAGTCTCTTATGATACAATCAAAACTAAATGAACAAGCCACTTTGCAAAACCACAGTTCACAAATAAAATGGACCACAGCACACTCCCAAAGACTTGTGCACGCACTGAGAGCAACCATTTTCCTTCTACTTGTGGGTAAGTCATGAGGCAGCACAGTGCTTACAGAACCAGATTTGTGCAGGTTTGATGCTCAGAATGCAGCGTTGAGGTTGCAGAGACAACACAAAGGAAAAGGACTTAATTCAGACTAATTTATACCATCACATACTGTTTTCCAATGTGTACCTCATTATTTTATATCACATTTCCAGTTTTATTTGTTATAAATCCCATGAATAACCTGCATTTTAGACATTTCATATCTCTTATGGTTCCTATAAGAACGGGAGTGGGAATAAAGAAAGGAGACAAGCATTCATTGGCGAATTCTACAAACTCAAGGCAGGGTTGGGAGTAAGGGAGAGGAAGAATAAAAGAAAACCAGAGAAAAAGGTGGTTTATATTCCTCTCTCCAGCAAAAGAGAAACAAAATTTAATGGCAAGATTTCCGCTTCTTCAGGATAATGATTTAAAAAAAGAAAATAAATGAAAAAATAAACTCAAGGAGGCTTCCAGAGTACCCCAGCTGTTTTGCTTCAAATATATAACAAGCTGTACTTAACATGGTCTGAAGGAAGGAAAAAGTCAACAAACAAGTATGTTTGTAAGGACCTAAAAAAAGAACACATGAAAACTGGCTAAACAGTAAACATCATATATACATTATAAGCACAAAGCTGTCTAAAAATCAAAGGAAAGGACTTGGAAAAAAAGATGCAGAGTGAAAAAGCACAGACCCAGCCAGCATAGGAACACAAAAGCCAGCTGTGATAAGCACCAGGAAAAAATAATGGAAAGAATATTTATCTGTGAATTCAGAGTGAAAAGATAAGACACCAGAGCAACTAATTTTGAGTAAAAATAAAGATTTATCACTGTCAAAACATGTTTGGGTTTGTTGATTTTTCTAGGGAGATTTTTAATACTACACACTAAGATAATTTAAAGCTGAAATTACTGTCAGCTTCAGACCACATCCCCCCAGTACTCATCCACTTTAACCCCTTCTCTTTCTTGAAGTTTAAAAGGAAAATTAAAAATTCACCACCATCACAATTCAAGGCCAAAAAGACAATTGTCAGGGAGCACCCATCAGGCAACTTGGAAGACACAAACAGAACTATACTTTTAGGAAGCTAATTAAAGTAATATAAGTAAACCAAATACCTATTTAAGAGTTAATGATCCTTCTTTGAAACCAGAGCAGGGAGGGGTGAAAAGGGGTGGGTTGGGGATGGGGTAAAAGCCATCCATATAAAAATGCTTACACTTCTTGGGCAGCATTTCTTCATCTGCTGGATAAATATCCTTGACTTACAGGGGGTGCTGGGATAGAGTGCAGGTGAGTGAAACTGCACTGGCCTGAAGGGGCCCCTTTAAGAAGGGGACATTTCCAAGGCACAGAGAGCTCATTAGAAATAACTGCTCTGGGCTGGAGGAGAAAGGAGGAAGAGTCAGGAAGGGCATCATGCTGGAAGTATACCTGAGCTAACTCCTAGCAGGTGAGCAGGACCGGAGCAGAGGGAACTGCGGTGCAAAAGCACAGAAGATGAAAAGGAAGGCAGGGCTATGAAGGAGTAATGGGGAGCAGGGAGGTAGGCCCCAAGGAAAATGAGGTAAGTTATCTTGGGCTGGACTGCGTGAGACATGTTTAGAATTTAGTGTCTTTCAAAGTGTCCTTTCCTCTAAATGCCTAAGAAACTTATTTTTAGGAGCCATGCCCTTAGTGCACCTACTAGTCTTTCAGAGATCTTTTAAAGATCTCAAACAGTGGATATAATAAACCTGTAGTTCCAGATAAGAACCTTAGAAATCACATAGCAATTCCTGATACTCCACCCCAACCCCCAAAAAAGCAGAATTTGTGTTAGATAACCTATAAAAACAGAGCTGCTCTGATCAAGAAAAAATATCTTTGGCTTACTTGAACTTTTTTTCTAGCATTTATCAAATTCTTAAAATGAAGGCCAGTTAACTAACACTGTAAAAGGCAGGTCATATACTATGTATACAATGAAGTATACAAAGTATTTTTGTACATAGACAATAACTAAAAGTGTATGTGAAAAAAATAAAAATATTAGCATTGTGGGTGACTATTTTCCTTCTTTCAAATTTTTATATGTCATCTTTTTAGCATACAGCTTTTTAAATTCCGTATTAGCTGAATAAAAATTGTTTGCCTTAAAAAAATTTCCTTTTACAAATCTGTCAGTGGAGGAAAGAAAATGATTAGTGTTAATGATTAGTGCTGACACCTAAAACTTACCAGAGTCTATGACACATAACTTAAAAGTGGTTTAACCCTAGGAGAAATTGGGGTGAAATTACTACACAAGCAAACTCCAAGAGTACGTGATTTATGGTAACTAGCATAATGAGTCTTCAAGTGGATTAAAGAAAACAATACAATGAGATCAGAAAGAAATTCACTTCAACTGAGTTTTAGGGCCCCCGGAGTGCCCTTCTCCTGAGGGAGTCGAGTGCTATTGTCCACATTTGATCTGAATGGAGGTAACAGGAAAAACAAGAGCAGGCAACCTCTGACCCTTTCCGTGGGCCTGAAGGAGAAGAACATAAAGGGAAGTGTTAGCAGGCAGAGCCATCAAGCAGTGAGGAGGGGCCGGCTCCCCGCAGGGCTATTGCCTCATTGTCCAACCCACCCCAGCCAGTCCAGCAGGGATATTGCCAGCATTTCTATTGTTGTATACACACTTCAGAACCTAATGCCAAACACTAAGAGCTACACCTTTCAGGTCATTATCAAAAGTTATTACTGACAGTGATGTACGATGTACAGACTTTGAGAAGTACAATATGTGTAAGTTTTAGAATCTGAGACCGGGATTCAAATTCCTAAACTTCAAAATCCTTCACAAACTAACAACTATGCAGGCTCATAGGAGTCTTTCAAATCTCCGGGCATCTATGCTTCCCCATTTCTCCAATGGGAATGACATCACATCCTCTGAGGCCTGCTGAGATGGAGCAACGAGCACATGGCAGGGGCTAGGGCCCCCGTGCAAGGGACCCCAAGTTCTTACTGCCTCCTGCAGTGAGTACAGTGTCCAGGAGGCAGGCGAACACAGTAAGGGGAAAGACTCTCTGCTCAGACCTCATTAGCTACAAAAAGAGAAGCATCCCTACCAGCTGCCCCTGAAAAACAGGTTAAGGAGAGAACCATGCTCTTCTCTTCAGGGAGGGACAGGACAGGGGTAGTGGGGTGGGAGAGGGTATCGGGGTGTACCCCTCCAAGCTAAAGAAGCCTGCAGGCTTGCCACCATGGCTAAAACGTCCGTATTCAGCACAATCGAGAAGCAGTTTGATTTCCCCTACAACACAGAGACTATATGCTTAATTACCCAGAACAGGATTTCAACTAATAAACACAAAACATGAGCTTTGACAGTCATGGGAGGAAGGGGACAGGAGGAGATGGGCACACAGATTATTAAGGTGATGAAGATTTGTTTTTTCTCTCTCCCATCTGGGGGAAAGGTGAGTTGTTATTTTTTTTATATATTTAAAACAGTAGTACATAAGCAGACAACCATTATAAAACCATAATTCAATTGAAGGGTATTCTAGGGTGTGTAAACCTCTCAAGTTTCACTCTTGTGTAGTTTATTACATTATCAGAACCTCCAGATTGAATTACTTCCCTGCAGTGCTTCCAAGTCTCTGCTTTTTCTCCATATAATATCTAATATTGCTTATCAAGATACTATATTTGTCCTTTGGTATTTTGCCATCTGATATCTTAGGACGCATGTTTATTAAGATTTTTTCCCCCAGAAATTCTGGGTCCTATGCGCCTCTCCACATCTGTAACGGAAAAGGCTTAACTGCCTTCACAGGAAGGCCGAAACTGCACAGCATGAATCCACGCCAGCTTCCAAAAGGGTCCAAGTCAACACTTCCATCAAAGCCTTAAAGTTGGCATCTGGTCTAAGTTAACACTTAGGATAAACAAATAAAAGGCACTTTTCCTGACCTGTGCTTTTCGGATTAGCTGAACTAGTGCCGATGCCGAACAAGTTGTGTCAAGAACTGTTAGTGAGGAGACCGAGAGGAGATGTGAAGGTTTTTTTCCTTAATCAATACTAACAGGAAGATCAAGAGACGGGAAAGGAAAAATCAACATGCAGAGACACCAGTATCCAGGAAAAGACAGACCTTTACTTGAGAAGACAGTGCTTGAAGCTCCTTTTCCAAGCTAGGAAACAAAACACAAATGCTAGCCTACATGATCGCCAACAACAGCAAATAAGAAAAGGAAGATTTCAGGGGTGCATGCCACAATTAATGAGATTAGAAAGCTGTTCTCCAGGAAGGACACCTCAATGAACAGCTTCAAAACCAGAGAAATAAACCTTGAATTATTTTGGATTATAAAAGTAGGTCTTCCTTGAAACATTAACTGTAATATATTCAGGTAAATAAGGCAGGTAAGAGGAGAATTCTTATTTTTACTCCCTGGATATCATATATAAATTTATTCTTGAAAATACATTAGGAACGTAATACATAAGTGGGGAAAAGTACATATGTAAGTAATTTCCCCCAAAAAAAGTACATGTAAGTTGTAAACATTAAAAAAAAATTTTAACCTTACTGGTAACTTCATTAAATGAGTAAAGGTTTGTCACTGTGTTTAATGAGAATATCCAGTAGAGAAAGAATTTGGTTAAAAAAATAAAGAAGGTACAAAATCACACACACCGTAGAGGCAGGATTTATGAACAAGGGTGTTAAGAGTCAGAAAGGCCTGGGTTCGAATCAGAGCTCTGTCACGTAACAATCTAGTGAACCTGGAAAAGTTTCTCAACAGCTGCACATAAGTGAAGGTACCCACCTCCCTTGGTCAGAACATAAGGAGGCCAAGCATGAGCAGCACTTCGCACAGGACCTAAGAGTAAGCACTCAGTGCAAGATACTAAAACATCATCCTGTGCACCTCCCCAAAGTGAGAAAGAACCAGGCCACTAGGTAGCAACAGCCTGGCCAGAATTTCTTCCTTCTTGCAGGAAAAAAAAAGAGAGAAAGCTCAAATCCTGATGCTCCCTCATTAATGATGATTTTAAACTGTAGGCTTCTGACCAGGGACCTGCACTTCAAATTAAAAGGTGCAGAAAATCCTGAAGATGAGACAGAGGTTGATATGGGAACAATGGGCAAGCAGGGCGAGCAAACAGGACAGTGATCGGAGGGCCTGTACCTGCTGCAAACATCACAAGAACATAAATCTGTTCTGCTCTCCTGGTAACAGGATCAATGTACCCAGAGGGGCTGTTCTACAGGCAACACAGTCCCACCTGTCCGCACACTTCTGCTGCTGGCACAACTGAGTCCGAGACAGACAAGACGCTGGGCTGAAAAAAATGGTCTACCTGGGAGGAAGAGCATCCAGTTATTCCGCCCCGAGGGTGATTCATAGATGGTTTGCACACAACCTCCTCAGTCTGGGGAAGGAGCGCCATGGGGCTGCAGATCCTCTCTGTCGATGGACAATGCACACGGGACACCATCACTTGGGCATTCAGGGAAAGCAAGGCACCAGAGGACAGCTGGCTAAGAGCATAAAGATTCTTTTATCCTTGATTGTTCTGCTGGGTGGGGTTGGACCCCAAAGCATTCAGAGGTTCCAGCACAAGTTTCCGAAACACATTACTGAGTGAAAGAATTGATGGCTTTCTTCCACCATTACCATCTCTCAGGGAGGACTAGGGCCAGCATGAGTCACTGTCCAGTGGCAGAGGAAGGGAGGCAAAAGTAGGAGGAAATGAATGACAAAAGAGAAAACGCAGACCATTTTGGAGATTTCAAATAAGATCTGTCCTGCTCTGGCTGGGTGGCACAGTTGGTTGGAGCGTCATCCTGTACAACAAAAGGCTGCAGGTTCGATTCCTGGTCAGGGCATATATCTAGGTTGGGGGTTCAATCCCTGCTCAGGGTGTGTATGGGAGGCAACCGATCAGTGTTTCTGTCTCACATCAATGTTTCTCCCCCCTCTTCCCGCCCCCCACCACCTATTCCTCTCTCTCTAAAAAAATCAATAAAAACATAGCCTTGGGTGATGATATATAAAAAAAGAAAAAAGATGTACTGACTTACCTTCTCAGAAAACTGAACTGTGCCTGCTACTTCCACATGGAATAACCAATGTAAGTGAGTTTTTCATCCTGTCATTTCCCCAAACAACTGCAGTGTTAAAACATTCTTCTGGCCCATTCGCCACCCTGTACCTGCAAAGATGACCTCCCATACTCAAACCTGTTAGTTGTATTACTTCCTGTCAGGAGGCCTTTAAAGCCTGAAAACATGTCACGCATTAGCTGTCCTAGGTTAAAACTGCTTATGTTCGAGTCTACCAGAAGCATGGTTCTCAGCTAAGCTAGGCCATTCTTCAACTGTCATGCTCTCAGTGAATTTCATGAGATAATATTGATTATGGAGATTAACAAATGCAAAGAGAATCGTAGATGACTTATTCATAATAAATTTATTAAATAAATGCTTTCGTTAGCTAAGATTTTCAGACCATATAGTACTTAACATTTGGAATAACTCATCTAAAAGGCTAAAAATTTGCATATTAAAATAATCAATAACCTGAAGGAAACAGAAAACTCAACAAAAACTCAGGGAATTATTTTGTATTAGTCTGTCCTCTCTGACAACTGAACCACACGCAGATGTAGTGCTGTGGTGTCCGAGTTGTCTACTGTTGTGTAACAAACCATCCCAATATAGTGGCTTAAAACAACTGGCAGTCACAGTTCTTTATTTTGTCAGAGGTTGCTGCAAACAGCTCATCTCTGCTCCATGTGGACAGGACTAGGGCAGCTTGATGGGCCCAAGGATCCAGATGGCTTCACTCACAGGTCTGCTGCCTCAGCTGGACTGGCTGGAGGTTGGCAGGTCTCTGCTTTTATAATCTCGCACCCACCAGAGCCACTCTCTCCAACAGGGCAGTCAGACTTTTTATGGCAATTGCCTTCTAAGAGGGTATTACGACCTGAATTTATATGCTGAAGTCCTAACCCCCAGTATACCTCAGAAGGTGACAATATTTGGAGACAGGGTCTTTAAAGAGGTAATTAAAGTTAAATTAGGTCCTATGGGCGGGCCCTAATCCAATATGACTAGTATCCTAATAAGAAAAGGAATTGCCACCAGGGATGGACACACAAAGAGAACACATCGAGAGAAGCCATCTGCAGGCCAAGCAGAGGCCTCAAGAGAAACCAAACTAGCTTTGGCTGGTTTGGCTCAATGGATAGAGCGTCAGCCTGTGGACTGAAGGGTCCCAGGTTCGATTCTGGCCAAGGCACATTCCTGGTTTTCGGGCTCGGTCCCCAATAGGGGGCGTGCAGGAGGCAGCCAATCAATGATTCTCTCTCATCATTGATGCTTCTCTCTCTCTCTCCCTCTTCCTTCTTCTCTAAAATCAATAATATACATATATATATATATATATATATATATATATATATACACACACATATATTTAAAAAAAGAGAGAGAGAGAGAGAAACCAAACTTGCTGATGCCTTGATCCTGGACCTTCAGCCTCCAAAACTGTAAGAAAATTAATTTCTGTTGTTTAAGCCACCTGGTCTGTGGCATTTTGTTATGGCCATTGAGGCAAATTAATACAAAGGACAAAAACAGAAGCTTACAACACCCCTAAAAGGCAACATCCCAAAGTCACAAAGCTTCACTTCCTTTATGCAGCCTGGTCAAAGTGAATCACAAAACTAGCCCAGATTCAAAAGGGGGGATTCCCCTCCTTCTGGCAGGTCCAGCATGCATATCTGAGGAACTGTTTCTGAATACATTTGAAGATAACAAAGAAAGATCTTGGGATAAAGTCAAAACCCTGAGTTCCCTTATCTGGTCTCCAACTGGCTGTAAGACCAACTGGGGAAGTTAGGTAATGTCCCCTTTAATAACTTGGCCATTATTAGATGGTTTAAAGGGCCAAACAACTGAAAGCTTATTAAGTGAAAATAGATCAAGTATGTGAAAAATTATGCTGAGAAGCATAAATGACTGACAAACACAGGGAGGAAAAATACAGATTCCATTCTGAAGCCTATCCAAGAGCTTATAATAGCAAAAGCACCAAAACTATAAAGTAATCTCATGTACTACAAGGATCCAGTCTGATTCATTTTCTAGGAGCTGGTGTGAAGCATACTCCTTTGTGTCTATAGTCCTTGTACAGAAAGGGCCCTTCCTCAAGGTAATCAATCAATCAAGTGCTCCAGAAAACCCTAATTGCTCACCCATCACAAGTTCCATGTCCTGTAACTGTGTGGCAGGAAGCACATGAAGGCCAGGTAAGGACAGGAAAGGAGGAGGGACTTCCAGGGCTCCTTTGAGGGGTTTGGTAATAGGAAACAACCGTTTTATACTGAAAGCCTAGAAGCAAAACATGCAACTGCCTGTTTTGGTTGGATTCTGTTAAACCAGCATTAATTAGAATGAAAGTACAAAGCTTGAAATAATGATTCTTGTCCTGAAAACAGATTCTGCACAAGCAGAAAAGCAGGGAACAAACAGAGTTAAGTGTCTGAGAGTGAGAAGCATTAAGTGGATGGCTGGAACTAAAACCTCAATAGAGGAAGACTTGCAATAGTCTTAAAACCTGCTACTGAAAATACCCCTGATGCATATTTATTAGGTTTGTCATACAAGAGGCTGAATCCCATAGTATCTCCAGCCATCATTAACAGGCACTAATGACCACAGCCTTTCAACGCCACCATGGTGCACTGCAATGCAGCTCCGAGCAGCTGGTGGAGTCAGAACAGATGGCCTGCTTCCCTTCAAAGCAGAACTTTCTGCAGGTGACAAAATGACTGTTAGGTGACTGACAAAAGGGACAACAAACCAAGGTTGAAACTGGAGTATCTGATGTCAGTAAAGGCGGTGGTTAGTACTGCAGGGAGCCTGCAACTTGGGCCCTTAAGATTGGGGAGGATTGTTTAGAAAGCTGCAGCTGGGCTACAGAATCGAGTTCCTTTGCCCCAGAGACACCTCCGTGCGGTGCAGAGCAGAGCCCTGGAGTGTGCCACTGAGATCCATTCCTTCGAGACATTTGGTAAGTACCTACCATGCACCTGGAAAGAATCCCACACTTTAAGGGTCCCTGCCCTCAAAGGGCAAACTTCAAAGGAAAGCCTGGACAGTTTCAATGAACTCTGGTGGAATACAATTACCACTCCCGGCACGTGGCGAGCAGCACAGTGGACGGAACCCTGTTTGTATCTAGAGATATTAAATACATGTCCCATGTTTGTTCACACTTCTATTTTCCCTTTGGTAAACTGTATATATTTGCCTCCTTAACTGATGGAAAACTTGGAATTCCTTGGTTGTAGGAGCAGAACCCATGCAGGGTGGCTTAAACAGAAAAACGAAAATAAAAATTTTAAAAAGGTGGGTGCTCCCAGAGGACATAGGGCTATTTTCTGAGAAAAGCTTTTCCTGAGTATTCTGTCTATAAGCCCCCTCCCACTACCTTATCCCTAGCACTTTACCCCATTAGTCCCACTCCTGCCTGCCCAATCTCCTTCTTCCCCTTTATCCAGCTTTATTTTCCTCACAGCACTCTCTGAGATTAAATGTTTTATCTACCCGTTTGCTGGCTAAACTGTCACCATCCACACAGGCAGGGTCATAGTCTATCTCATTTGCTGCTGTATGTGGCCCAGTGCCTAGGGCAGTGCTGGTCACTGAGTGACCAAATGGCCAATCACACAGAACTCTGGGAAGGGGCTGTAACAAGGTCTCACAGGGGACCAGAACCAGAAACTGGAACCAGGACAGCTGCCTGCTGGCTCACATTCTGGTTCTCTCTTTGCCTGCCTCTGGGGCCCCAGCCTCAGCTTCTCCCTTCACTTCCCATTGCATCCCTCTTTGCTTTTCCCACCAGCTAGTCTCCCATGCCCTTAAGATAAAATCCCAAATCCGTCCAATAACTTATAAGCCTTTCATGACCTGTCCCCCCATTCTCATCTCTCTTACTAGTTCATTCAACCACTCTTCTCTGGTCCTCAGAGGAGCATTAGAAGCACTCACCTCTAGGTCTTAGAATAATAAGATGTCTCCTCTTCCTACAGCACCCTCTCTCTCTCTCCCTCTCTGTCACCTCCACAGGCCACTGTCTTCTTATCCTGGCACAGGGTTAGATGACCCTGTTAATGTGTCCCCCATCATAGCTTATGCTCTAAATTGCTTTCTATCTTCCTAACTGAAATGTAGGCTCCACAGAAAACAACCAGCCCTGCCTTACTCACCACTGCATTGAACACGGAATGTAGATGCTCATATATTAGTGGAATACATTAATGAACTGTGTATCAGTAATGGCTCTTCACTAAGGGGCTGTGACAAGAATGAGATAGCAATTGACAATTGACGAGGGCAGGACACATCGGCATGTCTAGCTATACTAGTATTCCCCATGTGCGGAAGAGTAGACACGCAATAAATATTTGTTGAATGAATAAATTCCTGGCTTGCCTAATGTAACTTCACCCCTTTCTCTCCCACTTGAGAAAACATATCAGAATACAAGTGGGTAAAAAAGTGACATTATTAAAAGGATATATCTGAATCATTTGAAAGATCCCACAGTTTATTATTTATTACTTATCATAAATTACTGGTAACAACCTCAAAATTGATCATCACATGAGGTAGTTGGGACAGTGGTTGAAAATAGCTGATTTAGATAAAACTAGGAAATATGAAGCACTTTCTGCTCTCATTATTTTATTTTCCAAAAGATGAAGGTGACAATAAGCCTAATAAGAATAATGAAATAATTCTTACCCTCACTTTTCTTTTTATAAAACAGATTCTGCACACCCCTGGAGAAGTCTTTAATTAAGTTGAAAGAGGTTAAAAATACCTTTTTCTCCCAATGAAGTTCACAAAGTTGCTGTGGTCTCCATCCAAAAGCCAATCGATAGCCCCACAAACATACTTTAGGGAGGCCACTGCTGATCCCCACACAGCAGATACAAAACCACTGCCCCAAGTGGCAATGTTAGTCTCCCTCAAACATAGCAACTGGTATGTTTTTGAGTTTGTTGGTGTTTTCTGTGTCCGAGCTTTATCTTTTGCATAAAACATGTTTGGTAAAGTTGCTGGGACCTGAATCAACCTGGTTTTATTTTTGTTTACATAAAACATCCCCCAATATTGATTGCATGATAAAATACAACCAAAAATGACAAGTCGTAGTGAAGGTTTCAGTCTTGGTGTGTTAGAGAAACAAATCAGAGCAAGCCAGACGAGAAACCATACAGACAGCCACACACCCCAAACAAGGCTAAAGTTAGTAAAGGAATATATAGCAACCCAAAGTTGGAACATCATGACCCATAACAGCCTACAGAATTAGACACTCCATCCACACCAACAGATCTGAGCTCTTCAGATCACCCCACACACCGAGACACTGAGTGACAGTCAAGGTTTTGTCTTATTAAAAAAATTTTTTTTTCAAAGGCCTCTTTTAGTTTAGAAAGGATACTAGTGTCTGATGTCTTCGGGCCCAAATTAGAGAGGATGAGAAAAGGGAAAGTGTTAGAGAATATTTTAAGGTTTCTTATTACTCCAAGGGGAGGGGGAGTCAAGGCAAAGTGCCAAGGTTAAAACAAAAACAGCACCTAGAAATCAGGAGCTGCTTATTAAAAGAAGACCATAAACTCTTCAAGCAACAGTCCTCTTTGTTTTCTTTGATAGAATGCTGCACCATCCAAAGGAAAAAAGGCAAGTACTCCATGACCTTTATGTGGGCCTTGGTCAGTTTCTACTAAAATACTTTGTTTTCTGTCATATTTATAAGCCTTCATTTGTAGACGTTTTTAACCCTTTTTTGTGCCAAGGACCCCATTGGCAGTCTGGTAAAACCTGCTGAGCCCTTCTAAGAAAAATGTTTTTAAGGGCATAAAGTAAAATACAAAGGATAACAAGTGAAGTCGATTATATTCAGTTATCAAGATAGTTTTAAATTGTAGTAAAATAGTATAGGTACTCTGTATCAATGCAGTAAGTAACAAATCTAGCAGCAAGTCTGTTTGTTGCCTATTCCCGTAATTTAGTGAAATGCTAAATTTCAGTATGAGTTATAGTGAAAACAGAGATGCCATTTTCCCCCATCCATGTTCAAGGACTCCCTGGATTGCATCTGTGGACCCTAGGTTAAAAACCCTCGGTTGAAAGAGCCAATAAAAATACATTTGTGAAACATCAAATGAAAAGTAAAGCCTTGCAAAAATACACTATCCATTCAACTGTGAGGTTAGGAAAACTAAAAGTATAAGCAGTATTTTCCCAAAAACCATGAAGGGCCATTAGTCAGCAAGAACACTACATGCTTCAAGTTGAATCCAAAAGGGATTCCGTTCCCCTTGTGCAATTTACAATAAAACCCTGAAGCTCTGAGGAACTGACAGCACTGAAGTGACCTGGCAGTGTAGTGCCCCAGCTCAGCTATGAACCTGAAAAAAATCTTCCTTCCTAGAGCCTCAGTTTCTCCTTCAGCAAAATAAAAGGGCTGAACATGTATCATGATTTCTTAGGCTCCTTCCAGTTTTAAAATTCTATCAGATTGTCTCTTCCTTATTCTAGCTATTTCAGCCTACTTAATTTCAAAACATCAATGCCTTTCGTAAACAGGGAACAGAACATTTTACCAAATTTAAATGCCCTCGTGTATAAACTAACACCAATGAGCCATATATACCTGGTATGTATACCACTACAACTAAAAAACAACAACAACAAAAACCTATCTTGTATATCTACTTCATAAAAAGCAATCACAGTGTTGGTCTTTTCTACTTTTTAAACGAAGTTCCCATTCAAATTCTAGCACCATCAGCTCACGAATATACAGAATCAACACAAGCCGAGTTACCCAGAATATGTTAATTACACATTTTCCACTTTTCAGACAATGAACAATATTATAGGATACAGACCAGGAAGGCCATTGATCATATGTCATTAGTGCCAGAGAAACAGAGACAAAGTGGGGGACTAAGCCAAAATCACAAAGCCAGTCTGCAAGAAAGCAGGAATAAATCCCAGGTCTCCTGACCATTACCTTCATGTTCTTCCCACTACACTGAACTGCCTCTCAAATCCTGACACACCTCCCCAACTTTCACAGTGTAGCCTGGTTTAAACCAATGACAGACCAATCATTTTCTCTACCTCTAATTCCATCATGGACACAACAAAGAGTTGTGACTATGATACATTTACTGGTTGGAGTCATGAAATAAGTCAATTCCACTTACCTGCCAAGAAAGTGATGACTATACTAAAATCATACCTATCTGGAAATTCCCTTAATATTGTGTAACACATGAAAGGATATAGAACTATTTCTACATGGGCACAGACATATACATAATATAGCTCCTCACAGATATATATATATACACACACACACACACACACACACACACTGTATAGACATATACAATTCCTCAGTCTGCACTCCAGGATTTCTCAGTGATATTTTACTATGAAATTTAGAAGAGAAGAAAAAAGAAGTGTCACACAACCGTTTCCAAAAAAGAAGGCACTGCATGTTATAAGCAAAAGCTTCTATCAATATTGAGCACTTGGGGATCTCAAGATTAATTTTATCAATAAGAAAATCTACTAGAAATTCTCTATTTACCAGTATTTATGTCCTAGATGCTCAGGCATGCAAAGTTGATACTAATGTTTATTTGACTGTTTTTGTTTTAAGAGGGAAGGCACTGTTTCAAGTCCTAAGGGTCTTTTAAAACTCTTACCCATGGTCCCCCGCCCAGCATTCTTCAGTGTGTTCAATACTGCTAGAAAGTCAAAAACCTACTCTCAAAAAAGAAAAGGAAAAGACCACAATTCTTTTCAAGTATTCAAAAACCAAACTAGCATCTTCTTAGCAGTCTGGTCTCAACTCACAGTTCACTTCCTCAGAGACCTGCCCTGACCCCCTAGCTAAATAACGCAGTACCTGCGTAGAGCAGACATTTCCTAAGTTAACCCACTTCTGTTGACCACTTGGCAACCCCGGGTTGTCATTTATTATTCATTTGTTTACATGTGTTTTTTTCTGTTTATGCCTGCCACACCACACTATAATGAAAGCTCCTTGTTCACTGCTAATCCTCAATGCCTACACAGTGCTGGCACACAGTAGGTGCATACATAACTGTTGAGTGTCTGGTAAATGGCAATTATGTCATACTCAGGGTCTCCTAGAAACGCATTAGTAAAGGACAGAGCACAGGCAATTGACCATGCATTTACGTAGCCTACTTTAGCATAAGCCTGTGATACCAGGACAATCCAGGTTATAAATCCTTTTCAGGGCTTTGAAATGCCCTGCACTTCCAGCTACGAACACAAAACCTCTCCAGGCCCACTCACACATTGCTCTTCTAAAAGATCTCAGCAATGATTTCCTCAAAAGGAAATAATGAAATAAAGTTCTGGCGTAAGTTAATCTTTCCTGTCAGGTTCACAATGTTAAACATACTTTGAAGCCAGCCACAGAAACAAAACCAAACTCCACAAAATTAGGTTGGGCTGGAGGTTACATAAGACAAGCTAAACTCTGGCTTTTTTTTCCCCCTGTCATCCCTCCCTCCTTCCAGGGAACCCTAACATCTGTCTTTTAAGTGCAATTGGATGCAGGTGAGAAAAACGCTTCTCTGCGCACCGCTTCAAAAGAGGCAGAGAGATTTCCAATAATAATGCACTGAATCCTGTAGCAACCAAGTGAGGACTAAGACAACTTTTGGGCTGTACTGTATCTGGAAGCTTCTCTTAAAAATTCCCTCTTCGATTATTTTTAAGTCGGCACTTACTTCAAGGTGTTCGGTTATCAAACACTTTTTTCAGAGTTCTGAGTTTTCCCATACCCATGATCTCTCACTTTGTGCGCTAAGCCTACTTATCAGCACCCAGGATGTTCTGAATACTGGCCTTTCAACAGAGAAGGACAAAAGCGCGAGTTTTCCCCGGGAGTGACCTATCCAAAGGGAAAAAATTATCCTTTCGGCTCCAGGACTACACCCAGGTCGCCCCTTCTCCCGAGGTCCCCGCACGGCCCCGGCTCCATTCCGCGCCCCTGTCACTGCCCACTTTATCCGGCTGCAAACCGGCGAAGCCTCCCTCCCCGCCGGTTAAGGGTAAACAATAGAAATGTCACAAGGAAACTCAGGAAGTCGATGAAGTCTCTAATTGCAGCCGTTTAACGACGGTAGATAATTACTATCTTCTTATGTGGTTTTCGCCAGCGGAGAGGGAGGCGCGGCGGGCGAGGCTGGCGAGCTCCCGCCGCCCGGAGGACTTCGGCGAGGCAGCGGCCAGGGGCGGAGGGGCGGAGGGGGTGCGGCCCCGGCCGCCGCGTCCCTGCCCCTCCGGGACGCCCCGGCGCGGACAGCCCGGGGCCCGCCCGCCCGCCCGCCCGCCGGGTCACAGACAGTTCACTGCCCGCGGCTGCGGCGGCCCGCGCGGTCACCGTAACAATGTGCTGGGGCCGCCCGCGGACGCCACCGCGCAGACACTCAGCCCCGGGCAGCGGCCGAGCCGGGGCCCCGGCCCACCGAGAGCGGGGACCCAGGACTCGGGCCGGGCCTCCGGGCCTCTCCGTTCCGCCAATCGGGGGGGTCTCGTGCGACACAGCGAAGAGCCCGAGACGGTGGCTGTTCAGCCCCGGCCCCAACCGACCCCCCGCGGCCCGGCGCGCTCGGTGAAGTCGAGCCCCTGCCCCCGCAGTTTTACCACAGACTCCGTCCCCGCGCCCCGCGGAGCGTGGGGTCGCCCCAGTCCCCGCCGCCGCCTCCCGGGGCGGCCCCGCTCCCCCACTCCCTCTGCCGTCGTCCTCCGTGCGGAGAGCGCATCCCGGCTCCCGCCTCAGCGGCCGCCGTCCCAGCTTCCCGAGCCGCTCCCGCCGTTCCCAGCGCCCGGGAGTCCCTGGAGAGTGCCTCGGGGGGTCCCCAGAGAGCGCTCCGGGGGTCCCCAGAGAGCGCCCGAGCCCCCACACCGGCCCCGCTGGGGGATGCGGGCGCCCGGCGGCCACCCCGCCCGGAGCGCTCGCCAACCCGCCCCCAGCTCGCCGCGGTCGGGGATGCCCGAACTCACCCCAGCACCACCAGCTCCCCGTATTTCACCGGCTCCTTGTTGGGGGCGCAGTGCTCCTCCTGGCCGGGGGAAAACATGGAGCCCCGCTCGGCCGCCGCCGCCTCCTCCGCCGCGATCCCCGCCGAGTCCGCGCCGCCGCTACAATCCCATCCCGAGAAGGGGGTGAGCGCGCCGGGGAAGGGCACGGCGGCGAAGGGGGCGCGGGGCGGCCAGTCCCGAGGTTGCTCCGTCGTGGCTGCGCGGCTGCCCCGCTGGGCTCCCGGGAGCTCCGCGAGTCGCGGCCGCCCCGAGCCAGACTAGGCAACAAATGGGACCGGGCAGCAGGGGGACCTGCCCGCGCCGAACGCCGCCGCCGCCGCCGCCGAAACCCCGCGGGAGGGAGGAAGGGAACCAGCGAAGGCGGGAGGGCGGGGGCAGCGGCGGGGGAGGGGCGGGGGCAGGACCGCGGAGCCGCCCCGCCGCGCGGGCAGGTGGGAGCCGCCCCGCCCCCCGCCGGGAACCGGCATCCCCGGCCCGCGCGGCGTTCCCGCCCCCGGTGCGTGGGGCCTCCCGCGCCCACTCTCCGCCTTCCCCCGCCGGGCCCCGCGGCGGATCGGCCCCCGTGTTATGTAAACATAGAGTAAAAGGGAAAGGAAGTTCTTAAAGGGGCAGTTCTGTTTTTTTTCCTCCTCGCTTCCCTCCCTAAACTTACAGCGCGGGGTCCTCAGCCCTCGCGGCCCGAGTTCCCGGGCCGGTTAAGGCTGCGCCGGCTCCCGAAGGCGGCGGTCCCGGTTCCTAGGCAACCTCGTTCCTGGCTAAGACGTCACACAGAACTTCCTCTCGGGGTGCGAGAGCGTCGGTTTCCCCGGTGTCACTGTGTCGTGGCTTCCATCTGGAGGTGTCGCGCACACGCACCCGCGTGCCTCCTCTTCCAAAACCAAACTCCTTCAAAACTTGAGGATGTCTAAAAAGTGGGAGGGCTTTGCCAATTGGTGCTGGATTAGAGGGAGTTTTGAAGGCGCTTGGAGCACCCCGCCACTATACAGGGTTCGTCCATAGCAGGTTTCCACATGTTTTTTTTAAAAAATAAAAAGTTTGTTGTGTTTTTGTTTTATTATCAAATCCATGCTCTACCCACTTTTCCCATACTTACCCTCAATTCCTTCAGGAATTTAAGAGGAAATTTGAACTTTTTAGTGAATATAAATGTTCCTTTATTACTATAATGTAGTCAATGCACTATGCTTGCTTTTTATACTTTTCTAAATAGTTCTTTCTATGGATTTAAAATATTTTGGAGTGTAATAGGTGTACTGACTGCTGTTTTCATCATGCAGGATTTTATTGTTACCATTTATTAAGCATTCAAAACATGCTAGAAACTCTACATAGTACTGCCAGTCACTGTCTCTCAAGACTGTTAAATATTTAAAGAAATAAATACTGCAAAAGCTACCCTATGCATAAACAGTGACTGGTTGGCTCTGACCCTAAGAAAGGGCTGGGAAGAAAAGAATTGCATCTATAACCTTCCATCCAGCATTCAGCACCCTTTGTCTAACATTCTCTGACAGGTCATTACTGTAGTGACATGATGCTTCAGGAAATTGTACTTCACTCAGTAACTATTGTTTTAAATTGAGGCTTTAGAAATAAATTATTCCAAAGTAACTAAAGCTTCACCAAAGGTAAGCCCAAAACGACACAAAACATAATTTTAAACAACTTATTTCAGCTAAGCATAGAAATGCTATTCTTCAACTAAATATAGCTATTCTGCAAAATTTACCTATTCTCTGTATTTTTATACATATGGTTATAGTTTTCATCAACAATCTTTCATTAAAGGGTTGAATTCTTTCCCATGACCAGCGTCTTGGTGTGAATTTCTGTCTGGTTTTCTGCGTGCTTCATGCTCTTTTCATCTATCTACTCTGTGCTCCTGCTTACCATATGGATGTGTGGCTAGCAAAGATCCGTCAGAATCATGTCACAGTTATGCAGTCCCCGTGATTATAGTACCTGGCTCTGTCATGCTAACTTCTCTAGGCTTGTTCTGTTGCTTCTACTGCTCTCTGGGCTACAATTACTTCCTCCCTCCTTCTCTCTTGGCATGCTGTGCTTTTGTGCATTGCATTACACTGTTTTGGCTCCATTTCCTCCTCGCTGTGCTCTGCATCTGCTCTTAGGAGGATGGAAACAAATATTTATTAACCTCCTACTAAGTTCCAAACACTAGGCTGTGAGTTTCCCATAAGATGTCCTAGTCTTTTAAGGCCCTTTATTCTACTGTCTGCCCACGGCACCCCTGACTTCCAGAGGAGTATCTTCCTTTCTACTTTCCCAGCATATCTTTGAGCACGTTTATAGTGTCTTTATCAGAGTTACTTACCGAAAGGGTTGCTTTGAATGACTTTTGCATCAGAGGAAGCTTTTTATACTAGGCAGCTCAGGGCTGGCGCACCAGTTTTGTAAATCACCGAGACATGAAAACCTCAGGAATGTGTGCAGGGGCCAGGAATGGGAATGCAAATGGGCTAAGTGAGGACTGCAGCAAATTGGTGAGCCCATGCCACCTAAAAGGGGCATATGTCACTCATCTCCAGCTAATTGTTGTCATTTGACAATATCAACGCACCAATGCTAAATTTAATTTTTAAAAGCCCCAGATCTTTCTTTTTATGACAAATCTCTCAATTTTTAACTGTTGTCAACTTATTCAAGATTTTTGTTTTGTGGTTTGTGTTTATTTTAATATATGTACACACCATGGCCCACTGAAATCATATATATTTTCTAGATTCACCCCAAATTCCCTAAATTTGCTTTCTCTGATTTCAAGGAAACATATATAAGTGAAGGTAAAAGAACACATCTCATCTGAGATTAAATGACAGGGCAGAAGGAAAGAAGAGTGGTGGGACATAAATTTGATTTTCTCAAAGAGTCAGTTTTTGTGTCCTTATGGATGCCAGCTTATACCTTTTTCGGCCCATCCATCCCTGACTAGAGTTTTTTTTGCTCACAACTTAAGCCAATTATAATATCACCCCATCATCCTCAGCTAATATGAGGAATCTGATTGTAGCATACATTTATCTCTTCTTGAATGTAATTGTTTTAGTTAGTAGCTCCAGGCTGGTGGGACAATCTGGCTGTGCCATCTGCCAACCCACTGAAAGCCAGAGAGGGTTTGGCTGACCTGGCTGCCAGGACAGACCCTCTTTTTTCCTCCCTGCTTGCCATTCCATGTCTGCCTCCCCTAAACCACTCTCCTGAATCAGATTACCCACCCACAGCACCCCAGAGGGAGTTTATGCTGCTTCTTGGACAACAAGAGGGCATATGCTTACTACATAGATAAATAATGTAAGGTTTTCTCTTGATTTCTCTCCCTGTTATGTCTACCCCTTGTAAGAATTAAAAGATTTTGTGAAAGAGTTTATGTTTATCTTGCCATACATTAAAAAAGAAATCAAATACCTTTCAGTATTTCTGGGATGAAGAGTCTAATTTTTGGTCACTCTGCATTCCACCTTAGATGTTTATGTTTGCAAAGACTAAAGAATAATTTAGTCTTGCAATATGCGATAATATATGTTTTTGGACAAACTGATCATCTTTTTCATGAAACCTAGATCACATTTCATTTTTAAATTATACCTGTTTTTCTTGATTGTGAGAGTAATATGAGCTCTTTGTCAGAAATTTGGAAAATGTGGGGGTAGGGGTTAAAAAATCTTATTTCAAATATCTATAGTCTCATTACCCAGAAACAACCCCATATAATATTTTTTGTGTTTTCTTAATCTTTTTTTATTTTTAATTGTTGACGTATAGACAGATAATACTGTCTATAACCACCATTCACAGTTTTTTATCCTGCATTTTTTCACTTAATATTATATTCTGAGCAGTTTTCTCTTGTCGCTAAGACTTCATAACATTTTTGTTGTTTCATCATATCTATCAACATTTATTAACTATTCCCTTATGGAATGTCTGGAAGATTTCTTATATTTGGTCTTATAAATAATAAACATATTTACATTTGTTATTACTGCCTAAGAACAGATTCCTACAAGTAACGTTATTACATCAAAGGGTATAAACATTTCTAAGACCCTTTGATGCATATTTCCAAAGCATTTTTAAAAACGTTTGTGCCTGCCAATTTATACTGTAACTAGCAGTAAGTGGGAGAGCCTGCCTCAGGGAACTATCACCAGCATTTTAAAATCTTTACTAATTTGACAGGTGGTGATTTTTTTATTTGCATTTCTTTGATTGCTACTGTGAGGTGCACTGAGTTTTTTTTATTGTAGTAAAAAATACATAACATGAGATCAAACTTCACCAAATTTTTAAGAGTATAGCACAGTATTGTTAACTCAAGCATAACATTGTACAACGGATATCTAGAACTTTTTCATCTTGCATGACTGAAACTTTATACCCATTGCACAGCAACTCCCATTTCTCCCTTTTCCCAGCCCCTAGCAACCAACATTGTACATTCTACTTCCAGGAATTTGACTATTTTAGATACCTCATATAAGTGGAATCATGCAGTATTTGTCCTGCTGTCTTCTTCAGCAAATTGTCCTCAAGTTCTTCCATATTGTAGCATATGACAAGATTTTATTCTTTTTATGGATGAATAATATTTCATTGCATGTAAATGCCATGTTTTTGCCCAATCCTGTTTTGTTTATTTTTCTAGTCCTTTTCTGTTTTCTATATTTCTGCTCTAAGCTTTATTTCTTCCTTCTGCTAACTTTGAGCTTAGTTTGTTCTTGTTCTAGTTCCTTGAGGTGTAGAGTTAGGTTATTTGAGATCCTACTTTTTGTTGTTCTTGTTATTAATCCTCACCCAAGGGTACTTTTCCACTGATTTTTAGAGAGAGTGGAAGAGAGAAACATCAATGTGAGAGAAGCACATCGATTGGTTGCCTCCTGCATAAGCCCTGACCCCGGCCAGGGCCGGGGAGGAGCCTGCAACCAAAGTACATGCCCTTGACCGGAATTGAAACCGGGACCCTTTGATCCACAGGCCGACGCTCTATCCACTGAGCCAAACCAGCTAGAGCTCCTACTTCTTTTTTAATATAGGAATTTATCACTACCAAGTTTCCTCTTAGTTCGGCTTTCGCTGCTTCCCATAAGGTACATTGTATTTTCGTTGGTCTCAAGATATTTTCTAATTTCCTTTTGATTTTTCCTTTGATCCACTGATTGTTCAAGAGCGTGGGTTTAATTTCTGCATACAGCATTTTTCAAGTTTCTAATTTTCCTTGCTATTGATTTCTAGTTTCGTTCAATTGTGATCAGAAAAAATACTTGGTATGATTTCAGCCTTCTCATATTTGTTCAGACTTGTTTTGTGACCAAACATGTGATCTATCCTGAAGAATGTTACCTGTGCGCTTGAGGAGGGTGTGTATTCTGCTGCTGTTGGGTGGATGCATTTACTTTTTTAAATAGCCACATGGTTGGGTCGTATTGAACTTGTGGTCAATAAAATCTTAGGTTTTTCTCAGATGGACTGCTTTTAAGTGGGGTCCATTTCACCAGGACCTGTACAATTGAATTATTGAATCTAAGTGAAATATTAAATATTTATTCTTGTTACATTTTCAATTTGTAAAGTTTGAATAATTCAATGAGTTCTTTTTCTCATTCTTTTAAAGAGGCTTTAGTTATTTTAATAGGTATTAACACAGACGATAAGCAATTCAAATAATACAAAGGAGTGAAAAGTCTCTTAATCCGACTTTCATCCTGCAGTTCTCCCTAGTGGAAACCACTGTTATCAATTTCTTGTGAGTGTTTCCCGTGCTATTCTCTGTGTATGTGTTTGTTTGTATAAATAATCTCAAAGAGAAATGCCACACACTGTATACACTATCCCATACTTAGCTTTTTTGACTAAACAAGGAGTCCAGGAAAAGACCCTTCAAGAAGCCCTTGAGCAGATGACTAACTGGCAGAGTCACCTGTGCGAGATTTGAGGGATTTGACGATATTCCACCCAGCAGGTTTAACAAGTACAAATGCCCTAAGGTAGCAAAGAGCTTGGCATATGTTAGGAACAAAAAGAACTCCATGTTGCTGGAGTTTACTGAATGAGCAGGAAAGGGGTATAAGATAAGGTTGGAGAGGTTGGTAGGAGCCAGATCATACAGGGCACCAGGTAATGCTGTGAACATCTGATGTTCTTCTCTCTGATAGTGGAAGTCACTGGAGAGTTGGGTATTGGCATTGAAACAATAATAAAATAAAATCTTCTAGCAACTTTATTTACATAGATATCATAAGATCATAAACCCTTTGCTGAAATCAAGATACACATTTTAGAAGCTACAGGATTAGTGATTTTTTTAATAAAAGAATTTATTTTTACATTCTTAGCCCAAGGCCAGAGTCACTGCAAACAGTGAAGAGAACTTGTAGCAAAGAGATAGTCCTAGAAGAGGACCTCCCTACTCTCATTCACCACTGAGACGGGGATTCAAGGAAAGAGGTTAACCAGGCAGGAGAAAGGCATCCCAAAGAGTGGAGAAAAGGCTAGCTTAGGAGACAGAGAGGCCTTACGAAGTATTAAAACATGTATTGTCATTTTTAGTAAAACTACAGAAGTAATATTGTGGGAGGGAGGATGTGCAAATATTAAATAATAATGAATTAATAAATATGTGTTGAAAGCTCTTGCACTCGTTTTGTGCAGCCCAGTGATAATAAATCAATTTGATAAATGTTTATTTAGGACCTGTTAAGGCACGGTGATAGATAGAGCAAGTGGCACAGCTGCAAGTCAGGCAGCAGGAGACCAGGAGTCCCAGAGGCTCCCACTCAGGAGGTAAAATCCTTTTGCTGGAATGAGGGACTGTGAGGGAGGGTGTGGGACTCTGGCTGCAGAGTCTGCACAATCTGTAACTTTCCTGCTAGTTGTGAAATGTCCCAGTTGTAGCAACCAGGACCTGGGAATCTAAATGAGAAGTGAGCCCACATGAAAGTGCTTTCTAAACTGGCAAGGGCTATACAGTAGCATGGTTCTATGAGGGAAGGACTAAAAGATGAGCTGATATCAGGAAGCTAGGTCTCAAATTTTGATCTAATGTTTCATCCATCTCCAAGTTGCTTATGAATGTCCGTTTGCCTTAAAATGATACTGAATGCACTTGTTTTATTCTTACCTTTGCAGAACCTTTTTACATTCAGCCATTGCAACTGCACGGGTGATCAGGTATGTTTTGCTGCAAAACCAACACATGCCGCAGAGTGACCTCATCTCCATTGCCACGTGCCAGTTCACACAGGACATTCAAGGGCACGCTAATACACACGGCTCAGCACAGATGGAACTGACCTCCCGGTTAACAATTAAAGTAGGAACGAACATCAGATAGGTAGAAGTTATAACTACTCCCCTAAGCGAAATAATAAGACAAAATGACATTTTTCATTCCTTAGGAAAGACTTTAACCCAAGGTTGCGGCTTCATCGCAGTAATGGGGGAATTAAACACATTAAGCCCACAAAAATCAAAACTGCTAACTCACAAAAGTTCACCTGCCTGTAAATTATATTCCTATTAGCCTTTCTCTTTTCTTGGTGACCGGTCAATTATATTAGGGGTCTTTCCTCTCTTGTGTTCAGTCCTTATGCTGTGATTGGCTAAAGTCAAAATGCCAGAAAGAACTTGCAGTTGACCAAAAACAAGCCACAAATACACCAAAGAATCTGAACTGAATGAACCAAACTTATTTCCTCTAAGAAATTATGAACATTTTCTCAATGTTAAGCATTTTTAACTGTATCTTCTTCTATGTCCAGACCAGCAGATGCTAAAAACTAGTAAAAAAAAAAAAATCTTAAAAATCAAATCGTTTGTCCTCTCCCTCCTTCTCGGGGCATTTTAAAATTTATAATCTCTCTGGCATTTATCATAGTCTTACCATATGTTACGTACCATACATCATATTCAATGTATTCCTTATGGAAGTTTCTTGCATTCCATAATTTTGTAATAAAATCATATGTATATTCAGTTGAAATGTCTATAGCTCTAAGTATATTTTTCATGCGCAATTAGAGATTTTATGAAGCAATTTTTGAGGATAATGATAAAATCACTTATTACTGCAAACGAAAACACCCCAAAAACTTAGTGACTTAAAACTTTAAAAAAACACCCGTGGTCTGTCAGCTGGGTTAAAGGCAGGGTCATGAAGTTCAAACACAGCTACTATGGAGCAAGTTTTGGAAGAGAGGGGATGTGGGTTGTGAAATACCTCTAAATTGTCAACTACAACTATAATTCCAAGGAAGAGAAAGCAGGGCAATTTGAGTGTAAACAAAATGTTCAAGTAAAGAAGGAGTTATATTTAGTACTATGTGTGGGATAAAAATGAGTAAGAAGAGCACAGCCAAAGAAGATACATTAACTGAAGTAAGCAAGGAACAGTGAAAGGGACAAGGAGATACAAGGAGATAAGGAAGTTCACCCTAGGTGAGATCACTGAAAGGTTTGAAATATTGGATACATAATTTAAACTTGAAAAAGAGAAGTCTTGTTGAAGATTTGGAGACAGGAGGCGATGAGGTCAAAAAGGCAGGAGAGAAGCTGACATTCAATCACTTAGAATAAGTGAATAAGCAGTGAGTGTTTCCTCTGTGCCAGACCCTGTGCTGAGCCCTGGATGCTCTAATGGTGTGCTTCTAGAGCATCTGAAGGGCACGCACTGCCTGGAGTTTGGCCAATGGACTCTACTCCTGCATGTTATTGCAGGGAGAATGACAGCAAAGTCAGACAGCTCAGTGACTGAAGCGGGGGGGGGGGGGGGGGGGCCGGAGCGGGGGGGGGGGGAAGGCAGATGAGAGAGCAACATCACCTTTAGGGTGAAATTTTACTTTTCATTCTTTAGTTTTCTCCACTTATAATTAAGGATAAAATATGGGCAATACTTTACTTTCTTTTCAGAGGCATGAGAAATGCAAGGTTTAGTTTTATTTTAGAATGTTAAAAAAAAGCCCGGCCAGTGTGGCTCCAGAGGTTACAGTTCAATTCCCAATCAGGGCACATGCCCAGGTTGGGGGTTCAATTCCCAGGGTGGAGCATGCAGGAGGCAGGCAATCAATGATTCTCTCTCATCATTGATGTTTCTATCTCTCATTCCCTCTCCCTTCCTCTCCGAAATCAATACAAGTATATCCTATCTAATAAAAGAGTAATATACAGATTGATCATCACTGCAACACACAATATAGCTGCCCCCATGTGGTCAAAGATCCTGCCCCCATGTGGACACAAGATGGCCACCACAAGATGGCCAGCAGGAGAGGGCAGTTGGGAGGCACCCAGCCTGCAAGGGAGGGCAGTTGAAAAGGACCAGGCCTGCAAGGGAGGGCAGTTGGAGGTGATCAACTCTGCAGGAGAGGGCAGTTAGGGGTGACCAGGCCGGCAGAGGAGGGAAGTTGGGGGCAAACAGGCTGGCAGCAGAGTGGTTAGGGGGTGATCAGGCTGGCAGGCAGAAGCGGTTAGGGGCAATCAGGAAGGCAGGCAGGCAAGCAGTTGGGAGCAAGCAGTCCTGGATTGTGAGAGGGATGTCCGACTGCCCGGTGGGATCGGGCCTAAACGGGCAGTCGGACATCCCTTGAGGGGTCCCATATTGGAGAGGGTACAGGCTGGGCTGAGGGACAACCCCCCTCCGTGCACGAATTTCGTGCACCGGGCCTCTAGTATATATATAAAAAAAGAACCAGTGTCAAACATAAACTTTGTGGTATGGCCTCCAATAAGTCTCCATGGAGTGAGAGCCTTATACATGGAGTGGAGTAGATAATAATAATAACACTGACTGGATGTTTATTATGTGCCAGACACTATTGTACAGGCTTCACACAAATTAACACATTTAATCCTCACAGTAACCAAATGAGGTAGATACTGTGCTCATCATCCCCTTTATCCAGATGAAAAAAATTGAGGCATAGAGAATTTAAGTGCCTTGACCAAGGTTACACAGGTAGTAAGCAGTGGAACTGTTCTTTAGACCCAGAATATCTGGTTCCAGAATCCATGCAATATAGTGCCTCTTAATTGCTTTTTAAATGTTTAATTTATACCTATTGGCAATATTGGCTGACTGTCCTTTTATATGTCTATCATCATCAGCACTTCTAGCATGTAGGATGCACTTCCATCTCCCAAAGTGACTAAAAGCACAGGGCCAAAGATGCCTATTCTCAATATACTGGGCGCGGTGGGGGCCGGGCGAGGAGGGCGCGGGGGGGGGGGGGGGGGGGGGAGGGCGCAGGATCAGAACCTGTCCTGGCTGACCCTTCAGTGAGAGCTTAAACATAAAGCTTAAAGCTCAGGCCATCTAAGGGATCTAACACTCTCCCTGAGATGCAAGACAGCCATTTCACTCTTAGCAGATGCCAGGCTCATCTCTGCTTTCTGCTCTGCTGCCTCAGCGCCACACACACACACACACACACACACACACACACACACACACACACTCCACTGGGTGAGCCAGCCTATTCAGTCTCCTCATTGTTACAGGGGGCTGGCACATCCAGCTCTCCTCCCCCCACCCCACCCCCAACCCCCTGCCCCAGATCACTTCCATCCTAGCTACTAAAAGCTTACTTCAACTTCTGTGCCCTTCTGACGCCTCACTCTTAGGATGGGAGTTCATGGTTTTCCCAAGGAACTGCCTGCTTGTTCAGGAACTGGGCAGGCATCTCACCCCTGGACTGGAGTTGCCAAACTTGGGCCACCTTTGTTGGTGGCTGTTTCTACTGTAGCTGAGTCCTCAGCCAGATGCTAACATCAGCATGGGCGAGGGAGAGGTCGAAGCTCATTGCTCTGGGAAAACAGGCCAAGCCCAAATTTTTTCAAATTTCCATTCTCAAAGGCTCAATGTCAGTATTATGAATATCAAAGTTTCACTGTCCGATGTAAGTTGGCAACCCTTGGCCTTTTTACATGAACCTTGGATAAGATGGTGTTGAATGTAGGCCTTCTGAGTTACAAGTAACAGAGAGCCACTCATGATGCTTTTAAGAAAAGAGGGGTTTTGCTGTAAGTCTCCATATGGATGGAAAATGGAACTGAGGCAGATCTAGGGACCAGTGGGCCATCAATCCCTCAGAAGATGCCTGATTTCTAATGTGTTGCCGTGTTTCTCTTTCTCTCTCTAGGTGGGTTTCCTCTGCTATTATTTTCTTTTCTCTTTGACTTTTGCAGAACACATTGAAAATTAAGTTCCTCTGAGTCATAGTGGGCCAGCTTCTGCTCCAAATAATACTTCCCGAGTTCCTTCTCTTGGCATTTCTTCCTTCACATTTCTGAAAGAGGGAATACACATCTTTTGAACATCAGGTGTTACAAGTCAATCTTGGGCTGGGTTTTCTCTCCTGTTTCTCCCTCTCCCTCTCCCTCTCCTTCTGTCTCTCAAGTACAGATTGCCTCACTAGAAGCTACTATGGGCTGGTAGATACTATAAACATGTTTAATGTAGATGGGATATTTGAGGCTGAATTGAAACAAGCTCTTGGTAACATGGTATTAACATTATAAATCTCCACAATTAAATTAAAGTGACAGAATTTTTAAAAGTTTAATGTTCAAATTTACAATCATTTCTAGTCAGCCTTTATTTTAATCTTTAAGATGTAAGATTATCCATATTTTTCAAAGTTAATTCTTCAATAAAATCATGTACTATTTTGGAAGAAAGCAGATTTTTAAATGAGTAAATTATCAAAGAAAAATTCAATACTACTTACAATCTCTTTCATCCTCTTAAGCTTCAAAAGTATCCTCAGCTTTTTCAATTTTTTTCCCTGGAGTTTGAGTTCCACTATCTCTAACCTTACTTTAATTTAGCCCAAATGATCATTACAAATGAAATTGCCAGAAGCAACAAGAAATGTTCGAAGGACTTATCCTTATTATTTGGTTTCTAACTTAGGAAGGATCTACAAGGCCAAGGTTCAAAAAAGTATCCTCTAAAGATAATATGTGGAAGAGAAATACAAATTCAGAGATGAAGATATATTTTAGCAATAAAAGGTGAAGTAGCATTAGCTACAAAGAATAAGAATGAGTTTTCATCATTTTAATTTAAAATGTTCTTACCACAATCTAATCAAGAGTATCTCCTTCTTCCAAAGACAGATTTCCATGGTAATTTTTGAAATTTCTTGTTCTAGATACATCCATCATTTCTTCTTGCCCATAGCCCCTTTTTGGAGAACATTTCCTGCTAATATCCCTGAAGGATAGGACTCATCCCTTTGGTAATTGTACCAATAGTGAGCATGTGAGTCAAGGTAGATCATTCATATTCTCCTAGAAATTTGGGAAATTGAAACATAGAGACCTGATCAATCCACATGTTAGGCTCCAGAGCCCATAGATTGAATATAATTAACTGGTAATAGAATTGGCTTTATAGCCAAATTAAAAATGTAGCTAAATGCAAAGTTAAAAGCAGCTGAAATTATGGGGAAGCAGACCTAAAAGGCCTGTGGAAGAAGCTGGTTTCCCTAGGAAAGATGGAGCCAACATGCAAGGAGAAGTAAAGAGAATAATCTTGAGGAAGAGCAAGAGAAATGATCTGCCTGAAGACGAGGTCCCCAGAGGTCTCCAGCTGTGTCATTAATCATAGGATTTCTTCAGACCTTTACAATAAATTCCTTTTTATTTCAACTCGCTTGAGTATGTGTATAGGTTATTTTTTTTTCCTGTAATGAGATTAAGATAATTCTGTTTTTATGTGCATGTTTTTAATCATGATGAAGACTGGATTTAGGATGCCTCGGGAGACAGAAAGGGTTGGCCTCCACTCCTGCCAGTGCCCCCTGAAGAAAATTGAAGGCAAACACCAAAGCATGCATATCTTAAATAATTGCAAAGAACAGCAGTTTCACCCAGAATGGGATTTGATGAGTAACTTCTGTGACTGAGATGGAACTTAATAGAAATGCTTTTCCTAATAAGGGGGGTGATTCAGTCATTGCAATTGTTCAGTAAATTATAGTGAGCATCCACTGTATGTGCTAAGTCCTTGTGAATGGTTCTGGAGCCCTTAGGAGATTAGGCAAGTTATAAAGTTTCCAGTGGGACCATGAGAAAATCTGTTATTATATAATGTACCTTAGACCACTGAATGCTAAGGATGAGTTCAAATGGAGAGCACTGGGCTGGAGGTTTGGGAGGTTTGGACCACATATAAAAAAATCAGCCCTTTCTTGCTTTGAACAAAGCCCCCTGAGCAAGTTTCTGAGATAATTCCAAACAAGTCAATGAACATCTATTAAAAATGAACTAGTGTTGGGTACTAAACATACTCTAAGCTGTTTAGTACCAAACAGCTTTTTGGACTAGAAAGCCAACAAAAAACCACACACACACACACACACACACACACACACACACACACATCCAAATGTTATATCCTGATAAGAAATACCATTTACTCATTAGATCCCTGTTTATATTGATGCCTGCATGTTGTGTTGATAGATTCTGTAACCGTCTAAGACCCTTGTGACTTCTTGATCTTCTGTCATTAGTTTAAATTTGATCCTGTTAGGAACAGATGTGGTCCCAAATAATGTCATTTTAATTTGAGAAGAGCATTGGTAATTAAAAACCCTCAACTTGCTTTATGGATAAAGTCCACTAAGTCCTAGACCTGGAAACACAGTGTCAGTCTTTTTAAGCAATGATATATTTGGGCCATTTTTGCTGTTGAAGAAAGGGGCCAACAGCATAACTTTCTGAATCCACAGCTCATGAGCAACCCATCAGCTGTCAGCACAGCAAGCAAGTCAAAGAGAGCAGTCCGGCCAAGAGCTGAAGCTGTCCATCACATCGACGGAATACAGAAGAACATACAAATATCTTTGGATTCCTAAATAGAATTGCCTATTTATTCCATGACAGCTCAAGAAACCCTCTTAGAATCAATTAAGGGTCCCAGCACAGTTGGGATTGGAGACTTAGAGGGGAAAGCACAAAATAAGAAAGTATTTAGAGAGCATCTTGTCCTCCCTAAGTGCTTCATAATCATAATGTTACGGTTGAGTGCCTATCAAATTATAGCTGAAGATCAAGCAAAACACAGACATTTTCAGAGCAGTTACTGCTCACTTAATGGTCTGGGAGGGCAAAAGATAAATTCTTGAAAATGTCAGGTATTCAATAAGTCATATTCTTAGAGAGAAAGAAAAAAATCCTTCCAGAATCCAGGCTCATTACCTAAGATAAAAGTCATGGGTCATGTCCAGCAGGAATTTACAAAAGAAACACAAATGTTGCAACATTAGTCCCAAAAGCTCCATAATCAACCTGGGGGATTTTAGCTGTTTGGATTTATTCAGCTACGTTCTGCCAAATGTCATGCTATCAAGAAGCAAAAGACTCCAGCGGGGCCTTTTGGGGATGCCTGGAGCCCAAGGGCCAGGCACAGGCCTTGGGGCACCGCGGGACTCAGCCAGGGAAGGCGGGCTGGGGTCTGCTGCTCCATGAGGGCTCCCTACCAGAAGTCACAGAATGTCCTGCAGCAGAACCTGTGTTGCCAGATTCTGGGCAAGAGCGAAGCTGATGTAGCCCCAGCAGTTCCAGGATGGCGCGCAAGTTACCGGCATCAACTTCGCCTTAACTGTTGAAAGAGATGAAATTCTAGTAACTGAAAAGAATACAGACAGAACTCACTCGACAAAGAAGGGAAGCAAACACTGCATTGTCTGCAAAACGCCACAGAAACTTCATTCACAAGGAGTTTTGAAAAATAAATAGTCATCTCTACCTCTTGCTGAGCCTTAGTGAAGATCCATGCAAGCAGCCAAACAAGGTTTCTAGCTACACCACGTTATTACCGAGAGATGCCCACTCACCTCCCTGCTCCTCTGCCAGGCCTCAGACTCTCCCGCTGAACCCCCAGGATCGCAGCCCCAAGTCAGCACAGGGCTCTCTGGCCCCATGGGAGGCAGCGGCACCAGCAGTGCAAGCCCATCGTCTCACCAAGGCCCCGGGAGTAGAAGACTGTTTTCCACAGCAATTGGGGGTCATGTCTTGCATGGACTTTCACTGCAAACCAGCCTTCTGTGCAACCTGCTTCCTCAAAAGGCATCCCCAACACTGTTTTCCGCAATGTGACAAGGTCAAGGGGACATGTGGAAATTACTGAGGCAGCCCTTGTCGGAGACATTTTGTATGTATTGCAGGGCCTAGATGGCAAAATCATCAAGATGAGCAACACTGAGCATTGTTACAAAGTAGAGGGAAAGGCAACCCTAAATACATCTTTGAGGGATATAATAGACTGGCTGCGTTGGGATAGTTACACAATAAAATCAGGAAATACACAGGCCAGAGGAGTCTAGACTGTTCATTTGGACTTGCAGGTCAGAGCTTTTGTGCTGCTTTGCATCAAGAACTCAAAGAATATAAGCTATTTCTCTGTTTTACCTTCCCAGCTACAGTCAGAGGATGATCAGGGTGTGGATTTGGACTTTGAGAATAGCCCAACACTCCCGTGCCTCCTGGTTTGGACATCCGATCCCAAGACAAGACTGAAGACTCTTGCAGCCCCGGTGGACCACTGCCAACAAAGGAAAGGAGGTGAGCTAGCCTCCGCTGTCCACACTACATGGAAACAGGAGCCCTGTACATGAGGTCCCTGGTGCATCACCTTCTCGCCTTAGTGTTGCATCCTGTCCTGAGCTTCCTTTACCGTTGGACATAGGTCAGGGAACGCGAGGACATACTGTGAAGGAAGGACGGCTACTCTACTGTCGGACTCAGATTTAAGAAGCATGGGACTCAATTACTCATTTCAGTAAGGTGACCACACTTCATTTGAACGCCGCACATATGTTGTACAGTGATTTGAAAGCCAATTACATCATTTATCGGCAGAGCTGTATTTGGTTAATGGAAAACTGTTCTCCCATTTTTAATAGTGGGAAATTCGGCAAGGTCACCTCGTCCAGATTTACTAGCAATAGCAAGTTTATGTCAAAGATAGTTTGAGGACTCCTAAGCCTTAGTCCAGTGTTCCTTGCAGAACAATATGATATGTTCTCTTGCTTTGCATGATTACATGAAACTAAACTGACTGTGGTGCGAACAATTTTAATGAAACAAGTCACTTGCATTTGTACCCATTGTATTAGTTAGTTCTGCTGTAACGCAATGTGTGTTCCTAAAAAAACAACAACAACACTGTGCTAAAATCTCAGAGTAAAAACCACAGGAATTCTGACAAGTGGGATGAAGGGGGGCATCACACTAAAAACCCTTGCCAGTGATGTGAAATTTAAAAAGTCTAGCAACTTAATAGAAGTTGTAGCACAGTTTTAGGCACATAGTAAATTGCTAAGAAATGTGTAATTTCTAGAATAAAAATGGCTTTTACCTTGAAAAAGCCCTGTTCTTGGCTCGCAGACATGGGCCAAAGGAGGCTTGTCTGAAGTGGAACAGAAAGTTGTGGCTGCCAACACACACAACGGACTGAGGTGTCTGGTGGGTTTGAGATGTGTCTGTGCGACTTGTGGATTCCCATGTGGCTGGGTTGCTGTTTTCACCTAGTTTCTCGTGGGTGAAATTGCCCTTAAGCAATCATGAAATTTGTGTTATGCTCAGATAGTTTCCTAATGATCAGTTGTGTCATAACAAGTTGTTTTAAAAACAAGCACAATAGCAGAACCAACTGTATGTGGTATTATTTTGTGGGTGTTTTGGAAACACATACATGGCATTCTGTTTGTGCATATGTATTGTGCAAGTCGCTCAATACCTTCCATGATGGTATTATAGTTGTACTTTATTACTGCATATTATTTCACTGTATGGACATATATTTATTTAGCAACTCTGTTGATGGAGATCATGTTCTTTGTAGTTTTAAACCTTATGAACATTATTAAAGTGAACACCATTTAAAAGAAGAAGAAGAAGCAAAAGACTCCAGAGTGAATGATTTTGAATAGACTCTGACACAGAACCCCTCGAGAGTAGGTAGACTGTAGCTATGGAAAGATGAGACAAGTAGGTAAGTTGAATCCTATATAATAAAGAGGTAATATGCAAATTGACCATCACTCCAATGCACAAGATGGCCACCCCCATGTGGTCAAAGATGGCTATCCCCATGTGGACACAAGATGGCTGCCACAAGATGGCCAGCAGGGTAAGGCAGTTGTGGGCGACCAGGCTGGTAAGGGAGGGCAGTTAGGGATGGCTGGGCCAGCAGGGAAGGGCATTTGGGGGCAACCAGGCCTGCAGGGGAGGAGAGTTAGGGGCAATCGGGCCAGCAGGGGAGCAGTTAGGCATCAATCAGGCTGGCAGGGTAGTGGTTAGGGGGTGATCAGGCTGGCAGGCAGAAGCAGTTAGGGGCAATCAGGCAGGCAGGCAGGCAGGCAGGCAGCAGTTGGGAGCCAGCAGTCCTGGATTGTAAGAGGGATCCCAGATTGGAGAGGGTGCAGGCTGGGTTGAGGGGCACAACCCCCCCCCCACCCTGTGCACGAATTTCGTGCACCGGGCCTCTAGTAAATATATAAGCAAATCTGGTTTGGAATCCCAGGGCCATCATTTGCCAGCTCTGTGACTTTGGGCAAGTTACTTAACAATTCTGAACCTAAATTCTCTCTTCTGTAAGATGGCTGTAATAGTACCTACCTCATAGGGTTATTATAACATGTAGAGCATAGCACCTGGCATGTGGTAGACAATCAAGAAAGATCAGTCTTGCCTGGCCAGTGAGGCTCAGTTGGTTGAGCATCGTCCCATGTACCAGGAGGTCACCGGTTCAATTCCCAGTCCGCACATGTCCTGGGTTTGATCACAAGCTGATCAATGTTTCTCTCTCATCGATGTTTCTATTTCTCTCCCCTTCCTCAATCACTAAAATTAATAAAAACATATTTAAATTAAGGAAGGAAGAAGTAAAGAAGGAAAGAAAGGAAGAAGGAAAGAAAGGAAGGAAGGGAGGAAGATCAGTTTCCATTCCCTAGCATGGCCCAGAAATAATAGTCAATTTATAGATTGCTTTTCATTATACTTTACCTATTTCTCCCATTGGATTGGAGAGACAATATTGTGGAATGGTTAAGTACACAGCAAATGGAGTTGAATTACCAGGGCTCAAAGCCTGGTTTTATTGATTTCCAGCTGTGTAACTTCAGGCTTGTTACTTAACCTCTTTGCAACTTGGTTTCCACTGAGGATGAACTGAATTAATATAGACACTTGGAACAGTGTCTGGCACATAGTGAACACTCTAAGATTTAGTTACTGTCATTATTCCTACTGTTGATAACTGTATCCTGGATAAAATATGTACATATCCCTTCAAGGAACTTATTCCAATTAAGTTTTCCCCTCCAGTTGTCAACTCATGTCTTGGATAATGTTCATCTTGAACCGCTTTGGTACTTTCTATTTTTATGGCAGATTGTATTTTTCCAAAAACAACCGCAACTCCCATCTCACATGCTCTTCTGCAAAGTGACCTGTCACTTCTCTACAAATAGGTGGTGTGTCCCGCTGCCCTGGAATCTGGGTGAGTTTTTGACTGCTTTAGCCAATGGAGTGTGGTGGAGCAGAATCAATGCATCTCTTTTGTGCTTTATCCAAGTGATGCTCTGGGTCCTAACAGGTGATTTCAGCTTCTGCCTTGTTTGTATAAGGAAGTCAAACCACACGGAATGGCCACACGTAGGCGCTCAGGTCAACAATTCTGTAGCTTAACCCTGGAGCCAGATATGGGTGTGAAGCAGCCCCCATAGGACTGTAGCCCCGGTATTTGAATCACCCTTAGCTTTTAAGCAAGCCTTCCTAGCTGAGATCTCAGCTATCATGGAGCAGAATCAATGCATCCCTTTTAGTGCTTTATCCAAACTCCTGACCCGTAGAATCCAGGAGCATATTAAAAATGGTGGTCGTTTTAAGCTGCTCTATTTTGAGGTTGTTTGTTATGCACCAACCGTAACTGGAACACTTCCTTTCTAGGAGAAAGTTCCATTATTTTAAAGTTTTCTGAAGTGAACATGTGAAAAAAATTATTTTTCAATGAACAGAAAATATGGCCTTCCTCATCATAATTCATGGGAGTCACTTGAAAAAGAGACATTTTAAATCATCTATTTTTCCTTCAGGAGTTGATGGGCAGGGCCTGGAACTGATGTTTATATATTACATGTCAAAAAGGTCTGCATGGTTTTCCTCCTCCAACACGTGCACAATTATTTTTCTAGAACTAGAGTTCCCAAGAAAAACGTCTTTTTTTTTTTTTTTTGTAACTGGAGCAACAGAAGTCTCTCTGGTGTTTTCTAACTCTGAACTAGAAATCATTTAGAAATGGTCAAACAGCTGTATTCAATTATAACTGAGCATTTAAAACAGCCAGTGGTCTCGGGTTCAGGATTATTCACCGCCACTTGTTAAAACGGTGAAAGGGTCTCTATCAACTAACATGTATGCCGCCTTTGAATGCCTGTGAGCCAGCTGTGCCGCTTTCTGCGCAGCATCACTGTGGAGAGGCCAGGCCTGCATTTGAAAAGTTGGAATCCTCGTAATGAGGTGGAGACACAAGACACCCGGAGACAGGGTTTGCACTACGTTAAATCAGGACAAGGAATCCCACTCCTTGAAGGAGCCCTTCCTGAGAACAACCATCTGTCCTGTTGGGTTTTGTTGTTGTTTTCCCAGGCTTCCCTGATTTCGAACCAGAAGGTTTAGTGAGGGCTGACCTGAAACTCGACCACTCCTTCTTCCAGCACCTTCTTGCAGAGGCCCCATTCCGTCCCGTCAGTGCTTGCGAAAGGCTGTGTGCCACCAGCAGAGGACAAGGAGGCCCGGTGCTGAGCAGGGCAGGACCGTATCTGCCACGAGGTCTGAAAATACTCTGGGCTCACTTGTTAGGTCTTTGAGTCCTTGTTCCTGGTAAGAAGCTTCTTTTTTGTTGGCTCCCTCCCCAGTTCCTCCTGCTGTGCAAACTGCTTGCCCCAGTACCACCCCTCCCCATCCCCAGGGCAGCTGTGATTTATAGTAAGGGCTTTGTAGTTGAGACACCTGGATTTGATTTCTGGATCCTCTACCTACTAGCTGTGTGACTTGGGGCAAGTTTCTTAAATTCTCTGGTCCTTAGTTTCTTAACCTTAAGAGCAGAGACAAGAATCTGCCTAACTTGCAAGAGTCTCATGAGAATGAAAGAAATAATGCATTGTAACCACCTAGAAGAGTGCTTACCCTGTAACTGCATATGAGCTATTACTAAGAATAAATGAATGTATGTAACAGATGTTAGCAAGGAAGAGCGTTAGAGTCCAGATCCTTCTTCTTAAGATGCCCTTTAGACTTCGAAGTTATTCCAGGAGTGGTAGGAATAGGCAAAATTGTGGAAGTCAATACAAAATGCCCCCAGAGATCACCCACAGCCCCACTGATGGACTTTGCCAAGATCAGGCCCCTAACGAGGCCATGCATTACTGGTTTAACAAGCGGTGTGTGTTAGTGCAGACCCAGCAGGATTAGACACGAGGAGACTAACAGAAAGCATCCTCTTCCAGGCTCCAGACTCCAGGTCCACCCTGGCTTTGTCACAGTGAGAACATACACTCCCACCTGCCACAGGGGCTGGCTCCTCAATTCAAATGTATACTAGCTCTTTAGGGAGACAGTGTATTCACTTCAGGCTTCCGTAACAGGTCAGGCCTAAGATCCAGGCGACTGAAGTGATTTTCTGTGCCACACATAGCAGCAAGCTCCGGTGCTCTGGGAATGAACATAAGGTCTGAAAATACTCTGGGCTCACTCTTAGGTCTTTGAGTCCTTGTTCCTGGTAAGAAGCTTCAGCAAGCTCTGGGGCTCTGGGAGTGAAGTTTGTCTTGAACTTCCCGTTCCCCTTTTCTCCCTTGCATCCCACTCTCAATGCCAGGACAGGGTGACCCAGCCTCTACCAGGACCCCCCGATGCACCACCAGTGGTACTCCTCCCTCATCTTCCCTCCTGCTAAATATCTGGAGCTCCAAGACGGCTCCCCCTCAGTTCTCAGTGCAGCAGCTCTCTCATTAATCTTCACACACATTTCTTACCTGGTTAGGCTAATTCACAGTAAGTTGTGAATGACGGACAAGTCTTGGGACTTGCACAGTGGGTTGAATAGTGACCCCCAAAAGATATGTCCAAGTCTTAACCCCTAGTAGCTATGCATGTGACCTTATTTGGACAAAGGGTCTCTGCAGATGTGATTAAGTAAGCGATCTTAAGATGGGATCATTCCGTATTAACTGAGTGGGCCCTAAATTGAACCCTAAGTGTCCTTATAAGAAAGGGAGAAGCCAGGGATACAAGGAGAAAGACGAGTGAAGACAGAGATTGGAGCAAAGCAGCCACAAGCTAAAAAATGCCTGGAGCCCCCAGAAGCTGGGGGGGCAGGAAGGACTCCCCTCCCCACCCCGTACCTCCCCTCTCTGCCCCCCCCCCCCCCCCCCGCCCCAAAACCTTTGGCGGGACCCTGGCCTGCTGTCATCTAGATTTTGGACTTCCTGCCTCCAAAACTAGAGAGAATAAACTTCTGTTGTTTGAAGCCACCCAGTTTGTGTTAATTTCTTACAGCAGCTCCAGGGGATGAGTAGGTCAGCAGCCCAGGCCCCACAGCCCCAGGGCCTGCCGAGCACCTGAAATTCAGAAAACTTCAGTAACGGCCCCTGCCCCAAAGCTAGGACTCAGACAGTTCTGGCCCCTTCCGTTCTGCCAGTTCCCCTAAGGACTGGTTGCTGTGGGTTTGAGTTTTAAAGAGCCCATGGTTCCAAATGCATATTTGACTGGTACACACTGTTCCCCAGTTCCTTCTACGCCCCCATTCTGCACTTCATCTCCAGTGCTCGAGCCCCCTAGGTTCCTGTTTTCACACCATGATTGACTCAGAGAGAAAAGAGGAGGAGGCAAGGCTGCCTGCAGTACCATTAGATATGAAATCCCAATTTTTGCAGTTTTTAAAAATTTCTCTTTCCATGCTCCTTTGTCCAGGCTCAACCGATACTACAACCTAGCCCTTCTCTAAATTGTGAATGGACACTTTAGCAGTGCTATTAATTCCATCCTTGTCATCTGTGCCTCAGCATATTTTTTAATTGAGTGATATTATCAAATTTGGGTCACAGTTCCCCATCCTTTAATTTTCAATAGAAATTATGCTTTCAGTTATACATTTCAGTATGTTCCAGAAATGTTTTCTTTCTGGTGGGTTTACTGGGATCCCCCTTAAATTTCCCATAGCAATCAGCAGCTGACATCAGCTCACACCCCCATCACTTACAGAGGGATGCAGGCAGCTTGGATATCAGCAACAACCTACCCATCACTCTTGCCTTCTTGTGCTCATCATTCTCATCCACCCCTCTGAAGCTGCTCAAACGTTCCAGCATCTTCATGAGGCGGGGAGGTGCTACTGGCATATATTTATCGAGTGGTTTCCCCCGTATATAGTTCTGTACTCCAGTTGCTATAGAAATAAGCCAGAAAATCTAACTCTGGAGTCTTATGTTTCACATATTCAAATTTAGATGAAATGTGACGTAGCTACCAAAGTAAAAATAAAAAATGCTATCTTCCATGAGATTGAAGTGCAAACCTGCAGTTTCATTGTCTCTTTAAACAGATAAAACCATCATGTAAAGACAGACGAAATAATCTGTCTGTTCCATGTTATTTTCTCTAGACCTGAGGGAGCTTCATTGGCAGTGAAAACTTGGTCTTGGGTATTCCAACTGCCCTGAAACATCATGGAGTGGGGGAGAAATGCAGAAGAAAGAGGATTATAATAGAGTGGTATGGCATACTTTCCTAGTGCTTGCGATGACAAACTACTTTTGTTTTGTCTAGTATTATATCACAGATATAGAATTCACTTGGAGACTGGCCAAGACTTACTGCTAGGCCTAAGGGGTAGTACAGGTAAGGCTGTAGTCCAAAATATGTACTAAGATTCAAAAAAAGAGGAAAAAAATAAGGAACCAAAACCCAGCACTGAGCGTTGAGAAATAGGCAGAATGCTCTATGTGTGATTGCCCTTCTTTTGAGCCAAGCTTTCTTAGTTTTTCTTGAAAAGAAATTGAAAATCAATCTGGTACACGCACCACTCTTTAGCCTTTGATACTGGAAAGCATGTGTTCAATTTAAAAGTTGTATTGCTGAGAATAAAGCCACTGGGAAATGGGAAATGGGATGGAGAGACGGGAGAGAAGAGAAACAGGGAGAATAAAAAGTTGTCGTTCTCATGAAAATATCTTTAAAATAGCATTTTCTCTTTAACCCATGATGTCTAGGAAAACCTGTACTTGAAAAAACCCTTGAATAAATCCTTCCTCAGTTGAATTATAAATCCCATGTTGCAATATTTGGAAGGGAAGTTGATTTACATGAGAACAGTGAGAGGGGGCTTACACACATTACTCAGTGATGTGTGCCTTAGCACTGCAGGGCACTTGGTGGATGGGTCCAGGCTTTTGAGTACCACAGGTCACACAGGTCAACCATGAAGGTGCCCGAATATGAGGGTCTCATTGAGAGTTGGATGGCAACTTGGACATGTTAACTATGGAGTGTAGAGACCACAGCACTTACCTTTGCTTTTATTTCCTTTGAAGGAGACAGAGGATCACATTGATTGAGCTTCTGATTGCATAGGGGGATGGATGTGACAGCTAAGAGTTTGAAAGGACAGTATTGGGTTTGAAAGGAATTTCATCTGATTGTGAAACCGGAGAATGTTTCCCACAAGAAGCTAGAGATGTTATTTAAATGACTGTCTAAAGCCTTGGCCATAGTGTCCATCTTGGCTCTCCCTTCCCAGGCATGGGATTCAATAAAATAGAGCGGCAGTGTTCTATACAGAGGCAGTGAGAGATAGTGACTAAATGTTTTTACTTTGAAATCAAGTAGATGGAGGTTCAACTCTTATACCTACCACTTGACAGCTCATTGAGCTGTGGAAGTCATTGCTAAGTTTTAGTTTCTTCAATTGGAAAAGGGGGACAATAATAATACTGTGTACCACTAAGGGCTCTGGCGAGAACTAAGTGAAATGATGTGCAATAAACGCTAAGCCTTGCATCTGGAACATAGCAAATATTCAAAAAATATTAGCTAATATTGCTGCTACCATTATTATGATTTCAACAGAAGCAAGACAATAACGACTGCCTTCTCTTTTTCGTTCAGATCTCATGTCAGTAGGATATAATAACTAATAATTATAACAAGTATAATCATATGGTCACTGGCCTGTTACTATTTCAAGTTCTTCAGGAATTGCAAGTGAATGTCTCCTAAACTTGCCTACACATTTCATGTCTGGGTTGACCTTTAACCTAGTGCTACGGTGTTAACCCAACCGCTGCATTCTGCAACACTTCACTGGACTAATATCAGCTTTGCTCCACATCACCAGGAACGCACTACCTTTTCTCTGCTAATTTGCAGTTTCTCTCGGGTCTTAGGGCTTTCAAAATTGGATATGGTCAATTTCATTACTAGTGGTCTGTAGAGTCAATTTTAAAATCATTAATCTTTGTAAACGCAAAGGTGCACTCATCAGCAAAGGTTCTTACAGAGCTTTCATTATTTTGGGATACAGAGTGGAGGGTTGTACAGGCAAAATCCCTTTCCTAGAAATAAGATCAAAATAACTTAGTTAACAGAGAAATGGTTATCTGCTGCAAGTGGTACATGCCTCTTGCATTCTTACTGGACTGTTATTTTTTTTAAATCCTCACCCAGGGATATTTTTCCATTGATTTCTAGTGAGAGTGGAAGAGAGAGAGACAGAGAGAGAGAGAGAGGAGAGAGAGAGAGAGAGAGGGAGAGAGAAACGTTGATGTGAGAGAGATACATCGATTGGTTGCCTCCCACATGTGCCCCTACCAGGGCTGGGGAATCTGCAACTGAGATACGTACCCCTGACCAGGAATCAAACCCACAACCCTTCAGTCCAAGGGCCGACACTCTAACCACCGAGAAAACGAGCCAGGGCTTTACTGGACTTTTAAAATAAATGTGGCTGAAAATGAGTTGATGGGAGTTATTAGCAGCATCAAGCTAATGAGGGATATGTATGAAAGCTCCCAGGAAAACCAGGAATAGAGTAGGTGACAAAAGAACAAAAGCAACAACAAAGGAGTGGCAGCTTCCCTGCTCAGTCTTTGGGAAAAGGGACAAAAAACGGAACCGGTCTGACAGGTCCATACCTTTGCTTACTGACTTGTTTTTGTAAGAGAAAAGCCACACTTTTTTTTTTTTTCTTGTGTATGTTTTTCTGTTTCTTTCCTTTTGTCCCATTTTTTTAAAATCGCAGGTACAGATGATTAAACATGAGCAGTGCTGCCTGGAAAAACAAACAAACAAACAAACACAAACAAACAAACAAACACACAGAAACAAGAAGAGAGTTTCCCAGTTCAGAAACCACAGGGTCTCCTGACAGTTTCTCCAAGAAAAGTCAGTTCCCCAATAAAACAGCTTTCGGAGGCCTGGCGCCCGCCCGTGCAGCAGGAAAAGATGCAGAGAGGTGGAGGGAATAAAGGGAAGCTACTGTACCCTGCAGAGCTAAGTTTAGATCTCGTTGGCTAATACTTCCTGCACGGTTCAGGGTTTGAGGGAGAATCAGCCAACAAAGGAAACAGAATGTAGCCATACCCAGGTCCCGCTGCCTGCCGCCACAAAAGCCAAACTCCTGAGACAGGTACTTCCATAACTCGGATCACTGGATTGATCATATTAAATCATGGTTACAGGAACTCCTCAAATCGGGAGCTCTTTAACCAGCCCCGGGACAAAAACACCACGGAGGAACAGCCCTTATACAGTCAACCGAAAGAAGAAAGGAAAACTGCCATGGCAAGAATAAAAATCCCCGTAGATGGTTTTCCTGTGAAAGACCGAATAGGAGTTCCCTGGGAAAGAAAAGCCTTCGCATAAAACATTTTGGTCATCATTATTTTCACAGCAGATGGGGCCGGAGTCCGTTCAGGCGTCATCACACGCGGGCACCAGCCAAATTCGCCACTAATGAGCATCGCGCCACACTGATAAATGGCCTTCTCCTTCCATTTCCAGGCCAAAGCCCCGGTGACCTGCGAGGCACCACCTGAGACCACGACTCAACGGTCACCGCCTATAAATCGTCCTGCAGTGGCCACTCCGTGGCTGTGAATGTGCACGTAACCAAGGAAGCCAGAGGAGGCTTTCGTTTTTCCTCATTACTTTTCTGTTTTGACTGCTCCAAAGAAAATTCCAACTTCTCAAAGGTCATCGGCCAAGGAAATATAAATATTTTGTGTCTCGCCACCTATTTTCCCTATTTAATATTCCTTATGCCTCTTCTTCACAGAAAGGAAATGTGAGGAATGTTTTTCTCTTAACATAAGGGCAAGGGAAAGCTCTCATTTATTTTTCTTCTGCGTCCACATGATAATTTTCCAGAGTGTGTGTATGTATTTGTACTTTGTTGTACACCATTTAAGGGAAAGGCTGTCTGATGAACCCTCTGCCAGGCAAAACGGGCACGTGTGGCCAGCAGCAGCTGCCTGGCACTCCTGGCCTTACCGTCTATAGTGGCTGCTGGCACTGACTGATGGATGGATCAATAGGAACTGGGGCTTTCGGGGTTGCATCTCAGCCCCCAGGCCTTTCCGGTGTCCCCAGGATATGCCTGGCTCTGTCAAGTCCAGGAAGACAAAACTTTTATGTTTTTAAATCCCTTTCACAGATGTACCACTGTTAAGAGAAGCATTTCAGCAAATCCAGAAGGAGCACAAAGAAGGAGCTGTTCTGGTTGGAGGAAAATCCATTCTCCTTCAGCGTGTGTGTGTGTGTGTGTGTGTGTGTGTGTGTGTGTGTGTGTTATACTGGGGAAATTTTACATTTATACCTACCTTTACAGCAGCATCTGGCACTTTTTGAAAGTTGGTGTTTTTTTTCTGCAACAGTATATTCAAAGTAAAAGTAAATAACTAATGATGTGTTTCATTAGGGTAATCCTAGAATAAGACTAATGTTATCTCCCAAATTAAAATCCCTCACTACTGCTAATTGGCTCGTCAGATTAAAACCTTGATTCTCTAATAATTTTTTATTTTAAAGAAGAATGGATTGGTCATCTTCATTGCTGAAAACATGGAGACAAGCATCTTCCAACATTTTTATACATTTTCCCCTGTCTTTATAGTTTTCAACTCATAGGAGCAAAAGCAAATATTTAAGATAAATCCAGTAATAATAATAATAATTACTATGAGTGTGAAATTATACTAAGAACTGCATGCCCATTGCCTTATTTAATTCTCAAGACAATACTGCGTTAAATACTGGTATTATCCTCATGTTAGAAATGATAAAAATGGAGATCAGAGAGATTTAGTACCTTGCAGAAGGTCATGCAGCTAGTACGTGGCTTAGGTAGGCCTATCTGTTCCCAGCATCTGAACACTTAACCACGACACTCGCCTGCCTGCACTTGACAAATGGCAACTGATTATCTCCCTAGAAATTTCTGAGGAAAAGCTTGTTCTGGATGTGTTTGCCAATCCCACTAGAAGTAAAGGCTTCCCTGGCATGCCTCAGCCCATCCCTCCCACATGTTTTGTATACAGGAGTGTAGACATGGCCAGAGATGAGTCTCGTGTGGAGAGAAGCTGGTTCTGGCTGCTGGAAACATTGGAATTAGCTGGAGCAGTTGCTTTTGAGGCTTCACTGTTAGCCAAACTTTCCTGTAGTAGTTCTGGCGACAAATATATGGGGACAAAATTTAGCAATCACACAAGCCAAAAACAAGCAACATTTTTAGGCAGGTAAACAGTTTGCAAGGGAAATAGCATGAACCGCAAACCTCAGGGTGTTTTATTCTTTCTGGCTTTTTAATCTTGCCTTCATGGGTGGGATAATAGCGTCATAGTAAATCAAGATGCATCATAATCAAGGTAGGAAAAAGACAAGATTGCTTTGAAACTATAGACTTTGACTTCTATTCCAATACAAATTATGGTGAGAAAGACCCTGATTTGGCTACAAAGAGCGGGCATATTTTAACATATGCAGGGATCTCCCCCTCAAATCTTCAGAAGCAACTTTCTTACCGTTTTCTCCTCACTGCTCAGAAAAATAAAGTCCCTGAAATGAGATAAAGGTCAGCCACCAACGTAGATGCCGTAATCTGCTTTCCATCTCCCTTCAGGCAGTTAAAAGTTTCCTCCTTTATTGAAATGTCGTGCTCCGTAGAGGTATAAACAAATTGTAAGAGACGATTGATTTAACAGTCTGACAGCTTAACCAAATCTCCTTGCAGCAAAGCTTCCGCGGTAAGATTCGGCTCTCACAGGCCACGGAGGGAAATTCATATTCGTAGGAGAGTGTAATCTCATGTGAAAACCTGTCACGCTGATGGTCCTTCCTCCACAGTTAAACCATTTACAGGGTTTGTAGTGGCCCAGCTTCATTACCATATTCATGCTGAGGAACCACCATCTCCTTCATCTTGGGAAATCTTGGCATGAAATGAAATAATAGAGCTGATCCTTTATGCAAATGCTACCAGTGACTATGGGCCCCTTAGCATAGATGCCTTTTCTTGCTATAAAGGAGCATTCGTATTAGAAAGAATGCTTTCTGCCAAGAACTCCGCAAAGTCATCCTGTCATGACCTGTTAATTCAGAGATCAGTCTTCTTGTTGGCAGCTAACCACAAAACCCACAAAGTTGTGTTTAATTTGCTCTTGGACCATAGACTGAGTTCTCCCCGCGAACTGTGCGCCTGGAAAACGTGGTCCCGATGCTTGGGATGGACATGCCCTTTTCATGGCTGTTGGTGGCACGGCTGGCCTCTCCCAGGCAGCGTTACCTGACAGCAAGGACAAGATAAACACAGCTGACTGCACAGGCTCTTAAGGGAGATTTGGCTCTACTCTGCAAACTCAGCGTTCTTATTAACTAAAGTTAATGCGGTCTCCCAACAGCGTGCGTGTTGGCACAGTAAAAAAAATATGCCGCTTTCTTGGCAACTGGAGAGCGTGTACAGCAGCCATGGCAAGAGTAGATGCTCGTGTTTTTCTTATGAAATGTACACACACGGCCTGCTTAAACAGTGACTCTCTTCTTGAGTTAATGGGCCAATTTGGGTTGGGGGATCCACTCGTGGCCTTAGGGTAGAACTTATGCCCAGGCCTAAACCAATCAGCATATTGTATTTTTTCTGGCCATAGAAATTGATTCAGAAAGTTTATATGGGAATTGCCGGATGTACTAAATGTACAAAGGCTTTTCTATTTCCTGTTGTATTCAAACTCAGAAGGATGTAGCTCTGGGAACTGTGGAAGACACTTTATGAGTACAGAAGGTCTGAGATTAGACCTGCTAGGAAAGAAGCTGATGTGATAAAAGGAGAATAATCAGTTTATGTTGATATTATTTAAGCCCAATAAAGCCACAACTGAAGGTGATTTTCTTTGGATGCTCCAGTTTTTATTCAAGTTTTTACAAAAATGACTTGAGTTAGCAGTCACTTACCACCAAAACAATAAAAATAGATACAGCTCTAAAAATTACTTCACTTTAAAAAAAACTCAAAGGATAATCATTCAAGAATTTTAAGGATTAGCACAGTCAAATTTGCTCTTCACTAGAGTTGTATCTTTTCCTAAAAATATTTTGGGGACAATAACATTATAAACACATCTTATCAAACTCATAGAGGGTAGTAATAATAAATGCTTTGCATGGACAAAGTGTTTTAGTTTACCAAGAGCTTTCAAAAACATTATCTCATTTGATCCTTATTAGTAAAATATGAGCTTCAAAGGACAAATTTTATTCTCTTGTTTTACAGAAAAAAAAGGTTAGATGATGTCATGTCAAAAGAATATAAGAGTAGAACATTGACCTTAGTAATCCTATTGCCCACCCTATAGATGCAGATACTCCAGTTTCAGAAAGCCAAAGACTTACCTAACATCACACAACTAATCACTGCATTAATTTTTCTGGGAGGGGAGGGAGAATTTTTAAAATTTCTTTGTGAGTTCAGCTGCTACATCGTATTTATTATCCACCAACCTCTCATACCTGGGTGCTTAAAGCACAGTTTCCTTCCTCCAAAGAAGGGGCCATGTTTCACTCATACAAAAGAAACATTAACTCTAATTCAATTCACGTTCCTGAGCCCTGGAAATGTGACTGGGTCACAAACTCGACAGAACAAATTTTCCCATCCCTATCCATGACCATCACCAAGTCCATAACACCGTGCCTTTCCTCATCATACCACTTTCATATAATAAATCATTAAGGAGTGACTCCACTCTGTCCAGGATTCCTTACTTGGTATATGTGACCATCATAGTTTTATTCTTTTTTCTCCTTCTCCTCCTCCTCCTTCTCCTCCTCCTCCTCTTCCTCCTCCTCCTCCTTCTCCTTCTCCTTCTTCTTCTTCATCCTCCTTATCCAAGGATATGCTTAGAGAGAGGAAGGGAGAGAGACACACAGAGAGAGAGAAAGAGACACAGAGAAAGAAACATTGATTGGTTGCCTTCCATACATACTCCAACTGGGGATCAAAGCTGCAACCCAGGCATCTGCCCTGACCAGGAATCAATCTGGCAACCTTTCAGTGCACAGGACTACCCTCAACCTACTGAGTCACTCTAGCTGGGCTATTCTTAATGGTAGAACCATACAGTTGGTTTTTTATTGGCAGCAGGGAGCTTTCTGGCTGGCGGCCTGCCATCAGCGTGCAACTAAGAAAATACTATCCCTGATAATCTCATCCTTGATTACCATGGGTAAGGTTACTATTGGGTGATATCTCTGGCATGTATTTAAATACTCCAGATCACTAGATTTTTGCCATGCCTACCCCCCACCAAATACCTTTCTAAAAATTTGATGACAATCTCTTTAGCTTTTCACATAAATTCAATTAATAAAATTCATTCATTCATTCAATCTTTCAATAGATACTATGTGCCAGGCACTGTTCTTGGTGCTGGCATAAAGTTGTGAACAAAATAGAGAAACATCTCCATTCCTGTGGAACATACATTCTAATGAGGAAGACAATAAACAAGGTAAGTAAAATATATAGTTAGGTAGAGAGAAGTGTTAAGGAGAGAGAAAAATGAAGCAGAAAGTAGAATAGACTTTCCTGAGATGATTTTATTTGAGCAAATAAGGAAGTGAGGGATGTGGCCATAAGTGTGTCTGGGAGAGGAACAATTCAGGTAGAAGGGACAGCACATGCAAAGACCCTGGGGCAGAAACATGCCTCAGGTATATTTAAGGAACAGCAAGGAGGCCAGTGTGGCTTCATTAAGATACCTGAGAGGGAGATCAGTAGGAAATGGGGTCAAGAGATGACGGGGAATCATTGCATGAATTTGAATGAGATGGGAAACCCTCAGGTTTTGAGGAAGGAGTGTCAGGATTGACTTTGTGTTTTAACAGGATACCTCTGGCTGCTGGAGTAAGCAGAAACTGAGGAGGGCAAGGGTGGAAGCAGGCAGACTACTGTAGTAGTAAGAGATGATGGAGAGCTGGATCAGGACAATAACAGGAAGGTGATGTGAAGACTGAATGCTGTTGCATTTGCTGCAAGATCATATATAGGGCATGAGAGAGAAGAAAGAGTCGAAGGTGCCCTTAGGATCTTTGGGCTGATACAACTGGCAGAACGGAATAGCCATCCTACTCAGGTAACTGGAGAAGCTGGTTTCAGGGAGAATGCTAGGAGCTCAGTTTTGGACACGTTAAGTTTGAGATGCTAAGTAGACATCCAATTGAAGATGTCAAGAGGACAGGTGGTTTATGAGTTTAAAGAAAGGTCTAGAGTGAAGATACCATTATGGGAGTCATCAGCACAGAGATGGTAAATAAAGTCATAAAACTGCAACATTAACCAAGAGAGTAAATGTAGTTAGAAAGGTAAGACAACCAAGGACTGAGCTCTGGGAAGCCCCAAATTTACAGTTTGAAGAGATGAAGACGTTGAGCAGTGAGGTAGGAGGAATACCAAGAGAACCTGAAAGCCAAGAGAAGAAAGTATTTCAAAGAGGAAAGGGGCATTGACCTGGTTAAATGCTGTTTGTGGGTCAATTAAAATGAGGTTTGAGAAGTTACAGCTAGTAGATTTAGCAATACTGTAACTCATTGGTGACCTTGAGCCATGTCAGTGGAGGGGGTGCAGAGGGAGGGAGAAACAACTGGAGGTTGCAAGAACAGATGCCTTTCAAGGGGCTTTTGTCTAAAGAGAAGGAGAAAAATGGGGTATAACTAAAAGTGGAAAATGGGGTCAGAGAGGGTTATTTCTAAGATGACAGGCATAACAGCATGTTTGTATACTGATGGGAATGATCCTGTAGAGAAGAAAAATTTGAAGGTGCAGGAGAGGGGGGACAATTGCTGGAGCAAATGTTTTGGGGTAGGACTGAGGGATGGTATAGTGTCATGGGGGAGACATTGGTCACAGGCAGGAGCAAGGCCAGATCGTCATAATGACAGGAGAGAAGACAAGAGACTAGGCCAGAGAGGCAGGGGGGGTCAGTAGAGATCAGGTAGAACCTTGTGACAGTTCTCTGATCACTCCCATAGTCTTGCTGAAGTAGTGTGTGTACTTCATGCAGAAGTTACTTCCCAACATTGTTGCAAAGCTAAGGAATGTCAGTGTCAAGAATTTTGTGACTGGGAAACCTAAGAGTTGTGCTGCTATTCTTAGTTTTACACCTAACGATCATGATCTGAAGAGTATAGGGCTCTACTATCCTAGGATGAGGCCCGTCTTTCTAGAAACAAATTCCTGATGTTTTGAGGAAGTCTCACATACCCAATTCTGTCATTCCTGGGTGAAAAGAAACCAAGCCTTCCATTATCTCGATTTCACGAGGGCCTGCCTTTCCTCTCTTCCATGAAGTTGCCCTCTCTGTTAAGTCTCTTTTCAGATGTTCAGGAGAGCATGCCATAAAGATAGTAGTAGTGACTACAGACCAATAAAGAGACCCCAGAGGAATTCCACAAAGGTGCCTGCATCTTAGTGGTTTTCCCAGATATACACTGGACTTGTCCTTGATCATTCCTTTCTCTGCTTAACCAATATAAAATAATTTCTGTCATTAAAAAAAAATGCTTAAGTCTCTGAGAGGGGACTGTAGAGAACTATGATGGATGCAATGAATACATGCTCCCATCACTTAGAATTTAAGATTTTCAGTGTCCAGGCAGGTAGGGAAAGAAGAGGAATCAGAAGTGTCACGTCATTAAATTCTGACATCTCTAAGTAGTAGGCATTATTATCTGAATTTTATAAGTAAGGTTCAGAGAGAGTAAGTAACTTGCCCAAAGCCCTACACTAGAAAGTAGAGGACCCAGACTTGGACGTTGGACTCTTAGGGCTCAGGGTTATGTTCTTTGCTCTGCAATCAATCGGAAAGGCAAATGCTATGTCAGTAGGTGATGCAGGATTTTCCTCCCCTGTCCCTAAGCTGGCTCTCCAGGTGCTTCAGAAACTCCTCCTTTAAGCCCTTGTTCTGTGGGTTTATGCTACAAAAGACCTTTTGTTATACCGTGGGTATCCAGAATATTGCTTTTTGCCAAGGTGACTTTTAATTTATCAGAGGTCGCTCTGGTAGATGCCCAAACTATTTGGTTACTGTTTTCTTAGCCAAAAACCCTGGAAGGGAAGAGGCACTCAACTGGAATGTGAATCTGCTTTTTTTGTCTTTCAAAAACAACTTTCATCTGACGCTACAGTGGTGTTGTTTTCTTGCTCTGCATTCTGTGTCCCAAATAGACTTCTTAGGCATTCCAAGTAGACGTTTACCACTTTGCGCAGATCAACTTTACCAAGCATATGATCTACAGTGGCCACTCTATTTTCTATTTTCAGCGTTCCCAGCTCCTTTCATTAGCAATCTTTAGTGACGAGAAGGAGGCCATCCTAGATGAACTTCCTCAATTCCTCTATCTTTGTAGCAGATTTGCTTCACACTCATCCTGTCCTCCTTTCTCTTATCTCAGAGGCAGGAAGCAGTGTCCTTCATCATGATAATCTTTTTATGAGTGTCCTTGATCCCACTTCCTCCCCTCGCCTTGGGAATCTCCAGAATCTCCTCTCACATTTTCAAGCTTATGTTCAACCTAATGTCTAAGTAGCTCCCCTCTAAAAAACGTCGTTCTATTTTCTTAAGTTACTGTCCCATTTCTTAAGTTTCACTGCTAAACCTTTTGAAAGAGATTCCAAACTCTTGATACCTTTACTTCCTTTTATTGCAACCTGTCCTGACCATTCTAGTGAAATCTCTCACTTGGGACGTCACCAGTGGGTTCCTAATCGCCATGGTAAATGGCGTGGTTAGGTCTTTGTTTAGCATCTGCAGAGTTAAGAGTGTTGGCATCGGTCAGGCCCGGGTACAAGTCCTAACTCCGTCCCTCCTTAACTTTGTTAGGATCTTTAACAGAAAGCCTGGCACAGAGTAAGTAGTCCACAAGTGTTAGTTGTTATTCTCCTCACAACTATTATTAGCCATCCCTTCTTTTGGAAATTCCTTCATCCCTTTCTTCCCTGCCACTTAACTCTTAACCAGTCTCCAATGGTTTTCTCTAAGACCCCTCACTAGCCCCCCTTCTCTTCTCTTCTCTTCTCTTCCTTAAATATAGGCAGTCTCTATAAGCTTTGGCCTTTTGCTTTCTCCTTTTTCCTGTGTTCTTTTCCTCAGAGCTCCAACTCACTCCCACAGCCCTCCCTCTCCCCAGGGTAATAGGGACATCTCTAGCCCCACCCCCTGCCATGACTGTTCTGATTGGCTGGAGGTCCCCCTGCTCTCCTTCTCTGATGAAGGCCCATCCTCAATGCAATCTCCTTCATGAAGCCTTCTAATCTCCTCCATCCTTAGTCAGAACTCAGCTCTACCTTGGGAGACCTCACTTTATAAAGATTCCCATTTCTGCACTTATTATTATGGATAGTATTACTTGAAACTATGATTGGGTGTATGTATTTCTAATTCTCTCATTAGCTCCATAGGGCAGGGACCATATTTTAATCACCCTTTTACTCCCCACATGCTGAGTATGGTGTATTTCTCATGGTAGGCTGAACCCATGTGGACTGATGGGAAGGGCATGGTGGGTGAGGAGGGTGTGAGTATTCAGATTCCTAAGCACCTTCCAACTAGACTCCAAATGATGGGATAGCTCAGCAAAGGCAGGAAATGTGAGTGTTAAAGAGAAATCAAAAGTGGAAAGCATATAAATAAACTATGTTGGGGGGACACAGAGATTATAAAACCATGAGAGAAGACTGAGACAAGAGATCAAAAGGAAGGTGGGGCATGCTTAGGGAAACAGGGAGCAAGGAGAGCCAGCAAGAGGGCAGGGGTGCAGGTAACAGAAAAGGGGGGAGCCCTGTTTCCTGTCCCGTGGCTTTGGGCTTTTGTTTTCTCATATATTTCTCTGGCCCGAGGAGAATAAAACCAAATTTCACAAGAGTACTTGGGAACTTATAATTTATAAAAGCTTGAAAGATCTTTAAACATGAAGTATAGAAAAGAGAGGGATTTTATTATTTCATATGCTGTCTTTAAATATTAAAGTGAGACAAATGTCCTTAAACACAAATAGAACATATCTCATAAGACTTTCCTTTAGTTTTCCTGATGAAACTCTGTCAATAAGATACACTGACCACACTGACTATAAACATCTATTGAATAAAAATTTAAATGACCAGATGAGAAATAGTGGTAAGTTATTGAGAAAGAATTCGTGTTTACATCTCTTTGTTTTACTTATCCTTGTACCCAAAGGAAGGGAAAAAGCAATACATTAAATTCATTTTTAATATTAGTTTCTCTCGTTTCCCCCCATTCTTCTTTGCATTAACAGTATATATTTCAATTGATCTGAAATCTCACAGGCTGCTCTCCTAATGTGATCATTTAAACACAGGTCAGATGCCAAAACACACCCTATTAGGACAAGACCTTCACCACTCTTGAGAGGCCTCCTAGAATGTTCCATGGACAGTTTTAGAATTTTTATTTTTGAAAACTAGCACACAAAACATTCTCTACAATAGAAAAATACCAGCAACATCCTATTTCCAGCAGAAGAAAACACCATTGGGATGACGCCTTAAAAACATATTTGGGAGATGGCAGATCACAAGACACTTGGCTCTGAAGTCAAGATATCGAGTTTCAAACAAAAATATATAGGCTGGATATGAATAAACTCTCCCGAGAGCTCATGCTTCTCTACTGGCTGGGGATTCAGATGAGGGATCAGTAGCACTTGCAGATGACTCCAGAGAAACAAGGATCCCATCTGCAGACAGATGAAATGAAGGAGGAAATTTTCTTTGGGTGCTTTGCTTGAGACGTGTTAGAAACAAGATAGTCTACCACATCTTTCTAACAACATCGGCTGGTGTTCTCTTGCCAACAATTCAATTGGTTTAGAATGTTAAACTTGGAGAATTGCATCATCCATCTCAGAGGTCTACAGGCTCACTCCTGCCTAACTGGTGGGAAATGAAGACGTAAAAAGTTCAATGACATCCTAACATCAGCAGCCCGGCCTGTTTTGTCTTTGCACACATATATAGAATACAGTATAATAAGGTAGCTCTAAATGGCAACATGCCTTCAATCTGGTCTCAGTCAGATATATTCTATTGTCCATCCAGATCGACTCTCTAATCTGCTCCATTCCGCTCCGTGAAACAGGGGCCTGACCGATACAGAGTGTACAAACTGGACTTGATTAATGGAACACGCTGGCAGGAGACTGGAGGGTGAGAGATTGTGAGGCTTGGGTATTTATTTCCCCAGCTGCCTCCCTGCCTGATTGCAATGGCTTGGCTGCTTTACCGTCAACAGTCAAGCTCCTGTCAAATGCTCTCTCTCTATAGCCCTTCCTTTTGGATTGTTCAAATCACTTGTCCCTTCAGACCTAGGAGTGGCAAGGGTTGGCAAAAGTCCTTGCAGTAAACACTCTAAAACTTACCATTTGAGTGTTCCATCTGCTTCCTGTTCCATTCCCGACTGAAATTTGGGTCAACCATGATGGATTATTAGTGGCTCCCCCAATAATGTTGTATTGAAGATCCAAAGACTGGCAAACAGACCACAATAGCAAGTGCTGTAATTCTTTGTTGGTGTTGACCTTGGGCATGGGAGAAAGGGGAAAAACCAGCAAGAATTCCATATATTTCTTACTCCTGTCTTAGATCTTTATCATAGTGGGTAAAGACTGAGCTATAAGTAACTTCATTCTAGAGTTGTCTTTGATCTGGTAACTTAGCTGAGGCTTATGGATGGTTTTCATTTTCATGTTGCAGATACTCAGATGTTAATGCCAATACTAAGAAAGGGAATTATTTATAACTAGGATGACATTTTAAACTCTAAAACTATATTGTTCTATAGAATTTACAACTGACAGATGAGATTTTGGAAAAACTCCAGTTTGATATAATTTTAGTTCCATAGTCTATCCTTGGTTCTGTGCTTTAGTTTTTCTCCTTAAGTCTTCCTATTTTTATAAAAAGATCTGTATATCTTTAGTAATCAGTTCTCTTCATTTACCACTTGAAGTTATTTAGCCTTATTAAGAAAGCAAGTGTGGCCCTAGCTGGATTGGCTCAATGGATAGAGCGTGGGCCTGCAGACTGAAGGGTCCCAGGTTTGATTCTGGTCAAGGGCACATGCCCAGGTTGTGGGCTTGATCTCCAGTAGTGGGTGTGCAGAAGGCAGCTGATCAATGATTCTCTCTCATCATTGATGTTTCTATCTCTCTCTCCCTCTTCCTTCCTCTCTGAAATCAATAAAAATATATTTTAAAGAAAATAAGTGTGTCCTAGAAACTGGAGCAAAGAATAGAAGCACACTGATCAAATTCTTTTCCTTTAAGTCAAACTTGACTTTTTTTGTACCTAAATTTGTCTTTTGGCAAAGTGAGAGACAATGAGAGTTAATGCCTCTGCACTTGAATGGACTGAGCTACACAAAAGCTGACAGTGCTGCAGAATTCGTGGTGATGCCAGCCCTATTGCAAAGAGATTTCGTTGTAGTGCTGTGCTACCTCATAGACAGAAGGCAATCTCAAAAATAATTATTTAATATTAAAATATATCTGACTATAAATGAAATAAGAGGAAAGGCACTCATCTGGACATGAGATGCAAATACACTTTTTTTTTTTTAAGGAAATGTGTTCTTGAACTGTCAACATCATTCAGCCAATTGTTTGATGAGCTTATGGCCCTAACTGTCAAGTCTCTGCCCAGGTGATTTATTATTATTATTAACACTAAAGCAGAAGTCTTACTGTCTCTGAGGCAGAATAAGGGTTTGGATCTCTGAAATAAGACCAGAACTATAGAGCGTGGTGGGTATGACCCATATGCCTTTCCTATTCGCTATTCATCTAGAATTCATTTGCTCAACATATTTATTAATATTCTTCTAAGTATAATACAGTGTAAGGATTATTCTTAAGGTTTGGCCCACAAGCTGTGGGAGCACAGATAGTGCAGCAGTTTGTTCTAGAACTGAGGGTGGGCAGTGAGGATGACTCACACTCAGACAAGTGGGTGAAGAAGGATTTCTAGACAGAAAGAATACACATGTGAAGGCCCAGGAGTGTGAGATGCCCGGTATAACCAGGGGATGAGATTGGATACATAGTCAGAGGCCCTGTGCACCATGCTAAGGAGTCTGGACTGTCATCGGGCCTTTCAATGAGTCAGGCCCAAGGATAAGCCACAATTACATCCGCATGTTTGAAAGATTACATTGTTTGAAACTTGAATGGATGGGAGGAGGCATGGAAACTAGGTAGGAGATCACTGTAAGAGTCAATGTGTGTTTGATTTAAGGCTATGGGACTGGCAGGGGGAGAAAAGAGTTACATCACACAAATATTTTAAAGGCACACATGAATAAAACTGGGACTCACGGACCAGACTGCAGGGGCGGGGATGCAGGGAAGGAGGGAGAGTGAAATGATTCAGAGATGATTTTGAAGTTTGTAACTAGTGAATCAGGGGAACATGTTTGTGTGGAGAGAGGATGAATTCAATTATGGATGTGCACAGTTTGTGGTTGCTAGGGCCATCCAGATGGAGAACGTCAACTGATGAAATGTGAGGCTGGAACTCAGAAGGCAGCTCTGGGAAGAAGATGTAGATTTTGGAAATCATTGATTCGTCAGTATCGATGCAACGGGGATGGATGAGATCACACAGAGCATACCCAGAATAAGAAGAGGAAAGGAGAAGGGAAAAGGAAATAAAAAACAGAGTCCAGTGGGTATGTGCTGTTTTCGACTGTACAGTTTTCATTCACTTTTTCTGGTGCATTTTCTTCATTTATCCTTTAATCAGCCACCCTTCCCACTTTGTGCAATTCTGGTGAAGGAAATCTTCATGGTGCCTTATTAAAACTATACTTGCCCTCTGCCCCAAGAAGGAAACAGTAAGCATCTAATCACCCTGGCCACACTGATTTTATCAGGAATGTGGCAGTGATGTGCTAGAGCCGGCTCCTTCCAGCTCACAAGTGGCATCATGTTGGTAGGTTAAAATCAGCAATGGTGAGAAGTACCAAGTTGGAGGGATCACAATACCAGATATGAAGCTATGTTACAAAGCCACTGTTCTCAAAACTGCCTGGTAGTGGCACAAGAACAGACATATAGAACAATGGAACCAGAGAACCCAGAAATTGACCCAAGCCATTATGCTCAATTAATATTTGACAAAGGAGGCAAGAGCATACAATGGAGTCAAGATAGTCTCTTCAATAAATGGTGTTGGGAAAATTGGACTGATACATGCAAAAAAAAAAAAAAAATGAAACTAGAACACCAACTTACACCATACACAAAAATAAACTCAAAATGGATAAGGACTTAAACATAGGAGGGGAAACCATAAAAATCTTAGAAGAATCCATAGGCAGCAAAATATCAGACATATGTCATAGCAATATCTTCACTGATACAGCTCCTAGGGCAATGGAAACTAAGGAGAAAATAAACAAATGAGACTACATCAAAAATAAAAAGCTTCTGCACAGCAAAATAAACCACCAACAAAACAACAAGAAAGCCCACTGCATGGGAGAACATATTTGCCAATGTTATCTCCGGTAAGGGTTTAATCTCCAAATTTTACAGGGAACTCAAACAACTTAACAAAAGGAAGATAAACAACCCAATCAAAAAATGGGCAAAGGACCTAAATAGACACATTTTGAAAGAGGACATACAGAAAGCCAAGAGACATATGAAAACATGCTCAAAGTCACTAATCATCTGAGAGATGCAAATCAAAACAACAATGAGGTACCATCTCACACCTGTCAGAATGGCTATCATCAACAAATCAACAAATGACAAGTGCTGGCGAGGATGCGGATAAAACAGAACCCTCTTGCACTGTTGGTGGGAATGCGGACTGGTGCAGCCACTGTGGAAAACTAAAAATGGAACTCCCACTTGACCCAGTAATCCCACTTCTAGGAATATATTCCAAGAAATCAGAAACATCAATCAGTAAAGATATATGCACCCTTATGATCATAGCAGCACAATTTACAATAGCTAAGATTTGGAAACAGCCTAAGTGCCTATCAGCAGATGAGTGGATTAAAAAACTGTGGTACATCTACACAATGGAATACTATGCTGCTGTAAAAAAGAAGGAACACTTACCGTTTGCAACAGCATGATGGACCTGGAGAGCATTATGCTAAGTGAAATAAGCCAGTTGGAGAAAGATAAATATCACATGATCTCACTCATTTGTGGAAAATAATGAACAACACAAACTGATGAACAAAAATAGAGCCAGAGGAAAAAAATATTTTAGAATATAATAGAAGTAATCATGTTATTTTCAGATTTTTAATATTTCCTACAACTTTTGTGATATTATACTATGTTAGTATAGTTTTGGTAATATTACTATATTTTAAAATCTTTTTTTCTTGAAATATTAATGTTTATTGCATGTAACATTATTATATTTAAAGTCATTGTTCTTAAAATATTAATGTTTATTGCATGTAACATTATTATATTTAAATCATTTTTCTTGACAAAACAAAAACATAAAACAAACAAACAAACAAAAATCAGCAATGGTGAAGGTATTTAAACCACAGAAGTGGGCAGACACTACACACAAACCCCTGCCCCACGCCCCACCAAAAGTCAGCTTACCGCACATTGGATGTGGGTGTGAACCAATGCAAAGCAATGAACGTTGCCCAGAGATTTGATAAATAGGTCTCAGAGGACTAGTATTCTTTCTCAATCTGGATTGTAAACTGTGAGGTAATGTCCAACTTTCTTGCTGTGTGCAGAATCTGCCTGAGAAGAAAATCAACCCACATAAGGAGGGAAGAATAAGAGGTGACAAAGGGATAGACTCAAAGCACAAAATTTGCTGCTGTTTTATTTTTTCAATTTAAAAAATTTCTTAACATTTTAAGATGTCATACAGTTGTAGAAAATTCCATGTATGTGTTCAGTTAACGAATAATAGGAAAATAAACACCCCAATAAACACATAGAATACTATCAGTTTCCCAGAAGGCTACTGTATGGTCTCTCCCTCCCCTCTATCTTGACTTTATAATAATCATTTCCTAGCTTTTAAAGTTTTACAACCCACGCACACTTTCTTAAACAGAAACCTGTCTTCCTCCCTCCCTTCCCTTTCCTTCCTTCCTTCCTTCCTTCCTTCCTTCCTTCCTTCCTTCCTTCCTTCCCTCCCTCCCTCCCTTCCTCCTTCCTTCCTTCTTCCTTCTTCCTTCCTTTCTTCCTTCCTTCCTTCTTGCATTCCTTCTTATTTTATCACTTACTAGTACAGCAAAGCCAGAATTTAGGAAGCATTTTTTCCCCCTGAGGTGGGAAAAAAATGGAATAGGTTTATAAGTTAATAGGAAAGAGCCACTGGAGAGAGACCAAGGAACCAGAGATAGACTGATTCACAGCATGGTTGTAGGGAAGAGGGCAGGACATAGAATCCAGTATACTCGCAGAGGCCTTTGCTCCGGAATCTAGGATGGAGAGATGCCTCTTTGTGATACAGGAAAGAGGACTGGTGTCTACCTGTGAAAGCCCTTGACTACTTTAATACACACATGGTGCAGCTCAAAAATAGTAAGCTCCCCAATTTTGTCTTAGCTCATGAGCTATGCTCTGAGTGTCTCCTGGCTTTTCATCCCTGGACTTTGGGGTTAGTGGCTGGGATCTCCTCTCTCTTCCTCCTCCAGCTTGGCATCTCTGGACACAGCTCTGTGTGCTTGGCTCTGGCCCCTGGGACCTGGTGCTCCCTGACTTTCTCCCTGGCACAGGGTTCTGGCATTGACTTGACTCCATGGAGCCTCAGCTGATGGCCCAGCACCTTTTTCTGCTTCCTTTGGAGCATACAACACTCCGGCCCAGTAGACACTTTTCCTTTCTCTTGCCCTAGTTCTGTCTCTAAGGCAATCAGCCCCTGTGGCGGGGTTGAGTGCTGGGAGGTTGGCAAGGGGGAGCAAAGTAGACAAATGTGAAGGTGGTGATACAGGCAGTAGTTGATGGGGTCACTCCTATGACATCCCTTGCTAGAGCTGCATCCTTATCCCAAGATACCGTGTCCACACAAGGATCTTTATTTAGGTCCTCCAAAGGCTGCTGCTCAAGAATCCCTGAGACCACAGATCCCGTTCCCAACCTCTTTCCTGCTTCTGACAAAGTATGTGTTTAGATTGCCTTGGCTAGCCCAGCCAGTGTGGCTCAGTAGTTGAGTGTTGACCTGTGAACCAGGAGGTCATGGTTCCATTCCTGGTCAGGGTACATACCCAGGTTGTGGGCTCAATCCCTAGTAGGGGGCATGCAGAAGGCAGCAGATCAATGATTCTCTCTCATCATTGATGTTTCTATCTCTCTCTCCCTCTTCCTTCCTTTCTGAAATCAATAAAAACATTTTTAAATATTAACAAAAATAAAAAAACAATAAATAGCCTTGGCTATATAAAAAACAAAGCATTTCAACAAATTATAAAGTTTTTTGGAATCCTTGCCTTATCTCTGATCGTGCTTTTGAAACACTAATTAGCCAGAGAAATAGGTGCTTTGTGTTTCCAAAAAAAGAGGAAGGGGAGACCTTGCTACAGATAGCTACCTCTGGTGGGAGATTTTTTTAATTTAAGAAGCTGCAGCCAAATGTCTATGGATTCCAACAACATTTAGCAAAACCTGCCTCTCATCCTTAAAAGTATGGAAGGCATTGAATGAGAAGTGTCTCACAGGGCAGGTGACAATGAAAGGCTTTGGACTTATGGAACTCGGGACTGGATCATAAAATATCCCTCTGTGCAGGAGCAGAAAGCTCAGTCCAATGACTCAGAGCAGTGCTCCGACTCTGAATTTGAAAGGGTAGGCATGGGCACGTACACCATTTTAACTGAGCTAACACCGAAGCTTTCATCTCACCTAATGGATGGCAAAGGTTGCTCTCTCCCTTCCTTTGATGAATGGCTCTGGCACCACCACATTTGTCTTAGAACTGGCAGCAGTTCTCAAGTTAGTGATAATGAGGGTCTTCCTAACAAGGAAGTAAAATGCTCTAGTGACTTCACTGAAGGCCACTGCTTCTGCCCACCTACTTCACATACAGTTTATGGCCAAAGGAGAATCCTGCTGGCCAGCGACACACAGCAATAGGATATTAATGCAAAAATGTTTCCAAAGATAGCAATCCCCCCAAAATGATCATAAAACACACAAACATTTTCTTTATCAACCCTTAGAATAATACCATACTGAGCACAGAGCAGGACAAAGTGAAAAGGTAAAATTTGCCCCCTCCTTTAAAAGAATTATAGAAAACTGAAAATGTCCCCACCCCAACTTTACCACACTCATTTGGGGATAAGTTGTACAGAACAAGCAGATAATTGCATGGATATCTGAGTACTGTCTAGTGGCTATTTACACATTTATGGAGTGAATGAGAATAACAACACATTTTTAAAGAAGAAACAGATTTCAAGAGTGAGGGACCAGGTCATTGAAGAAAAATGTTGGGCATTTGGTATCAGAAAATAGAAAACATAGACCGAATACAGGAGAAAGCCAAAATTCTGGTTTTGTTCTTTCAGACATTATGAAACTTGTTCTCAATGACCTCCAAACCTGGAATTTATTTCAAATAGGAACTGGAACTCTCCCTCACTGGCAGGATAACATGAGTTTCTGGGGCCAGCACTGCTTATACTTCTCAGAACATATTTCATAGCAAGATAGCAGCTGCACCAAAGATGAAATCCTGGAGTGTCCCTCTCAAACTTCAGACGAAAAGCAGCCTCCTCTATCCCTTGGTCCCTCCATCTCTGAGATGCATGCTCAACAGAAGGGCTGAAAAGTAAATGAGATTATGGAAGTAACAGAAATGAGATTACCGAGATTCTGTTTTTAGCTTCATGTTAGCCTTTATTATAACTCAGTGCTACAATAGACACTTTATTTAACTGCAAGAAACGATAGGTGCATCTTTTGCTTCTCACTATGAATTCACTCCTTCATCAGTTATTTATCTTTTTGAAAAAAATCCCATAAATTTATTAAGCTAGTCTACATGCTAGATACTATGCTAGATGTTAACAAATGCAAGAGAAAATAAACAAAAATAAAAGCATGGTACCTGCAGTTGGAGGGCTTCTAGTGTCTAGAAAAGCAAGATAAGAAAAAGGTAGATTTAAAAAAAGAGACAAAATCTTATAGTTGCTATTAATGGATGTGGTGAAGACATGAAGGAGAAAATGGTCAATCAACTGTGTGTGGGGTTGTGTGTACATGGCAGGGGTTGGGGTAGAAGTTGATGAGTCAACGTGAGTTGCACCAACCAGGAGACCTGGTTGGAGAGGGGCATTGCAGGGAGGAGTCCCTAGACATACAAAGTTTCCTGGAACAGGAGAGCCAGGAGTGTAAGCCTTTCCTTGCAATTGGGACCTGGAGTGTTGAGGGAATTAAATGACAGGGGTGAAAAAAGATGGCGGGGTCAGATTTCAGAAGGCCTTCTGTGCTACGCTGGGAAGATGGGATTCTATCTTGTAGTCATGGCAGGGTTAAGCACAGTAAGAATGTGAGCATATTGGTGTTCTGAAGCAGTCACTCCCGCAGCAGGGTGGAGGGTAAGCTGGTGGGCAGGAGGCCGAATCAGACAAACCAGCAGGCAGACTATGTGTGCAGGCAGCAAACACAATAGTCTTAGCAGTACCTCTGACTTTGTCACTAGCAGGAATCACAGATATATTCATATCATTTTTTTCCGGTTATTGCAAACATCTTTAAATACTATTTACGCTTATCACTTCTTAAAAATTATAGCCATTATTAGACCTGCTGCTAACTTATTATTTAACAATAACGAAAAAGCACACATGTTACATAACATTTATTTTTTAACATTTTAACAACTGCATTTCCACGTGACTTGCCTTATTTGTAACCCCCTTCATCTTATTAGTATTTAAAAACCTCAAGGAAGGAGTCCCTGGCCTCCAGCAGGCTGCTGAATATATCCATGGATCACAGAAAGGTCAAGGACCTCTGGCCCAGCGTTTGAAGTCTTAGGACTGGTCAATAATTCACGGACTTCTGCTGAGCAACAATATGCTGAGAAGGATGTGACCTATTCCAGGGGCTCCATAAATAGACTGGGACCAAGAGGAAACAGTTGACTGCAAAAGAAAACGAAGTTTGTTCTTGTTTGGTTAGGAAGCCTCTGGCTTCCTTCCCAAAATAGCTGGCCTTTATAGATCCAGCCTCTCCATCAAAATGTGCTCTGGGCTGGTTTCCCCTGTTGCTCTTGGGGAATCTGTGCCACTGGGGACCACGAGCCAAGGTGACGGTGTCAACAGATCCCTGGGCACTCTGAAAATGAACATCACTCAGCAGCGAGTTTGAACTGTTTGTAAAAGTCAGTTAGGATGAGAAGAATGTAAAGCAAATGACAGAATTGCATAATTGTCCCCAAAAAGGTCTTTTCCTTTCCTGAATCCAGATCCTGATGCCCAATAAGCCACTAAGAATAATGTCTGCATTTGGGTGGAGGAAAAAACTTGGGGGTGATCAACTCAGCAACCTCAAGGCCAGATGTGACCCTGCCCCCTCTGTCCTTTCACTGGAGTCACAGGCCCTTTACAGCCTCCTAAGGCTGAGAAGGACAGAGGGTGAAACAGACTCCTGCCTTCTTGCTATCCCTCTCTCAACCGTTTAGTTCTGCATCTTGTAGATGCTCTTGGGAGGTAAGACAATGAAAGCTCCATGTGACTTTCAATCCTTATGAAATGTAAAAGTTGACTTCAGGAGGTCAAAACCCTTCTAGGAATTCACTTCTGGAAATATGTCCTATCAAAATCTCACTTATGGCCCTGGCCAGTTTGGCTCAGTGAATAGAGCATTGGCCTGCAGACTGAAGAGTCTCAGGTTCGATTCCAGTCAAGGGCACATGCCCGGGTTATGGGCTCAGTCCCCAGTAGGGGGCATGCAGGAGGCAACCGATTGATGCTGTTTCTCTCTCATGGATGTTTCTATCTCTCTATCCCTCCACCTTCCTCTCTCTAAAAGTCAATAAAAACATATTTTTTAAAAAAGTGTATGTGAAATTCTCATATATGTTTGTATGTGTCCAGATAAGGACCTAAAGGGGAATCCGTGAAATTGACAGTCCTATTTTGGAGGCTGAGAGTAGAATTTAGGGGAAGAGGAAGGAGGGAGTTTCAAAAAAATTTTACTCTTTACTGAAATATCTTCATATTGTTTGAACTACAAATTGCTTTTGAGTTTTAAAATATAATTGCAAGAAAGATCCTATCAGCTCTCATCATGTGTAATGGTAATCATCTGGTCATCGGTTTTCACATTTTAATTTGTTAAGACAACCGTGCTGTATCTGAAAAATGTCTGTCTCGGGCAGGATGAGCTTTAACTGTGAGTAACAGATACCCAAAATAACTGTGTCTCAGACAGGCGAGGACTGGATTTCTTTGGAGGTAGGCAATCCAGGGCTATTTCCCTGCAACTCCTGCCTCTCGAGCATGTGGCCTCATCCTTGTGGTCTACGTTGGTGCAAGAGTGATGGTCACCTCACCGACTGCATTTCTTCCTGAGTCCCTGGCCTCTGTGTTCTCTGAGAGTGCCATATGGGAGTGCAATACACAGACGAACACCCCCAGATGCCTCCTCTGCTGACAGGACCGAGCAGGAACACCTGAAGCCTTTTTCTCAGGGATTTCTCTTCTTTTCCTTCCGCCACTTCACCTTCCGCTTCTCCTCTGCTTTCCCTTTCCTCGTTCTTCCCACCCATGCACCACCCATTGTCAGCCACACAGGCACCGCTCAGAACTGAAGAGTTTGCTGCAGCTTAGGTGGCTTTGGGATTGCTAGATCCCATAATAGGATGGCAGGGGTCACCGATGAAGGTTGCTGTTTCTGAGTAGCATTTGGAGAAATCAGGGTGTGAGAGAGATACCAAGGAGAAAAGGTGCAGTCATTCAGTCAAATATGTGCTCTGCTCCTCGCTCTGTGTGTGAGTGTGTGTGTGTGTGTGTGTGTGTGTGTGTGTGTGTGTGTGCTGTTTACGTGAAATTTTAGCTATTTGATCTCTCAACATTTCTCTCATTTACACCCCCTTGAAATGTTTACCAACACCTCTCACAGGACATTTTACTTTCTCTTTTTCCTACCTTTGAGATGGAATTGATGTGAACATTGTATTCATTTAAGGTGCATGACATAATAATTTGGTATATGCATATTTTGTGAAATAATCACAATACGTTTAGTTAGCATTCATCACCTCACATAGTTACAAATGTTCTTTTCTTATGATGAGAACTTTTAAGACCTACTCTCTTCACAGCTTTTGAATATACAATACAGTACTGCTAACTATAGTCACCATGCTATACATTAGATCCCATTTCCCCTCCACACCTCCCCCACTCCCTGACTGGCAATCACCAATCTATTCTGTGTTTCAATGCGTTTAGTTTTTTTAGATTTCACATATAAGTAAGATCATATCGTATTGGTCTTTCTCTGACTAACTTATATCACTTAGCATAATACCCTCAAGGTCCATCCATGTTTCATAAATGGCAGAATTTCCTTTTTTATGGCTGAGTAATAATTCATTGTATATATACACAACATTTTAAAATCCATTCATCTGTTGATGGACACTTAGGCTGTTTCCATGTCTTGGCTATTGTAAGTAATGCTGCAGTGAACATGGGGGTACAGGTAGCTTGTCAAGACAGTGATTTGTTTCTTTCGTCTACATATCCAGAAGTGAAATTGCTGATCTTACTTTCTCTTGTTGTAGTTTGTGCATCCATTTTCTCTGTCCTACTAGTAAGAAAGGAACACTGCAGCATTTAAGACCCCACGCTCAGGACCATCAATTACGTGTCCCTGGGGCCTCAAGACCCAAAGGTCCCAACAGCCTTTTCTGTGTCTTACTAATCACGGAAGGTCTCTTTGTTTTATTCAAGTTGTATTGGGGGGCGGGGAAAACTGGGTAAAGGGCAGAGAAAGGAGAGCCCGGTCAACAGGGATCTGAATTCTCCTCGCTTGTTCAGAACCTGGTTGCTTTTTCATCATCTGCACTACAGTCCATTTGGCACAAAATGAAGTGTGGACTAGACTGACCTCCAGTACAATGACCAGTTTGTTTGATTTCCCAGGAATGCTGAGATAATAAGCTCTGGGCCCTCAGCAAAGATCCCCTTACTGCATATGCACGGTGCTTATGGCCACTGTCGCTAAGCCAGGATCAGAGAACTCTCACAACACAGCCTGAGTCCAAAAGCAGCTTCTCTGAGCCTGAAAAAATGACCCTTTCCGTTCCCTGGCTGCCTCCTCTATTACCTGTATGGCTATTACATCAAGAATATAGCCCTGGACAGGTGGCTCAGTTGTTGGAGCATCATCCCGTACACCAAAAGGCCACAGGTTTGATTCTCAGTCAGGGTACATCAATGTTTCTCTCTCCCTCTTCCTTCCTCTTTCTAAAACAAATAAAAGCATATCTTTGGGTGAGAAATTTTTAAAAAGAAAAGAATATGGTTTTCCTCTTCCCTGGTCACACCCCCATTCCCATGATTCTCCCCTGTCTCTTCATGAAGCTGAAGCATTCGAGTGGTGGTGTAAGAGCACAGACCTCAGAAGCTTCCATCCCCTAATTAGTTAGGTTATACTGAGACAGGTACTTATTCAACTTCTCAGCCTTTGTTTTCACATATTCCTGCTTAACCAGGAGCTACAAACAAAACATGGATAGAAATAAATAGGATTAATTAGGATGCAAAACCAGATTTTGTGCCTGCACTCACTCAGCAAATATCTACTGAGCAACTAATTAGGTCCTGCAGGTAATGGGGACACTGTGATGAACAAAATACATGAAACCCTGCCCTATGGAGCTCCTGTTCTTTTTTCTAACCTTTTGAAAATTGTGGAATAGCATATATACAGAGAGATACACAAATATTAAGGGTTCCGCTTGATGAGTTGTTGCATATGTGTACACCAGTGTAACCAGATAAATAGAACTTTTCCCAAATCCCAGGAGGTTTTTCATAATTCTACCCAATCAATCCACCCGCCTCACCTACCCAGAGATAACCACTGTTTTGACTCCATGCTTCAGTTTAAAAGAATTACAGCCATTGCTGTGTGAACCAAAGAGGTAGTGTATGTAGAGCACTTAGCACATTGCCTGGTCCAGAACCACTCAACATATACTTGTTATCATTGTGTTGCTGTATCAGCCTATCTGTTTCTTGGCTTGAATCCTGCTAGGAGAGGAGAGATGTAAGAGTGATGAGGGTCCAGGAAGTGGTAGCCTTTGAGTGTCTTGAACTGGAATCTGTATGTGGCCTTGAGGGTTACTGGCAACTAAGAGGAAGCTACACTGCACTCTCAAGGGCACCCCCAAGGTCATCATGCAAGAGGACACCTGTAACAATAGACTCTGGGCTTCCTCTTCTTCTTTCCTCAGTGAATGGCACTGATTCTTTTTGTTTTTAAAAAGGTTATTTTATTAACAGAAAATTTGTCAGTTTATAAAAATGTGATCTATAGAAAAGCTTTCAGGAACAGTAGCATCACCTGTATTACTTTTTAAAATCTTACCTAATAATAGACAAACATGTAAATTGACTGTACCTTCGCTACGCCCATAGCCAATCAGAGTGAGTATGCAAATTAACCCCCAAAAAAGATGGCAGTTAATTTGCATACATAGGCACCCAGCACCTGTGTCCCAGGAACATCTTGGCACCCAAGTCACTGTGAGGTAAGGCCGGGAAGGGCCTGAGCCAGGGGGCTCCTGGGCAGGGTCAAGCCTGCACTCAGAACGAGGAGGCAGGAGCTGGGGGTCCGCTCCTGCCCAAGGCCAAAAGCCTTAGGAGCGGAGCCTGCGATCAATGGCAGGGAGCTGGGGGTCCGCTCCTGCCCAAGGCCAAAAGCCTCCCTTTCGGCCTTGGGCAGGAGTGGAGCCTGCCATCGATCACAGGGAGCTGGGGGTCCACTCCTGCCCAAGGCCAAAAGCCTCCCTTTTGGCCTTGGGCAGGAGCGGAGCCTGTGATCGATGGCAGGGAGCTGGGGGTCCGCTCCTACAATCGATCACAGGGAGCTGGGGGTCCGCTCCTGCCCAAGGCCAAAAGCCTCAGGAGCAGAGCCTGCAATTGATCGCAGGGAGCTGGGGTCCCCTGCTTTCGGCCTGGGCAGGCCTGGGCAGGGGCAGAGCCAGCGATCAGAGGGAGCTGGAGGGCCCCTGCCCAGGCCTAAAGCTTTGGCCAAAGGCTTTAGGCCTGGGCAGGGCCCAGCCCGCGATTGGTGTGAACTATAGAAGAAACACCTTTTCTGACTGCACATTGGCTAAGCTTCCTGTATGCCACTGGTAATATTCTTAGTAACTTGGGTAATAAGAATCCAAGAAGGTGATCTAGGGTTTTTCCATCACACTTCTGGAGAAAAAAATGAAGGTCCGCTGCTGGAGGGCTAAGAAATGTCATATCCTGCTCTAGCCAGTTTGACTCAGTGGATAATGCCTCAGCCTGCTGACAGCAGGGCCTGGGTTCGATTCTGATCAAGGGCATGTATCTAGGTTGCAGGCTCCTCCCTGGCCGGGGCCCAGATCAGGGCTCATGCAGGAGGCAACCAATCAAAGTGTTCCTCTCACTTTGATGTTTCTCTCTGTCTTTCCCTTTCTCTTCCACATTCTTTAAAAGTTAATGGAAACATATCCTCAGGTGAGGATAGAAAAATAAAAATAAAGAAAGAAATGCATATCCTATGAAAGACACATCTTGAAAATGCTTAAAGAAAGTTGTCATTTTTTCTTGGTGAAGGGACTGGAGTCCGTGTTGTTGAAAACACCTTGGTGGCTGTGGTGACTGGCAGTGGCTGTAGCAGCAGGGTGATGGGGCTGGTGCCTTCCCCTGATCAGCCCAGTTGCCTCCCACAAAGGGAGGCCAGACTGCTGCTTAGGCCCACTCACCGTGGGGAGTGGGCCTAAGCTATCAGTAGGACATCCCTGAGGGCTCCCAGTATGTGAGAAGGGGCAGGTTGGGCTGAGGGATCCCCCACCCCCAGTGCATGAAATTCATGCACCAGGCCCCTAGTCCTATCTAATAAAAGAATAATATGCAAATTGACCATCACTCCAACACACAAGATGGCTGCCCCCATGTGGTCAAAGATGGCTGCCCCCATGTGGACACAAGATGGTCGTCACAAGATGGCCAGCAGGGGAGGGAAGTTAGGAGGAACCAGGCCTGCAAGGGAGGGCAGTTGTGGGTGATCAGGCCAGCAGGGGAGGGCAGTTAGGGGTGACCAGGCCTGCAGGGGAGGGCAGTTAGGGGCAAACAGACTGGCAGGGGAGCAGTTAGGCATCAATCAGGCTGGCAGGGGAGTGGTTAGGGGGTGATCAGGCTGGCAGGCAGAAGCAGGTTAGGGGCAATCAGGAAGGCAGGCAGGCGAGCAGTTGGGAGCCAGCAGTCCTGGATTAGAGAGAGTGCAGGCTGGGCTGAGGGACACCCACCCCCCATTCATGAATTTCATGCACTGGGCCTCTAGTTGAGATATAATTGGCATATAACATCATATTAGTTTCAGATATGCAACTTACTAATTCAATTTTGTATATATTACAAAATGATCCATCATCACATACATCACTGCATATAGTTATATCTTTTTCTTGAGATAAAAACTTTTGAGATCTACTCTTTTAGCAACTTTCAAACATACCATATAGTATTATTAACTATAGTCACCATGCTGTACATTAGGCATTGGTTCTTGAGGGCAGCGGCCCCAGTACTCTTCCTGTTCAATCCTGACTCTCTTCCTAGAACCTGGCCTATAGGACAGAACTGCCAAACCTGAGAAATGATGGTCCAATACCAGCTCAGCAACCAACCACTACCCCTTCTCCACCCAGAGCTGCCTCTCATTCAAGTTTACTTTTCACCCAGCAACCTAGTTCAATACGCCACTCCTCCCACACCGATAGGAGATGCTATCAGAAACCTGTCCTCATTCATAACACTGACATGACTTCTACTCTGCAGATCACTTTTTAATGAAAACTCGCATGAGATTAAAGCACAGCTGAGGAAGGAACAGAAGATGATAAATGTCCTAAAGCAAAACAAGATATGGTTCAGAGATGGTTGGGATGCAGTTGGTTTTTTAGACAAATATTTTCTGGAAATATTTGTCTAAAAGTGTCAAAAGCCTTCATCTGAGTTTCAACCATCTGCACAGGGTATTTCCTTCTGGCCATGAGCAGAGGCAGAAATGCATTCTCACTTAGGGCCCCTGTGGAGCTCAGCCTTCCCCTCCACTAGAGCATCTTTTGGAAACTGGTTTCAGGTTGTAGAATGAGGAAGTTGATGCAAAGAAGCCTGCAGAGAGATCAAAATGTGGTTGGACGGCACTTTCAGAATCTCATTAGTTGAAAGCATGAATTTACAAAATAACTCAGCATGCAACTATTCACTTGTCAAAAGGATTCACTATCAAATATATATAAAATTTTTCTTTTATTTTCCTCACCAGTTTGCTCTGTAACAGCCTTTTCAATTCTCCTCATCCCACTCCTGTTCTCAGTTATTTATCCAAGTTTGAATTTTCCAAAACCTGGTAACCTAAGGAAGTCAGGAAATCTACAAATATCTCAAAAATAAGTATCCTCTCCTACTCAGAATAATCAATTTACCTATCCTCCTGGTATATGCTTGAACTGGTTGGATGGTCTCTTACCTTGACTTATCATTAATAATTCACTATAGAATTTTTCTTAGACATAAGATTTAATATTATTTAATTTATCAAAAAAAGTACTTGCACATAACATTTCAGGACTGTGAAATTTGGAACAGAAGGTCCTAAGCTATGATCCAACCCCAAGTCTTCACTTTAGAGATGAAGAAATCAAGATGAACAAGATGAAGATAATCTTTTCAAGGTCACAAGAAAATTCTTCCAAGGTTAGAAGCAGGGTTAGAATTAGAAACCAGGACCCATGACTCCTGGTTGATCATAAATATATGCATACATACATACTTACATACATACAATAGTTATTACATATTTGTACATACATACATATAATAGTTATTACATACATACATACATACAAAAGACAATAGTTGTTGAGCAATTACTATATGTCAAACTCTATGCGAGATACTAGAGCAAATCAAAAAGACACACTCCTGCCCTCAGGTATAGAAGAGCAGATCCACAAGTACAAACTCAAATGTTATGAAAAGAAGATGACAACAGGCTTGACCTGATCTGGAGGTCAGGGAACGATGTCCCTGATGAAATGGCATTTGAGCTGAAAACTGACAGACGGATGAGTAGGAGTTAACTAGAAGAAGGAGTGTGGTCTAGGGGAGTAGGAGAAGATTCTAGGTAGAAGGGGCCACATGTGCAAAGAGCCTACGTGTTTTCCAGTGTATATCACTACTTTTGACCATTGAATCACACAAAATGCAGGTTTTTTCCCGTCACCTTGTTTCTATCTTTCCTTTGATTTAGGTAGGTGTAATTGAACAATACAATGTCCAGTCATCAAACCCTTCTGGTGACACGAATCAGCAGGCACTGTGCTTAGGAGGAATGCAAAACTGGAGTGATGTGTTTGGTATGATTTAAAAATTATGAAAATAAAGAATTGATTGGAACTCATTCTCGACTCGTCAAAGCTTTGGTTTTTGGTCTTCTTTCATATTATTCCAGATTGGAATACATCTCAAATATCTTGATTTTCACCTAATTCCCATTAAACTCAATCTCATTTACATTTTCCTACTTTCTTTTCCTGAAATACAAGGAAAAAGCGCATAACTTGGGAAGCATAGAGATCATGAAGCCAGATGGGAAGTAAGGACTTAAGAATTACTAGGGAGACTTCAATATCTTGCTTTCATCTTAAAAGCAAGGAAATTTGAAACGCATAAGTGAGCTCAGCATATAGAAGGAGGTGGGAAAAAGTAATTAGGAAAGGAGACACCCGGTAAGTAATGCTGTAGGGCTTTTAGTGGTTTTCAGTTCGCTCTTCTAGATGTGAACTGCTGCAAATTGATTTGAGCACCTCTTTCGTGTGGTCTTTTTATCTTTTTTTAATAAGCCAACCCTCTATACTTTTTGAATTGCAAGGTCTATAGTAGTTAAAAGTTGTAATGAGATACAAGATGCAAATGAGCAAGTTTGCACATCAACTTGATCCATGGATATGGATGGAGTTCTGGTCCTAATTCCAAATGGGGAGAATAAGGGCATTGGGGCTGTGACAGATAGAGAACACCTCTCATTGGGGAGGGGTGTGCAGGGAGAGCATGGGCAGTCAGTAGCCCTATAGATTTATTATCTAGTGTTTGTGCTTCTGTGTTTGCATTAAGTGTATATGCTCTTGAGTCTTTTAACATGCTGAATCTCAGTGGGAAACTATGATTCATGTGGGCGTTAAGTGTTACAGTTTTAAGGGAATTAAAGCATTCTTAAGGTTCTTTCTGGTTTGAGTCTTCCAAATGCATATAACAATAAATATTGAAAGGATTCAGGATGCAGGCTACAAGGCTACATGAGAACATTGGCTTTAGAAGTCTTGAACCCACAAAAATATCAGACTACCAGTGATAATATATAGAAGAACTACACAAGATAATGATATGATTATTAGTCATTACAGATTATTTCAAACAATGGGTATAATGAAAGGATTTTCTTCATTGTGACCACTAACTTCAAGAATGAGTAAGCCATGATAACCTATTAATATGGCTTCACAATCACTCTTCAGTTTCCTCTTCTCTCGGTTTTTATCTGTCAGCAGGACCAACCTCTCATCTCCTCCAGGACAGAAGCCTGGAGTTAGCCTTTTCCATTCCCCATTGTCAGTCATCTGTACACAATCCATCTCCACGGCTGTTTCTTCCTTCACTAATCTCTTGGGTTAGTTCTTTGAGGTTCTTTTTCTTTGTCACCATTGAACTCCATATCCTCATCACCTCAGCTGGAATTCTGCAATCATCTAGCTAGTCCATGATTAACCAACCTCTCTTCTGTATTTAGAAAACTCTCCACGGTGTAAATCTGGATGGGAGGCTGTGATATGTGCATAAAGGTGTCTGTTTTTATGTTAATGAAGTGACTTTTGGCAAACCCCTTGGTAACCAAAGGATAGGGGTGGTTGCCAGGGGACCCAACCATGTGTGATTTAGAGATTAGATCATTCAATCCACTCACCCTTCCCCCTTACCCCCGCCCCCCGCACACACACTACTCTCTGCCATACCAACAACCTCCAAGGAGGGGGGAAGGGCTGGAAGTTGAATCAATTGCCAATGGCCAATGAAGCCTCCATAAACACACACACACACACACACACACACACACCACAAGGACGGGGTTCAGAGAGCTTCTGGGTTGGTGAACACATGGAGAGTTAGTGAGAGAGGCATGCTCAGAGAAGGCATGGAAACTGCGGCCTTTCCCTATACCTTGCCCTATGCATTCCTTCCATCTGCCTATTCCTGAGTTGTATCATTTTATAGTAAACCAGTAATCTAATAAGCAAAATGTTTTGGTGTGTTTTTGTTTTTTTTTTTTAATTCTGTGAGTTGCTGTAGCAAAGTAATCTGACCCAAGGAAGGAGGAGGTCAAGGGAACCTCTGATTTATAGCAAGTTGGTCAGAAGTGCAGGTGACAACCTGGACTTTCTATTGATACCTGAAGTGGAGGGCAGTCTTGTGGGACTGAGTCCTTAACCTATGGAATCTAATACAAAGTCTGGGTAGACAGTTTCAGAATTGAGTTGAATTGTAGGATATCCACGTGGTGTCGGAGAACTGCTGGGTGATGTGTGGGAACTCCTCCCCTATCACCACCTGTTCGAATTGGGTTCAGAATGACTAGAGGCAGAGACTGCTTCCTTCCATAGAAGCCAAAACAGCAGGTGATTTGTCTCTCAGCCTCTCTTGCAGCTAGAGCTCAGGTACCTGCACCGGGGCTTGTCCAAGTAGTAGTACTCATCCCAGATACTTCGCCTGGTGCTATGGTGTGCAGGGGTGGACACAGTTGAGAATTCTTTTGCTGCAGTGGCAATTGCGGCAGTGGCAGTGCTACACAGGGGCCACACAGGGTCAGCTATAGCTATAGTGCCCAGGGCTCAGCCACTATGCTGGTACTGTGATTTCAACTGTGGCTATGGCTATATAGCCCCCTTCAGTTCTGCTCATTTCCTCAGTCTGGTTCTCTAAACTTCTTAGCATTTCTGTGAGTTATATAATAAGCCACTTGAAAAATTCCTTTCATGCTTAAGGTAACAAGAATTGGTTTCTGTCAGTCCAATCTCTATATCTGCCCCTTCCCCTAAGCTATCACTCATACATACCACTGTCAAACTCTTATGAAAACTTCGCCTTTATCATATCATTTCTTAATATATGCTTAAGAAGGTATGATGGATTCTACATGAAGTCAAGCTCCTAAGCTTGATTTTCAGCATCCTGAGTAATCCAGCAACTCTCAATAAAAGATAAATTGCCATTTTCTTTGCTATCTGTCTAACCTACAGTTTTCAAACTTTTAAATGAGATCCATAGAAGTAAAATTAAAAATCAATACACACACACACACAACTGAAACAAACACTTCATACAAAAATACTGCATGTGACTACCTCTGATATTTTCTGTTTCACTCTTTCTCTTTTTCAATTTTAAAAATTGCTGGTTGACACTTATCAAATTGATTTGTAAAACACAGATTTAGCCTATACTTGTGGTTTTCAGGCCACCCACACTGTTACCAATTTATGACATGGACAGGAAGTACATAAAAGAATTAACTCCAAATCTTCAGTTAATCCCACTTTTCCTATTAGGGTTTCTTATATTTACACAAATCTTGCAAAAAACAAACAAACAAACAAACAAACAAACAGAAACAAAAAAAATTGGCATTAAAAAAGAAGGCCCATGAAAAATATAATTCTAAGGACTACTGACTAACACTTGAATACATAATTAAATCAAGTACCAAATAATTTTTCTTTCTACTCTTTTATTTTATTTTGCATATTACTATGGAAGAACAATTTGATTCCCACACTCACATAGCCTTTTTTTTTTTTTTCTGAGTTGGTCTCTTGGGAAAAGTCCTGCTTTTTTTCAAAGGTTAGGACACTGACTCCCCTGATTTGACATAGGATGTTTCTCTACAGAAACTCTAACCAAATAGATGAGTAACAACTCATTGCTGAGAATTTTCAGATAAATGAGGTAGATTTATATTAGTAAAATGATTAGACTAAAACGATTAGAAAAAGTCAAGCCTGCAAGGGCACAAAGGGTTCCAATGAGCTGTTAAAACTGTAAATGGCTCCTTACTGAAATCCGAAGGTTAATTTGGGAAGTGGCAATGGGACTGAGGATGGAGGTTGGAGTTGGAGTCTGGAAACAGAGTTGGGTGGAAATTGACAAAGAATGACAACTCAGGGCTGCTGGTGGCACATCTGAGTTCCTGCCCTGGGGACATCTCCTCACCAGCTGCTGCCCTTTCACAAACACTTCATACACCAGGTTTCTGATGTTGGCTATTTGGTTCTCATGTTTGACGGCCTGTACCCTTTGTGCTTTTCAGTCATAATCATCTGTTTACCTTTTTAACATCTAATAGACAGTAGATATGCTATTTTGAGATTAGACTATATACTGAAGGAAAAAAGAAAAGATTTTTTTTCCCTGTTAATTCCACAATGGTTCATATTCCAACACATCACTTTGTATTCATCCACCTCTGTGGCCTGGAAAGCCAGCCATATGGAATCAGATACACAGAGCAGATTCTCTCCCAAGAGCTTGGAAGAGCATAAATAATGACCTTCTCTCCCTTCCTCCTATTGGCTAAAAGCTCTTGGACCGCTGGCTATTTCCAATCACTTTGGAGTTTTCTGCAGCTCTCTGCTTCACAGCTCCCTTTCTCTACATTGAAGAAGCACAGAAGAGCTGCAGAATAAAACTAAACAGAAAAGTGCATCCTGAATTCTGCATCTTGGTGGCCCCATTTCTGCTCCTTCTAATTGCCCCTCCCACTCCATCCTCACATGGTTTTCCAAAGCTACATGCTTTTGTTGACGTGAATAGCTGCTGGTATTTGGGTAGATTGACATTTATTTATTTTTGTCTTTGTCTAATCCATGGGAACATCTTTGCCTTTCCCTGCACTACCGTTTCAGGTGGGGGTAAAGTAAGAGAAGTTGACTAATGAATCATGGAAAAGATTTTGTAAACTGAAAATAGTGAATAATAAGTATTCCTAATGCTGCCCTCTCCTCATGCAGTGGGAGACAGTGTGGAATAGGCAGATGACTTGGGTTTAAATCCTGCTCTGCTTCTATCTCCTTATCTGACCTTAACACAGTATTTAACCTCCAAATTTTCTTTTTTGTACTTTAGTTACTATTGTTTTCCCTTGTGGGGACAAAGGTGTGTGCTCTAGCCTCTAGAAGCTTACAATAAAATGAAAGAGTACTCAAGCCACATGTTCTAAATCATTGTCACCTCCCATGTTTCACCAACTGTGGATGCTAGGACCATCAAGTCCCTGGTGAGAATATGGGTCAAACACTTTCCTTAATGTGATTGAGCGTTGTGGGCTAAGGAGCTCACCCTTTGCTCTGTGGTTCATCTAGTCTGTAAAGACAAATGACACCCTTGGACCATCAGGTTGTTTGATTTCCTGGTGATATGACACCAACCAGAGGTTTCAAAGCAGAATCTTTCATTGTCAACAGCATGCATGACACACAGCTGGCATCCTGTTCAGAAGCAGTGACCCATGTGCTGAAAACTGATGCTTCTGGTGGCAGATGAATGGATTTCATTCTCCAGTAAAGTTTCCCTTTTCAAAGTGAATGCGAGTTCCATTCCTTTCCTTCCTCCCTTCCCTCTCTCCCTCTCTCCCTTCTTCCCTCCCTCCCTCCCTCCCTCCCTCCCTCCCTCCCTTCCTTCCTTCCTTCCTTCCTTCCTTCCTTCCTTCCTTCCTTCCTTCCTTCCTTCTTTCCTTCCTCTCTCCTCCCTCCCTGCCTCCCTCCTTCCTTCCCTTCCTTCCTCCATTTTCTTTTCTATTTTTCTTTTCCTGTTTGCTGCCAGGAACCATGAAATTAGTTGGGACATCTTTATTTTTATTTTTAAATAGGAGTTGTTGAAATCATCTGGATATTGTGGATTCTTGCAAAATATCTAGATAGTGTATCTCATTAAATCCTGGCATTGTTAACAACTCATCGGTCCAATTTTTTCTTCTTTTTAAAACAAATCTGGAGGATATCAGAGTGGACTAAAATAATTTCACCATCTGCAAAAGATTTCACAGACAAATAGCACTTAAGCTGAGAAATCCCTTGATAAATTTGCCAGTAGACCAGTTCTCCTCACTGGTATAAGGGAGGTTTATAACAGGAATTCTTTGTGCATTGTGGAAGGCACATGCATTTTACATGAGCAAATTCTAAACCAACCAATCATGATTTTTTTTTTTCAATTACACTTACCCCAAAATAACTCCCTTTAGAACAAGTTCTCAAAGGTTTTCTCTCCATGATTGTAAGCTGCTCTTGGAGCTCTGGAATGATGGAGAGGAAAAAAATCTAAGAGTCAAAGGTTTCCATGTAACCACAGTTATTTCTTGCATTGGAAACTGCCTATTTTTGTTCTCTCTCGGGAGAGAATTTCAGAAGATTTTTATGTCTGTCTCAAAACTGATTATGTGTTTTTAGTTTTACCAAGTTCAGACTTTAAAACAATCCAAACAAAAGAAACACAAAAATAACACATCTTTTTCTGCACGTGTCAGCGACCTTGCTCAGCACTGTGCATACTTGGTTTAACATTGCTTGTTAGTATTTACTATGAAACACTACTAAACTTAAAAGTCTCAACAGGAGGACACTACAAGGACAGTTGTGTTCTTTGTGTGAATTGATTCAAGGCTCTCATTCATAAATTAGCTAGATCTTTGTTTAGTTTCATGTTTTTTAGGTGATAATTCAGTAAAGTATAGATTCTGTCCACTCTGATTGGTGCTACCATTTAAACCAATTGTTTGAAGTTCGAATTTCACTTTTTTGGGAGGTAAAATAGTGCTTCATGTTGTGAAAGCAATCTTAATTAAGTGTTTATACTTGCATAGTTATTGGCCCTTTTACCAAGGGGAGAAATGCTTTACATAAAATAATATTGAAGTTATAAGAAGGTAGAAAAGTTATAAATAAGTGGAAAACAAGAGGAAGATGAAAAAGAAAGGGAAGGAGGGCGTGGGCAGAGGAGGGAGAGAGAGCGAGAGGGGGGATATTGGTTGTGTAAGCCTTTACAAATAGCAGGAAAATAGAATTTAATGACTGAACTTATGTCATCACTGGATCTCATTGTTGAGTACATCAGTGATGATGAGAGTTTATCCAAAACAAATTTTCAAGCTCTAATACAAAGTTTCAAATTGTTATCCAAACCCAGTCAGCCATATCAGAATGGCCTGGGTGAAGGTTATTCGTAATGTAACCCACATGGAAGCTGGACTATCCCTCCCTCTCAATATCTAGACAAGTGTGGCTTGAACATAAATGTGGGTTCACATCTCTGGATCCATTCTGTGGCTGTTCTAGTCACTTTTTTAATGCTGACCTTTGAAGAGCAGAAGTTTTTAATTTTGAAGTTAAATTTATCGTTTTTTTCTTTTGTGGTTCATACATTTTTCAGTCCTACCTGACAAATCTTTGTATATTCCAAAGAGGAGGTGTTTTTAACAGCATGAGATTTCAAGTAATTTTAAATTGAACATGAGACATCCTGGCTGGTCTCTCCTCCATCATGGCTTCACACTGGTGACTCCATGCAGAGATGTTTCAAACTCCATCCCCTGGCCCTTCACTCCCACACACTCCAGATGCTCCCTACTCTAAGCCCCAAACTCCAAATTCTTCTCACTCTAATGCAGAGCCATTCAAACTTCTGAAGTTCCAGGATTAGCTTTGCAATATTAAAGCCTATAAGCTGTCCAGCAAGTTAAAATGGTTTTCCAGAACTCAATCCTAACTACATAGCAATTTTCCTCTTTACATTATTGAATCCACTCAATTTTTGCCCCACGTTTCCCATCAAAGTTTTGGGATTTTCTCTAAACTCTGTCTTTTACTGAAATTACATGCAAAGCCTTCAACATCTGGAGATGTCAGGCACTTGTTCTCTTTATCCACGTGTGCATACTTCTGAGTATGAGGTAATGTGGCTGAACAAGAAATGAATAGGCTAATTCTCCCCATGGTAACACCTGTGTCTTCTGGTCTTAGTGACATTCAACAGAATCATCCCACAGTTCAGAATGTTATCCCGATGCCTGTTCCTCTTATTTCTAATTCCTGAGACCATTTTGCTCTGTCTACCTGTGAAAATTTCCTAGCACTGCAGGGTTACTTTATAATATAGAGACTAAATCTTAAATTGTTCCTCTCAGATGTTGAAGTTCAAATTCATAATTAATAGACTCTTTAACAATTTATCTTTTGTTGGATTTCAGACTGTTCTGTCACTTCAAGTTCAACATGTCCCAAAGAGAATTTGTCCTTCCCTCCAAAATGGCTCTTCCTTTCAATTGTCCCATCCATAGCAGGGTTCAAATCACGTTGGACTCTCACATTCTGATTATCCTCTATGTGTTCCTATGAGCTATACCTTTGAAATATCTAAGATTTATTCTTTATTTTCCATTCCAATCTTAAACCAGATATTCCCTGCAGTAGTTTCTATTATTCATATGTGTGTTTTTTTTTCTCTTCTCTCACTCTTTTGACCCTGTCTTCAACCCCACATTATTTTTATACCAGGCCGCTCTTTCTGTATTTGTTGGATATAACTAACACTGGATTTCTCTGGCCTCCCACACCCGCCTGGCTTTGAAGGCTCCTGGAGACTCAGATTATCTGAGTTATCTCCCACCATGAGCTCTGATCCAGGAGGCCAGTCTCCCCACTCGCTCCCCGTGTGCACCAAGCTCATTCATCCTTGAGTTCTTTGCTTGCCCTATTGACCCTCTCTAAAGACTAACATCTTAAAATGCCACGTTTCATAGTCACTTTCTAAATCCTCTCTTTCTAGCCTTAGCCCATTTTATTTTCTCCAAGTCCTCTCTTCCCTAACCTATTGCTTCACTTATAATTCACAGAGCCTAGTTTGAAATATCTGGATAATATCATCCAGGTCACAGAGTTCATGTGAAAATCAGATGGAAACACACAACAAAGACAATAAGCTTACAATACAAAGTCTCCACTAGACAGGAACTGAGTCCTTGCGGTGCCTGGTAAGGAGATTTGGACTCTGACTCTCCCCTTAACATTTCCTTTTATAGCCACTAATTTACACAGGGATTGAAAGTCTCCTGCGGAAAACAAAAGACTTGAATGTTGAACACTACTGGGAATCACACCATACAGTCGTGTCCAATGGACTGGGTTGGCCCTAATGGGAGCCAGAGGACAACAGAGTCTTTAGAGAGAAGTTATCACAGAGAAGGAGGAGTCTGGCCCAGTGAGCCAAAATGGAGAGGTGATTGCAGGAATGGCCTAACAGGTGATACCGGAGTCTTCCTGACCTAGTCCAGGTGACAGCATTTATCATTGTAGAAAAAAGGGCTTAATTGTGTGAAATGGAATGAGCTGTATATTAAGCACCATAGCACTTTGGGGCTCAGTAAAACTCACTGACAACTTTCCTTCTCTTTCCCACCCCCTTCCTGGGCTAAATACAGAAGAGCATTCTTCTCTCTTTGCCAAAATGGTGACAAGATCTCTGGCCTCAAGGCATAGTGGCATTACTCCAATTTCCCGAACAATGGACGCAATGGATGCCCACCTCCGCAGGTGGCTGGAGGGACAGGAGCCAAGATCCACCCCTAGAGGGGCCACGCTGGGGACCTGCCAGGGCCCTGGGCTGCAGGTTTTGGCTCAGCTTGACACTGACCACAGTGGCGGTATGAGTGAGTGAAAGGCTGGATCACATTTTGAGGCTAACTCATGATCGCTGCAGGGGCCCTGCACCCATCTGAATCTCTCAGGATGGTTAAGGTCCATTTTTAGTCCTGGAAATGAAGTGTGATCTTTTTCCTCTACACAAAAGCAGAGACCCAGAGTACACACCGAGCACAAGCACACTTTAATGCGACCTTCTGTCCTCCCATGACCGAGTGGGGAGAAAAAGGCTGGATTCATATAAAATAAAAGGGCTAAAGTTTCTCATTCATTCAGGCAGGGCTCTGTGCAACCTGACCGGAAAGAGGGGGTTGTTCTGATGGCCTATGGGTTCCTGGAAGCTGGGTTCTTCTTCATTCACTCAGGGGAAGAAAGAGCCTAGGTCAGTGGTCGGCAGACTCCTTAGTCAACAGAGCCAAATATCAACAGTACAACGACGGAAATTTCTTTTGAGAGCCAAATTTTTTAAACTTAAACTTCTTCTAACGCCACTTCTTCAAAATAGACTCGCCCAGGCTGTGGTATTTTGTGGAAGAGCCACACTCAAGGGGCCAAAGAGCCGCATGGCTCGCGAGCCGCAGTTTGCCGACCCCTGGCCTAGGCGTTTAAAGGTCTCAGCAGCTGCAATAGCAGTAGCACAGAGCAGGTGACAGCCCTAACTCCCCAGACTGCTCCGGGGCCCTTCCTTTCGGAGGCCAGCTCGTGAGGACCTGTCTCCGAAAGACAGTAGCCAGGCTTGACGGCTGAGCTGTCTTGTCACATCATAGGCAACAGAGGAAAATAACTCACCCTTCAAAATCTTGGCTACCGCCATTCCCACACTTACACTTCAAGCACAGCATTCCCACCAACATTCAAAATATTATATGATAATCAAGTTGCATCGCCATATACATCTATCCCACAGACTCTAACTACAAGAAGGCACAATCTGATGCCAAAAGAAAGAAAGCCTCATTACAAAGTGGTATTTGCTTAGGGAGACTAAGTTCATAAAAAAGGGGGAGGGGGCTAGGGTCTCTACCAAGATACTTCACATAACCAAAGGGGATTCAACCTCATTCTATGAGGCCTTAGTAAGGCTCTCTGGCCTCAGAACCCCATGACCACACAGCCATTTCAGCATTAGGTGTGTAAATTTCTAGCACTATTATTACTATGGAAGTTGAACTGTGTAATAGGTTATACTTAGGTATTAATCTCCTTTTGTATTTGTTTTTATAAGCTTAAAATATGTCAAAGTTTTCAGAATCCTACAAAACATTGTGTACACCAAGCATGTCAAACTCTCGGCCCACGGGCTGCGTGTGGCCCATAACAAATATTTTTGCGGCCCAGCCAATATAACAGTATGTAAGAAACGTTTTAGTAAAAATTTTGTAACTTACTTTTTACAATAACCTGTTATACATAATTGTTAATAATGAACTACAATGTTTGCTAATGATTGATTACTATAATCATGTTGCATTCATTTCCCTTACATGCCTTACATGCAGGTGCACCATTTCTCTCCACTAATACTAGCAGCGAATGTTTTAGCAGCCAATTGCCATGTCATTAGTTTTGGACTGACTTGTTTGGTGTGAGCAACAGGAAGTATTTCACTTTCAGAGAACAAGAAAAATAGGTTTATTTGCATTACATTTATTAATTTGTGCAGTTACTCAGTGTCTGGTAAGTTAATGTTCAAGAAAAAATATTAATTTTTATTAAAATGTTCTATTATTTTATGTTAACAATTACTCATTTATCTCAGCCCTTTGTATTCAGCATGTCTCTATCGAAATTAACCTACATTTCTATGAAAATTGAAGCTTTTGTTTTTTTGCGGCCCACATAAACTTAAACCTTGTTTATTTGGCCTGTGTTAGCCTTTGAGTTTGACATGCTTGGTGTACACATTCAACAAGGGAAAATGTTAATTTTAGATTTTATTTTCAATTTTCTTAAATATAAACAAAATAAAATATTGTGGTTAACGTGGAGAATATTGTTTCCCTCTCCAGCACTATTCCCTTTTCTCCCCACCTACATTCACCTCCTCTATGTCCATGTTTTTAATATATTTTTTAATCTCATGTCCATTCACATCCATAAACAATATATAGTACTCCTTTGTATTTTTAAACTTTGACACCAAAGCTATCATACTGTACAAATATTTTTTTGCAACTTGCTTTTTCCCCCTCTATTTTTGACTATCCATGTTGAGATATATATATATTTCATTCATGCAGTCTTGATTGCTACACAAAATTACCACAAACCAGAAGTACCAACATCACCACGGGTTTCTTTACAAGGCAGAACCTCAAGCCCCATCTCCAATCTAAAGATCCCCAGGTCCCCAGGTGGTTCTTTTTCATATGAATGTCAGGAAAGAAAAAGCAACCTACTTTATTGCATTTTACTATATGGTGACACCATACTTGTGCTATATAATACACAAATATATTATAATAAATGTGTAAAATATTTATTGTTCCCGATTGATGGGAATTCAAGTTGTGTCTAGTTTTTTTCTACTAGAAACAATACTGCAATAAATACATTTTATGCATGTCTTAAAGTACACGTGTAAGTGTTTTTAGGGTATTTACGTGAAAGTAGACATACAAAGTTAAAGATATGTTCATCTGTTCATCGTCAACTTTATATTGCCAAATTTCTTTCCAATGAGGTTGCACAAATGTAACAGTGTACAGTTATATCATTGACTTGATATTGTTAAGAACTTTTTGAATTTCCCAAGTCTGGTGACTGTAAAATTATACAGGGATGGGTAAAATGAGGTTTATAGTTGTGAGTATGCAAAACAGAGTTTATTTTTGTATTATGATTTATTAATTATTGTATTATTTTCCATATGAACTGTAAATCTACTTTTGCCCTCCCCTGTATTGCATGCATTTTTTTCTTTTTACAGCTTTATTGTTGTATAATTGGCATACATCAAGTTGTGCAAAAAGTGCACAATTTGCTGTTTTGACATAGCTATACTCCCATAGTGAAGATAATGAACATGTCTGTCACCCCCCAAGTTTTCTCATGTCTTTCCAGAATCCCTCCCTCCTGCTGCTCTCCTTACCTCAGTCTAATGTCGAGTGGCCTTATACCTCTTCACATGTAGCATAAGAACCTTATACCAACATGCTTGCATAGTCTTCCTCCAGGCCTTTGTGTACTGTCGGTTCTCATGCATTGCACTTCTACATATGTTATACTAGTATACCTCAGAACACATTGTTATGACTTGAGTTTTAGATGGTCAGTTATCTTTTAAAATGATTAAAAAGAAGAAACAATTTTCTCGTATGAGATGTGCCTCATACCTTTGTGTAGATTCAAATTTCTGTCTGGTATTGGTTCTCTTCTGCCAGGTCTTCCTTTAATACCTCCAGAAGTGCTGACTTCCTGGTGAGGCATTCTCAGCTTTTGAATGTTTGAAAGTCTCTGTTTTACCATTGTTTTGATAAATATTTTTGCAGGCTACAGAATACTAAATTTTGTGTTTTTACCTTTAGTACTTTAATAATGTTGCTCCACTGTGTCCTGGCTTTCACTGTTTCTGGTGATTAAATCTGCTATAATTTTTCATCTTTGGTTTTCTGAAAATAATGGGTCTTTTTGCTATTATTGCTTTAAGATTTTATCTTTATTACCAGTTTTAAGCAAGTTGCTTTCTTCATTTTTTTGTGTGCTTGTGTTTGGGGTTAATTTGGCTTCTTGAAATGGTAGGATTATAAATTGTAATAAATTTGAAAAAAATTTTGGTTATTTTCTTCAAATATATATCTATACTAATAAAAGGATAATATGCTAATTAGACCAAGTCAACCGGACATCTTCCAGACATCCAACTTCCTTCCAGACAAAGCCACAGTGGCGGAGGCCGAGGGAGAGGCAGTAAGGGGCAATCAGGCAGGCAGGGGAGCAAGCAGTTAGGGGACGATCAGGCCAGCAGGGGAGGGCAGTTGGGGGTGATCAGGCTGGCAGGGGAGGGCAGTTGGGGACAATCAGGCTGGCAGGGGAGTAGTTAGGCGGCAATCAGGCCAGCAGGCAGAGGCGGTTAGGGGTGATCTGGCAGGCAGGCAGAAGCAGTTAGGGGTGATCAGGCAGGCAAGCAGGCAAACAGTTAGGAGCCAGCAGTCCCGGATTGTGAGAGGGATGTCTGACTGCTGGTTTAGGCCCGATCCCTGCGGGATCACTATATTGCTCTATGATTGCTCCTAAACTGGCAGTCGGACATCTCCTGAGGGGTCCCAGATTGGAGAGGGTGCAGGCTGGGCTGAGGGACAACCACCCCCCCCCGTGCACAAATTTTGTGCACCGGGCCTCTAGTATCTATCTAATCTAATAAAAGGGTAATATGCAAATTAACTGTCACTCCGACACAAATATGGTGGCACCCATAGCAACCGGGGTGGGACGCGGTGGGAGGGAGGGCTGTGGACACAACACAGGGCTTCTGGGCTGGGGGTGTGCTCCGAGCCGCTGCTGCGTGGCTCAGGGCACGCCCCCAGCCCAGCAGACACAACACAGGGGATCCTCTGTGTATGAGCTACAGAGGAAACACCTTTTCTGGCCACTCATTGGCTAAGCTCCCTGTACGCCACCACTTGCAGTGTTCTTGGTAACTTGGGTAATAAGAATCCAAGAAGGTGATCTAGGGTTTTTCCATCACACTCCTGGAGGAAAAAACTAAGGTCCACTGCTGGAGGGGCTAAGAAATGTCATATCCCGCTCTAGCCAGTTTGGCTCAGTGGATAGAGCCTCAGCCTGCTGACTGCAGGGTCCAGGTTTGATTCTGATCAAGAGCATGTACCTAGGTTGCAGGCTCCTCCCTAGCCAGGGCTCAGGTCAGGGCTCATGCAGAAGGCAACCAATCAAAGTGTCCCTCTCACATTGATGTTTCTCTCTGTCTTTCCCTCTCTCTTCCAAGCTCTCTAAAAATCAATGGAAACATATCCTCAGGTGAGGATAAAAAAAAGAAAGAAATGTCATATCCTATGAAAGACACATCTTGAAAATGCCTAAAGAAAGTTGTCATTTTTTCGTGGTGAAGGAACTGGAGTCTGTGTTGATGAAAACACCTTGGCAGCTGCGGCAGTGGCAGCAGCAGTGGGGTGATGGGGCTGGAGCCTTCCCCTGATCAGCCCGGTCACCTCCCACAGAGGGAGGCCAGACTTCAGCTTAGGCTCGCTCCCCATGGGGAGCGAGCCTAAGCCATCAGTAGGACATCCCCTGAGGGCTCCCAGTCTGTGAGAGTGGGCAGACTGGGCTGAGGGACACCACACCCCCATGCATGAATTTCGTGCATGGGGGGGTGCGTTCCTCAGCCTGACCTGCACCCTCTCCAATCCAGGAGCCCTCAGGGGATGTCCTACTGACGGCTTAGGCCCGCTCCCTATGGTTCTCTGCTCTCTGTGGGGCCTGCCTGCTCCATACCATGGTGACTGCCAAGTAGGCCATGCTGGGTGCTGCCTGCAGGCTGCACTTCACTGCTCCCAGGTTGCTGAGGCCATGCTGGGAGCTGCCTGCAGGCCCGCTTGCCTGCTCCCGGGTCAGCACAGTGACAGCCAAGCAGGCCATGCTGGGAGCTGCCTCCTTCTTGCTGTCAGTCTCTATGGAGGCAATGAGGTTAATTTGTATACTCACTCCTGATTGGCTGGTGGGTGTCGTGAAGTGATGGTCAATTTGCATATTTCTCTTTTATTAGTGTAGATATGCATTTTTAAAAAGTCACTCCTTATACTTAGCATGTATATTAGGTTACAGCTCACTGATGCTCTGTTTATTTATTTTTTCAGTCTTTTTCTGTGTTTTATTTTAGTTAGTTTCAATTGCTATATCTTTAAATTTACTAATTTTTTCTTTGTTAGTGACTAATCTGCTATTATCTCACTCCATGTAGTTTTCACCTCAGACATTACAGTTTTCATCTCTACAAGTTCTATTTGGGTGCTTTTAAAAAAAGAATATCTATCATGCCGCTACTTAATATGCTCCATGTTTCCTCAACATTCTTTATCACATGTATGCAGTTAAAATAACTATTTTAATGTCCTTACCTACTACTTCTATTATCTGTGTCATTTCTGGGTCGGTTTTAATTGGTTGAGTTTTCTTCTCATTATAGGTCATATTTTCGTGTTTGTTTGCATGCCTGGTAATTTTTTTATTGGGTTCTAAAACATTGTGAGTTTTACTTTATTGAGTGCCAAAATTTTGTATTCTTTTAACTATTTTTTAATTTGTTCTGGAACACAGTTAATTGGAAACAGTTTGATCTTCTCAAGACTTACACAGGCTCAGCGCCGTCTTTTGTCTAGGGATAATTTTCCTCACTACTGCATTCTTCAGGTGATGATGCCTATACTGATAGTGTGTGGACCATATTTTGGGCAGCCAGGCTATATAAGTAGTCCATCATAAAACAAGTCCAGTTAATCTGAGATCTGTGTGCTGAAGAGGCCACATGGAGACATTAAGCTGATGGTGCCAGTAGAGTCCAGCCTTTCTAGCTTCAGTGAAACCATCTTGGACCCTTCAGACCAGTCCATCTGTCATCTAAATACCAGCAAGTGACTTCAGTTGACATAGAGCAGGAGATTGCCCGAGAAAGTTCTCTCTGAATTCACAATTCATGAAACTGTGAAATATAATAAAATGGTCGTTGTTTTAAGCCACTAAGTTTTTGAGCAACTAAGTTGTATTGTGTAGCAAATAGTTAACCATAAGAGAATTTGATCTAATATGCACTGGCTGCATATTAAAATCAATTGGGGAGCTTTTAAAAAATATTGATTCCAAAACCCTATCCCAAGAGATTCTGATTCAATTGATCTGAAGTGGAACTCAGGTATTGATAGTTTTAAAACCCCAAGATATGTTTTATAACATACTCCATGTAGAATTTAATGTACTGCCAGAGTGCAAGGTAATTGTAATGGGTGATGAAGAACCATGGAAGAGGTTTAAGCAAGGAGCTGATGTGATCATAACTGTGTTAAACACAATTATTGTCAATTGTATAGAGGATAGACTTCAGGGGTTGAAGATTGGACCTAGGGAAAATCAATTAGGAAGTTGTTGCAGAAATCCAGGTGAGAAATGATGGAGGCTTAAACTAGAATAGCGAAAGCTGGGCTGGAGAGGACAGGATGATTGAGAAAGTTTCAGAAGACAAACAGATAGTTCTAGGAGATTGGATATGGGAATGATGCAAAGGAAGGAGCCCAGCATATAATTTCAGAACTATATGGGTGCCTGGGTGAATAAGGGTGACATTCATAGTAATTGACGGCATAAGAAGAGAGGCAAGGGTAACAAGTGAAATGAGTTCATTTGAGGATATGTTGACTTTGCATTACCTGGAATATCTAGGTGGAGTTGTCTGGCAGGTAGTTGGATATATAAATCTGAAGCTCATGGGAAAGGTGTTAGCTATAGATATTGATCTGAGTGGCATCATCATTTATATAGTAATTGAAACCAAGAAAATGGATGTGATTGATCTCCTGGGGATGGCTGTGAGGAACACTCAGATTGTCTAACTCAGCCCCATTTCACCTTCCTTTTATAGTGTCTTCCTATTCAGCAAAAGTGAAAAGGACTCAAATGACACTTCCATGAGATTTAGAGGCAGATGTGAATCAGAGGCCATCATCTTTGAGTTCTTTCCGTTGGTAAGTATAGTCAACTATTCATGATTGGAGAGGCAACTGCAGGGCCAGACTCAGATGGCCAGAGGATGGCTTCTTGGCTTCTATGCCAACCTCCATCCCTGTATACCCACACCTATTTTTCCTATGGCCTCATAGACTGTTAGATTCCTCCATCTTCTTGCTACAACTCTGTATCCATACCCTTAAAGTTAAATTTAAAATTTTTTTTGCTTATGTCAATAGTTCTTAACACTTTAAAATAATCTAAACCACTTGAGAAATGAATGCAAAGGTCTTAGGCACAGATATTCTAATCTAACAGGTCTAGGGTGGGGTTCAGAAATCACTGTGTATTTGAAAACATTCCAGGTGACTCTAATATACAGCCAGGCTTAAACTACTGATTTGCTAATATGTGTTTAATCTTGGTTATTTTTGTGCAAACCATAAAAACTTAAAACTTGTCTATTGCATCTTCGTACATGGATCATGAAGTGTGGTGGTTATCTGGTTTACAGAGAAGACAGTGAAGTACAGTTATTTACCTTGGTTTATAATCTGATTGAAGTAAAACTTAGGCCAATCAAAGCTTCCTGAATTCCATGGCTGTGTTATTCATGTTTATATACCTACTAGTGGCCTGGTGCACGAAATTCGTGCACAGGGGGAGGGGGTTGTCCCTCAGCCTGGCCTGCACTTTCTCTAATCTGGGATCCCTCGGGGGATGTCCGACTACTGGTTTAGCGGGCCTAAACCGGAAGTCGGACATCCCTCTCACAATCCAGGACTGCTGGCTCCTAACCGTTCACCTGCCTGCCTGCCTGATCGACTCTAACCACTCTGCCTGCTGTCCTGCTCACCACCTACTGTCCCCCGCCAGCCTTCTCACCCCCAACTGCCACCCCTGCCAACCTGATCACCCCCAACTGCCCCCCTTGCAGGTCTGATTGCCCCCACCTGCCCCCCATTGCCGGCCTGCTCGCCCCCAACTGCCCCCCTGCTGGCCTGATCATCCCCAACTGCCCTCCCCTCCTGGCCTGATCACCCCTAACCGCCTCTGCCTCGGCCCCACCACCATGGCTTTGTCTGGAAGGACATCTGGAAGGTCTCCCGGTCTAATTAGCATATTACCCTTTTATTAGTATAGACTAGAGGCACGGTGCATGAAATTCGTGCACTGGGGGGGTGGGGTCCCTCAGCCCAGCCTGCACCCTCTCACAATCCGGGACTGCTGGCTTCTAACCACTCACCTGCCTGGCTGCCTGATTGCCCCTAACCACTCTGCCTGCCAGCCTGATAGCCCCCTAGCCACTCCCCTGATGGCCTGATTGACACCTAACTGCTCCCCTGCCAGCCCGATTGCCCCCAACTGCCCTTCCCTGCCAGCCCAATCATCCCCAACTGCCCTCCCCTGTAGGCCTGGTCCCCCTCAATTGCCCTCCCCTGCAGGCCTGGTTCCCCCCACCTGCCCTCCCCTGCAGGCCTGGTCCCCCCCAACTGCCCTCCCCTGCCAGCCATCTTATGACAATGTGGGGGCAGCCATCTTGTGATGACATGGGGACAGCCATCTTGTATCAACATGGAGCAGACATCTTATGAAGACGTAGGGGCGGCCATCTTGTGATGCAAGGGTGTGAGGGTCAATTTGCATATTACCTCTTTATTATATAGGATGAGAAACTTTCTTGTACCAAATAGAGGCATAATAAAAAATTGTAGAATGAATATTGTTGACCTAAGTATTCTGTAGATTGTCTTCTAAACACATTAAGTTACTAGAAGGCATTTTAATCTACTTATTTATAAAATATTCATTAACAAGCTAGATTTGTATTTGATCTGGACTTATGGTATGAACATAGCACATGAATGAGATGAACTAGGAGTTGAATCTTTTTTTATGCCAATAGCATCTAATCAGGCTAAAGTCTTTCAAGTCAGTATTCTGATTAAATGCCCCAATTACCAGTTAATTGCTAGAGAGTAGATGCAACTGACTCATTTATCTTACAAATTTCAACGTGGAAGCCTCAAATGCACAAGAATAACTCTAGCTCTACAGTTAGTTAAATGCAAGACTAAACCTTGCCAATGTCACTGTAATATATGCCCTCAGGAATCAGAACCTTAGCACATAGCACCAAAGAGATTTAACATTAATAGGGTGTTTAGAAAGAGCGCAATCATAGCAGAGAGCTAAAATCCAATAGTGCAAACCACATGGATCCACATTTTCCAAGATAAATACCTTGCATGACTCCTTAATTAAAGCCATTAATGATAATTAACCTCATGGGGAAAATGACTCATCCGACTGGTAAAAATATACTTGATTTCATTTTGGTCTATTGTCTTCTTTTAAAGGTTACAGATGGACTGTTTTTCCTTGTATACATGTGTACTCACCTAACGAGAAAGAAGACAGAAAGCTGTAGATGGTGCTTCTACTGAGTTTTTTGAAAAGTTCAGAGTAAAAATCTGATGTTGTATCCTGATCTCTTCCAAATCAGCCTGCTACTTTTCCTGAGGAGACACAGAGAGCACACCAGTTCTGTTGACTTATATACATTGGATGGCCAATGATAAATAAGGCAATATTTACTCACTTTATTGGCTTGCTCAGATAAAAATCAATCTGGGGACTCAAATTTATTGTTCACCAAAATGCATGGATCAATTAATATGCATTGTTTACTCTTGGGTTTTAATCAGATTTGAAACAAATGCCCTGTATTGTGACACTTCCAGGGAGCAAGATGTGCCCAACTCCCCAGTACAAAGGCATAATCCTTCTATTTTCTTATTTTCAGTGTAGATCTGATGGTGAGAAAGACTACCTATGAGTTTCATTGTTCACATAATTGCCAGACTGACACCTCTCCTCCTTTCTTACCCATGAAGAATCAAGGTAAATTCACTAGGCAAGGGATGGATGAGCTGTTCTTTTGGCCTTAAGGGGAAAAAATCATAAGGGCTTGGGGACCTGTTTGATTAGAACAGCATAAGTCTTGATAATGGCTGTTCATGAATATTCTATTTAAAAGAGATCAGGTGACTCTTTTCTTCTAAGAGCCTGCCTATCACTCCTCATCTAGCATCTCCAACTTCTATATAAGAACCCTGGGTAATAAAGACACAGTACTGAAATTTGGGTCCACTAGTATGGTCTATGTCACCTCCTTTATTAACCAGGACTTTGAAATCAAGTCATATGAATTGTTGTTTCTTTTGTGGGTTGTAGCAGATACTACAATGTGGCACCCAGATCCCAGTTTCAGGATCTGGACACACATTCCCTCAGTTTTCTGGAGTGTTGGCTAATAAAGGGTCACAGTTAAGTTACCCTCTAGGAATTGTCAATGTAATGTCCCTCCTTTGCCAGGTGTATATGTTTGTGTGCATGTGTGTGTGCGCATGTGTGTGTATGTGTGTATGTGTGTGTTGGTAGCAGTCATACAAAGGCTAGACCCTTTTCTAAATTTGGGGTAACTCTGAAGAGCCAGAGCTCCCTCTAAGATCAAAAGAGATTTCTGTCCAGTTCAGCTCCCCTTCCTTCTTTCCAGGTATTGTTCTCCAGAGCATTCCCCCCAAATCTCCTGCAAACGAATCTCTATCTCAAATGGTTTCCAAGGGAAATCAATCTAAGCTACATCTCTACCATCCTTTGAAAAATTGGGTACAACTCAGTCTTAGTAGCATTCTAAGTTATTTGTATTTGGTAGACTCAGATAAATAATCACAAACTTTGAAAACCTCATTGATTTGGGCCAAGTTAGTGTTTCTCATCCTTTAGACATTGTTTAAATGGGTTCATTTTAAGTAATATGGTGACTTCTTTAGTTAAATGTAGAACCATACCCTTATTCATTTGGTTTGTAAAATGATGTCCATATATCTAGTATTCAAGACTTAAAGCAGATTACGTCTGTTAGGGCTCAACAGACCAAGTAGTTTACAACACTCAGACACTTTAGAAGCACTCTTTGCGAAAATTGACATGCTAACTATAGATTATTTTCCTCTTTAAAGCAGATCACTTAAAGGCCTTGTTTAGAAAACACTTTATCAATTTAGTTCCGATTATTGTGTATGTTCAATCAGTGATTCCTTTTAAACATTCATTTTTATTGTTATATGTTTCTTTTTCTTTCATTTACCCCAAGTTCTTATCATTTACTACTGTGATTAGGTATGTCTAAATTAACACTAAAATATCATAAGTCAAATCAGCATATATTAAGGTCCTGGCTGGGTAGCTCAGTTGATTAGAGTGTCATCCCGATACCCCCAAGGTAGTGGGTTTGATCTCCAATCAGGGCACATACAAGAATCAATCAATGAATGCATAGACAAGTAGAACAACAAAACAATGTTCCCTCTCTCTCTCTCTAAAAATCAATTTAAAAAAAACAATTCAGCATGTATTAATAGCTACTCTTTCCTAAGTGCTTTGTGTATAAACTCACATAATTCATAGATGAGATAGGTACCATCATTATAACTATTTTCTTAATGAGAAAACCTACCCAGAGGCATAAACCTAGGAAGCAGCATGGCTAAATTTTGGACCCAAACAATTTGGTTTCATAATCTGTGCTCTTGGTCACTCCACACCACTACCTCCTTGAGAACTAGAAATCAAAGCTTACAAAAGGAAAGAAAGGGTTAAAATATTTGAGGAATTTATAGAAAAGAAAGATTACTCTTATTTAGAAAACTCAGGGAAGGCTTCATAGATGGGGTGGTGGTTGAATCAGGTCCTAACATATAAATAGCACGTAGAGATTATAGTGAATTTATTTCACCTTTAAACAAAAAAAAAGCCCTACAAAAAAACCTCACTTACTAGCAGTTTAAACAAAGAGAAAATGAGTAAGAAAAAAGAGCCACCTAGCTGACTGCTTCTCTCCATCTATTAATAAAAATAAATTATGTGTGCCTGGTATGGTCAGTGTCTAAAAAAAACTTACAATCTAGTTGGGTAGATGAGACATTGAACTTGAAAGGGTAACAAGTCATAACTATAAAGCTCTATTTGGTAAATGCCAAATGAGTGTATAATTAGGTGAGTAGATAAGAAATAACTGTTCAACGTCTGTAATCCTGCCACCACCCCATCCTCAGGATGTGTTTCTGGAAGGCTCATTGAAAGACAATTACATGGGATTTGCCAGAGGGGGAGAGTTTACTAGAAAGTATTTGGAGATGTAGAGGTGGAAATGAGATAGGGATCCAGGATGCAGAAAGAATTGAGACTAGATTGGGATTGAGTTTTTCAGGGCCCAGTGTTTTCAAGACTTAACCTTTATGGCTTCCTGTTGGATGGGCATACCCATGAGGAAATGGCAGAGTGATGTTAAGGGAGGGCCATGTCCTATGCTCTAGAGCCCAGCCTTTTCAGAGACCCCCATGCCCAAGGTAGCAGAATCGACTGCTATAAAAGATTGTATAGATTTGTTTAAGGAGCATCTCAGAAATACCCAGGAGACAAAAGGCACTATGCTAGATTATGTAAGACCCTTGGTGCCTTTGAGTGAAGGGATGGGGCAGTGAATCCCAATAAGCACTGAGAATGATTTTTTTTTTGGAGGGGGGGGACATCATTCTGGCCAGTGGGATTCCAAGTAATTTAATTTAATATAAAAAATACAGTGATGGCATCCTGGTACTGGAATGAATTCATTACTTGGTCCCTTCCTCCCCCCACCCACCCCCTTGTCAAACCAGTATTGTAGTTGAGCAAAATTCATACCAGTTATGGGCAATGAAAGCATGAAGTTTTATGGGGTTACATCAAAGTCATCACTGCCTGGGCATGCCAAGAAATTTCATGGAGAAAAAAAAATGAGATTTAATAGAATCTTGAAGATTGAATAACATTGAGAAGGGTGAAGGAGGGAGTGGGCAACATACCAAAGGTATGTGTAAAGACATGAAGATGGGATGCACCTTTCCTAGGAGACAGGATACTTTATTTATTTATTTTTTTTTTTTTTAATATTTTTTATTGAGGTATTATATGTGTACATATCTTACCATTACCCCCCCCACCCCACACCCACACATGCCCTCCCCCCCCAGAGTTTTGCGTCCATTGTTTATGCTTATATGCATGCATACAAGTCCTTCATTTGATTTCATAACTCCCCCACCTCTCCCTAACTTTCCCCCTGTAATTTGAAAGTCTGTTTGATGCTTTACTGTCTCTGTATCTATCTTTTTGTTCGTCACTTTATACTGATCTTTACTATCCCTAAATGAGTGGGATCATGTGGTATTTTTCTTTCATTGACTGGCTTATTTCACTTAGCATAATGTTCTCCAATTCCATCCAGGTTGCTGCAAATGATGAGAATTCCTTCTTTTTTATGGCAGCATAGTATTCCATTGTGTAGATGTACCACAGTTTTCTGATCCAGTCATCTGCGAGACAGGATACTTTAGATGTTCCTCAAGAAGCAATACAGGCACAACATTAATAACCTGTCTTTGAGATGGCACTGAAGCACTAAGCAAGATCTGCCCACATCTGTTCCTAAAGAGTCTCCAACACTTCTCAACACATAAGCTGGAGCTGCAGGTTTCACTTGTCATCATGAATCACCCCTCATCCCCCTGAGATGTCTCCTCAGGTGTCAGTGATGGGAGTAGCTGCTCCTCCTCCATTTCCACAATGGACTTTGCCAGATTCTTCAGAAGGAATCCGGGTGAACCCAGTACCTCCAAATTTCCTCTGGCCCTCGCAGAGTCCACTGCGGTCAAAACCAGAAAATGCGCACGTGTCTGAAATGAATTGTGCGTCCATCCTTTAATAACGGCTTTGGACAGCAGTCCTCATGCATGTATATTTTCTTGCTACTAAACAACTTTTCCTTCTCACCAGTTAGTGAAAAATGCTGAAACTGCTCTTTTCCAAGCCATCCATTTTTTTCCATTAGCAAGTTGTTAACCTATATCAGTTTGGTACAGGACCTGGAAAACTCAAGTGTTTCTATGTAAAGTATTTTTTATTTGATAAAAGACAAAGAACAATGGACCTATAGTCTATATAAATGCTATTTTAAATATACCATTTAATCTAGTATTTCGCTATAGGAATTGGTGAGTGTTTAGATAAAGCCTGGTATTTAATTTTATCTGTTCATGTGCCATCAGGAGAAAATATATGCAGACACATAACACCCTTTGCTTTTTTTTCTATGTCTCCAAACTTTGCTAATATCCACTCTTCATCTCCATCTTCCTCTCCCTCACTCCCCCTCCCTCTGTCTGATTGCATGGCTGGAATCTGTTCCATCATTTCAGGAGAACAGGAAAAGCAGGATCTAACTCCTTAGAGCATTTTTCTGGGCACTTTAATAACAATGACTTTGCTCATTTGCCCTTCATTTTGTTCCTATCTTGTCATCTTGTTCTTTGTTTCTAATGACAATTGACACTATTTTCTGTGCAATTCATTTTCTGTATTACAGAGCTACCAGTCCTTGACTTTTCTGAGTATAAAAACTCACTCTGATAAATTATAGATGGTAAAATATTTTGGGATATATACTCAAGATGGTAAATAATTTTAACAATGAATAAGTAAGACATAAATTAGTGTCTTAAGACATCTTTGCTCCTGACAGATGCTAAGTTTAAAGCTACAAACTTCAGAATGGGGACAGAATATCCCTGGAAGATGAAATGTTCCTTGAAAAAAAGTGCATCGGGAATGATTTAGAAAGAGTTAGAGAATGATTTTTATAGGCTTCTTGAAACATCAGCAACAATTACAGAGAGAATGATAATCTAGCAAGTTTCCTCTCTTTGAGGGAGATGTCAGATGTCCACAAATGACGTGAACAGAAAATTCCAACCTGAATCCAATAGTAACTGAGTATTACAATTACTACCATTTATGTTCCTCCAAAAATTCCAATGTGGAGGGAACACACATATCTATTCAACCAGGATGAGCTCTATAACCCAATTCTAGTCTCCAGAACAGTCAGGGACCACCACAAATTAATATTTATTTTTAAAATATATTTTCATTGATTTCAGAGAGGAAGGGAGAGGGAAAGAGAGATAGAAACATCAATGATGAGAGAGAATCATTGATTGCTTGCCTCCTGCACGCCCCCCTGCTGGGGATCAAGCCCTCAACCCAGGTATGTGCCCTTGACCGGGAATTGAACCTGGGACCCTTCAGTCCACAGGCCAACGCTTTATCCACTGAGTCAAACCAGCTAGGGCCAAATTCATATTTATATCAAATAAACTCTAAGGGGTTTATTCAGAGTACTAGAGTCCCAGACAAGAGTATTTTCCCAAATAACTGAGACAACAGATGTCAAACTACTAACTTTTTCACTGTTCACTCTGGACAGAGAGCCAGCTGGGGCATGAGACTGACTTGGAAGTTCTTACTCCTTCCCTTGAATGGAGCCCAAGGAAAGCCCTGGAGGAAGCGGGTCGCCCCACCACAGGGAGTGTGCAGCTTGACTTGAACAGTTTGTCACCAGGAAGCAGCTGGAGGAAAGAGGAGGCTGAGTTTGAGAGCTTGACAGTCCCGGAGAGAGCAAGCCACACACAGTTGCCCATCCCAGTGTCAGAGATGTGATAAGCCGCACCTTACAGGAGGGGAGAGAGGACCAGGAGTCCTCTGGCCTGGAAAGTGGAGCAGCAGTCCCTTTCTTTTTGGGGACTCAAATTCCCCAAAAGCAGCCCCCAAAGACTATTGGGGATTGTTTCTTTCTGTATTGGTTTCCTAGGACTGCTATAACCAAGTCCCACAGACTGGGTGGCTTATGCAACAGAAATTGATCCTCTCACAATTCTGGAGGCCAGAAGTCCCAAATCAAGGTGTTGGCAGGGGGCCGGGAGGGAAGGAGCTGTTCCAGGCCTTTCTCTTTGGAATGTAGATGACGGTTTCTCTCTGTGTCTCTTCACCTGTTCTCCCTCTACGCATGTCTCTGTGTCCAAATTTCCCCTTTGCATGAGGACACCAGTCGTACTGGGTTGAGGCCCACCCCATTTTTACTCGATCACCTCTGTAAAGACCCTCTTTCCGAATAAGGGCACGTCGAGTATGGTTTCTTTTTTGAATCAAGTGTTCCAGAGAAAGCCAGCTTAATACACATGGCTGCTTGTCATCTTGCACAGCACTAGCCAGCCGGCAAGATGCCTTCCTCGAAGGTCTATGTGCCTTTTTGGAAAGCAGGGCTCATGCGGGAGAGCCCTGCCACACTCCTCCAATTGCTGCTCATTCGGAACAAAACTTCTGGGAAAGGTCTACCTGGCTCCCCGGACGCTTTTGGTCCCTACACCTCAGAGTCTGTCAGGAACGTGCATAACGAGCTCGTCTGCACATGTTCCCCATCAGAAGTGTTCAGCGATCCAGAGCTTTCGTCTCCAAATATTTACCAAGTTCCATTTATCAGAATGAAAGAGAATGTTTCTGCTCCACAACGTCAGGCATATGGTAGCAGCGTGAACTAGAAGATAAATCGTGCTGGGAGATTCCAACTGGATTTAATGCCAGCAATCATTATTTTTAATCAGATGGAAAGTTCCCTCAGTGATACCAGGCCATCTAACACTGGAAAATAATTTTGTCAGTTCACATTGTCTGATGCTGCTTTTATAAATAATCTCCTAGGGCCTTTTGAAGTCTACCTTTTTTTATATTCTTTCTCATTCTTTTTTTTCTATGGGAATGTCCTATCACATCCCTGCATCCTGGCTGTTGATTATAGGATGCCTTTATAAAATGGCAGAAAGCATTTGGTGCTTAGCAAACCCTCCAACAACTGCATAGAATTTTAATAAATTTCTTGAATCTCTCTGTACTTCTTGCTTCCCCACCTTCCCAGAACAAGAGTGCAACAAAATATAACTAATAATCCAGAACAGCCAGGATCAGATGATATATAATTGGGGTTTGGTGTGGGCTGGTGGTGTGAGGTTAGATATGTTATTGGGGCAATCAGACCTCAAATGGGTACCTCACTGCAAGGGCTGTGTGGGCCCACACACCACCCACCCACCCACACCTCATGAAAGCATCTGGCATTTCCTAGCCAGCTATGAGCTGGAATTTTTAAAATAACTGGTAATTTTAAAAATAACTGGCAATTTGACTACATTTACTTGTGGGTATAAAACATGAGGAGGGATACAGCTAAATATCCTATTTTCAAGCAACACAAAAAGGAGCTTCATATATACAAAAAATTTATATCAAAAGATAAATGGGGGAAAGCCATTTCTCTGACATAAAACCCACCATCCATTAAGGCCGACGAATCCCCTGCTATTGTGGGAATTTTCCTTCCGGGATCGTTTACTGCTGGGAGGTAACACTGAGAACCCACATGCCTCACCAGGAGAGGTAGACCAAGATCAGGACCCCCAGTTTTCTGCTCTCCCCACGTTGCTGAATTTGCTGACTGCCAGGCCACTCTCTCCTGTGAGCCTAGGACTTGGCCAAACCCCCAATCCTACAGTAAACAGCAGAGTGTTTGCTAACAGACAAAAGCCAACTTCCTACAGGTAAGAGGAGGCTTCTCAACACTCCTCATAAGAAGCAGCAGTGAGGCCCTTTGACTGTCCCCGACCTGGGAGTCAAGTCTCAGCGATTCCCGCTTCTGGATCTCTTTGTACACTCATCTCCCTGGTGGCTTCTCATTTTGGCTCCTCCTGCTCCAAACTGTAGGCCAGCCTGTTAGCATCTAAACTCTCCAGGCCACTGAGAAACTGGGTTATTCCTACTGCTTCCCTTGGGGTAGACTGGACTGGGCCCCAGGCTGCCGCTGCTACTCCCAGGTCTGCTGCTATCAGTAGACCTCCACCAGGGCAGCATGCCACTGGGAAGTCACCAGCCCGTCCAAGGCGCATTGCCACGGGGAGGTCCGTGCAGGCCCATCTGAAGAAAGATCTTTGACATGCAGGTGCGCTCTTACCGATAACTGACCTTCTTGTGATCTTGCCTTCAGACAAATAATCCATTTCACAGTCTGCTTTTGCCACTGTGAGGAAAAAGGCCTTATCATTTATCTATTTACAGCTTTACTATGTTGCTCCAGGGCTATACAAACCTTGGGATCACCATGCTAAGGAAAGTTAGCGACATTTGTGCGGATACTGGAAAAGTAAGTGATTCTGGCCACTGCTTGGACCTGCTGAGAGAGGGGATGAGGTGTCTTATTACTTGTTATGAAAACTTTCAACCAGTTCTCCTTTTAACCAATCCTCAGATTTCTGAACATATTTGTATTTGGGGGTACAAATCAGTTTGGGTATTATTATAAGTTCTCATTTTCTGGATTAGATGTAAACTCCTAGAGGCCAAATTTCTTATAATTTATTCATTTACTTTTCCACTTCTGAACTTTTGTATCGTTTTTTTTTTCTCCTATCTATAACTTTGCAGATGTATGTCCTTTTAATCATTTTACTGCCATTTCAGTGAAATCTAACACAAAACATCAGTAAATGCATTTTTAACTGCAAGTCAAAGTTATTATCTCTTCAGAAAATTAATCCTTATCATTCTTTATCTTTTCTTTTTCTAGAACTTCTATTAAATATCTGTTGGATAATTTTAGTTTATACCATATCCTTTAACTATTCGTTCACAGTTTTAAACTCTCTCTTTCTGTGCTGTGTTCTGGATGAATTACCAATTAATTTATTGTCTCATCATTCATTCCAATCTAGAGTAAATTGCATCTATTAAAATGTTATTTCCATGACTATTATTTTTATTTTTGAAAATTTCTCATTATTTCTTTTCCTGTTCTTGTTTAACTTATCCTTGGTTTTGTTTCATGGCTTAAAGTCTCTGGTCAAACTTTTATATAAGATTTATTCCCTCTAGAATAAATCTATGTTAAATATTTTTAAAGTGGCTATCTTCGTTAACATTCAATTGTTTCATATATTTTGAAATTTGGCTTTTCAGGTCAATTTTCAGTGACTGCCTTTCTTTCTCCTTCTGTGCTCAGTTTTCCATGTGCAGTAGTTTGGTAGATATCATTACTCAGCTCCCAGATCTGGTCACATACTAGCAATTCCGTTTTTCTGCCCTGATGTGATAATGGTGATAAGCAGATTTACCTCGACAGCCAGGGGCTTAGTTTGGTTCCAGGTTGGGAGACTGCCTCTGGGTCTTCCTATCTTCCTAGACCTGTAGCTTATCAAGAGCCATTGCTCAAGCAGCAGTCAAAAGTAGCTTTTCTTCATACTCCGTTCAGGGTCAGGGTCCGTTAGCTTTGCTAATTTGAGGATCTTGTAGTGAGCACTGTGATCCTCACTGCTTCATAAGAGCCAAATTCCTATATGCACTGTCTGAGTCCAAGGGCCCATATTGTCCAGTGGTTTCAGCCCCTTTCATTAGGTCGTGATTATTTTCCAAATCTGGCCTTAAGCTATATTTACTTTATTTTTGATCCTCGCTATATCATTTGGGCTCTCTCTCTCTCTCTCTCTCTCTCTCTCTCTCTCTCTCTCTCTCCATTACTAGATTGTACAATATGAAATTGCCAGTTTGTTGGCAAAATTGTCAAATATTGGCAGCTTTATATATATAGTTCATCTTAATGAACCAATTTTGCTACATTTCACACATGGTACACCAAAGTATAAACCTATTGTGACATCTTGACAGGTTTTTATTAAATCTTTTATCCTTCTTTCTTTCAGCACTCAGTCTGTCAGTCAAACATTCACATACCAAAATCCACACATGTTTCCAGGAAGAAACTCCCTCCCCCTCCCCCCCAATAAAGTGTCTTTTAGATTTTAGAAGGCTACAGAGAAGTAGGAAGGTGTGGTGCAAGGTTGATAAACAATGAATGGTTAAAAAAGAATCCTAGGTCTAATTCTTCCAAATAGCATTCGTCCTTTTTCTGCCACCATCCAACTATTTAAACCAAATGAAATCTCATTGAGTCTAAGAGCTATGATTGTTTGGTTTCCATTTGGCAGAGAGGGAAGAGCTAGAAAATATGCACAGTAAGAGAGGAAATACATATCCATATTTCATTTTTATCATTAAAATCTTGACTTACACCCATTATCAGCAAACATGTAAATAGCCTAGCTTATGCAATGAATAAAAACCCATGGGTGATGGAAACGCCTCGTTTGTGTGTGTGCATCTTGGAGGCTAGATTTTTTACGAAAGACAAGGCAGAGAAAGCTGGAACACATTTTTCAAAGAAGAGTCCAAGTATCCATCATCATGAACAATTCAATAGCTTCCTTTCAGATTATTGAGTTTAAGAAGCACTGATATCTTTCAACCTTGAAAGATTCAGGATCCCTGAATTCATGCCCCACTCTGTCCCACTCCCCCTTCCTTAAATATCTACTCTCCCCCTTTTCTTAGTAATAGAATCCCTGATATTCAGGTGGGCATATTGCTTCCCAATTAAATTGAAAGGCTTTTCACCAGGCCATAAAACTAGTGAAGAGAGACCAGGTGACCACATTTAGGCCATAGATTTCCATGTGACTTTTGGGCAGTTTCCTTAAAGGCATGGGTATGTTCTTTGTCCCTACATCCATCTAGCTGCTAAGAGCAAGGAGGTCAAGAAACCGTCTCAGAGCCCCAGGGAGGACACAGTGGAGAGCTGGGCGTGGACTGGGTCTCTGATGACTTAGTGGAGCCCCAGAGCAGCGCTGATCTGATTGCTTTCAGACTTTTTTCATGGGATAGACATAAGCTCCTGTACTGTTCAAGCCACTGCTGCTTTTGATTTGTCTGTGCTATGTAACCAATCTATAGTGCCTGCAAATTATTCCATTGCTAAAATAAATTATGTATCATGACACGTTCATTTTAATGATAAGGCTCAGCACCTCGTATTTTCATGACAGAGTAGAAGGGCAGAGAGATTTGTCATTTGATTTGTTCCACTCTAGTTCCAAATGCTTGCAAAACAATTGGGTTTTCCTCAAGCTGGCTTGATCATGCAGTGATTTCCAGTGACTTTACCCAGCAGGTTTGAGAACTGGTTTTCATGTCATAACCACCTAGGCCTCTACAGTAAAATAAACCATTTTATTTTTAAATGTAGAACTCCCTATAAAAGGGAACAAATACTTTTAAAAAGCTAGGCTCATTTATTCCTGTGAAATTGCCTTATGTGTAACTTAATCTTAAGTGTACTCTTCATTTATTGACTATATTGACACCCACCATTGACACCCTCGTCATTTTTTCTGCATCCAGGCTAAATCCTCATCATCCTGAAGATAAGGCAGATATTTGTCAAACATGTTTTGATTTAAAATGGGAGAGAAATTTAATTTAAGCTACCTTCATAAAAGCCTCACTTACTTGTTTGTGCCACTGAATAGTCCGTGGCTCGTAGATCTGCTTGGCTTCAGGCTCTGCTGGGTCAGTGGTGGCATAAGAAATCTGTTTCATTACATGCGAAGGCCTTGCTTTCCTCTGTAGTAGCAGGAGTTGTCTGCATGGTGGACAAAAGTGTTCTCAGAAATGAAAGGTTTCCACAGTCTTTAACGTCAGCATGACTACCCCCCAAATGGGCTGCCTTTTATCTGTCCAGCTTAAGACTTGCTCACCCCTGAACTGATTCCATGTGTGGGGTAGTGGGATGTTCTGATTAGCAAGGTCTGGTCCACAAGCCACCCTTGTTCCGCATGAGAAGAGAATGAAATAAACAGAGATTTTTATTACCAGAAAAGAGCATACTTAGCAAGAAAAGACAACAGGCACCTACTACAGGTCAATTTACAAACTTTAAAAATAGGAAGGACAAATAATGGGTCACTTTTAACATCTTTGCATATGCTTTCCAGGTCTCATCCTTTTCATCTTACTATTTTTTTACAGCTAATTATATTTTACACTAATTAAGTTGTAGTATAGCTAATACTGTTTACACTGTTTTCTCACTCCTCTAGATTTTTATATCTCAGGAGTTTCCGTTCCATTCATGCTGGGATCTCAGTGTGACCCAGGCAGAGACAGGAGGCCGAGGCCATGGTAGAACCCAGGGTGGACCATAAAGGATTGCTCGCCAGTCATCCAAATGGTAAGTGGTGCTCTCAGTCTTGACCAAATGGCATCAATAGCCAAGTTGTCCATGATGTGGTAAGTGTCATAAGGCAGCAGACGGTATGCAAGTCCAGGGGTAACATTGCCGAAGTCCCAGTGTGGGACAGGGCTCCCCTCAGCAATGCTGAGTACTGACAGATCAGTGCCCTTCCCTCAAGAATAAGTTCTGGCAAAAGTGAGGTGAAGTCTCCAAACCTCAGAAAAGTGGTTTCATATTTAAAGAAAAATGTCACACTCAGCAGGGAACCTCGAGTATAGATAAAAAACAAAGGCAATAATAGCACAATCATGAAGACTGGGGTGATGACTTTGATCTTGGACATGCAGTTGCCAGATGAACCCTAGATTACAATGCTGACTTGGATCACGATGGTGGCGAAACTTGGAGCCGAGTTGTCAGTTTAGAGATAAATCAGCTGAGAGAGCCTTACAATGAAAAGGAAAAGATACATTGGAATCAATCTTCAGCTAGTTTGTAAACTTATACTTACTTTTATATCTTGAAGAACCTTCTACAATACTGGGCATTGTACTGAGTGCAGACTTACTGAATTAAAGGAGGAATGACATAAACACACACTCATCATCCCACTGTGACCATACATAAAACTAGGAGTGACAAGTGCAGCCACAGATGGGAAGAATGCTGGCCAGGCCATCTGGCCATGTGAACTCAGTCTGCTTGCTGTGGGGTTCTAACCAAAAGAGCCAACTGGCTTCTAGCCCACACCTCCAGGATCCACCAAAACTCTTGTTAATATCAGTCTGCCCTTCTAGTTCCCAGGAAGGGATGTGAGTTCCTAGGTCTACACTGACTGAACTTCGGAGTAATTAAAGAGACCATGCTGAGAGCTATTGAAAGTAGAAACACGGGGGTTTCACTCCCAGAACAATGACATCGCCAGGCCCAGTCCTATCTAGGAAAGGAATTTTATTCTTTAGCATTTTTTTAGTGGGGTGGCGTGGTGCAATGCTTTAGGACATTCTCATCCATTGTATCTTTCTGGTTCCAGTATAGGGGGAAGCCACTTGCCCCTTGTTTATTTCTCTCTCAAACCACATATAAATTTAGGTTACAGAAGGAAAGACTTGGTGGTTTCTAGGGCCACTAGTCATGTGAAATTATTAGTTTTTGGAACTTCTTGGCAATCAGACAAAGTAGGTATTGCCAGATTATCTTGGCCATCATTGGGTTGACAGATGTCACATCCAGGTTGTCCTCATGCCCAAGTGATTAGTATGAGTCAGGCCAGAACTCCAAGCTGTGGACCAAGGGCACACACAGCCAGAGTGGGCAGCAGGCACGAGGCCTAGTCGAATCTCAGCTACACTCAGGCCAAGTGAGGCAGCTAGCCTGAGAGGTAATCAAAGTTAAACAAGGCAAGGTTCCCTGTGAGGGCAGACACAGAGTCTGTGCTCCTGGTACCAGAGAACATTTAGGTCGGGGGAAAGGGGAGGAAAAGGCAATGCATTAAAACAACTCCCTGCACTCATGAGTGCCCTTGACCTTCAGGAAGGCTTGGTTAGAGAACATCATGAAGTTCTATTGTCACAGTCTGTGACCTTGATTTGTCACTAGCTCCTTCGTTCTCAGAGCTCTATTTGTGAAAGGGGATTATGTGGAGCTTAGTTTCTATGAAGTCATCTTCAAACACACCCTCCTTGCACACCTAGGAGCGCTAAGGCTCAGTCTCATAGGAGGCTCAGGTCTCTTATCTGAATTAGGGTTGAGGAGTGGGGACAGGGGACACACTTTGGGAAGGTGATATGCGGGGGGAGAAGCCTTACTTGTCCTCCTCACCATGTCTCCCCCGGACCTCTGTTTCCTGAGGCAGGGAGGTGGTGGGGGCGGGGAGCAGACTGCTGTGTTCTGGTGAGATCTGCAGTTGGTGGCCTGGGCGAGTGCTCCTGCCGGTGGTCCAGTTGGCCTTGGCATTTGCATGCAAGGTGCCTGGGCCTCTGCCTGGTGCCCCAGCACTTGGAAGAAGGTGGCAGCTCTGGACAGACATTCTCTCCCCGCCCACATAAATCCTCAGAGGGTTTCCCTCTGTGGGTTTATAAAAGCCCATTATCTAATTCATGACTCAGAGAACTGAGCTGCTCGCTGGCAAGAGGCTTTTAAAGTCACATTTTGAATAATTTCTCAGCAATTCATTACATAGGAAAACAGGTCCTTTTTGTTCTAAGACTTCGCCTAGGAATGCGACTCCTCTCTGCCAAATTCATTAACAAAACCTGTGCATGGAGGCTGAGCGTCTCTGGCCCGTTTAACTGTACTAAAGCGTGCTGATCATTGGAAGGTACGTTTTTACCTCTGGCTGGGAAGAATTCATGGGTCTCTGCTTGCAGGAAATAGCAATGTCACTTTCAAATGCCCAGGATAACTCCAGACCAAGTGCCCATTGTGAGACGAGGCTTAGCATGTGGCAACTAAGAGATGGCCACATGTCACCTTTCCGATTGGCAGCAGAAGGGGGAGCTGGTAATAAATATGGTCACAGCTTGAGGGCGAAACAGTTCCCCTCGTTGGCAGGACAGTGGCCCAGCGCTCAGAGGAGCTGCGACAGGCCAGACTGTGCAGGCTCCTCGTCACACTCATTATGGAGGCTGTGAGAGGTTGGGGGCTTGCTCCCTAGGGCTGGCCTGTACAGAGCAGTGGGCCATCAGCTCTGCACCAAGGAAGAGGCAGCGTGGGCAGGAGCCCCCAGACCAAGTGGCTGGTGAGACGGGGAGAGGCCAAGAAGCCCTCTCAGGGAACGATGCTGCTCGATACAGGCTGGGTACACTTACTTATCAAAGTACATTTTTAATGTACATCACGTATAGCATTAACCTTTTGCACTCGGATGTCGAGTGTGACTCGACATGGTTAGCATCGGTAGCAGCTCGTATGTCGAGCCACACTCGACATGTAGTTTCACCGCGGGGGGAAGGGGGGTTTTTGTCTATTTTTCCAGTATCTTTTCTTGTTTTCATTAGCATGAAAGGACAAGTAAAATGTAAATGCCGTCTCAACTGATGCCACCACCTAAGCTTCACCAATGGCATCTTCAAAGGCTATTTGTTTCTAAGACACATCAGTCACGTGAAAAAGGTTAGGCCAGTACACTAACTTCCAGGGGTAGATTATTATCCACTAACTTAGAGCAACGTTTAGATGGAAAGCTCCATATAATCACACCTCACCCTAACAAAAAACACAAAGATTGTGTTGTTTGTTCTAACAGAAAAATCAAAGGAGGAAGAAGAGAGACGATTTATATTTGCGAAACATGTGAATGTAAACCAGGTCTTCATGTGGGTGAATGTTTCAAAAAATATCACACCATGAAAAATTATAGAGATTAAAATTACTCTTTGAATGTATCAATAATTTGAAATATAAAAAATCCAAATAAATAAGTTTGTATGAAAGGAAACTCCAGTTTTTTATTCTACTGCCGTGCTTTGTAAAATCTGGGGTATTTAAAAGATTAAATCCTGAGTAGAATAAAGGAATTGAGAAAAAAGCAAGCGAGTGCAAAGGGTTAAACATTATATTTATACTATCTATTCATATATTACAATATTTAATATGCTTAAGTAAAAATATTCTAAGACATCTATACCTCTTTAAATTTTTTTATTGTGGTAAAATACACATGACATAAACTTTACCGTCTGAGCCATTTGTAAGTGTACAGTCCAGTGGTGTTATTCGCATCACTGTGTAACTATCACCACCATCCAGCTCTAGAACTCTTTTCATCTTGTGAAACTGAAACTGTACCCAGTAAACATTAACCAGTAACTCCCCTCTCCCTCCTTCCCCAAGCCCCTGGCAACTACCATTTTACTTTCTGTCTTTACGATGTTGACTACTCTAATTACCACATGTAAGTGGCATCACACAATAGTTTGTCTTTTTGGGACTGGCTTGTTTCACTTAGCATAATGTCCCCAAAGTTCAGCCATGTTGTGGATGTGTCAGAATGTCCTTCCTTTTTAAAAATGAATAATATTCCATTGTGTGTATAGTTCACATTTTGCTTATCCAGTCACCTCTCCATAAGTACTCGGGTTGCTTATGCTGCTATAAACATGGGTTTATGTCTTATTTAGCTTGGACTACCATAACAAGATATCATAGACTGGATGAGTTAAACAACAGAAATTTATTTTCTCATAGTTCTGGATCCTGTAAGTTCAAGATCAGGTTGCTAGCCTGGTCAGGTTCTGGTCCTTCTTACTGTGTCCTCACATGGGGAAGAGAGAGGAGGGAAAGAGGAAAGGGGGAGGAAGGGAGGGAGGGAGGGGAGAAGAAGAAGAAGAAGAAGGAGGAGGAGGAGGAGGAGGAGGAGGAGGAGGAGGAGGAGGAGGAGGGAGGAGGGGAGAAAGGGGAGGGGAGGGAAAGGGAAAAGAGAGGAGGGAAGGGGAGGGAAAAGGAAGAGAGGGGAGGGGAGGGGAGGGGAGAGAGACAGAGAATGCAAACAAACTCTTTGGTATCTCTTCCTATAAGGGTACTAATCCCATTGTGCAGACCCCACTTTCATGACCTCATCTAAAGCTTCCAAAGTCCCCATCTTCAAATACCATTATATTGGGGGGTAGGGCTTCAACATATGAATTTTGAAGGGACACAATTCAGTCCATAGAATATACAAACATCTTTCTGAAACCCTGTTTTCAATTATTTGGGGCATATATCCAGAAGTGAAATTACTGGATCATATGGTCATTCTATTTTTAATTTTTTTGAGGTACCTCAATACTGTTTTTCACAGTGAATGTACTATTTACATCTCACCAGCAGTGCACAAGGCTTCCAATTTCTTCACATTTTCACCAACACTGTGATTTTTCTGGTTTTTAGATAGCCATCCTAATGGGTGTAAGGTGGTATCTCAGGGGTTTGAGCTGAATTTCCCTGGTGATTAGTGATATTGAGCATCTATTCATATGCTTACTGGACAGTCAAAAACATAGACTGTACACTTTTTAATATATACTTTGTATATATTAAAAATACATGTTAATATAGATGCTTGAAAAACTGAAATTATACTACAAGATTATTGATTCTGCTGGCAAGATTCAGGGTAAATTCTTGGTTTCTTCTTTATTTTTTGTATGTTCTAAGTTTTCTTTAATAAGAGTTTCTCTTATAATTATAGTTGTCATCATCATCTAGCATTTATAGTTAGATCATTTTGTTCTTGGCACTGTGCTAAGCACTTTACATGCAGTAATTAAAATAAACTTTATAATCACCATAGGTAATTGGCATCACAATTATTTGTATATATTTTATTTTTAAAAATAAGTAACAGTTCTGTTTGAGAATCTCAGACCTGTCAAGGTGACTCACCACCAAGTTCCTTAGATACTCCTTTTTGGTCACTTCCCCAGCATCTGTCCCTGGGTTCTAGGTTAAGACAGATTGCTCACTAGATAAGACAAGCTTCTCTGTGCATCTCAACAGAGGCGAATAATTATATACTCAATTTGTTTAAACAATGCAACAAATAATTATGGAGCACCTACTGCTACGCCCCAGGCACTCAGACACTGGGCTCCAGATGGGAAAGCTAAGAGAAAAGTCTGTGTTAGCCCTCGGGTTGGGCTGAATTAGGTATATGAGCAAGCTGCTCACGTAGGTATATAGTTTCCTCTAAGTGTTCTACAGAGAAGCTGTGGCTGTGGTACAGAGAAGGGAGGACTCAGCCTCAGGGATTTCTACACCTGGAGGCACATTACCTGGAACGCTTTGTAAGATTATAAACTTGGCAACTCCATCCAGACTTATCAGAACCTCTGGGATGAACCTCTGGGAATCTGTATTTTAAAGCAGTTGCCCAGAATTACTTGCATGGCATATTGCAGTTACTACTGCTGACTGTCAGAAGAATCTCCTTTTAGACAGAAGAGGGAGAAGTTTTATAGAATAAGACACGTAAGAGGAGTGTGAAAGGATACTTATGAAATTTGGTGTTTAGCTCCCCATTCATCCTATGGATGATACATCTGGCAGAAGTGTTGAAGAAGACACGCCTCCTTGGTGCAGCCATTATGGAAAACAGTATGGTGGGTCCTCAAAAACTTAAAAAATAGAACTACCTTTCATCAAGCGATCACTCCTGAGTATATATCTGAAGGAAATGAAATCAGTGTCTGGAAGAGTTATCTGAATCTCCATGTTCATTGCAGCATTATTCACAATAGCCAAGATATGGAAACAACCCAAATGTCCTTTAATGGATGAATGTATAAAGAAAATGTAGTACATATATAGAATAAAATGTTATTTGGCCATAAAGAAGGAAATCCTGCCATTTGTGACAACATGGATGGACCTTGAAGACAGTATGCTAAGTGAAACAAGCCAGACAGACAAAGACAAATACTGTATGGTATCACTTATATATAGAATCTTTTTTTAAAAGCCAATTTCATAGAAACAGAGAATAGAATGGTATTTGCCAGGGGCTGAGGGCAAGTTAAAATGGGAAGATATAGGTCAAGGGGTACACACTTTTAGTCATACAAACAATAACTTCTTAGGGTCTACAGCATGGTGCCTATACGGTGGTTAATAATACAGTATTCTATACTAGAAAGTTGCTTTAGTGGATCTTAAGCATTCTGACCACACACAAACAAAAAGAATTAACTATGTTAAGTGATGGATGTGTTAATTATCTTGATCTTGGTAATCATTACACAATGTATATGTATATCAAATCATCATATTGTACATTTTATTTTTTAATATGTTTTTAATGATTTCAGAGAGGAAGAGCGAGGGGAGAGAGAGCTAGAAACATCAATGATGAAAGAGAATCATTGATCAGCTGACTCCTGCATGCTCCCTACTGAGGATTGAGCCCACAACCAGGGCATGTGCCCTGACAGGGAATTGAACCATGACCTCTTGGTTCATAGATCAATGCTCAACCACTGAGCCATGCTGATTGGGCTATATTGTATATTTTAAATATATAAAATTATATTCATAAATTATTTCTCAAAATTGAAAAAAATAAAATCCCCCAAAGGTTTCTAATCACTCTTAAAATAAAATCCAAAGTCCTTAAACAAACAAAAAAGAAGACATATCTCCCTAGTAATTTTTTCTCAGCCTAAAACTATTGAAAATATCAGTGATTGTTTCATTCGGTGTTTGTATTAATATTTCTACCACCCAACATCCAATTCAGTCCCGATTTGTCAAACAATTCAATAAATATCTTTTTAGTACTTACTTATGGACCAAGTGCTTTGCTAATCAGTGAGCAAATTAGAAATGATCCTGACCTTAAGGAGAGCAAAAGGGCTTATAGAGAGAGAGAGAAGAATAAGTAATAAATGTATATAGAACGCACACAAGTTCTATTTACTGTAGTGTGGGATTCCTATTTTCCCACACTACTGAATTGGTGGTTGTGAACAGAGAAAGAAACTGCTTGTTTCATACCCAATATCCACCCTCCCCCTCCTTTCCCCGTGTTATTGGAGACAGGGAAGTACCTAGCAGGGAAAATAAACCTTAAAATGTCCAGCCTCCTTCCCATGTAGGTGTAGCTGAGGTGATGTTTGCAGCAGTCATTGCTTGAGGCTTCCACTCAAGCCCCTTTCCCCGCTTCTGCCCTTTGTGCTGCCTGAAGTGCAGCTGTGCTGGCTGGAGCTCCAGCAGCCAAGCAAGCCACAGAGACCCCAGCTCTGACATTAAACTAAGGACAGTCTCTGTTGACCTCCAGACTTCTCACTACATGAGAAAAATAAACCCTGCGTACATAAGCCACTTTAGTCGGGTCTCTGTTGCTAGCAGCCATAAGCACCCACTATTGAAAATGTGCAACATCTGTCTCCCCGAGCCTAGATCATGTGTAGAGAAACCAACAATGTGCTTCAGTGCACTCGTTCGTGCTGCCTGCAAATTGGACTCCTAAACATCATTGAGAACAAACAAACATTTGATTGAGGGATCTTCTATTTCACTCCTCTCATGTCTTGGCGAAGGCCATGAAGATAAATGGTCAAGTCTGAGACTAAACCCAGAGGTTTAGGTCCTCCTGTGCTCTGTATTTCTACTGCTATGGGTGGTCACTAAGCCATCCCAACTAGACTCTCGGCTTCTCCAATTATTCAAGGATTAGAAAGGCAGTCTTGACGTTTATAAATTCTGTTTAATCATCGGTCGTGTCAAAAAGAGATTGCATTGTTGCCAAATTCGTGGATTTGGGGGAAGATGCTGCTGTTATGGGAAACTGGACAGAGAACAGGCTCCTTTTTCACTCTCTGCTCCTACCCTGAAGCTTGCGATTCCATTTCCTTTGCTTTGATAAACTACAAGTGGTTTTAAATTGAGTCATAAATTTCTCCCAGCCTTTAAAAGACCAACCCCCTGCCTTTGATTCCCTCACCTCCTGTGGCAGGGAAATCTGGCTGGAGACATACACATACCGATTTGTGCACAGTTAGGCTGGGAGCTTAAAATTTACAGGCTTCAACTACTTACCAGCCTGGGGTGGAACCAAAGAGATTGCAACTGGGGATGTGCTAGGGTAAGCAGGTCTCTGGGACAGGCCCAGCTACATCTAGAAAAGACCCTAACACCCTGTGCTAGAAATGAACAATTTATGGGTAGCTCTGACACACTCCTCGGGTGACTGTGTTGACTACTGGCTTTGCAGTCATGGTCTAAAATGGGTTTTCCTTTTTTAAATCATGATTGTTAACATATACACTTTACCTTGCATAACTGTGTCTGAGCTATAGGGACTGAATCATTAAAAGTGTAAAGCCATAATATTGAGGGAGAAATGATTAGTAACATCTATCTCACCACTAAGGCCTTGTACATTCCCTTGGTGGGTCACCTGCAGAAGCCCCTGGACAGGTCTGTGGGTCCCCCCACCACCACTGTTTCTCTAGAATCAGATTATCAGCTGAGAGACAGCAAGGTGAATTTGGGGCATTGCTAAGCTCATGGCCTGGAAACAGGAGCAGAAACCCCTCTTACCCTCTTCTGCAGCCTGTACTCTTCTGGGTGGCTCAGAGCTGTGTGCTAGGCAGGGCTTCACATTGCCAGGTCTTGGCCAATCCAGGGCTATTCTCGGAGTAGGCCTGATTTTAAGCAAAAGAAAACGCCAACTTTAAAGTTTTGCCCAAAGTCAAACCTATCTCCAGCTCTCCCTGCAGCCAAACGCTCACCATCTATGCTTCCTGGTCTTGCTCAACCTTAACCACACACAGCCTCGCTAGCCCAAGTTCTCCTTTCCTCTCCCCTGTCACTAATCTCAGGAAATGTTAGATAACAGTCTTATGAAACTGAGTCTCATTAATTTCTATGCATAATCTATAGACTCCTCATCACCCCCTACCCTCCCTACCCCCCATTAAATCTTCGTTAATTTTAGGAGTTCAAGTTTTAGATCAACTCTTCTTCCAACTAGCTGTGCAGGGCTGCATAAGTCACGTTGTGGATCTTTTGTCAATTCATCTATATTTTCATTCAAATATTCATGAAGCACCAGTGTAACACAGTATTTAAAGAGTACAGATGGCCTAGGTTCCAATCCTATTTCTGAAACTAACAAGCAGTATAAACTTGAGCAACTTGTTCAACCTCTCTATAGCCAGTTTTGATATCTTTAAAAGGGAGAGAATTACCTATCTCAAAGGGTTGTTTATTTATTTAACAAATACTTTAATAGTGCTTAGGATAGCAGGTGCCATTCTAAGCCTTTTTGCAAATATTGAATACTAGAGGTCCGGTGCATGAATTCGTGCATGGGTGAGGTCCCTCGGCCTGGCCGGTGACAAGGGCCAATTGGGGCCGTCTCGCCCAGTCCCTATTGGGGCTGGCCAGCCAGGGGGGAGAGACCACAGGAGGTTGGCCGGCTAGCCAGATCGGGGCTGATCAGGTCCAGCCAGCAGCAGGCAGGAGGGGCCTATCGGGGCTGGCAGTCCAGGGGTGGAGGGACCAGGGGAGGTTGGCCTGCAGGCCTGGGGGAGTGACTGCAGGAGGTTGGCCCGCCGCGGGAGGTTGGCTGTGGGAGCACACTGACCACCCAGGGGCAGCTCCTACATTGAGCGTCTGCCCCCTGGTGGTCAGTGCACATCACAATGACTGGTTGACTATCAGTCCTTTGGTCATAACAGTCACTTAGGCTTTTATATATATAGATATTTATACATATGTATTATACATCTATAATATGCATATAATAATGTACATGTAATATGTATGTACACAAATATATATAAATATGTTTTTATATATAAAATAACTAGCTAATCCTCATATTATGAATAGCTATGAGGTAGGTACTATTATTAGCCCCATATTATGGGTGAGGAAACTGTGGTGCAAAATGTTAAAAATGTTATGCCTAAAGTCATACAGCTAGAGAGTGTTGTAAAGATTGATTGAGTTAGTTAATATATAAAGCCTTGGAACAGAGCCTGGCATATAGTAAGCCCTAGATAAGTGTTATTATTATGATAATGGTTATTAGCATAACATTCTATGCATTATGCTGGCATAAGGGATACAATGATTAAGATACAGCCCCTGTCCTTTAAGAACCCACCATGTGGTGGGAGAGGGAGGCGTGCCAATGGATAACTATGTCATAATGTAAATGTTTAAGGTGTGAATAAGGGACTGTGGGAGCACACAAAGGAAGCACTTGGCTGGGCCTGGAGCTATTATAGAGCAGCACTGTCCAAAGCATACATACAGCACAAGCCAGATATGCAATTTTAGAGTTTCTGTAGCCACATTAAAAAAGAGAAAAAAGGAAAAATTAATTTAGTAATCATATCAAAATATTCTTTCAATGTGAATCTGTATTTTAAACATCATTACTGTAAAAATACTTTATATCTTTTTCTTTTGTACTAAGTCTTTGAAACCTGGTGTGTATTTTAGACTTAGAATGTATCTCAATTCAGACTAGACACATTTCAAGTGCCACATGTCTCTAGCATCTCCTATATTGGTCAGCAGATACAGAAGAAATGACATTTGAGCTGCAGGAGGTGGTTGGACCCTGCTTCTCGTTACTCCTGAGGAGAAGACTGTGAATCTCTGGTGGCTTTGATCCCAAGCTCTACTTCTCCAGGACAGTGCCCTGTATGGTTGACAGAATAATGTCCCCCAAAGATGTCCACATCCTAACCCCAAGAACCTGCGAATATGTTGTTATCTGGCAAGGGTGAATTAAGATTGCAGATGGAATTAAGATTATAATCAACTGATTTTAAAATGGAGCAATCATCCTGGTTTATCCTTGTGGGCCTAATTTAATTACAAGAAATCCTCATACGTGAAAGATGGTGGCAGGAGAGTCAGTGTCTAATGGCTTTGGCGTGAGGAACACTCAAGTGGCCCTTGCTGGTTTTGAAGATGGAGGAAGGGGCCACGAGCCAAGGAGTGCTTGACAGCCTTTAGAAAATGGAAAAGGCAATGAAACAGATTCACCCCTGGAGTCTCCAGAAAGAACACCACCTTATTGACATCTTAATAGTTCAGTGAGACCCATTACAGACGTCCAACCTTCAGAACTATAAGATAATAAGTAAATTTACATCCTTGTAAGCCACCAAGTTTGTGATACTTCATTGCAGCAGCCATATTTCCCTGTTCTGGGCACTGGGAAACCCAACTTGATCCCCGTTCCTTGAATGAGCCCCTCCTAACAAGGGTTAGGACGATGAAAACAGGAGCTGGAGAGTTTTCTCAGCTGCCTCCACCCCATCACTAGCTCCAGTCATGCCCTAGAGGCATGCTTGTCTCCTAAATAGTCACTGTTAAATAAGATACTATAGGTGAAAGGCCCTTTCTTCTCAAAAATCATCGTGGTTCATAGTGTTAATAAAAAGTAAAGAATGTTAGTAATGTGGGAGTGAGGGAGGATATGGGAGTTCTCTGTACTTTCTGCTCATTTTTCCTTAAACCTGAAACTGCCCCCCCACCAAATACAATCTATTAACTAAAAAAAAGTAAATACAAATATTCATTAAAAGTAGAGGGGAAATGGCTCACAATCTAACACCTGCAAGTATGCAGGAGACCTTGCTAGCACGATGTAGAGGAGAGAGAGGATTAGAAGAGTAATGAGGATGCTTTTCAAAGCAAAAAGGAAGAGCGTACTAGGTGATTAAATAGGAAACTGGGAAAGATGCTCAATCCCATGAGTCCACTGAGAAGTGGGCATGATGGCCCTCTTGACCTTCGGGGATGTAGGACCTCTGGTGTCCCAGGTCCTTACCCTGGGCATATCACAAAAGGAAAATGGACCCGTGTCCCTGCCAAGAAATTTAAATAATAATTCCTGTCCACCACACCCAACCTCACACCTCTGGGGACCGTCGGAGTGTGCTCTTAAATGTCTCTCATGTTGACAAGAGGCAACACTGCCCTTTAGAGTGCAGATCATCTCATTTCTCCAGAGTGTGTGTCAGGTCGCCCAGATGACTGCGCCCACCTGGAATGCGTGAGGCTCGACCTGTGAGAGGTGAGTGCAGGCTTGTTCTTCACGCTTCCTCGTGGCACTGAGACTTTTTTACTATGACTCCTCTGAAAAGTGAGAGAGGGACTGGACTGTTTTCACATGAACAGTTACCCTCTTAACTGGCTCCATGGGAGGAGACCTGGAGAAGACACTGAGTAGAGGTGGACACACGCCTCAGTTAATGTTCCAATTGTCCCTCTGAGAGCTTGGGATGAAAGACGAGCCTAGAATCAGCAGGCTTCACTTTCTGCTGTCAGCCAGCCCAGAAGACCACTTTGTTTTCTCCCCGTTTGATTTTTTTAAAAATTTATCTTTATTGTTGAAAGTATTACAGATGTCCCCTTTGTGGTTTTGTTCCCTTGACCCCCTCCACCCTTCACCCACCTCTCCCAAGCCTTCATCTCACTATTGTCTGTGTCCATGAGCTATGCATATCCTATATAATAAAAGCCTAGTATGCTAAGTGTCCAGTGGTCCAGTCATCCGTTCAACCAATCAAGGTGTAATATGCTAATGATATACTAAGGCCGCTCAACTGCTTGCTATGATGTGCACTGACCACCAGGGGGCAGATGCTCAAGGCAGGAGCTGCCTCCTGGTGGTCAGTGAGCTCCCACAGGGAGAGCGCTGCTCAGCCATTAGCCAGGCTCACGGCTGGGGAGCACAGTGGCCAGTGGTGGGAGCCTCTCTCGCCTCTGCAGCAGCACTAAGGATGTCCGACTGCTGACTCAGGTCCACTCCTCACGGGCAGCTGGTCTAAGCTGTCAGTTGGACATCCCCCAAGGGCTCCCGGACTGTGAGAGGGTGCAGGTTGGGCTGAAGGAATCCCCCCCGAGTGCACGAATTTCATGCACTGGGCCTCTAGTATGCATATAAACTCTCTGGTTAATCTCTCTCCCCGCACCTCTCTGAGATTCATCAGTCTGTTTGATGCTTCTGTCTAGGATCTATTTTGTTCATCAGTTTATTTTTTTCATTATATTCCACAAATGAGTGAGATCATGTGATACTTATCTTTCTTTTCTTTTAATATATTTTATTGATTTTTTTACAGAGAGGAAGAGAGAGGGATAGAGAGTTAGAAACATTGATGAGAGAGAAACATCGATCAGCTGCCCCCTGCACACCTCCTACTGGGGATGTGCCTGCAACCAAGGTATATGCCCTTGACCGGAATCGAACCTGGGACCTTTCAGTCCACAGGGCAATGCTCTACCCACTGAGCAAAACCAGTTAGGGCACTTATCTTTCTTTAACTGGCTTATTTCACGTAGTATAATACTCTCCAAGTCCATCTATGCTGTTTCAAATGGTAAGAGTTCCTTCTTTTTTACTGCTGGGTAGTATTCCATATTATAAATGTACCACAGCTTTTTTATCCACTCAGCAGCAGTTGGGCTGTTTCCAAATCTTAGCTATCATAAAGTACACTGCTATGAACATAGGGGTGCATACATTATTTCTGATTGGTGTTTTGGGTTTCTTAGGATATGTTCCTGGAAGTGGGATCACTGGGTCAAATGGGAGATCCATTTTTAATTTTTTGAGGAAACTCCATACTGTTTTCCACAGTGGCTGCAACAGTCTGCATTCCCACTAGTCGTGTACCAGGGTTCTCTTTTCTCCACATCCTCGCCAACACTTGTCATTTGTTGATTTGTTGATAGTAGCCATTCTGACAGGTGTGAGATGGTGCCTCGTTGTCATTTGACTCTGAGCATTTTTTCATATGTCTCTTGGCCATCTGTATGTCCATTTTGGAGATGTGTCTATATAGGTCCTTTCCCCATTTTTGAATTGGATTGTTTGTCTTCCTTTTGTTAAGTTGCATGAGTTCCGTATATACTTTGGATATTACCCCTTTATCAGATATATCACTGGCAAATATGTTCTCCCATGCAGTGGGCTCTCTTTTCACTTTGTTGAAGGTTTCTTTTGCTGTGCAGAAGCTTTTCATTTTTATGTAGTCCCATTTGTTTATTTTTTTCTTAGTTTCCTTTGCCCTAGATGTATCAGAAAACATACATCTATGAGAGATGTCTGAGATTTTGCTGCCTATGGTTTCTTCTAAGATTATTTTCATTCCCTGTTTTTTTTTTGTGTGTGTGTGTGTGTGTTTTTAATGGTGCATTATAAGAGGGTTTAAGATGTAAGAGAGTAGTGCTGGAGGGCCCCTAGGGGAAAGAGCAGGAAGAAAATGGTGCCCTGAGAATAGCAGCATTCCCCGCGCACTGCAGTCCCGCGATGCCAACAGGCAAGGAAACGTATTGCTCACTGCAGGTTAGAGAGCACACACTTGCTATTTCAGAGATTAGGCACCTGGGATTTATGGGCTTCACATAGTTTATGCCTTTGTGGTCTCATCAGTTGGGAAAGTGCAAGATTCCTTATTAACAAAATTCAAAGCAGGGATGATGCACTACGTCTCACAGGGATCGTGGGTGTCAATGTAGAATCCCCTAGCCCAGCCCCACCAAACTCTGCTTGTGACAAGGGGACTGGGGTTGCCATGGGCAGCTCCACCGCTCTAAGCGTATTTTTACCACCACTGACCCCCCCCCCCGCCACCTCACACACACACACACACACACACACACCCCGCTCCATTCCCTCAATGACACGGCAAGTCTCCCAGCAGGGAACTCAGACTGAAATTAGGTAATGATGAGCAACTTCATGCCTGGCCAGACGAGACTCAGGGTTCCTCAGAAACGCAAAAGGGAAAAAGGCAGCTCTGTTGTGGGTGTCTCCACTGATAGGTTATCTTGCTGCCAATTGAAACAGTAGCAAAGGGACAAGCATTTATTTCAGCGCCTGACACTGCCTCACACAGATAGGGGAAAGAATCTGGCAAATAACTGGTTATTTGAAATCAGTGTTTTCCTTTTCTTGATGACATCCTAAAGTACTTATCACCTGGCAAGAAAATGAGGCAGTTCAGCTGGAAGCGTGAGGCGCCCAGAAATGGATTTAATTGAATAGCATCATCGAAGTACATCCCGTAAGCACCTAGTTATTAGAGAAGGAAGGGAATATGTTTGTAAGTCGGGGGCTGGGAGCATTCCTAAGCAAACACACGTTTTTATTATCTTTGTGGTATTCCAGAGCAAAGACCTGGGAGATGGGAGTGAAGGACCCATGGACTCCTGGTCCCCAGGCCAGCCCCACAAAGCTTGAGACTTAAATACAATGCACAGTCAAGGGTGAAACAAAGGGAATCGGCTCAGAGGAGGAGGCTGCAGCTCTGCTATTTTTAAACTGCCAATTAGAACGTCTAAAATTACGTGGCTGGAACTACCACATCTGCTCCGAGTTAATCATACTCTTCTGGGCTGAAGTTTTAAACCTTCTGTTTTCCAAGCCCCTGATCAGAATATTTTAAAAAACCATTTCTTGCCTGCATCAGCCCCCAAATCAGGTTGTGTTTTGGAATGGTTTCGCCAGGGAAGGACTTTTCTTAAAGTCATTTGGGGTTCTTAAAACTTTTTAAATGTCTTTTTTTAAAAAAATAAAGGAAATAGAGATTAAAAAACAAAAGAGGCAAATAGAATTTTTAAAAATCAGGGGGAAAAAAGACATATGGAGGAAAATAAAGAGTGACATCATGATGCTGTGATTCTATTTGACCAGAGTAACATGACTGATGCTCACCACTTACCTTAGCTTCCTCATAGCCCTCCTTTCCTTCCAAGCCCCGGGATCCAAGCAGTGAGAATATAATGTTGTGTGCAGGGCATAAGACTTCCATTTGCTCCACTTGCATCAGACGCCAAAGAGCTTGACTCCAGTGAAAAAGAGTGCATCTTAAAATCCTCATCAAGACCAATGAAAAGACCTGACTCAGGGTCCAGGCTTCACAAAGGCTGCATGAACCATTAAAAGTGTTCACTCTCGCCGAAACCAGTTTGGCTCAGTGGATAGAGCGTCGGTCTGCGGACTTAAGGGTCCCAGGTTCGATTCCAGTCAAGGGCATGTACCTTGGTTGCGGGCACATCCCCAGTAGGGGGTGTGCAAGAGGCAGCTGATCGATGTTTCTCTCTCATCGATGTTTCTAACTCTCTATCCCTCTCTCTTCCTCTCTGTAAAAAAATCAATGAAATATACTAAAAAAAATAAATAAATAAAAGTGTTCACTCTCTAGTAATTCATGCACCACCCACATGGAACACTACTAGTCTTAGCTATCTATGCAATGTGTGGCTGGTACATACCCTCTTCAAGCTATCTGGGATAAACGACTCTCAGAGACAATGAGGACTGGAGGAGAAAAATGCAATTATCTTATCTAATAAAAGAGTAATATGCAAATTGACTGTCACTCCAACATACAAAATGGCTGCCCCCATGTGGACACAAAATGGCTGCCACAAGATGGCCAGCAGGGGAGGGCAGTTGGGAGGGACCAGGCCTGCAAGGGAGGGCAGTTGTGGGGGATCAGGCCAGCAGGGGAGAGTAATTAGGGGCAATGAGGCTGGCAGGGGAGGGCAGTTAGGCAGTTCGGGGTGACCGGGTCGGCAGGGGAGGGCAGTTGTGGGGGACCAGGCCTGCAGGGGAGGGCAGTTAGGGGTGACCAGGCCGGCAGGGGAGGGCAGTTAGGGGTGACCAGGCTGGCAGGGGAGGGCAGGTAGGGGCAATCGGGCTGGCAGGGGAGCAGTTAGGCATCAATCAGGCTGGTATGGGAGTGGTTAGGGGGTGATCAGGCTTCCAGGCAGAAGCAGTTAGGGGCAATCAGGAAGGCAGGCAGGCGAGCAGTTGGGAGCCAGCAGTCCTGGGTTGTGAGAGGGATGTCCAACTGCCCATTTAGGCCTAATCCTACTGGGATCGGGCCTAAAAGGGCAGTCAGACATCCCTCAAGGGGTTCCAGATTGGAGAGGGTGCAGGCTGGGCTGAGGGACACACCCCCATGCACGAATTTTATGCACCAGGCCTCTAGTCCTATATAATAAAAGCCTAATATGCCAAGTGTTCGGTCATCTGGTCATCCATTCAACCAATCAAAGCGTAATACTATATAATAAAGAGGGAATATGCTAATTGACCCTCACACTGTTGCAAAGATGGCGGTGCCCACAGCCAATAAGGAGGGAATATGCTAATTGACTGTCCCGCCCTCAAAGATGGCAGCACCACAGCCAATAAGGAGGGAATATGCTAATTGACTGCCCAGCACTCAAAGATGGCGCGCCCACACCCACAAGATGGCGGCACCCAGTCCCCTCAGCCCTGCTGGGACGGAAGTATGTGGCAAGGCCAGGCCCACCCCCAGGTGGGCCCATCTGCTCCGTGCGCCTGCCTCTGGAATCCCCCAGTCCTCTAAGCCTCACAGCCACCCAAGGCAGGCCTGAGGTGCAGGCAAGCCTTAGATGGAGGCTGCCCAGATGCTCAGGGCTGGCCTGAGGTGCAGGCAAGCCTTGGATGGAGGCTGCCCAGCCGCCCAGGGCCTCCCAAGGCTCAGGTAACCAGAGCCAGCCAAGGCTTGCGTTGCCGGCAGTGGCAGCAGCAGAGGTGTGATGAGGCATCACCTTCCCCTGATTGCCGGGTCGCCTCCCACCCCTGAGGGCTCTAGGACTGTGAGAGGGGACAGGCTGGGCTGAGGGACCCCCCTTCCAGTGCATGAATTTTCATGCACCAGGCCTCTAGTATGCTAATGATATGCTAAGGCTGCTCAACCACTTGTTATGACGTGCACTGACCACCAGGAGGCAGAAGCTTCAACCAGTAGGTTAGCTTGCTATTGGGGGCCAATCAGGACTGAGTGAGATAGGCTGGACACTCCCTGGAGCCCTCCCACAGTCCCTCTTCAGCTGGCTAAACTTCCATGTCCCTCCCTGGCCCCAATTGTGCACCGGTGGGGTCCCATGGCCTGGCCTGCGCCCTCTCACAATCCAGGACCCCTGGAGGGATGTCAGAGAGCCAGTTTCAGCTCGATCCCACAGGCCAGGCTGAGGGACCCCACTGGTGCACGAATTCATGCACCAGGCCTCTAGTAAAAAAATAAAAAAGTACAAAAGGGGCTTTCTGGGTAGTGTTGAAACAAAATTATTTGTGTTCAATGGAGGTATTCCATGTTAGACCACGCTGCTGTATGATTCGAGGAAAGCATATGTCATGTGGTCATTTAGAAGTTGTATCCTATTTCCTTGTATAGTGCATTTATTTCTTTAAATCCATCGTTAGTCAGGAGACAGTGTTAATTAGATTTGTTTGGGTTGTGTTTTTTTAAGAAAAGCATATGAAGGATTGTAAACAGAGCAAGTGTTTTCCAAATAATATTATACATTTTAGCAACACCTCCGAGAGACAGAAAGGGAGTGTGTGGAGCCGCATGCGCGCTCAATCCCACAGTGGTGGTTGGTGAGAAGGCGGCTGTCCCCCGGCAGCCCCTGCTCCGTGCACACTTAGCTCTGGCAGGCTGCTTCTCTGGCTAAAGGAAGATGGAAATGACCTGAAGGAAGGACTGTTGCCACCTTCATCATCTCTGAAACAGTCTTCAGTGTATTTACCATTTACTACATTTCCCAGCCCAATGCTTTAGCCCCTAAAATATCACATTTAATAAAGGCTCCCTGTGCTATTAAAAAAAGGCAAATGGTGGTGAACACAAAAATTATCTTCTAAATGTGTGCATATGGCTCCTACGCCAGGTGTATGCCACGATGGCACACGTCCTGTGGCTGAACCCTCCTTTAAAGGGGGGTCCTTCTGCTCTTTCAGTAACTGCACCCACTTGGATGAATGTGAGGTGATGCAGTGGGACCGCCCCAGCTTCCAGGGCAGTAGCATAGGGGATCTTAAAAGATACAAAACAGCAGTGGTTCTGTGTGACTGCGGGGAAACTGAGTCATGCACTAATTAAATAATTGTTCCAAAATTAAACTGAAAAAAGAAATCAGGAATGGGCTCAAGTGGAATCCCAATCTCCAAGCTCTTATCACCAAGTCCTTTTCTCACGACAGTACATCTTCTTCCTGCCGCAATAAATAATATGAGCTCTCTTCTCTCTTGAAAAGAGCTCATTCTGGGGACCAGACAGGGTGCCTATTTCTTTTTTAATACTTCCCCTCAGTCCTGTGAGCTCTGATTAAATGGTTTTACATGCTGAGTTCCATAATTGGAGTTGCCTAGTTCCTGACCACTTGTTTGCCAGCTATAATGAGTGTCACTGTTTTAAGGGAATGACTGATACAGACACTGAAGGAGCGAGAAAAGAATAGCAAACAAGGATTCCTATTGCTAGTCCTGTGGGGACTAGCAAACAAGGATTCCTATTCAGAAGATGTGTGGCGATAAAGGTCATCACCGCCCAGCTTTCCGGGCCAGCCCCCGTGCCCCCACCCACCCACACCTACTTGCTCAGAAATTGAAAATCCACATTCAGACCTCAACACTTCAACCTTACAAACTGCATCAGAAATTCGAATGCTGGCTATACCAAGGCCCAGTTCCCAGCCCTTGTGTTTTGTCACTTACCAGCTGATTGTCCTTGGGCACCCTGCTTCATCTCTCTGAGGCTGCAGTTTTCTCATCTGTCAAAAAACAGATCAATCAAAGAACTTATATGCATATATGCCTTGCCCGTGGACACGGACAATAGGGTAGTGAAGGACTGGGGTGGGGTGAAAACTGGGTGGAGGAGGGTAATGGGGGTAAAAAGGAGACATCTGTAATACTCTCCACAATATAGACTTTTTGAAGAGAGAGACCTAACAAGACCTCGGTGACATTCTGTGGTTCCTATTGGGCAAGTTGGTTAGAGTGACTCTTATGAAAGCCCACAGGCCCTGGGGAGAACCCACAAGCTTCAGGGTGTTACTTTATGTATTTGGAAAAGGGGAGGTCTGTACTAAAAAAGGTAGACTCTATGTCTGCACTTAGAAACTTAAAATTTAATAGTAGCGCTAACACATGAAACTAGGAAGAGAAGGCCAATAAAAGATGTACATATAACACAGTTCTATAAAGTATATAAAAATGGACCTTGGTGTTTGAGAATGTATTAAAATATCCACAGACCATCTACCCTGTGCTTGTCGTTGCACTGGATGTTTGAAAAAGGACAAGACGCACCCCTGAGGTGCCTCAGGTTTGCTGGGGATCAGTGGGTGCTGGGAGCCCAGAGGGACATGCCAAATGCCTGTCGGGGGCGCAGGGTCAAAGATGATGATGCGAAGGTGAAATACAGGCTGGGCCTTAAAAGCGAGCAGGAGTTAGCCAGATAGAAAGGAGATGAAGAATCCCAGTCTAGGAAAATGAATGGGCCAAGGAACACAGCCTGGAGAGAGCAGCTGCGGACGGTTTGGAGTGTCTGAAGCCCAGTTTTTGGAGGTGGGAAAGGGCAAGGGAGGGGGCCCACGAGGAGAGCAGAGGGTCCTGGAGCAGAGGCAGCCAGGCCTGGGGGCTGGGATCGACCCCAAAGCACAGCTCTGAGGCACCGCAGGGAGCTGTTGGGCAGGGATGTCACAATCCATCTTATTTACATCGCAGGAAGATTATTCTGAAAGCAGAATCGGAGGACTGGGTCAGTGTGTGCGTGGTGGAGAGGGGGTGTGGGTAGAGAAAGTTTCCCAGTGTAGTGGTAACCACAACAGATATTAAAATAAAGAGCTTTTGTCCACACATTATAAGAGAGCCTACGGTAGAGGTGAGCAAGCGTTGGCTCGTGGGCCAAATGCTGCCCCTCACCTGATGTTATACAGCCCTGGGCTAATAATCTTTACATTTTGAAATTCTTTTTTAAAAAATCAAGATTGAATTGCCGAGACCCTGAATTAGCAGTGAGCACAAGGATAAGACAGCATTGGCAGGCTCAGAGCTGAAGTGGGGACTCAGGGCTTACATTGCTTTTAGGTTGTCAGGAGCTATGGCTTCTGTGAGAGCTGGGGTTCTTAAACTTTGGTGTCTATCAGAATCACCTAAATATACAGGTATCCAACTACAGGGGCTAAAATTAAAAGACTGACAAAACCAAGTGTTGTCAAGGACACAGAGTAACTGGAACTCTCAAACAGTGCTGGCGAGAATCTAAAAATGGTGCAACCATTTTGGAGATCAATCTGGCCATTTCTTATGCAGTTAAACATATGCTTATCCACAGAAAGACTTTTACATGATCGTTCATAGCAGCTTTATTCTTCACAGCTAAAACTCTGTAACAACCCAGATGTCTGTCAAAAAGTGAATGGATAAGTAAATTGTGGAATAACCACACAATAAGTACTACTTACCAATTAAAGGAATCAATAAATGATATGTGCAACAAATTGGATGAATCTCAAAACTTTATACTGAGAGAAATAAGCCAGATACAAAATAATACATACTGTATAATTCCATTCTTGTGAAATTCTAGAAAAGGCACTAACTATAGTGAAAGATAGCCCATCAGTGGATACCTGGGATCAGGAATTTAGGGTGGGGGCATTGAGTGCCAAGGGCATGAAAAAAGGCTGTTGGGTGAAGGGAATGTTCTATACCTTGATCATGTTGGTTACAGGAGTGTATGCTTTCATCAAAACGGATTGGACTTTGTACTTAATATGAGTCCATTTTATTGTTTGTAAATTATACCTCAATAAAGTTCACCCAAAAATAAATAATCCAGGCCCTGTGACAAACCTCCTATATCACAACGTCTGTATGCTGGGCCCAGGGCCTCAGTGTGTTTAACAGGCCCCACAAGTTATTCTGATTTGCATTAAGTTTGTGAATCATTTCCTAACCGTTTCACTGAGCTGTCTGAAAATACAGCAGCCACAGCTCCCTCAGCTCGCTCTTCATCAGCCTTGGCTTGTGGAGAGAATGGTGGTGTCACAGACCCTCAGAAGAGACTCCGTTAAACTAGAAGCAACCTTGTAAGGTCGCACAGGCCAATCCCCTGCCTCTGAGCAATCCGAGATACCAATCCGTGAGTTGGTTCTGCCAAGTCTTACTGCACGCAGGAGAGGGTGCCGGTCTCCTGGAACTGGGCTCACACTCAGTGTCCTCAATGGGGAACCTCCAAACCATAGCCGCAAACCAAACTCCCCAAGATGAGCAAAGCTCCTCCCACTTAAAGCTCCCCACTGAGCAAGTCCTTCTGTGGCCTCATTTGTAGCAAAAGCAGCTGCAGTGTCTCTGAAGTTAGGTTATTTACACGTATACTCACCTCCCTATGGAAACTAAGATAGCTATGCATTGCAGATACTTACATGCAACCGTGCCTGATTTTAAAAAACGACAACATCTCAACTAATGGTTAGGTTGTAGAAAGTTATAATTTTTAACTACAATAAATATGCCTCGTTCGGAAAAGATGAGCAATTCAGTGTCTGTGATGTTTCTCAGGATGAGTTCAGGAGTTTAGCGTCTAATGCAATACCTGACACTACCTGTGATAAACAATGCTTATTTATGCCAGTAACTAACATTCAAAGGTTGCTACAGCCTGTTTAATTGTGTGAGATAGCTTGCTAGATGTTTAGCATACTGTAATTTGGAAGGCAATGCATTATGGGTTAAATTAAATTACCACTGAAACATTACTAACAAATTACTGCCAAGGCTGGAAATGGGTATTATATTGTCTTCGGCAGTAGAAATTTTGCCTTCCCAGAGGCTGGCCGCCTTGCCTGGATCAGGACCGCTGGCCCTCAGGCACCTGCGTTAAGATAGCAGCTCATGCCCTAACCGGTTTGGCTCAGTGGATAGAGCGTCGACCTGTGGACTCAAGGGTCCCAGGTTCGATTCTGGTCAAGGGCATGTACCTTGGTTGTGGGCACGTCCCCAGTAGGAAGTGTACAGGAGGCAGCTTATCGATGTTTCTAACTCTCTATCCCTCTCCCTTCCTCTCTGTAAAAAATCAATAAAATATACTTTTTTTTTAAAAAAGAGAGAGCAGCTCACTGGCAAAATAGAGCTGGTGTCGCGATGCTATTGCTGCATAAAGAACATCTTGGATTACAACATCCCCAGATGATGTCAAGAAAATTCAATACCTAAGTCAGAGGAACTTCCATGGGATTATTGGAAAGACTGTTTTTGTCATTGTGGCATTTGTTTTTGTTTATGTCTTGAAAGTTTTTGTTCAGCTTTCCAGCAGCCGGATTCTATAAAACACTTTTTGATCTGGATCTTTTCGGTGAGTAAACCTGGAGCAGAGCAGAGCAGCATTCCTCAATACTGTAAGACAAAACTGCACGCACTGCACAAGTCTCAGGAAAATGAGTGGGGAACCAAGTAGCTTCTAGATCAGCACATCTCAGACACATCTAACACGAGAACAAGGAAGGCTTTGGCGCCTCGGGAGCCAGGTGAGCATACCTGCCACATTCTCGCAGCAGTGTCTGGGCCTGGGAGTGAAAGCTTTTTCTGGAGAAACAGCGATGGTGGCATTAGTAGTAGGTGTTAGAGTAACTACTACTTACAGAACACTATTTGCTTTCATAGTACACGCCTCAAAGGGTTGTGAAGATGAGTGAAAGGAGGTACACGAGGCACTTAGCACCGTTCTCAGGGCATTGTAAGTTCTCATGAAGGGTAATTATCATCATCATCCTCTTTTTCATCACCAGCCCTATTTTAGAAATAGTAAAACTGAGGGTCACAGAGACTCAGGGTCCTAAAGTAGTGAGTGTCACAACACTCGTGTCTGAGTGACCCTAAGTCCACTGGTTTTTATTACCAATCTCTAGCACCTTCTTGATACATAGCTGCATTAGCCTGCTAGAAAATTATTTCCCCCGATACAGAATTTATTTGGGTCCAAGAAAATAACAGCTTTTGGAAACAACTGAGAGGTCTATGTGTATCTATTGCTGGGTCTCTAGTTAGGGCATTTGAGCTGAGTGAAGGGGGCGCACAGGCTAAGAAGTCCCTGGGGGAGGGGCAGGACTCTCTCAGGCTAGGGGAATGGCTTTGTGCGCCTCCTTCTTGCAAGTGCCCTGGCTCCTGCACCTTGCCCTCATCTCCTATTCTGAATCAGGGGTAGCGCCCATTGATACCTGGTTTGCTGGGGTTGGGCCTAAAGACCTAGGAAATTTAGGATTCACATCAAGTTGTTTCAACAACTTGTTTCGCAGTTTCTCCCAAGAAAACACATAATGTGTCTGAAGTCAAGTATATTTAATAAGTTGTCTTTTCATAAGGAAAGACGTTTCGGCCCTGAGTGATGACAATCGCTTAGCTCGCCTGCAGTTGAGGACACAAATTCATCTTTCCTCGGAAAGTATTGCCGACACCAGAAATCGAATGCGTTCGTGGACAGCACAAAGATGGGTTCTGTTGCCACGGTGCCCACTGATGCATAAGTAGATAAGGACTCCACAAAATCTTATTAATAACGTTGATGTGTCTTTGGTTGACTGGTCGACTATGGCTGCCTTCAAAGTCATTAAACTTCAGACCAGGCTCAAGATTTATTAAGCGATCTTGCTGCCTGATAGTGTGAGCAGGAATATTCTTAGAGCAGCCGCTGCAGTCATGTTCAGCCACTGGGTAAATTTCCAGCAAGCACGGTCTTGAGAAAAACTGAAATCAAGTCTAATATAATTCAGGCACAACAGTGCAATAGGGAAACAAAATTGAAAAATGCCAGATACCAGTGATTTCCTCTTAGACAATTTTACATAATTGACACTAAAGAAGAATTGCTTTAGGAACCCAGGAATCCAGGGAAGAACGTTTTTGCTTTACACGAGGCACGGTTGAGTCTTCATCATCATTATCATCACCATCATCCCCAACATTTATGGGCCACTTACCACACATGAGGCACTGTGCCAAGCACTTCATCTCATTTAGTCCTTCCAACAACTCTATAAAATAGGTGCAATCATTATCTTTCATTTTACGGCGAGGCTCCTGAGGTTTAAAGGAAATAACTTGCCTATGTTTACATAGTTGACAAGCTGCAAAGCAAATAACTCAAGTCGTCTGTTTCAGAGTCCACTGTAACGGTGCGCATTGTTCTCAATACTCTTCATGAATTCAGTTCGGACAAAAGCCCAGTGAGGTAGGTCCCAGCATGTATTGGGCACACACTGTACAGTTTCCCAATTCCCTTGACCACTGGCTTCTTTCCGAAGGCATCCTCAGACTTTACGACTGCTGGCAGCTCTGCTGGTGCCCTGCCCAGCACCCTTGGCTGATCGGAGTACCACGTCATGCATGCTGAGCCGTCTCTCCTCTGACTTTCCTTCCACTGCCATCCTGAGACTAAGCACCACACTGCAGACGATTGGGTCTGGATTCCTGAGTAGTCACCAAGGGGCTAGATGAGGCCCCGCACAAGCTGGGGAGACGGTGTTCCCAATAAGATCAACGGGAGGCATGAGCTACGAGGAAACTGAATGAATAGGCCCCTCTCCTTTCCCCTTCCATGAATGGCCCAAGATGCTGTTTCTGATCATAGACGCTCTAGGGAATACTCCTGTTGAACAACTTACTGTACAATATTGCTGGCACAGTAGCATGTCACATCACATGTTTTCTCATCTTTCCTTGCCTCACTTTCCGTTTTCCCTTTGCCTGCCTGGCTCTGGCTTTGTGCTTCTCACATGAAGCTTCAGCCCTCTAATCCTTGCCTTGGGTCTGCTTTCTAGAGGTCTAGGGCTAAGGTAAACGATATCTTAATTTTGTATCTAAAAAAATATTGTGGGTTTCAGAGAAGTTAAGTGACTTGCCCTAGATAACACAACCACAAAGGCAGAACCAGCATTTGAACTCAGTGCTTGCAAACACAGAAGCCTAATGTTGAGGGAATCCATGTAACCTCAGAAACGGGGTAGCTGTGCTGTTCGAAGCACACAAGAGTCTGGTAAGGTGATATGAGACTCTTATATTCACTCAGGCCTGAATCATGTGTGTGCACAGGCACCCCCCTCTCCCCCCCCCTACACACACACAGACATACACACACACTCACACACACATACCCTCAAGCAGTAAATTCAGGTTGGAGGGACAGTGCTTCCTCTTATAGTTAACTCATGATTTTTTAATTGTTTTTCATGTTAATTATAAACTTTTTAAGGATATATTTAGCTTATGACATATTTCCAGTTTGATTAAGTAAATGTCTGTTGGGGACCATCCACATGCAATCTACTGCGCAAGCCACTTAATGGTTTTCTGAATCTGATGTCACAGTTCAGCTGGGTGGGGGAGAGCCCACAGGCTGACTAGTCTTGAGTCTGCCTTACCCTTCCAAGACAAGCCCCTTCCCTGAAACACCAAATGAACTAGAGAGAGGTCTTTCTCTGGATTCTAGGGCATCCATTCTTTTTTTTCTTTAATCCTCACCTGATGATATGTTTTTACTGATTTTAGAGAGATAGGAAGGGAAAGAGAGAGAGAAACATCGATGTGAGAGAGAAACCTCAATCGGTTGCTTCCTGTACGTGTCCCACCTGGGGATCAAACCCACAATCTAGGTGTATGCCCTGGCTGGGAATCAAACCTGCAACTTTTTTCTTTTTAAGATATATTTTTATTGATTTCAGAGAGGAAAGGAGAGGGAGAGACAGAAACATCAATGATGAGAGAGAATCATTGATCAGCTGCCTCCTGCATGTCCCCTACTGGGGACTGAGCCCACAACCTGGGCATGTGCTCTGACTGGGAATCGAACTGTGATCTCCTGGTTCATGGGCCAATGCTCAACCACTGGGCCACACCAGCCAGGCCAAACCTGCAACCTTTTGGTGTACAGGACTATGCTCCAATCAAGCCAATCAGCCAGGGCTAGAGTATCCATTCTTAACCCCATTTGGGACACACAAAGGGATATCTAATATTATCTCAAAACATAGAAAATTTTCTTCAAAAATGTCTAAGCAAATTAATATATATATATTTTTAAAAAAAAAAACAAATGTATGCCATCTATTACTTTCAATTAGATATTAGATAAAATCAATCAAAATAAAATAGTATGCTTAAATCCCAAAATGGTGGTATTATGCCTTTAAGGCATCTAGGAAGTCACCAGAATCTTTTGTCTGGCGAGTGAATATAAAAATTAATGAAAGCAGCTCCTTGGGGAAACTTATTAGAACCAATGCTGAAGGATTAGGCTTCAAATAGCTCCTTGGGAATACAGTGAAGTGCTCCTGTTACCTCCCATTGTCAGAGCCTTTGAAATAGTGTGAGACAAGGAGCCTCAGCTCGCCTCTGAATGAGGTGAAGGCACAAACAAAGGCATGTCTGAGTCATACTGAAGGGCAGAGGGAATCCTGTGTTCTCCCACCCACCCCTCCCTTCATCCGGGGGCTGGAGCATGTGCCCACCTACCATTAGCCCCGTGGAAGGCCTCAGTGCCAAAAGGTGCTGCTCTCAAGGTACTGCAAACGACATTATAAAGACTTCTTTCTTAACTGCCCTTACAGCTCTTTGCATGGAAAACATTCCTCTTTGTAAACATCCTTTTTCACATTTTCCCCTTGTGCCTTCTAGGAGAGTTAGGAAGAATTCTTATAGTGCCACCCCCTGAAACAGAACATTCAAAGGCTGAATAGGATCTAAATATGTCCTTCTAAACCAGTGTCTCAGTTTGGATTCCTCCCCCAAAGACATCCTGAGACAAAGACTTGAGTACAAGTACTTTATATGACCAGTGATCTCTGGGAGGAGAACTGAGTTAATGGGATGTGAGGTAGAATGGAGAAAGCTGATAACTTGTACATTGATGAGGAGGTTACTGCTGTGGGTACCTGAGGGACCTGGGGACCCTCCGAGAAACCATGTGGAATCACCCACCTGAGGACAGAGAGAATGGGCATTATCCATCAACTCCCAGCCCCCATTGGTGGGGGCTGCCCCAGGGAAATGAGCTCCCTGGCAATCCACTGTTGTTTGGAGGGTGGGGAGCGAGCAGGAGAAAGCTCTGGGGCAGAGAAGACGTGGATGCAGGTGCCAGAGGAGGGAGGCTGTGGGGTGCTGGAAACCATCTTCGCCTGCAGCTGCAGGAGGACTCACTTAGCTGTGGGATATGGGGCAGTGCAACTATGTTCACTTACTCCCACCTCACTTTTCTCATGTGTGCTTCAAAAGTTCTTGACTAGATTGCCTTAAAGAAGAATCACACCTCTGGCTCTTACTAGTTGGGTAACCAAAGGTCTCCAGCCCTTAAAATGGAGATGGAGATCGGGTCCCCTTCATATGGCCCCGCAGAGACTTAAATGTGACAATACAGGTAAAGCTTTTAGCATAGTGGCCACGTGCTCGATAAAAGGTTGGGCATTATTATCCGTTTTATTTGTCCTCCTCTTTGGGGTGTGTGTGTGTGTGTGTGTGTGTGTGTGTGTGTGTGTTTGTTTTGTTTTGTTTTCAGAAGAAATAGTGTGGGGCTGAGATTTTTGAAGCTCTGCTACCTAGTTAGTGTGTGATCTTGAGAAAGTCACTTGATGTTTCTGAGCTTGCGTTTCTGCATCTGTTAAAAAAAGGGTTAGAATAAACCTGTGTTTGGAAGGGGAAAGAAAAAGGTTTTTAGTCAAAGAATCCTAAAATTCAAACCTAAATGCCTTACATGTCAGTGTGGAGACTAGCAATTCACAGAGGCAAGGGACCTGGCAGCATCTTGTGGGGTTTCTACTATGGGACCCACTTTGAGGGCCTCTGTGCTCCAAAGAACGCAGCCTTAAATCTCTGGCCTGGATACTGAGTTCCTCAAATATCTTCCAGTTGCAAATAACAGAATATATAACTGGAGCTGACTTAAGCAGAAAAGGGGATGTATTGAGTTAAGAAATGGAAATAAAAACCCCATCTAGATTGCTTTCAATAATTGCTGGGTCTGGGACCAAGTGGTACCACCAGGACCCCGTTTCCCTGCACCCTCAGCTCCCTGCCCTTCTCTACTGGCTCCATCTCTGACAGGCCTGCCCTCCTGGTGGCAGGAAGACTGCCAGAGCTTTCTGTCTACCTCCCATCTTAGGAGCACAGGAGAAAAAGTTTCCCCCAAGAGGTGTCTAGTCCTGGTATTGACCTGCACTGGCTCAAATCTGAACCAATCAGTACATCAGGACAGGGCGTATGCTCAGCCATTGGCTTGGACCACAGGGTCTTGCCTGAGAAGAATGGCCGGCAGGGGTGAAGAGGGGGATTGCTGTTGCCAGCAGAAGGAGGGAAGGGTCTCATGTGGCAAAAACAACACATGCCCACTCTGAGTCTATCCTACTCTAACAACCTCTAAATGTCTCCTCTGCTGACTCCTGAATTTATGAAATTGTGAAAACCTCTGATTTTTACCATCTAGGCTGCCTCCTCCCTTTCCCACAATACCTACCTTGTTATCACATTAGCTAAATAAATAATAGATCAATAAGTATATGTGAAGCACTCACTCTGAATTCTGTGGGGAAAATAAGACAGCTTGAGACTAGACCCTTATCCTCAAGGGGTGTATGACCTCCCTGGGTAGAAAAATAAAACTACCCAGGATATGTAGTTCCCATAAGCAGAGCGAGTTCATAAAGGGAGAGATTAATTATGTAAACAGTTCCAGATAGACGAAAATGTTGGGCAAATGTAACAAGGTGAATTTCAACAAGGATACATGCAAGGTCCTATACTTAGTTACAGGGACCCTTGGGACCCATTGAAGGTTTTTAGTCAGGGAAGAGATAGGGTCAAAGCAGTGGTCTAGGAAGAATTATTTGGAAATACATGTGGATTAGTCAGAGCAGGAAAATATGGGAAGGTAGGGCAAGTGTAGAGTTCATTGGAATAGTGTGTATATAGCATGAGGTTGCAAAGTCTAGATCTGAGATACCAATGGAAAGTAAAATGCACATTGTAAATGAACTGGGTGGAGAAGGTAGAGAAGGATGAGTTAAGTAAGAAAATTGTGGGTAGTAACTCTGAATACTTGAGGCTGAAAGACTGGGGAATGGTGGCATTAGAAGTAGGAAAGTTGGAGAAGGGAACCCTGACTGGGATGTTGGGAGCAGGATGGAGTGGGAACGGGAAATAAAACGTTTTAGACATCCCACACTCATGATGCTGGACAGACATACAGGTGATAATCTTCAGAGAGCAGTTGAAAATTTGGTTTAGGGTCAGGGAAGAGAAGTTCAACAGAAGACTGATTAGGGAGTCAACTTCCTAGAGGTAAGAGTAGATGAGCTTAACACCATTTACCTACCAAAACAATAGGCCATTGGAGAAGCAACCCAGACCTTTGGCTCCTCCATTTGCTAGCCAAGTGACCTTGGCCTCAGTTGCCTTATTCGTACATTGGAGTTAAATAACCACAAAAGCCGCATTGACCACGGGCACAGAGTCCACATGGTTGGCCCTCTTCTCTTACACATTCCTTGTTGTATCACTGCCTAGCCATCACCTACCTCTCCACAGGGCATGCCCAGGCCTCTGCAGATTGACCCTCATTTTTATTTCAGTTAGACCACAATAAACATGAGTTGTACATAACATACTTCACATAGTATCTTAACACTGTTCGATCATTTTCAACTTTACACACTCACCACTGCCTACTATCCCTGCCTCGGATAGAAACATCTGAAAAGGGCTTTCTTCTCCCACTTGGCTAAATTTCTACCGAATTTATCTTTGACCAAGTTTAAGTTTTCCAAATATTTTATTCTTCAGCTCTTTATCTTAAAAACCTTAAGATGCATGTCCTATCCATTGTCTCTGACCATAAGAAGGACAATGAATGCCCATTGTCCCTTTTATCATTAAGACAGAGCATCTATTTGACAGTCCTTTCTCACATTAGAATTTGAAACCGAGGAGATAAGTTATTTGGACAGAAACATTTTCCCCTGCTGCATAGCAATGGGCTGGTATCCAAGCAGGGCCTAAGGGCACGTCTCCAAATGGCAGATGGCAAATAACTGGCTTTGTGTAAGTAACTCAACCTGATGATTACATCTAATAATTCCTGGCCCGATCCTGGAGACTCTGCCAGTGCAGGGAGCACTCCCACTGCCCTTTCCAATTATGGGGCATCCTCGACAGGGAATATGCCTTCCTTTAAAAGGCTGTATTTGTGTTTATGTATATGAGTGTATGTAGAGGTTAAAGTGTACTGTACTGTCCCACACAAGTTGGCATTAATTTTTACTGGTTCTTAAGTATTGCTTTTAATAAATCATTATTACTATATGTATAAACTCTAGGCCCAGCCTCTGAGCCCAACTATAATCCTACTTATGTAAAGCAACATCATTATATATTTTGTGATATTTATTATTTATTATATGGCAGGTACTGAAATTACTCTCTTAATTTTCACAGGAATCCCATGAAGGGTGTATTATCTATTAACTTCACATTACAGGTGAGGAAAACAACTCGCTCAATTCTATGTGGTTGCAAAGGTGGACTGGGAATTTGGATTTGAGTATTCCTGGGCAGGGTCTCTTCTATCTTAACTATCACTAAGGATCAGTACGTATTTGTTAAATGAAGGCATGAGGGAGGGACTCAAAATCCCACACCTTCCATCTCTGTGTTATTGTGGGTGAAAAAGGGGTCACATACTAAGCCTGATAAACTCAGGGGAGGCCAGCATGGTGGGCCCACCAAACTCAGAGAATGAAAGTAACCACCTGTAGGATGGCCTGAACATTAAAATTCCTAAAAGTGATGGATGGCAGGTAGTCCCATCCCAGGCCTGTAGCTTCCTTGACAAATGTCAATCTTTACATTAAGTAAGCTTGTCTATTATCCTTTTGCATATAGGATAACATTGCTTTGAAATGTCACCGTAATCCCCACTTCCAGACCCCTCTGGGCACAACCACACACCAAAGCAGAAGACCTCCCTGTTCTGTTGTTCCCCAAATATCATCTCTATGTGCTGTAAATGTTAACTATCCTGTACCCACCAATGTAAAAGAAGTATGTGTCTCTCTATTTTGCTTTTTATCCAATCCCAGAGATTTTCCCTGCTTTGCTTTCTCCCACCCCCTAATCTACCACCAATGAATTTCATGTAACCCTCCTTATATCTCCTCCTTTGATTCTGATTTATAAAATAAGCTGCAAAACTTCCATTCTCCAAAGCATCTTCTAAATCTGTTGAAATTTTTATTCCTGGCAATTGTCATCAGTTTGGCTCAAATAAACTCATAAAAATTCTCTACAGGTTTGGATGTTTCTCACATCAACATTATACTGGACCAATTTATAGTCACAATAACAAGCCCAATGCCTTGGACATGGCATATGTCTCATAGGTGCAGATAGTTGACAATTATAGAATATTTAAGAGTTGTCTTTAAAAAATATAACACCAGCTGGTTAAAATAAACTGTGGTACATCAAAACAACGGAATATTATTCAGCACTAAAAAGAAATGAGCAATCAGTCATGAAAAGACATGGAGGAATCTTAAATGCATGTTATTATGTGAAAGAATCCAATCTGAAAAGGCTACATACCACATGATTTTAATAATATGACATTCTGGAAAAGGCTAAACTATGGAGATAGTAAAAAAAAAAAAAAAGAATCAGTGATTGCCAAGAGTTGGGGGGGTGTAGAGGGATGAATAGTGAAATCACAGATGATTTTTTTAGGGTAATGTAATGCCTTAAATAATACTATAATGGTAGATACATGTCATTGTACATTTGTCCAAACACCCAGAATGTAAAACACCAAGAGTGAACCCTAAGGTAAACTATGCATTTTGGGTGATTATAACGTGCCAATCAATTAGGTTCATCAATTGTAACGAATGATGTAGGTTGTTGATAATGGGGGAGGCTAGGTATGTATAGGGGAAATCTCCGTGCCTTCCTCTCAGTTTTGCTGTGAATCTAAAATTACTCTAAAAAACAGTCTTTAAAATAGTAACACCAAAGGAACAAAATCCATGAAGTTGCACAAACAGACCAAGACTGTTTATGCCTGGACAATAACTGCACTATGCTCTGAGCATCTTTATAATCTCCAATAATCACGACCATTCCTCAGGTCAAAATCTAGGCTCAGATAAGCCACACATAACAAGGACTGGCCAAAAGACATATAGATCAGCTTGGACTATTCATTTCCCACATTAGGATTACAGCTTCAGGGAATTAAAATACATTTGCAAAGAATTTCATGTGAGCGAGACATGATGCTAGGTCCTAGGATTGAGGTCTAACCTTCCTTACTCACAGTCTGAGTTCTGGACTATGATCCTTCATTCTCTGCTATTTCCCATCCTTGGGATCTTACTGATGACCCAATAGGCTGGCCAACACACAATATCCACACACTACGTATTCCTTGGCATTATAAAGCTACAGAAGCAGCATGATATTGATATTTGCTAGTGGTTCTTGCTCTCTGCTATTCAAATGTGTGCCAACATTTCTCCATAGTTAAATTAAATGGCTGCAAGGAATGAAAATCCATTCACATTTGGCTCTCCCCTTGTTTTTTTAGAATAGTTCCCTCTTTTTGACTCATGTCTCCTTCTAACATGTGAATGTTCCTTTCTATTAGAGGTTATCTCTCGAGTTCACTGCCAAGTCCGTTTTAATTCTTGCATTCCCTTAAGAGATACTCACTCGAAACAAATTGCTATCCTGTCAGTTACACCGCTCTCTTCCTGGCATGGGAATTGTATTTCTTTAATGGCTTTATTCCTCTAAACATATTCTTTTTAGGGGCCTCCATTATCCGCCAGTCCTTGGAGGGAACCACTGGCACTCGGAGAATAGGGCTCTTTGCTGCCTAGAGGCTTGAGAAACAAATCTGAAATATTTTAAAACCGAAAGAGCTCCTGAGCTGATGTGTGTCCTGGATTGACTGCTACTGGGCACTGAGCACCAAACGCGAGACAGAACAGCAATTATTCTTCCCACCGGTCAGGGTGCCAGATGAGGTTTTCCTGCACTTAAAAATGGACAGAGGTTTGCAGTAATTGAATGAAATAATGTACAATAATTTAAAATATTGTTCATTCGGAGAGAGATTAGGTTTTAATTAAATAGTGTCATTTAATACACCGTCCAGCAGACATTATAATTGGTTTCTTTCGCAGAGAACACAGTAATAGCTAAGCTTTACCGAAGTGATAATGGTACTCATTTAGCCAGTGGATACATAAACAGCTTGCTTGAATCTGACACCCCCGATGAGCAAGAAGTAAGCTTTGACCGTGACATCTACACAACTCTTAATTAGTCATTTCTTTCTGAAATAAAATTACAAATAACCCAGACTAAATAAACCTTGTTTACATTAAACAGGTGTGCGCCCTGGGGTTTTCAGGGGTGTTAAGCTATTCATTTCTATGGCTACAAAAAGGCAGGGTGATCTTCAAAGCAGTTATTTATGAAATGACATTTCATTTGAGCAGGGAGAACGGCACTTTTTTATTTTTAAAACCTGGTCTCAGTGCAAACTAGCCCTCCGCAGTGTGCTCAGAGAGGGCAGACAATTTTCTGGCACAACAACAGCTGTGTATTTTAACTCCTATCTTCTGCTGGTCATTTACAAGGACGTTTTCATTTCCAGGCTTGGCTCCTGTTTCCTCGGCTCGTTCCCGAAATGTGATACAATAAGGTCCTATTCTCCTCAAGCCATTCTGCTCGATAATTCTGAACAAAGCCAGAAGGGCGTGGGGAGAATTCAACTGAATCTAAAAGAAAAAAATAAATGCCTTCTAAGGTCTAATGGCCCAGACAAATTACAAAGTAAGCAGAGATTAGATTAAATTCCTTTGCTGAATCCTTTGTTTTCAAAAATACATGCACTGCACCTAGGGTTGGAAAACTTTCATTTCCCTGTTTGCAAATGACCATCAGCATGTTTATTTTGGAAAAGAATGGAAACATTGATTATAGCAAAGAGCTAGCTGGGCCTCGGTGTCAGAAAAACAGGCTGGCTCTATCACTGGGTGGAGACCCAGAACTGGAATCACGGGATAGGGTCCCTGGGGCATCACTCCACCTTTATAGACGTTCCAATGGATTATTAGGGACTGGGTACAGCACGTGAGAACTCCTCCCTGCCCCATTAGAATGCGAGGAGGGTGTTCCCTGGTTCGTCCTCAGAGGATGAGAACCGTGACTGGGGACATGGGAATGACGTGTAAATGGCATTTTGAAAACTCTAACATAGGGATACTCCCTGCAAGCTCCAGAGAGCAGGCAACCCAAACTGAGCTAATTGAAGCCTCAGAGACTGCTGGGTTCTTGCTGTTAAAGGACAAACCTCAGGCCAACACAATTGCCAATCAAGACACACTCTCAAGGACCATCACGGCCACTGGGGGCCATGAAGACTCCTGTTATTTCCTTTTGGGGTTTTTTCCTTACAAAGCAAACCACACTCGCCAGACGGAACAACCACAAAAAGGGTGACCGTGCTCTGGACAATTAGAGCCTCCTCTTTGCTTCCCTGTAAATGCCTCTTTAAAACAGGACCATCCGGTTGCATCCAGAGCGCTGTCTGGAAGGTCCCCACTGACCTCCTCACGGCCAAATCCAGTGACCTGCTTTCGGTCGTTGGCCTTCTTGCCCTTTCTGAGGCAATTCAAACAGTTAGGCCCTGCCTCCTTGGGCACTGGCCACAGCAGCCTTAATGTGAGACCCCTCCTCCTCTTCTCTGACTGCCAGAGTAATCGTTCTAAAATGTGGTTATGCTCGTTTTACCCATTTAAATAATTCTTTGGCTTCCAGCTTCTACAGGATATAAAACAAACTTTTGTATGGCACAGCATAAAAAAGCCTTGAAAAGGGCCTCAAATATCCTGACACACATGCTCTCTCATGCACACACACACACACACACACACACACAATTTCTTATGATTATCTCAGCACTCCATTCATTTCCAAGTTTCTGTGTCTTCACCCATTTCCTTTCCTTTTCTCTTTTTCTTTCCTCTTCACCAGATAGGACCCATCTCTCAAAATCCTTCTTGGCTCACTAGACTGGAAACTCCCTGCAGGCATGCAATGTGTTTGCTACAATGGGTTAAGTTGGCGTTCCCAAATATTGAGTCACACTGTCCTTCCTGTTCCCACTGAACTTGCTACATACTTTAAGCAGCACAATTTTTATTTCATGCCTTAAGTATGTGGATGAGAATCAGGCCTACCAAAAATGAGTTTGTCCAGGTCAGACACCTTGTCTTAGCCAGGTGCTTGGCACACAGTAGCACCTCAGAACTGCTTTCTGGGTGAAGCAAGAGATTGTGGAAAGTGGCCACGCGAGTATGAAGAGGTGGGTTTCCCTCAGCACACCTCTGCTTTCCCCTTTCCCAGGGTGGCATTTGCAGGCTGGGGCCTTTTAAATTCTGTCTCCTGGATTCCTGCTGTGAACGGAGAGTCACAGAGTAGGCAAGAACTGATTTGGCACTTCACCTACAGCCCAACTCACAGCCTCAGGGATAAAGCAGCCTATTCTAATCTAACCAAAGGGCTGCTTCATACAGCTTTATTTGCCCAGATTCTCTGCATTCTGCTGCCTACTCCCTTAGACGCCCCCCAGGAAATAACAGCAGCCTCCCGAGCCTGCAAGATGAACCCACTGGGATTGCAGCCATTCCCCACCATTGAGCAAACCGCCTCCCGAAATGCCCATACATTTTGCATTAAACACAGTGCATCAAGTTAAAAATAAAACCCAAGTTGTTTGGCTAATGGTTTTCCCAGGCCTGAGGTCGAGACCAGACCACTGATCGTCTCTTTCAGAATGTCAGCCGGTCCTGCTGCCTGCCACAGACACTGTTCAGCTATTATGTGGCACATGAAGCACTTTCATTCATTCTTAAACCTAATGTCCAATTAACTGAGAAGGGGATTCATTAAATAATTTAAACTAGATCCAAATTAAAGGGCAGTTTTCTTATTCGCATTGCAAAGAAGTTCAATTCAACTGAAAGAAGTAATCATTTTAAGCCCATGTTGGTTTGGGACACACTTTAATGGGGGTGATTTTGAATCAGCTCCATTTATATCTTTTTTTTCTTCATAGGCAGCATAGGGAAATCTTGCCTGTGACACCCATATGCAACATTTTCTCCTTGACAATGTGTTTAAACTTAATTCTTTTGAAAAATTGTGTAAAAGAGTTTGGGTCATAATTATATGTTCAGCTTTTACATGAGAGGACCTGTTAGACTAGATGATGAATCATATTCATTGCCAAGATGCTAGAAAAAAATCCCTGAGTACCATCTGGAAAGCTGGTGGGTCATAGATATCGCTCGTGTCAGCTTATTCTTAGAGGAGCTGAGAATAGAACTCACAACATCTGACTGCTCCCTAGCCTTTCCACCTCACCTGCTTTGTACTGTGCCAGGACGACCTATCGTCCAAGCTGAGTCAGAGGATAGCTGGCGAATTCACCAGCTATTTGTAAAATGCACTGATGTGCTAGGGAATGCAAGAGGAACAAATTAATCTCCTATTCCTGAGAGCCAGTTCCTCTACATTTGCATGCAATTCTTAATGCCAACAGAAAACAGGTAAAGGTTATAGAAATCCTGCAAGTATTTCTCTCAAGTCTAGGGCTTGACCCCGTCCACCAGGGCTCCTGGAACAACTCCCCACCCCCGACCCCCACCCCCCGAACAGTTTATTATATCTTTTTCCAAATGGTGAGCCCAAAGAGAATTACATAATCACGATCCCTTCAGCGGACCTTCCTCAGATGACCTGAGTCTCAAGTTCACTCTAATGATCACCTGCAATACGCTCAACCCCCTGGGCCAAAGGAGCTATTCTTACAGGCAGGCCTTTTTCCTGGTGCACCTTCTTAAACAGACTTTCTGGGCCTTCAGTTTGTCTTTACTTTCTCCAGTCAATGTCATCATCATCATTGCCATCATCACCACCACCAACCACCACCACCATCATCATCGTCGTCATCATCATCATCATCATCATCATTTACATCAAAACACTTCCAGTAGCCCTCTTAGTAATGAGCAGATGATTAGTACAGCCCTCCTCCTTCACCATAAATCAGGCTGGGGAGACAGCATAGTCCAGAGACTTTCAAGCAAGGAGATCCCCTCTTCACGATATTCCTGCTGTTCCCAATGCTGGTTTCCAGCTGCTATTCCTCACAGGAGTCGCCAGCAGTGTCTTTTGACAGCTGTTCCTAAGGAGGAATCTCCAACCAACAGCACTGCCCCCCCTTTCTATTCCCCCATCCCTGTTTGTCACCTGGGAATTTTCCAGCTGCTCCCATCAGTGCTTCTCTTGTGTCCTGGAGCAGGTCTGTAACTTCCTGATAGCTTAGAAGCTTCCTGTACAGCCTCAACACCACCTTTAGAGAACAGCTCCTAGGAGGGGCCAGTCAGAGTCTTCTAGAAGTAGCTACAAAGCTGAACAGCTCCTTTATTTATAAAGAGGTACAGGGCTACACAGCATGTCTACATGCATTATTGATTTTCATCTCACAAAAGTCATGTGAGGTAGGTGGTATTATTTTATAGATGAAGATCATGGCAAAAAGCCCCCAATTTTTCTTGTGTTTCTCTGCCCTCACTTGCACTTTTGAAAGGCATAAGGAAACCTAATTACTCTGCTCTTGTCACTTCTGTGCTCATCTATAATTCCCCAATGTCTGCAGAATAAAATCCTTACTCCTTAACCTAGGGCACAAGGCTATATGCAATATGATTAAAGCTTTCTTTTCCCAGTCCCCTCTTATGTGCACGCTATGATCCAGCCAAAGTGAATTACTGGGTGCCTCACACTCAGCCATCTATGACAGACACCATGATGCAGTAAGAAAAGCATTAGATTTGGTTACAATTTTTTTTTCAGATCTCTATCATTAACCAGCTTTTTGACCTTGAGAAAGCAATTTAAGCTCTCTGAGGCTCCGTTTCTAAAAATCAATTGGAAATATATTGATTGGTGAACACATAGACATGGCCCTTGCTATCCTGGAGCCCATCCTGGGCTGTGGGGGGTGGGGGTGGGGGATGGGAGCTCAATCTTGGTGCTAGTTAAGTGTTGTGGGTAGCAGTCAAAAGAGAGTGCAGAACAGGGAACTGAAGGACATTTGGATGTGGGATGGGAGAATGGTCCATGCGGAGGCTGAGGAGGGAAGCAGAGGCCAGATCATGAAGACTCTTTAAGCTCTGTTCAGGAATCCTTTATTCCAAGGGAAACGAAGAGCACTCATAGGGTTTGAAACAGGGGAAGAATGGGTCCAAATCGGCACTCCACAGGATCCTTCTGGTTGCTGTTTGGAGAATGGATTGAATGAGGATGGGATGAAAAGGCAAGACTGGAAGCAAAATCAGCTAATGGAAGGTGGTTGCAATGGTGCATGAGAGAGGGTAATAAAATACCTGGCTCTTGAGGTCATCATGAAAATCGACAAAATACAGCAAGTACAGTGCCTGGTACAGTAGCTGGCACTTGATCAAGAATTTCTGGCTCCTTCCCTTCCCACCATTGGCATTCACTAAAAATCAAGGAAGCGTGGAGAACCAGACAATAACAGTAAGATGATATGTACATATTTCAATTTTCTTCAGGTAGAATATCCATTTGGTATTCTGATTTATAATATAAATTTCCTGGATGCCTATTGTTGTTATTAAGGTTGTAGTATTTCACAACACGGTCTATTTTCATTTCCCATTACACTGTATGCCTTGTTTCCTATTACTTTGCCCTCTCTGCAAATACGTTTATTATAATTCAAACAGCAAACAAGGGCCTTTGCTTTGATCAGAGTCTGACAGAAATCATTGGTAAAAAGCTGAACTGCCCATTGTCTAAAGAATCTTATGAGAACTGGAGATAATGAGGTAGAAAACAGAAAAAATATTGACTGAATACAACTACAGAAGTCAAAATGCCACCTAATCTCATCAGAACTTAAAAGAAACAGCAAAATGTTTTAAATTGGAAGTTTAAAGGTGCAAAGTCTCAGAAATGAAGAGTAATTTTTTACCATGTCTGTGTTTGAGGATGACAGGGTTCAGATTCTTGTCATTAATATCCAATTTGACTTTATATTTTGGGGGATAAATCACCTAATTAAAATCATATCTTATAACTGATGATAGCATAAAAGCACTTGTTATACTATACAATATTGAGAGGTCTTGAGGGGGGGAAAGCTCACAACAAAAATAAGAATTATGGCCATGAAAGAAAAGCAGACAGATCATTTAAGAGTTTTCCCTGTGTGTGCTCTGAAAAGACAAGATAATTCATTTTCCATGTAAAACATCCTTGAGATTGAGAAGAAAGTTATTTCCAGCATTTTCTGAATCTGCTCTGGGTAATCAATCAAGATACAGAATTTGGAACTAGGCAGCACCCTCCCCAGTGGATCAACCTTTCAAAACAGATCTGATACCAAACCAGAAGGCAGGCCCATAAGTTCTGCCCTTACTGTGCAGAATGGAGAGACTATCTCTTCTCTACTAGTGTGGATTACACAAGCTGATATATGGCCTGGAGTCCTCTAATACAAATGAGAGATTTCATAGGTGAAGAAGGTATAACTTTAAAGTTATTGAACCAATCAGGCAACCCTACTTGAAGAGAAAAGCCCTAGAATCTGTCTTTAGCCCCAGCTCACCCCATTCCAGGTTCCCTCCTCACTCTGTCTGCTCTCCTTTGAGGTCCCAGCATGCCTTGGGGCTGAGTCCACATGAGTGATGGCTCTTTGTAGTATATTTTCTGAAGAAGATTTAGAGTTTTAATGCTGGTACCTTCTTCTAAGGCAACATCAGAATAATATTTTAATGACAAAATGCTCATCAGCTTTTTTTTTTTCTAGTTGATGTTTTCCTTTGGGATTTTTTTCTATGGTCTCAGTGGGTCTATGTCCATTTCATCTATGATGCACTCATCAATGCTATTATAACAAAGGTAATAACTTAAAAACTCACACCTGTTCCTAGGATTCTTTAAGGTTAATTTTCAGGAATCTGAATGGGAAGGTATCTGAGCTTCTACTGCAATCCTCATTAATGGTCTCAGAGGGTGGCAAAGAGGATTTAGAGAGCTCTTAGGGATGGGGGAGGGGCACTCCTCTCAGTCACTGTCTGTCTTCCCATCAGGGTTCTGAAATAAGAAGCTGGAGATCAGCTGACTTCAGTCCCGCCCAGGCCACAACTCCCAGGAGCAGAAGGCTCATCTGGGGCTCAGGCTTGCAAGTACAACGTGGGCAAAGGAAAAGTGACCTGAGCAGGTGAGCACCTCTACCTTGGATATTGTTGTTTGGGGAGGCCAACCTGAATCCATGGGGCTCTTGGATAGGCAATCCAGTTGCCAACTTAATTTTTAATCCAATGACAGGCTGTCAGTTTACAAACATCTTTAAGCCTGGCCAGGAAATAATAGCTTGAGTTTTTTCAACGAGAAGTATTCACAGGTTTGGAAAGGAGCACCAGAGGCTATGTCCTCCTAGGCAATTAAGAGAGAGCAAAAGTTTTTGCAGGAACCCAACACCATCAAAGTTCTTTATTCAACAACTGTTCATTGAGCGTTTACTATGAGGTCAAGAAATAACAGATAAGTGCTATGTTTGCCATCTGTCTAAAATTTCTCATGAAGAAATATCAGCTACTTACTATCTATTCTAGTACAATAGAATTAGTATAATAGAATTTGTAGCCTAGAAAGATCCTAGAAATGGAATTCAAATTCTCTTTTTAGCAGTGAGGAAAGAGTCTGCATGAAAAAAGTAGGTCTCAATCTCAGATCTCCTGGCTCACCATCAGTGCTCCTTGCCTGCCTCATGAACCTTCTTGCAGGCTGCAGGAGTACAATTGAGTCCTCAGAGAGATACACTGAAGCATCCAAACATTTGTTTTCAATTCATCATAAGCCTTTATTGAATGTCCACTTAGGACTGCATTGTACTTTCATAGGGGGCCCAAGCATTCTTTCATAAAAAATTATTAAAAATTATATTCAACAACTGCATTGGTAGAAAGATGAATTTATTAATATATTAAAATGTTTTTGACCTAAAATTTTGTTTTGTCTTCTGATTTTAAAAGAAATCAAAAATGTTTTATGGACTACTAAAAGTTTTGTGGGCCCATGAGTTAGTCCTGCACACATCAGATGCAGGACAGGGAATGAGATCGTGAAAAGGAGTTTGAAGAAAAGTGAAGACCTTCTTGCCCTCAGCCTGCACGTAAGATAGTTGGGGAGAGAGGGTGTAGAATACACTTTGTTCTGTATCTTCTTCAGGCATAATAAAATTTATCATTTACTAAAATAAAAACTGTGCTTGTCACACAACATTTCCTACATCAATGTCTCTCCACTAAGGAAACCAGACACAAAAATTTTGGTTGAGTCACACCTGTCAATTGTCCTGCCCTCTTTTGCCCAACCATTTCTTCTTTTTCTTCTTTTTTTAATCCTCACCCGAGGATACTGATTTCTAGAAAGAGAGTGGAAGGGAGGGAGGAGGGGCAGAGAGAGATGAAAGGAGGGGGAAGGGGGAGAGAGAGAGAGGAAGAAGAGAGGGAGGGAGGAAGAGAGAAGGGAGGGAGGGAGGAAGAGAGAGAGAGGGAGAGAGAGAGAGAGAGAGAGAGAGAGAGAGAGAGAGAGAGAGAGAGAGAGAGACATCAGCGTAGGAGAGATACATCGATTGGTTGCCTCCCATACATGCCAGGAACTTGCAACCTAGATATGTGCCCTTGACCAGGAGTTGACCCTTTGGTCTGTGGGGCCTACCTTCTAACCACTGAGAAAAACTGGCCAGGACTCACCCAACCATTTCTAACCACAGCCAACCATCCCAGGAGCTGTGATAATAAGCCCATCTTCAGTGGGGTAATATCTTCTCTCACTCCATCATCAGCTAGATGATTGGTGTCATCTTTCTTAATAAAAAGCCATTGCCAGAAGCTATCTCCACTAAATACTCTTGACATCACTTCCTTTAATAGAGCTTAAAAGTTATAAAATATTTAAGCAGCAAGGCGTGACAGAGCATTTATTACTCTGGGACATTCATTCAGCTCTCTTTCCTGGTCTGAGACAAAATGCTAAAGGCCAGTCCTTCTGTGAGTGTGGACGCTGAATGCTGACACATTGGGAAAACAGTTACATTACCAATGTTGGTTTTAAAAATAATTACTAGATGGGAAAGACCAGCGTAATGATTACCATGAAAATAAGCTGATCCTGACAGTGCCAAGTCTTTGCTCTCTATCCTCTGATTAATCCATAGTGTTGTAGTCTCTATACCATTGGACAACTAACTTATTTGAGTGAGGCCTTCTTAAGCAGGGCAAAATCTGTGTGGAGCACTAACACCATCTATTCCTACTCTTTGGTGGAAAAAAAACAACAACTGGATGTTAATAAGAATTGGAGAGGAGCTAAATAGAAACAAAAAAATAACTGTGCAATATTACATAAAAATAAATAAACTTTTTACAGAAGTAAAAGCTACAGCAACAAGCTGATTAATATTAGGAGGAGAACAACAATGAAGAATGACAACCATCCCCAAATCAACATTCATTCGGTACAGAAAAGGATTTGTTCTTTCTCAAAATTTTCACAAATTGCAATTATCTATAGGGTGTTATGCCCGATAGGAGCTTTTCAAAATAAAGACATTTTAGCAGAATAACTGTTATGGCTTAGCTCTCCAAAAATGTTAATTTATAAATATCAAATTTCAATAAGCCTCAATAATTCATTTTATAGATTGTAAGCAAAAATGAAAATACACATACAAATATGATCTATTTGCATATCTGATGAATTTATTGATTGCAAAAAGACATGCAATTTTGAATGGATTCTCACCTCACCCAGTGGGCTGTGCTTCGAGAAACAGTGCTCTCCTGAGACATGCTTATACATAGTAGGTGCTCAGGAAAAACTGAAAGCTTGATCCTAATAGTTCCCATTATTCCCCTTTCTCTTTAGCAGGATAATCAATCATTACCTCTCTAAGACCCATGTCACCTTGATAGGATGCAGATTCCAAAAGCCAGGATATGGAGTCCACATTGCGTGCCTTTTAAAAGTGTCTCCCAGAAACACCCACAACTCTTTTGTAGGTCAGATCAAAATAATGTTTTAAAAATAAGTTTGTTTAAAAATGAGTGCTTGAAGGCTTTGAGAAATCAGGCCAAAAATGGAAAATGCGGAGTTGTAGAATGAGGGGGTAATGAGGTGGCAGCTCATGTCTTGACAGATGACTCCGGAGAAAAAGCCAAACCAAGCCCGCCATATGTTCAGCTTTCTGCGTAAACCACCATAGACGGAGAGAGCTTTCCGGAATATTCTATAGCATATGTCCAGTCAGTGTGTTTGTCCCACCCTACTTGTTGCCAAGTTCCAAATGCTTAACATAATTAACCTTGCCACCTCTTCGGGAAGCTCTGCAATGCATCACAAAAGGAATGCTTTACTCTGTCATCCTCAGAGGCAGCTCCCCACCAAATTCACCAATGAAGTAGGTTTATTCGCCCTAAAATTCAATGCCAGCATGTATGTTAAGAAATCCCTCTTTTCCAGAATGCTATTCAGGTGGTTGTACAAACAAATGCCAAATACTAGTTTTTCAACCATTAAGAAATACTGTGTGCTAACAGGCAGAGGGAAAGGGGTGGGGGTGGGGGGCGGGGAGGAAGGGCAGGCTGGTGGGGAAGAGGGGAGGTAGGCAAAGGAGGGGATGGGGAAACCTGTAATAGTGTAAACAATAAAAATAAAAAGAAATATATGTAAGGAATAATAATGAAACAGGCATTTTACTCAGTGTTAAGTTGCTATGTGTAAGAATTTTTTTGTTAGTTGTTTATTGAACATTGATAAGTACTTCTGGGTGCTTCAAATATAAGCACAAATACCTGTTCCTTGCTCCAAAGATTTTATACCCTGATAGTGGAAACATATTTTCAAAGAGGTATTATTCTGTCAACTCAGTTTTGCTGGATTTATGTTTCTCAGAATTTCCTTCCTTCTACAAGTTCCAGGTTAGCATGGACTACACGAGCTGTTTTATGGGAAATCTGGAAGACCGAAAAGTGAAATAGCCATATTCTTACTACACTCGGAAGGTTGAGCAGGGCAGTGGGTGCTGGGACATCTCACTTAGGTGGTTGTGTATCTGCTGACTTACCTGGTGGGGGTGGGGCAGGCAGCAGCCGGGCTCACAACTCCAACTGCTGCTGCACCCTCCTTCGGCTCCTCGGACTCCTGGACCCGGCACACCTCAAGGATCATGGCAAAATTCAATGGCTTCTCCTGCAGCAGACACCACGGCATCGGAGTTGGAGGCCTCAAGCAGCAAAAGACCAACACAGCTTCCCATTCATCCTCCTAGGCCCCATTCAGGTCCAATTTGTCCTTCTTCCCCATCTTGCCTTCCTACCTGCCCACCCTGAAGGCAGACATAACAACCTCTCATAGGCTGTTTCACCAACTAAGCTAGCTCCCACCATTGTGTAAAGTCACCTCCCTATAATAAATCATATCCTAATGGTTCTGCCAGGGGGTGTCAGGAAATGTTCTTTAGTCGGGTGATATTTGAGTTGAGGGTCTTTGAGAGGAAAAAAGAGTTCCCCAATACAGAAGGCAGGAGAAAGACCTTGCAGGCATGGAGAACAGCACATGAAAAGGCTTGCAGACACGCAAGACCATCACACATTCAGGATAGAGTGACCATCAAATTTGTGGGAGAGGGTCCCTGGGAGACAAAAATAGAAAGGAAGGCTGAGGAAGGTATTAAGGACCATGTAGACCATGCTAAGAAGTTTGAATAAAATCTGGTAGGCAGCCCGGCTAGTGTGGCTCAGTGGTTAAGTGTCAACCCATGAATCAGGAGGTTGAGGTTCAATTCCCAGTCAGGTCACATGCCCAGGTTGCAGGCTCTATCTCCAGTACGGGGCATGTAGGAAGCAGCCGATCAATGGTTCTTTCTCATCATTGATGTTTCTATTCCTCTCTCTCTCCTCTCTCTCTGAAATCAATAATAATTTTTTAAAATCCAGTAGGCAATCAGGAACTAAAGAAAGATTTTAAGGAGATAATGCATGTGCCTGTGCCTGTGTAAAATGATATTTGTATTTTAAAGATAACTGGCAGCTATGTGAAGTATTATTAGAAGGGGTCGACAAGCTAGAGCCAGAGAGTTTGGTACTGTTTCTATATCAATCAGCAAAATATAAAGGATGATGGAAGCTGGAGAGAGTCACCTCTCCTGTAGAGTCTATATTTTCATTTTGTATACTAGTATACAATTATATGAGACATAAATTCAAACACCCTATAGATGCTGAGGATCATCCCTGTAAAACTGTCTTTCACATAAAGTTAAATCACACTGACTCTGAGTACGTTAGGAAACCTCAAGGTGAAAAAAAAAAAATATTAAGAAACTTAACTCCAACTGGTTCAGAGGTTGGAAAGACTTCAAGACTGGTTTGAGCCAGAAGCTCAGCCATGTCACCAAACTTTGATGTATTTTTGTCTTTCAGCTATGCCTTCCAAGAAAATTAACACACACACACACACACACACACACACACACACACACACACATCAAAAATAACAATAAACAAATAACATGTTGAACATTTACCTTGCACCAGGAACTATTTAAAGTGCTTTACATGTGTTTACTGGGTTTCATTTTAAGGCAACATGACTAATGGCAGCAATCAGAACCACACAGTTTCTTGACCATAGGCAGCAGGAAATGAAAGCATTTCTCCCTCCTACCACCAAACAGTAGTCACCCCAAAACCATTGCTGCAGCAATGGCAATGAGGTTATACTCAGCGGCTACTCAAATCTCATTCTGAATCTGGGGTGCTATCAACACCATCTGACCAAAAAAAAGTGGAATTTCATTAGAAGTGAAAAGGAGTGACTGGAAAGCCAACTCTCAATACCCATTATGTTCTGCTTTTTAGTATTGGTCTTAGATCTGAGCTCTTCCTCCATGTGTTCTGCTAGTAATTGCTGTCACCTTCATGCAAATGCCTGTTTAGTCCCATATACCAAAAACAAAGGGAACAAAAGATAGTCTTCTTTTCTTAATTCTGTAATTTCTTATTCTTCCATTGTAGAATAAGCACAAGTTTCATGTCACAGTAGGATTGCTGGCTCATTAAAGGCATGAACCTTGTCATATTATTTTGTATCACCTAAAGCCAATATACAGTAAGCATTAATAAGTGGTTTCTAACCTGAATTGTAATTGTGGAGTCTAAAATATATCTGCATAATGTGACGATGCTGACATTTATCTAGTTAATTCTGTCCACTTTTGCTTCATGTATTTTAAGTTGTTATTTGGCATCTCCCTATTTGTGAATATTACGTTTTCCTGATACACTGACCATTTTATCATTTGGAAATGTTCCTTTTTCTCTTTTTTTCTATAATAATATAGCTACTTCAGCCTTCTTATATTTCCTATTTGCATGGTATATCTGTTTTCCAGGTAGTAAGTGTATGGGTAAATACAATAGACTACTTCTTTCTTTAAAATAAAGAAAACTGGCCCTAGCCAGTTCTGCTCAGTGGATAGAGCATCAGGCCTGTAGACTGAAGGGTCCCAGGTTTGATTCTGGTCAAAGGCACGTACTTCGGTTGCAGGCTCAATCCCCGTCTCTGGTTGGGGCACATGAGGGAGGCAACTAATTGATGTGTCTCTCTTACATCAATGTTTCTCTCTCTGTCTCTCTCTCTCCTTTCACTTTCTCTAAAACAATCAGTGGAAAAATATCCTCTAGTGAGGATTAACAAAAATAATTTTTAAAAAATAAAATAAAATAAAAAGAACTGTCTGTCCAAAGGAAAACTTAAATGCTTAATATATGTAGACTCGAGGCCCAATGCACGAAATTCGTGCAAGGGTAGGCCCTCACAGCCCTGGCTGCCTAGTGGCCCTGGCTGCCTCGGGGCCCCATCCCCCCGCCCACTGGTCATTCTGGAAGGTCATTCCAGAAAGTCGTCCGGAAGGTTGTTCTGCCATCTGGTCTAATTAGCATATTAGCTCTTTATTATATAGGATAGAATTCACATATTTACTATTAACCTATCTTGATTTTATTTTTAAAGTGCAACTCCATAGACAACACAGGTCTCACTTTTTAAAATCCATATAATCTCTGCCTTTGAAGTGTTTAATTCATTAATGTTTAACATAATTTTTCATATGTTTTGAATTAGATTTACCATTTTATTATTTGTTTCCTGTTTGCCCCCCCCCCTTTTTTTTCTTCTCTCTCTTGCCTTACTTCTTTGGAAATATTTTAACATATTTTAGAATTCCATTTTAATTTATTTATGGGCACTTTAGTTATACCTCTTTGCATTATTTATTAATGTTTGCTGTAGTGATTACACTATACATCTTTAACTTTACATTCTTCTTATAGTTATTATTGTACCATATAATAGGAAACTTGCAATTGTTTAGTTTTATTTACTATTTACTTCCCTAACCTCCTCCAAATCCTTTTCCTTTTATTCTATTCCTTTATTCTGTAATTGTCAGACAAATTCCGTGTGTGTGTGTATATATATCTTATAATGCTTACTATGAGGAAATATATTTCCCCACAGTAGGCATTATAAGTTTTACTTTAGATGGTTTTATAGAAATGAAGAAGGCAATCTTTTATATTTACCCATATATTTACTATAAGTGTTCTTTATTCTTTCCTGAAGATCCAAGTTTTCCTCCAGTATTATTTCCTTTTATCTTGGTAGATCTTCCTTAGCATCTCTTGTAGGCAGGACAGCTGCAGATGAATTCTCTTAGCTTTCTTTTATCAAAAAAAAAAAAAAAAGGCTTTATTGTGTAGTCATTCTAGAAGAATATTTTTGCTGGATTTTCTTTCTTTTTTTTTTTAAGCATGCCAAAGATGTTCTGTTTTCTTCTGACCTTTGTAGTATGTAGTTATTTAAATCATTGTTTTTCTTTATATAAAGTGTCAGTTATTTTCTGGCAGCTTTTAAGACTTTCTATTTATATTTGGATTTCAACTGTTTGATTAAGATGTGTCCAAGCATGATTTTCTTCATCAGACTTAGACAATCCTGATTGGGGATTATTGAGTTCCTTGAATCTGTAAATTTATGTATTTCACCAATTTTGAGAAGGTTTTGGCTATTAATTCTCCAAACATATTTTTCTGCACTATTTTTCTCTCTCCTCTCCTTCTGGGATCCAAGTACACATGTGTTGGACCCATTGCTATTGTTCCACATATCTGAAGCTCTCTTCATTTTTTCAATCTTTTTTTCTCTTTTCATCCAAGTTCACTGACCCTCTCTATCATGTCTCTTTCTTTCTTAAGTCCATCCAGTAATGTTTTGCTTTAGCTATTATAATATTTAATTCTAGAATTTTCATTTTATTTTATATTCTTTGCTGAGTTTGTCTCTTATTTATTGCAAGCTTATTTTCCATTACTTCATAGTGCATAGTTATGTTATCTCCTTGTCCAAGAATTCTAACATCTGGGTCTTCTTGGGGTGCATTTCCATTGATTGTCTTTTTTGAAACTGGTCATACTTTGTATGTCAAGTATTTTAGATGATATTCTGGACATTGTAAATATTAAGTTGCATAGGCTTTGAATTCTTTTGTTACATTTATTCTTACTATTTTTGATGATATTTTGAGTGCAATTATTTCTTTACTAGAGGTCCGGTGCACAAATTTGTGCACTCGGGGGGGTGGGGGTGGTCCCCTCAGCCTGGCCTGCACCCTCTTGCAGTCCGGGAGCCATCAGCCAGACATACTTAGCGCTGCTGCAGAGGTGGGAGAGGCTCCTACCACTGCCGCTGTGCTCACCAGCTGCGAGCCCAGCTTCTGGCTGAGTGGTGTTCCCCCTGTGGGAGCACACTGACTGCCAGGGGGCAGCTCCTTCATTGAGTGTCTGCCCCCTGGTGGTCAGTGCGCATCACAGTGACCAGTCGTTCCGCCATTCGGTCGATTTGCATATTAGCTTTTTATTATATAGGATTTTTAGATTTTTTTTTATTGGGCATTTATAAAAATACAATTGATGTTTTGCAATGATCTCGTACCCTGAAAACTTCCTAAGCTCTTTTATTGGTTGTGATGATTGTTTTGCAGATTTTTAAAGATGTTCTCTATATAGGATCCTGTTGTTTGTGAATAAAGACAGTTTTATTTCTTCCTCTTTGATTTGTTTGTCTTTAATTTCTTTTTCTAATTTCACTGACTAGAACTTCCAGTATTTTTTTTTTTTTTTGAGAGAGAGAGAGAAGAGAGAGAGAGAGAGAGAGATCAATGTGAAAGAGAAACATCAATCAGTTGCCTCCCGTCCACACCTCAACCAGGAATTGAACCCACAAGTTAGGTATGTGCCCTGACCAGGAATTGAACCTGCAAACTTTTGGTGCCCAAGACCACACTCCAGCTACCTGGCAAGGGCATGATACTGAATACAAGTAGTGTGAGTGGACATCCTTGCTTTACTCTTGATCTGAAAGGAAAGCACCCAGTCTTACATTATTAAGTATGATGTTTGTAGGGTTGTTTTTCTTTAGCAGATTTTTTTGTTTTTTATCAGATTGAGAAAATTAGACTCTCTTTTGGGACAAAAAAGTTCAGGCATCAGAAAAGGACCAGGGCAAAACACAAAATAAAGTGGGGTCTGTAAGAAGTCTAGAATATCATGTCTGATAAGAGTTGGCAGAGACAGTGGCCAATGATTCTAATTGGTAAATGAGATGGGATTTGGTATTGCTCCCTCTGTCCCTTCTATATGTAAGTAGGAAAGAGCCATAACAAAACTCTCACCCTGGAAACCCCTTTCTGGGCCAGTCTCTAGTTACTGGTAGTGCTGGTGACATCACCTAATGACTCCAGGAAAGGGATGAATGGGATGCATAGAAGAGGCAACGAATAGAGAAGATTGTTGGCTTATCAAGAGGGGTAAGTCTTCATACTCGTAAATAAAATTTCTGTGGAATGCAAGGTTCAGTTTGTCAATAATACCATGCTCTTTCAGATGCCACCTCAGGAACTTCTTGGCTAATGCAATGTGTCCTTCATTAATTTTCTCTATCCTTCTCTATCCTCATTGCTAGGAAGAGACAAAGAATTTGTCCTAAGAAATATGCCTCTGTAATCAAGCAGAATTTAGAAAAAAATGGCCTGACACTAGGAGATTTAGAGCAGTATATTATCATGGAGCATTTAGAATAGAGGGGCGTCCCTGAATTGTGAGCTAGACAACCCTACTAAAGGTACACTTCACACAGGATAATACATTGAACAGAAAAAGCATTACTAATAATAGCTAGCAACTTCATTTCAAAAAGTTTCATCTCAGGTTTTTGAAGAAAAGATTCTTTCTACACGGTGTTATATTAGTAATATAATTCTGATGAAAAAACTTTTTATTCTAAGATTTAGTTTTTGGCTTGTTCATGGGAAAAAGGAGAGCCTTTCCCAGTTTTTGGCATCAAGTTATATAGTTTCTTAAACTAATTTCCTCTCAAATGACTTATATCTGAGAGGAATCCAGAAAAGGCAAAGTATAGGATCAGATTTCCTTAAATGTTCAGATTATGTGAAAATTAAGAGGGAATTTAGAAGTTAAGCAATACATTTCTTCATAAATTATAAACATGGAATAGCCCTCTATTTTCCAGGTTTCAATATTATTGGATGCTAGATGTTCATAGGTCTACATCAGAGAGGAAGAGAGTGTTAGAAGGAATATGGATTTTGGAATTAGGCATTCCTAGGATCGCATAGCAACTCCATCACTTACTAACTAGATTTTGGACAAGTTATTTTATCTTGATGAACCTCAATTTTCTCACCAGGCTTCAAGTGAAGATTAAAATAGATGATGTTTGTAAAGCAACTGGCACACAGCAGGTCTTCTCTTTGTTACCCTCTCCATCATGAGCTCTGTCATATTTTGAATGCCACCCATGTGATAGCATCTAATGGTTCCCATGGAGAATAACTAGAAGCTGATCAGAAAGGCCATCCTTGGACACAAATCAATGAAATGGTGCTCTGGGGACTCTTGTGTAATCTGTGTCCACTGAACACTTGCCTTTCACCTTTGTTTTCTTCTACAATTTGAAACTACTATAAGTCATATTTTCAGTGTCTTCTTCCTCTTCCCACTCCCCTCTCCTCCTATACCACTGTCTATGCCCCCAAAATCGTATGATATTTTTTAGAAATATTGGATTTAATTCCCACAATCTACCAGTACAGGTGATGGCTTAAATCCTTTTTGAAAGCTATGCTTCAGTAAGAGGCAAGTTCAGAGAATTTAATTCAGTGCATCCTCCAAAGCAAATTCAAAGTTACTTTAAATGTTGAACCTAAAATCTTTTAGGAACAAAGTAGGATATGTAAAAACAAATAAATATTCTCTAAGTGGGTCAAGAAAATCATACAGAAAGATAATCACTGTTCTAAAGGCATCTGCCAGGATTCAAAAGAATGGTGGATCTATGTGCCCTAAATAAAAACTTGCCTAAGGGATTACAGAGTACAAATTACTTTTACCACTAAACCATAAGATCCAAGAGTTATGGTAGGATCTTGAGATCATGTAGTCCAATCTCCCACCCCAATCCTCTAGCAAATCTTTATAGATATACTAGAGGCCCGGTGCACAAATTCATGCAGCAGTGATATCCCTCAGCCAGGCCTGCGGGATTGGGCTGAAACCAGCTCTCTGACATTCCCTGAGGGGTTCTGGATTGCAAGAGGGTGCAGGCCAGGATGAGGGACCCCACCAGTGTAAAATTGGGGCCAGGGAGGGACTGTGGGAGGGCTCCAGGGCGTGTCCAGCCCATCTCACTCAGTCCTGATTGCCTGGATCCCAGCAGCAAGCTAACCTACCAGTGGAGCGTCTGCCCCCTGGTGGTCAGTGCACATCATAGTGAGTGGTTGAGCAGCCTTAGCATACCATTAGCATATTATGCTTTGACTAGAGGCCCGGTGCACAAAATTCGTGCACAGGGTGTGTGTCCCTCAGCCCAGCCTGCACACTCTCCAATCTGAGATGGGACCCCTCAAGGGATGTCCAACTGCCTGTTTAGGCCCAATCTTGGTAGGGAAGTTGGACATCCCTCTCATAATCCAGGACTGCTGGCTCCCAACTGTTCGCCTGCCTGCCTTCCTGATTGCCCCTAACTGCTTCTGCCTGTCAGGGTGATCACCCCCTAACCACTCCCCTGCCAGCCTAATTGATGCCTAACTGCTCCCCTGCCAGCATGATTGCCCCTAACTGCCCTCCCCTGCAGGCCTGGTCACCCCTAAATGCCCTCCCCTGCAGGCCTGGTCCCCCCCAACTGCCCTCCCCTGCAGGCCTGGTTGCCCCCAACTGCCCTCCCTTGCAGGCCTGGTCCCTCCCAACTGCCCTTCCCTGCTGGCCTGATCACCCACAACTGCCTACCTTTACAGGCCTGGTCCCTCCCAACTGCCCTCCCCAGCTGGCCATCTTGTGGCGGCCATCTTGTGTGTTGGAGTGATGGTCAATTTGCATATTGCTCTTTTATTAGATAGGATAGAGGCCTGGTGCACGAGTGGGGTCCAGCTGGTTTGCCCTGAAGGGTGTCCAGGAGCAGGGTGGGGGTTCCCTTGAGGTGTGGGGTGGCCTGGGCAAGGGGCCTGTGGGGGTTTGCAGGCTGGCCACGCCCCCCAGCGACCCAAGCGGAGGCCCTGGTATCTGGGATTTATTTATCTTTTATAATTGAAACTTTGTAGCCTTGAGCAGAGGCCAGGGCAGGCCAGGCTGGGCGGGAAGCTTGGCTTCCTCCATCGCCGGGGGCAACCCAAGCCTCCTGCTCTCTCCAGCTCTGTGGCTGCCGCCATTTTTGTTGGGATTTATTTATCTTCTATAATTGAAACTTTGTAGCCTTGAGTGGAGGCCAGGGCCAGCCAGGAAGCTTGGCTTTCTCCATTGCCAGGGGCAACCCAAGCCTCCTGATTGCTTCAGCTCCGTGGCCGCCACCATTTTTGTTGGGATTTATTTATCTTCTATAATTAAAACTTTATAGCCTTGAGCAGAGGCCAGGGCCAGCCAGGAAGCTTGGCTTCCTCCATCGCCGGAGAAACCCAAGCCACCTGCTCGCTCCATGGCCACAGCCATCTTGGTTGGATTAATTTGCATACTTGCTCCTGATTGGCTTGTGGGCATGGCTTGTGGGCGTAGTGGAGGTATGGTCAATTTGCATGTTCCTCTTTTATTAGTATAGATTGGTTGAATGGATGATTGGAAGACCAGTCACTTAGCATATTATGTTTTTATTATATAGGATAATAATGGGGATGATAATGTCAAAGACTTAGTGACATTGTTATATTCAATATGCATTTTATAATCCTATATAATAAAGAGCTAATATGCTAATGGTCGTGACGCCCTCATGCTGTAATGAATGTTCAGCAGGAGGCTACGTGCACGGCAGGGTGGAGCTGCCGCATTGCTCCGGAGATGGGGTGGGAGCAGGGAGGCGCCCAGAGGAGGCAGGACCAGCCCAAGGCGACTCACAGGACCGAGGGCGGGACTTGAAATGGCCAGAGAAGGCCAGAGGGGTGGCGGCAGAGCCAGGTGCGCTTGAGCTCTGGGTGGAGAGGTTAGGGTGTCAAGGTGGGGCGGTGGGCAGGTAGGCAGGGCGCACGTGGGTGGGCAGGGCCATGTGATTTTGCACGCTGGGTCACAAGTATTAATTTATTTAATTCACGTACTAACCTTGTAAGGTGGTAGTATTATATCCCCACTTACAGAAGGAAAATTGAAGACTGAGGCATAGACAGCCCTCCAACCTCTGCTTGAACTTCACTCCCTCACAGTTCCATCACGGAAGGGCTATGCCTGTCGAAAGTTAATCCTGGAGCTCACTGTGCTGCTCTCTACTCACAGCCCCATGCCTCACTCCACTCCAACATGGCAAAAATGTCAAGCCTTATAGAGACCAATAGTTGCATCGAAGTATGCTGGAAAGGGCAGTAATAGCTACACACTGTCCAAGACTGAGTTCCTGACCTTCATGAATACAGAACTGGCTGCATTCACAAAATACCAAAAGGACCCCAGTGTCCTTGACCTCATGATGAAGAAATTGGACCTCAGTTGTGATCGGCAGCTAGATTTGCAAGAGTTTCTTAATCTTATTGGCAGCATGGAGGTAGCCTGCCATGACTCCTTTAGCTGTTCCCTCAGAGCCGACCTCCAGATTCCCTTTCTTTCCAACTTCTCAATCATCATCTCCTCAAAGACCACACACATCCTGAGCCCAGCATACACCACCACCACCACCACCCTATCCCCGCCCATGCAGGTCCCTCCTGCTTACGGTAGTGATAAAACATTATCTTATCGTGTGTTGTTGTTGTTTTAAGTTAATCACAAAGTACTTTCTTCCTAACAACTCCAACTCATTTTCATTCCATCAGAGCTATTTCTTCTTCCTCTGAGATGATAGGAATTTCCCATCCAAACTCAGCATGCACTTTCCGTCCATTGCCCTCCCTGCATGAAGGGAATGTTTTCCAGAAAGCATCCCTTGGCATCACTCTAAAGGTTATTGCCTGAATTACAAATTTACCTTTGCCCTTTGCTTCCAGAAAGGCCCCAATTACCACAGTGCTTCTTCCTCAGAGCCTGGCTCGGGGCAGGCAATAATTCAGGTCTCCTTAACAAGCAGGCGGGCTTCTGTTGTCCAGGGACAGCAGTCAATAAACATGCTGAGCCTCGAACCTCCCCAACCTCCACTTACCTCTGGAACTAATTACCTTGCTAACTGCGGAGGCTGTGCAGCCATGCTAATGAGCTGCTGGACCACGGCCTTTTTTGCTCTCAGGGGGAAAGCCACAATGTGGCAGCAGGGATGGGAGCCTTGGGAAGCTTGGATCAGCCCTTCTCTGTGACTCAGCTCCAGAAATGTTCAAAATACCGCTTAGCAGGGAGATGGATGCAAATTCCTCCTGGTGCTGACCATGTCCGTTAATTAGCATTCAGAGAAATAAAGAAAAATAAAGATGTAAAGGTCACTGCATTAGCACTTCACCCTCATGTCTGAATAGCCATTTGTACATACTAATTTTCCACCCATTCCTTCTGCTAATCAGCATCTCTGAGGAGAACTGGGCCAAAACACATTAGCAGACATGCTTTCTGGTGGCAGTATTCTCCTCTGTAGATAATAATAAAAGAGATCACTGTTCATGTGCTCGATTTTAACATTTTCATGTAAAAGGGAGTCATGGAGGGGGTTATATTTTGGGTCCCAATGAAAAGAACCCAGATGGATTTTTAATTTCTCTATAAAACAGCATCAGAGTCTGGCTTTTTTACTTTATTTTTTTTCTTCACCAAAATCTGGCTGCCTATGCCTTGCTTTGCTAGAAGGATCTTTTTCTTTCTTTCTTTTTTTAAACAAAAGAACCATTAGTGACAGTCTCATTTCCTGTGTGAGCTAAAGAAAAGCCATTGCAGTCTTTCCCTTGCAAGGAACACAATGTGTTCTTTAGATTTTAAGCTGTGGGAGTCCAGGAGGAAGTTCTGGCTTCATGAAGCCATTTGGAATTCAAGCAGCTTCTGGTCACCACACCTGCACCTCTGCCCCACCATCTGCAATAACCTCGAAAGAGCTCCTTTCCTGTGACCATCATTTCCTGTAGCATCATTTCGGTTCTCCCCGCCCTGCCCAGCTCTCCTAGAAACAAAGGACGGTGGCCCCGGAGGAGAGGAGGACAAGCTCCTCAGCAGAACCCCAGCTCCCATGAGCTTGGAGAAGTGAGAACAGCTGTACTTTCCTTCAGGAGATCTGCAAACGGACTCACGTCACTTCTCCAACCCTTGACCTCCTGGGGAATCATCTCACACCTTCTGTGGAAAGATATTCCCAGAGAACATCTGTCCCAGGTGCTTTCTCTGTGGGGAGACCTGTTTGAGTCTGAGTGCTTGGGGAGGTGCGCACCAATCACTATATCCAGTGGGAGCGGCCTTGAGATCTGGTGGCCAACAAAGCATATTGGTTGTCACTGCAGATGCACATTGCATTTCCTCAGTAGTACACACTCACATACCTCCAGTACAGGGTGTTCCTAAAGCTGGTGGAAGATGAGCTAATGTCCTGACAATTCATCTCTGAGATTTTTTTTTTTTTTTTGAGCAAGCAGCCCAAAGTCATTCCAAACTAGTAGCTGTAAAGATCATATGGGACATTCGTTGCTATCTTTGAATCATTGCTTATGCACAAGAGAAGAATATATTGGAAAAGGGAAAGGAATTGATGCTGTTTCACAGGTACTAACCCAGCAGGCATGAGTCCTTCCCGTGCATGGTGACAGTGCCCCCTCCTCCCCTCCCCCACTCACACCTCAGTATCACCCATTTAATGCCAAGGTTTATTGCTCTCAGGTGGTAAGAGCATTATTGATTCACCAGCTTTCATAAGGCAGACTGACACCCCATGAACTCTGTTATTATAAATATAATAAGCAAGAAACTGACCTCTCTTGTTATACAATTCCACGTTTTATTGATCCCATCACTTCTATCTAATGATACACAAACAGGAAAAGTCAATCTTTTAAAAAAAATGATTGAAAGCAGAAATCGAATGCATGTTTTCTAGTATTCATAAGCAGGTCAGGTCCTCTCCTCTGAGGAAGGCGTGAACAAAACATTGCCTTTTGGCTGTGCATCAGGAGAAGCCTCTGGGAGTCACACGCTCCTCTGGCTGTTAAAAATAAAGGCGTTTTGGATCCAACAGCAAGGGAATGACTTCATTGCTATGCACTGGAGGTTTCAGGAACTTCTAAAATGGAGCTACACTATTGGGTCAGTAGCCATTAAGAGCAGAAACAGCATACACTGCCCCCTGACTCCAGCCCACCCAGTTCCCTGGAACCTATAGACCAACAGGCAAAAGGCCTTCCCTTGAAAGAGAAAGGACAGAACCAGCATGGACATTTAAGGGTATCAGAATATAGTCACCCCAGTGGCAGAAGAAAGTGGAAGCAGCTGAGGCTAAATTTTCCTGGTGACAAAGACAAGTTTACTAGTACACTACGATGTGCAGGCTGGCACTTCACCAAACCATACCTACAAATAAATAGGAGGACAGGATTAACGATGTGTTTGAACAAAATAATTAAGAGTGACAACGTTATACCTGGTTGGCACGCTAAGCTTTACCAGACAGAAGGATTCATCCCCCCAACTCGGTGGGTCCTCTGAGTTCCGTGTGGCTCGAGCTTCCCCACACCAACTGGTCTATGGATAGAGCTGGGTTCGTAGTGACAGTGAGATGCTTCACGTGTCATTGCCCCTTTTCTACAAACCCGCCAAGAGCCCCAAGCACTTCAGGGAGTCCCCTGGGACGTGTGCTGTGTACTCAGGACGCGTACCCTCCTGCAGGCACTGCACAGGCTGCTCGGTGCTGGGCCCCCGGAGTCTGCTGCTGCCCCTCACTGCACCTGACTTCCCTGAGGCCTTGGCTGTTTGGTTGTTTATGGCAAAGTGAGAATCCCCCCTCCCATTTCAGAAACACTTGCTAAAGCCACACTTTCTGATAACCCAATATTTATAGTTTTAGCAGAACAGCTCTTCAGAATCCAGCAACATGCAAAGAAATACCCTGTCCTGACAGACTCTCTGCTCCTCTGATGGCCACGGCTCTGTTACTGGGTCACTTCAGCAAGCCTGGCTCCCTTTCCCTTTGGATAAGTTCTCCCCAAGGGGCCTCCTTAGATCCATGCACAGAGCTCCTGCCATGCCATCCTACAGGTAGCCCGTCTGCCCAGACAGATCAGGCTGCAGGGCTCCCTCGTATCTTCACACATGCTCGGAGAGGGTGTCCCCTAGAGGCATAATAAGCTCTAGGCACGGAGCCCGCACACAAGGTGGGATCATCTCTCCTACCTACTTGCTTCATTGGACCAGCCACACCCATCAACAGAGGTGCTGATGGAAGCAATGCATTTCTGATTCTAGAGAGATGGTGCATAGTTTTTATTCAGAAATTTAAAAGCTTCCTAACTCTCATATGCAGATTAAACAGGGTTTGCTTGGTGGAATGCTGGGGAGCAATTTCCATCTTTTCTGTGAGATATTTTGGGTCCCTCTATGACCCCTCAGGCTCACAGGAAATGTTTGCTGAACAAAAGCATGTTCTGTCGTATTCGCCCTGTGGAAGAAGGAAGGGATAAGGGAGAGAAGCAGAAAGGGTTCTGTTTATTTTACCCCATCTCAAGTCCTAAATCAAACCCCCTATTCTCATATCCACTAAACAAAAGACCAGCAAGTCCCCAGGAGCAGATCTTCAAACCTGCTCAACACCGGGAGGCAGAATGCACGGACCGCTCTAGGAGACTTGAAGAGACACCAACTGAAAATGTGTTCTGTGGTTCTCATACTTTGAAGTTGATGGTTAACAGAGAAAACAAATGTTTTATATTTACCAAGAACTCTAGGTTTCAAAAGTACCCCTTAGCATTTACTTGACCCACACCGGCTAGTAGATAGCAGGAATTTTTTCTTCTGTTATAGAGGCAAGATATATGGAACGACTTACTTACACACACATGTACTCACTTACTCTTTCACTCACCCACACAACCATCCACCCATCCAGGCAGCCAGCCAGGCAGCCCTCCTGTATTCCTTCCATCTCGCACCTGAATTACTTCCATTTTTTGCCTCTGTATTACAAAGAGGTTCCATAATCCCATGAGCAGAAGTAGATAAATGCTTATCATCTTTTTGCTTAGCCCATCCCTCACCATCTGTATCCATCAGGATTCCACTAGAGCAGCAGAACCAGCAGGAGATAACATCTGCAGAGGTTTGTTGGAAGGAACTGCGTATGAGATTGTGGGGACTGGGTAGGCAGGGATCAGGAAGGAAAGGCTGGAATTCTCAGGTGCCGGTGGCAGCTGCCGACCACAACTAGAATTTCCTCTTCAGGGAAGCGTCAGCTTGGCTCTCATGGCCTTTCAACCCATTGAATCAAGCCTATCTGAATACCGAGGAGAATGTCACCCATTTAAAGTTAACGGATTACAGACTTTATTCACAGCTACAAAGTGTCTTCACAACATCACCTAGATTAGTGTTTGATTGAGTCACTGAGGACTGTACTGGAGCCAAGTTCACACATAAAACTGACCATCAACGTCCATAAAACAACACTTCAAACCCACCAGTCTTAATTTCCTCAAACCATTCGCTGTTCTCTTGACTCCACTTCAGCCATTCAGAATTACAAGTACGCGTTGGAACACATCGTTATTGGCAATTGTTCAAAATTGAGATCTGTAAATGTGAAATGCCTCTAGCTGTATTTAACAGTTGCTCCTTGCTCACTCCAACTAGAAATGCTCTTTGTGTCCATCCTGTCCCAACCCTGGACCCTGTCACATGCCCCTAGTTCACCAACATGCTTTCAGCCTGGGTCACACTCCACCTGGTTAACCATGCTCTGTTAGCTCAGGTGCCCGGTCTCTGTCACTTCCTCCTGACTTAGCTGACTTCGCTGGCTTTTGGGAAACCCTGCACTGTTTTCATGTTCTGTCATCTCTCTCTCTCTCTCTCTCTCTCTCTCTCTCTCTCTCTCTCTCTCTCTTTCTTTCTGGAAATCCTGCACTGTTCTCATGTTCTCTCAACTCTCTCTCTCTCTCCCTCCCTGTCTCCTTCCTTCCCTCCCTCCCTCTCAACAGACATTGAATGAGGTTAATGAGTAATGCCTCAATAAATGCATGTTCCCTACCCTAAGCCAGCCTCTCACTGCTGCTTGGATTTTTATTTGCCTCCAACTGATTCCCTCTGTCATTCCTGAAACAATATTAAATCTTTCCCACTCTCCTAAAGCTTCCAAGCTTCCCTTCTCTGCAGGTGACCAAGTCCTCATGGACTGAAGCTGCATAACATGAACTTTTCACCCCTCTCCTTCCACGTCTGAATGTCTGTTTTTTCTCCCCCCTGTGCTCCTTCCCTCCTGTCCCTCTTGTTACAGAGGCGGTTCTTTCATTCTCCCTTCTGAGGTGAATTCCTCTATTTGTATCAGCCATCCTAAGCCTCCCAACTCTTCTTCAATCTTGTCTCTTACTTTACCAGCCCTCTCTCTTACATCCTTCAAATTCTTTCTCTCTTCATTGTTTTTCTCCCCAACATTAAAAACATGTGCAGTGTTCTTTTGTTCTAAAATGAAGCTTAACAGAACAAAATTCCTCTCTGTATTCCCACTTCTGCCTGAAGCTATATTGTTTCAGCAGCTGCCTTCTTTTCCCTCCCAATGTCCTCAAAGAACCCACTCTGTCCACCTTCATTCACCCTTGGCTCCTGCCCCCTCACCAAAGAAATCATTGTCGTGGAGATCAGTGCCTTACCAGTCACCAAATTCAAGGATTTTATTGCAGCATTTGATAGTTAAACAACCTCCCCCAGATTCTAAAACCCCGGGGATTCTTGATTCTCCTCTGCCTTTCCTGGCCACTCCTTGTCTATCTCTTCTTAACAGTGATTCTCCTTTGTTGCACATTTACAGATTACATGCACCTACATCTTTCCACCTGGGTGCTCATACCCTGAAGCTTCACCGTAATGCAGTAGAAGGATGTGAAGACAGGATAATGGGGTGCACAGAACTGGAGAAAAGACATTACAAAATAATAATGGGGACGATTGATGGAGAATGCAAAACTGGCTCTGATGCTTAACATGAGACGGTAAGCCTTCCAAGAAATAGCCACACCCTCCAGACCCCAGCTGTATGTCATCCATTGTCCTCTGCCACCCCATGTGCTTTTGTGGAAAAACTTCAGAATCACTGAGCACATGATCTCATTTGACCATTGTGGCAAACCTATTATCAGGATGATATCATTGCAGACTCGGTTTTGCAGACAAGAAAGCTGATGGTAGGTAAGTTCCTTGATTCACTTGTGGTTTCAGTTATCTAGTGCTGCATAATAAGCCACCCCAAACTTAGTGGTTTGAAACAGCAACCAATTTATTATTTTAAATGATTGTGTGGGTGGACTGGGGCTCAGCTGGACAGTCTTTTTTGTGGCCTCATTTGGGATTTCTGCATCAGATGGTGACTGGGGCTGGACTGTCTTAGATGGCTTGCTCTCATGTCTGCACCTGGCTGGGGGCAGCTAAAAGGCTGGGCTCATCTGGGATGCTGAGATGGCTGGGCTTCTCTCTCCTCACATAATCTCAGGGCCCCTCCCTCTCTGTATGGGTTCTGCAGCAGGATAATTTGATTTCTTACATGGTGGCTCAGAGATTCCCAAAGAGCAACAGCCTTGTTAGGTCTAAGTCTAGAACTGGCACCTCTGCCATATTCCATTGGTTAGACCAAGTCACACACCCAGACCATGTTCCAGGGGAAAGGAAGCAGAGCTCAATGGGACCACCCGTGTAACCAGCCACTGCACTTGTCTGAGTGAGGAAGCTAGGATGGGACCCAGTTCTTTAAGTTTGGTGAATCATATTCTTGTCCCATTGTCCCTCTTTGTTGTTATCCTTACCCCTCACTGAAGTCCTGTCATCTGCCCCTTCTCACAACCCTTCTTGGGTAACTTCGTCGCATCTCGGGAACTCAGCAGCTCACTTCTGCGGGAATGGGTGTCATGCCTTTTCTCTATGATTTCTCCCATTCCCAGTGGTCTGCTAGATGGAGAAGTTTGACCAGCCCTTCAGACTAAATATGCCCAAGATGGGATCCATGCTCTTCCCTTTTCTACTTGCTGACCCTCTGTGTTCTCTATTATTGATCCTGGAATTGGCTCTTCCCAATCACCCAGGATTGAAGTCTCTGAATACCCTGGACACTGCCCTCTCCCACAGCCCACCCATCATAAAGGTACCATCATCTCCTCCTCACCTCTCAATCCATGCCTTTCTCATTATTCCCACTCCCCAAAGCCTTTTAAACCTTTCCTTAGACTGTTTTAAAAACTACAATTTTAAGCACCTAGTTTAAAACTAGAGGGGAATTGAGTCATAACCCGGAAACCCCACTACCCTCACACAATTACAGTAGTCCCCCATTATCCATGGTTTCCTTTTACATGGTTTCAGTTACCCATAGTCAACTGTGGTCTAAAAATACTAAATTGAAATATCCAGGAACAAAAACAATTTATATGTTCTAAATTTTGTGCCATTCTGAGCATGATGAAATCTGATGCTGTCCCACTCCATGCCACCTGGGATGTGACTCATTCCTTGGTCCAGTGTATCCACACTGTACATGCTACCCACCCATTAACACTTAGTAGCCATCTCAGTCATCTCAGTGCTTGTGTCCAAGTCACCTTTACTTTACTTAGTGAAGGCTCCAAAATGTCAGAGTGGGGATGCTGGCAATTTGGATATGTCAGGGAGAAGCCATAAATGCTTCCTTTAAGTAAAAAAATGAAAGTTCTTGACTTAATAAATTTTTTAAAATCATATGCTGAGGTTTCTATTATAAGAACAAATTTTCCATCTGTAAAATCATAAAGAAGGAAAAAGAAATTCATGCTAGTTTGCTGAGAGAGATCACATTCACGTAACTTTTATTATAGTATATTATTATAATTGTTCTATTTTATTATTAGTTGTTAGTAATCTTTTACTGTGCCTAAGTTAAACTTTGTTATAGGATGTATGCATAGGAAAAAACATATTATCTATAGGGTTTGGTACTATCCATGGTTCAGGCATCCACTGGGGGTCTTGGAACATATCCCCTAAGAATAAGGGGGGTCTACAGTACAATAATTTGGTTTATCTTTCAAAGGCATTTTTAGAGAATTATTGTACATTATACATATTGTTGACGGCTTTCTTCATTCATATCTCTTGATTTTGCTACATAGTCTTCATAGCCATTTGATTTTAATGACTACAACTTTCCATTACATGAATGTATCTTAATTTACTTAGTTATAAATTACTTGGTGAAGGATAAGCAATTTCATTTATGTAGCTTTCTAATATTTGAGATTATTGCCTAAATATCCAAAATTAGTATTATTAGATTTAATGATATGAATACTCATATAGCTCTTGATACATATTGTCAATTACTTTTCAAATAAGCTTAACTGTTTTATATTAAATAAGAATATGTAGTTTTCCTATCCCTCAATTCAAACAAATATTACCATCAAAGTTTTGCTCATTTAATTAGAAAAAAGTAATATCATTATTTCTGTTTGCATTTCCTTGAGTAATACTGAGACCAGCCTTTTTGTTAAATTTGTTTATCATTTTTTCTTTTAGGAGTTGTAAGTCTGTGTCTTCTGTCTATTATTCTTTGAAATCTGCTATATTTTTTCTTGCTATATTTCTTATCAATTTTAGGGTACTTCCAATAATAATATAACATTTTGTTATATTTGCTATAAACATTTCTTGCCTTTTTTTGGTAATCCATCTACAGTCTATTTATTTTTCAATCATCTATATACCTTTTAATAAGAACTTTTTAAAAAAACTACATCTTTTAATGTGACAATCTCCTCCTAAAAATAATCCTATATTATGAAGAGGTAATATGCAAATTGACCATCACTCCAACACACAAGATGGCTGCCTCCATGTGGTCAAAGATGGCCACCCCCATGTGGACACAAGATGTCCGCCACAAGATGGCCAGCAGGGGAGGGCAGTTGAGAGGGAACAGGCCTGCAAGGGAGGGCAGTTGGAGCGATCAGGCCTGCAGGGGAGGGCAGTTAGGGGTGACCAGGCCTGCAGGGGAGGACAGTTAGGGGCGACCAGGTTGGCAGGGGAGGACAGTTGGGGGTGACCAGGCTGGCAAGGGAGGGCAGTTAGGGGTGACCGGGCCAGCAAGGGAGGGCAGTTAGGGGTGACTGGGCCAACAAGGGAGGTTAGTTAGGGGCAATTGGGCCAGCAGAGGAGCAGTTAAGTGTCTATCAGGCTGGCAGGGGAGTGGTTAGGGGGTGATCAGCCTGGCAGGCAGAAGCGGTTAGAGGCAATCAGGCAGGCAGGCAGGCGAGCGGTTGGGGACCAGCAGTCCTGGATTGTGAGAGGGATGTCCGACTACCCATTTAGGCCAGATCCCACCAGTGGGATTGGGCCTAAATGGGCAGTTGGACAACCCTCTAGGGGTCCCAGATTGGAGAGGGTGCAGGCTGGGCTGAGGGACACACACACACCCCGTGCACGAATTTCGTGCACCGGGCCTCTAGTAAATAAATAAATAACAATAACCAAATAAAAAGGTTAGTAGTTCCTTACTGTGTAATACAGCATTTTCCCATTTCTTTGTCACTCAGAACATCCATGAGAAGAGGCAGTCACATGCCTGACACACCATCATTGCACATTCAGGGTTATGTACAACTTTTGCACATTTGCTATAACTTCACCTTTTCTTTTCTTTTGAGATTGTCTATTTTTTAATTTGTTACCAATATGTTTTCTTTTACCTGATTGAGCATAGTTATAATAACTGCTTTAAAGTTCTTTCCTGACAGTTCCAACGTCTACATTTTCTTGGCATTGGCATCTGTTGATTATTCTTTCCTTTGGGAATGGGTCATATTTACCGAGTTCTTCAAATGTCAGGTAATTTTGAATAGGGTCTTTGACATGTTAATTCTATGTTGTAGAGACTCAATTCTGTTCCATTCTTCCAGGGTGTTCTGTGTGTGTGTGTGTGTGTGTGTGTGTGTGTGTGTGTGTGTGTGTGTGTTTCCTTAGAAGACAAGTACTTTGGTTAGACTCAAAATGGCAAATGCAAACTTGCCTGTTTTGATGGTATCTCTGCATGTGTGGCTCCACAGTCTGCCAGAGTCTTGAGCCAGGTTTATACACAGACTTTGACACACCCTTCTCTGGTTGGTTCTCTTATTCTGGAGTTTCCCCCATTACTTTTCAGTGGTCCTATTTGTCCAGGTCTCCTTCCTCTGAGTCATCTTGCCAAAGAGGCACCGATTTTCTATCGAAGTTTTAACTTCTCTTACACCATGATTGTCCTTAGAGCAAAACTGGTGCTGGCCATTGGCAGTCACTTCTTTCAAGTTTTGACCCCCTTCCTGATTTTCCATACTCTCCAGAGCCCTCAAAGAGACTTTTTCATATTGTTCAGATTTTAGAGTTGTTATCTGTGAGAGAGGTAGGCTGCTTGCTCTACCATATTAGAAAAAGAACTCTTTCAGAAGATGTACTTGTTAAGTGCAATTGAAGGTTCATAAAAACAGACACAGTGTTTGTTTAAAGTGAGCACAGAGACATTTTAATTTGGAGAATCTTTATTTCACTCCAAATTTTTTGTTGAATTATGGTTGCAAAAGTAGAAGTTACAAATGTACTAGCATTTCTCTGTACCAATTATCTATGCACACACTTTAAATGAACATATCCAGAACAATTCCTTGTTCTTTTTCTCTGATTATATCCATAGAAATGTAACATGTATCTGCTTAATAAACATAAATATACATAAATATGTTAACATTTAATATACAGCGATATATTAAATATATTTTTAAAATATTTTTTCTGTGAAAATATTGACATAAATCAGCCCCTTGTAGCTTACCACCTACACAGGGCTTCATTCCTTGTGGCTCACTGCCATCAGATCAATTTCATAAATATTCTCACATAGATTTTTAGTAATTCTTGTTTCTTTTCTCCAGATCAAGTAAACTCTGACTAAATTGGCTTTGCTGACTCCCATAAATATTTTGCACCTACCTCATAACTACCTCATAATATTGTTGATATAGTATCTAGGTGTTGTTATTTGTTTTAGGTTTTTTGTTTTGGTGTTTTATAACTCCTTCACTAAAAGGTGTTTTGTAAGTTCCACGAGAAACAGTGGGTTCCTGTGGGAAGGCGGGAACCAGTGCTCATTAACAGACTTCTCCATACATTTCCAAAAGGAGGTGGAACTCTCCCATGCTGGTTTGATCAAGGTCAAAGAATCTTAATGCCTGATAGGGGTGGGAGAATCCAGTTTGTTCTTGATCAAATATCGTAAGAACATTGGTAATATGTTCTTCTGATATGAACATAAAAACTGTGATAAGGACTTGGATAAGAGCCTGAGACCTTTAGCAAAATCACTAGTTTTCTCCATCTCACACATTGGCCTTGCAGCAGGTCCCAGGACAGTCATATTGTCTAACTTCAGACCTCAAGTCCATTTTTATGGGCCATTCTCACTGGCTAGTTTTCCATATAGAGACGAAGTATGTACACCTTCTACAGGCAAACAATACTCACCACTGAGACTGCTTTAGTCAACCCTCTGCAACCATAAGAACCATAGACACTGAATATAATACTTCTGAAATAATGAGGTCCAGAGGAAGCTGTCGAGGATGTGCTTGAAGGGGGTGGGTTTTCAGGTGCACGCTGAAATGTGTAATTGGGGTTGTGGAAAAGTGGAAGCCTGGGGCTGTGGGGAGGACCAAGCAAAAGGTCAGAGGTGAGATCCAGCGCAGAGTGGATACAGGTCAGCAAGTTGAAGAAGTGGGGTGTGGGGCAGGGAGGGAGGACCCCACATACACACCTAGGAGCAGGCCAACTGGTCCCCACACGCAGCGAGTTTCTGAGAGCTACACAGAAGGCTGGGAGAGGTAGTTGACAGCCAGCTATATACAGCACTGAAGACTATTTTCAGAGTCCACTGGCCCACGGAGTGGAAGGTCCTAATGTCATGTTGGATCAGACTTAAGATCAGGTTGGAGCTGAATCAGGGACGAAGGCTGGAGGCAGGCTTCTTTTCCATGTTCCACTAATTATTTTCTAAAATTTTAAATCATTGGAACATTTTCAAAAATATAAAGTCTCAATTATAAACCAACACAGAACAGATAAAGGAATGCTGCAGTCATTGCAGAGGAGATAGGGGAGGGGCATTGGGCTCCCCTGTATTTATTGGAGATGGGAGAGGTCTAGTTACTAAAGGGTTGACTAAAGCAGTCTCAGTGGTGAGTATTGTTTGCCTTTTAATCACTGGGAATGGGAGCGAGGAATCCCTTGCTTCTCTTTTAACCACTGGGGCTTGGAGAGGACAGGTACTCAACCTCTACTTCAGTCCTTACCCCACCCTGAGGGCCATTCAGAAAGATCTGAGTTCGAAAATTCTTGCCTCTGATCATTTGCCCTCAGTCTTGTCCAAGAAAAAAAGCAAATCTGAATGCTACGTCTTAAAGAAAGGATCTTGGCAATGTTGGTCACACCTGGAGACAAGCAAGAAAATTAAAAATTTCCATGGTCTTTATCAGACTTGAAGGTAGGTAAGGAAGAAAAATACATTGCCCATATTTTCCCCGGCATAAAATTCGGGTATAGGATTAGGCAATGGCAGCTGTCATGTCAGCCAGGATAGCCGCAGGCGTTGGTTGCCACAGTGGTGACCTCTGAAGCAGAATGCTCTGGGATCTGAAACTGCTGCCGTGAGCTGGTGTTGCGGGAAGCTCCTGTGACAACGGTAAAGAGCACGTGCTAGGTCCTCGTGTCTAACGAGCACAAGATGCTGAGCTGCGTGCCCATCGCATCGTAAAGTGAACATGGCAATAAAAACACAGGTGAAGGTGCGTAGCAAAGGCCACTTGTCATTTATTGGTGGGAATACAAATTGGCCCAACTTTCTTTTAGAAACTTGGCAATGTGGTAATCATTTAAGTATGCATCCTCATCAATGCAGCAATTCCACTTCTAGGGATGTATCCTATAGAAATACTCAGCAGATGTCCACATATTTAGGTACAGATGGATTATTTTTTGCGGCATTGTTTTCAACAACAAAAAGAAAAAAAAATGGAAATATTAAAATAACCATTACTGGAGAGCTTATCAAATATATTATGACCTGAACTCAGTATGATACACAACACAGCTTTTAAAAGGAGATATTTCTCTATATTTAGGCATGCAAGGGTATGTAGTAAGCAAAAAAGAAATTCAAGAAGTCTGCTTAGTATAATTCCATTTGTGTGTAAAAAGCTCAAAACTGTGCAGCTACGTAATCCATATTGACAGCTGGAGCCATAGTTATTGGCATTGCCATAAAAAATAAATAAACATCCAATTTTAACAGTGTTGCCCCCTCAGGAGTAGGTGTGCAGGGGAACTTTAACTTTCAGTGTTCTTTGAAATATTTTCAACAAGAAAACAGTAAAAAAAAAGAAGAAAGAGAGAGAGAGAGAGAGAGAGAGAGAGAGAAAGAGAAAGAGAGAGAGAGAAAGAGAGAGAGAGAGAATGACAGAGTCCAGATTTATGAGCAGGAGACGGGCTGACTCCACTGTCCAAATGTTCTGCTTTATGCTGAAAACCCAAGTACACCACTGTCTCTAAACCACCTGTCCAGCTACCACTCCACCTACCGACACTGTAGGAGTCCCAGCTGCCACCACCCTGTGGCAGGAGAAGCTGTGGCCAAAATCTTGAGTCACTATTCCATCCCCTGGGTAAGATGACCTGCCATTTAGAACCCCTGAGATGGAGAATAGACTTGCTATTCTGGACACTGGACACTTATGACCAAGAATTTCCCCATTTTTTATTAACCAGAAATAAAGCTTCCTATTAGAAAGCTCCCATTAAGCAAACCTCAGAGCAGGCCTGTGCTAGAACAAACCTCTTAAACGCCAAGGCCTGCTTAAATATCCCATCCCTTCCTGTTGCTTAAATTCCCTGTCTCGTTGCTGTACTGTGGTTGAAAAGGGACTGGGTACTCTTCTAGGGTGATACTGGGTGTGCTTCCAGCTACAGTCTTCTAGGCTTGCTGGTCTCCTGACCGCCTGGGGTGTGGTTTCTGAAACTCTCTCCTCCGAAGCTCCCCTGGCTACTGGATGGAGGGAGCCACGCAGGAAGGGCCTCGGGCTTCTCTGACCTGATTTTTCACCTCTCTCTCAAGTCAGAGATTCTGCCTGGGCAGCCAGATCCTCTTGTCTTAGTGCTGGGAGCAAGTGCACTCACAGGACCTGCCGCTCTAGGCCTGGACATCCTCTCATCCATGTTGCTGGTCAATAGGGGAGACTTCTCTACTTGACCTTACAGTTCTGTTTAAACTCCTTTTTCTGTTGAGGAAATATCTGCTCTTAACCCTTCTCTTTTAACTTTTCAGACATCCATTATTTTATTTTATTTTTTGGCTATCATCAGACTAATAGAAAAATATGTATTTCTCTGCTTCTTACCTGTACCCACCTTTGTGGGACCTCCATCTCTTCCCACTTCTCCCCTAATGGTCTCCATCATCCTTTGGGGAGAGCCAGGTCTCCCTCACAACCCTCACAACCCACAGTGTGTGTGCCACAGCCCAGTAAGCATTCCCTGCACTCAGCCATGGCGCAGGAGGAACACTCTGCAGGGGCCTTGGCATATGGCCAGGCGGGGGTGGGGCCTTCAGAGCACTGACCGTCAGTGCCTGCTTAGTAAGGACCCACCCAGCCCAGCCCTCACCATCCCGCTGCTATAAAACCAACAACTGTTTATTTTATTATTATTTTAAATCATCACTCAGGATATTTTTCCATTGATTTTGAGAGAGAATGGAAGAGAGGGAGGAGTTGCGGGGGAGAAAGAGAGAGAGAAAGAGAAACGTTGATGTGAGAGAGACACATTGACAGGTTGCCTCCCACATGTGACCTGACCAGGGGCCAGGGATCAAGCCTACAACCGAGGTACGTGCCCTTGACCAGGAATCGAACCCTCAACCCTAGGGTCCTCAGGTCAATATTCCAACCGCTGAGCCAAACTGGCTAGGGCAACAACTGTTTATTTTCAATCTTTGTCTCCTGAGCCTTTCAGTAGGATTCTATGAGGAGCCCCCAGGGGCAATGTATCTGAGATTTGAAGTACATATTCAATCTTAGGATGCCAGGCTCTTTTTCAAATTTGGGTTTTATGCTTACCTCTTCAAACAAGTGTTAGCAATAGCATTCTTAGCAACTGTCAATTTAAAAAACCGTGTTTCTTCTTTTCACAGGAAGAAAATCAAATGGATGGCTCCAGGTTTAGTTTCCTGCAACTCACAAGATACACAATTCTCTGCAGATGGTTTTCTAAGTCAGAATAGCTAGGAGAGTGAGGAAAATTTGGGAGTGTGTCTCTAAAACAGCTCTGATTGATATGATAATTGTGCTTACCCCTGTCTCCCTTCACTCTCCGGGGTGCTGGGACACAGGTGGGCTTGGCACAGTGGATAAGGGCCCCAGCTTTGCAGGTAGTGGTAGACCAAGCAATGAGAGCAAAAGTGTCCTGAGAGATTTCTGGAGACAAGCCTTTACTTTGGTCTGGTCATTTGACATTTCTCTGATGTTCTAGTCATGTCCTACAGAAGTTTGCTCATCCCATCCCAAATTCCAACTAGTAAATGCTTAAGCTTCCTGAATGGCTCTGTTTAGAGGTTTCCATTGGCTTCCACAAAAGTGGTTTCCAAAACGCTTGTTTTCTGATATACCATAAAATGTCTTTATTTATTATGTTTATTATCATTTATCTCTTCTTGTGGAATGTGAACATCAAGAAGACTTTGTTTTGTTCACTGACATAGCCCATGTGCTTGTAAGAGGTCTGACAAGTAGTAGGCACTCAAAAATTATTTACCAAATTAAATTGGAGTTAAAACTGGAACAAAGTTCCCTTCCCTGATCTCAAACCCTCTGATTTGCAAAGCTTTTCTTGCCTATTTGGGCCAGCTTGTTGGTACTCTCCTTGGAGGCGGCCATCCTTCCTCCTGCCAACTGCCGTGACTCAGATCCATTGTTTGTATACAGCTCCTTCTAGGCATGAAGACAGTCTTTTGCCCAGGGGCCCACAGCCAAGCTTAAGCAACTCAGCTCCGATGTGAAACCCTAGGCTTGACAGCTGGCACCTGGCATCCAGACGTGGTAAGCTGTCCCCAGCTCCTTTCAACTAGTTCCAAGCATCCCTGGGTATGCCACGGAGCTACTCTGAACTTTTCTGAGCACGTGCTTCTTCACTTGACATGACTTGGCAGGGAATGAACAAGCCCTGGTGTTCTGCTGTCAACTGCTTTTTATTAGAGCAACATCCAGCCATGCCCATGTGTTTGGCCCAGCCTGGCCGAGAGAAGCAGGCACAAAAGCTGGGCCAGTGGCCAGCAGGGCCAGAAATGGACCCCAGATTCAGACTCTCTGCCAGACAGAAGGAAAGAGGACTTCAGATTATCAGAGAACACAGAAAAACTAAAACCAGATGGGTGATGGGGACTTGCTCAACATCATATGGCAAGATGGTGGCAAACTGGGACACAGCTTGTATTCCTTCACTGCCCTGCCCTGTAGCTGTTAAATGTCTACTCGTACCCTTACCCTAGGGGCAAGGCCACCACACCTGCCCTGCATGAGCATGGCTCAGGCACAAAGGGTCTTTGAGGCCTTTCTTGCCTACTATTCTTCACACAACTCAACGGGTTCTTTACTGGAAAACAACTGACTTCAATGATGCAGTGCCCATTTCTATTTTCCTGAGCACCTAACAGTTCCTTGCATTTAATAGGCACTCAGTGACAGCAATTGAATAAAGAAATCAATAAATGATTAAGTGAATTTGTTTTATTCCATTAGCTGTATAGATGTGAGACATGGTTTCTTTTCATGCCTATTGTAGTTTAAGCACCAACCTAGCAAGATAATCACCCAGCGGGCCAGTCCTCACCTCTGAGAGTAAATCTTCACAAGGGATATTTGAGGTGATTTGGTGCCCTTGTGCAAGAGCAGGGAGCAGAAGGTGCAAGGCTGCTGAGCATTGGATTTCTGGAGTAGATACACCAAATCAAAACTCCCATTGGGGCCAAGAAGGAAACAGAACCAAAGGGGAAGATGTGAGACAGATGAAGAAGTATTTCTGCCCTGTGCCATTCAGCATCAGAGCTGGGCAGTGATAGGCCATGCCCCACTAGCAGTGCTAATGTGTTAGCAAGGATACAAATAAGTTGGTTGGAAGCAAGTCACATGTCCTGCCCACACTCAAAAGAAGAGAATTACACAAGGATGTGAACACCAGGAAGTGGGGATCATGAGGGTGACCTTAGAAGCTGTCCAGCACACCAATATTTCAGAGTCGGCAGAAGAGATGATACATTTTTGGCTTTCTTGGTTCAGACAGTTAGGTTGGCCGTGATGGGAAGTACTGAATAGCTGAACCAGTCAGGTTAAAAGCATTTGAAGGTCATGTTAAGCCATTCCTTAAGAGAATATGACTCTAAGGATTGATGTTTTGTTACAAAGAAATATTTTAATCAAATTCTAAGGCTTCCAACTAAAACATACTAGGGAGGACTGCCCTAGTCAGCAATATGGCAGACAAGTTGTCCAGTACAGAACATCTAAAAATACATGAAAAGATCTCTTACAGGCTGAGCCTGGAAAATAGAAGTAAGAGTAATCCTCAGACATTCAAATCAATGAGAAAACATAAGTCTAAGAGACAAGAGAGCACTGAAGCACTTGTCTGTGGCATCAGTTAATACCCAATGACCTGACACATGGGCATAGGTTTTAGTGGAGGAAAGAAGAGTCTGGGGCCCCAGCACAGCGGGAGGCTGGATTAGAGCCTACCCCCTCCACCCACTAAAGCCAGGACATGGAGAAGACCAGGCCCTCAGAGGTAAACTGGGGTAGAGTTGGGGGACAATTTTTCATGGGGAAATTATTAAAATTATTACTTATTTTGGCCTCTGAGAATTCTAAGAACTAAGCATCTCTCATCAAGATTTGGAGCAAGAGGGGGAGCAGGGTGGAGGGGGTCAGTGTTGCAGGGGGAGGGTCATCAGAAAAGATAAAATTTTAAAAAGATTTGGAGCAAGAATCTGTACTAGTACTTTCAAAAAATCTCAGTCTGAACATTTAGATCAGCATTATCTTGGGATAGAGCATGGAATAAAACAAACAGGACACAGAGGAATATATATAGTAAGATTCCAGTCATATAAAATTAAACAACTAAATAATATAGTTTAAGGGATGCATACAAATAAGGTAAAAACTAAAGAGAAGCAAGAGAATAATGAATTCAAAATTCAGGAGAGTGGATACTTCTTCATGGAAGAGAGGAGAGATGCAATTAAAGTGGGGTATACAGAGGGCTTCATATGTACTAGCAATGTTTTATTGTGGGTGATTATCCAGGTTAATTTTATTATAAATCTTTAAATTGTACTTTTTGCTCCCAGACCTGTACGAGAGGCTTAAAGGATAGCCTCCTCAGGTCTGGAACAAATATGCTCTCATATTAATGAAATGATTGTCAATATATAAAAATCTTTGTCATTAAGAAACTGTGGGTCAAGAATCTACCTTAAAGACTATATTAAATAAAATAGGAAATGAAATCATTTAGTAAACAAGCTTCTTAGTAAATTGGAATTGGAAATTCAGTATCAAGTACAATCTACCTGTTCACTCAAGGAATTCAGTGACTCTCTTGAAGAAGATTGTAAGATGTGCAACATCTCAAAGAAAACATACCTCCCCATTTGCCTCAAGTTCAGTGACCCAGAACTTTGTAACTGTATCAGATCTTGACCCTGAAGAACCTGTCAAAGTTGAGGAATCTGTAGCCACAAAGAAGCCCCCTAAAGAACAAAGAAATTAAATGCCATATATAACTTTTGATGAGTTCAATGGCATTCCTGTGGTGTACATGAAATCCTGCTTAACCTATTGTCAAGTTAATGATGTTATTAAAGAAATCAACAAGGCAGTAATCGGTAAATATAAGATCAGAGAGAAGTAAATTAAAACCCCAATGAGATATCGCCTCACACTTCTCAGAATGGCTACCATCATTAAATCAACAAACAAGTGCTGGTGAGGATATGGAAAAAAGGGAACTGGTGGTGGGAATGCAGACTGGTGCAGCCACTGTGGAAAACAGTATGTGTAGAGTTTCTAAAAAAAAAAAAAAAATGGGACTTCCTTTTGACCCAGCAATCCCACTTCTGGTTATATATCCTAAGAATCCCGAAACATCTGTCAGAAAGAATATATGCACCCCTAAGTTCATAGCAGTGTTATTTACAATAGCCAAGATCTGGAAACAGCCCAAGTGCCCATCAGCAAATGAGTAGCTAAAACACCTGTGGAACATTTACACAATGGAATACTACTTGGCTGTAAAAAGGAAGGAGCTCTTACCCTTTGCAACAGCATGAATGGACCTGGAGGTTTTTATGCTAAACAAAATAAGCCAGGAGAGAAAGACAGATCCCACATGACCTCACTTGTATATAGACTCTAATGAACAAAATCAACTGATGAACAAAATAGAACCAGAGGAATGGATGCGTGAAACAGACTGACAGAGGTCAGAGGGGGAGGGAAATGGGGGGAACTGGATGAAAGAAGGTGAAGAGATTAGCCAAAGAACATATTTGCATAGCCCATGGACACAGACAACAATGTGGTGATGGCCAGAGAGAGGGGCAGGAGAGGTGGAGGTGAGTAAAAGGGGGGACGTCTATAATAATGCCAACAACAACAACAAAAAACATTCTACATCAACCAAAAAAGTCTGCTATGAGTTTGCCAGAAATCTCTATCACAGATTTACTGATGAAGAAACAAAGGATACCAAAGGTCCTTCTTTTAGCATGGGAGCTGACATAAGGGAGTTCATAACTTTGAAGGTTGACAAGAGGTTTCATGTTATACTGAATTTCTTAGGATACTGCTGGAGGCTGCCAGAGGGAGGGGAGGACTCACTTCATATGTTATAACTGGAGGCCCTTGAGAGCTTTTGAACCAGCCAATGGTAAGGTATAGAAACTATCCCTATAATTTCCTTATAGGTAATTTTTATATGTAATTTCTGTAGTTTTGTTTTTATCATCTTTTCCTGTCTCTTGTAAAAAATTAAACTTCTTTAAAATAAAGCATGTATTTTAAAATAAATACTTAAATTTTATATATGCACAATATCCTATATAATAAAAGCATAGTATGCAAATTGTCCCCTCAACCAGGAGTTCTTCCGGGAGTTCAACCAGGGGGCAGGGCTGGCAGGGGAAAGGGAGAGAGGGAGGCCCTGGCCAGCTGCCACCAGCTGCTAGGGATCTAGGGATCCTACCAGTGCACAGATTTCATGCTCTGGGCCTCTAGTGTGTGTGTGTGTGTGTGTGTGTGTGTGTGTGTGTGTGTGTATTCTCTGTTGTATATGTAACACATTTCATATTAAACAGTTATATATATATAGTCTCTGTTGTATATGTAACACATATATATGTATATATATATATATTCTCTGTTGTATATGTAACACATTTCATATTAAACAGTCATATATATATTCTCTGTTGTATGTGTAACACATTTCATATTAAACAGTTAATTTAGAAAAGATGATAGTAGAAAAACTACCAGATTTCACCCAGACATTTACATCTTTAACCCTTTGCACTCGCTTGCTTTTTTCTCAATTCCTTTATTCTAATGCTAACCATGTCGAGTCACACTCGACATCCGAGTGCAAAAGGTTAAAAGCCTGCAACAATTATGACTTATGTGCTGTTTAATATTTAAGTGATTTTGCAAGCACTTGTGATATAAAATAAGAATGGAGAGAATATTGTTAGGAAGTGATTCTTCGATGAGCCTTGACATTTGGAGCAAGCAAAGAAGTGAGAATTAGTGGCAGCTACTCTAATTACAGGGTAAATGAGTAATTCCTAGAGAGCAACGCTTGCAACCAGTCATTCCACAGTTGCAGCGAGGATCACCTTCTTCCATTAGCCTTAGGCTAGGAAGAGTAACAAGTTGTAAAAGCTAATGATTTGTGTTCCATCTCACCCCCTGCTTCTGGACATGGTAATTACCGGTAGACCTGTTAGCAACCCTGAGCTGCTCCCATGTTAAGTTTTCCTCTCCCTTCTGAATCCAGTTCTTCTAAACGACTTAAGTTTTTTCAATTAGGAAATCTCATCTCATGAGATTCTCTTTTAAAAAATCAAAATTAACTTCTCTAAAAGCCCTAAACTTCTATTATTCTGTTCTGAACCATACAGTATGACTAGAAGGAGCCAGACCTCCCTTCACTCTAAGGACCCAGAAGTAACCATCTATAAAACTTCCTGTGTAAACTACCAGTTCCTTGCAGAGAAAAACGGTGGTCAAAATAATCTCCACTGTCTTCTGAGGCACAGCTTCCTCTGGATGGCAATTCAAACCTCTCCAGTCAGCCACGCTTGGGCCTCTCTTCCACCTGGCTGCCCTCCACCCACTCCACCTCCCCCCCACCTCCTATCAGGCTCCCACTTTTCCTTCAGGTGTGACACACATTCCAGGGACAGCAGACAGCAGCCTCTCTTGACTGGCCTGGGTGACTTTGGTGCGGGCCTCTACACTCCAAAGCCATCACTTAGAGCACATCTGTGATGGTGTCAGGGATGGTTTATACCAGGAGGACTGATTATTACAGCGAGCATGGAGTCACCCTATCATTAAGGTAAGACATCTGGAACTTTGCAGGTTCTCTGAAATACCCAAAACTTCAAAAGGCTTTTGCAAATTTTTTTATAAGCCAGGGAGGATGAGGGGAATTACTATAGACTGAGTAAGCCACAATGTGTTTACAATATAAGTTATTACATAAATAAATGGTAGGCACAATGGAGAGGAATATATACTCCCAACAGTTCTCATATATATATGAGTTACTGAATGACCGAATGACCGAATGACCCGTCAACCGGTCGCTATGATGTGCACTGACCACCAGGGGGCAGATGCTCAACACAGGAGCTGCCCACTGGTGGTCAGTGTGCTCCCACAGCGGGAACGCGGCTCAGCTGACTGACCCTTCCCAGCGGCCCACCAGCCCCGTGGCCGCCACTTACTCTCTCACTAGTCCTGCAGGTCCTATCTCTGGAGAACAGGCCAGATCCCAACAGCGCCACCAGCCTCCTGGAACTCAGCCTCAGGCACCGGGGCCACTTCCCCTCCCTAGACGCTCCACAAGGAAGAAATGATGTAAAAGCAGCCACCAGGTGGCTCCTGACAACCAGCGCTAATGTCAGCAGGACAGATCCGGATACCAGGCAGGCAAGGGCATCCCATAGCTCGCCAGGAGGGCTGATCACGTCCTGGCCACACCCCATCACCCCACTCGAGATGAGTGCCCGATCAGGACTGACTAGGCGTGAGCCTGCGGCAGGGCAGGCACAGAGGGGCCGGGGTGAGCAGGAGCGGCAGGTAGGAGTGGCAGGCAGCATTGGACTGCCAGTTTCAGCCCGATCCCTGCAGGCCACCCTGAGGGACCCCACCCATGCACGAATTCTTGCACTGGGCCTCTAGTTTATTCATGAAAGTCAATAGTGGACTGTCGAGTCTCCTGAGAAGACCTCAGGTCCAGTCCAGGCAGGGTTAATTGGGACCCAGGGTAAGAGATTTTCATTCTCCAGGAAAGAAGTTGCTGGCACTCGAGTGCCCTTTGCCCTCTGGTCTGTTTTACATTTCCAGGTCAGAAGCCAGGCTTCCCAATGGCTACCTTGTGTCCTACTGGACTTAGCACAGCCCCTCCTCATGCCCTGGCTGTAAGCCTGCTAAGCAGCAGTGGTCTTACTCTCACTTGCACCTTCTTGGGGCCACCTGTCCTGTGCATCCTGCAGACCTCATCACAGCCTTCCTTTCCACCTCGGCCTTTTTCTTCAAATGGACAAGGACTTTGGAATCCAATGCAAGGTTTTCCTCATATCACCGTGAGGAAGGGCATAGGGAAACCAGGCCTCATGTTACCCATGGGCAGAGAGGAGTATTCAGTATTCTTAGAGGGTACGGAATCTGTTTGCAGAGAACGTGTTTCTTAACCTTGCGGGAGTGGTGGGGGGCAGAGGGGTGATAAGCTTGTCTGTGGGTGGAAATTTTAAACTCTCTGTAGCCGAATGCTGGGGAAGAAGATCTATGGCCATCAGATGCTCAAAGTGTTTACTGCTTAACATTCAAGAGCCCTGTAAGCTTACAGGCTTCCGAGTCAGGCAAACATGAGTCTGAATCCCTGCTGTCACTCAGCAGCTTTGTAACCTTGGAAATATTACTTTCCCGTCTGTAAAACAGGATCTATACCTCTTCAAAGTAAAATTTTAAATGTGATGGCAGTGTTTGTTGCTTAGTCAGTTTTGCTCTTCATATATTTGAGCATAAAACCCCAATGCATTCTTATGCTCTTGGATGTGAATATTCTAATGATGTCACTCTTAAGGGACTTATAGAAATCAATCAATCAATCAATCAAGGAAACTTTCAGCAACCAGAAAGGGGCCCACATGTCTCCACAGATGCCAACATATAAGCTTTCCCTTACCAAGAAAAAGAAGTTTTTACAAAATAGAACTATAATTAATGCCGAATTTGAGGAAAAAATGAATTGACAACATGGCAGAAATTGACAGTTGCCCCTTAAGACTCCTGCTCCCTTCTTCTGTAGTAATAAAACCCCTTGTTTTTAACTAAAACTTAGTCATATGGTTAAGTTCTGGCCAACACAAATGATCATGAGTGATGTGGGCAACAGCCAGGCATTGCTAAAAAAGAGGAGGTAAGCTACTTCACGTGCCCCTTCCTGCCTCCACTGGCTGCCGTTCAAACGTGGTTGTGAGCTGAACTGCATCGTGCGGGAGAGGCCCACTCCAGGAATGGCAGTGGCAAGACTGAAGGAGACTGGGTCCCTGACCCCGAGAAGCCACCAAGCCAGCCCTGGGTGGCTCACATGGAACTGTTAGGTGCCAGGGAGACTCCCTATCTCCTTTAAGCCACTACACTTTAGGGTGTCCATCACAGCTGCCAGGCCTGTAAAGTAGCTAGTGTGTTCCATCAGAAGGTTATTGAGAAGATCAAGTCTACAGAACCTACATCATCTAGTTCTTCTTCTTTTAAAACTACTTGTGAGAATGAAGAGTTGACATTTTGTATACGTACATGATTTCCTAGAATCTAACACCTTGGTGATTCAATTTAAATATCGATTTCTCCTCATCTCCATAGCCCCTCCAATTAGCTTCTTGAGTGTAGAAGAGCTCTTTTCAAAGCCAATTATTCTTTTCTTATACATGAAAGTATTAATGAATAAACACATTATCAAAACGGCCAAACTTACAAGAGAAAGACTGAAGAAAGAAGATATGAAGAATAGAAGAAAGTAGAAGTATCAGTTGGACTGTGTGGTAACAACACAAAAAATACAATTTACTCCTTTCCTTTTTAACCTGGTCCTTGCGACCTGAAATCAGCATATCCGGCTTTATCAGTTGAATCTCAGGGAGCTTCCATTATCTTTCCAAAATTAAAGGTAGTTGATGATCCCAGACCTTTTCCCCTTATTTCTCTGCTCATTGGTGTCAGGGCTAGAGGTTTCTGACCCCATGGGATATACATTGATTCTGAAGAAGGAAATTGATAGAGTTGTTCAGGTAGTGTCAAATATCAGTAAATTAGCCCCAGGCAATGGTGACTGATCTAGACACTTTTATTTTGATTCCTTGATAACAGCCTTTAAAATAGGCTGCATGATGGTCTTACAAAACTCTGAAATTTTGGGCTCCATTGTGATATACACTGGGGATATAAGGATATATAAAACATAGCCACTTGCCTCAAGGAGTTCATGGTTCAGTAAAAATAAAATAAAATAAATAAAATAAAATAAAATCACTTACAACTTACGTTGTAGAGCAGGGGTGGGGAACCTTTTTTCTGCCAAAGGCCATTTGGACCTTTATAAAATCATTCGAGGGCCGTACAAAATTATCAACTTAAAAATTAGCCTGCTATATTTGGTCAAACATATAATTAACTCACCCCTAATGCCTTGGCAGGGCCAGACCAAATGATTTCCAGGGCTTTATATAGGTCCCCAGTCCAATGTTCCCCACCCCTGTTTGGTGTGATAAGGAGTTTAAGAAGGGGTGAATGACTGAGAGAGCTATGGACAGCTTCGCAGAGGAGGTGATATTAGAGCTAGGTTTTGAACAGTGTTTTGCAGTTTCTCAGATATATAAGAGGGAAAGGGAGTATTCCTGATAAAGTGAATGGAATAGGGGGAGGTTGGGAAGTAGTGAATGCATACTGTAGTAATCCATAGTTATTCATGGGATAAATGATGGTGGAAAAGGATTGAAATGGAATCTGAAGCCCAATTGTAAAGAGCATGATGAACTAGAATAAGGAACAAGTTCTTATTTCTGCAGAGCCAGGCCTAGACATATGAGCAGACCAATAATTAGACAACTCTTCAAGCCAGCAGTTTGTAAATATTTTTTCAACATGTCAGTTATTCAGTGGGGTTGGTAGTGGAACTGAAAATGTATGAATAAAAACTGCATAAAGCAAATCAAAAAGCAGATGCCTCTACTAATCAATTTTTGTCAATCCAAGCAGAGTTTAAATTCTGGAAAGAACTCATTTAAATAGTTCTAACTTTTCCAAAGTTCTTTTTCTCTCTTCAGTTATTTTCTGGCCTTTTCTAAATCAGACATCTTCTTGGGAACCATATGAAGGTTTTAAAATTTCAATGATAAAATGAATCACTCTAACCTGGTAAACAATACCTTGACATGCATATTTGGTTTCTAAATCTCAGCTTCCTGCCAACTTCCCACTGATTGAAACCTTGCATGTATGGAGCAAAGTACTTATCAGAGAAAGAGCAGCCAAGGAGGATTGTTTCTAAGTTTTCCAACATGGGCTACCATCTATCGCAATGGGAATGGAATCAGATTCCTATTTCCCAGCCACATAAGGATGTGAGTGTAGAAACCTGAGTTAGCTGGCACCATTTTAGTAACTCAGAGATGGATTTCCTGCCTTAACCCACCCTTTACCAGACTTTGTGTCTGGACCCATAGTTTTCATACTCTACTTTTTGAAATCTTCCTAATTTTTAGCGCACCCTCCCATCAAAAGAAATCTTGTGAAAAGCCAATACGTGAAACAGGTAAGAGCAAGTCTCAGGCACCTAAGACCTTTCTTGTTAACACAATGGTGCCTGAATATAAACCCCAGGGTCCTGTGGCTCTCAGGAGTGGGGAACTGATGAGTGTATTACACATGAGTGGTGACATGATCGTTTTTGTGCAACATCTTCCTTTTGCAAAGGAGGAGACTAGAGTCCAGATGAAGCTCAAACCATTGGCAATAAATTTGTAGTCTTTGGAGAAGACAAAATTAATTAGATTAATTAGTGGGTGCCATCACCTTTAATAAGTATCTGGCAGGCTCTGAATGTAAACACACACACACACACACACACACACACACACACACACACACACTCACACACACATACACCCCCTCCAGAGCTCACTGTGAATGCATTGACCTCTCTAATGTGGCTGCTGCTGAAGGGGACAGCAGCTTTAGTGGTGGCACGGGGTGAAGCTCATTATCACAGGTAGCTGGTCATGAAGCAGCTGAAGCAGACTTTTCCTGCTGGGAGAATCATTCTTACCCACCTGCTTTACCAAGTAACTCTGTCAACATGAATCAAGGCAAGGCGCGAAGTACATATACTTGCTTGTATGTATATGCAGTTACAGCAACAGAAGCCTAGGCTAGGTGGGTGCCTTGGTCTCTGATCAGCACGCCATCTGGGCCTCAGAGCTGGCAGAGACCTCAGACCGTTCCCGCACATGCAAAACCAGTCATCTCAACAGCTGCTGCTCCTAACCAGCATTCCCTCTGGGCCATGTTCATCCCTTTGTTCTCATCAGCTTGTCTTTTTCCATTCTAAAGCTGTAGAGTCAAGAATCAGGCTTATACACCTTGCCTAGAAAAATGTCCCTCAAGTGCTTTTACATTAGAGATGAGAAGATATAAGTAGTGCAAGGAATCTGCTACCCAAAATTTCACCTTTAAAAGACTTGTGAGAATCCATTTGAACCTTTTTCCCAAGGCTGTTCTCCAAGTCAGTCAACAGAATAGACTGTTTTTATCTAGAATTTTTATTATGATCTTCAGCTACTGGGTTTGTAGATCCTGAGTGCCTTTAAATATATGGTGAAAGCTACACATTCTCCAAGAAAAATGCACAGAATTTTGAACTCAATTTCAGAGGGTTCAGGGATGCCTGGAGCTATGTATGAAAACCCTTCTTGAGGCTGACAAGCATGGTTCTCAGCCTTGCCTTAGCTGCACATTAGAATCCCTGGGGAGATTTTTTAATTACTGATACTTGGGCCCCACCCCAAGAGATTCTGATTTGAATGTTCTGGGGTACAGCCTAGGCTTTGAGAACTTTAAAAGCTCCTCAGGTGATTCCAGTGTGAAATCATGGCTGAGGTCCACCACATGGGTTGGCCTGATAGTAAAGGCTATGACAGCCTTTCTCACAGCCTCCATCCCCAGTCCTTATAAGACACAACTCTCATGGAGGAGTAAGATATGAGGTAAAGAGAATGAGGTTGCTATCTGAAGGAAGAACCTGGAGGAATGGCCAAAAGAAAAACATCACCAAAGGGAAGGTCATGAAGGAATTCTCAAGAGATGACCTGAATATGGCTAAGAGAGAGCACAGGTGGCCAAGATTATATCTGAAAATAAGGCTCGGTGCTCACAAGACTGGTTGGCTTAGAAAGGATCCTTTAGCAAAAATCCAAGGAGAAGAGGAAAGTTTCACTGGAGGTGAACACAAGAGATGGGACGTAGGTTGGTCAAGTGTTATGGAGCCAGTCAAGTTCAACAACTCACTGCTTCTTACCCTTTTAAAAGATCACATTGCTTAACCATGAACAAATGGATTCTCATTTTTCCTCCAAGAGAAACGTGCATTTTATTTAGTTTTTCCTCCCCACACCACTTTGTTGTTTCATTCCTTCAGGTTTTTCCTTTATGGTGACACTACGAACTGTAAGATATAGCAACAGATGAAGAACATCCCTGTTTCTACAAGCATAGAATTTAGGAAACCACAAGCTTCTTCTCCTCCCCCACCTCTTCCTCTTCCTCTCTTACTCGCTCTCTCTCTCATTCCCTTTTTTGTGGCCAAGTTTCATGACCCATACCTGGCATTCTGCACAACATGAGTGTGCCAGATGTCAAAACAATAAAGCATTATGTCATGTCAACACAGTCCATATGTGAAAACTTGCCAGCCAATCTCTGCCTATTAATAGAAGTGTTTTCAATTTCTATAACAACAATTTGATTTTTATTTCTTTATTTATCCATTCAACAGATACTTAATGAGGACCAAGTAAGTGCTAGGCACTGTCCTAGATGCTGAGGATATCAAATTTAACTAAGATTGGTTCTTCTTTTCCAAGAGTTTACAGTCCAGTAGGAAAAAACAGCTGTTAAAGCAGACAAGTTGCAAGTTGGTGCTCTGGTGCAGGAAGAGAGACATGTGCACAGGAGGGGGGCAGGGAGGAGGATCCTGGAGAGCTGGGGAGACACTGCAGTTTACTTAAAAAGCTGCTCTGCCCTCAGTAACCTCCCTTCATGCAGGGATCACAGGCAGAACTGCTGAGAAAAGCTTTAGTAATTTATCACTATAAGCATGCTGAAACCTTGGTCAAGACTGTTCTCCTTTTTTAGGTCACTGGACATCAAGTAAATCTGTTGATGTGTGAAGCAGGGGGGATTAGAGATGAAATTACTCATGGAAGAAATGGGTATTCCAGGGAAAATAACATGTACTCTCTCAGAATCTCTTGAAGTTTGACTAGAAGTTCATAGCAACTCTTTGTGCTGGCCAAATGCCTGACTTCTGGGGAGTTCAAACACATTATAGACATTTCCCCCAGGTTGTCATAGAAACTCTCCAATGGAGATGAATGGCCAGTAAAAATAGGAAATAAACAATCAGGAGGAACATATGTTAGGGTTGTCTCCTAGGACTCCCACTCCCATCTGACCCTGGGGACCCCCAGATCTGTGTATTCACCCCTTACCTCTCCCTCCATCTCTAGACCTACATGTCTACCTGCCACTAAACCTCTCCCCTAGATATCCATGGCCAAACTTAGCATCTACCCCCTCCACACCTGTAGGTGGGAAATATATGGAAATGTCTACACCCTAATGAAGATCGAACAGGGATTCTGATCTCTTCTCCAGCAGTTTTTTTTTTTTAATAAAATCTGATAGTGAGCAATAAAACAGATGGGTTGACTTTCAGTTCTTTCTATTTCCTTTTCTCTTGAAAAGTCCCAATATCAGGAAAACAGGAATACAGAAAAAGAAAGAGCCCCAAGAAATCCAAACAGAATGTGGCAAAAACTGTTACTTGCTTCCCAATTGCCACTTTCTTATTTTTTTCCTTGTAACAGAACTTTGAATTTGTTTGGTCCAGCAAGGTACTCAGCTAAAAAGCATTTCCCAGCCTGCTTTGCAGTTTTCTGTAGCCATGTGACTGATCCATATTGTATGGTTCTTCCAAGAAGACTGTTTAAAGAGGTTTAAAGATATCTGACCCTGCTGGAAAAAGAGCCCTGTGAATTCCACTCTCCTCCTTCATGCTTCCTGGGATGTAGACATGATGGCTAGAGCTTCAGTAGCCTTCTTTTTCTAAGAAGACTTTGGTGATGAAAACTGTGTGCTGAAGAGAAAGGAGCCTAGCTCTCTAATGACTCCATGGAGCTGCCATATGTACCCTGGAATGCTTTCTTCCAGAATTTTTTTAAGTGAAAGAATTCAAGCCACTGTGTGCTTAATCTACTATAGCCAGGCTTCTGTTACAACATAACCTAATCCTTACCAATACATTAAATAATTAGGAGTTAGCTATATTAAAGTATCAGGGGTCAACTGTAATGTCAGCAGTGAAAGCTTGAGAGAGACCGACAGCTGTTTGGAGAGTGTGATAAATTAAACACCAACCCTTCCCATTCTCAACATTATTGTGACCATGTAGGATACAAGGCAGTGACATGAGCAGGATGAAGGAAATGAACATTGGGTGGAAGGTCAACTGCATGGCCTGATGAAGTTCAGATGCCCTGGCAGCTAATGTTCTTCTTGGTCTTGCTGTTCATTGCTTCCCACCGGGCCTAAATTCAGCACATTCGTTGGACTCAATCAGATATAGGCTCCATGACCCACGTCAGCATCAAGCAAACCACCCTCCCAGTAACAACTCTGCTCCAATTTGCCTTATTAGGAAGCTGGTGAGAAATCACACTCAGCAAGGTCAAGCTTGGAAGAGGGAGGAAGTTTCATGTAGGAAGAAAAATACAATTTATTTTCTGCCCTTCCCAATTCATCTACATATTCATGCACATCTCCACCAAATGCCAGGGCAATCACCAGGATGATAGACAGATGAGGGGCCAGAGATCATATTTTTACCAGTGGCACTTTCTCCCTCTTCACCACAGACTCTCAAAATTCCAGTGGGACAAGCAGGACTCAAGGCAGTAATTCCAGAGGCTCAGGCATATCTGCCCTCCTGCAATCAGCTCTGCTCACCTCTGACTTTGAACCTCCTCCACAGGGACACTGAGAACCCTTGTCTATGTGTGCAGACAGGACAAGGCAGTGGACAGAGGGATTCCCTTTCCCTCCAATTTCTTTTGGTTTCCTAACATGAGCACAGCATGACCCACTTCAAGGATTTCTTCAGGGTTTCTTGGGAATGCTGTTAATTCCAAGTAGTGTAATTCTAAGCAGTCTAGGGCCGTGGTTGGCAAACTGCGGCTCGCGAGCCACATGCGGCTCTTTGGCTCCTTGAGTGTGGCTCTTCCACAAAATACCACGGCCTGGGCGAGTCTATTTTGAAGAAGTGGCGTTAGAAGAAGTTTAAGTTTAAAAAATTTGGCTCTCAAAAGAAATTTCAATCGTTGTACTGTTGATATTTGGCTCTGTTGACTAATGAGTTTGCCAACCGCTGGTCTAGGGTAACGTCACTTTTCATTGGGCATCCCCTTTCATGCCACAATGTTATGCTCTGATATTTTTAAATTAAAAACAGGGCTCTAGAATCAGAAAGGCATTACCTGGATTTTTAACACCTTGTCAATGGCAACCCACTCATTATGGCACACTGGAAAGGGCCCTGTTACAGGCCACCAAATGCTTCGGTTTAAGCGCTGCTGTTCCACTAATTAGTCACAGGATCTTGAGTGAGCCCAGAGCCTCGCATTGTATCCTTCTTTTTTTATTTTTTCCTTTTGTGTGAGTGGATACTAAGCATTATGTCAAGGTGCTGAGAATTCAGGAGCAAACAAAACACATACAAAACCCCTTCCTTGACAGGGTTTATGATGGAATGGGGTGGAGATGTTGGGAGAGATAAACCTCAAACATAGAATCACACGTGTACATATATATTTACAGACTTTGATGACTATTATGAATGTAAAGTGCATGGTGCTCAGAGGAGGAATCATCTACCTTAGTGGAAGGAGACATAGATTTCAGCTGAAGGCTGAGGAATGGGCAGGAGCTAGCCAGGTAAAGAATGAGGGAAGAAGGTTGCAAAACCAGGGAGTAGACAGGTAATGGAGCTACAAGTCCAAATTCCTCTTCCACAGCTCCAAAATTATAATATTTATTATTAGTAGTAGTAGTATTGTCAAGTGATCTTTATATATATGTAATGTATATTATATATATATATACTAGAGACCCAATGCATGAAATTCTTGCATGGGTGGGGTCCCTAGGCCAGGCGGGCAATCAGGGCCAATCAGGGCCAGGCCAATCGGGGCCTGAAGGCCCCAGCAGGGTCAGGAGAAGAGGTGACTGTCACCGTGCCAGGTGCGGTAGGAACAGACACCAGACGCCACCGCTGCCTTGTCACCCCGTCACCTGGCGGTTCCCCACCTCCCCCCCTCCTTCCCTCAGTACCAAGCTGACACTGGGGGCCTATGGCTGGGGGAGGGGAGGGGCTGGGAGAGGTTTCGATCCCTAGTTTGGAACGTGCAGGAGGCAGCTAATCAATGATTCTCTATCATCATTGATGTTTCTATCTCTATTTCCCTCTCCGAAATCAATCAAATATATGTTTTTAAAATGCAAGGTTTTTAGAGGAAGAAAGGTAGGGAAAGGGAGCTATTGACAGGGGGCGCATTTGAGATCTTGCTAACATTTCAAATAGGATAACATGAGGTGGTCCTCAGGGGGTGACAGGCAAGGAGTGGCAGTGGGTAGAGCAGGGCACTGCGGGCTGAGGAACAGGCTATAATGACTGGGAATGTCTGTGACAGTGACATTGAGCGTGTGTTGGGCCATCACTGGGATCATTCATCCCCAAGAGGTTTTGATTCCAGATGGGAGGAGAAACATGCAGATCAGCGGGCCTTTCTTAGCCTAGAACCGTGGTCAGCAAACTGCGGTTCACGAGCCACATGCGGCTCTTTGGCCCCTTGAGTGTGGCTCTTCCACAAAATACCACGGCCTGGGCGAGTCTATTTTGAAGAAGTGGCGTTAGAAGAAGTTTAAGTTTAAAAAATTTGGCTCTCAAAAGAAATTTCAATCATTGTACTGTTGATATTTGGCTCTGTTGACTAATGAGTTTGCCGACCACTGGCCTAGAAGGTGAGGCCGGCGGCAGGAGTGGGCTGCCCTGCTTCCCTACAAATGTAAACACACAGTGTAACTGCCCACGGAAGTCAGTCAGCAGCCAAATCAATGCCCAGCCAGCCCTGGCTGTGCTGGGGCACTATTGGCCAGGGAGCCCGAAGCCATGCCCCCAAGCGCAGGTAGCATACAAAGGGGCAGGCAGGAAGCCAGAAGCTGGAAGTCAGAGCTGAAGTGGCCGGGCAGTGCTGTGTCTGCCATGGAGCTGGACAGGGAGCAGCTGTCAGTGCGACCGGTTTTGAAGTCGGAAGGGCTGCACTTCCAGCACATCATGGGTAAGTCTCTGGGAGCCTGCGGCACGCCAGCCAGGCCAAGTGGGTCCTGGGGAGGCCTTTCCCTCCTGGAGCCATTCTTCCCAGAGTGGCAGCGTCGGGCTGTTTTTTGGTTTTTTTCCAGTTTATTTATTTTTTTATTGGGAAGCAAGCTCTGGGATTGCAGTTCCTGGGACCCCTGGGCCATAGCATGCACCTCCAGGCCTCACTGCACCCCCCCCTCCTCCTGCGTCTGGCCCCTGGTGGTCAGTGCACATCATAGCAACTGGTCGACTGGTTGTTCTGGTCGTTCCACTGTAATGGTCGCTGGGCTTTTATTATATAGACTACAGGCCCAATGCACGAATTCATGCACAGGTGGGGTCTCTCGACCTGGCTGGCAATTGGGGCTGATTGGGATCATCTCACCCAGTCCTGATCAGGGCCGATCGGCCAGGGGGAGGAACTGCGGGAGGTTGGCTGGATGTGGGAGTTTGGCTGTGGGAGTGCACTGATCACTAGGGGGCAGCTCCTGCATTGAGCATCTTCCCCCTGGTGGTCAATGCACATCATAGCAACTGGTCGTAACAGTTGCTTAGGCTTTTATATATATAGATAATTACAATAGTCAAGTGACCTGCGAGAACTATTGTAATAGGCAAGACCAAATGAGAGATGTGAGCATCTCAGAGATGCAGATGGGACATAAGTAGTCACCAAAAACCAGAGAAGAACATTTGCACCTTAGACATCAGCCAAGAACCAGACCATGCTCCAACTCCTTGACCACACCCTTGACCCCTGACATCCTGTAAAGCCAGGGATCTTAGGTCCCCCTGAGGGGAGCAGGGGCAGCTGGAAGTAGCTATCTGAATTGACTGGGGTTAAACCTGAAAATGCTGAGAACCACTGCAGTGGCCAAGCCTATTTGGAAAGAACTAAGTGCCGTTTTCCACCCTGGGCTCTTTGCCATGGGAGACAAAGCTTTGGGTTCTGTTTTGTACATCTGATGGTAACCCGTGGAGGGTTTCTGTGTGGGTATGTGTGCATTTTGCAGAAGGAGAGGGCAGTGGAGTGAGGCAGCCATTATGGAGTGCAGGAAGGAGGCAGGCCAGGTGAATCACCATCTCTAGGCAGACTCGTGCATACTCCCAGAGCGCACATTACTGACCAATGGGACCTATCCTGGTGCTGGGCACATTTCCCAGCATCTCCTCCCTCTTCTTCCTCCTCTCCAGGATGCTCATAGGAGGCCTAAAAACAGATGGGTCACCTCCCAGCAGCCCCCTGCTCCCTGCATATATCTGTGACCCTGACCCTAATTGCACTGCCACATGAAGGGAAGGATGGAGAGGACCAAGCATATGGGGCAGCTTAGCAGAGTTAGAAACAGGCAGGGCACATGGCTTTGGGTCTAGAACAGCAGCCCCAGGTCAGAGGGTCATTTCCATCCACAAGCCGACCCCATGTGGAACTCATGCACTGGATGGCTAACAAAGAGGACAAGGCCTCCCCCAGGGAGTGAATTATATCCAGGCCACCATGCATTCATTGAGAGGACTCGGGCTTCTCCTTTTTTCTGGCAGACAGGGAGTTTGCAGATAGGACAACAGAGCTGCACCCAGAGCTGACAGAACCCTGGAAACTCCACCACATTTCGTGACCCTGGTGGGGGCCCTCCTCAGAACAGCTCAGAAAGGATGCTAGCCTTGCAGTCGGACAACGACCTCGCATCCAGCTCCCAATGTGCCCCCTGGAACCAACTTCTCCCTGTGTCTAAGATCAGGGAGAATATACCTACTTCAAGGGTGTTGTGGCTGATTAGTGATATTGCTTGTGAAAGTGGCTGAGACAACAGCTATTTTTCTATCTCAGCCACCTATTGTACTGAGACTGCACTTATTGCAGCTTGTAATGGTTTGATTATTTTGTGTTTTGACTTCATTATTGCTACTGTTATTGTTGTTTATACCCCTCAGCAGACTATAAAATCCACGAGAGCAGAGACCATAACTGTCTTGCTCACATGTGTCCCCAGAACCTAGCACGTAGTAGGGACAATAAGAATATTTTCAATATCATTTGATTCATTCAATAAAAATTAGCTTTTCTTCTTTTTTGACCCTGCAGGTAAGGCAGATATTTCTGACCTAGCAACTGAAGCTGAGTGGTTTTTCTGGGCTGTTAGCTGCAGCACTTACACTCGCAAGTACTGAGAAAGGCGCTTGAAGAAACCAGCAAACTCAGAGAATCACTAGGAACAGCTGTGGTGTTCATCTAAGGAGATGCAACTAAGTCACACTCCCAGGAGCCACTTTAGAATGAGGCAGCTAACTAGCGTACTGCTGGAGGACGGAGTAGGGACTTGTGCTCTGGCCCCTCTCCCCATCCCAGGAGCATCAGCCAGGCCCTCCAGGCCTGGAGGCAGACTCGCATGGCGTGGGTGGGGGGGGGAGGGGGGAACGGGAGGGGGAGCAAGCTTCCAGTAATTGCAATGCTGTTTCTTCAGGAGAGGGAAGGAAAAGCATTTTCTTAATAAGCAAAGGAGAGGGAAAATCAATAAGGATGTGTGTAATGAATTTTTGTTTCCTGAAATAGCCTGGCAGGAGCCTTGCCAGGAAGAGTTAGGACTAATCAGTGACAAGATGAGAGACACAAATCCAAGAACATTTATTCAGCTCTGCAGGCTCCCCTGGTGGGAGAATGTCGGAGTAAGAATCACAGAGAGGCCAGCCTGTAGTCCACAAAGACAGCAGAATTTGGACAGAGGTAACAATACTATCTATTTGGGAAGAAAGCTGTGCTTCTCTGGCTGCTCAGAATTTGAGAGGCTCTGATCAGGTTGACAAACTAATATTTTTTAGCTGTTCATTCTACTGTTGGGCTACAATATAACGGTTCAACTCTGTCATTTACTACTCACCAACTGAGCAGTCTTGGGTAGGTTCTCTGAGATTCTGTTGTATCTCCTATAAAAAGAGGAGCTAACAGCACCAATGCTGAAAGCTGCTGTGAAGATTAACTGAGATCAATATCAACCATGGTGTCACAGGGTAAACACTCAAAGAACTGTAGTTGTTATCATTATTGTTAACTAGCCCAACTGTGCTGAGTACCTTGTTAAGATCACTAGGCCTTTTGCTGGACTGTTTGCCCTTGACACTTGATCACCATTTTTTCATCCTAGAATGCCCTGTACCTGGCAGAACCAATTGATGTTGGCTCAATTAAACTGTTGAACTAAAATCTAAAAATAAAGACAAGGCATTTCTCACTTTCATTTTCTCCTTTGAACATCTCATTGTGCGTGTGTGCGTGTGTGTGTGTGTGTGTGTGTGTGTGTGTGTGTATTTCATCATTTCATCTGAAAAAATGGAGGGAATTCCCTTCCTGGGATTTTAAGTGTCTAACAACTCGCTCACCGATGACAGTGCAATTAGCCTTGTATTAACACTCCTTAAACCACTCAGAAGCATTTCATTTCTTGTCATAATTATCTGTAAGGCAGTGAAGTGGTTCTGAACTGCACTATCATCATTTTATTAATTCCTGTAACTACATTTAAAAATTAATTTGACTGAGGCACAGTTTACATGTAATCAAATAGATACCTCTATCCATGTAGTGATCTTGATAAATGTCTAGCGTGTAACTTATGTAACTACCACCTGAATCGAGATGGCTCCCTGGTGCCCCTTCCTAGTCAATCCTACCTCCACCTCCAGCCTAGACAACCATCAACACATCCATTGAAGATTAGATGTTTTTTCTAGTTTTATCTAAATGTAAACATACCATAAGTAGTCTTTTTATAAAATATGTTTTTATTGATTTTTAGAGAGAGAGGAAGGGAGAGGGATAGAGAGACAAAAACATTGATGAGAGAGGAACATCATCAATCAACTGACTCCTGCATGTACCTCCACCAGGGATCAAACCCTCAACCCAGGCATGTGCCCTGACCGGGAATGGAACTAGTAACCTCTTAGCTCCTGGGTTGACACTCAACCTCTGAGCCACACCAGCCAGGTACTATAAGTAGTCTTAGTTCTGACCTCATTTGATCAACATAATGTGTTTTATATTCATTCATTTGGTTGCTTGTATCCGTAGTACATTCCTTTCTATTGCTAAACAGTATTCCATTGTATGAATATAACGCATTTTTTAACATCTATATTGATGAACATGTTGCATTGTTTCTGATTTTTTATTATTATGGTTGAAGCTGCTCTAGATGTTCATGTACAAGTCTTTTTTGACACATTTTCATTTCTTTTAGGTAAATACCTGGGAGTGGTATTGCTGGCTCATATGACAAGCATATGTTCAATAAGACCCTGTTAAACCATTTCACTAGCGATAAGAGTTCCTATGGCCCCATATATTCTCCAACTACTTGGCCTTGTTTGAAATGTGACTACAATTTTTATTTACATTTTAAATGAGTCATTGTCCCAATTTACTTGGACTTTCCTAGACTTTCTTTTTCTTTCCCTATCTTTCCCCAATTTCTAGAACCTCTACTCTTCCATTTAGTGTCTCTGAAGGGCAGAAGTAAGGTTAAAGTATTTATTATTAAATTCTAGAACTTGTTTTAAATACGCTTTTGAAGTGCTCATATGGAAATGACCTAAGTGTACATCAAAGGATGGATGGATAAAGAAGATAGGAGATTACATATATATAACATTATGTTAATTAGCCATGAGAAAGAATAAAGTCCTACCATTTGTGACAACATGGATGAGACTTGAGAACAGTAAGCTAAGTGCTATATCAGAGAAAGACAAATATTGTATGACCTCACTTATATGTGAAACCTAAAAAAGCCAAACTTGTAGCAACAGAGTAGAATGGTGGTCACCAGGGGTTAGGCGATAGGGGAATTGAGGAGATGTTGGTCAAATGGTACAGACTTGCAACTACAAGATGAATAGTTCTGGAGATCTAAAGCACAGTATCCTGAATATAGTCAACAATAGCATTATAAACTCCGAAGTTACTGAGAAACTAGGTTTAAAGGTTCTCACCACAGAAAGGAAATGATCTATATATATAAAAGCCTAAGCGACTGTCTGACCATTCGACCATCAGACCGGTAGCTATGAAGCACAATGACCACCAGGGGGCAGCCACTCCAGCTGGTAGCTATGACGCACACTGACCACCAGGGGGCAGACGCTCAATGCAGGAGCTGCCGAGCAGCGGTGACTTGGCAGCTGTAGTACCCGGGTGATGCACCCAGAACCAGACAGGAGGGAGCCCGATTCCTGGGTGTGTCACCCGCGAACCGCCTTCTTGCAATCTGGGACCCCTCGGGGGATGTCAGAGAGCCAGTTTTGGCCTGATCCCCACAGGCCAGGCTGAGGGACCTCACCCGTGCACAGGGCCTTCAGTAGTTATATAATGTGATAGAGGTGTTAGCTAACTCTACAGTAGTAATTCTATTGTAATATATAAATGTATTAAATCAACATGTTGCATATCTTAAACTCTCACAATGTTATATGTCAATGATATCTCAATTAGAATAAAATAAAAGTGCTCAAAAGATGCCAGAAGCTCACCTGCCAGAAAAAGTTCTTCCCAATCAGGATTCCTCTTGTTTATTTCACTATAACCCACACATGCCAATACAGAATCTTTCCTGTCTTAGAATCTTTCCTGTCTTAGAATCTTTCCTGTCTTTGGGAAAACGTGGCCCGGAATAATTTATTTACAGCAGACAAAAGAAAGAAGAAAACAATAACTTCTCTTTATATACTAAACTATTAGTTTCTCAGACCCTCTTTTCAATAACCCCTCAGAATGTGGACTTGCCTGTCATCTTATGTCGTGTCCTTCCCTCTGGGTTTGTTTTCAGCTACTCATTTCACAAAAGCCAACCACTGTCTCTATAAACAGGTTCATTGCTTCATGAAATATAAATCATCTGGGCTATGTTTTATTTAATGCTATTAATTCCTGTCTTAGAAAATAAAATCTCAATCTGTAGCAGAATGAAAGAAGCACACAAGGAATTTCATTACCAAGACTTTGACTTAGAAAAAAATTTTAAAAACCTCATACATTTTTTAAAAAATAAAATAATTTTAAAGATCTCATAACACTTTAAATTTCCCAGATTTCAACATAACCAAGCTCATTCTAGGATTTAAAAAAAAATGAAGAAACAACAAATCTTTAAGATGTAAATACCAAGATCTTTTTTAAGGATGTGCAAATGATTTCTTAAGAAAGGCAAGTAATGGTGTCTCTTAGACTTTGAGGTTCTGGAACATGTTTGGATGGTCAGATTATATTCCTTGAGTAGCTTACAATTATTTTCCAAACCCCATATATAGTAAAATTCAAAGCCTTTTTTTTTAACCAAATACTTTCCCAGTTTTAAAACTAAATAATTTAAGGAAGATGTTTGTGCCATGATTCCTTTCTACTTAGGTCATTAAATGTTGTATGCCACCAACTCTTTGATTCCTTTGGAAGCCATTTGTAAGGACTTCTCTAAGCCTTTTTTCTTAGAAACAGAACATTTTTATTATCAGGGTAAATTAACTCAAACATCAGAAGTCTCAGGTTCATGTGGAAAAGCTGAGCCCAGGAGGTTTGGGTGAGTTATGAACTTGGTAGGATGCATTCTATGCCACCCCCAGCAATCAGTGCCTTTTCCAGCGACAGCAATGCAATGGTCAAAAGCTGCAGGAGACAATGAGGCGAGTCTCCGCCACAGGCAGGTGATCAATAATGCTGTCAGCCTCTTCTTAAGGTTTGGAAGAATACGGGCTCCTTAACACTCCAGTAAATGAACAAAAACAAACACCACTACAAAAGCAAAGCGATACACATCCAAGCATAGAATTGCTCACAAATGTGAAAGGTTTTTTGTTTGTTTGTTTGTTTGTTTTTTGTATTTAAAAGATGGTGTGATAAGGAAATCCTTGTTGATGGTACAAATATATCATTACCAAGAGGATTATGAAAGACTTACTTATAAAAGAGAAAATGATACATTGTGCTATACATTCATTAAAATATATATGCTATGAGGATAGTCGATGCCCTGACCAAGTTTTAAGTGTGACTCATGGACCACCTGTTTCAGAGTCTTAGGAAGAGCTTACAAAAATGATTCCTGGGCCCACCTCAAATCTACATCTCCAGCGTGAATCTTATGCATGCTAAAGTTTGAGAACAATGCAATAAATAATGTCCCCAAAGTTATTTTGTTAGCCAGCATAATGGCCCCCAAAGACATTCACGTACTAATTCCAGAATCCATGACTATGTTACCTTACATGACAAAAGGGACTGTGCAGGTTATGGGTCCTGACACAGGAAGTATAACTTGGATTATCCAGAGTGCCAATCTAATCACATGAGTCCTTGAAATAGAGAAACAGTCCCAGCTGCATGCAGAGATGCACCATGTGAAGAACTTGATCTATCAGTGCTGGCTTGAGGGAGGCGGCCATGAGCCAAGAATATGGGCAGCCCTAGAAGCTGGGAATGATCCTCAGGTACAGCCAGCAAGAAATGAGAACCTTGTTCTACACCACAAGGATGGAATTCTACCAAGGACCTGAATGAGCAGGAAAGGAGTCTCCTTTGAAGTCTCCAAAAAGAAGACCCTACTGACACTTTGTGAGACACCTTCTGATTTCTAGACCTGTAGTATAATAAATGTGTGTGGTTTAAGACACTAAGTAATTTGTTATGGCAAGAATAGGAAAGTAATATAATCAATCCTGACCCATGTTAGAGGAGGAAAGAGAAGCTATGAAACAGAATATATATACTACTATCTTATAACTATTATATTTCTTTATTTTATACTAGAGGCCTGGTGTATGAATTCATGCACAGGTGGGGTCTGGCTGGCCCGCCCCGATGGGGGCCCATCTGGCCCAGCCAGCAGGGATGAGGGGCCGCAGGTGGTTGGCTGGCCAGCCCCACCCCGGATTGGGGTGGGGGGCACAGTTGGGGGCCGGGCCAGCTGGGGGCGGGGGCCAATTGGGGCCTGGATCAGGCTGGTTGGCTGCCGTAGTGCACATCATAGCCACCAGTTGTTCTGGTAATTCTGGTCATTCTGGTCATTCCACCGTTCCAGTCACTGGGCTTTTATATATATAGATAACTGTATATACTATTACTATACTATATATCACATACTGTCTAACTATATATAAAGGTCATATTATATAATTGCATATTACATTTCATAACTGTATATTGTATACACACACAGAGAGAAACACACAGAAATGTTAGTTGTCTTTAAAAATTGGCATATGAGTCTCTTAATGCTTCTCTTCGTGCTTTTATTTTTTGAAAGTTTGCATGAGAAATATGTATTACATTTACAATCAGAAAAAGTTACTCAAAATTTAAGTAAAAAGAGGTGAATATGAGCTGGACTTAGCCTGGAGAAGGGGACCCCTGAAGACCAAGTTCAGCCTCCAGGCATTCTGCTTCCTGTATGTGGCTCTTGGGGCATCTGTATGGGAACCCAAGCTCACTCGCCTTCTCCTCTTTGATTCCAGAGACAACATTAGGGACTTGATTACTTTACAACACCTGTTCTTCATGGGAAAGCAGCCCAGACAACTGATTAGATTATTTTTAATCTCTCATTTAGAAAGCTCAAGTTGCTACAACTGGTGTTCTGTTCAATCGGATGAATGCAATCAACATGTTAGCCAGAAGATTCAGTAATTGCTGTTGCTAGAATAATTAATAGCTCAGACAAAGGTATAGCATTTTAAGTTCATGACATTTGTAGTTGACTATGCCAAGCAGAAAGGGAAAAATACCAAGAAGATTCAAATCTCATTTGATGGATGGAGAAAAACTAAATATCTATTAACATGAACACAAAGTATAGTATAAAAATAAAGTAAAATTTCTACTAGAGCTATTGAATCCTACAGAGTGTAAGTCAAAGGTAGTACAGGAGGACATGTTGCTACCTGTTCACTGAACCAGACCCCTCAAGGCAAATCTGAGCCTCAACAATGTCTGCCTTAAAATAACGATGAGCCAGAATGACAATTTGCTCATTTGAGTGAAAAATTCATTTTGTATGGGGACTGTAATAACACTAATCCATGGATATCTGAGCAGAGAGATCTAGGTTCAAATATTGGCCCCTACACTTGATTGCTGGGTGACCTTGGGTAGACCTTGATCCCAAGGTTTAAGCCTCGGTTACTTCTTCTATAGAAAAAGTTATAACAGCATCTTACTGAGGTGTTTTACATTAAATTAGATAATGCATCCAAATGACATATAGGGACAGCTCATAAAATGTTAGCCATTATTATCCCATTTTGTAGATGAAGCTCAAAAAGGTGCAGTAACTTGCCCCAAATCTCAGAGATAGAAAATGGATGCAAATCCAAGTGACCTGACTCCTCATATACAAATCATAGATAATGAGAGAAAAGACAGGAAGAAATTCCATATTATTGGAAGGAGACTGGAATGTATTCTCATTTCTGCAATATGTATAGTCAATCCTGACCCATGCTAGGGAGGAAACAGAAGTCTCTCCTTCGTGATTGGAAGCCACCTGAATCCAAGGCTGTCATATCCAGTTGTGCAAGCTGCTCACTATACAACTCTTTGTGAGCTCACATAGGCAGCAGCCTTAGAGGTAACTGATTCATGAACTGTAGGACCGTTGTTATGCACTGGGAACTAAGAGGGCCCTGGGAGTGAGAAGCTAAATTGCAGAAGCTATATAATGTCAGGAATGCATGCAGGTATAATCAAAACTTTCTATGATTCCCAGAGGCACAGGGAATAGCACTCAGTAGGACTGCCACCTCTTTCTGCAGCGCTGAACAGTTCTCCCTGCAGAGAGGACAAAGCACTTTTGTGCACGTCTCCCTAATGCCAGTTGTTACTTTGGCAAGGCTTAGTCACTGTTAAAAGTTTGAAATAGCTCCAGGGCCAAAACCTTACAATAGGATTCTGAGGCATGAAAGAAATGCTGTGCATGGTGAAATGATTTCAAGGGAATTCTTCTAGGAAACGAGAACATGCCAGTCGTCAGCATTCCCCAGCAGTCAGGACTGGGTGGGCTGTCCACCCGTGGGCCTTGGAGCCAAGCCTCACCCTCATCATAGTGTGAGCACATCTGTCTGTGTCCTGGTGGCTCCCCAAGCTGGGAGGCTGCTGAGAGCCCAGAAAGACTATGTGACTCATCCCTGCATTTCTGGTGCCTGGCACAGAGCAAGGTTTCAACACATGTTCAATGAATGAATGAATTTATAACTTCCTGGAGAGGCCTAGCTGATTACGAATAGATAATATTTGGCAAAAATGAGTGAGAGTGACTTGCCTGTCCCCAGGCTGATGCAGAAAAGCTCTTTCTCCGCCCCACAGTGAGCAAAGGAAGGCCAGGCACTAGAAGAAAGTGCCCTCAGGACTCTGGGATTCTCACCATATTGGCTCATCCTAGTCTAGTGCAAGGACACCTGTCCTAGTCCACACTTGGAATTAGGCAGGAGGTGGGCGGTCCCCAAAGTCTTCTCAGAACTGTCTCAGTGAAGTTCCCCTTCCAGAACCATCACCAGAGCTATTCTTTCCATTGTCCCTTCAAGGAAGGGGATGTAATAAGCTTTGGGCCTCCTGAAGTCTGTCAAGATGCAGGCAGAACCAATTATTTACACTGTGTTCAGTTGCCTTTCCCCCACTCTTTAGGCACACTAATATATATTTTTTAATATTATATTTAAAAATCTTAGTCTTTGCATTATGTTTCCCCCAATAAAGCCACAAAGCTGCCTCCATCCTGTTAGGCTCTTGGCATATCATTTGAAATTCCCCTCCCAACCTTCCAGCCTCCCAAATAATAAGTAACCAAATAATAAGATTGTCGCCCAGGGTGAGATTTCATCTGGGCAATGAAGTGTACACACCTAGGGCTTTGATTTAATTCTTATGGACTAAGCTGATTAAGTGCTGAGCAGTTTAGAATCTTTTATAATTTTATTAGATTTCAGAGATGAAATGAAAGGAAGCCTGACCAGAGACAAAAACAGCCAAATCCGGCTGCATGGAAGGTTCCTTGGGGCTGGCTTTCAGGAGTCAAATGCTCAGTGATACATACAAAGCGTGACTCTCTGAACAATGGGGATAAAATTTCAATGTGAAAATAACTTTTATGGTGCCAGGAAATACAGTGACATGCTTTTGTCTTGAAGCATCATGCTTTTGCTTTAATGAAACCATAGATTATTGATTCTCAGACTCTGGGAACATTGTCTTAATGGATATGGTCTCGCGTTATATTACTACTACAGCCATTAGCTCGTGCAACTAAAAGCAAATGACTTCACCTCCCTGTGCCTTATCTCCCTGGAACCTGTCTCGCAGAATTTAGAAAAATGAGGACATTCAAGTAAGAAAACATTTGTGTCCACATGAAAACGTTTGTGTCCACATGTAAAAGAGGCAATAAAAGTTGAATGTGCAACTGCTCTTTATGCTTCTTGCTGGTTTCCTGGGGTCAGGATTCCTTTGGTAACATCATCTTAATAACACAATATCATCTCAACAGACACAAAAATTTCACCGATGTGCGTATCACACCTGGCTCAATCCTGAGACAGTCTGTCCTCTCTGTCTCTAGACCCATTCTTAAGCCACTCCATACCTCTCAATGTTACTCTCATGCAGATCTTTCTCAGGCCTCTCATTTAAAGCCCTAATTTCTCACTCTCTCTTGAGTTTCATATCTCCAGTCATCCAGGGGATATCTCCACTTGGGTATAAAAAAATTAATAAGCCAAGAACTACTCCTCTCCTAATTTCCCCTTCCATCAGTGCGAGGTTCTCCAGGCTCAGAAATTCATTCTTCTTCACCCCCAACATCGGATCAATCACCATGCTCTACTCATTTTCTTTGCTATTAATATTTTCCTTTTTATTTCTTTAGTTTCGCTCTTAATCCAGGATTTATTAACTTATCTGTAATTTTTTATAATTCCCTTCCATGTTGTCCCAATTCCTCTGATCTCTACTATTATTCTCCACACAGCTGCTAACTCAACCAAACAGAACTTTCCTCGTGTCCATCATATAAACTCTGATTTCTACAGTGTGGCTTTGATGTTAGCTCTGTTCTGTTTACTCCATCAGCTTTATAAGCTTCCTGTGTATGCCCCACCCCTAACAGGGGTCCTGTCCTCCAGCTAAGCTCATTTGCGTTCTGGCTCAATACACTGATTGCTTGTTCCTGCTATTAACATTCCAAAATAATTAATTGAATGAATGAATGGATGGATACATTGAACAGGTGCATGTGCCCACAACTCAACTCTCCTCTGCTAACTCTGTCCCTCACCACCACAATCAAAGCAAAATGTGTTCATTCATAAAGCCTTTGAAAATGGATCTTCTTCGCAGCTTGCTGCTACTCAGAAGTGGTGTTATTCTTCCCTGGGTTCACGCCTCAGACATGTGATCTGCAGTTTTACATGTATGTGTGTTCTCCTAGATTGCAAGTTGCTCCCCAAATCCAGTTCCTCTTTTGTATGCAACTGGGCGTGTAATTGGACTAGGTTTCCCAACCTCCTTTGAAGTTAGTGAGGTGTGGCTATGTAACTAATGGACAATGGAATGTGAGTAAAAGCGATGTGGGTCACCTCCAGGCTGTACCTCCTCCATGCTCTCTTTTCTGTCTCCCTGGGGTGGGAAAAGGCAAAGAGCAAGTGGCCTTGGGGGTCAGGCATTGAAGATGGAAAAGTCGCTACTAGCGTGGGCCCCTAAGTAATGAGGAGAGTCGGCCACTGACCTAGAACATTTCCCTGGTTGAGGATATGAAAGAGAAATAAACTGTATCTGGAGCCAATGAAATTTTGCTTGTTCTTGCTACAGCAGCTCAGCCTTCTCTAAATATTGCCCTACTCAACTGGATGATGAGTGCTCTGATTATCTCCGCAGTATGAGTAGTCAGGACTATACCTGGATGAGAATCAAAGCTGCAGAAATGCCTCAGAGTAGGACCAGGTAATCCATCAGAAGGTGCAAAGGAAGGTGGGCTAAGGCTACACTTCGGGATTCCTCATGAGTGGGGATGTGGGTTGAATCACAGACAAAGAGGAAGACATGTTAGAAGAAATAATGTGTGGTCAGTGCTAGAGACTGATGAGGCAAAAGCTAAGAGAGTGGATTTCAAAAGCACCAGGGTTCGTTCTCACTGTGTTTGGTGAATTTGAGCAACAGTAAGCTCTGACCTAGAAGAATTAAGACTTTTCTTCCAACCTTACCTGGTACACCTCTGGGAATCTTACTTCTGCAGGTTTCTGGTTATTTCCCTATCTGTTCCATCTCCCAGAGATGACAGCAGGTTTAGTCAAAGGAGAGTCTTCTGCATCCTTTCAATAACCCTCCTCAGTTCTCTCCCCTAGGCCCTAGGACGGGCTAGAATTCTGACAGTGGGGCTTTTGTCCAGGGCCTAAACTCCACCCCATTGCCAAGGACATGTCAGGCCAGGCTAAGTGGCAAAGCTGAAGAAACTCCACCCTGGACCTCTAGACTAGCCCACCTTCCAGGAACTAAGTGGGCATCCGAAGATCTCAGAGGCTGGCGGAGGGGTGCACTGGAGAAACATTTTGGTGCCAAGACAGAGAAGAAAGCAATGGAGGTAGGATGGGACTTTAGGGCACTGAGGAGCTGAAATTTGTAGACTTTGGGTTCATTCATTCATTAGATAAACAAGTGTTGAATATTTATTAAGTTCCAGGAACTATGCATGTAGAATTCTGATGCAGTATACCCATTTTTCTACAAGTCAAATGGAAACTAAAAGTAGGGCATATGGTCATATTTAATATCCCCAGCACAAGGTTGTTGAAATTGTTGAGATTTTGTACAAATATTTGACTAGGCCACTTTGAGGTCCCCATCTTGAGCAGTCCCTGGCTAGGAAGGGGATGAGATACAGGAAGGAAGAACCACAAGTGAAGTCATAATCCATGGGGAAGGGGCATGCCCACCTGGATGTCCAGATGTAATTATCAGCTAAGAGTCTCTAATATGCAGCTAGTAGGGCAGCAGATCATAGAGCTGAGAACTGCTCTTAAATAAAGAGTCTTGATGCAGCAATTTGATCAGCATCATGAAATCCAGCCAGAAACTGACTGATGAACAGCATCATTTCCTGGGCATAAGGCAGGGGGCGCGGGAGTCTGGTGTCCCCAGACCAAAACTAAAAGTCCAGTTTTAAGGACAAAACCTTGGCCCTCCAAGTCAGGAGCTAGTGAAACATTTTATCTGGAACTTAAGATGGGAGACGAAGAGGGGCTATCACAGGTGACCAGAGCCCGCACACAGGGATATCTGGCTTCCTCCATCTGTCACTGTGTCTCAAGTGGAGGCTTTCTTAACAGCAATATTTCTGCGAGATGAAGTCATTCAGCTCTGTAACCAGCTTATGTTAGGTTAGAACTTCATGCCCCTGCTGAAGTTAGAAGCTCTGTATTCACTGTGAAGGGACGTCTATGAGCCCCAACTTTGCATGATCCAGGTCAATGAAGCTCTCTTCATTTCTAGATGTGTTCTTGGGAAAGGAATCATTCTAGGGTAAGTTACTTGATAATATGATATGGTGTTAATTCCAAGGATGTTTATACTTTAACTGGCCATGAGAAGTCTTTATCTCAAAGAATTGTTCAACTACGTTGGGGAAGTATTAGGAAATCAAGATCATAAGTCTAATAACTGAGCTTTCCCACATGCTCCCCTTTCACCACATGAACATATTTAGGGAAGGGTTGAGTGAGGATTCATGGTATCATATGTTTTGAGAATAGCAACGAAGTACAAGTTAAGGACAAGGGTCTGTTCCTGCCTTCAAAAGTAACTAGCTATAGGACAATGGCCACGTCATTAGCCTTTTTGTGACATACTAACTTATGGATAAAATCAGAATAACAATACTTTCTTCTCTTACATGGAAATAATGAAGATCAAATGAGATGATAGATGTGGACAATTCTACTAAAAACATCTAATCTAAAATAGACAAATATGCAAATTGACCGCACCTTCGCTACACCTAAGCCACGCCCACCAGCCAAGCCACGCCCACCAACCAATCAGGACAAGTATGCAAATTACCCCCAACAAAGATGGCGGCTAATTTGCATATCAAGACAGCATTGAAAGAAGCCAAGAGCTGCAGAAGGGAGTAAAGCTTCGAAGAAGCAAGCAAGCCGGGGGGCGGGGGGGGGGAGGGGAGGAGAAGGGAGGAGCGAAGTCAGGGCCGGGGGCGAAGGGAAACGCAGGCGGGCTGGAGGAGAAGGCGGGGCGGGCGACAAGGGCGGAGCGGAGGCGGGGCCGGGGGCGAAGGGAAATGCAGGCAGGCTGGTGGAGAAGGCGGGGCGGGTGACAAGGGTGGAACGGAGGCGGGATAGAGTGCAGCAGGAAATCCTATTGCAGGATTTTTCCTGCAACGGGAACGCTAGTACAAGTATAAAACATATTATTATGCTAATGTTGCCAACAATGTGTGTGTGTGTGTGTGTGTTGTGAATTTGTTAAACAGTGATGGAGAAAGTAACACAGTATTACCCAATAATTCCTAGCTTGGACCCAACCCCCAAGCAGTAGAAATTAACTCCACCAAGAAAAGCACACACACACACACACTCACAGAGAACATGTATGTCCATGTATGGAGAGATAGGACTGCTAGGCCAAGGCACCGATCAAGTAAGCCAAGGTAAATGTGTAAAATAGGCAAATTCACATTGGTGATTTTAAAAATATACATATACTGTCCCATAGAAATAACTGATATAAGCTTGCTACTTAAAGTAAATTAGAAAGCAGAAATTAGAAATAATTTATAAATATTAGCAAGTGTCCTGAAATAAGGATGCTAATTCCATCACAGACAACACAGACAGTGGAGGTGTGATGGAAACCAAGAGTAGGAAGTAAAAGAGTTTTGTTTTACTTTAAAATAAAGTGCAGTTAAAGAAAGGATGCCTTGTCAGTATTATCAGCTGATTACCAAGGAGAAAAATGCCCACAGCTATGCCATTCCTGGTTTGAGGTGAGCCTGCATGGGTGACCAGTGCCAGGTAGGAGCATCAACAGCCAGGACCTAGGCACCAAGACAACTTCCCATCAGGAGCAGGTCTGAGCTTTTCCCTCCCAACTGAGGGCTGGCTGGGGCCCCAGTGATTTTCCCTGGGAGGGGCTGCCCAGACACTGTAAGACCCTCCTTCCCCAGAGCACTCCAGGTCCTGTGGCCTCAGGCATCAGAGTGGCTTGCGCATTTTAAGAGAACCATTCTCCCTTCTAGAGTTTAAGGGAATATAAAGGAAGCCAGTGACTTGCTTTCCTTAGCCTGCTTATACCCTATATGTGCTTCTCAACTTTAAAAGCAACTGAAGGCAAAAAACTTCATTGTCGTTAAAAATTCAAAGTTCAAATGAATTACTTTTATTCCTTGGAACCTGTGTGGCCAGCTTCTGTCTTTCTTTAGTCTCTGGTATTTAGCGAGAGAGAAGGGACCACAGAAATAGCAAAGGAAAGTTTCTAGAGAGCAATACGTAGTGATCTGTAATATGTGTACTTACGAATTAGCCTTTAGTCAACAGATTTAATATTAATTAATAATTCATAAACTGCTCTTTGCATAGAAATGACATAATTATGACTCTGATTCAACACAAAGTGTCCGCTGCAGAATATGTAAAATGTTAATTCGTAGTGAATTGCAGTTAGGAAAGAAATTCTTTTAATTATGTAATAAGGCTCATTACAATGGGTAATCAACAAAGCTGCCAAATTAGACCTCTGGTGGCATTTTTCTATATATAGCAAATAAACCTTTGTTTGTATAAAATGTGTGTTTAAATAGATTTTAAATTGCTTTCGAGAAGGGAGCGGCAGTAAGTCCCTGAGACAGAAATGACCCTGTAATCTTCCAATTCTGTGAGCAATGAAGATGGCTCATTTAATAGAAGAAAAAGTCTTAAGTATTCCTCCAATGGGTTTGAACCATTGTGGTGTTATCTTTTGTTGATTTCAGCCATTTCTGGTAGAGTTCAGATAGCAGGAGCACTATTATCAATATGGTATTAATGCAGTGCCTATTGAATATAGACTATCAAAGAAATAGAAAACGTGATCCCTAACTTTTGTTGATAAGACCTCAAAAACTGAGTGTCCATCCATCCCACGTGTGTGAACTTCATGGCCAAGGACTCATCAAACACACTCATGAACAAAGATGCACCTCCGTCATTCATTCATCATTCACCCATTCATTCTTCAAAAACATATTGATCACTTTCCATGGATAGACCCAATGCCAGGAGCACAAAGTGGACCCAGGCAGGACCGCTGGCCCAAAGGGATCTCAGGAGTAATTTTGAAGAATATATGTGGCTTTAAAAATAGACCTTCCCTAGCCAGTTTGGCTCAGTGGATAGAGCATTGGCCTGCGGACTGAAGGGTCCTGGGTTCAATACCGATCAAGAGCTTGTACTTCGGTTGCAGGCTGGATCCCTGGCCCTGGTCGAGAAGCATGCGGGAGGCAACCAATCGATGTGTCTCTCTCGCATAGATGTTTCTCTCTGTGTGTCTCTCCCCCTCCTTCCACTCTCTCTAAAAAATAAATAAATAAATAAATAAATAAAGTCACCCTGAATATCCAAGCATCATAGCCTCATCCTCACCATGTCATAGCCACGTGAACTTGGGCAAATAACTTCTCTGAGACTCAGTTCCTTATCTACATGGGGATGTCTCTACTTTGTGGGGTTCTTTAAAGGTTTCAGTGGAATAATAAATGTCAGGTGTTTGGCCCTACACATGGCAGAAGACAGTGCACAAAAACTGTCTTCACGGCTTGAATGATGGTGTGTCAGCCTTAGCTGAATTTAATACACAGTACGATAGAAAGACAGTAGCTTTTACATAATTGCCTATGGAATCTCATTCAACTTAACTAATATTTGTCTTAAGTGCTGTGATATTCCCTGATAGATGCAGGGAATATAAGTAGAAAATATTTAATCTCTTCTGCCTTTTCTTGGACCCTGCATCCACACTTTCTGCTCATCCTCCAGGTTCTCATCCCACCTATGACTTTGCCTCTATTGTGCCCTGGTCTGTAATTGGTTCTCTAGCCCTGAATGCATCTCTCTGGCCACATTTGTCCCTCTTCTCTGCAAATTCCTACGTCCTGACCTCTGCTGCCCATCAGAATCTCTATTTGGGCCTACAGAGACCAGATCCATAAAGCCCCTGTAGGGGCTTATGTCAGACTTCCTAACACTGACAAAGAGGGTGAAAATTCACTTCCTCCCCCACATCACTGCAGTCCTTTCCACCAGGGTGCAGAAGTAGACCCTGGTGCTCCAGCAGGGCAGGAAGTACAACTCTTTGGCCAACTCTGGATCAGCCTCTGAGGGTCCCCTGCCAGCTATCATCAAATAAGTGCCTGGTTAGCCCGGGTAAAGTGTGGAGTGTTCGGGCCCACCTCCAGATGAGCACAGAGCTGCAGCAACTGAGTAGAGACAATTGAAGGGTCTTGGGCACCTTCTTATATTCAATGGCTCAGAGGGCCCGGCTCAGAGGGTGCTTACTACGTGTGGAATTGACAAATGCATGAATCTGATATTCAGGCCACCCACTCGCCCAAAGCTAGGAATGACCAGAGCGTAATCCCCCAGCTTAAGCAGACTCTCTGAGACCCACTCTGCCAGGAGGCTGCCAACGATCAGATTTCGTGGCTTTAACAAAGGCACTGATCCATCTTGGAACTATGAGTTCCTTCTGACAATGCCTGAAACCTGAATGGAGTGAGAGGAGGCTGCCGCAGCGGACATGCTCCGGGACTGACCCGGGATCCCTCCTGGAGGAGCTGGCCAGGCTGAAATGCGTGAGTCCTTTAGCCTGGAATAAGCAACCAGTGCCGCTGAGGCCTCCTTACCATGGTCGCCCTCTGCCAGGATATGTTTAGCTTTTAAAGAAGGTGCAGGACCTGCACATAAAAAACAGGAAGGCCAGCAACAAACCAGCATAAGGGCAGAACTACTCTGAAGTTTGTTGTTAGGCCTCAGCCGCTTCATCCACTTGCTCTCCTCACCCAGAAATTGCTTTTAGAAAGGGATATGATAACCAGTAAAAGATAGATTGGATGGATGGATGGATGGATGGATGGATGGATGGATGGATGGATAAATACAGATAGAGATTGAGAAGGAGACAGAGATAGAGACGGAGACAGAGAGATAGATAGAGGAGAAAGAGGAAAGGAGAGGGTTTTAAGGCCTGACCCTTTCCCAGAAGAATACACATTTAAAAACAAAATATAAACCCTTTATAAAAGACAGCCTCTATGTGGAAATGCTTGAGACAGCCCAAATGTGCTAGCTAAGTGGCAGAGCCAGGCTCAAACACAGGTTTGCTGACGCCCGATCATCTCCCTGGGCTGCACTTGTACACAGCATTAGATAGCCTTAGCTTAGGGAAATTAATAAGGATAATTAGTTGCTCCTGCTTTAAATATTTCTTCCAAGATGCAAAACCTGCTGTAGCACCAAAGAGGATTTAAATAATTTGGGGGCAATGATGACAGCACTCAGACAATTGAGACAGGGGGTAATACGGCTTCTTTTTTTTTTTTTCTCACAAAACCATTTTCTTGTAACCCAAATTCCGTTTAAATCTACACAACAGCTGCTGGTAGTATTATGTAATTCCCAAGAGGCTCCTCCTCCTGAAGACAGAAATTCAAATAACTGCATCAAATCCTGGTGACCTTTGGCCACCAGCAGTGACCTTGAGGCTAAGCAGACCGCTTTTTCTATGTTACAGATACCCCAGAGTGCTGGGTACGTTTGGGTGGGCTCCTCCTGGACTTACATGCCTTTTAAGCTATAAAACCATGGCAACAACTCTTATATGAAATTTGGATAATTCCGGTCTGTATGCTATTGGTTTTCACTACGATGGATCACATTACAAAACTAGCTATAAAAAGCTAAATGAGCAGCAAGAACAGACTCTTCCCCCAACAGCCTCCTCAAGGTCCACCCCTGTGGTTCTTATTGCTGTTATATCTACAATCCCCAAGAAACAGGTTCACTGCAGGTGCTGAGTTCCAGTCGTGCACATGGGGACATTTTTGCTGCCCCTCTGTAATCCCTAGAGCCATATGAACTTGGGGTGCCAGCTGGCTCTGTAACGCACGTGTTTGCTGGGGTTTCACAGCTACTTCAGGTCTAGATGAAATCGATGCACAGCCCTTCACGAAAGCTCAAAGCCCTCTCCTCACTATCCCTTAGCTCATCACAGGCTTAGACTTTTCTATTGTCTTTGAGCTCCACAATTCCTTGCTTCTGCTTAAATTTTGTTTTTCACTCTGGATCCATTGATCTCCACTCTAGTACTGACCCAGTACCCACTCTCCAAAATCTCCACTTTCAAAGCAAGTTCAAAGAGTTGTACTTATTATTAACAACTAACATTTATTGAGTGCTTGCTCTATATCAGACACTAGTCAAAACACCTATGCATATTGTCTCATTTGACTCTTTCCACAAAACTGAAAAGTATCCAGAGCTGTTACCTGTCGCAGAATGAAGATGGAGAGCACAGGGAAGTGACGGCACATCCTGCCTACGAGAAAAACAACATAAAACCATGTGGGTCAGTCGGGCCCTGGCCTTCAGTTTCTCACTGGCCTCTATCCCCTGTAACAACCCCATCGGCACCCCCGTCTTACTAGCTTCTATTCTCTGCCATCCCAAATTTCCTTCTCACTTACTCTGTCTGGGATTAGTCTAAGAATCTCTTTCATATGCAGGGAAAACCTGCTTCTTTAGAGCACCTCCTTCCCAAATCACACAAACAAAAAGATCGCGATGCTCAGCAGAACAAGATGACTGAGTCTCCACAGCCGTGACTCTGCTTAGAAGGCACTTGGGGCTATAAATAGCAGGCTTGGTCAATATTTGTTGCTGTGGTTCTTATTGCTGTTATATCTGCAATCCCCAAGAAACAAAACAAACATCAAGAATGGAACTGGAACAATGTGTGGACACTTTTAGTATTTTTAATAATTCTTTTGCATAGTTAGTGCATTTTCATGTTCTAAATTCAAAGAGTTCAAAAGAGTTCATCCTATATAATAAAGAGGTAATATGCAAATTAACCCTCATGCTCTCACAAGATGACTGCCTATGACCCAGCCAGCAGGGGGGTTAGTGAGGGACAGCCAAACGACTGAACAGCAGGTGCATGGGGCGACCAGGCAGGGGGGCCGTGAGGGGTGACCAGGCCGGCAGGGGGTTAGTGAGGGATGGCCAAACGACTGAACAGCAGGCTGTATGGGGCGACCAGGGAGGGGGGCCGTGAGGGGTGACCAGGCTGGCAAGGGGGACAGTTGGGGGCAACCAGGCCAGCAGGAGGGGCAGTTGGGGCAACCAGGTCGGCGGGCGGGGGGGGCAGTAAGAGGCAACCAGGCTGGTGGGGGAGGCAGTTAGGGGTGACCAGGCCGACAGGTGGGGGGTGCAGTTGGGGGCAACCAGGCCAGCAGGGGAGAGGGCAGTTGGGGGCAATTAGGCTGGTGGGGGGGTGGGGGGGGAGTTGGGGGCAACCAGACCAGCAGGTGGGGCAGTTAGGGGCAGGCAGGCAGGTGAGCAATTAGGAACCAGTGTTACAGGATTGTGAGAGGTACAGGCTGGGCTGAGGGGGACCCCTCTCCCATGCACCGGGCCTCTAGTGCATATATAATGAGAAGCCCCCCTCTACCCTGGCCCCCAGCCACTGAGTGTCTTCCCCCTTAGGGGAACCAATTTTATCAATATGTTGTGGATATTCCAGGCATCTACAAATACATCCTTTTAGATTTCACCTTTCCTTTTTTTTTTTTTTTTTTTTTTTATTACAATGGTTTTAAATGCCAGCACGCTATGTTGCTGTGAGGCACTTTGCCTCTCTCCCTCAATAATAGCTCCAGTGGTCCTTCCATGTCAGTACGTAAAGAGGTCCTCATTCTTTGTTATGCTACATAGTATTCTCTTGAGTTCCATAATGTTGTATGTAGCCAGTCCCAAAAAGGGTGGACATTTAGGTTAACTCCAATGTTCTGCTATTATAAGTTACTAGAGGCCCGGTGCATGAAATTCATGCACAGGGGTTGTGTACCTCAGCCCAGCCTGCACCCTCTCCAATCTGGGACCCTTCGAGGGATGTCTGACTGCCCGTTTAGGCCCGATCCTACCGGTAAGATTGGGCCTAAACGGGCAGTCGAACATCCCTCTCACAATCCAGGACTGCTGGCTCCCAACTGCTCACCTGCCTGCCTTCCTGATTGCCCCTAACCACTTCTGCCTGCCAGCCTGATCACCCCCTAACCACTCCCCTGCCAGCCTGATTGCCCCTAACTATTCTCCCCTGCAGGCCTGGTCACCCCCAACTGCCCTCCCCTGCAGGCCTGGTCACCCCTAACTGCCCTCCCCTGTAGACTTGATCGCCCACAACTGCCCTCCCTTGCAGGCCTGGTCCCTTCCAACTGCCCTCCCCTGTTGGCCATCTTGTGGCAGCCATCTTCTGTGTTGGAGTGATGGTCAATTTGCATATTACTCTTTTATTAGATAGGATAGAGGCCTGGTGCATGGGTGGGGGCCGGCTGGTTTGCCCTGAAGGGTGTCCCGGTTCAGGGTGGGGGTTCCCTTGGGGCGTGGGGTGGCCTGGGCAAGGGGCCTGTGGTGGTTTGCAGGCCGGCCACACCCCCCAGCGACCCAAGCGGAGGCCCTGGTATCTGGGATTTATTTATCTTCTATAATTGAAACTTTGTAGCCTTGAGTGGAGGCCTGGGCTGGCCAGGGTGTGTGGGAAGCTTGGCTTCCTCCATTGACGGGGAAAACCAAGCCTCCTGCTCGCTCCATGGCCATAGCCATCTTGGTTGAGTTAATTTGCATACTCACTCCTGATTGGCTGGTGGGTGTGGCTTGTGAGGGTAGCTGAGGTGTGGTCAATTTGCATATTACTCTTCTATTAGATAGGATAGGATAATTAGTATCTTATGCATATACCATCTTTTGAATGACTTTTTAAAAAAATCACAAGAAGAGCTATAAGGAGGAACAGAACCTGCAGGTCCCTTACATCTTACAAAAGAGAAATTATGACAAGTGTCTCCCCTCATCTTCCTTTCTCTCCCTGCGCATCTTCACCCATATCCTGCTGCTCTTCAGTCTCAGAGGAAGGCTGGCTGAGTCAATGATGTCTTTTTAAAATATATATATATTTATTTTTATTGATTTTGGAGAGGAAGGGAGATGGAGAGAGAGACATCAATGATGAGAGAGAATCATTGATCGGCTGCCTCCTGCATGCCCCACACTGGGGATAGAGCCTGCAACCCGGGTATGTGCCCTGACCAGGAATCAAACTGTGACCTCCTAATTCATAGGTTGACACTCAACTACTGAGCCACGCTGGTCGGACAATGATGTCTTTTTTCATCAGTTATCCTCCCCCCTTTCTGCTTGCTGTCTCAATCCTTCCCTCTGAACTCATTCCTTCCCATCAGCCCACAGACATACTAAGTCTGCCAAGACAAAAACCAACTAACCATCCAAAACTTCCCTGTTATTTATGGTTGTCTGATCTGCTTTTTATAAATGAATAGTTGTTGAGCACTCATTATGGGTCCAGCACTGATCTAAACTCTTTACATGGATTAGGTAATTTAATCCCTGACAACTCCATAAAGAAGATATGATGTTATCTTGCCCACTATTTATAAGGGAGGAAATAGGCAGAGAAGTTAAGTGACTTGCCAAATATCACACAGCTAGCACATGATGGAGCCAGGGTTTGCAAACAAGCTTGATGACTACACTCGCCTTTGCCCCACACTTCTCACAGAGCCATCTCCACAAGTGTCTCTCTGCTCCTCACCTCTGACTCACTCCTCATTGTCTCATTTAGTATCCTCCAAAACCTGTAATAGTGACTTGATACATAGTAACTCCTAAATATTTGTAGGAATAAAAATGGCCCCCATAGGATGTAGGAAAGGGATAAGTTTTAATTAGGAAAAGCAGTGAGAAATATTAGTTAATTTCAGAGGGGAAATCATAGCCTAAATTTCTTTGCTTTTGATATGGTAAATTAAGTTAGTATTTTATGCTCCATTGTTGTGTTTTCTTCATTATAATATTTATCATATAAATCCGCCAACTTACATAACTCATTGGGAAGGCAAGGGATTAATTAGGCAATTTCAAGATGCATAAATACATTAATATTAACAAAATATGTATGGTGGTGGGGGGAACACATTAAGGAACATACATCAAAGATAATACAGTAGAGCAAACTCAGCAGTGGAAAATAGGCTTGCCATGTCTAGAACTATTCTCTTGTATTTGACAATGTGATGGATTCCTGGCACAATCCTCCTTTTCATTATAGGGCTATTAATTTCATCATATGCACCTTGAGTGAACTTGCTTTATTGCATTTGTGAGTGTAATGTGAAAGGTCATATCGGGTCACTCACTGCCAAGGCATGACTTGGCAGCCAGAGTTTTTGAAACGGTTCCTGTGCCCACAGTGAAGACAAACATCTGGCAATAGATGGGACTCAGGATGGCTAACGGAGGTCTTCACACAGACATGCGTTTCAGGGTCAGGCTAACTGGAAGCTCCAGCCAAGCCCAGTCTCCCCACATAAATGGGGGATTTTCCTGCACAGATGTCCAAGGAAAATTTTACTTAAAGGCATAGGCCCTTAAAATCCCAGCCTTAGAAGCACACTGAGAGTTTACCTAATCTGGCCCTTTCCTTTTACAGAAAGTGAAACTGAGGCAGAGGAATTCATGGGAGTTGCCAAAGGCAGAGAGCTGGCTAGAAGCCTCTGGCTCCACTGATAATTCCCTGCATTTTCTTACCATTTGTCTTCTGATTTTAAACACATCTCCTATTATTGAATGGAGATTACATTTAATATACCTGTTGCTAGTCACTTGTCTCTTTATTTCAGGTATTATTTGATTTCAAATGCATTTTATAGTTCAAGGAGGCTTTGTATATATGCCTTTAACCAAGTATGGATGTGTGCCCATGCTGATTTGTTTGTTTGTCGAGGTCTAATAGTACCTGTGTAGCAGCCAGTGTCTAACCAGGACAGTGGAAAGTATTCCTGATATTTCAGAGGAGATTTGATATGATACAGGTAATGGGTTACAAAGGTGGTGGAAGGGCTGGGAGTCCCAAATATAAAACTATTCAAAGCCCACAGAGAAGCAAAGGGGAAACCATGTCCCCAGGGCTCACGTTCACTGCCACTGTCACAATCTGGCTGCTCAGCCAGAACCAGGAGAGGCACGTGCTGCCCACTGACGCTGCTCTCAGTGCTGCCACTGCTGCCCAGAGCTGGGAAATAAAATAGCTGCTCCCTCTCTCTCACCCTTTATTCTCCCATCAGTACCGCCCACCAGCAGAATCTAATAAGCCAACTGGGAAATATAGCTTATAGGCTTCTTGTCCCAGAAGTAGAGAGATGGGTGAAGAAGGGTAAGTATGCACCTAAGTGACCACAGGCAGCATCTGGCACACTCAACAATCAAAAATTCTTTGCCTGTCTTGTTTAAGAGCAAACTGTACACGTATGTAAAAATGTATCCATTGCTGCTCCAGTACCTGCCAATCTCCATCATCTGTCATTCTTCTTTTCTTTCCTTCCTTCCCTCTTCCCTTATACTGTGCTAAGCCAGGCACTTGGCATTGGAAATGCAGAGTGAAGCAGGAGGGTTCTACTCTGGTGGAAGGTAAGACAAACATTTTGAGCTCTCCCTAATTTTCTTTCCTTTTTTTTGTTTTTGTTCCTGCTTTCTAACTTACCCATTCCTAACTTTTCCAAGATAGCAATTCCCTTATTTAAATGATATACCAATGCTGTTTAATATTCGTGCTTTAGAATGCTGCTTACACTTCTGCAGCGAAGGCAGTAAATCATTTGTCTAATAGGACGCTATGCCGAGATTAAGAGGATACTAGTTAATGAGTGTGTGTGAATTCCAGAAGTGTGCTTGTATTTCACAGTCTGCCCTTCAGAGCGGAGACTTGGATTCAGTCAAGGCTTTCTGTATTTTTATTATAATCAAGTTGAGGCATATTAATAAATAATAGGCTTGTCAAAATAAGAAAAGACAGAACCATAGTTTATAGATTTTTCTCATAGATATTCTCTGAAAAATACATAAAAACCAGTTTGTTCACTGATTCAACTAAATTTATTGACAGTTGACAATGCATTGGTGCTGAGGGCTGAGAACACAGAAGAAAACAAGAGAGACTTTCTGTTCTCAGGGCGCTTGTAGCCTAGTTGGGGAGGCAGACCGAAGAATTAAGTGACAGCCCAGGTACAAAGTGCCTAATGACAGGGTAAGAACACGGGGAGGGGGTACCCATGGCAGCCTGAAGGCTTGTTTAGATGAGTCAGGAGGTGCATACAAGTCTACTGAAGAAGGAAAGAGGAGGAGGGGACCTTTCGATCCTCAGGTACATAACAAGGAGGGTCACGAGGCAGGAGTGAAGGGAGGTGCAGGAATGACTTCCATGAAGGACAAAATGAGATGACAATGGTTGTTAGCTGAGTTGGGTTATGGATTTAAATACTGTGCAAAAGGTTCTATTCTGAAGGAAGTGGATGAGCTTCAGGGGAGAGAAAAAGATTGCTCTGGAAGCATCATGAAGGGCGGATTGGAAGGACTCAAGACTGAGACAGAGGGACCAGCTGGAAGAAACTGTGGTACCTAAGTGTGAAATGACAAAGACTTACACTCTGCAACTGGAAAGAGAAATGAAGAGCCGAGGGCAGAGACAAGAAATATATACACTAGAGAGGCAAGAAAATATAGTGAGAAAAGTAGTGCAGTGAACACAGAAGAATCTAAAATGATGGCAGGGTGCTGATTGGGGTGACCAATGGACCAGTGGTCCAATGAGCAAGGTAGGAAAACACAGGAGCAGGGCAAGTTCAGGGACAGTGGTGCAGTCGGAAATGGCTGGGGGAGAATTTTGAATGCACTGAATTTCAAATGCCTAGGAGATATCCCAGTGTTTGGTGGGAAATAGGGGTGTGGAGCTCAATAGACAGGCAGAGCCGTCTACGTGACTTTGGGAGTTATCTGCTCTCTAGTGAAACCATGTAGAAGAAATCACCCAGGAAGGGGAGAAGGAGACCAAGGTAACAGTGCTTGAGAAACTCAATATTTAAAGGACTTACAGAGTAAAAGAAACTCACAAAGAACACTGGGAAGGAGTGGTTAGAACTGCAAGAAGAAGAAAATGTGTGTGTCCTCTGCCACAGACATGAATCTGACGCCCTGATCAGGTCAGGCTGGCCGGACCCCACCTGTGCACAAATTTGTGCACCGGGCCTCTAGTAGATATATATTACAGATCTGGGTGCTGCTCTTTGCACTAGGCATTCTGGAAGATGCTGTGACAGCTGCTCTCCTGCAGAAGTGGAGGGCTCTGAATGCAGCTCTGTGATTATTATCTGTGACCAGGGGTTGGTCACTCCCCAGTCTTTAGGTAGAAGAGCTGAAATTAAACTACTTCTTAAATACTAAAGAATTTATTTTCCCCTTCCCATTGATGATGGGAAATTTTTGCTGGATGGACAAAAATGTCCATTTGGGCCTCATGCTTTTTAAAGGAAATCATAGTTTTAACTGTCCAAACCTTGACTCTTCCGTATGATTCTTTGTCAACCCCCTTCTCCCCGACTCAAATGTTGATATGCCATAAATTTCAATGCCTTTAATGAGACCCCTGGGCTCCTAATGTTCAATTTCTATGTCACATCTTAGCGACCTTCAGGAAGTCAGGTAAGGAATTTTGCACCTTCTACCTTCAGACTAAATTGAGAAGTAGCTTTCACCATGGAAAATTTGTCTCACTGGGTAAATGTCTGCCAGACCATTACTGTACCTTTCTGCAACCTTTATGAGGTGTGGAGTGAGTGTGTTTAAAAGAAAATCCCTGAACAGGATTTCTCATGAGTCCGTTGCCAGAGTTGGCAGGCAGTGAGTGAAAGCGAGTTGACGAGGAGGGAGATGGCGCTCTGCTCTGGGACTCGGCCTCATTAGCACTTGGCAGCACAGACCTAACGGAAGTCTGAAGTCTTGTTGGATCCCGGGTTCTAGGTCTGAGGACCGTCTCCAGAAGAAGGTGGTAATAATAGCATGGGGATCGGTGCTGGAGTCAGCCTGCCAGGGAAGCCCTGCAGCCAACATGCATCGCTCTGACACTGTTTCCCATCATGGACGCCCCTGAAGGCTCTAGCGCTGGGCACCATTTTTCAGATAGAAAGTTAGTAACTCAATTGGCACCCACCTGGGCCCTGTGGCAAGTGGAATAAAGTGTGTTTTCCCTTAAAGTGACAATGCAGTGATAAATAGGCCTCCTATCTCTCCCTCTTGGTAAGGCTCGCCCTCTGGCTCAGCGGGATATGAAAACTGTTTCCAGAAACACCTTGCTCGAGAGAGAGGTGCATATTCCCCTTTCTCCCAAACCATGCTCGAAGCAGAGAGTGGGCACAGAGCTGCATTCGGAGCCTGGTGACTGGTGACAATGCCAGATTTTCCCTCAGGTCTTCACCCGAGAAGAGACGATTGTCATCTAGCCCTCCCACCCAGCTTCCCTGGGAGATAGGACATTAGTCTCCATGACTGTCAACGCCAGAACAGCCACAGAGGAAGCACAACAGGGAAAGGGGCCCGCAGAGGAGTGAGGAGCCACCTTGCCAACAGGGCATCCTTGAGCTGAATTGAATGGAGAAATGGGTTCACGGCAGGTCTTTCGCTCTCCATACTAGAGGTAGATGGCAACCAATCTTCCCAAAACCTTGCATCCGTTCCACACTGACTTTCAAGGCCACAGATTCTCACAACAGATGAGAAAGAGAGCCCCAGAGTCCTGGACAGTTGCCTCACAAGCAGACCCACTCCCCACCCCCCCCCCCCCCACCCCCACCCCGCTTCCCATGCAAGATACCCAGGCCTCGGGAGTCTGGGCTTCAAAGCGGGGCCATTTAGTGGTAGCAGCAAACCAACCCACAGACGAAGAAGGTGTCTCGCTGACTCACAGCTCCTCACTGTGGGGAAAACTTCCATTCCTGTCTCCTGCCCAGTCCCTCCCTCTCAGGTCTGGCACGTCGGTCCAGGGAGCGGGATGGTCTCTGCTCCTGCACAAATGCAGGCCCTCCTCGGGTGTGCTCCAGGGTTCAACCCTGACCCCCTGCAGAATCATTTGGGGAGCTCTTAAAGAAACAAACATTCAGGCCCCACCTCTAGACCCGCTGGATGTGGTGCCCAGGGATTTTAAATCATCTTTTTAATTAACTTAAAATTTAAAATGAAAGTATAGTTGGCATATAATATTAGTTTCAGGTATGCAATGTAGTGATAAATCATTTTAAGAAGGGACTTAGCCCTGCAGGTGTGGCACAGTGGTTGAGTGTGGACTCATGCACCAAGAGGTCACTGGTTCGATTCCCGGTCAGGGCACGTGCCCGGGTTTCAGGATCCATCCTCAGTAGGGGGCATGCAGGAGGCAGCTGATCAATGATTCTCTCTCATGGATGTTTCTATCTCTCTATTCCTTGCCTTTCCTCTTTCTCTAAAATCAATATATATATATACACTATATATGGACTCAGATGATTCTGATACAGTCATCCATCCAGAGGCTGGCTTTGAAAGAGGAAGGGTTGCAGATCTGAAGACAAATTCCCACTCTGCGCCGTTGCCTACACACTTAGACAAGCTCTTCTAATGTCTCTGGGCCTTCGCTTCCTCATCTCTGTGGTACAGGTAATTCGCTGATGTTTCTAAAACAGTGATTTTTATTTGCATATTCTTGCTGCCTTCACATCCTAAGCATTTTGCATGAGATGTAGGGTCTCAGAGGAGAGGGCGGGGCCTGTGGGGCCATGGCCCTTTTACCACGTAGTGAGCCAGGGCTCTGTATACTGGTGTTTAAATTTCCAGAAACTTCTCACTTTCCAAGGCACCTAGAGACTGGAGAGTTATAAGGAAATCAGTGTTATGTCTGCTACACTTTCCTATCTCCCTCCTCCCTCTCTCCACAGAGGAAAGCAGACAACTCAAAGGAAGCCACTTCAAATCTTACTAACATACATTTTGTTCTAAGGTACAAAACCACCGAGCAACAAACAAAAGTACACCTGGCAATATTTGCCTCTGAAAAGCCCACTTCAACAGCCAGAACAGGCCTCCCATCCATTTCATAAAGAGATACACTTCCATAAAAACATGTAATGTATATGTATGTACAGATGTGCATATGATCCTGACCTACTGCGTACTAATAATAATTCTAATGAGAATTTAATCCAGAATACATTTTCTAACAGAGTGCTGTGTGAGCACAAAAAAAAATTAACAATTTAAAATGTTCAGTATATATACATATTTTTGTTGAAAAAATGATAGGGTAAAAGACTTTTAAGCATAAAAATATATCATGTTAGGATAAAATTCTCTAGGAGAAGTGAAATGAAAACACAATTTCAAGGAGAAAAAAAAACTTCCAACTGTTAAAAAAAATAGCTTGTTTGTGTGTTCTTTGAACCATGGGTATTAAATCATGATGATGTTTAGATTCCACTGGGTAAATTTTTATAAGTGCTATAACGGTTTCATTCTAAAATGTCAATATTTACAATATACCAGGAATTACATCCTTTGCAACTATTTAATTTAAATGTAAAACATCTGATATAAACTTGAAAAGGAGGTCACAGCTTTTTAGAAGTTTTAAGAGGGCACACACAAAAGGAGTTTGAAGTGCAGGGGCCATCACAGGCTGTACCACATGTCAAGGCGGAGAGAGCAGACAAGGTGACATGGGGGCTGGGGAAGCCACAGCCCTTTGCAGCCCTAGGGGTCAGGGTAAGAGATAGCCAGAGGGAGTGGAAGTTGGTGCGATGCCCTCCCAGACAGGTGCACTGAGGCTGCTGTCTGGGCTTCCCATGGCCAAAGCGTGGCATTCAGAGACCCAGAAGTTTCCATAAGCACCAGCACCGCCATGAAGGTGCTGAGTGATCAATCCTACTGACTTCAGGACAGCACAGGTGATCCAACCCCAGCAGTGTGAGCCACAACACACGTGACCCAGAAGACCAGACAGGTCCATTTACCCTCCCCGGTCAACAGGTGCACAAGTAAGAGATAGCCAGAGTGTCTAGAAGTTCCATCCCCTGACCAGGGAACCCTAGGGGGTCCCTCCATCACCCAGGACCAGAGGAGGAGAAGGGGAAGTGAGGGACACCACAAGAGAACCCACCTGGTTGTCCAGGGAGAATGAGTCATCCAAAAGAGACTGAACAGCACTGATAGGGAATTTAACCTAGAAAACCCTGACTATTTAAACAGGAAAGATGCTACAAACCAGAAGAGATCTCAGTGTTGTTAATTGGCAAACCTCGGTTTTGTGCTACCCAGCAGGGTAGGGACTCATAAGGAGGTTCAAATCAGCTGGAGATCAGAGTGTACATTGTCTTTATGCATTGAGTGTCATGTGAGCAGATATGCCATCCTATCACACCTGCAAAACAGGGTTAATGATACTTAGCCTGCAGGGTTCCCGTAAAGAATTAGAGACAATGTACAGAAAGTCATCCAGCGTGTATATGCCCCACGAAGGGCAACCATCACTATTATCATAAAGTCTGCCAGCCTCTACTGCTGCCTGTGAGGTGATGAGAAGACACCCGGACTACCGTCTCTGGGGCTGGCAGGCATCAAGCTATCCTCACCTTAAAAAAAACACATATATATATATCGACTTTAGAGAGGAAGAGAGAGATAGAAACTTTAATGAGAGAGAAACATCAATAGGCTGCCTCCTGCATGGCCCCCGCCTGCATGGCATGTGCCCTGATAGGGAATTGAACCAGCGACCTCTTGGTTCATGGGTCAATGCTCAACCACTGAGCCACACCGGCAGGCTGTCCTCATCTTTGTGACACTGGCACTCTTTAGGCCCTGAAGCCCACTTCCTATAGAGGCGGGAAGACCCCTCTCCTGTCATGTTCTGTACTTTACCCCTGGGTGCCTAGGGTGCTGCTCTGGGCTGCAATATCTTACAGAGCCAGAGAGCAACAGTCCTAATGAAGAAGTCCTCACAATCGTCTCAGAATCGGTCCTCTGGTCACTGGGGCGTTGTTATTAGTGGGCCTGACCCTTCCCTAGGACAGCTCTTTCCCCAGGGAGCGCCCATTCTCCCCGCACACAGGCCTCTGTGAGCCCACTCAGAGGTCTCCTAATGAGCTAGACCCCATAGGTATGGGGCCCCCAGCCCCGGAAGCTGACTGTCAAACTACTGAGACATAAGCTTCCAGGCTGCTTCCCAGACCTGCGCCTAACTGTACTCCTTCTCTCAAAGAGGGCCCCCCACATAGGCTATTGGGGGAAAACCCTAACCCTGCCGGCGATAGCAGCACTTTCCGAGATCAAAATTGTAAAAAGCACTAGCAAATATACAACGTGTTAGGTTGGGGTGCTACGTATAAAACCAAGCAGCGTAAAGGGGGTGTTGGAGTAATTGGGTAGGGAATGAAGTGCCATCTTTATAGGGAAGGCCACTCTGCTGGGCGACTTTGAGCTGAGAAGATCTAGGCAGAGGAAGAAAGGGGCGAAGGCTTGACGTCAGAGCATGCTCACTGTGTCTAAAGAGCAGCAATGGAGCCGGGCCAGCAAAGGAAAGCGTGGAAGGTGGGAGGGGATGAGGTTGGAGAGCAAGCAGGGACTTTTCTCTGAACAAAAGGAAGCATTTGTTCTGGAATAGCTCTCAACATGCCCAGCATATAGTCAGGACTCAGAATCTCCCTGACTCTTCCGGAAAATTCAATCATAAAATGTTAAACCAAGTTTAGAAACTCTAAACACATTTCAGATTAAAAATCAATTTCCTTCCAATATCCTGTAACTTTTCACCGGGATACCCATGGCAAGCTGGACACAGTGCACAGCGATTCCTTCTCACTGAATACATGTGTGTTGCCCGCCACCCCCCCCCCCCGCCCCCTCACCCTCCTCCGGGCAGAGAGAGGAAAGGACGGGTGCTCCCACATCCTGAATTCCGCTCTGCTTTTGATTGGGTCTTGGTGCAGCACCACCCGCTCCCTGAAGGCTCTCCTGTACTCCAGCCGCTGACAGCTTGGTGTGTGATATCCATCGGAAAGGTTATGCCCCGACGCTGCCCTCCCAATTCCCTGTGATCGAGGCGAATGGCCTAGGAAGCGAATTAAACCCAACCGGGTGTCATTCCTGCCCAAAGAGCAGTGTTCCTCCAAGTCTCGCCTCTGCTTCTGATGACTTAGCCTTTCTCCTACACTTTAAAACATTAAAACAATATCAACAACTCTCATGAGTTATTTGTCCCCTTCATATCTCCAAGGAATTCAGTTACGAGTATATGAGACGAGCCAGTGTCTCGGGGCTCCATGGGGTGTCTGCTCCAATAATGTCAAAGAGAGATCATTTCTTCAGGTGGGGAAGTTTTATAGTCTTGTAGTTGTAGGAAGCTACCAGGCAGCATCTCAGCAAGAGATTAAAACTTCTTTTAGAAACTTCTCAACTAGGCAGTCCATCTCTCCAAAGGATTTTGGCTTCTTATCCCAGCAAAAGAATAATCTGGAGAGAATTTAGTAAATAATGACCCAACTCCAAGAAGTTATGAACAAGTTTTGGGGTGCTCTTTTAAAATGAAAATAGCTTCTATTAAAAAAAACAAAATATTCATTGTAGAAATATATTAAGGCAATCGAGAAAAGCTTGAAGAGGGGAATGTATGTCATCACCCAGAAATAATCTACGTTAATTTTTTGGTGAACACTTTTCCAGACCTCTGCGTATGGGTGAGAACACACACACAATTTTACATAAATGGAATCAAAGCAGACTTAAAGATTCCAGACCTGTTTTTTTCACTGTCATGTATCATGACCAGCTTTCTAAATTACTCACAATAGACCTAAATCATCATTTAAGTAGATGCATTCCATTATACAAATAGTGAGGGTCGGTCACAAAATCACTTAACTACACTCATACATATGAAGAAATATGGCTTCTTTTTGAGTCATGCATGAGCCCATTCACCAGTTAGTGGAGAAAAACACAATTTAGTCCAATTCTGTCATCTCAGTACAATCCCATAATGTGAACTGTCGCTGAAGGATAATATTTTTTTCCTGGGAAAATGCTTCATCTCTCATATTCATTTCTCTCCCACAGCTTCTCTCCCACTAAGAAGGTGTCTGGCTGTATGGCAGGAAAGGGTGCACATTATGTGACATTATGGTGACAAGGGAAATGTATCCTCAGGCACATCTCCCTTGTCTGGTCCTCTGAACCCTCGCTGGGGCTCCAGAGAGGTGGCAGCTCTGACCTGCTCCCTGAACTGAGGCTGCTGAGGTTACAACTGGCCATCTTGTTTTTGTTCAGGCAATGGGCAAGTCCCACCCACAATAGCACCCACTATGTATCACAATGGTCACGGCCAACCCAGAAAGGTACAGGCTCCCAGGCAACTCAGCCAGTGTAAGGACTGCTTCAGTTAACACACTTGAAAGGAGGCTATGCTGTTGATATCCTCCATTGCACCCTTGGGATACTGTTTTTAAAAGAAATTTTGCAAACCTATGGTGACTGCCCAGTTATCCCATCCAAGGAACAAGCCTACTGTGCTCTCAGGCCATTGATCCTGGTCTCAAAAATCCCAACTCTGGCAGCCTCTTCCACCTGCCCCCAAGTCCCAGCTCATTCACTGCAGCTCTTAGCACCTCCACAGTTCCTTGAGGTGGCAGTGACTGGTGCTTCCTTGGCCCAGAACCCTCTTGATAGCAGAGCCTGTGAACAGTAAAACACTCTCCCAGTGGGTTTACAGCTCCCTTAGGGGATTCTGGTGTCCCATCACCTGCCCCTGCCCCCATCCCTTTTGAAATACGGGGTTTCCCATCACTGGAGTCTTACTTCTGCCCTGTGTTCCCAGGGTATCGAGTTCCCACTGTACTCTATACTCCCGCATCAAGGCATGGAACACATTTTCCCTTCTCGCCTGCAAGCTCCATGACAGTGGATACCACCTCTGCTGTATTCACTGTTGAGTTCACACTGCCTTGCACAGTGCCTGAGACATTATAAATGCTCAAGGGGCATTTGAGAAATGAACAAACAAAAGGATGAATAAATGAGGTCCCTGCACCAGTGTGGCCCCGGGAGGGGGATTTGTAGTCTAGAACTTGATTGCTATAATCCTCATTCCTCCTTTGACATAAGCCTCCCTGTGTCTGGACACCAGATTTGGTACTTAAAAGCAGGAGATGTAGCCCAGCCAGCATGGCTCAGTGGTTGGGTGTCAACCTATGAGCCAGGGAGTCATGGTTCGATTCTCAGTCATGGCTCGATTCCTTCTAATAAATGACTCCCAGTCAGGGCACATACCTGGGTTGTGGACTCAATCCCCACTGGGGCACGTGCAGGAGGCAGCTGATCAATGATTCTTTCTCATCATTGATGTTTCTATCTCTCTCTCCCTCTACCTTCCTCTCTGAAATCAGTAAAATATATATATATATATATATATATATATATATATATATGTATATATATATATATATATATATATATATATATATATCCTATCTAATAAAAAAGGAATATGCTAATTGACCATCACTCCATCACAAAGATGGCTGCACCCACAGCTGAGGCCAAGTTCCCATAAGGAGCCTTAACAAGCAATCAGCAGGGACCTGAGGCTACGCCCTCCCCCGCCCCCGTGGGGCTTGACAGGGGACCTCAGGCTGTGCCCCCACCCAGCAGGGCTTGACAGGGGACCTCAGGCTGTGCCCCCAACCCGGCAGGGCTTGACTGGGGACTTCAAGCCGTGCCCCCCACCCCGGCACCAGGCCAGGGGACCTCAGACTGCACCCCTAGCCCGGCGGGGTTTGACAGGGCACCTCAGGCTGTGACCCCCACCCAGTGGGGCTTGATGGGGGACCTCAAGGTGCACCCCCAGTGATGGGTTGGGGGAACTCAGGCTGCGCCCCTGCCCAGTGGGGCTTGACGGGGGACCTGAGGCTGTGCCCCCCTCCTGGTGCTGGGCCGGGGGACCTGAGGCTGCGCCCCCCCACCTGGCGGGGCTTGATGGGGGACCTCAGGCCATGCCCCTCACCCAGCGGGGCTTGACAGGGGATCTCAGGCCATGTCCCCCACCAGGCGGGGCTTGACGGAGGACCTCAAGGCATGCCCCCGCCCCGGTCTGGGCTGGGGGACCTCAGGCCACGCCCCTGTCCTGGTGCTGGGCCAGGGGACCTGAGGCTACGCCCCCTGCCCGGCAGGGCTTGACAAGGGTGGGACTGGCCGGGTCTGGATCTAGCCCAATGGGGGGGCCGGCTGGGTCTGGGTCTCATGCGATTTTGAGGTACGTGTGTGTGGAGGGGGGGAGCTTGACTCTGGGTCCCATGGTATGCCCCAGACTCTGATAGGAGGAAGGTTTTCATATACATTTTAATAATTTTCTTTCATCTCTGACACTTCTATTATAGAGAAAGGGCAATTATTTCCTCTAATTAATCCCCTTTTAATGTGCACGAATTTCATGCACCAGGTCACTAGTATATGTGTGTGTGTGTGTGTGTGTGTGTGTGTGTGTATTTTAAGCAGGAGATGTGAGGGATGCTCAGCATTGAGAAATACAGTGTTTTCTGATTCCTGAAGAGACCAAGAGACAGAGAGAGCACTGTACACTGCCAGGGACCTGTCACATCCCGTCTGTGTCCTGCTCGCATATGCTTACTAAGCGGTGAAAATCTCCCTTCATGATTTATCAAACAACTCTCATAAGTGTATTTTATGGTCTGGGTAATATCTTTTTAGAAGCCTCATTATTTTAAACCAGTTTTATAGCAATGAGAAAATAAAATGAAACATAAATTGTTTTTCACTAAGTGTCAATTAGCAGTTCTGTTGAAGCACTGCTTCTAAAGCCAAAGGAAGAAAGTTGTTTGTGCTAAATAATATGTTACTGTGATAGGTAGGCTAAGTGTCAAAAGGTAAGTTCACATTAATTTTAATCCACTGAAATAAACTATACATCTTTTAATTTCATTTAAAAATACTGCTTTTTTGCCAACTTCTAATAAATGATTCTGGATTTTTGTTGTCATTGTGTGTTTTCTTTATTTGTAAAAAAAAAAAAAAAAGTTACTGATATTTTTCAGGTGAGTTAAACAACATATATAATAAAGAGCTAATATGCTAATTAGACCAAACAGCAGAACGACCATCCGGACAACCTTCCAGACGAAACCAGGGCTGCAAGGGCCGAGGCAGCCAGGGCTGCGAGGGCCAAACCCCTTGCATGAATTTTGTGCATCAGGCCTCTAGTGTAAATATAATTGGCTCTGGCCAGCCAATAAATTCAGGAGGGGAATTGGGATTTTCCTTGTACTATGAATAAGTTATATGGAAAGTTTACTAATTATCCTGCTGTAACAATTGCCTTCGCTCAGGATGTATTTATGGAAAAATCGCTTAGACTACCTCAGAGATATATAGCTAAAGCAAAAAACATCATTTCTTTCTAGCTTGTTTCTAGAGTGAGACTGCCACTTTCCTGCTGGAAGGAGGTGGGAGGTGCCATCCTGCCACACTCTTACCTCCAACCCAGGAAACTCAGCTCCACTCTCACTGTCCCTTGCGGCCCTCACACATCTGAGCTGCTTCAGCGGATGTGATCCCTGGTCTGTTCCCCACTGGTGGCCGGCACCATCTCATGGCCAGCACCCTTACAGTGGTCCCCATTGGAAATTCTGTGCTGCGGTCAACCTTCTCCTGCATTTGGATTGTCCTTCAGTCCTGTTCTAATAAAACCTCATCCAGGAGAGCTACTATCCAACATAGTGCCACAGATACTGATACTATACTGTATACTTAAAATGTTCTTACTCCACACACATACGCACACAAAATGCTAATAATGCTGGCAAGAGGAGGCGTTGGGAGGTGATAAATATGTCTATGGCCTTGAAGGTGGTGATGGTTTCACAGGTGTATCTCCAAGCTCACTGAATTGTATATATTAAATATGTACAGTTTTCTGCATGTCAATCATACCTCAATCAAGTGGTTTTAAAACAATAAAAATACAATTAATTAAGAAAAAAATGCCTAGCCATGTTGCTCTCTCAGCTTAGGACCCAGCAGGGCTGACTGCAAAGATCATACTACATATTTCTCCCACCAAGATCACTGCTCCTGCTCACTGGCTATGTGAGAATCAGCCTTCTGTTCACCCAGGAATAAAAAAACAACCACCAGCAGGCATCATTGCTATAAAATTCTATTTCCAGACTTATAAAATCAAGTTCTGAAAGACAGGTACATCCAAAATTAATATAAAACAGAACTTTAAAAGGCATTATTAAAACCAAAGCTGATAACTTAGTTTTAAATTGGTCAATAACAAAGTTTTCATATTAATAACAAAAACAACAAAATAGTGACATAAGGAAGCCAATAAAAGGTATTTCGGGAAAAGGGTCCATATCTTGAAGTTAATGAAAGTTTCTCTACACACGTCCCACAACTTTAGGCATTTTGAAAGCATCCCAGTGGTATGTCAGAGCCAAGATGGAATCAGAGGTGTGGAGGTAGTATATGTTTTAGGATTCAAGTTTCAATGGGGATATGTGTATTTACCCAAAAACCTTTGAAATAATTATGTAGGGATGTAATCACAATTTTCCACTGGCCACATTGTTGGAAATGTTGTTTTGGTGTATGTCAAATTTTTTGGAACAGCATTTTGAGACAATGTGATTTGATTAAGTGTGTGAAATTTTCCAGGGTGAGTGCATAAACATGTACCTCATGTTTTTAAACACGTTTTATGAAATGCACATTGCCTCTTGAGCTTTCGATCAATTCTCCTTACTCCTCTATTTTCATGCTTTTGATTTTTTATTCAAGTGATCTCTTTTTCAGCATTATTTTCCTTATTTCTAACTTCAAAGTAATTATTTATAGGACCTTATTCTCTACTAACCCTTGAACGTATATTTCCCTCTGGCCCCCATCTTTCTTTGGTATCATTTTCCTGCAACAATTCTTGGTAGTGGTGCCTAGTCATAACAGCTAGCATTTACTGGCTACTCACTATGTGCCAGGCACTACATTATCTCATTTAATGCACTGGAAACACAGTTGTAAATTCTCCTGTTACTTTTGCTTAGTAGAGTTTGTAAAAGCCCCATTTATGAGTATGAAAATTAGCAGCAGCTTTGCTGCTTGAAGTCAACCAAAACTTGAAAACATTCTGTGTTCAAACCTAGGGACTGAGCGTGGCTTTGGGGCCAGCTGGTCACAGCAAGTGGCTGGATGATTTCACTTAACGCCTTTGGTAATATTTCTCAGTGGGTTAATTCAAGGAAAATGGCTTGTCCATGGATGATATCTGACTATAATAAGCGGCTAAAATGCTTTCCCAATAAATATTGTAAGACAAAACAGGTGTAAAGCCACAGTTGCAAAATCAGCAGACAAGAAGTGCTGTAAGGAGGATGGGCCAACTTTCCAGCAGAAGGTCAGGACCCTGGGAGGTAGCAGGGATCCGTGTTAGCGAGACTTTTCCCAGATGCTTTCAAGAAATTCATCATTCACCCTGGCCGGTTTGGCTCAGTGGATAGAGTGTTGGCCCACAGACTGAAGGGTCCCAGGTTCAATTCCCATCAAGGGCACGTACCTTGGTTGCAGGCTCGATGCCCGGCCCAGTTGGGGTGCATGTGGGAGGCAACCAATCGATGTGTCTCTCTCACATGGATATTTCTATCTGTCTTTCCCCCTCTCTTCCACTCTCTCTAAAAATCAATGGGAAAATATCCTCAGGTGAGGATTAACAAAAAAAGGGGAAGAACTTCATCATTCATTTAAGCATTCCTTTAATAAAGTTTGATATGCTACATAGAGGAATTCTGCTGGGTCTCAGCAGGACACAAAGATGAGTGAGCTTCAGTCTGAAGGCGTTGCAGGCTGGTGGGAATAAGAGGACCTGATAGGATCCGGTGAAGCTCCCCGCCATCCCCCACATATACATACACATGCACACATGCAGAATACTCCCTGCTCAGGGAGAAAATCAAGTCCCTGAGTGGAAGGAGGTGCCAAAGGGCAGTGAGAAAGACCTGCAGACGATGCTGAAAGAGAACAAGGTGGTGGAACGAGGTGGCAGGAAACAGCTCCTCTCCTGCCTGGAGAAACCACTGGGGCTTAGAGACATGCCAGTTGAGAGCTGAGCACAGGCCATGTCTACTACATAACCCAAAATTCCGGGGAAATACAAAATTCACAGAGTGTGTAGTTGTAGCATCTCTTGGAGCTTGAATACCCAGCATAACCAGCAAGGGGTGATTTTTGGTAACACTGTTTACTTGATAGATACAGCAGACACTGTACTATATCCACTGGTAAAGCCCTAAGGCTTAACAATATCAGAAGCAAATAGAGGGGGGGTAATGGGGAATATGGGGACATCTGTAATACTCTCAACAATAAATAAAAATAATAAAATAAATAAATATAATTTAAAAAGCAAACATATACCCTTCACTCTTTATGGAGCTTTATGATCCATTAAAAATGGGGGGAAATAGACCATTGCATAAATATACAATCCCAATATAATGACGCTCAAGAGACACTGGAATACACCATCTGGAGCAAAAGAAAGGGAGAATGACCAAGTATAACTAAGCTATCTGTAGATCCCAACTAGTAGTGTGATGTTACTAATAGCTTCAGACAGATTGTCAGAAAGCCTTAACTAACATGTTGTGATCTGTGAGTTTCCTGGTCATGGGGTGGGGAGCCTTTCCCATACGAGGGAGGAGGCAGAGAGAAAGTGAATTATCTGCTGTGATACAAAATGTGTCTTACATTGATCAGTCAGGTAATTTCATGATTTATGGCAATAGCCATGACAATTAGTAAAATCTGGTCTTTGTAAGTCATTTGTGCCAAATTTGTGAAAGTTGCCATAAGCTTTGGAGCTAGATGGGGGTTGCCTCCTGAATCCTCTCTTTACTATTAAGGTGACTTTGAGCAAAACATTTAAACCTCTTTAATTATCAGTTTTACTCAGCTATAATTTGTTTAATTACTTAACCTTGCAGTATTATTATAAGATTATAGATTAGGTATAGAAATAATAAATATCAAGTGCCCACTAACTCATAATTGCTATTATTATTATTATTATTATTTTACTTAAAAGCAGTGAAAACTCTTTAACATCAACAAACAATATTCCCTATGCCAAGATTTCAGAAAACGTTGCCAAGATAACTATCTTCAAAAAAAAGTCGGGATTAAAACGGATTGCTAAAGATAAATAACCAAAAACAAGCAAGAAAGGAAAAACAAGGAAACAAAAGATATGGAGAACAATCAAAACACAAAGAATAAAAGGGTGGGCCTAAATCCAAACATATCAATAATTATATTAATTTTAAATGATCAAAACATATCAATTAGAAAATGGAGATTGTTAGAAGGGAAAAATAAAATTACCCAGATATACCATGTGAACACTAATAAAAACAAAAAAGAAACAAAGTGGCTACTATCATACAAGGCAATTTTAGAGCAAAGAAAATTTCCAGAGATAAGGATGGAATTATCTATATATTAGAGGCCTGGTGCACAAAATTTGTGCACAGGGGTGAGGGGGTCCCTCAGCCCAGCCTGCACTCTCTCACAATCTGGGACCCCTCTGGGGATGTCTGACGGCCAGTTTAGGGATCAGGCCTAAACCGGTAGTCGGACATCCCTCTCACAATCCAGGACCTCTGGCTCCTAACTGCTCTGCCTGCCTGCCTGATCGCCCCTAACCCCTCTGCCTGCCTGCCTGATCATCCCTAACTGCTCACTTGCCTGCCCAATCGCCCCTAACCACCTCTGTCTCAGCCCCCACCACCACAGCTTCATCAGGAAGGACATCTGGAATGACATTCGGCTGTCCAGTCTAATCAGCATATTATGCTTTTATTACCCATACTAATAAAAGGCCAGCCATCATGACCAAAATGACCACTTGACCAGTCGCCATGAGGTGCACTGACCACCTCTCGGTTCCTCCCCTGCAGCCCATGTGAGCAGCAGCGGGTGGGCGGGGTGGTGAGTGCAGTGAGCAGCAGCAGGCGGGTGGGCAGGGTGGCGAGCATGGTGAGTAGCTATGGGTGGGTGGGGCAGCGAGCAATGGTGGGCGGGTGGGTGGGGCAGCGAGCAATGGCGGGCGGGTGGGTGGGGCGGCGAGCATGGCGAGCAGCAGCGGGCTACCACACACGATATTGCACACTGAGCCTCTAGTTATAGATATAAAAGGCTAAGTGTCCATCCAACTGGTAGCTATGATGCGCACTGACCACCAGGGGGCAGACGCTCAACACAGGAGCTGCCGAGCTGCAGTGACTTGGCAGCAGCGGTTCTTGGGTGACGCACCCGGGAACCAGACAGGAGGGAGCCCAGTTCCTCATGGGGTGCGCCATTCCTCCTTTGGCCGTGGGTTATGTTGTTGCTGGAGCACTGTCAGCCCCGAATCTGGTTTACTGCACACTTGCATTTGCGTTCCACATCCTGTATGATAGCAACTTTGCAGAGCTCCAGGGCGTGTCCAGCCCATCTCACCCAGTCCTGCCCCGCCAGACACCTTCTAATTAATTTCCTTTCAGTGTGCACAAATCTGTATACTGGGTCACTAGTAGAATGATAAAAGGGTCAATTCACCAAGAAAACATATATTCCTAAATGTGTTTGCAATTAAGAACACCAATCTCACCCTAGCCAGTTTGGCTCAGTGGATAAAGCGTCGGCCTGTGGACTGAAGAGTCATGGGTTCAATTCCAGTCCAGGGTACGTACCTCAGTTGCAAGCTTGATCCCTGGCCCTGGTCTGGGCACATGAGGGAAGCAACCAATTGATGTGTCTCTCTCACATTGATGTTTCTCTCTCTGTCTCTACCCTTCCTTTCCACTCTCTCTAAAAATCAATGGAAAAATATCCTCGGGTGAGGATTCCCCCCCAAAAAAGGACAGTCTCAAAATGCTTAAAGCAGAAACTGACAAACTGAAAAAAGTAATAGAAGAAAAACCACAATTATGCCTGGAGACTTCAACAATCCTCTCTAGATAATAGTAAAATCAGTATGTGGAAAATCAGCAAAGGTATAGGAGCACTGAGCAACACCATCAACCGACTGAATCTGATTATATTTAGAAAAAACTCAGTAACAGCAAAATAAACATTTTTTTCAAGTACACATGGAAACATTTACCGATTATTTAGAAATAAACCTAAACAAATTTAAAAGACTTGAAATCATGCAATAAGTTCTCAGACCATTATAGAATTAAACTAGAAACAAGTTAATAGAAAAATAATAACAGAAAAATCTTCCAAACACTTGGATATTAAAATACTTTTAAACCATTTATGGTTCAAAGAGAATGTCTCAAGGGAAATATTTTTTTTTATTTAAGCTGAATTAACATGAAAATAAAATATTAAAATTTGTAGGATGTCTCTAAAGCAGTGCTAGAGGGACATTTATAGCATTAAATGCTTATATTAGAAGAAAAAGAGGTTTCAAGTAGACAATCTGAGATTCTACCTTAAGTAAATAGAAAAGAATAGCAAAATAAAGCCAAAGGAAGGAAACAATAAAAAGTAGTTAATCCATGAAATTAAAACAGAAAAAAGAGTAGAGAAAATTAGTGAAACAATAGCTAATTATTTGAAAAAATAAGTAAAATTGATTAACCTCTAGCAAAACACAATGAAAAAAGAAGGAAAATACAAATTATCAATACCAAAAATGGAAGAAGGGATATCACTACAGACCACAGAGACATAAAAAAGGATAATAAGAGAACATTAACAACAACTCCACACACATAAATTTGACAAATGAGATGAAATGGACAAATTTCTCAAAATATATAAATAACAAAAATCATCCATGATGAAATAGTTAACCTGAATAGTTTTATAACTACTAAGACATTGATTAATAGCAAAATACATTTCAAAAAAAGAAAACTATCTTCAGGCCCATATGTCTCACATGTTCATTGCAGCATTATTTACAACTAGAAGCCCGATGCACGAAGATTCGTGCTAGAATGGGCTTTCCTTTCCCTGGCTGCCAGCACTGCTTTTCCACTCCGGCCCAGCCCCTGTCGGCTCAGGCCCTGGAGCCGCCTCTTTCCGCTCCAGCCCTGCCTTCCCATGCTGCCCAAAGACCCTGAGAGACAGGGGTGGGGCGGAACGCCTGCATTGTCGCCATGGCAATGATGCAAGCATCCCGCCCCATCACTAGGCGCCTGTGTATGCAAATTAACCACCATCTTTGTTGGGTTAATTTGCATACCACTCCTGATTGGCTGGTGGCATAGCGGAGGTATGGTCAATTTACATGTTTGTCTATTATTAGGTAAGATAGACAAGATATGCAAACAATCTAAGTGTCATCAACAGATGAATGGATACAAATGTGGTCTATATACAACAGAATACTACTCGGCCATAAAAAGGAATGGAATCTTGCCATTTGCAACAACACAGATGGACCTTGAGGTCATTGTGCTAAGTGAAATAAGTCAGACAGAAAAAGACAAAAAGACCACATGATGTAATCTACATGTGGAATCTAAAATACAAAACTAAGCAACAACAACAAAAACCAAGCTAACACATACAGAGAACAGATTGATGGCTGCCAGAGGGGAGGAAGGAGTGAAGGAGTGGAAGAAATGGGTGAATGGGCCAAAACGTGCAGTTATTAAATAAATAAGTCATAGGGTTATAATGTACAGCATGGTGCTACAGTTAATACTCTGCATTGTATATTTAAATTGCTAAGAGAGTAAATCTTAAAAGTTCTCATCACAAGAAAAAAATGTGTACCTTTGACAAATAGTAACTAGACATAATGTGGTGATCATTTCACTGTGTATACAAATCATTATGTTGTACATCTAAAACTAATATAATATGTGAATTATACCTCAATAAAAATAAATGTATTAATTAAAAAGGAAAAATAAATTACTCAAATTCTATAGATCTCTCTTAGAAAATACAAGATCAGAGAACACTTTCCACCACATTTTATGAGTCCAGAGGCCATTATCCTGATACCAAAAACCAGATAATGAGAGTTAAAAAATAAATAAAAGGAAAACTAAATTAAAAATCAATATCCCTCATGAATGTAGATATAAAGATCCTCAACAAAATGTCAGTAAATTGAATCCAGCAGCACATAAAAAGAATCATACACCACAACCAAGTGAGGTTTATTTAGAAAATGAAAGGCCAGTTCATATCTAAAACGTAATTATATAATCCACCATGTTAACTTCCTAAAGAAAAAATACCACATGATCTTATCAATTGATGAAGAAAAGGCATATGAAAAAAAACATCTATTATGATAAACTAGAAATGCAAAGGAAATTCCTCAACCTAATAAAAGGCATCGACAAAAAAAGCCTACAGCTAACATCATAGTTAATGATGTAAGCTGATTGTTTTATCCCTAACCTGGGGAACAAGGCAAGGAGGCCCACTCTCTCCGGTCCTATTCAATATCAGGAAGTCTTAGCCAGTACAATGGGCAAGAAATAGAAATAAAAGACACACAAAATAGAAAGGAATAAGTAAAACTGCTCCTATTCATAAATGACATGACTGTCTACATAGAAAAACCCAGGCAATCTGGAAACAAATGAAGAATTAATAAATTAGTTAGCAAGGCCTCGGGAGACAAGGTCATCTCACCAAGATCAATCATATTCCTATATATTACAATGAACATTGAAAACAAAAATTTAACTATACAGTACCAGGTGCAACAGCTACAAAAATAAAATATTTAAGTATTAAAGCTAGCAAAATACGTACAGGATCTAATTTTGGGGAATGGTACAGCTATCTGTACCCTGATTTCAGGAGTGTTACATGAATTTTTATATGTTTTAAAATCCATAGAACTATACATACAAAAAGTAAATTTTACTGTTTATTAATTTAAGAAATAATTTTTAAAAACTAAAATAAGAACATTAAGAAGTAAGAACATGGTGGTCGTTTTGACCACATTCCTTGGGGTTTGATACCTGTATTACAGTGACAATGCTGTGAGCATCCAGAATCAAAATGCAGCTTTGGATACAACATGATAATGTGGACATGAACTTGACTGAGTTTTATTTACTGGCCTGGGATAAGGAAGCAGATCACAATCTTCACTGGGTATTTGTTTACCTTCGAGCATTTTATAGCAGAGTGTAATTTATCACAAGGAAGATTGGCTGTCTAGAGACGTTTATGAGGCTACTCCTTGATAATATGATGGGCCAAATCAAATTGGATTTTATGATCAATACTCTTCATAATAAAGAGACTGAAGCCAGGTTGGCTAAAAGAGTCAGTCTTCCTTAATCTACTAAATTTTATTTGCTATGTCTACTTCTCCAAGAACTGCTTGTTTATTAATAGACATCTATAATACAAATGGCCAGAAACTCCCTGTCCAGATATCAACTGCAGCCCACTGTCCCCATTAGCAATTTTACTATGCCAGAATTTAATTGGATTTGAGAGCTACGTTTGCCAACTTTTTCTAAATATAGTGCTTTCAAGCTTTATATACAGAATATGATATTTGGGCACTTAATACTTTACTCATCTTGCTTGATAATCAGTGACAGGTGTAGGAGAAAAATCTCTGAGCAGGGCAAAAGCAAATTGAAAAGACTCTAGAATAGTATCATTTCCAGAGACATTCACTCATGCATTTATTAATTCATTTATTTACTCAACAAATAGTTACAGAGTACCAACTGTGTGGTAGGCAGAATGCTGATGAATAAGACAGACAAGGTTCCTGCTCACAGAGTTTCAGAGGGGAGGAGGGGGAACAAATATAATCAAGTCAATACCAAATAAATAAGATATTCACAGCTTATACAAGGCATTAGAAAGGCAAGGCCAGGTGAGATAAGTAGAGAGTAATGGGGGGAGGTCTTTAGGGGGATGGTCAGAAAAGGCCCATTAGCAAGGTAAGATTTGAGCCTCCTGGAGACCTGAAGGATGAGAATAAGGTGGCTGTGAGGAAATGAAGGGATGGGATTCCTAAATGAAGAATGAAATGACTGAAGGAAGGAGAGAGTTGAGTGTATTTGAGTAACAGAAAGGCCATTGTGGTGGGGAGCAGTGAGTGAGAGGGAGGCATGGTTTGGAACGATGTCGGAGAAGCGCAGTAGCCAAATCAGGCATAACTTTGTAAGTCAAGGTTAAGAGTTCAAATTTTATTCTAAGAGATAGGAAGCTACTAAAGAATTTTAAGCAGGGAAATGACTTATTTGATTTATGTTATTTTTTTAATCACTCTAGTTGGTACCTAGAGAATGGGTTGAAGGGGCAAGGGTAGACCCAAGGACACTGGTTATCCTTCTAAGGTGATAAGTAGGATGTAGAAATTCAGATAAAAGATTATGATGAGTTGGAACTAGGTGGTAATGATAATGCAGATGGGGATAAGTACACAGATTTTAAATCTACTTTGGATATGGAGTCAACAAAATTTGCTGATTGGTTGCATGTGGGGAGGTTTGAAGGGAAGGGGAAACTCAACTATAACTCCTATACTTTGGGCTTGAGCAAGGGAGAATTCGGTAATGCCATTTTTTGAGAAAAGTAATACTGGTAGAAGGTTAGGTGTGTGAGAGAGCACAAACTATTTTGCACACATGGAGCTTGAGAAATCAGTTAGATATTCAAATGGGAAGAAATGGTATGGAAATGGGTATGTGAGTAAGGAGCGCAGGGAATAGGTCTAAGTTAGACCTAACCAGGGAATGTATTAAAACCTTGGGGAAGAGGATGAGTGAAAAAGGAAAAGAACTCAAAGCAGAACTCCAAGGTGTGCCAACATTTGGAAATTAGGGAGAGGAGGAGAAACCAGCAAAGGAGGCTGAGACAGACTGGCCACTAACCAGGCGAGGTCAGTGATTTGGAAGCTGAGAGGTGAAAAGTGTTGGTAAATGGAGAGGATGGTCATCAGCCAGCTGATGACTGCATTGATGCTGCTCAGAGGTCAAATCAGATGCGGGCAGAGAACAGCCCTTCGGATTGGCAACATGGAAGACATTGATACACTTAAGGAAACCAGCTTTAGTGAAAGGAAACCAGCTTTAGTGGAGTGCTGGGGCAGAAACTTGATCAGGATTAAAGTGCAAATGAGAGGTGAAGAAGCAGAGGCAATGAGTGTAGGTAATGCATTCCAAGTGTTCAGCTGTTCAGGGGAGCAGATAAGTGGGGTCAAGGTCAAGCTCCTCAACATGGCAGATCTTAGAGAATATTTACATACAATGGAAGTTGTCAGCCAAGAGGGAGAAAGGATGGATGCAAAGGAGGGAGCAGAGTTGTGGAGAAAGAGGCAGGTGATCTTTATTAGGAGGGAAGGTAGAGAAGGGTAAATATGCTTAGTTAATCCTTGTAAGGTGATCATTAGGATGTAGTGCCTATAACACTGGCTCCTCAGCTTAAAAGACTACGAGTAAGATCCAGCCCAGAGTGGCTCAGCTACCCTGCCATTGTGATATAATGAGAGTAGCTGGCCCCAAAAGCCCAGCATACCTCCCTCGAAAGGAAATTGGGTAAAGAGGAAGCCACATTCAAGAAAATATGTAATTGTTGCTGTCCCACTGTGTATTCTGTTTCATGCAATGGATCAGTAAACTGATCAGTAAACTGATTTTATACTATTAATAACCTGTTATCAGAGGTATTTTTTTCCACCTAAAATCAGAGACAGCCTGTAACCTACTCTTACCCATGAAATCTATCATCAATACAGGAACACTTATAAGAGTAGGAATGTTGTGTTTCATGGATAGTATAACATAGGCTAGCTTGGCTTTGAGATATGCTGAGACCACTATGGTAGACATACTTGAAACTGGGACAGAAGTTTCCCTACATAACCAGGATAACCAGGGAAAACAGGTTACAGCTTCCTAGACACCCAGCACCCTTTCAGTAACTAAAGGATTATCCCTTCAGTCAGCAGATTAAATCTACATATCACCCCCAGGAGACATTCACTCTAATAGAATTGTGAAGCTGGCTCCCATAGGCCATGTTCAATTACACAATGACCACACCTGCAGGATGGATGCCACAGGGTCCTCAGGTTAGCAGGGCTGCAGCAAACAGGAACTGATATAAACAGGGAGCACAGACCATTAGGGTTATCCAGTCACTTCCATGAAATCCTATGAGGTCTGGGTAGTGAATACAGGTGATAAATTTAAGCTTGCTGGGCAATCCTTCGGACTCCAGAGATTTTTTTTATCCCTCACCCTTCATCCACAGTTAAGCTTTAATAAGAATATGCTTTTACTTAGTGAATTTAGAGTTACCTTTTTTTTGGAGATCTAGGTGGTCTTTTCTACCAAATTAAAAATAAGCATTCTTATCCTATATAATAAAAGCCCAGTGACCAAAACGGTGAAACGATCACAACGACCAGAGACCAGAATGACTGCAGCCCCTCACCCCGGCTGGCCCCGCCCCCAGTGGGGACCCCCACCCTGATCTGGGGCCCCCACCCATGCACCAGGCCTCTATCCTATATAATAAAAGGGTAATATGCAAATTGATCCTAACAGCAGAATGACCAGAATGACCTCAACCAGTCACTATGAAGCATACTTCCAGTCCCTTTCCCCAGCCAGCAGGCTCTGATCACCAGATGGTGCACAGGGAACTGGGGGTGGCTGGCAAGGGACGTGGGTGGTGCCAGGACAAGGCCCCCACCCCACCAGTAGCCACACACACACAGAGGGCAACCTGTGGCGGGGGTGGGGCCAGTGAGCGGGCGGGAACAGCCAACCTCTCGGTCCCTTTCCCTGGCTGTCAGGCTCCGATCACCCAATGGCAAATGGGGAACTGGGGTGGGTGGCAGTAGGGGGCGAGGCCAGCTGTGGGCAGCCCAGGAAGATGGCCCTGATCGCAGGCCAGGCCTAGGGATTGTACCCATGCACGAATTTTGTGCACTGCGCCTCTAGTTTTAGCATAAAAATGTACATGCACGCACACACACACATAGGTAATGTCCTAAAAATAGGCCAGAACATATTCTAATATAGGTTGTAGGAATAGAGCAGGAAGCTATCATGCAACCAAATCTCTTAAAGAGAATCCTTAAGAAAATTCTGCAACCTCATGAGAATATCTCCAGAAGCACTCCTATGATGACATGCAACACAATTATTAGCAGAGTCAGGCTCTCTAAGCACACAAACACAAACCCCAAGATTAAACACTGGTTCACATTAGGGCAATCTTAGGAGCCACCAGACATCTTCCATTGGCTTCAGAGCTGAAACTATCACTGAATACATCCTCTGAGGCACCACACTGCTCATGCTCAGAAATTCTAAATGTTCAATGTGACATCAAGCTCCATCCCTAACTAGATGAGACTAAGAACAACTGTTTGCAGAACCTACTACAGAACTCACATTTTTCTTCTTGGGTGTTTTCTCAACTCTCCTAAGGGTTATCTTCACATTTCATTACTGGTTGGTACATGATTCTTACTTGGTAAATTACTTATTTGAAAATAATGTCCCAAAAGTTTCTTTTTTCCCTCTCTGGCAATCTATCAATGGTAGTTTCCCTGGACTTTAGATTCAAATGAAGGAGGATGTGATAGTTGGATAAGAGCAAGAGAGAAGCTTTGAAAAATATACTTTACCCATGCAGACACTGTTCCATTCCCCTGGGAAAACATATGAAACCAGGAGTTGAAGATTCAGACTTACAGGTATAGCGATGACTGAAAATTAGGGAGTGGTGCCCTGGCTGGTATTTCTCAGTGGTTAGAGCATCAATCATCACACCAAAGGGCCATGAGTTCAATTTCTGGTCAAGGGCACATACCTGGGTTGCAGATTCATCCCAGCCCGGTCAGCGTATGTGCAGGAGGCAACCAATGGATTTATCACTCTCACATCGATGTCTATGAGTGTGTGTGTGTGTGTCTTTTTCCCTTTGCTCCATCCCTTTCACTCTCTCTAAAAATAAATGTTTGAGGATTAACAAACAAACAAAAAAAGTGAGCCCAGCCAGTGTGGCTCAGTGGTTGAGCATTGACATATGAACCAGGAGGTCATGGTTCGATTACAGGTTGTGGGTTTGATCCCCAATAGGGGGCATGCAGGAGGTAGCTGATCAATAATTCTCTCTCATCATTGATATTCTCTCTCTCCCTCTCCCTTCCTCTCTGAATCAATTAAAAAAAATTTTAAGTGAAAATTAGGGAATGAAGTGGAAATCAGCATAAATGTGCTGCTGACCATGGTCCTGAGAAATATTTGTCTACTGGGGCCTAGTTGCTTCTCCTAATCCTGGGATACTGATGACTCTGATATACCTTTCTCAGGATGTCTGAATCAGGTGAGGAAAGAAGTGTTGGTGGGAAGAATGCAGGGAGGCAAGAGAGAGGGATGGGCAGGGGTTCTTGGAGAGACATAGAGGAAATAAGGTTGTCTGGACAATATTTTCAATTAATAGTACCACCAGTCACACTTAAAAAAATCAAACATTTGAAGATAACCAAGACATTTTTTACCAGAAGACGCAGAGCTGTGCAACAGAAGACATGAACAAACAAGTAGGACCACTGACCAGCAGGACATCAGCTGCGTAGAATTGAAATGTCACTGTGAATTGGGTTATACCAACTTTCTCCTCTCACCCCTCTACATTATCTCCCTGGGGGTCCTATCCATGCCCATGCCATCAATACTATTTAATGCTGATGACTCCATCTTTATATTTCCACCTGCAATCTCTTCTTTGAGCTCCAGAACTTAATATCCAACCACTTCCCATCTCTATTTGGAGGACCCTAATAATGTGCTCATGGGGAGAGAATAATTGGCAGTACAAGGAAAAAAATGTTTCAACAGATAGATTATTAGACAGTTTAAACCAAGTGCCAACATTCAGGACAAAGGAATAAAATACTAACTGGGCAAGAGACTTGGACATCAGACATGGAGGCTTATTCAGAAAAGATAGTTGAGCAAGTGAGGAGACTGGACCCCAGACAGAGGCATTTCCTGCTGATGGTAACTGCTAAGAAAAGCAATTCTTTTCTGAATACCTTGCAGAAATCACTGTTGACCATGTATCTGTCCTTCCAGTAATATCTGTATCCATGAATGGGAACATTATCAAATAATCATAAATTATAAATAAGATTCTCAAATCCAGAAACTCAAAGATGGAAGGAAACTCCCATATCCTATCTAATAAAGAGGGAATATGCAAATTGACCATCATGCTATCACAAAGCTGGCAGTGCCCATAGCCACAAGATGGCTGCGCCCAGTCCCCTCAGCCCCGCCAGAGTCCCACAGTCCTTTCAGCCCCACCAGGGGAAGGGGAGGAGGCAGGCACATGGTGCAGCCGGACCTGCCCTCAGCCCCCCAGCCATCCAGGGCTGGCCTGAGTAGCAGGCAAGCCTTGGATGGCAGCTACCCAGCCACCCAGGGCCGCCCGAGGCTCAGGTAACCAGGGCTGGCAGAGGCTTGCGCTGCCGGCAGTGGCAGCAGCAGAAGTATGATGGGGTGTCGCCTTCCCCTGATTGCCGGGTCACCTCCTGCCCCTGAGGGCTCCTGGACTGTGAAAAGGGGCAGGCCGGGCTGAGGGACACCCCTCCAGTGCATGAGTTTTCATGCACTGGGCCTCTAATATACTTATAAATCCAGAACAGCGACCATGGAGTCAGCAGGGTCCACAGCCTCAGAATTCCAAAATCAAGGCTTGAAGGGTATCTTAGAGGAAGTAAAAGTATTACCATACACACTGGGTAATAAACATATAGAATTCTTAGCTCTAAAGGTAACAGAAGCTAAAAACATAAATCAGGTTGAAAATTATTTGAATCCTTTACTTGGTGGAGACACCATTGCATATTAGAGGGGACTTTTATTTGGGGAGAACATAACTAGTTTATACACCTGAAGTCCTGGAGAAATTTGTAAATATCATCTTGATGTCACTTTCTGCCTAAATTCATCTCCTGGAAAAGGCAGGCTCTCCCAAACCTCCGATGAATCCAGAGGTAAGACAAGACTGCCCACAGGTTCTAGAATATGGAGCTGAATGTCAACATCTTGGACTAAAATCACAAGTGAGATAACCAGAACACCACATATGCAGTAACACAATGACATTTAGTGGCAAAAGGACAGAATGAGCAAGTCCAAGAGAGAGGAAGGAGGTGGATGCTGGAGAGATATCTCGAGATACAAAAATAGGAACTTGTCTAGGGGGCAAGGACCTGGCCGGGGCTGAGGAGCCGGCTGTTGTGGGCACAAAGCATGGTCTATGTTCAGAGAAAACGCCTACCAGGGGACCAGTGACCTTCCCATATACTTTTGGACCTTGGAACATGAAATGCAACACACACACATTACAACATCCTCTAGAAACACATAGTAGTATGAAAGGGTAGAGAGGGCCATGAGAGGATATGCGTATACACACACACACACACTCTCTCTCTCTCTCTCTCTCTCTCTCTCTCTCTCTCTCTCTCTCTCTCCCATGATGTCTTTATTACTGCCAAAAGCCAAGAAAGGAGGAGGGAAAGGACCCTTTGAACAAGGACTGAACAAAGTTTTTAACAATATGTCATGCACACGAGACTTTAATGAGTCACAAATTCCAATGGGTATTTTTTTCTCTTAATTTTCCAGTTTGTTCTATTTTGCAAATATTTGTACTCAAATGATAATGCGACTTTTGTTGCACAGCCACAGTGAGTCCCTCATGAAGAGCTTTATTCTGAGCCAGAAGACAGCTGCTAAATTGAGATTTACAAAGAACTTAATAAATACATAAATAGATGAGCTCTGAATATTATATTCTGAGCACCCACTTCCTTATGTACTTGCAAATTATACACCAGCATGCAAAGCATCTCAAAAGAGCAGTGCGTAAATCTCTTTAGAATCTCTTCCTTCTGAGCACCTTGGAGATGCTCTTTCATCCAAAGCTGTTAATTAGGGAGGCTAAACATCGCCTTCCTCATATGCAGGCTTTGTCTCTACAGGCTATTGATGCAGGATGTGGGGAAAGAATGAGTAAGGGCATTTGAGGATTGTGACAATTGATGATTGGCATCGAGGATCCATAATATGTGCATTCCAGACACAGATTTCAGTCAGATTTAACAATGGACAGGATACACTACAGTGCAAGCCAAAATACTTGGGAACATCCTATTCCTGGGGAGCAGACTGTTTTACGATTTTCAGGCTCATAAGTGACTCAAAATTGGCCTCATTGCCTTGCTTGTGAAACCGTTAGTTGGCACTGTCACGGGGACAAACCAATGGTCTAAAATGCAATTAGCTGTTATGCATCCTTGTTAAGCAACAGCCTGCTTGCCTCTGGCACTGCGTGTGAGACGGAGTTAAGGTGGCACGCCTCGCTGTCAGGCAGGTCCCAGTTCAGGTGCAATGAGAAACTCACTCCAAACAGGCAGACTCCAAAAACTATTTTTAAAAAATTAAAAATAAAAAAAAAACCCAAACACATTTTCTGCCAAATTAAAGAGAACTTTTATAACATGATAAACGGTGTTGAAGAGGTTATGGACTTCCTCTGAAACTGTGTGATATTTTAATAATATGTATCACTTATCTCCTGTGGATAGAAAGGTAGAGAGGATCAGAAAGGCACAGTGTATAAACTGGTTTCTGCAGCCTTTGATAAAAAACTGTTTGCATCACCTCATTTTAGTGGCCCTTGGATTCTGACTGAGGACATTATTCGGCTCTCCAAAACTGACGGCATCTCCTTCAGGGAAGAGCCATAATGTGGAAAACTTTGCACTCCCTGCCCTGCCCTTGTAAATTCAAGTCCTGGCAAGAGGAAAGACACCCGTTTCGCCATCTATCTGCACATGCAGGAGTATGATGATAATAATGACTGATTCCTTCTCACTCAACAGGGGTGCTCTATTGATTCAGAGAGCCAGGGTCTCAAACGTAAATGAGGTACGTGTCCAGGGGTCCCATTCGCTGCCTCAAGTGCTACCTCTCCCAGCTGGCTCCCAGTCACCCACAGTAAAATCCTAGTCGCTTCCTGAATTTCTTTTCACAGTTAACTGGCTTCTGAGATAGTGAGCCCTGGTCTTTTTAGGACTTGGATTTGCAGTGTGGGCTATGCATGTTTGGGACCTATGGTGGATTGGTTGCATTAACAGCCAGCCCCAGTGAATGGCCTCTCTATGTCCATGCATTTTGTCCTATAGCTTTGCAGGCTTTGTCCCCTGTGACTCTGGGCTAGACCGTGTGAGCTCCTTTGGCCAATGGGACAGTAGCTAACCTGACACTTATAGCGACTTTACAAAGTGTTTGAGTCTTTCTGCTTCCTCTCTTGTTTCTCTGGGATTGGCCTGAGAACATGCCCCAGCTAGCTAGCCTGCCGGGGGATGTGTGAGACATGTGCACGTGACAGGCCCACAGAGGCAATCTCAGCAGTCCCAGCTGTAGCCACACTGGCTTCATCCAACTCATCAGTCAACAGATGCATGAGTGAGCCTCGCTAACCCATAGACTCATGGGGAATAATAAATGGCTGTTGTGTTAGGCCACTAATTTGAGGATGTTTTGTTACCCACTATTATGTTGGTCATAGGTAACTGATACAGGGCCAGAGCTATATTTTAGGGCAACAGAGGAGAATTTGAGTGCTACTATCAGTCATCCTGCTTCTCTATTCTTTTCTATGCAGTCTCTCCTTAAAATACATGTTAAATAAAAACTTTACGAATCACTTTGCAAGAGCACCCACCGTTTGGGGAGGGGGCATCACAGACGAGAGGTGAAGTGGGAGCTCAGGAACTGGGTGCTTGTGAACAGGCCTGGGTGGATGGGTGCAAGGACAGAGGGGACTCAAGAGCCCAAGATATAGACTCAGCATACAGCCGAGTGCCCAGCTATTTGCTGGCTCTGGGGCGGTTCGGCAAGCGTAAAGATGCAGGCTCTATCTCATCTCCATCTTCCCTGAAAGAAACTTTACAGGGTCTCAGAAGGAATCTCAAAGGTCACCTGGTATGCTCTCTCCTGATGCCTGATAAATGTGAGTTGTCACCTTGCCTGGTTTATTATAAGCTGAACAAATGACTGGTTGGGAGTGGCGTTACATGATTGACGATCCCTGGGAACATTTAGGCAGGTCTGAGAGCTAGAGACGGCCTCAGTGAGTTCAGGTTTCCTCCCTGGAGCACAAACCAGGCCAGAGCCTTCGATTCCCCTAAAGCCTTTAACCCACACATTAAGACCAGAACCTGAAGCAAACGTAAACTGGGTTTAATTAAGCAGAATTTCATGAGATCCCGAGTCAAACATAAATGTAGTGAGTGCCCGGTTTTGTGCTCTCTGCTGGACACGACACGACACAGTCCTTCTACCTTCGAAAGTCTTACAACTGGGCAAAGTAAGATGAACACACTGGGAATGCTAGCATACTGATGAGGGCTAGATCACTGTAATTATTATATGTTCACAAGTATGCAGATTCTCCTCATTCCACACACAAGAAAGGATTATCCTTCTCCACCCCCTGGAAGAGAAGTGTAACCATGTAATTTGTTTTGAAAAGCAATGGAATGTGAATGAGAACGATGGGTGTTATTTTTCGGTAAAGGCATTTAATTACTGGTGCTCAACGCCAACCTCCCTCCCTGGTGGCATCCATCATGGAAGTATGTGTCCGGACAGAGCCTGTGCCACCCCGGACCCCTCAGAGACCACACAGAGGCTCCCTGCTGACTCACACGGGAGGCTTAGTGTGAATGAGCAAGACATTTTGTTGTGTAAAAACCACAGAGGTGTGGAGGTTGTTTGTTACTCAAGAGTAACTTTGCTTACCCTGAGTGATGCAATAATTATCTTCTAAAAGTTTGGCACCTTAACTGCCAGCCTAAGAGAGGAGAAATCAATGTGGATTAGAATATCCTGGAAAGACAGTTGTGTTTTAAAAGGTAATGCAAGGGTTAAAAGGAATGGGAAGAGAATTAAAGGCAGAAAATAAAATAACACGCAAATACATAAAAATAGGAATGTATTTATTTTTGTCTTTATTATGGGACTTCATATTGTTATTGTGTATTTGGTGGGCTCCTTGAGGGGGAGATCTGGCCTACCCATCTGGACACCCCCAGATTCTTGTAATGTTTGCTAAATGATTCTCAAATAATGTTTGCTAAATGGATTAGCAGTGTGTTGAGGTTAATGGGATGGTGAATCTGAGTCAATCAGTTGGTAATAGAAAATTAGATTTGATTGGCAAAAAGCACCACTTCACTATCAGCAACAATAGCTATACAGCAGGAATGTCAATGCTGAGAATCTTTATCTTGGACACACCTGTTTCATCATCTACAAAATGGGGGCAGATAACCCAAGGTTTACTCTAGTCCTCACAGCCAGCACGTTATTATTTGTGTGTTTTTTTATCTAAAAAAATAGATTGCTTTTTCCATTTAAATTTCAATCACTTCAATGTTCTAACCATGGCATTGGATTTTCCATAACATTACTATTCTTTTAAAAGCTTTAAGGTATTATGCAATTCTATGCCAGCAGAAAGCCAGGTTTCTTTAAAGTGGAATAATATGAAGTTTTCAGGGGAAAAAAAGTTCAGCTAGCAGTAAATTCAATCCAGGTCCAAATTGCTTCAAGGCATGTACAATTTGCTCAGGAATTCTGTTCTTCGTGAAGTAATTAGGGTGGCATGGGGGATGGGGAGGGGAGAATAGGATGACCTCTATCCTCTCTAATAAAACGGTAATATGCAAATTAACCATCACTCTGCTACATAAGCCACTCCCACCAGCCATGCCACGCCCACCAGCCAATCAGGGTGAGTATGCAAATTAACCCCATCCAAGATGGCTACAGCCACAGAGAGCAAGGTTTCCCAGGTAACAGAGCAAGCCAAGCTTTCCATAGCCGTTGCAGGCCTAAGCCTCCACTCAAGCTACAAAGTTTCAATTATAGAAGGTAAACAAATTCAAACAAATGGCGGCAGAATGGAGCTTGAGAGAGCAGGCCAGGGTTGCCGGCAGCAACAGGGGAATCAAAGCTTTCCACACACCCTGGCCGGGCCCACCCGCTTAAGGCAACAAAGTTTCAATTATAACCCCAACACAAATGGCTTCGGGCCTCGGAGGGAGCCCCAGGCTTGGCTCTGCTCCAGGCTACAAAGTTTCAATTGTAGAAGGAAAATAAATTCCAGATACCAGGGCCTCCGCTTGGGTTGCCAGGGGGCGTGGCCAGCCTGCAAACCACCACAGGCCCCTCGCTCAGGCTGCCCCACACCCCAAGGGAACCCCACCCTGATCAGGGACACCCCTCACGGCAAACCAGCTGGCCCCCACCCGTGCACCAGGCCTCTATCCTATCTAATAAAAGAGTAATATACAGATTCATCATCACTGCAACACACAATATAGCTGCCCCCATGTGGTCAAAGATCCTGTCCCCATGTGGACACAAGATGGCCACCACAAGATGGCCAGCGGGAGAGGGCAGTTGGGAGACACCCGGCCTGCAAGGGAGGGCAGTTGTGAGGGACCAGGCCTGCAAGGGAGGGCAGTTGAGAAGGACCAGGCTTGCAAGGGAGGGCAGTTGGAGGTGGTCAACCCTGCAGGAGAGGGCAGTTAGGGGTGACCAGGCTGGCAGAGGAGGGAAGTTGGGGGCAAACAGGCTGGCAGGGGAGCAGTTAAGCATCAACCAGGCTGGCAGCGGAGTGGTTAGGGGGTGATCAGGCAGGCAGGCAGAAGCAGTTAGGGGCAATCAGGAAGGCAGGCAGACAGCAGTTGGGAGCCAGCAGTCCTGGATTGTGAGAGGGATGTCCGACTGCCCGTTTAGGCCCAATCCCACCAGGATCAGGTCTAAACGGGCAGTCAGACATCCCTCCAGGAGTCCCAGATTGGAGAGGGTACAGGCTGGGCTGAGGGACAATCCCTCACCGTGCACGAATTTCGTGCACCGGGCTTCTAGTATTGGTAATAAATACCAATAGTTAGCTACATCTGTGGCAACTAAAATTTTTATAACTATGGTTTATTCATGCATGACTTCAGTTATTTAAAAAATTTAAAGAAAGAAAATATTTTTTTTCCTCTAAAATTTAACAAAGGTTTATTTTTAAAATCCCTCTCCTATCATTTTTGTGTGTGAGGGTTTTTTTCTCAAATATATTTAGGTTTCAGTGCTGGTTTCTGATTTGTTTCATGATGTGACCTTCACTACACCTCACACCCCTTTTTAAAATACATATCAGGACTTCCTGGTCAGGAGCACCCCACCACTCACATTTCAGTCCTCCGGAGGCAGGCGCCCTTCCCTGAGGAGTGCCAGCCCCTGGGCCAAGAACTTAGTGCTGTGGAGGCAGAGCAGACCCTGTGGGCCTGAGACATGCGTCATTCAACCTTCCATGCCCAGGAGTGTTGTCCTGCTCTGGGCATCCTGCTCTCGGGAGGGAGGCCTCAGGCTAGGGTCTACTGTCTGAACTGTCACTGATTAGGCCGGGGACAGCCCTCATCCCAGGAAATATAATCAAGCTATTAAGCAATGGTGATGAAGACTATGCTTATTAGATGATAACTGTGCACTCAGGACGGTATTAACAGCAAGGCCCACACAGTGGGCCTTAAGCCTCCCGGAAGGAGATTAATTCAGGATAAAAACACTAAGAACTTCCTTGCTTCGGGAAAATTTTTTTTAAATAACAATCTTATTATGGATAAAGATGATAAGGCAGGGAGGGGAAGAGGACTTCTGAGCAGCAATTTCAGATTCAATGCACTTGGATTAATGGGCTCTGCCAGCCTGTTCCAATGCCAGTCAACGCCTCATTCATCTGACTATTTTTACAATGAAAACAGGAGAAACTCAAGACAAGATTCTCCTACTATGGAAATATCCAAATATATATCCCACATCATCTTGGAGAGGCTCCATATGGGGCTGAGGGAGGCAGGGAGTTCACCTGGGCTAATTAAATTTGGTCAGTTTGAATGATTTTCCTTTTATTTGCGCTGTCTTGGAAGTGCTCAGGGAAGACAGGCCACAGATTTTCTCCTCTGGTTTCAAAGAGCCTATGGACTCCTTTGTGCCCATTGCACATGCAAGCGTGTGCCTCCGGCCACCTAGGGCGTGGGGTGTGGGGTGTGTGTGGTCTATGCGTCTCCGGCTGGATAGGCGTCTCTGATCATCTGCTCCTCACTTCCTGAGAAGCTTCTCAGACACAATAAGATAACAGAAAAGTGACCGATGCACACACTCCTAAATATTTCTTCTCACACAAAGCCTAAATTCTCCACAGTGGCACAGCTGCACAATGGCACCAATATAACATATTTCACCGCACATGCACCTGTAAAATCAAGGAGTTTTAGGTGCATAAAGCAACGCATTCAACTGGAACACCTGAGGGAAGATTCCTGCCATGTCCCTTTTCCCTTTTATTTTCACACCACATTAGGGCTCCTGTGATGTGAGGGTTGATCCTTAGTTTTTTACAATTACCTCTAAAAATCCCTGAGTCCATCCACTTCTTTGCACCTTCATAGCCACCACCTTAGTCCAATCAAGTTATCATCATTTCTCACCTGGTATATTGCAACAGTCCTGAAACCTGCCCTTCTAGCAGCTTCCACGTTGCATTCAGAGCAATCTGGTTCTCTTTTTTATGGAGGTAAAATTCATATAACATAAAATTACCCGTCTTAAAGTGTGCAGCACATTGGCATTTAGTTTCCTTACAATGCTATGCATGCACCACCTGTACCGTATCAAGTTCCAAAACCTTCTCATCATCCCCAAAGGAAACTCCAACCCATGAAACAATCGCTCTCCATCTCCCTTCCCTCCCCAACCCCTAGCAACCACAAATCTGGTTTCTGTCTAAATGGATATACTTATTCTATATATTTCAAATAGAAGGAATCATAAAATATGTGTGCTTATATATCTGGTTTCTTTCACTTAACACAATGTCTTCAAGATCCATCCATGTTGTAGCATGTATCAATATGTTATTCCTGTTTATGGCTGAGTAGTTTCCATTTTATGGATATATCACAACTTGTTTATCCATTCATCTGTTGATGGAATTGGGTGGTTTCCACTTTGGGCTAGTGTGAATAGTGCTGTTATGAACATTCATATAAAAATGCAGATATAGATATAGATATATATGTGTATATATATATATATATATATATATATATCCCATCTTAAAGTGTACAGCACATTGGCATTTAGTTTACTTACAACGCTATGCATGCACCACCTGTATCAAGTTCCGAAACCTTCTCATCATCCCCAAAGGAAACTCCAACCCATGAATGTGATATATATCACACACACACACACACACACACACACACACACACACACACACACACCTGATCATGTCCTCACTCCCCTGACAGAAGAAGGGGAAAAATCTGGGAAGCGCAGAGACCTGAGGCTAAAACAACCTGTCAATTCTGCTGGTGGCAGAAGTCAATCGAAGCAGCCGCGGGGGAGGGGAGAGGGCATTATGAAAATAGAGTTTTCATTTCCAAACAGGCCCATGACGCTTGCAGAAGCCTGGCCAGCCTAAAGCTATTGCACCTCATAGTTCCTGGGGGTGAGGGAGGAACTGAGTCCTTCTCAAACACCAATCTCCCAGCCAAGGCCACCAGGAGCCGCCACTTCGAAGACAGACGTTGGGGACCTGCCTTTTCACTCCAGGGCTCTCACCGGCCAAAAGAACATAGACCAGTAGGACAGACTCCGGTTCTGTTTTCCGGCCGGTCAGAATACCTGTAAGCTGCAGAGCAAACCAAACATGGAGAGGGACCTCTGCTTCAATGGATTTTTAGATGCAAATTCACCCAGACTCTGACTGGATGCCAGTGTGATAAACACTTCTATGCTAATTCCAAGCCAGACCAGTGCAGGCATTTTGTGCCTTAGAAGGTATCATTTTTCAACTCTTATCAGTATGTAAATTAGATTGGACGCAGGCCATCTGCTCCAAAGGCACAACCCCCCAAATTCAATTAACATAATTTTCATTCCGGTGTGACACTTCCTGTGGTGAGGGCTGGCCAGGTCCCTCGAGGACTGGGCTGGAGCTCCTCTCCTCCTGCAGAACCAAGAGATGCTAGGTCTTCCTGAGGTCCCAGCTGCTAGAATCGAGCCAGGGGGACATGCGCCAGACGATGCATTTTCTTGCTGGAAGGTCTTCAGAAATCACTAATGCCAACCCTGTTCTCTGATAAATCAGGAAACTGAACTCCAGTCGCAGAAACGGGACGGTTCTGATGCAATGTTCAGCGTGGGCTATCTGGACAGGGCATGGAGGCCAGAGGCAGCTTCCCACCCAGGTGTAGCTATAAAATCAGGAAAACATGTTTTCCATCTACTCCTACTTCCTCTTTTATTCACTCTTTTTTTTTTAATATTTTTTTTCTTGAGGTATTATATGTGTACATATCACTCTTTTTCTCTCCCTGATGCCATTGTCTCTCCCCCCCCCCCCCGCCCCCACTACCGGAAGTCTATACCCTGGTGTCCCATCTCTCTCTGCTCTCTCAAACACTGCCTTAGAACCCAAATTTCTCCATCCCTTCCTCTCCCCCTTCTCCCTGTGACTGATTGCTTACTCTGATGATCTGTAGAACGCAATGGACTCAAAAAAAGATGCGTGCACACTCCCAATTTTTCAAACAGTTTTAGAGAGTTTTCTAGCCTCCAGAAGCCTGGTCCACCGACTGCAATTTAAGAACTCTTGTTTTCTGCCTTTGTCCCACTAAGCAATCGTGGAGGAAATTAGTCAGAAAATGTTGATTTTGCACTGAAAAGGATTGCCCAGCCAGGTTCCCCACTGAGCAGAGCCTGGGACTAAAGGCTTAAAAATAAGCACTTTCTCAGTGAGTGATCCCAGGGAGATGGGTGAGAAAGGGTGAAGGAAAGATGCTTTATGGAGTCTGCCAGCCTGAAGGGTGGAGCATGGACTGCCCTGGATGGCACAACCTGAGAGCCTAGCAGATATCTGAGGAATTGCCAGCTGAGGCATCCATAAAGAAGCTCTAAATAGGTGCTGAGAGAGGCAGGAGGTGAGCTAAGGTGAGGCACGGCTTGTTGCACCTGCAGGAAGCTAGTCATCTTTGAGGTTGAAGTTCCTTCTCATCCTAACTTATAACAATGTCTACGGCAGATGTTATAGGCTGGTGAGGTGGTCTCAGGTCAGTCATTTAAACCTTGGCACCCCCACTGGCCTCCTCATCCCCGCTTTGCCCACTCCCTCATTTCCAGACCATGGGAGGCCACACCAAAACAGTGTCTGTTCATGACAGTCACACGACCACTATGAAGAATGCAAAATGTGCAGAGGAAGACTGCACAATAACATGAAATACATACATCAAAAGTGTCACAGCATGTGATCTTATTTTTATCAAAGGAAAAGTGGGAGGGGGTGCATGCAGAGAAAAATGGCTTCAAGCGTCTATATACCATGGCAGGATTATGAGTGACCTTTTCCTTGTGGTTGCTGAATTTTCTAAGTTTCTTACAATAAGCAGGGGAGAGAAAAGGGGAGGTCAAGAATGGTGAGAAAGATGTGATCCCCAAAAATCATTAGGAGGAAAAAGCCGCCTTCAAAGGAACTTAGGAAGGGAGAAAGATCATGAATTCTGGAGTCATATAGGGTTCTAATCTTACCCATTAGCTACTGCTCCTTAAGAAAAGTGACTCCACTCTTTCAACCTCAGCTTTTTAACAGTATAATGGGTAGAGAAAAACCAACCTTGCTGGGCTATTTTGGAGATTAGAATAATACCTAGATAAAGTAGGTCTTCCTGTACAACTCCTACTATGAATAATTTTAATTTATTGTTGTAATTTGTAATCTATACTAATAAAAGGGTAATATGCTAATTAGACCAGATAGACCAGATGTGTTCTAGACATTTATTCGGACAAAGCCACAGTGGCTGCGAGGGCCGAGGGCCGGCAGCGCGGGAGAGGCGGCGCCATTGGCCGGTCCAGCGCCCGCAGCCCCTTTCGCAGAGGCAGCGGGAGAGGGGGCTGCACGGCCCCAGTCCCAGTGCTGCCCCTTCTGCAGAGGCAGCCACAGAGGCAGCAGCACAGCTCGGTCCCAGTGCCACGCTTCCACAGAGGCTGGATGGGGTGCGACCTGTTGTGCCTCAACCTCCCACAGCCTCTCCCTCAGCCAGCCTGGCCCAGGATCGCCCCCCACCCACCAGTGGGCAGGGGGCAGGGCCAGCGCTAAGAAGCAAGAGTGGCAGCAGCAGTGGGGTGATGGGGGCAGCACCTTCCCCTGATCGGCCCAGTCACCTCCCACAGAAGGAGGCCAGACTGCAGCTTAGGCCCATGGGGAGTGAGCCTAAGCCATCAGTAGGACATCCCCTGAGGGCTCCCAGACTGTGAGAGGGGGCAGGCCAGGCTGAGAGACCCTCCCCCCAGTGCACGAATTTTCATGCACCAGGCCTCTAGTTATAATAAGAAGTAAGTTTGCCCTTGGCTGCATTCCAGATGGACTTTACACATAATCACAAGTATTCACACAGCATCACACATAGAGTGAGGGCAACATATAAACAGAGAGGGAGTCACAGTGTGATGAGTGGGTGGCAGGTGTGAATAGGGAGCTACAGGAGAACTAGAGAGGGGGTTCCCTGGCTGGGAGAGTTGGGGAAGGCTATACAAAGCAGGTGAGGCTGTACCTCAGTCTTTAAGGAGGCTTGCCTTGGTAAAGAAGGGTAGGAAGGGCATTTTAGGGAGCCCAGTTTGTGCACAGTTGGGGTGTGGAAGAGGCACAGTGTATCTGGGCAATGGAATGACTTTCAACGGGACTGGAGGCATCTGTACCAGGAGAGGTGAGAACTGAAGTCAGAGAACTGACCAGGTTACAATGGCCTTGCATTCCATGGGCACAAGTTGGGCAAGGTGGAGCTAGCACGGATCTTCAAGCAGATGAATGGCAAGATCAGTTTATGCTTTCACTCAGACAGGAGGCTAGATGAAGTGAGGAAAGCCTTAAGGTGGGAAGATGAGAAAAGAAGCCAGTGTAATGCAGAAAAGAGATAATAAGGCCCCTAATAAAGACAAGACAGTGGCAATAAGAAGTGGGATTGGGTTCAGAAGCTCTTCCAGTGGTAGAATTGAAAGGATTTGGAGATCAACAGGGACAGTGAGGGAGAGAGATGAATTCCAGATCACAGCCAGGTATCTAGCTCAAAAGACTGGATGCCTAACTTCACCAGAAGACAAGCAGGGAGGAGGCTATTTTGAAGGGAAGCTGAATCCAACTTGGGTTTGACATGACTGGGGCATATGGATGACTTGTTTGGCAAAGGGCTAGAAATGTGGAGCAGTAGCTCAAGAGAGAAATTGGATGCAAATTCAGGAATCATTGACATGTGGGTTGCAATTGATGGCCATGGCAATTAGATAAGATCACAGAGGGGAAATGGTAAGTTGGAAAGAGGCCAATGACTAGGGAGATTATCCATCCCAGTTTGCCCAGGGCAGCCTTGGTTTTCATCTGTTGTTCCAGCATGATTCTCCATAGCAACCTGTTTAATCTCAAAAGTGTCCAGTTTGGACAAGAAATTACATAGTCCCCTTACTAATAACCCAACTCAAGCAAAGAATGAAAGAGTTAGGAAGGGATAATTAAGAGGTGGGAGGAAACCAGAAGGGAGAGCATCTTTAACTATGGAGGGAATAGGCTCCTGATTAACAGTGTAAATTTCACGCTATCAAATAAAACACCCAACAAATTTTTTATTGGAACTTGGTCATTTAAACTAAAGTCATCAATTTAAAAAAATAAAATAAACATACTAGTAAGAGACAAGCCATGAAAATTCCCCAACAAAAGCGAAAGGAACAAGAACTAACTTTGCCATGTTTTAAACTGATTATAGAGGTGCAGCAATTAGAGAGTTTGGCACTGATGAATGAGTTGACAGGAACATCAATGAAATAGAATAAAGGGGGTAAACATAGATCCAAGCACATATGGGAGTTTAGTACATGATAGAGGTGACATTTCTAATGGATGAAGTTAAGGTATATTAATTATTAAATGATGTTGAGACAGTTGGCCAACCATCTGGAAGAAAAATAGGCTAGATTTCTACACATTGCTCCCATTCCAAATGGACAAAACATTAAACATTTTTAAAAGACATGGATCTTTTTTGCAAATCATTCTGGGACTGATGATGGAGTTAAAAAGGCCTTTATCATCATGACATGAAACCTCAAACCCATTAAGGAAAAACTGATAAATTTATCTCAATAAAAATTAGCATTTTCTGCTATTCAGTGAGCCATGGCTGTGCCCTTTCCAACAAGATCAGCATCTCAGAAAATGTTGGTGGGTGGCTCTTCCTGCCTGCTCTGTCTCATCATAGAGATGGAACTGCTCCTTACATCTGCTCTTCCTATATTCTGTAGAATTCTCTTTCCTTCTTACTGGACAATTCCTCATTCCTCCAATCCTCTGTTATAGTTAATAATTCTCTGTATTACTTTTCCTGTTCAATTTTCTGTTTGCTTTCTGTCTCCTGATGGGATCCAGACCAATACACTGGACTTTTGGATCTTGATAAGTATTAGCCTTGTATAAGCGCAAAATAAAGACATTTTCAGAACTCAAGCACTGCAGACAATTATTCGATATATTATTTGAAGTCATTATTTGACAACAGCCTTCAGCGAAACAACTAATAAAATATTAAAAAGAATAATACTAAATGATTTCTGAAAAAGAAAAAGGAATACTACAAAAACCCAATGAAAAACAAAATTTGGGATGACAACTTTGCAATCAACTTAGAAAGCAACTGGTCCTAATTAAAATAGGCAGGTGGCTAAGTTGGTTGGAGCATCGTCCCGTGCATCAAAAGGTTGCAGGTTCAGTTCCTGGTCAGGGTACATACCTAGGTTGCAGGCTCAATCATAGATTGGGCATGTATAAGAGGCAACTAATCAGTGTTTCTCTGTCAATTCAATGTCTCTCTCCCCCCCCCACACCCCCCCGCCCTCTCTCTCTAAAAATCAATAACAACATATCCTTGGATGAGAATTTTAAAAAATAATAAAAATTGCCCAGCTATTGTGGCTCAGTGGTTGAGCATCAATCCATGGCCCAGGAGGTCACAGTATGATTCCCAGTTAGGGCACATGCCTGGGTTTCAGGCTCAATCTCCTGGAGCGGGCATGCAGGAGGCAGCAGACTAATGATTCTCTCTCATCATTGATGTTTCTATCCCTCTCTTTCTCTCCCTTCCTCTCTCTAAAAGCAATAAAAAAGTATTTTTTAAAAATATATAATAATAATAAAATAAAAGGTCACAGGGCTCTGAAGATCTTCAAGAACAAGATGGTTCCATTTATGTTTAAGAACTTGGAAACTCTTAAAGACATGTTTCTTCAGTCGACAGGAAAAAAAGAAAAAGAATTAGTAACTACAGGGGAAAACAAACCAAAAATGAATGAATGAATGAATGAATGAATGAATAATAAATAATAAATAAATAAATGTACACAAAGCCTGTAAAAGGAGGGAGGGGGGAGAATCACTTCAGATATAATGCAAACTAAAATGTGAGGGTATGGGGAATGAGCAATTATAACAATGTAAGAAAAATTAATCCATTTGATTTAAAACATTTTCCTGTTTGTGGCATAGGATGACATTTCCTTCTCTAAAGCTTCATTCATGAGTTACTTCTACTGGGAATAATAGTTACATAATGATAATATTACAAATGTTATTCATTGCATTTCAGAATCTAGCTACAGACAAAGTAGAAAGCTTGGTTGCAATTATGCAACAGAATATACATGGAACTAATGTAAATCTTGACAATGTGAAAACAATATCATGACTGGCCAAAAGTTGGAGGGAGCAAAGGTGATGGAAGTAGAGAAAATTGGGGGTATTCTATAAGCCTCATTTTACACAATAGGGAATTAATAAATACTGTCTAAAGTTGACAGTTCAAGAAATAAATGTATACATGTGTATATAAACATCTTAAAAACTATGGTGTTTGCCAAAATGATTACAAGGGGGAGAATTTCCACCTACCCACTTCTCCCACTCATGAGTAGGGAGACCATATAATTTATCATCCAAATGGGACATATAGGATAGTGAAATTGGGAACTGAAAATAATTAACAATTGTTAATCAAAAAGAATTTGTCAGACTGTCTGGGCAAACCAAAAGGTATGGCCATTCTACACATAAGTCTGTAGAACTTCTTCCAGGGGGCTAGCTAAAGGTACAAAAAGGGAAATCACTTTTAGAGTAGGCCAAGTAACTTAATTATCTGGCTGGCAAAAATACAGATGTAAGTAAAAATCTGGGAAGACAAATACAGTCAAATTTAAATGGGTATTCAGATGTACATCCTTTCTAATCCCACATGTAGGCAAAGAGGAAAGCAATGGCTTTCATCTGCTTTTCAATCAGGGTCAGAAATCTTCCCTTCTCCAACACAAAGGCAGAAATACCTCTCACTGGTGTGCTGGGGGTTATAATAATGTCCTCTACATTTTTTCACCACGTCCAGAATCATATAGAACATACCAGAATGAATATCTTTAGCAAAAATTTACAGTGAGGGCTGCCATGTTTTATGGTGATTTTCTGGGTCAGGTTGCTTCGAGTTTGCATGAATCACAGAGTTGAGTGAGCAAAATAAATAGCAAGCAAGTCTATCTGAATTTAGAAGAAAGATTCCACATGACCTCAATATATGGTTGAGCTGGAGGCTTATCTCAGCTTCCTCAGAGGCGTTGAAACCCTGCTCTTCTCCAGCTTTCTAGGTGCGGGAACTGTACTGACAGAGCACGCCCTCCGACTCCACTCTGTGCTGGAGTCCAGGCTGGCCCCTCAACTACCGAGAGTGGCACAGAGAGCTTGTGCCAATGAGGACAGGACACGGGTGGGAGCCATGCCCTTGTCACCCTTCAGGGCCACAAGGAAAGCTGTGGTCCTCAGGTCTGGTTAGAAACTCTTGAGTCCCTTATACACTGCTCTCAATCCTATAGTGACTCTAGTGGGGTGCATGTGAAAGAAGAAAAGGGAACAGGAGACATCCTGATCTTCTTTGTTTGGACACAGACATTTCTCCATATTGGGAAGACTCATCTCAAAGACATTGTCTGGAGAGTTCCTTCTTGCCAGCAAGCTTAATGCCTGGAGGCTTCTCAGAATGAATTCCTTAATCTACTACCCCTTCCTGTTCTCTCTCTCTTGAACAATAGCACCAAAATCCTTAGCTCCCGAGGGACCATATCCTGCTAGAAGAACCAATTTTTCAGTGCTTTCTTTTTTTCTTTGGGCTGAAATAGCTGCAGACCAGAGCAAATAGCTTTGCCAGTGGAGCTGGCTAAATTTTGGCCTCCACCTACACCCCCTTGACAAAGCATCTGTGTGCGAGGTCCAACCTGCACCACTGAGCATGGAGGCCCTGCTTTGGCCCTATACCAATCCATGCACATTCCCCGTCCTTCCCATCACCAAAAACATGGAGACTGGGAGAGCCCAAACCATTGAAACCCTAACCCCTGCCCAAATTGCAATGATTTTGCCAGAATATTTTAAGACTGAAGCATAAAGGAAAATCGAGGCTTCCACTGGGACTGGTGTGAACATGATTTTCTGGGCCCACTTCTAAAGTACCCAAGGTAGAGGAGGTTTGGTCAATGAGCTCCACATCCCCTCCATTCCCACGTACGTTCTTCGCTTTCCTCGGGGCATTTGTTTTTCAAAACAACTCACACAGCTCTCTCTGTCTTTTCTGGGACAGCTGTTCCTTCCAAGCACCCTGGATGTTGGTGACCCTAACATGCCACGCATCCCCACCCTCACAGCACAGATCCAGAGCGTGAGCTTTGCCTTGGCCGTGTGCTCTACGTGCACTCCATCAGGAGTACCTTTCTTAATCCATGAAACGTGTCGTTGTGGGTGGCTGCAAACCCTCCTTCTCCAGCCGCTTGCTCTCTGTGACCAGCACCCTCCTCATTCAGAAGCACTGGCCCCATAAATCACAGGGAAGAGGAGAGTGAGAGAATGAGAAGACACAGGCATGCGGCATATGGAGCGCGTCCAGAACCACCCAGATGCCTGCTGGCCACAGGATTGGATCTCGCTCCACTCCCCCTCGCCTACCTGCAGGATTCATTCTCCCTTCTGTTGTTGTTATTTGTTCTGGGAGGTTTGTCTTTTACTAGAACATCTGGCATTATCGTTTCATGCCGTGGGGTTTCCTGGAAACACTCTCGGGGAGAAGGTTGAACCTTCACTACCAGAACTGGCTTGGGCCTGAAATGCTGTGATCTGTAATCTCAGCCCACGTCACGTTCTCTCCCTTGTTTCCTTTGCAAAACATCGCTGCAATCAGCCCTCTGTTTTTCAGCGAGGGGCGCTGGCGCCAAGCCTAGAGGCAGCTGCACAGGCCCTGTCCTGCCTGGGAGTGGAGACAGTGCAGGCCTGACACAGAGCCCGCCCACCGCAGCTCTGGGTGGCTCCTGCCCTGCAGCACTGTGGGGCTCCCCCGATGGAATCGGAGTGTGCCAAGCAGGGGAGCAGGCTGGGTGTGCACCCAGCTCCCACCCTGGTCCTAATCACATTATTACCCATGTGACTCATATTAATAAGGTATAAAGTCCCTTGGCCCCCTAGTTCCTACAGGGGAGCCACAGGGTCCCTTTGAGATTGGAAAACTCTGCTCAGTGAAGACTGTTCACTGGGAGGCTCTGGAAGGGGCTCCTTCTGCCTCTCCCTCCTGTCATGTGCGCTCTCTATTTCTCTCTTTCTCCCTCCCTCCCTCCCTCCCTCCCTCCCCCTCTCCTTTCTGTTCCTGCCTTAACTATTTTGTTGCTCCAGCTGAGCCCCTCTTCCCCATCACTTTTGGGGTCTGGCTCCTTGATTGCACCTTAAATATCACCCCTTCATGAAGCCTTTCCTGACCTCCCAGGTTACATGGCCACCCAGTGGCTGAACACCAGCTTATTTTAATTTTCTGCCCAGCTCTGATCCCTACCTAAGAGATTGTTAATAGGTTTGCTTCTGGGACTTTGTATATGACTTTACCTGGGAGCAGGGGACCAGGGACATTGCCTGTCTTGTTCACCTTGAACAGGTGCCTGGCATGTAGTAGGTGCTGAATAAATATTTGTTGCAAACGTGGAGTTTGTGTACTGGCCCCGCTACTTACTAGTTGTGTGACCTTGGGAAAGTCACTTCACCTTACCGTGCCTTGGTTTCTTATCTTAAAATTAGGAATTATGATAGTGCCTCATTTCTGAGGTGTGAGGAGGATTAGGCATGACAATCCTCGTACAGCCTTTAGCGAAGTACCTGGCACAGAGTGGGCACTCAAAAAAACACTAGCTATAATCATTGTCGACATATGAACCCATTAGTACTCAGTCATCTCCCAATATGCACTAGCTTCCCAGCGTAGTTGGGTTCTGAAAGAATGGAGAGGAGTCAGACCATGGAGGACAGGCATGGGGGAGGCACCATGGGTGAGTGCATCAGAAGAAAGGAAGAGAAAAGCTCATGGAATTAGGCGGGGACAGTAACACCATCTCTTTCTCAAATAAGAACTACTTCTTTCAGAAGCATTCTTGCCTTCCCTCTTCCCCTTCTCCTGTCCCTGCCAATCCCATAGGACTGAGCCTGGTCCTATACCTGTCACCGAGCAGCAGAGGCCAGCGGTCAGAGTGATGCTCTGTGAACAGGGCAGCCCAGTGCCCCAACCTGAGCTGTTCCACCACTTGCCTGACATTAGAGGACAAGTGACAATTCGCTTCTAGTTGTGCGACCTAAACATAGGGCAGGGAAGATGTCTGAGAAGTCACATTGTTTAACTTTGGATATGACAAGAAGAGGGCAAAGGTCAATCTCCTTTGGTTGTGACCACAGTTCTGTATGGGCACAAGCTTGTGATACTTTAACACCATGTGCACCATGCAGACAAAGCCACTGTGCCCTGGGACTTGGCATTTCCTAGGAGATTGTTTACCTGGCTGCCCAAAGGGAATGGGGTCACCTATTTTAACAGAGAAAATGGACTGTGTGCTCCTCCAGACTAGAAATTCTATCATTCCCTCTCCCCACACCCCACCCCAGCAGAGAGGGCCCTGCAAGCTCCTCTCCCTCCCAGACCAGCCAGCTGCTTTGAACCTCCCATCAAGACCTAGCTGGCGCTCCTAGGCTCTGAGCCACAACCACCACCTAGTATTTCAGGGGATGGTGTGGCTCATTCTGCTGGCCCCTGCGGACCCCCACTGTCCCTTGTTACTGCCAGAGTAAATGCTGGGTTTAGTAATAATATTAATTCTCCAGGTCAATCTGATTTCCCCATCAATTCAGATGATTCTTATTTTGTTTATATTGTGGACTCCTCCCTCACCCCAGAGAATATCAACCCCTGGCTGGACAAAGATCTCTCTACCTACTAACAGAGGAGAGAGGAGAAGGCTATGGACCTTCAAATTCTCACAGCTCCATCTGCCGTGGCAATGCGAGGTCCCCAGGGTTGTTATAAAAACACCCCTCCACCTTTCAGATAGTCCAGCTCTGGCAGGAAAAGACATGGAGGTTTGCCAGGTCTTGCTTGGGTTCCCTCATAAGCCTAAGACCAGGATTTGGGTGCAAATGCTTAGTTAGCAGTGACCAGAACACCCAGTGACAGAGCTGGAAACTGAGACAGGGAAGGGAGGCAAGTCAATGAAGAGGCATACATGAGCAACATGCCACTGCAGAGAGCTGGAGGCTCCATCCCCCTTTCAGAGACTTCGTGGTGGGGTGAGGACGCTGGGGGATTCACCCACCAAGTCCTATCCCTACTGACTGAGGGTTCCTGGGATGTTGACTCCCCAGCACTGTCCTCGGCAAGCACTGACAGAGAATGTTCTCAGGCAGAGAGCCCAGGATGCCATTGGCCTACTCAGGATTTGCCTACCCATGGGTAATGCTCAGGTGAGCCAGGGAGATTGAGCCAGGCTGGACAACTCCTACATCAGGCTTTCTAAAGACCAGTAATGGGCTTCTTAGAACACTGCCCCATGGGTAAAGGCATTTTAGAACATCTATTCAATCCTGTCTGAGCTTCCTAGAAATCCTTTTAACAACCCTTAAATAGACATGGTTACATAAATCAGCCCCTCTATAATTTCTCTGAAAGAAAGATTCGTGGACATGAAGCAACGCTTTTCCCACTAGTGGCCCGAGTCCTGTGCTCCCTGGAATCGTAATCAGGGCCACAGAGCTCTGAGTAGACACTTAGGAGGAGGTCAAATCTCACCAGTTTTCCATTAAGACTAAGCAGGAAAAGAGATAGAGTAGCCTGCTTTGCAAAGTTTTGAAGTTCAGATTAAAAGCACAGCAGGGAGGCACACACCCTTTCCCCAACTATGGGGTAAAGTGAACTCCGGAACTGGTGGAATAAACTGGATCCTAATGAGAAAAAATAATCTCTCCTCCCAAGTGCCTCTCCACCCACCCATCTGGGCAAGCCAACTCTCACAAAACCTGGGCAGGAACATGCTTACTTTAAACAACAGAACCATATCAGAAAGAATTTTCCTGGAATTCAGCCATGGAAAAATTCACCCAACTGCCATTTGATCCTGGATCTATAGAGCTCCCACCCACCTCAGGCACTCCGTAACCCCTATTAGAGTCTTGGGATAATATCCTACTTCAACCAAACACCACATTGATCTTTGCCAACAAAGAATTTTCCACAGGCATTACTGACTCTGTTACATTCTCAAAAGTGGCAGGTGATTGGGCATGGGATGTTCCAAGAAAAAATGGACGTCTCCTTACTCCTGGGCTGCAGCACAAGTATAAGGTCAACTCTTTATCAAAGAGATACGAGAAGGTCAAGGAATTTTCTGCAACTTAGAACCTAGACTAAAAATGTTTCCAATCAGCTCACCCACATGATGACTAGAGGATCACAGGGTAGACAATTAGGAAGTCAAGAGTCCTGTGTTCCGGTTGACTTTCTGCTAACTAATTCTGTGGCCTCAGATGAATCATTTGATCTAGATAGACCTGGTCAGTCATGGATAGCAAATAGAGTCGGCTCCAAGAACAGTGCACCTGCACCTAAAATAGAGACTCAGACTCTAAAACAGTGCCTTTGCCCCTAGGACAGTGCTATTCTTATAACAGGCACTCGATACTTGGTGGTTGAATGAATGGATGTGGCAAACATGTCATTGCTCCTGACTTTTGCATCCCTGGCAGACATAGCCAATCAATTGTGATAGCTTTTCATACTGAAACTGGATAGACTATCAACATTCTTCTAAGCATAACTCTCCAGACAGGCACAACCAATCTACTGGCCCTCCTGTGTGAAATGTCTATTTGTCGTGCCCTGACAAATTCTTGAATTTTTTCACACTTAACTTTTGTAGTAAGGGAAATAGTAAAGGGTAGGCTATTTGTCACTCAGTGAAGATAAGTATAAACATAACTGAATGTTTTAATCTAGTCTGCTTAAGAATCTGGATTGTTATCATTCTGACTAAGGCAGGAAATGCACTTGATCGGTGAAGACCCCATAAAATCAGGCCACTATGAGTCTTTGCAAGCAAATACATATTTCTAGATCCCTGTGGAAGACATCAAATTTCTCACCCCAACCATGTGGAAGCAACCCAGCTGAGGCAAATCCCATTCCAGCTGTTAGACAGCTCTGAGTAGGGATAATTCTGGAATTTTCCAGTGTCTGCAATCTGGTTCCCCATCAGCATGCCATGCTCTCCCACCAACAGGTGAAATATTGTATGAGGCAGGCTCCTCAAGAAACATAGAACCAACAAGGAGATTAGAGAGAGAGAAAGATTGATTATGTGGAACTGGTTCATGTGACTACTGAGGCTGAAAAGTCCAATGATCTTCCATCTGCAAGCTGGAAACCTAGGGAAGCTTTTCATGCAGTTTAAAAGCCTGAGAGCTGTAGAATCCATGGTGTAGACTCCAGTCAGACCTGAGTGTCAGGAGCACCGAGGGCAGAAGACTGGTGTTTCAGCTCTAACAGTCAAGCAGAGAGAGAGAGAGAGAGAGCACCAATTCTTCCTTCCCCCACCATTTTGTTCCATTCAGGCCTCAATGGACTGGGTGATGTCCACCCACATTGAGGAAGACAATTCCCTTTATTCAGTTTACTGATTCAAATGCTAAGCTCTTGAGGAAACACTCTCACAGACACGTCCAGAAATAACACATAACCAGGTATCTGCATATCTTGTGGTCTAGTCAAATTGACACATAAAACTATCTATCACAAGCATCAAGGACAACAATGAAAGGAAAAGCCACAGAAAGACAACAGAGAGTGAGATGGGAACAGTGCATTTTCAGTACAGATCCTCCCATGTTTTGAGCCCTCCCTCCCCGGCCTGAGCTGCCTGGAAAACTTGGTAACACAAACCTATGCTCCCTCTGGGAAACCTGACTCAAGGCACAAATATTAAAACTCACCAGTGGCTCTTGTAACATCATCAAACAACCCTGATAATGTGAAGTTGCTGATCTTGATGTTTGAACAGAGCTGATGACCTTCTTGAAGACAGCAGAAGGCTCGCATCTTTCTGCACGGAACCCGTGCACGTAAACCATGACTATGACCCTTTTCTGCCACCGTGTGCTGCCATTGACTCTGCGCTTTCTGAGTGGCCTGAATGTGCTGATTCCAATGCCACTTCACACATGGTCAAAAAATACATCTCCCAAACAGGCCTGGTTCTCTTAACCAGCCCTTCCCTCCACTCTCCAATAAACCCCTGTGCAGATCCCAACCCTAGTTTCCAGCTCATAAATTTGTACCTTACATGTTGTGTTCTCAAGAGCCAGAAGGCCCAACAGAGGTGTCATGCTGTGAAAAATTTATGCAAGGAAACCCCTTCCTTTCTAAGCAGTCATGTCCAGAAGCTTCCTAGAGGCTCTGCTGAAAAGTGGCGGAATAATTACCTTTAAAGGCAGTGATATGGCAAAGCCCATTCCCACATCTTGAGAGAACTGATTGGGTATATCTCTTCCCAACTCCACGTTCTGTGATAGTTTGTTCGTAGCTAGCAGTCAGCCTGGGGAAAGAATTTACACCTTGGAAATTGGCACACACTACAAATCAGAGCGTTTTTATGTCCCAGAGAACTGACTGCGTGAAGAGGAGGCTGCAGAACCACCCAGCAAACAAGAATCAATGGAATGCGTTCAGTCTGGCTGCCTCTTTTCCTCCTGTTGGGTGTGTTCAGAGACATTTGTAGGGCCTTTGTTCTGAATTTGATGAGAATGGAGACCAAGGGATAGTGAGCTTGCATGGCAAATAATGCACACAACAATGCTGAACCACTGCAGACAAATGGGCTTCAAAAGGCAGATTCATCATTTTGGACATCACAAAATAGATCCTGCCTCAGTAATCAGATTCTAATTACTTGCTCTGCCACTCACCTAGGCGTGTAGCAGTTCTTCTGAGGTAGGAGGAAGAAAGGAAGAAAACCGAGCTCATTGTCAGGCTGTCAAGCCCGGTGCTGGGCATTTCACATGGGTTAATGCAGTTGACCTTCACATAGCCTAATCCCTTAGGTATTAGCATACCCACTTTTGAAAGAGGGTAATGAGGCTTCAGGAGGTTAGAACAGTAACTTGCCTAAGGTCACATGGTGCTGAGGATCTGGATATAAATCTGAGTGCTGGACTCCAATGTCCACAGTATTTTCATCACACCACATTGCCAACAACCCTTATTTGATTTATCTGTGGAACTGCAATAAAAGCAGCAGCCAACCTGCCTCGTGGGGAATTTAATGGCAAATCTGTGTTTTCCTAATAACAGCTTTGTTGAGGTGTAATTCTCATACCATAAAATTCACCTTTTAAAGCATATAAGTCAGTGGTTTTTAGTATAGTCACAGAGTTATGCAACCGTTACCACTATCTAATTCCAACACATTTTCATTAGCCCCAGAAAGAAAACCCCCACCTATTAGCAGTCAACTACCCCCTGCTTCCTCCTCCCTGAAGCCCCTGGCAATCACTAAACACTTTCTGTCACTGTGGATTGGCTGATTCTGAACAGTTCATATAAATGGAATCATACAATATGTGGCCTTTTGTGTCTGGCTTCTTTCATTTAGAGCAATATTGACAGAACTGTTTTAAAGTTCATGAAGTTCTATACCTGAAACCCACGAAGTTGAAAGGCAAACCTATGCAGTTTTAATTTAAACACCAGTAAGTCACAGGAGCAAAGAACATGAAGTACTGACATCAACATGGTTTTTAACTCAATTCTATAATATTTATTGAGTGCCTATTCTATACCTGCCACAAAACAGACAAAACCCTTGCCCTCATCGATCTTACATTATGGTGGGAAGAAATGGATAATCTATATATATATAAACCCCTAATATGCAAATAGACTGAATGGCAAAACAACCGAACAAGTGGTCACTATGACATGCACTGACCACCAGGGGGAGTGTGTGGAACATGGCGGGCATTGGCCGCAGTGGGATGGTGGAGCAGGTGAGCGCAGGTGCCAGACCAAGGCGGGATGCTGATTGCTGTCATAGGGGCGAGTCTCTGGTGGTTACTGAAAATTCTTTGCTCTCATGTGCTGTGGTCCCGCCCGGCACTTGCACCCGCTGCCAGTGCCTGGCAATGACCCCGATTGCTCAGTGCCGTCTGGGGGTGCGAGTGGCAGCTGCCAGCCCCGATCGCCCCAGAGGGCTGCTCCACCTCCCCCTGCTCCTGAGGGGTGATCGGGGCTGGCAGCACATGGGAGAGGTGGCGGTGGGAACAGGGCTGCCAACAGAGAGGGGTCCAGGGGCTGTGGCAGGAGAGGGCGCAGAGGATGGGTCAAGCCCTGCCTCTGTGCTCACTGCAGCCTCGCAGCCCACAGTTCTTTTCAAGGTGCACGAACTCGTGTACTGAGCCCCTAGTAATAATAATAATAATAATAATAATAATAATAATAATAGTATTTAGGCTATCTGGGGTCAAATATGTGGTGACAAAAGATGATTTGACTCTGGGTAGTAGGCACACAATGCAATATATAGATCATGTATCAGAAATGTACACTTGAAACATATATAATCTTATTAACCATTGTCACCCCAATAAATTTACTAAAAAGAAAAATGTTTTTTAAAAAATAGTATCTTAATTATATGTGTGAAAAAGAGTGGTTTGGGGGATCATGGATGCTGGAGGAGGCCTCTCTCTAGTAGCTTTCTCTCTCTCTCTCTCTCTCTCTCTCTCTCTCTCTCTCTATCTCTCTCTCACTCACACACACACACACACACACACACACACACACACACACAAACGCAAACACACTAAATGCCTAGGTGTGACTCAGGCAGTGCTGTCCTAACGCCCTCTGTGTTTCCAGATACCTGACAGCAGCAGGTACCTCCCCAACCCCCATGCCCTTGTGCACCTCTGAAGGGTAGTGGACCCCTTTCCCACCATGGGCAACACACCAGCAGGCAGCAACTCTCCCTTGCTCTGTGATAGGTTCATCTTCCCCCAGGCCAGGCTCCCTTCCTCTTGAAATCCTGAGCTCAGAAGGAGAGAGGGAAGAAGCTCCTCCTCCCCTCATCTTTTCTTGCCAGGCCAGCAGTGAGAAGGCCACCCCCGCCCGCTGCACCCACCCATTCGTGCATTTATCCAAGTCCTGCAGGGCATGATGTCATGTGGCCTGAGCTTCCTGGAGCCTGGTGACGGTTCCCCCAGCCTCCGCATTCTGCCAGTTCTCAAAGTATTGTCTGTTTCAGCTCTCCCGTTGCTAAAGGACTAAACCTTTTTAAATCCTGCATTTATTTTTATAAATATAACTAGAAACATTCCAACTTTCCCTCCCAGGTAACTTCACCATCTCAAGCACCAAGAGTTACTAGGCCATAACAATCCACACCTCTGAGTGTGGGTGGGGCCTAAAGAAATCCCATTTTCCTTCCACCAACAGTACAAGCTGCTGTATATATCATCGATCGTGGTTTTAAAATAGCGTTTTATTCTTATAAAAGCACTGCATGTCATTGAGAGAAAATGGAAAACACAGAGGAGAAAAGCAAAGCCGCCCACTGCCGTGGGGTGTGTCTAAGATTCACATCCTGGTGAAGTCCCTTCCCCTTGCCTGTGGGCTGGACCCAGGGACTCACTTCTGATGAAGAGAATACAGAAAAGTCAGGGATATCCCTTCTGAGGTTAGGAGTGCAGAAAAGAGGCAACACAGCAGGCCTGGGGCTGTTCTCCGTGGAAAGGTCTGCTGGCACGGTGGCCCTTGGCTGGCATCTGGGAACGTGGATTTCAGGAGGAAAGGTTCCCACCGTTCCCTGGTAAGTAGGGATCCCTGCGCCTAAACTGTTTGTGCATACAACACATGGATGCGGGACACCAGCCTTCCTTCTGGGAGTCTGGAATGTTGATGCATGCCACCAGAGGGTGCCTACATGACCAGCCCCCGGAAAAGCCTTGGGCATTGAGTCTCTTATGTGGGTCCCTGGCAGACAACAATTCACACATGCTATCACCCCTCACTGCTGGGGGACATTTCACACATTGCTGAGGGACTCGGTGTGTCTGGCGTGACATCACGGGGAGAGGACTCTTGGAAGCTGGTGCCTGGTTTCCTCCAGCCTCTCCCTTATGCACCTTTTCCCTTTGCTGGATGTGGTTCGAATCCTTTCCCCGTCACAAATCGTGATTATATAGTCATGGTTATATAGAACACGACTACGTGCTGAGTCCTGTGAGCTCTCCTGGAGAATTAGCAAACCAGCGGGTGGGGAGGTCTGGGGGATCCCTGGGTACTCCTGACACCCCCAACACATCAGACTATCAACACACTATGATGTCCCCCCTCACTCTCCCCACTCACCCACCGTTGAGCCTTGAGATGACTAAGACCTATCATCATCTTGACTGCAACCTTGTGAGAGACCCTGACCCAGAGGACCCTGAGCTAGATTCCTCCCCTAGAAAAACGTCAAGATGATAAACATTTGTTGCTTTAAGCTGCCAAGTGTTAGGGTATTTTGTTACACAGCAATAGATAACTAATATATCCTCCACCCAGAGATTACTACTGTTTATATTTTAGGATGTATCTCTTCAAGGGTTTTTCTACACCCATATAGTATATGTAGAATAAGATTCCAGTTAAAATTGAATTTTTTAACACTTGTAAAAAGCAAAGGCATATGGCTGAGATACAATATTTCCTTTTATTACTACAAAAAAACATTTCTTGCATTCCACAATGAGAGCTGGTATTTCTCTTTAAGTTCAATTGTCCTCTGTTCTGGAAAGTAAGGGGAGTAAGAGAAAGGTCTTTCATGGTCCTTTGGTCATGCAGTCATAAGATCCCACAGAGAAATGGGGAGGTTTCTAACATTAAGTTAAACCACTAGGCATAATAATGTAAATATTATTATCCTCAGTGTGGGTGGAATTACTTTCAACAAATTATGCTTCCTTTTAGGAAATCAGTTCTCCTCTCTTTAGTGGGACTGGTGGCAATGGCTCCTGGAGGGAAGATGAGCTTAAGGACACCCTGGAGAGGGGCGTGATAAGCTAGTCCCTGCCAATGGTGACCAGCTGGAGGGAAAGGAGAAAAACAACAATACATGGGTGAGACGGGCCCAAGCCTAAGTTTTCTGGGAGCAAACATAACCAGTATCCATTTTACGTTTTCCTTTTCTGGCTTTGTCATTCCCAGGAAAGTTTTATTGAGCACCACTGCTCAGTTTTGCCTGTGCTTGAGGAATTAAGGGAACCAGTTGCTGTCCATGTTTCTGCAAAGCTTCCTGAGGAATGAGACAGCCTGAAAAGTTGGCCTCAAGAGGTGGCCTGCAAAGGAGTTGAAGGGCCAGGGTAAGGCGATGAGAGACCGAGGAGGGGAACCTTTAGGAGGAAGAACCTCTTGCAGTCAAGCTGGATGGGGGATAGAGCCACAGGATGTGAATATTAATGCAAGTCTAGCCTCTGGAGGCTAGTGTAGCTGTGTGTAGTCAGTTACACACATTTTTTTTAATAACAAGTTGCAATAAAACTGAAAATACTACTTATACCCTGCTTATTTCACTTAGCTATATGTTGCATCTTAACTTTTTATTTTCTACAGTGCAATTTGTACTGGCAACTAAATATTCCATCATATGGGAAAAACCATAACCTATTTTACCAATTTCCTACTATTGGACAGGTAGGTCATTTCTAAATTTCCATCACAATTATAAACAATGCTGCAAAGAACATCCTTGTGCTAAATCTCTGTCCAAAACTATAATGATATCTTTTAGTACATTGCTAGGAATGGAATTGTTAGATCAAAGATATGCACATTTTATGAGTTTGGGATGCATTTTTCCAAATTGCTTGCCAGAAAAGCATGCCAACTCTCACTCCTGCCAACAGGAGCCAAGAGTATACTTTGCTTCGCCACTTAGCCAAAACTGGATTTTATCTTTTTATTATTTTTATATGATACACATTCATGTTCTCATAATTGCTTAAACATATTATAAGATATGGTAAAAATTACCTTTATGTCTGGTTATGTACAGTCCAATTATAAACAATAAATGTCTTTCTAGGCAGCCCTCAGAACTACTGAAGCAGGCAAACAAGAAAGCCAATAACCAGTAGATTTTTTGCCCCATCCCGCTCACTGGAGTAGCCATTTCTGAGATGAGTACAGTCATGTGAGGCATAATGACATTTCAGTTAATGATGGACCACATTTATTGATGGTGGTCCCATAAGATTACAACGAAGCTGAAAAATTCCTATCGCCTAGTTACCACCATAGTCGTAAACGTAAAATGGATACTGGATATGTTTGCTCCCAGAAAACTTAGGCTTGGCCCCGTCTCACCCATGTATTGTTGTTTTTCTCCTTTCCCTCCAGCTGGTCACCATTTGCAGGGACTAGCTTATCACTCCCCTCTCCAGGGTGTCCTTAAGCTCATCTTCCCTGAGTAGCCATACAAGAAAGTCCTGAGTAGCCATGGTTACATCTGTGACATAGCCATCATCATGTCGTACTGGTCCTGTGGTCTAGCTCAGTGGTCGGCAAACTCATTAGTCAGCAGAGCCACATATCAACAGTACAACGACTGAAATTTCTTTGAAGAGCCAAATTTTTAAAACTTAAACTTCTAACACCACTTCTTAAAATAGACTCGCCCAGGCCATGGTATTTTGTGGAAGAACCAAACTCATGGGGCCAAAGAGCCCAGTTTGCCGACCACTGGTCTAGCTCAAGGCATTGCACACATGTCTGTGGTGATGCTGGTGTAAACAAACCTACCGCACTGCCAGTAGAGTGAGAGCAGAAGGGGGATGATAGATAACGTGCCTGAGAATAAAGACAGGCTCAAGGAGGAGATGGGATTGACCCCATCTTTCTTCCAAAAGGAGGAAGGTGGACCGTGAGAAGGAGTTCTGACAGAAAGAAAACAGCTGGAACCAAAGAATCAAGTGTGTAGATGGACACATGGAACATAGGCCCACCTCGTACACACTGAGAGGGTGAAGACAAGGTTAAAGAGAAGGTTGAAGGCTACACACTATGATTCCACCTACATGGCATTCTGGAAAAAGCACAACAATGGAGACAATAAAAGGATAAGTGGTTGCCAAGGATTGCAGGAGAGAAGGATGAATAAATGGAGCACAGAGGCTCTTTAAGGCGGTGAAATGACTCTGCACAATACTATAATAGTAGAGAATGTGCCATTGTACATTTGTCCAAACCCATAGTATGGACAACAGTCAGAATGAACTCTCAGATAAACTATGAACTTTGGGTGATGATGATGTGTCAGTGTAGGCTCATCGGTTGTACAAATGCACCACTCTGGTGGGGGAGGTGGTTAATGAGAGAGGTTGTTCATGCATAGTTTCCACTCAATTTTGCTGTAAACCTAAAACTACTCTGAAAATAAAATCTTTTTTTTTTTCTTTGAAGTTAGGGACTAAAGGCCATGCAAGCAGTGCTGAGTGTGAGCCTGACTCTGAAGAGCAGGTTTTCCAAACTTTTGGTCACACTCTCCACTCACTGAAAAAGTCTCCGAGCACTCACCCTAATACAGGGACATATATGCATTTATTTACACACAAATGATATGCCTTCCTACTATATTAACATGCCAGGTAAGATACATACATATATATGAAGGACACAGAAAAATATAAGCTGAAAAGGATGAGAATATACTGTTTGAATGTCTGGCTGATTGTGATGGCTTTGTACCAGCAGGAGCACATCCTCAAAGCACAATGTACATTTACCTAACAAAAATTATATGTGAAATTTACATTTCAAAGCGTCTTCTTGATAACTTTCAATCTGTGTAGCCGACTTCTTGCCAGGGCTCCTTAGATTGTCACTGCTGCTTCCTCATCAAAGGGCTCACACCAGACCTAGCAGAGGTGACCGCCTGCCGCTGCTGTCAGTGCTTCACCACAGCATCCCGTCAGGGCTTGCGGCAATGTCTCCGCCCCTGTCCATTTCAGGGGGGTTTCCTTAGTTAAAACTAGGTACTGAAGCCTCATCCCTGGACTCACATAAATTGTGGCAGAAGATGCACTCAACCGCCATACCCTTAGTGCACTGAAACCCCTCCTAAGGCTCTCCAGAACTGCTGAGACCCAGTAGGGTGCTGTGTCAGCCCACATAAGTGAGGTGAGTAAATATATGTGACATGGTGAGGTAACAATCTCCCTGTTTGACATGCTGAGTTGGAGACACCAGTGGCACATCCACAAAGAGAAGTCTAAAAGGAAACTGGCCATATCGGTCTCAAGCATATTGGGCTGAATAGCGTCCCCCCAAAAGTCATGTTCCCCTGGAACCTCAGAATGTGACCTTATTTAGAAATAGAGTCTTTTGCAAATGTAATTTGTCAAATTGAGGTTATCCTTTCCTCTTTTGTTTTTCTCTTTTAAAATGAGTAAATATGATGTTCTCCAAAAATAGGGGCATTGGCATGAATGTCAAAGAATAAAGGCCTCCTATTCTCTGGTTATTTTTTTCTCCAACACCAAATGGACAAATGAGTATAAATTGAAGTTCATCTTTGATTCTCTGAATACATTTCCTCCGTTAAAATCGAAGCAAGACGAAAGGCATACCCATGTAACACAAGCACCTTCTGGATGCTGTCACTCTAGCAAGGTCATCCTAAGATTATATGACCTCTAACTGTGCAGGGCAGGCAAAAAAATGTTCTGGCTCTTCTTCTCTTTCTCACAGTTCCTCTTGGCTTCCTCCCTCCCTATACTATTTTGAAGTATTTCTTTCCTACCCTGTTGGCACATGAGCTAACATTATAATATCAATAACTGCCTTTTCTGCACTTTGTTTAAATTTTTTTTTATTGACGAATATCACACACAGAGAAGTATAAATTTCTTTGTTTCTTCAACCACATTTCAATTCTTATGACATCGAATTTGCTTCCCAAAGAAAACTGTGCTTAAGTAGAAGCCGTAGCCACATTTTTAGTACATTTTGGACCTGTTTTCATGAAAGATTGTAGAAATATTTTCCATACTTCGCCTCCCTGAGAGAAGACCACACACACACCAAGCAGACAAGCTTGACAAAGGAAGCGTGTGCAAGGAGACGCTGAGCCCGCAGGTTGCGGTGCGCAGGATAGCACAGCAGGGTCCCGCGGAGCACAGGCTCAGGAGGGAGCCTCGCTTCTTCTCTGTGATTGCTAAAATTGCTTGTCAGTTGTTAAAATGGTTCTATTTTCTCCTAAGGTGCTTTGCTGGGGAAAAGAAATTAAAAAGCAACCTTCTAATCTTCTACCACCTCCTAAGACGTCCTGAGACGAGGACATCATCTCTTGGAATATTCTTGCCAATATGAATAACCTGAGTCTCATTGTGAGAAGACACCAGACAAACCCAAACTGGTGGGCATTCTACCAAATAACTAGAAGCACTCTTCAAAAGCATCAACCACAAAAGACAGACATCCTGAGGAACTGTTCCACGTTCAAGGAGGCTAAGGAAATTTGAGAACTAAATGTACTATGGGATCCTGGGTTGGATCCAAAACCAAAAAAAGAACCTCAGTGAGACAACTGGAGAAGTTTAAATAATTTAATTTGCAATTTAATTTGCATTTAATTCTGCAGAATTCATCTGTAGATTAATTAATCATATCAATGTTCATTTCTTGGTTTTGATCATTGAACTATGGTTTCTAAGAGGTAAATATCTGAAGAAGCTGAGTGAAGGGCATAAGAAACCTTTGTACTATGTTTGCAACTTCTTTTGTAAGTCTGAAATTATACCAAAATAAAAAGTTTAAAAAATATTAATGATGTAAAAATGTATTAAGTGAAGGATTACTGTCTTCCTTCCTCATTCCTCATTCTCCCTTCTCAGTGGCTGTCCCCTGGCTTCTCAGAGCCACGTTCTGGTCTCCCAGGCAGAATTCCCTGGCTTGGAACCATCCTCACTCTCTTGCTCATCAAAGGGCTCTATACCAGCCCTTCCTTCCAGGACCTGAGAGGTGGGTGGGAGCTAATCTGATCAACCAGTCTGGGCTGGAGCCTTAGCAGATAATCTGCACCCACCTTTTGAAATAACTTTGCCTTCACATTTTGTAGAACCAGAGGAGTGATATTTGAACAAGGAGTAGGTAACACACTGTCAAGCTTTCAAAGGCCACAAAAATCAGTCTTCAAGTTTAGCCTGAAGCCTAAGTGCTGGCATCTGGTTCTAAATCAGAATCACTTGGGAAGCTTTTTTTAGTAAAATATGTTTTTATTGATTTCAGAGAGGAAGGGAGAAGGAGAGAGAGACAGAAACATCAATGATGAGAGAGAATCCCTGATTGGCTGCGTCCTGCACGTCCCACACTGGCATGTGCCCTGACCAGGAATCAAACCCTGACCTCCTGGTTCATAGGTCAACGCTCAACCACTCAGCCATGCTGGCCCGGCACTTAGGAAGCTTTTAAAACTTCATCTTCCTCTGCTCCTCTCTAGGCTGCTGAGTCAGAAGCCCTTGGGGGCTTCACTTCCCCTGAATATTCTAACCAATAGGCCTACAGAGAGTGGGCTGCAATCCTTGGGAACAGGACGTCTTGGGGAGTACTCAAGACTAAATAGACTCAGAAAAAGCAAGCAAGGAAAAGGATGAAAGAATGATCACAGGAAGCGGATTCCACATCATACTTTGAGTGTCCCGTATGAGCCAGGCCTAAGATACATATCCTATGCTTGTCTCAGTGAAACCTGTGTCTATTTTATAGATGACAAAACTGGGGACAGTGGATTTCAGCAACTTGCTCAAAATCTCCAAGTTAAAGATGGTGTGTGTGTGTGTGTGTGTGTGTGTGTGTGTGTGGGTGTGTGTGTGTTGTGTGTGTGTTTTGTTGTTGTTGTTGATGTTGTTTGTTTCTACCTGCCCAAGTAATTTCTCTGAGAATGAACAAATAAAAAGATAGGCTTTAGGGGTCCTTTTCCTACCTTCCAAGGGCTGCGAAGAACAAGATAGGGTGGGAGTTGCTCCCTGGTCTTCCCAGGGACACTGCCCACAATTCCCTAAGTCTTACAGGCACCAGCAACTCCAGGGCCCTCTGTCTTCTGAGCTCTCCAGGCCAACGTGAGCAGCAGTGTTTATGTCCAGGTTTCCTCACCTTCAGGAACTCAGGCTGGCCTTTCCAAGGACTCCTTCATCATGCTGAATTTGGGGGACAGCACCGGTGAGCCTGTGGCTCTGCAGCTCAGCAAACCTCCAACAACTAGCTTCCCCGCTCACTGGTCTCCAGGCTTCGCACATGGCATAGAGGCAGGGAAAGCAGCCTTCCCATGCTTAGGTACCAGCCTCTCACCACACGATCGGCCTGGGTGGTAAGAACACCAGCCCTCTCCTTGCCTCCCAGTCCTCTTCCCATGTAGCCTTGGATGGGCAAGTGGGAAGGCAGACGGGAGTGTCTCACCCAAACCTTCAGGACTTGTGCTTAGTTTATTGTTTCAGACTTGGGCCTTAGCCACCATTCAAGACCATAGCAGAAGTCCCAGCCTATAAATGAGTGAATGAATGAATGAGCTTTGCCAACAGACAAAACTGGGTTCAAATCCTGGCTCCTCCACTTACTACATATGTCGTTTAACTTTTCTAATTATATATTGTTATTCCTTCTGTCTTGGCTCCTAGGAAACCCAGAGCCCAATTCATGGCCAGCTCCAGGTGGCTTATTATTCCCTCCATGCTTTGCCTCACTCCACGTCTCCCCATCAAATTTTTATTGGTTTCCTTTTGGATTGTAAGCACTTTTGTTAACTACCTCAAATCTTCAAAGAACAGCAAGGGAGCAAAATACTTCCCAGGATAGTGGGGAGGATAGATAAGTCAACCTGCATAAGGGCGAGCAGGGGGCCTAGGCCAGGGCAGGGAGGCGATCGCCAAGTGCTGGGTGCCTCCCCACCAACCTTGCCTCCGTCCATCCCTAGCCCAAGGACCTCAGGGATTGAGACGGCATTTCACAGAGAAACACTGCTTGTTGATTGCTTTCGTCCAGAGTAGACCATCCTGATGTGCACTTGTTGGACAACAGTGGACCTTTCAGCCATGAAAAGCAGGCACACAGAGGGAGAGGGGCCGGGCAGGGAGAGGACTGCGGCTGCGCCATGGACCGGGTGAGCCCCTGTGGGTGTATAATTTCCAGTACAGACCTCCCCGTGCAATCCTGCCGCCAAAGCAGTCACGAATCTTACTTCCTCCTGTTTACTGATGGGATCCCCCACCCTGTTCTCAATGCTGGTTCACCTTTGCGCCATCAGCCTGCGGGCACAAGGCCCAACATTCCTTCCACTGCAGGTCACAGGTGGAAGGCCCTGCGGAGCGCGTTGCCTGGGAATTCTGGAAGCTGGCCCTCCCGTTCTTTCAGGAAGGTGCCCTGGGAATGACGTGGAGGGCGGTGGCAGGAGAATTTCTGCTTGGTTTTGCTTGTGAGCAGATTGGGGCAGTGCTGATGCAGGGGGAGTTGGACAGAGGGGGACGGGGGGGGAAAGAGGGCTGTCTTCGCCTTGTGCCCCCTGTGTAGCTTGGGAGAGGGTAGATTTCCCTGGGCTCTTTTTCTCCTAAGGCTGCACAAAGACTTTAAATGAAAACATCCCCCCTCCGCACAGCTCTGAGCTGACAGGCATGGTCCTATATCACAGTGGCCCAGACGTCAGCCACGAGGCCTTTCCATCACACCCACATGTCAGTCACCCCAGCCTCAGGAAAAGCCTGAATAAACAGGTGAATCAAGCCTCCGCGTGACAGGAAAGCTTTATAGGTTTTTGTTTCTAACTCATTAGGCATGTTTACGCTGGGAGGGGTGGGATAAATTTTTCTTTCATCTACAAGGGAGCTCAAACCTTTCCCTTTGTGCTATGTTCTCCTGACTCTTATAATATGCTACCTGTACGAACTGGACAGGGCATCAGTGACGTGGGGAGCTAGAGGCCCAGCGAGGCCCCTAAAGACACTATGCAGCTGGCAGCAGTTTCCCCATATGTCATCAAGTCCCGGTGGCGCTTCACAGTACAAAAACATTCTGCACATTTAAAGAGTTATCACTTAATCATGTCAGCAGATTGGGGCTTTATAAAGGTATAGGGCCATTTCAGGCGATCCTAAACTGTCTCGACAGAGAAAGTAGGCCAAAACACATGGCCATCCCAAAGACTCGCCGCCAAGGGGACAGCCTTATGGGAGCTCACTCGATGTAAGGGACAGAGGAGAAGTCTTAGGCAGATGTGGGCTATAACATCAACGGGGGTCTTGGTGACATTATAAAACTTAAAACAAGGCTCCAACGGTTTGTGGAGTCAGCAAAAGAGCCAAGAAGAATTATGGCCTGCCATTCACAGCCCAGCAGGGGGGCGGTTTGTTATTGCCCTCAGCCATGGGGAGCCCAACAGCTGAGGTTTTTAAAAATCACACTCACCTAGGCCTTCCATTTTGCACATAGTTTTTGGGGTTTTTTTAGCACTGGGCATTTATAAAACCATGAGGCAGTTTAACATTCCCACGGGCCCCACTTTCAAGTGAGGGAAACTTAAATGCCAAAAAGAGCCAGACCTGTTGCTGGGTTACATCAGAGCCTCCAAATCTGAGTTCTGTGCCTGGAGTCCTGGAAAAATCTAACAGTGAAAATAAGCCCAAGGCCGGCTTATGGGACCACCTGCAAGAGAGATGTGGAAGCACATTGAAAGGAAGACAAGACTCATTCACCCGGTAGATGTACACGTGCTGCTGATAAGAGGAAGAACACCCCTGTGGCAAGGGCTGTGAGTCCCAAGCTGGTGGCCAATAGAGCCATAAAGTCCTTTAAGAAAGTGACAGGCAAACACTTCCTGGAGCAGTTGAAGCTCAGAACCTCAGGGTCCAGACACTGCATGTGCCACCTTTTTAAGACTCTTATGAGTCCACTAGAGGCCCGGTGCATGAAATTCATGCACGAGTAGGGTCCCTAGGCCTGGCCGGTGATCAGGGCTGATCAGGGCCTTCTGGCTGCCAGCCGGGGCCTCCCTTTGTTTTGCACCGCACCCTGGTGGCCAGGGCATGTCATAGCAAACAATTGAACTCAGTCTCCAGGTCAAATTCCCGAGGGGACAATTTGCATATTAGGCTTTTATATAGAGAGATGGTTAATGATTTTAGCCTGTGGTTCTCTACCAAAAGAGGGAAGCCATGCAAACATTCATCCACAGGATAAAGTGTGGTATATCCATACCTTAGAATGTTATTTGGCCATAAAAAGGAATGAAGTACTGACACATGCTACAGTATGGATAAACCTTGAACAAAAATATGTTCAGTGTAAGAAAACAAACACAAAAGGCCGTGTACTGTATGAATCCACTAATAGGAAATATGCAGAATAGGTAAATCCACAGAGATAGAAACCAAATTACTGGTTGGCAGGGACTGGGAAGTAGGGGGTGGAGGGGAGAACTGGGAGTGGTTGTTTAATGGGTACAGGTTTCTGTTTGGGGTGATGAAAATGCTTTGGAACTAGATAGAGTTGGTGGTTGCACAACACTGTGATATGTAAATGTCACTGAACTGTCCACTTTAATATGGCTAACTGTGTTAATTTCACCTTAATTTTTAAAAATTTATAGTAAGTGGATGCTCTTTGAGCTCAGGTGGCTGCTAGAGCAGAGGGAGGTCTGATGGAAGCAGGAGCAATTAGAGCAACTAGTGACCCCTGAATGTGGCAGACAGCAGGCAGCTGGGAAGAGGGGAACTCAGTACAAATTCCCCAGGCTCGGGGTCCAGACCGGGCTCTGGGCACAGCCCAAGAAAAAAATTTTAGCAGGTCTGCCCTTGCTGGGGAAGGGCTTGAGTAAATATATTTTTGCCAATGTCCAGACCCTTTCTTGGCAGCCCAGCCAAAGAAGGAGAGATGCTGGCTTATCAGTCACCCAGAACAGTTTCGCTGGACAGAGACCTCGCTTGCATAACATCACTTAAGAAGAAGACAGCCCGCACTGCAGAGTGCGGCAGAGCCCAGCAGCGGGAGGTGAAGCTCCAGCCCCCTCCCAGGTTCACCATGTGGGCGCAGCACCTCCTGAACTGGGCGTCTCCCCATACAACTTTTAACGTAAAAACCATTCAAACCTGTAAAGAATTTTTGTGAGTTTATTTGAGCCAAACTGTCGACAATTGCCAGGAAGCAGAATCTCAACGGATTGGGATAATGCTCTGGAGAATGGTGGGGGTTTTTTTTACCTTGTTTTATACATTACATTCAAAGGAGGAGACGTAAGTGGGTTCCATGAACTCCACTGATGATAGGTTAGGGAGGTGGGAGAAAGCAAAGCGAGGAAACCTCTGGAATTAGAAAGTAAAATGATAGACACATACTTCTTTCACTTAGGTGGGTGCAGGGTAGTTAACAGTCAACAAGTAACTCAATAACAATGAGGGGATTTGTGGTCTCCGAGAGCAGTGCCTGGGCTTTGAGGGGTCCAGAAAAAGGAAAATTACTTTGACATTCCAAGGATATGTTATCGTAGATGCAAAAAGACAATAGGCTCGGTTAAGGTAAAGATTGACCTTTGTCAGGGAACATACCGGCCTAGGACATGACTACCCACCTTAACTGCTTTTAGTTAAAGTTTAATTTCAGACCATCCTTTGTGGTTACTTTAGGTCTTTGAGTTTGCAAGACTGCCATGCAGGCCTCCCCTGAGCTTGTCAGGTTAGCAGGTGGCCCCGTTTTTGTCCACACAACATAGCACACTACTCAGCAGACCAGCCTCCTCCCACCCACCCCACATCTCTCACCGAGTCAGACACAGGGCCCGGCTGGCGCCTTCTTCTCCCTCTCTGCCCCACAATCCGTGAGCATCCATCAGAAAGTACCAGACAACAGCGGTGGTGACTGAAAAGGTATTACAAGAAGTTCAAAATAATCACATCTCAGGGTGCTTTGTGATCTTTATTTGACCTCTTAACAACTTTTAGGAGAAACCAAGATGGCGGCATAGGTAAACACCTGAACTTGCTACTTTGCACAACAACTTCAAAACTACAACTAAAAGACAAAACGAACATCATCCAGAACCACAGGAAGACTGGCTGAGTGGAAATTCTACAACTAGAAGGAAAGAGAAAAGCACACTGAGACTCAGAGGAGGTGCAGAAGGCAGAGGTACGGAGGTGCGCATGCAGAGAGGGCTGGCAACTGAGTACGTGGATGGCTTTTTCAAGCCGGAGGAAGACACAAGCTCCCGACTGCTCTGAACTCCAGTTTTGGGTGAGACTCTGGAGACCCAGACTCATATGGGGAGAAACTGGACTGTCTGGCAGGGGGCGAAACTCGAGGGCAGCTTTCTCTCAGAGGTGCTTGCAGAGATTACCGTGGGACACTGAGACCCGGGGGCCTCTTAGGGCAGGGATGACGGAAAGCCATTGCTGTTTGCTCCACCCTGAGACTCCGCCCCATCCAAGCTGTGCGCAGAGACTTTTGCATATGAATGGCCTAGTCCTTTGAAATCTAAACTTACCTATCAAACTGCAGCTGAGTCAGAGAGACCCAGAACATCCAAAAGAAGGCCCAAGGACCCACAGCAGCTTGCATTGCTTCACAGCTGGGCCTCATCTGGGCACCTCCAAAACCCAAACAAAGAAGAGGAATCTGCAGATCTCTCTGTAGCTCCTGCTGGGTGGCCTCAGGCAGAGGCTAAATTAGCACCTCCTTGGAGATCCAAGAGACAGTGTACCCAGGGGTCAGAGTAAGACCATCCAGATTACAACTCCTCAGATCCATAAGGGACACACTCAGGGGGCAGACTCATTGAGCATCAAAGCCCCACTGAAGCAAGTCTTGCCTCATAAAGGTGCCTCCAGCACAGAAGTTCTCCCATCGTAAATGCAGCTGATCCTCACAGCCAATTGGCCTGGAGGTCAATTCGTCCCAGTGATACCAACAACAATCAAGTCTTAACTACAACAAGACTGTGCACACAGCCCACAAAGGGGTGCACCAAGAGTGTCCACCTCAGGTAACTGAGGAGGCTGAGCCACTGGGCCCTATAGGACACCTAGCACACAAAGCCACTCTATCAACTCAGGGAAGCAGCCAAAATGCGGAGACAAAGAAACAGATCACAAATGAAAGAAATGGAGGAAAGCAAACTACTGGATATAGAGTTCTAAACCACGGTTATAAGGTTTTTCAAGAATTTTCTAGAAAAGGCCGATAAATTTAGTGAGACCCTCGAGGACCAACTAGAAATTAAGCATACACTGACTGAAATAAAAAATAATATACAGAGATCCAACAGCAGACTAGAGGATTGCAAGAATCAAGTCAATGATTTGAAATACAAAGAAGTAATAAACACTCAACCAGAAAAGCAAAAAGGAAAAAGAATCCAAAAATATGAAGATAGTGTAAGGAGCCTCTGGGACACTTCAAGCATACCAACATCTGAATTATTGGGGGTGCCAAAAGAGAGAGAGCAAGATACTGAAAACCTATTTGAAGAAATAATGACAGAAAACTTCCCCCATCTGGTAAAAGAAATAGACTTACAAGTCCAAGAAGTGCAGAGAACCCCAAACAAAAGGAATCCAAAGAGGACCACACCAAGACACATCATAATTAAAATGCCAAGAGCAAAAGACAAAGAGAGAATATTAAAAGCAGCAAGAGAAAAACAGTTAGTTACCAACAAGGGAGTACCCACACGATTATCAGCTGATTTCTCAACATAAACTATGCAGGCCAGAAGGGAGTGGCAAGAAATATTCAAAGTGATGAATAGTAAGAACCTACAACCAAGACTACTCTACCCAGCAAAGCTATCATTTAGAACTGAAGGTCAGATAAAGAGCTTCACAGATAAGAAAAAGCTAAAGGAGTTCATCACCACCAAACCAGTATTATATGAAATGCTGAAAGGTATTCTTTAAGAAGAGGAAGAAGAAGAAAAAGGTAAAGATAAAAATTATGAACAACAAATACATATCTATCAACAAGTGAATCTAAAAATCAAGTGAATAAAAAATCTGATGAACAGAATAATCTGGTGAATATAATAGAATCAGGGGCATAGAAAGGGAGTGGACTGACAATCCTTGCGGGGAAAGAGGTGTGGGCGGTGCAGAAAGGGACTGGACAAAAATCATACACCTATGGATGAGGATAGTGGAGGGGGGCGGTAAGGGCATGGGGTGGGGTGGGGGGGGAACCGGGTGCAGGGGAGTTATGGGGGGAAAAAAGAGGAACAACTGTAATAATCTGAACAATATAGATTTTTTTAAAAAAGAAAAAAATAACAACTTTTAAAAAAAGATTTAGGGAGACATGTCATGCTCTTGTTTTCTTTGAAATGAGCTTTCCATTGAAATAAAACATGGGAGTAAACAGATTCAGTCACTTTAAGAGAAGACTGTTACATAACTATGTGTATAGCTCTAAAAGGTATTTTAAATATTTATAAATTTCGACATATATGTAGTCCCAAAATGTCTGAAATGCATAAACTGACTTCTCTGTGTGCTCTCCATGGCCAACTCTGGGGGGGGGCGGGATGTTTAAATAATGAATATAAATGTTTAAAAATCAATTTTATGACTCCACTAGACTAAATTTCATAAATGATTAGAGTTACTTAATGATCCTCCTGAGTATGGAGTTTAGTAACTACACAGTGTTATTGCTTCTTAGATTTCTCTGTGAGGGCTTTCATAGGATTTGCTGGAGGAGTGGCTGTGGTTTTCCACTGCAAGGAAGTGGGTAGATGCATAAATGGATAGATTGATGGTGATGCTAATGATGGTGATATTTTTAATTTTTTATGTTCTTTGACGTTTCTAGGGCTCACCCTTTCCAATTGTTTTCTTTTTTATTCTGTGACATTTAAAGAACACAAGTTCTCTTTAGACTGAATTAAATGCTAGTGCAAACAGGAAAGTAGAATAACTGAGGTTGTCATGGTCAGGTCAACGCGACCACTGTATGTGGCAGACACTACTCACCACTGGTATGGGTTCAACTGTCTCCCCCAAAATTCACGTGTTAAAGTCCTCAGTATGTCAGAATGTGACCTTGTTTGGAAATAGGGTCCTAATTAAAATGAGGTCATATTGGAATAGGGTGGGCCCCTGATCCATTATGACGGGTGACCTTATCGAAGGGGGGAATTTGGACACAGACACGCACAGGGACAACGCCACATAAAGATGAAGGCAGATAGCAAGGTGACACTCCCACTTGCCAAGAAACACCAAAGATAGCTGGCTGGTCACCAGACTCTGGGAAAGAGGCAAGGAACAGATTCTTCCTTCCAGCCCTCAGAAGGCGCCCACCCTGCCAACACCCTGTCCTTGAATGTCTAGCCTCCAGAATTGCAAGACAAATTTCTATTAGTGAAGCCACCCAGTTTGTGGCTCTTTGTTATGACATCCCTAAAGCTAATACAGCTGCCTAGGATGTGACTCCTCTCTTCTTGCTTAGCTTATTGAGTCTTGATATCATTCAAGCAGCTACAAACTCCAAAAAGGGAGCCCCTCCCTAGACCCTAGAAAAAAGCCATGATAGGTTTAAATCAACATGGTAACCCCATAGGCATTGGCTAGCATTTGGAGGTGAGCATATAAGTTGGTTCTAGTCAAAGAGAAATAATCGGGTAAATCTTTTGGAAGCTTCTGGAAAGGATTTTTCTCGCAGATGAAATAGGGAGAGAGGAAGGAGAGAGGAGGAGGAGAACAGAGATACCGAAAAGGAGAGAAGGCGATAGGTGGGGAGAGGGCAGAGAGTGGCTGATGGGTGGGGGAGAAAGGGAGAAAGCCCTTCCCTTCCTTCTTGGAGCCTTGTTGGGGTCTCAGAGCTGTGATGACCATCTTGTGACCTCAACCAAAAGACCAAAAGAATTAAAGAATCAGCCGAAACCGGTTTGGCTCAGTGGATGGAGCGTCGGCCTGCGGACTCAAGGGTCTCAGGTTCGATTCCGGTCAAGGGCCTGTACCTTGGTTGCGGGCACATCCCCAGTGGGGGGGTGTGCAGGAGGCAGCTGATCGATGTTTCTCTCTCATCGATGTTTCTGACTCTCTATCCCTCTCTCTTCCTCTCTGTAAAAAATCAATAAAACATTTTTAAAAAAAAAAAAAAAAGAATCACCAACCCAGAGGGCTGACCAGCTGAACAAACCCTGAAACTGCTGACCACCGACTCCTCGTTATGAGCAAGTTTTCCTCTGCTTTAAGCCACGCTCAGTCGGGGTAACCAGTGATTTGCAAAGGAAAGTGTCCTCCCTGTGCCCCACCTTGATGTCCCGTTTCCCACACGCTTGACAGGCGATGCCACAGCTTCTCTCCTCCTCAGGCTGTGCCACCGAGTGCCCTAAGGAGCAGAGAGTCAGAGCCGGCAAAGCAAGAGGAAGTGCTTCGTTTCTGTCTGCAGTGGCCGGTAGTTTAGATTGTAAATTATATCCTTCTGCTGCTACAGTTTTAGTGTTTGGCTCCTCCGCTCCTGTTCACCACTGCACACATTAATGCTATTATAGAAAGTAAAGGTCTCATTTAGCAAGCCCCTACAAAACCTGCCAGTTAGGAAAGGTGGTCCAGAGTGGGGGAGGGGGTGTCTCCTGCTTCGGCGTGGGAAGATGCCCTTGTCCTGCTGAGCCTGCGCAGGAGCCTCTGGGCACAGCTACTTCCTATGTCTCAATGTCAGCACCCCTCGGGGTGGCAGGCGTCCGCTGTGGCTAACAACTGCCCACTGGATGCCTCTCTGCGGTTTTGCTATTTGGTTATTTCATGACTATGTCAGACTGATGGGAATGTCAGCTCTGGCTCCAGCCCTTGGAAAATCTGGTTCAAGGACTCCCTAGAATGGGACACAGTCCTAACCTCAAAAAGCTCACAATCCATGGAGAGAGAAAAAACACCTGCAATGTATAGAACGTATGTGATATATCCTGAGCAGGGCTAAGAAGTTTAAATGCATCATCTCATTTATACACTAACCTCACTCAGTGTCTTGTGTCAAGCACACAGCGCAGGTGCCTACAAAGGTCACCTCCACCAGACTGATAACTATCAGGCACCTGGCCACTGGGTAAATTACATTCCAGAGTGAGACCAAGGGGCGCCATCTAGTCCTACTGCTCGCAGGTGGCTCCAGAGGAACAGCAAGAATCTGGTCTGCAGCCCAGCTGGAGTGGCTCAGTGGTTGAGCGTCAACCTAAGAACCAGGAGGTCATGGTTCGATTCCCGGTCAGGGCACATGCCCAGGTTGTAGGCTCAATCCCCAGTGTGGGGCGTGCAGGAGGCAGCCGATCAATGATTCTCTCTCTCCTTCTCCCTTCCTCTCTGAAATCAATAAAAAATATATATTTTTTAAAAGAATCTGGTCTGCAGCACATGGACTTGGCTATAGTCATGACATGGCAGGCTGGGGATTGGCACTGAAGACATTGCCAGAGCAACAGTGCGGAGGGAGGGAGACATCGTGGGGGGTCCTCAGAGGAGGCCATGGGCATGGACAAAAATGGAAGGAGCTAAGCTTGCTGGAAGAAACTTTTCCTCCAAATTTCTGAACCGCCGTACCCACAGAGCACTTTTCCCCCACAATGTGCGAGGCTCAGAGGGCACCTGTGTCCAAATCCACCAGGATAGGTGTTAAAAATAGGGGTTCCTGCCCGTTTCTCTGACCTATCAAATCGTAACTTTGAGGCGGGAGCCTGGAATGACTCTGTTAGTGAGCATCTCCGTGAACTCCACGCAGCTAAGACGAGGGCCCAGCACCGAGCCAAGCGTTTTATTCATTCCACAGCCTCCCTGTGCTAGACCCAGTGCTGCGGGACGAGTGACGCCAACTACCCTCATTACATGAGCAGTAAGAAAGAAAATTGTGAAAACTTCTATTTCGGGAATATCCTGCCCTTCCAAGGTCACCAAAGGATCCCAGGAAAGCTCTTCTGCTAATTATGGCTTAATTGACAGAAGGAAGAGCTGGGACCCTCGTCGGCTCCGATCTGAACACTGCAGAGGTCAGAATAAGTCGCTCTGCTGGGCTATTCTGAGCTTCATTAAAAGATGCCCTGCTGCAAAGAACTTTCTCTCTTTTCTCTCCTTTCAAAGTACGAAAACAAAAGAAATATGCAATTGGGAAAAGAAGACTGTTTTTAAAAAGTCATTTGAAGGATGGACAAAACAAAAACAAAAGACATTCTGTGACCGAGCCTGCCGCTGTATTCTAAATCCCTCCCCACTTCCTTCTGATTTCTCCCTCAGAAGTAACGTGGCAACGTAAGGACACAGTCGCCCCGCAGCCGGCGGCTCTGGTGTCGGCCCTGGATAACACACTCTGCAAACAAGAGGCATTCAGGCGGCACAAATGACTCCCACGAGGCGGCCCTCGCAGTGGGGAACGAGGCTGACTAATCTAGTAAAAAGAAATATCTAACCCAAAACATATGCATTTTGATATAACTCTATAAAGCCAATGCTAATTAATCCTCTTGCTCATATAAAATGGCAAAGGAATTAGCAATATTGCCAAGTCTCAGAAAGTCTTTTAACTGCCCTGCAATTCTTTGCAAGCAGCAGGCCTCTGCGCCATATGTGGCCGCACACCCTACAACAACGCGGATTTGCCCTTCACGCAGGGCACTGGGCGCCCGGCCTCGCAACCGTGTGCTGTTGAAACCTGGTGCGTGTCCCTCGGCAAACGGCTCAGAAACCAGCGAGGAAAGTCCTGTTTACTTTTGTGAAAGATCAACCGCTGGACACGGGAGGTGCCCCCAGCTCCCTTCAGAGTCCCCTCTGGCGTTCACCTTCCTGGGAAGTTGCATTTGTTTGTTTTTCATGCTGGGAAAGAAGTTGATTTAGATTCACATTGTGGGCTACTATGGGCACTTCATTCCTTGGGGAAAGGTCATTAGCATGTTCTTGGTTTAGAATGAAGTAAACTTTATTATACTTAATATTCTAGGGTTGAACATGAAAAGCAAGGAAGGTAGGGTTCCCTTTAAATACAAATTCTGGGATAGAACCCTGGGCACACTGGATGGGATATGTGGGTGAGGTGCTCAGACCACTGTGGCTGGGGGCGAAGAGGGGCCCGGGAAGCCGCCTCCCTGCCTACCACACCTGCCTAAACAAAGGGCTTTGGGAGCTCCCTGAAATGGGAGGTCTGGGCCATCCTGCCTCCCGCCTGGCTTGGCCCTGCTGCTGGATTTGCCATCTTTTCCATCAGTCCCCGACCTTGGGGGTAATATCTCCACTTTCACACAAGCACTTTGCCACTTGTATTTTGCTGCTTTTCAAATTGCTTGGGTCCTTTTAAAACACATTAAGGTGCAGTGCCTTTTTAAAAAAAATATTTTTATTGATTTCAGAGAGGAAGGGAGAGGGAGAGATAGAAACATCAATGATGACAGAGAATCATTGATCGGCTGCCTCTTGCACACCCCCTACTGGGGATTGAGCCCACAATCCAGGCACATGCCTTTGACCACAGTCGAACCTGGGACCCCTCAGTCCACAGGCCGATGCTCCATCCACTGAGCAAACTGGCCAGGGCGAGGGGCAATGCCTTTTAAAGCTGGGAATAGCATGACCATCCAACCTCATGCATTCTGCTCTTCAGGTTACCTAAACTTGAAAACGGTAAGAATAAGGGTGAGCCCTGGCCAGGTGGCTCGGTTGGAGCATTGTCCTGTGCACCAAAGGGTTGTGGGTTCAATTCCCGACCAGGGCACATACCTAGGTTGTGGGTTCCATCCATAATCGGGGGGAGGGGGGTGTACAGGAGACAACCCATCTCTCTCTCTCTCTCTCTCTCTCTCTCTCTCTCTCTCCCTCTCTCCCTCTCTCCCTCTCTCCCTCTCTCCCTCTCTCTCTCTCTCTCTCTCTCTCAATTCAATAAACATATCCTTGGATGAGGATAAAAAAAAAGAAAACTGAGAGTCCCTGTGTTGGGGCCTTAACTTGATTACTTCAAAAGCCTCTCAGGCAATCCGCAGGTGCTGCCGTGTGAAGAACCACCGCCTGCAGAATGTGACCTCCTTCTGCACCACTGTCCTGCTCACCAACCCACCCCAGGCCACTGGGCTGCCTGCTGGCGCCTGTGCCCAGCAGGTATACACTTGCTACTTTAAAAAAAAAGATAAGGGGTGAAGGCTGTCAGCAGTACAGGCTTCTGCCACCACAGGAGAGGGACACAGACCCTTTTCTCCCCTTCTCAGAGCTTAGTGTCTCCCTGTAGCGCTGCCCAGCTCCTTCACAAGCTCCACAAGAGGAACTAGGCGTGGGATCCAGGCAGGAACTGCCCCAGGGTGAGTGTTCGAGTTCTCATTTGCTAATAATCTTCTTTTACTGGCCTGTAAATACTCAGGGGGCCACAGGCCACCAAAGAAAGAAAACCAGTCTCCCAGGTGGGAACGTGGCCTGCTCAACAGTGCGGGAGCCATTCAGTGATTGCAGACTGGTATCCCCTAATAGGTATCCCCTCACCATGTCATTCTATGACAACCTCCTAGGGCACAGCCTGGTCTATCTCCTTCAAGGTCCAAACTCTAATGATTAAAACAGAAATTACTCAACTTTCAACCCAAACCAGCATTTGGAAACATTGTCTTAGAGCAGAGGCGCTCCAAAATGGTCAATTAGCATAAATAGGCTGAGTGGCTTGCCCAAAGCCACCCCGAGGTTAGGGGCAGGGTCTAGACTAGAAGCAGCATTCAAGCCCTTTGGTGACATGTTCTTGACTCTGAACCATATGTCCTCTGACTTATCCAAAAACAGTTACAGGAGCCAGAACAATTCATTCACAAAACAATGTTCGTTAAGCACCTACTGTGTGCCAGACTGTGCTAGAGGCCGATGATACAGTAGTGAACTTGGAGGAGCCACATTACAGACAAATAAGGTGCTGACCAGGAGTCTCAGGTGGCAATGGAAAAAATAAAAAAGGATGATGTAATATGGAGTGAATGAATGAGGCCTTACTATATGGTGACTAGGGAAGCTCTCCCTGCTGAGGTAGCATTTAAACTGAGCTGTGAATGACAAGAAAGAGCCAGTCATACAAATATCTTGGGGAGGAGGGGGGCGTGGCAAAGCATTCCAAGCTGAGGATATCTAAATCCTTAGGCAGGAAAGAAGGGCATCAAGGGTGATGAGGGCATGAAGGGAGAGGGGTAGGGGATTATCCGAGAGATAGAAGTCAGTCATGTCAAGTCTTGTAGGCCACTGAAAAGACTTTGCATGTTCCTCAGTCTCTCTTTCTACCTGCTCCCATCTCTGAATAGCATATACCTGGGGCTGTGGTCAGAATTTATTCCTCAGGTGATCATTAATTGAAAGGTAATACCAATGTAGTAGAATGTTGTCACCAGGTAATAGCTTCCAGCAATGACAGAAATGCATTTATTTTTCCAAGCCAAAGCAGTTGACCCTCGCAGCAATATTCAAGGGCACCCACAGTACTTACACTGGGCCCTGTGATTAATGCAGATTTAATCGGTTTATCCGACGGATTCCCATGCAGAGCCGCGGCAGTGCCCCTGCGGACCACCACATGCTGATTGGTGTACACAACAGAACGAGCTTGCAGCTGAAGCCAATCAAAGGCTGGGCCAGTTCATCCCAGAGGCCTTGAACTGCTATGAATGTGCCTTCTGACTGGCTCAAGTCACAGCGACTGGTTATTAATTTTGCCAATGAATAAAGCTTATCCACATCCTTGGCTCCAACTCGTTGGCCCAGATCCAACACCACATAACAAATGCCACATGGCGTTGGAATATTTCTGAACTGACATGTGGCAGGCAGAGTGATTGTAAATAAGTTCATCACCAGGACTCTCACCAAGAAAAGAAAAAGTCAGATTAATGCAGAACAATAGATTGGCCCAGCAGCCAGCTGTTCTCTTCCTGCCCCACACATTGTCATTCATCCCTGGAAATTGTGTCCAATTGGTTATGACAGGGAGGCTCTTGAAATATCCCAGCGTGTGTGAGAACAGGAAATCTTAGCTCCAGCACCTTGGCCATCTTCCATTTTTGGATAATTATATTCTGTATGTCAAGAATTTCCTCTGCCTTAGGCCTTCAGAAACATGATGGGATAGAGTCTCAGTGCCCCAACTCAATACCTCCTCCCAAAAGAAATTTTACTCCTGGTGGTGCTAACTAGCGGAGTTTTGACACACAAACACACACGCACACACACACACACACACAAAATCGGAGCCCAGTATGCTTTCCCCATGCACAGTTTTATGCTACCAGTAGGAAGGCAGGAGCATCTATATATATAAAAGCCTAAGCGACCATCGCAAGCGAACGGACGACCGAATAGGCTACCTGGGGCGACTAGGCCAGCAGGGGGGTTAGTGAGGGGCGACCAAATGACTGAGCAGCAGGCTGCATGGGATTACCAGGCTGGCAGGGAGGGTCAGTGAGGGGCGACCAAACAACCGAACAGCAGGCTGCGTGGGGCGACCAGGCCCGCAGGGGGGGGTCAGTTGGGGGTGACCAGGCCAGCAGGGGGAGCAGTAAGGGGCAACCAGGCCAGTGGGGGGGGAGGGCAGTTAGGGGCAAATAGGCCGGCAGGGGGGGCAGTTGGGGGTGACCAGGCCAACAGAGGGGCAGTTAGGGGTGATGAGGCAGGCAGGCAGGTGAGCAGTTAGGAGACAGTGGTCCCGGATTGTGAGAGGGATGTCCCAGATTGGAGAGGGTGCAGGCTGGGCCGAGGGGACCCCAACCCCCCCATGCACAAATTTTGTGCACTGGGCCTCTAGTAATAAACAACATTCAATTGGAAAGAAGAAATGTATAATTCAGTTCACTATTGGGCATTCATGGCCGAGGTTTCTGCCTCACAGGGGAGCTCATTATGAGAGAAGCTTTGCCTGGAGTACAACACAAGGGGATTGGCCCCATTTCCTGGGCGTTTTGGAGGGAGGGTGGACAAAAGGGAGCTGTAATGCTGTAGGAACCAGGCTGCTGGAACCAAAGCTAAGCAAGGAGATAGAAGTGGCCTAGCCAGCTGCTGCTTCAAATTCTTGAGTGGCTCATTTAAAAAAACAATTCTATATATACTGTATGTAGTATACATGTTATACATCAAATACATACTACATATGTATTCAGCCTTTCCTCAAGTCATCCCCATACACCCCCATCCAGCAGGCTGACCTTTGACCTTTTGCATCCTCTGCTGGGCTTTTTTCCCTTTAGAGTAGGGCTTTGCCTACTTCCTTCAGTCACAGGACTTTGAAGATATTGATTCTACCACCCACAATATGATGGCTTAGCCATGGGTCCAGATCTGGAGTTCAGAAAATATGGCACCCATGTAGTTTTGGAAGCTCATTATAGTCAACTTAACCAGCAAAGAAAGATGAGCAGGGCACGGAGTAAACATGTTGTGTGATTGACAATCTTCTTTGTGGCCCCACCCCTAACCTGCAAGAGACAGCCCAGGTTATTAAAGGGTATTGCTGCACCTTGAGAACCCAGGCGCCCCAGCAAGGTAACTTCTAGAACACCTAAGCCCTCTTTGTCATCATAACCATTCTGCATCCTATTTGTGTAACAACATGGTAACCTAGTGCAATGCTTTAACCAAAGCCTTGAAAAGATGTTGGTAAAGATCAATGTCTAACATGGCTTGGAGTTTGGAGTTTTCTTTTTTCTTCCCTTGTTTCTTTCACTCACTCGCTTTTTAACGTGTGTCATCTAACTTCCCTGAAATTTTGAATGTACCCATCAAAGATAAAACAAGGCCTTTCTCCTTAGCAGGAGATTTTCTTGGGCAAACTAGAGTCAAGAGAGAAACATGAATTCTCTGCATAATGACATGAGCCTTGGGAGTCTTAAGGAATGATGTTAGGTGATAAAGAGAAATCTATGAGGAAAACTCCTATAAACAGAAAAAAGAAAAAAAAAATCCCCATCTATCCTGGCAAGTGAGTGCAATAAATCTGAAACACAAATGGGCACCAGAAGTTCACTATGTGAGCAGACACTGTGGCAGAGAGGGGGACACAGACAGGAGGAGGGAGCCCAGGGCGGTTCAGAAGCTGCCCGTGGGAGGTCGTCAAGGACTCAAAGCCAGGGATGGAGAACAGCTGGGCGCACGTGACAGATACACCCATACCAGGTTCCACACAATATTTTTGTGGAAAAGGTAAACTTTCCCAGCTTTCAAAAAGCCAAATTGCTTTCTATTTCTTGGTTGGGTAAAGTAATACGGGAGTAGCTCTTACACTCTCTGAATTTCACAGAGCACTCAGGGATAGAAAATGCTAAGTACAGTAGGTAATTATCTGTTAGGGAACATGGTTAATGATTATGTGCAGAAGATGTTAACAATTACACTTAGGGAAGAGACTACAAAGGTTTTGAAGGAGGGTCCCTCCAGGCCAAGTGGCTGTAATGTGGTCTGAGGAGCCTGCTTTAATGCAAAAATGCTTGTTGTCATAGTGACAGGATAGCACCCACCTGCTCACCAGCATCACACAAAAGCCCCCTATTTTGGCACAATCAGCTTTTAGTTCAAGATAGGCTTTATAAGTAACCAAATATGGAAAGTAATATTCCATATGATCTTATCTATCCACTGCTCTGGGAAGACCTAAAGTTTCAAAAGTGAATCTAATCCTAGAAAAAGTTTGGAACAGATTGGATGAAATGAAAGAACCCCTAAAATTCCTCACTTCCCCAACACACACACACACACACACACACACACGCACACGCACGCACGCGCGCGCGCGCGAACACACACTGGGTCTTGGTGCTTATGGAATTGTCCTTGCACTAAGACACGTCATCATTGGCTTTCTTGCTCATTTCCTCTATTTCTTTTGTAATAAAAGAAGAGAGCATTTTAAATATTTTGTGATGCCTTAGAGATAAGTGCTCACCCAGAGTGAGTAATGATTTATGGGGGTCAAGTAATAAAAAACAGGAATTTCATTTATTTTATTGCCTGTTTACCTCCTGGAGGAAAACACAGCTGGTAAATCAGTTGGGTGAGTTGGTAAATTGGGGTGGCCTTTGTTTGCTGGGCCCAAAAGGAAATCACAGGATGGAAAAGGATCCAGAGGGTGCCCCCTTCACCCACCCCCTTCTGGGTAAGATCGCTTACAGAGCACATCAGGCAGACGGCTATTAATTCCTCGTTTTAGAAACTCTAGGTTAACACACACACACACAGCTTGGAGCCTCTCTCCATTGTTCCAGTTGCCCGTAAGTCCTCTTATTCTCTAAGTACTTCCTTATGTCTAAACTAAATCCCTCTTGCTGTCCCATCTTTATCAGTTAATATAACTATGTCTCTTTTATTCATGTAGAGACTTACTTGGGTGCAAGCACAGATATGCTTAGTGCTGTCTCAGTTCCGTAAGTAAATTTCTTTAGGATTTCTGGTCAGTTCCTAAAGGATCCTCAGTGAATCTCTATTTGCCCCTCTTTGCAATAGGAAGAACACCCCTCACCCTCAAGCAGCCGGTTGAGAAGACATGGGCATTTCTCTGCTTTTTTATAGGAAGCTCATCAAGATTAAGTTTAATCATTTCCTGAGAGGTCAACACTCACACAAGGTGACATCATTATTTTTGTGATTAAATAAGTAAGGATAAAAGTGGGTATGATTTTTTTTAATTTTTTTTTTTTAGAATTAGTTTACTCCATAACATTCCATAAATACCAATGCCTCCCTGTCCTATTTCTTCTGTGACATGGCCCTCGAGCTAAAACAGCAAGGAAAAATGTTGCTCAGGAAAAGTATGCAGTACCCTGCCTCTATCTCTTGCAGGTCATCTGCCAGAGGTAGAGAGGGGGAGAGAGAGAGAGGAAGAGAAAGAGAGAGAGAGAGAGAGAGAGAGAGATTTCAGTGTACTAAAACAGTGCTTTTAATTTTTTTAAATTATTTGGCAACATTTTGTAAATAGGAAATGTAAATTAAAAGTCTGGATTTCAGTATTTCTTTAACAATGTAAAGATGTAGCAACAATTGCCGATGTGGCCCCTTTAACGGGGCCTTCCCTTTCCATTTTCCCCTAGTCCTCCCCTATGGCACTATATCCTGCCACTTAACTTGTATTACTTGCTTGGCCCCCTTTTTGCCACTATTACTTTATTGTAACTTGGGGTGAGACTATACACCCAGCTGAAGTCAACTTTTCTTTGGCTGTGAAATTTGGTGTCTGCTCACTCTCAGAAGGACGTGTCCTAAGCACTGCCTCACGTCCCCTCCCCACTGTCCTTACAAAGGGACCTCGCGAGGGTCTCCAATAGGAGGATTAGTATGACGGGGCTCTGCCTCTCTGAAGTCCTCTTTGACCTTCTGTCTAACCACAGGCTGTATCTTTCTCCATGGCTGAGAATCCATACCTCAGCAGCTGGGAAGGGACAAGACTTTTGAACCAATCAAGTCACCTCACAGCATCCTCCTAGACCTTGTCACTCCTTTTCTTCCTGGTCATGCAATCATCCCCAACTCTTGGTACTCATATTCTTGCAATCCTCTCCCCTAAACATGGCAAAAGTAATGGGATGTCAATTCCAGCTTTACGTTATATAAGACTGTGGCTTCCATCTTGGATAACCTCTCTCTCTCTCTCTCTCTCTCTCTCTCTCTCTCTCTCTCTATTTGAGAGAGAGGGGAAGGGAGAGGGAGAGAGAGAAACATGGATGACCTGCTTCCTGCATGCCCCCTACTGGGGATTGAACCTGCAACCCAGGCATATGCCCTGACTGGGAATGAACCAGCGACCTTTTGGTGCACGGGGAAGATGCTCAACCCTCGGCCACACCAGGCAGGGCCAGAGCATGCACCTGCTGTTCCCTTCCCCTTCTTGTAACATCAGTCTCACAGCAGCCCTAGGAGCCTGGAAGGATTGGGGGAGCACCCCCGATCAACTTAGCCAGGCCCTTGCACTGTGGAGATGAGGGCCTACTCAGGTGCACCCCCCTCAGCCCATCCCGTACTACCACAGCCTTCAAGAGAGAGGACCACTCCTTGGCCCCTGCAAGGAAATGGCCACACAAAGACTCGGCAGGCCTCTCTGGAAAGCTGCAAGCCCAAGGGCTCAGACTCGGACCACCTTGGTTCAAGGGACACCAAGAGGCTGGAAACACGGTGAGGGTTCTCTGGTGTCTGGTGCCGGGAACCAGAACATATAAAATGACAATTCTTGTACCTCGGGCAACTGGCCTCGGGCCTCATTCTATCAGCGTCAGAAGGAAATAAACCCTGGCTGTTGAACAGATGCAGCAGAAGAATGTCCTGGCACAATGCCTGACATCCGGTAAACACTTAATAAATATATATTGAATGAATGAGAAAGACCTTAAGCCCAGCAATATATTTCTTGGCTGCCAGTGAGGAAAGGTAAAAACCTGATTTGTGAAGCCAATTGTTCCCTCTCGTCCTTACAACCCACACACAGAAAAGAGCAGAAAGGACGGCAAAGAAAGGTACCATTGGAGTGGTCGGAGGAAGGCATCTCTGCTTTGTGGCGTAGGTTGAACCACTTACCCTCTCTGGGCCACAACTGCTTCATGTGTAAAATGGAAAGCCTGTGCTTGGTGACCTGGGGCATGTGCTGTCCCTCACACCGAATTGCACAGTTTGCCTGCAAACGGAGTGCGGGCCTACCTCTGTCAGGGCAGAAACAATGAGTAGGAGCGCTGTCACTCACATCATGGAACTGACCTTTTCCTCAACATCAGGCTTTACTAGGAGCTGCGTGAGGAGCCCACTTACTAAACAGAGCAGGTATTCTCCTTCGGAAACAGTTTTCAGGCGTGATGGGGAGAGGCGGGGGAGGAGAAGGTTCTGGTGGAAACGCGTCCTTCGCTTCAGGTTTTAATTTTTCATGCTGCACTTTCATCCCTCCACAGTGGGAGACCCCACCTCCAAGAACAGGGGGGAAATAAAAGGCAGCGAGGTTTCTGCCTGTGAGTGCAACCCTTCTTGATCTACTACTGCGATGACAGCAGCTGGTAGAGAGTAGCAGGAGCTTTACTTCTGAGAGGGGGGCGTGGATGAGAGGAAGAGGGGAGAGCAGGTTGAAGGGAGCAAAGCTCTTCTGCCTCCTGCTCTGTGTCTTCCCGGCTTTGCCAACAGTGAAAAAGGTCTTTCTGAAAAGAGCAAAAGGAAGACGTGGGAAGAGAAGTTTGCTGTTGTTTTTTGTGTGGGTTTTTTGTTGTTTATGTTGTTAATCCTCTCCCAAGGATATTTTTCCATTGATTTTTAGAGAGAGGGAAAGAGAGAGGGAAAGACAGAGAGAAACTTGATGTAAGAGAAAGACACTGATTGGTTGCCTCCTGCATGAGCTCCCCCAACCAGGGCCCATGCAGTGGAGGAGCCTGCAACCAAGGTACGTGCCCTTGACCAGAATCAAACCCAGGACCCTTTGGTCTGCAGGCTGACACTCTATCCACTGAGCCAAACCAGTTAGGGTGAGTTTTTAAGTTAAAAAAAAAAAAAAAAGTATTAAATTATTTTTTTTTTGTTAAAATAAGGCACTTATTTCCAAGATCGGTGGTATCTGTAGTCAACACCCAAACCTTGTTGAATACAGGGAAAATAAAAATGTGTACAGGGAATTAGAGGGACATTAGTGAATGTCACGTGACAAAAGGGTTCCATGCTCACCTGAGCTTGGGGAATGATTTATTGCAGGATTTCTCAGAGCCTTTAATGTCCAATTGAGCATTGTGACTTGAAAAAGAGACTCTTTCCTCAGTTTGGGAAACACTGGCCGAGGAGCAACAACTCACTTGTCTTATTTGAAGACAAATCATGGAAAGGAAAAGAATTATCCTCGCTAGTTTCAGAAGGCCAAACAAAGTCAGCACACGTTTAAACATTACTCCTTTGGGAGAATAAAGTTTGTAATCTAGTTCCAATATTGAACCTTTGTGTTGAAGTCAGAGGACAAAAGATCCAGCCTTCAGATTTTGAAGCACTTGCTAACAATAAGAGCTGTTCCCAAGTGAAGAGTCCATCTTTAGGGGAGTGGATAACCTGTCTCTGGAATAATAATAATAGCCACCCCAATGGAGTGTTTGCCCTTGCTGACTCGGTGCTAAATATCATTATCTATATACATACAGAAGAGCTATATAAAAAAATATATATATATGTATATATATATATATATACACACACACACACACACACACACACACACACATATATACATATATATGTTATGTGTGCATGAATTTATGTGTATACCCATTTTTTTCTACTTAATCTTTATAACCCCATATAAGGAGACACCACCACTATCCCCATTTTGTAGAAGAGAAAACTAAGGCTCCAGAACACTACACAACTTCCTCAAAGGCACATATAGAGTAAAAGGCTCAGCCAGGATTCAAGGGCAGTGAGGGTGATTGCAGCTACTCCTCACCATGCAACTACACTGATCCCCTGGGAGTCACTGGACAATAGCTGTGACTACCAGTCATGACAGGGACACTGTAGATGGTGTTTTGATGTAGAAAAGGTGTATTCTATGTGACTTACAGGGTCCTTCCAAATAGTTATGATTAGAGGTTTTCATCAGCCTATATAGACTGCTAGTAATCTTACTTAATAATAGAGAAACGTAAATTGACCGTACCTCCGCTACGCCCACAGCCAATCAGAGTATGCAAATTAACCCAACAAAGATGGCAGTTAATTTACATACATACCTGGGTCCCGGGAACCTCCTTGGCACCCAGGTCACTCCCAGCTGGCCATCGTAGGGGTGGGGGGGGGTCCCCTTTCCCAAGCCTAAAGCCTGGGGTGGAGGCTTTAAGCTTGGGAAGGGGCCGAGCCTGTGATCAGAGATGCCGGGGGGGAACCCCTTCCCTAGTCTAAAGCCTGGGGCGGAGGCTTTAAGCTTGGGAAGGGGCCAAGCCTGCGATCAGAGGTGCCGGGGGTCCCCCTTCCCAAGCCTAAAGCCTGGGGCAGAGGCTTTAGGCTTGGGCTGAAGCTGAGCCTGGGATCAGAGGGAAGGGGAAAAAATCAATGGAAACATATCCTTAGGTGAGGATAAAAAGAAAAATAAAGAAAGAAATGTCATATCCTATGAAAGACACATCTTGAACATGCTTAAAGAAAGTTGTCATTTTTTCATGGTGAAGGGACTGGAGTCTGTGTTGATGAAAATACTTTGGCGGCTGCAGCAGCGGGGTGATGGGGCTGGCGCCTTCCCCTGATCAGCGCGGTCGCCTCCCGCAAAGGGAGGCCAGACTGCGGCTTAGGTCTGCTCCCCTGAGGGCTCCCAGTATGTGAGATGGGGCAGGCTGGACTGAGGGACCCCTCCCCAGTGCACGAATTTTGTGCACCGGGCCCCTAGTCCTATATAATAAAAGACTAATATGCAAATCGATCGAACAGTGGAATGACCAGTCACTATGACACACACTGACCACCAGGGGACATACGCTCAATGCAGGAGCTGCCCCCTGGTGGTCAGTTTGTCCCACAGGGGGAGCGCTGCTCAGCCAGAAACTGGGCTCACAGCTGACAAGCTCAGCAACCTTCAACTGCCAGCTTAGGCCCGCTCCTTGTGGACATCTCCTGAGGGCTCCCGGACTGCGAGAGGGCGCAGGTTGGGCTGAGGAACCCACCCCCACAAGTGCATGAATTTCATGCACCGGGCCTCTAGTAGTATTTATAAAAACATTGAATTCAATTTTAGTAACTACTACGTGCTTCGCATTGTCAAGAATGCTGTTGATAAGAGATAGGGAAGTAAAAAATGTCAAAGATGGTATCTGCCCTCAAAAAGCTTATGGTCCCAGTGTTTCCCTTGAGATCAGAAACAAGCCTGGCTAGTGTTTCTCAGTAGTGAGAGCACTGGCCCATGAACCGAAGAGTCTCCGGTTCTGTTCTGGTCAAGGGCATGTACCTGAGTTGCAGGTTCCCCACCACAGGTGGCAACCAATTGATGTAGCTCTCTCACATCGATGTTTCTCTCTCTCCTCTTTCTCCCTCGTCTACCTTCTTACACCATATGCCAAAGAACTTATATGAATATATGCATAGTCCACAGACACAGACAATAGTATGGTGAAGGCCTGGGGTGGGGTGGGAGCCGGGTTGAGGGGGTGGGAAACAGTGAATATGGGGGACATCTATAAAACTCTCAACAATAACAATAAAAAATAAAAAAAGAATAAACTCAAAATGGATTAAAGACTTAAATGTAAGACTCAAAAACCATAAAACTCCTAGAAGAAAACATAGGCAGTAAAATCTCTGACATTTCTCTTAGCAGTATTTTTTCTGATATATCTTCTTGGGTAAAGGAAACAAACAAACAAAAATAAACAAATGGGACTACATCAAACTAAAAAGTTTTCCACAGACTCATAAATACAGAGAACAGATTGACAGCTGTCAGAGCGGAGGGGGTAGGAGGGCTGGGTGAAAAAGGTGAGGGATTAATAGGAGGAAAAAACTCATAGACAAATAATAGCATGGTGGTTACCAGAGGGAAAGGGGAGGGGAGGCAGGAGAGGGTAAACAGGGGATAAATGGTGATGGAAAGAGACATGACTTGGGGTGGTGAACACACAATACAATATACAACTGATGTATTATAGAATTGTGCCCCTGAACCTATATAATTTTAGTAACCAATGTCACCCCAATAAATTCAATTAAAAAAAAAACTAAAAAGTTTTCACACAGCAGCCCAGCCAGCGTGGCTCAGTGGTTGAGCATTGACCTATGAACCAGGAAGTCACAATCCAATTCCCAGTCAGGGCTCATGCTCTGGTTACGGGCTCGATCCCTGGTAGGGGGCATGCAGGAGACAGCCTATCAATGATTCTTTCTTATCATTGATGTTTCTATCTCTCTCTCCCTCTCCCTTCCTCTCTGAAATCAATAAAAACGTTTTCAAAAATGTTCCCACAGCAAAGGAAACCTTATCAACAAAACAAAAAGACAACCTACTGAATGGAAGAAAATATTTGCCAATGACACTTCTGATAAGAGGTTAATATCCAAAATTTATAAAGAACTCATTCTATTCAACACAAAATAATGCAATTTATAAATGGGCAGAGGACCTGAATAGACACTTTTCCAAAGAGGACATACAGATGGCCAAGAGACATATGAAAAAATCTTCAACATCACAAATCATCAGAGAAATACAAATTAAAACCACAATGAAGTATCACCTCACACCTGTCAGATGGCTATAATCAATCCACAAACAATACGTTTTGGCAAGGATGTAGAGAAAAGGAAACCCTGGTGCACTGCTGGTGGGAATGTAGATTGGTGCAGGCACTATGGAAAACACTGTGGAGGTACCTCAAAAAACTAAAAAGGGAACTCCCTTATGACCCAATTAATGACTCCACTACTGGGGGTTTATCCAAAGAAACCCAAAACACGAAGTTGTAGCATTATTTACAAAAGCCAAGATTTGAAAGCAGTCTCATTGCCCATCAGTAGCTGAGTGGTTAAAAAAAGTGGTGGTACATTTACACAATGAAATATTACTCAGCCATTAATAAAAAAGATGAACTCATATCATTTGCAACACCATGGATGGACCTAGAGGGTATTTTGCTAAGTTAAATAAATCAGTTCAGAGGAAGATAGATGCCATAGGATCTCACTTTATGTGTGGAATCTAAAGAACAAAATAAATGAACAAACAAAATTGAAACAGACTCATAGAGACAGAGAGCAGACTGGTTATTGCCAGAGGGAAGGGGGGGTTGGAGGACTGGGTGAAAGAAATGAAGGGATTAAGAAGTACTAATTGGTAGTTACAAAATAGTCACAGGGGTGTAAAGTACAGCATAGGGAATATACTTAACTAGAGGCCCGGTGCATGAAAATTCATGCACTGGAGTGGGAGAGGGAGGTCCCTCAGCCCAGCCTGCCCCCTCTCACAGTCAGGGAGCCCTCAGGGGTGGGAGGCAACCTGTCAATCAAGGGAAAGTGACACCCCATCACACCTCTGCTGCTGCCACTGCCGGCAGCGCAAGCCTCGGCCAGCCCTGGTTACCTGATCCTCTGGTAGCCCTAGGCGGCTGGGTGGCTGAGGGGACTGGGGGACTCCAGAGGCAGGCATGCAGAAATACAAATTAAAACCACAATGAGGGACCTGCCGCCCCGGCGGGGCTGAGGGGACTGGGTGCCGCCATCTTGTGGCTGTGGGTGCTGCCATCTTTGAGGGCGTGAAGGTCAATTAGCATATTCCCTCTTTATTAGATAGGATAATATTGCAATAACTATGTATGGGCCAGGTGGGTACTAGAAATATGAGGGGGAGGGGAACATTTTGTAAGGTATAAGATTGTGAGACCACTATGCTATACACCTGAAACCAATACAAAATAATATTGAAAGTAAATATTTAATTGAAAAATTAAAAATAAATAAATACATAAGCTTATGCTCCTACAAATATAGCTTCCCCATTATCAATACCCCCCTATCAGAGTGGGTACATTTGTCACAACTGATGAACCTACCTTGACATAATAACACCAAAGTCCTTAGTTTACCTGAGAGTTCACTCTTGCTGTTGAACATTCTATGAGTTTGGACAAACGTATGGCATGTATCCATTATGATGGTATTGTACATTGTATTTTCATTGCCCTGAAAATCCTCTGTGCTCCACCTGCTCATGCCTTCCCTCCAGCCTCAACTCTTGGCAACCACTGATCTTTTCCTGTTTCTATAGCTTTGCCTTTTCCAGAATGTCACATAGTCGGATCCTACCGTACGCAGCCTTTTCAGTGTTGCTTCTTTCTGTAACATGTTACCAGTCACTCTTTACAATACAGGGCAGTTTCCTAAAGGGGCAGATGCCTGTGGAGCTGGGCATAGCCGGACGCGCAGAGAAGGCGGGGCCTTGTGAAACTAGAAAGCAAACTTCACAGACATCACCGTTTCGCCGAGGGCCTGCTTCGAGCGGAGCTTTGAAGAATGGATTTTACACGTGTGCTGCTCCTCAGGAAACCCAGATTCCCACTTGTACAAAGAGACTTTCAAACAAAGAGCAAGTCAGAAAACAAATCCTACTGGAGCCTCCTGCTAGCGGCGTCTCAGTGCACCTTGCCAGGCAGGGCCTGGCTTATTTTGTCTGCCCTGAAGAAGCCGGCACAGACCCTGATCAGGGCAGGAAACGGCCCACCCAGACTTTCCCGGGTTCTGTCATGAATGTAAATCTTAACCCTCAATGAGCATATTCCATTTTTCAATTTCCCATGTACCCTCGTGACCGCTCCATAGCTGCCCAGAGGGGAGTCAGGGTCACATCAGCCACGTGGATGACAAGAGTCTTCCCAGACACCAGCCATGAGCTGCCTGGAGGTCCCGAGCTTCCCTGACCTCACAGCTTCCCTGACCTCACAGCTTCCCTGACCTCACAGCTTCCCTGACCTCACAGCTTCCCCGTCCTCACAGCTGGCATCGAAGGAGCCCTGTCATCCGGCTGGATGAAGAACATCTGAGCATCCAGAGAAAGCCAAGGAGCCCCGCAGCCCACTTTCCTTAGCTCGCCTGCACATTGAGGACTCTAGCAAGTTCTCAGAGGGAAAAGGGGGTGGGAAAGGGAGACAGGAAGTCGGTCAGGGAAGGCGGGCCCAAAAGGAGAGTGCATTTATTGAGCACTTATGAAAGGGTACCGGCTAAAATCACCACACATGAAAAATGAATCAAGGTAAGGTTAAAAGTTTCAAAGGTGAGGACTTAATCCACTGCAAGTCACCTTAAAGGCGGGCGGGGGGTAGAGGGGGGGGAGCGGGGAACCAACTCTTGGACAAAACCTGTCCCAAAGCTGCATGAAAGAAATATAAAAAAATAAAAGGCTTTTATATGAGACTGGAGGTCTCATTTACACTGGGCAGATGCTTAGCCACTGCCCTTCCCCTAGGTCAGTGGTCGGCAAACTCATTAGTCAACAGAGCCAAATATCAACAGGACAACGATTGAAATTTCTTTTGAGAGCCTAATTTTTTTAAACTTAATCTTCTTCTAACACCACTTCTTCAAAATAGACTCGCCCAGGCCGTGGTATTTTGTGGAAGAGCCACACTCAAGGGGCCAAAGAGCCGCATGTGGCTCGCGAGCCGCAGTTTGCCGATCACGGCCCTAGGTTATCTCGGGAACATGCAACCCCCACTCTGGAGGGACGAGCCCTGGATACAAACCGGGATTCCTTTGCTTACTAGTCGTGTGGACTTGGCTGGGCAATTCACTAGTCTGAGGCTCTCTGTTCCTTCACCTGCATAATCCCAGACTGTTGTGAGAATTGAGTCAGATAATGTCTGTAAGGGGCCCAGCTCGGGACAGGCACAGAGCAGGTACTAATGAAATAGCCCTTAGTATAGTTGTCACCATCATCGTCCGGTCACCGTGAGCTCACATCTAACCATGACCATCACCAGGCTAAGCAGGTGATGTTTCCCAGGTGAGGGCCCTCATATCCCCGTGCCCGCACAGAGCCAGCCCTGGACACCGTTTGTCTGGTGCAGGGTTTCTCAGTCTTGGCTCTATTGGCATTTAGGACTAAGTCTTCACTGGGGAGACCTGTTCTGTGCCTTTTGGGATGCTTGGCAGCATCCCTGTGCTCTACTCACCACCTCCCTTAATTGCGACAACAAATGTCCTCTGAGGGACAGCATCATCCCTGGCTGAGAACCACTGGTCTAGTGCCGTGGTCGGCAAACTGCGGCTCGCGAGCCACATGCGGCTCTTTGGCCCCTTGAGTGTGGCTCTTCCACAAAATACCACGGCCTGGGCGAGTCTATTTTGAAGAAGTGGCGTTAGAAGAAGTTTAAGTTTAAAAAATTTGACTCTCAAAAGAAATTTCAATCGTTGTCCTGTTGATATTTGGCTCTGTTGACTAATGAGTTTGCAGACCACTGGTCTAGTGAAATGTCCACAGTGGGTTTCTGAGCGGGGAGGGACAGAGAACCTACAGAGGTTCTGGTTCCAAACCTCCTCCCAGGGTTACCTTTTCTAGTAAACCACTGCAGGACATTCAGCTCACACATTTTACAGGCATGCTTTCCAAAGGAGGAGAATAAACTGGGAAATAATTCGGTGAGCGTGCAATATTTGCGCTTATTTACAAGGCTGTTTCAACTTGCAGCTGTGCCTGAATTTCTGCCGGATAAAATGTGGGGGTTGTCTAAACCTCGGACACAGATGCTACGTTCACAGGAGCCCCTTGTCCCCGGTTAAACATTGTGACCGGCCAGCAGCCTCCACAACAGACCTCCACAGAGCATTCTTTCCCGAGCCCATTGATCACCCTCTAGTTCAAGGCATTGTTCCAATTCTGGGGCCTCCTCGGCAGGGGTCCCTTTAAAAGGCAAATAACTTAAAAGGATGAATGAGTGAAAGAATGAATGGAACCTCTCCATTTCGCTGTCACCTTTTGCTGACCCCTGTGATTTCAGACTTAACTATGTATGAGCTCTGCAGCAGCCACCCACCTCCCCATTCAAACAAACAAACAAATACATAAACAAAAATAATGGGCTGCCATGGAGACATACCTGGCCAAGGATGTGTTTCTTGGTCCACCCTCCAGCCCACCCACCGCAGCGGCTCACTGCTGCCCCTCAGATTGCCTTCTCCAGAAACACACGGGACAGCCCTCTGAGCCGCCATAGCCTCGTACCTTGAAAATGCGCAGAAACTGGTTCTTCCTCGGTGCAGGGAACTAAAGTGGCTCCACAGGGAGTCGGGACAGGCAGCCCCACATCGGCCACACACCAAAGAGTGGTCTGAGATCCGGCTGGGACCCAGAGGGAAAAGGGGGTGGGAAAGGAAGACAGGAAGTCGGTCAGGGAAGGCGGGCCCAAAAGGAGAGGGCATTTATTGAGCACTTACTACACACCTCACATGAGCATTTATTAGGCACCTCACACTTCCTTCACATGCTACCTCCTTTTCTTGTCATCAGAGGAGGGAGATGTTATTATCCCCAAAGTCATCAACAATAAACTCCGGAAGTTTGGCCGGCTGAGTCTAAAGCTAGGTTGTCCACTGCAAAGCCCACTCTCTTTACCACACCTCAGACTTCCTGCCCTGGCTATCTAGTGAAACCACCTGACACGGATGCCCCAATCTTCACCAATTAAATCAGTGCAGCAAGCATGCTATTTTTGTAAAAGCCCCCAGGTGAGCATACTGCACCTTCAGGATTGAGAACCTCTGCCCTGCACAAGGAGTGGAGGAGGGGCATGTGGACAGAAGGGCCACGGGGTGGGCAGATGCTGCCCGTGTTCAGTTATCCACCTGCAGAACCGCCCTGTGCTGGGGTGGGGGCTCCCCAGACCCCCATCAGTGAGCACTAAGGGCACTCTTGATCTGTGCTACATAAAATGTTCTGGGAAGATAAAGCCACCAACACCGCGTGCTATAGGATCTATTCCAGCAGAAACTACTTTGCATCCTGGGCTTTTCCATATCGTGTGCACCGCCGTCTCCCGTGTGGCTTGTGGAGCAGTGGCTCTCAGGCAGGGGCAGGGTAGCTCCCCAGGGGACACTGGGCAATGACGGAAGCATCTTTGCTCCTCACCACTCAGGCAGGGTGGGGAGGTGCTGCAGGCATCCAGTGGGTGGAGGCCAGCGATGCTGCTGAACACCCTACCGTGCACAGGGGGCCCCGCCACAAAGAATCAGTCACCCAGGCCCAAGTGAAAATAGTGCCGACGCTGAAAACCCCACTCAAAGAGCCATAGTCACCACCAGGTAGACACGAAGCCGGGAGTCCCACCCTCCTCCAGGTCAGAAGCCTGTCCCTGACCAGGCGTGTTTCAAAGGGTCACAGAATCTTGGAACAGTAAGAGACAGAGACAGGCCAACGGAGACCCGGGCTGTTAGCACAGACCTAGAGCAACGCTACACACTGTTCACCAAACCACATTGTCGCGCTTGGCGGGCTGCACCTGCTGCCAGGTAGTCCCTGTGCAGCAAATCACCTGGAAAAGGTATTCCTTACTGCGAACTCTTTCGTTGGCTTAACAAGGATGTTCAGGGCCCAGTAGGTTCAGGGCACGGTGCCTAATTCCCCTGCTGCCACTGTTCCCCAGCCCCCAACAGCCCTCTTTGTGGTCAAGCCCAAAGGAAGATCCAGCCTCAGAACCCAGCAAATCACCCCCAGCTGGGTTTATGGTGGTTTTATTGTTTTCTGGCTCATTGGGTAACTTGGCAACCTGGGATCAGGTATGCAAGGGAGTGAAGGAGACCCATCCAAGAATCACACACAAGGTGGGGGCAGGGGGAGCTGCACAGGTGAGGCTCTGCCCGAGGGCAGGTGCCCTGCATTCCTCGCAGGCTGCCCAAAGCTGCCCTCTGCCCCCAGCCCAGCCCTGCCCCCAGCCCAGCCCTGCTACCAGCTCCCTCCCACTTCAGGCAGGTGAAAGAGAGCTGATTCTGGCCACTTAGACACCAGCATGGGTTCCACCTCCCTCTCCTCCGCCCTCCTCAAACCCTCCCCTGCTTCTTCTCCCTCTCCACCCCCTGCCTCCCCCTCCCCCATCCCCTTCTCTCCTTCTCCACACCTGCCTCTCCTCCCCCTCCTCCTCCTCCTCCTCCTGCTCCTCCTTCTCCTCCTCTTCCCCCTCCTTCTCTTCCTCATCCTCCTCCTTCTCCTCCCCCACCCCCTCCTCATTCTCCCCCCTCCTCCTCCTCCTCCCCCTTCCCTGGCGCCCACACTGTTATCTACAAGAATAAGTGCTCTGTTGTAACTTGCCACAGAAATGAAAACTGCTCAGGGGAAGAAATTGGGAACGTTTTGTACAACAGGGTCACAAAAGATTTAAAAGTCATTCTCTCTACTGGAGGTCTCATTTACACTGGGCAGAAACAACAACAAAATAAAAACCTGTCAAAGGCAAAGACTGCAGAGGCAAGACTAGTGGGGCGGAGAGGAAAGGGAGAGGCAGCAACCCCAAGCTGCCATGTGGGAGACATTGAAGGCCGAGTGCTGGGGTGCTGGGTGCTGTGTGGTGCTGGAGGAGGGGTGCTGGGGTGCTTCCCCTGCCCGGCTCCCTGAGATGCCCCTGGTGCCTGCAGAGCACTCCTCTCCATGCCAGGAACACCGCTCCCTGCACTTCCACTCATCCAACGAAACTCCCGGCACAGCTGTCAACTGAAACCTGACCAGAGACAGCTCTGGTGTAAAGGGGAGAGGAGCCAAAGCCACTGCATGGCAGGGCCTGTGACCACAGCATAAGCTGCCGTTATGTCACCTGACTCTCTCTTCATTCTGCCTGCAAGTTCTTTCCTCAGGGACGCCTCCTCTAATCCCCCAGATTCATTCTTTCACTCAACAAACATTTACTGAATGAATAACATTTATTGAGTGGCCCCCAAGGATTAGGTGCCCTTAAGTGTAGTCTCTCATAGCAAACTCCTCCTATTTGACAATATTTATGGTAATTAATTAACTACTCAGTAATTATTTCATATATATTTGTTGATAGTATTACAGTTATCTCCCATTTTTTCCCCTTTACTCACCTCCTTCCAGCCCCTACCCACTCCCCAGGTCTTCACCACCCTAGTGCCTATGTCCGTGGGCTATGCGTGTAAGTATATAAGTTCTTTGGTTTATCTCTTCTTGTCCCCCCATCCTAACATCAAGGTATGCCAGTCTATTATTCCATGCCTACATGTTTTGGGTTTTATTTTGTTGATCAAGTCATTTCAGTAATTATTTCTTAGGGTTCATTCCCACCCCCAACCCACCAGCTTTCCAGAATACTGAGCTACATGAGGACAGGAGCCAAGTCTATCTGGTTATTTGCTCTACTAGTAGCCCATTTGCAGGAAGAATCCTGCAAGTGGCCGCTGCGGCCGCGTGCGCTGCCGCTGCCGCCGCCGTTGCGGCCGCTGTGCCTGCACCCACGCGCAGCTGCGGCCCGCCCCCACTCTGCCCCGCTCCGCCCTGCCCGGGCTTTCCCTCTGGCAGCCACCTTGCTTTCCGATTTTCCTCCTTCTTCCTTCTAAGTTGTCTTCAGTCTTCACTCCTCCCTCCCTCAGTGTATGCAAATTAACCGCCATCTTTGTTGGGTAATTTGCATACTCGCCCTGATTGGCCGGGGCATGGCTTTGGCTGGTGGGCGTGGCTTGGTATAGCGAAGGTGCGGTCAATTTGCATATTACTGTTTTATTAGGTAGGATTCCATTGCCACTGGGGCCAGGACTATTGAATGAATGAGGAAACAAATGAATGAGCAAACTGTCCATCTAGGTCAGCGCTGTCCATTAGAAATGCTAGTCACAAAGGCAAGCCACATGTGTCATTTAAAATTTTCTAGAAGCCACATTTAAAAAAAATTTTTTTAAATGGGTAGGGATGTAAAGTACAGCATAGGGAATATAGTCAATAATATGGCAATAACTATGTATGGTGCCAGAGGGTACTGGAAATATGGGGTATTGGGGGGAACATTTTATAAATATATAATTGTCTAACCACTATGCTAATACCTGAAAGCCATACAAAATAATATTGAAAGTAAATTGTCATTGAAAATTAAAAATAAATTTGAAAAAGAAAAACTTTTTTAAAAAATTTATCCTTATTGTTGCAAGTATTACAGATGTCTCCTTCCCCCCCCCCCCCCAACCCCGCACTCACCCCTTCCCCAGGTCTTCCCTGAACTATTGTCTGTCCCGTCCATGGGCTATGCCTATCTATACTAATAATAGCCTAGGTGGTCATCACGCCCTCACGTCATCACAAGATGACTGTCACAAGATGGCCATCACAAGATGGCCGTGCGCACAACAGAGGCGGGGCTCAGTGGCCGCTCCACCTGGTGAGGCCTGGGGGTCCCGTGGCTCTGCGCAGCGTGGAGAAGGTCAATCCCAGCGGAGGAGGTGGGTCATGGCAGGTGAGGGCAGTTGGGGGCCATCAGGCCAGCAGGGGAGCAGTTAGGCGTCAATCAGGCTGGCAGGGAAGCAGTTAGGGGACGATCAGGCTGGCAGGCAGGCAAGCAGTTAGGAGTCAGTGGTCCCGGATTGTGAGAGGGATGTCTGACTGCCGCAGGGATCAGGCCTAAACCAGCAGTCGGAAATCCCCCAAGGGGTCCCAGATTGAAGAGGGTGCAGGCTGGGCTGAGGGACACCCCCCCCCCAAGCATGATTTTGTGCACCAGGCCTCTAGTATGCATATACGTTCATTGGTTAATTTCTTCTTGTGCCCACCCCCTTCCCTCTGAAATACATCAGTCTGTTTCATGCTTCAGTATCTCTGGATCTTTTTTGTTCGTCAGTTTATTTTGTCCATTAGGTTCCACATATGTGTGAGATCATGTGATACTTGTCTTTCTCTGACTGGCTTATAAGAAAAACTTTTTAAAAAATGGCTGGGCACTTTCTAACAGTTGTGATTAACTGTTTATATATAATTTTATATCCAGGTTTTTTCAGTTAAGATGAGAACTTAAATTTTTCTCATAGTAATAAAATCTGTGAATGTGAAAAAAGGATAAAATTAATTTTAACAATATGTTTTTATTTAACCTACTATATATAAGGTATTGTCATTTCAACATTTAATCTATTTGAAATAATTACAAAAAAAAAAAAAGATGTTTTGCATTCTTTTTCTCATATGAAGTCCTCAGAATCTGGTATGTGTTTTACTCTATTTGGACTAGCCTCATGCCAAGGGCTCAATAGCCACATGTGGTGAGTATATTATATTGACAATACAAGTGTGGGTTTCGCTAGGGCCTTCCTGGTGTGCTTGTATTCTGCTATATAATCTCCTCTATACCAAGAGACTATATAGCCTCTTGCTTATGGTCTTGTGTTAGATTTCCTGGTTCTAACCCTAACTCTACCATTTACTACTTGTGAGACCCAGGGCAAGTTATGTAACCTGTCTGTGCCTCAGTTTCCTCTTCTATAAAGTGGGGGTGCTAAGAGTATTTACTACATTATGGGAGATATGTCAGGAACAATAAAGCCCTTAGAACTATGCCTGCCACACAGTAAGTACTCAGTAATATTAGCCATTTAATATTTTATCATACACTAGAGGCCCAGTGTACGGATTCATGCACCGGTGGGGTCCCTTGGCCTGGCCTGTGCCCTCTCACAATCCAGGACCCATCGGGGGATGTCATAGAGCCAGTTTCAGCCCGATCCCAACAGGCTAGGCGTGGAGAGCGGCTACAGCATTTGGACAGGTTCAAGCCTGGGACAAATGAGAGGGCACGATTCTCTCATGGCAAAGCCACGTGCAAGTCCCAGCACAATTATAGCCAAAGGCTATAGTTGTAAGCTTGACCTTATGGTCCAAACCTGTGGTCCCATGTGGCTAAGTGATATAGGCTGAGGGTGGTGCAGCAAGTAAACAAAGCTTGATCAGGTGCATGTAATTGAGTAGATTCAAAACCCATGAGAACACTGTAAACATCTTGACCATGTCCTTACTTTGCCTCATGGAATCTGGCTATAAAATAAAGACTCGGCTTACCCTGATATAGGCTGTGGCACTGTCTCTCCATCAGAGAGAGCAGTGTCCCACCTAGACCCAGCTTTATTCTCTTGTCTGTCTTTTCTAAATCCTTCACCGCCCCCTCTCAGGTTCACCCATGGCTGTGCCGGCTCAGCACAGCCAGGCCGAGGGACCCCTCCAGTGCATGAATCCGTCCACTGGGCCTCTAGTATGCATATAAGATCTTTGGTTAATCTCCTTCTGCCCTCCCCCCTCCCCACTTCTCTCTGAGATTCATCAGTCTGTTCCATGTTTCCATGCCTGTGGTTTCCGCTCCTGCATTGAGCGTCTGCCCCCTGGATGGTCGCTTAGGCTTTTATATACAGAGATTTGTATCACAAACAGACATTTATGCCCACTTCTTGGCACTAGAGATGGGAGGTAGCTGGTAGGACAAAAGAAAAACCAGTATCCATTTAGAACTGCATTCTGAACATACTCTTTTATGAACACAGCAAGACATATCTTAGAGAAAAAGACTGACTTTGGACATGCAGATTGTACAGGTCAGAAACAACTTTTAAGCACACATAGAGAAGAGAATTTGCACTCTGCTGAGGCACACGTTATCATTGGTGAGAAGAGAAATTCTAGTTTAAATAAAAACCTTTTGCAATTTTGTACAGGTTGTTTTAATGCCTTTTTCTCGTGTTAAATTCAAGTTCCGCTGTCCAGGACACACAAGTTGTCTCTTTTCCAATCCAACACAGAAAGCAAGTGACATTTACATTTGATTTCCTGTCTAGGGCAGAAAGCTGCTCAGGCAAGCAGAGCGCTCAGCAGGTTGCAGGCACCAGACAGATGTTTTCCTCACCCCGATGGCTGTCATCGTGGCCTTGGAGCAGGAGGGTGCCACATTTGAAACAAGGTAATAATAGCTACCTTACAGGAATGTTGTGAAATGTAATTGAAATAATGTGAGTGACAATGCTTGACCCAAAGTAGGTACCTGATAAATATTTCCTTAGGAGAATGCAACCTGAGGTCTGTGTCTTATTAACAATGCCACAATCTCCTGGAAAACATCTTCTTTATTTCTAGCTAAAAATGTGTTCCGATCCTGCCCTTCTTGACTATGCAGAATGAGTCCAATCGCTCTTCCAAGGAGCCCTCCACTATAATGAGAGCAACTTCTCACGCCTTCCCCACTACACGTTCTCTTTTCCAGCCCCCAAGCCCCGATTTCCTCCAACAAGACAAGAATTTGTTGTCTTCAAAGTAACTAGAAGCATCGTGGCGTTAGTGGATCCCAAGACACACCTCAGCACCAATAACGACGTGCCTCTAGCCCCAGAGAAGCCACACGTGGGTTTGTGGGAGATGGATAAAGTTAACCTCATGATTAGCCTAATGCTTTCTTTATTGTGTAAAATTCAAGGAACTTTTCCATGTGTTCTCCCCACTCCCAACACGGACCACAGATGCTGTTTTGGTGGAAGGAGACTGTTGTGGGATGAATACATTCCTCACAGTTGAAACCCAGCTCTGAACCTCTGAAGTGACATTTATTGTGGTCTTGGGAAAGGTTCGGTGGAGGTGAGGAGTGACAGCTGAGGGTGATAAGTCAAATGCAGCTCAGTTTTCATTTAAGGGCAAGCTCTCCTCCAGCCCGCCCGGCTCTGTCATCAGCCGGCGCTGGCAGCTTGTGAGTTCTTATGTAAAACGGTAAACAGAACAGTGAATGGTGACAATTTCTTCAACTGCTAGGTTGAGCCGTCAGCTCCCATTCTCTGCTTAAACGTGACATCTTAAGCTCCTGGTTAGAGGAGAGTCGTGTTAACAAAAACATTTCGGGTTTCAGGGCTAATCCTAATCATAAAGCCTCTCTCAGGAATGACGCCACTTGTGCAGCAGGTTCACAGCACACCTCGTCTGCTCTGCCTCCTCAGCCCTGAAGTGAAGGTTGCAATAATCTAGCACCGACTGTCCAATATGGGAGCCACTAGCCACACAGGGCCACAGAGCATTTGAAAACTGGCTAGTTTGAATTGTGATGGGCTGTAAGTATCTAATAATACACACAGAGACTCAGCTGGTTGAGCGTCGTCCATGCACCAAGAGGTCACTGGTTCAAATTCCTGTCAGGGCACATGCCAGGGTTGCGGGCTTGATCCCCAGTAGGGGGCATACAGGAGGCAGCCGATCCATGTTTCTCTCTGATTGATGTTTCTATCTCTTCCTCTCTCTTCCTCTCTCTCTCTAAAATCAATAAAAACACATTAAAAAAATAATTCACATAGTATTTCAAAGATTTAATATAAAAAACTGTAAAATAGCCCAGTGTGGCTCAGTGGTTGAGCATCGACCTATGAGCCAGGGGGTCATGGTTTGATTCCCAGTCAGGGCACATGCCCAGATTGTGGGTTTGATCCCTGGTGGGGGATGTGCAGGAGGCAGCCAATCAATGATTCTTATCATTGATGTCTCTCTCTCTCTCTCCCTCTCCCTTCCTCTCTGAAATCAATAAAAATATACTTTTTAATTGTAAAATACCTTTTTTTATTGTTTAAAGTATTACAAATAGTAATACATATGTCTCCTTTTTTTCCCCATTGACCTTTCCCCGGCCTCCCCAACCCCCCCCCACCCCCCCCCCAGCACATGCCCTCACCCACCCCACCCCCAGTGTCTTGCATCCATTGGTTATGCTTATATGCATGCATACAAGTCCTTCCGTTGATCTCTTACCTCCCCCCGCAACCCTCCCCAGCCTTCCTGCTGTAATTTGACAGTCTGTTTAAAATTGTAAAATATCTTATTAGTAATCTAAAAGATTCATTTTAGATTACTAATAAGATATTCATTTTGCCGAAACCGGTTTGGCTCAGTGGATAGAGCGTCGGCCTGCGGACTCAAGGGTCCTAGGTTCGATTCCGGTCGAGGGCATGTACCTTGGTTGCGGGCACATCCCCAGTAGGGGGTGTGCAAGAGGCAGCTGATCGATGTTTCTCTCTCATCGATGTTTCTAACTCTCTATCCCTCTCTCTTCCTCTCTGTAAAAAAATCAATAAAATATATAAATTGATTCCTTCCAACATTTCAGTGAGTTATAAAAAAAAAGATATTCATTTTATGTTGATTTTGATAATATTTTGGATATTTTGAATTAAACTAAATAATTTTTAAATTAATTTCACCTTTTTACATTATTCAGCGTGGCTGCTAGAAATTTTTTAATTAGATATGTCTTCATCATGTGGCCACCATTACATTTCCATTGAACAGCACTAGTCTGGAGGGCAAGGTAGGAAGCTGCAAATCTCACATTTCTCTGGCCCTTCCTCTGTGTTCAGACTTAGGAGCAAGGGGGCTACATCAGAAGGTGCCACTGACTTTACTGCTTCTTTACTGGTTAGATTGCAGCAGTGGTCCTCACACTTCAGTGAACATAAGTGCTATGGATTGAACTGTGTCCTCCCCCAAAACTCATATGTGGAAACCTTAACCCCTGTGACTGAATTGGAGATAAGGCCTTTAAGGAGGTGATTACAGTTAAATGAGGTCCTAATGGTATAGCCCTGATCCAACAGAACTGGTTCATAGGTAGACCACTGAGCCACACCAGCTGGGCAAACTTAAGTCCTTTATTGGAAGATAACTCCTGGGGGTGGAGGGTATACTGTCATAGTGCAAAGGCTAAATCAGGGGGAGGATTTTTTTTTTAAAAAAAAATTAGCTGAGGTTGGTCACAAATGAGAAAGTAGGCTTAATTCGTTCATACGTGAAAAATATTCTTGAGTCTGAAAAACAGCTCTCCACAATGTATTCTTCGTTATTATTATTCATCAGTGTCAATGTGTGGCTTGTTTTCAATTCTTCTATATTGAAGCTAGTGAGACATGATGGTAAAGTTTCAAGACAGCATGAAGTTACTAGTGCCTCTTATTAGAAAGCAACATTTTTCATCCCAGGGTTATGCACCACCATTTTTCTTATTCATTACTGATGCCACATCAAGCTGTGAACTTCTGCAGGGCTGAAAAGAATTCATGCAACCAATCTTCTTTAACAAACTAATCATCTCTCCCCTTCAGGAAGTACAAGCTATGGAACACTGGGGATGATTATGAAAAATAACGGTATTTATATAAACCTACTGGGCTCCATGATACATTCAGTGCAGTTAGGGAAACTTGAACTGTGGTTAAAGATCTTTCCACTAAAACTCTCATGGAGACAGAAAGGGCCTGCCACATCATTTGGACAGAAGTTTCCAAACATTGTTCTCAGAATCCCTTTACACTCTTACCAAAAGTATTAAGTACCCGAAAGAGCTATCCTATCTAATAAAAGAGTATTATGCAAATTGACCATCACTCCAACACACAAGATGGCTGCCCCCATGTGGACACAGGATGGCCGCCACAAGATGGCCAGCAGGAGAGGGCAGTTGGAAGGGACCAGGCCTGCAAGGGAGGGCAGTTGGGGGGGACCAGGCCTGAAGGGGAGGGCAGTTAGGGGCAATCAGGCTGGCAGAGGAGCAGTTAGGCATCAATCAGCTGTCAGGGGAGTGGTTAGGGGTGATCAGGCTGGCAGGCAGAAGCGATTAGGGGCAATCGGGAAGGCAGGCAGGCGAGCAGTTCGGAGCCAGCAGTCCTGGATTGTGAGAGGGATGTCTGAATGCCCATTTAGGCCCAATCTAGGATCGGGCCTAAACGGGCAGTTGGACATCCCTCGAGGGGTCCCAGATTGGAGAGTGCAGGCTGGGCTGAGGAACACACACACCCCTGTGCACGAATTTCATGCACCGGGCCTCTAGTAGTTTACATATATTACAACTATCAATATTTGCTATATTAAAAATTAAAGCTGAAAAAAATTTTAAATAAATTTGTTAATCTTATTTTTAAAAACCTATTAGCATTTTTATAAAACACAACTATATTTTCCAAAACAAAAACATTAGTTAGAAGAATGGTATTGATTTACACTTTTGCAAATCTCTTTAGTGCCTGGCTTCATAGAAGACAACTGGATTCTCATATCTGCTTCTGTATTCAATCTATTACAGTATCACACGGCATATAGCATCTGAAAACCCCCATTATACTCATGAGAGAATGAGAGTGAAAAAGTAGATAACAATTTAGTTTTATTGCTAAGATAGTTTAGACTTCATGCACCCCCTGAGAGTGTCTAAGGAACCACTAGGGTTCCATCAACACGTTTTGAGAACTGCTGATTTGGGATAAGACTGGCTCCCATAAATGAAAAACTAAGCTTAACTATCTAGTGAAGAAAGTGCTAGAACTAGAAGAGTGATAGCTAAATAGAAGTAGAAAACATAGTATCTATTTTAAGGGGGTTAAAATGTATTTTGCAATAGAATAGTGGGACATATTGCATTACTCTTCAAAATATCTGCTGCTCCTCTTACCAGCTTCTCCTAAGTGGGCCCTCCCAACAGAGACTCTCCCTAAGGGACAAGTATACTCTTCCCACCCTATTGTGTTCATGTATGACCATCTGAAATGTGAGTGGATTGACATGTGTTACTTCTGTGCAGAAGCTTTCAGGGCCATTGCATGATTTCCTCATCCCTCATTTCCTCTCCCATCACACTCACAAGGCAGCATGGCGCAGAGTGGCAATCAACCCATGAAATCCATGTAACAAAGTAGTCGTCCACTGAGATTTTTGGACGTGTTTGTTACTGCAGCATAACTTAGCCAACGGTGACTGATAAAGGTGGGATAAATAAGTACAGAGAAACTTACATATTGAAAAAAATATCATAGTAATTATTCCCACATATTAAAGAATAAGAAGCCAGAGATGATCTATGTCAGCATCCTCGATTTTTTAATTAAGTGTAGCAAGCACTATGGAGTCAGGCCCTATACTAGACCCTGAATATTTAGGGATGAGTAAGATAGGGTCTCAGTATGGAAGGCAGTGGTAGGAAGCATGGCTTTGACATTAGACCTAGATTGCAAGCCTAATTCTGCTACTCACAACTGTAGAACCTTAGCAAGTTTCTCTGAATTTTATTATTCTTACTTGTAAAATGAGGATATTAATACCTACTTCAGATGATTGTGGAATTAAACGATTGATTAAAGTACTAGTATATGGCAGATAGCCTAGCATAGTGTATATTTTCAATAAAGACTGCTTTCTTTCCATCTTTGTTCCCCCTTCTTCCACCCCCACTCCCAGATGAGGTCTTGGGATTATAAACGTAGCTCTATTAACTGAGTTTCTCAGTTACTTTTCTAAATTTTAGTCTTTCCAAAAATAAAAAACTTTATATGGACAACATACATATAAACACACATATATATTCATTTAGTCTGTCACTCTAATAGTTATTAAGTACTATACTCAATTTACAAATGGGAAACCTCAAGCAGTGAGAGGCTGAAAAACTTCCCCAAGATCATATACATCTGCATATAGATACTTATCTCATTTTTTAATTGGCTGATACTATTCAACATATTGATAGTTTCCTTAAACATTCCCTTTTGGATGGACATTTTCAAGTTGCATTATGTGTTTATTATCACAACAAAGGAACATCCTGCACAAGTAACTTTTTATACATATGTAATAACATTTGTAGGATAAATTCTTAGAATTGGATAGTTAGGTCAGAGTATAGAAATTTATATTTGGATAAATAACTAAAATTGCCTTTCAGAAAGTCTTTGCCGATTTACACTCCAGCCCATAGGGTATGACATACCTTTTCCCAGAGTCTCATCTATGCTATCATCGTAATCTTCAGTGGCTTATACCTCTGAATCAGTGCTTACCAAACTGTGTTCCCAAAACTATCATTGGGCGCAGCTTAGAAAAGGCTGCTGCATAGGGACACCCTCCTTTTTGTCCTTGGTGGGTTAATGCCTTCTTTCTCTGCTTTCACCCACAATGCATTTGGCGAGGCTGGCTGGAAGTGGGCTTTGTTCTGCTCTGAACTACACAAGAATAATTCATCTATTTGAAAGGTAACTTGTATATTGATCCAGAAACATTGCAGGAGTGTAGCTTTTTCATTGATTATTTAATAATGGGTCATTTCATTTCTATCTACTTCTGACTTCTCTATCTAACTCAGATAAAAACCCAGGTAACCCTGAACTCATAATTCATCTCAGTGAAAAGCACTGTGCCTGCTCATTCACATTAGCTCAAAAAGTGACCCTGCAAACCTCCAAATCATTCAGAACAATATGAATATGGCTCTTCCAACCTGCCTTGTTCTTGTTTAATATTTGGACAAGAAACTAAAGGAGCATTTATTTTGAAGCAAATTACAGCTCATATTTTCTTGGAATGAGGCAGAAGCAAGCCTAAAACGGATTTCAATGGAGTGAACCCACGTTGACAAGAGCACTTGTCATCGCTTCCATTGTGTGTTCTTAGCCAATTTACAACTACATTCATTGAATTAGTAATGGTCACCTACAACTTGCAGAAGCCTAATACCCAGGGCTCCATTTGAAGGCTACTGCCCTGACATTTAAATATTTATTGGTGATAATTGGATGACAGATAGGGATGGGCTCAGCCAGAAATAAATTCAATCTGCTTGCATAAGCACCCAAGCCAAGAGTCCTCCTCAGGCCCCCTAGATGCAGTACCAGGAGAAATGGGGTGAAAAGAACTTTGAAGATATGTGAAAACTAAAATCTTGAGTCTTATCATTGCTTTGTTTAGTTAAAGGTAAAGGTGAACTTCTTAAACATCATTTTTAAACCAAATTGTCGACAAAAGGGAAGAGAATTTGGAATTCAAGACGTTGCTTTCCTGGACTCTGAAATTTCCCTCCTATTTCAAAAAATATTTGAGTGCATTAGGCATCCAATTTGTATAGAAACTAAAAGGAGACTCAGGGTATGGAATGGAAGAAGTAGAGAGTAGAGAAAAAAAGGCAAGAACAGGAAAAGAAATTGATCAGAAAGAAAGCACTGAAAAAAAATTATTGTAAAAGATCCTTTTCAACTCATGACCTACCTTGTTAGCACTTAGAGACATTTAATCATTATTTCCCCCCAAGACGATTCAGCCTGTTGCTTCTACCTGACAAATAGAAAATTACAGAACTAATTTAGGTAGCTGTGTTAACCACCTTCCTGGAGCATTTATTAGCCAAGATATGCCAGGTTATGCTGCAGTAACAAAGAATCCCAAAATCTTAATGACCAAAAACCACAAAGGTTTATCTCATGCTCATACCACATGTCCATCTCAAGCTGCCAGAGCATTCTGCTCATCACAGTTACCCAAGGATGCAAGCTAACAGAACAGCCAATCGTCCTTTCAGGAGAATCTTGCATCTGTAACTGAATGTTCTGACCTGGAAGTAAATGGCACTAATGACTGCCATGGAGGCCATGCTTAAGGCTTTGAATCCCTTCTCTGCTTCTCACTATCCATGTGACCTTGAAAATGTTACCTTTACACTTGGAGGCTCAGATTCCTTATCTGAAAACCAGGATAATACAATTGTAGAACATAGCACATACCTGAGGCTCAACAAATGATAGGCTTTTGGTTTTTACCACATGTAAAGACATCCAAAGAGCCCAGTGCGTTCACACAGCTGTTGGCTTTTGCTCACTTGTACCATATTATACACAAAATTCCTTGAAGTATATATTAAACCACAATGCTTGCATGTCTCAAGGCTCTCACTGCCATGCACTGTGGTTTCTAACAGCTCAACAGTTCAATATTGTACATGGTGAAAGGTGACCTGAAGGTGACTGAAGAAATGAGCCAAGATTTAACATCCAACTTTGTATTTCCTGAATTCCACTACAGTCCATATTCATTGCTGTGCCCACCTTCTGTGTCTGGGGACAAAATGGGGGAATAATATACTGCACCCCAAGAGAGCATCCTTGTCAGCAAGCTTTTAGACAAGGATCAGTAAGCCAAAAGGTTATTGTCACTGTTCATAAGCAATGATTACCCTTCACAACTATATTTCCCATAATAACTAAGAAAATTAAAAAGATTCAAAAAATGATTACTACTATAATAAAGCAGAAAGACAGTTTATGGAACAATGTGTTTTAGGGAAGTGTCATAGGGTGGAAGCAGGAGAGGGAACCCCATGCTTATCTCCAAGGAGAGAGGGGAGACCCCATGGATGGAGCAGGCAAGCTGCATCAGGCCTGACAGGTACCATTTCCGTGTTATAGGACCAATAAACTGGAGAGAGAATTTAATACCTATTATTTTAATACCTAAGAATTTTTTTAAATTCTATATCTATGAATTTTCAAGGGGGACCAAGTGGTTTGTGCTAACCCGAAGATATCACGGCTAATACTCTGTCAAACAAAACAACCCACTTTCCAGGTAAAGACAACAACATTAAATATAATTTCTTCATGTTTTTAAATGAATAACCAATTAGCAATCACTCAGTCATAAACTAATAGCACTTACTAGGCTCCCCTTAGTGATTTCTCAGAAATAGTGGGAGATTAACAGGATGTGATTAATCAGACTAAGCCTATAAGCTATTTCCAAGTACTTGTTCCTTTTTTCTTTCACGTGACAAAGTGGGCTGCAACTAACACTGTCTGTGATCACAGTGGATGACCACTGTGATTAAGTGGAAGCTGGAGGGGTAACAGCAGTTGGCAGGGTAGACTAGTATCACATACAAGGAAGGCCTTGCCAGTCAGCAACCCTCAGATCACACATTTCCACCTTCTGTCCACATCTCCTTAGCTGTGCTTGTTGAGAAAGATACAGCCCAGGAAGTTGGTGAATGGTCCATGGTAGGCTCCAGCAATGAGGATAAGACACATATGGGCATAGAAAACTTGTAGGGGAGGTAGAGGCCAGCCCTAACACATAAGCCCTGAAACAATTATGTCACCAAAGTCATTAAGTTGTTATCAGTGACCCTCAAGTCAAATGGAAGACAACAGCTTCACTGCACCAACATGGATGAAGGCAACTCTTTGGCTCTTTGACTGTCAATGAGCCTTGATTCAGAAATTATAGAAGAACCTCTTCTGCTGGAGTCCGGAGCAGACTTGTAGCTCTCAAGACTACACGTGCCTCCCTCCCATCCTTATGTTTTCCTGGGCTGGGTCGCAGTGGCCACTTCGGAAATGGGCACTCAGCACCACCACCACCCACATATCCATGTACCTGTTATAGGAATTAAGTGGTTACTTCCCTCTAGGCAGGAACTAAGCATCAAATGGCCTTGTATAGCAGCCATAGCGCCTGTACCATGAATTCCCTAAAATGCTCTTGTCAAACTGATGATATGTATAGTCTTTGCCGGTGTCATGGCCTTGCCAGGAAGTACCGAGATACACCAGCTCACACTTCCTGCGAGCACAGTGGCTTTTCACTGTTCCACAGAGTGCCAGGGCTTGTGGGCTGCTGCGAGGGACGAAGGGGGAAAGAGAAGGTCAAGAGGGTAGAGCATCGGTCCCACCTCCACAACCAAGGCGTCTGCTTTCTCTGTTTAATACATCAGGGCTACGGTTTTTCACTTGGAGAGGGGTCTGCTTCTTTTGTTTTATTTTTTTTTTAAAATATATTTTATTGATTTTTTACAGAGAGGAAGAGAGAGGGATAGAGAGTTAGAAACATCGATGAGAGAGACACATCGATCAGCTGCCTCTTGCACACCCCCTACTGGGGATGTGCCCGCAACCAAGGTACATGCCCTTGACCGGAATCGAACCTGGGACCCTTGAGTCCGCAGGCCGACACTCTATCCACTGAGCCAAACCGGTTTCAGCAGGTCTGCTTCTTTTAAAAGTTTGAAGTCAAGGGGGGAAGAAAAGGAGATATATGTACTACTACATGTAATACTTTAAACAATAAAAAATATATTTTAAAAAATAAAATGAAAGTTTGAAAACCAAGGAGATGCCCAGATGATCAGAAACATAAAACCAGTAGGTAGTGTGCCTCACACAGAGAAGCAGCTATGTGGACAGCAGTGTCCTAGGTTTCCAGCGTAAGGTACTTCTCTTCCTCGACAGGGAACATTCGTTATCTCTCAGCACTCCAAGGAAAACCAGCAACACTGAGTATCTCTACAGCCTAATGGGGCCCCCTCCTCGATTAACCTTAAAAGGAAAGCTGTGTAAGGAAGGAGAAGAGATATGAACAAAACAAGGAGAAAAACGGCAGCACTCTGCCACCGTGGAAACGCTATCCTGCTCCTTCTTCGGGAATTTACCCCGCCGTCTTCATAGGAACAGTCAGGCCCAGGTATTGAAAGTGTCACACAGACGGGAGGACACTCAGAGACAAAGGAGCCGAGTGGATTTGCAGTCAGAGGCCCGCGGAGGCCTATCCACTGACAGTCTTGCTGAGTCTCCGGACAGAGAGAAACTAGACCCCAGGCTGAATCATCTGCAGTCAATTCTGGATGCACCTCCAGACAAAACAGCAGTCAGACACCCTGGCACCAAAGATACGACCAAGAAAACACTGGCAAGAGATCTGTTTACAGGTCCCCAAAAGAACCCGTAGAAAAAGTCTTCGACTGCAAAGGCACCGACTGTTTCCATCCTGGCTGTCCCTGCAGCACACACAGCCGGAGGTGCAATGGCCCTGGGCTGCCTTAATGCTCACCCATCAGGCAATAAAGGGTATCCAAGGTGGGAGAGCAGGGACATTTTCCCAGAGAAAAACCCAGACTCCAAGGTCTTAAGGGTTCAAGTGAATCCTAGAAGCACGTTTGTGGTGACCCTTCTATCCATGAAGCCCCCCTAACCTCCTCAGTCTCCTGGGGACCAGACAAGGGGAGGAGAATGGGAGACAGAGGTGGTGGTGGATGGAGAAAGAGGCCCGAGGCTTGGGCAATGGTGCCTCAGAACTCAGCTCCTGGACCGGGGCAGCTTTTCCAGGTGCAAACACTGATGCTTCCTTTCTCTTCACACATCTCCCTGCCTTACCTTTACTGCAGTTCCCGACCTTTCATCACCCCCAACATCTTCCCACTGATGAGCTACTTTCAGAGCAGCCCAGGTGCCTGCTGCTCTGAGGCTTTGGCCCCAAGACACCAATTGCCCAAATGGAGCTTCTCTCAAGAGCTCAGGGAGGGTCCGTTGAAATTACTTTTCCCCAAGCAGTAACCCCAAGAGAGTTTCAGTCTCGGTCTGAGGGCCATGGTTCCCACAATGCACCCCTGCCTCAGAGCTGCCCACCTGAGGGCTCTGAGGTGGAAAAGGACAGGACCACGCCAGGAGCTACGTGGCTTTGCTTCTCTGACACTGAAAGAGCTTCCTCCATCTCATCTCCCACCTCAGCCAGCCTCCGGGACTCGGAAGGCACAAACGCATCCTTTCTGTCCTCAGATGAGGCAGCTCCTTTCACCCCTCTCACCAAGGCAGCCCCTCATCACTGGCCTGGAAGGAGGTTGAGCAGCTTTGCTGTGGGGTAGCTGTGCTCTGGTAATTTTATTGCACCTACAGGAAAACTGGGGGACATTTTATAAACCCCAAAGACTTAAATTGGATTTTTAGAGATTCATTAGCTCGTGAAATCTTGGGTTATGTCATTGCTGAATGAGAGCCAATAGAAACGGATAGGAAATGTGTGTCTCTGGCGACCACATGGTGTTTCACAGTGAGACTTCTCTACCGCCCGGGGCCAACAGATGACCAAGGGGGAAAGTTCCAGTTCTTATTTCTCTTTTGCCAACGGGATGCTCAGCTGTCCACAATTCATCCGGGAGGAGTCCCACAGGAATCTGGCAGTCACATCAGAGCAAGGGAATTTGTTCAGAGTGATTAGAACGGAAAGTTAGAGCAGCAACTTTCTCATATCACTAATTCACAACAGAGATTCGCACTCCTGGAGGGCTTGCTAGGAAGGAAAGACATAAGGCTCAGTCAGAGGAATTTGCATCGTCTTGGTTCAATAGGATTTGAAGGCTGGAGGCATGTCTACCAGTGCAGACAAAAGAGAGAAGATGGGCCTGGCCGGCGTGGCTCAGTGGTTGAGCATCGACCTATGAACAAGGAAGTCACGGTTCAATTCCCAGTCAGGGCACAGCCTGGGTTGCAGGCTCAGTCCCCAGTGGGGAGCACCGTGCAGGAGGTGGCCAATCAATGATTCTCTCTCATCATTGATGTTTCTATCTCTCTCTCCCTTTCCCTTCCTCTCTGAAATCAATTTTAAAAAAAAATTTTAAAAGAGAGAGAGAAGGTGGGACCATCAAGGCAGGACCAGGTAAACAGTAAGGCAGTGAAAGATGGTGGCAGCTGTCCTCATCCTCTGGTTCTGAAGTCCCCACCCAGGTCACACTTGCATGGGGATACGGGGAGGAGACTCTCTCTGCAGAGCCCACAGCCACTGCTTCCTGGACAGTCTGGTCCATGGAGAGTCACCTTCCCTTAAAACTGAATGGTCCAGGACAGGGACCTAGAGGGCAAGCTCAGAAGGAACTTCACTTTGACTCCAAAGCTCATGTTCGATTCCTCTTAGCCTGCATTCCTTAGGCCAGGGCTAAAGGCTGATGCTTTCGTTTGAAAGTGCAAAGTGAAGGGAGAGGAGGGTGGGCCAGGGAAGGATGGGAAGTAAACTCGGGCTGTCTTACTGTGCTGTCCACTACTTGCCAACAAGTCTTAATGAGATTCAGCCATTGCCCAATAGGTATATCTTCTTGCCACACAGGACATCCCTGGTCAGGCTATAAAGAGAAGAAAAAAAAAATTCATCAAAGGGAAAAATGGAGACAGAATTTATCTACCCTTCTCTAGTCTCCTCGGCCAAAGTGGCCCGTGGGCTTCTCTTCCCTGCACTGAGTTGCATCAAATGGCCCTGCCCCGAGGAAGCCAGAGCCCCCACCTGAGATATGATGCTCATGCGCGTCCAGAAATGCTGGGAGGGGCCTGAGACACTGGGCATCAGAATCCAGAGCCTTGCCAGTCGATCCCCACCTTAGCAGCTGAGAGGAGTAAGCAGCTGTGACTAGGAGGCAGATAAGGCCAAGAGAATAAGGGACATCTGAGATGTGTCACATACAAAGACGTGCTACTTGGTTAAAAGAAAGCCTTACCCCTTACTCCTAACTTTCAACATAGCCGTCGTCACTTCTGAATCCATCAGTGGAATTGGCAGAAGCTGGGGTTAGGAAGCCTAATGTGACGCAAGGGCTCTCGGCCCCTCTGCCTCTCTAAGCGACCTTCAGGAATGGGAGATGCCTAACGTCTCGTGGCACCTGCTTCGAGACAGGCTTTCCGCTCTCCATCCACAAACATATTATTGACCAGGTGGGAGCAGGTTTGGCCCATCGGGCAATTGTGGGACACTTTGCTGGTTTTTGGTTAGATGATGCATTTCAAGAAGCCAAAAAGAAGTATGCATCCCCTTTTCCATATACAGAAACAGCATTGCCTTAGGCTGAGGGATCTGGGTGGGGCTGTGGAGTCTTACTGCATAATGTCCCTGGGCCACCACTTCCCAGTTATGTAACCTCCGTCTCTCTCTCTCTCTCTCTCTCTCTCTCTCTCTCTCTCTCTCTGTCTGTGTGTGTGTGTGTGTGTGTGTGTGTGTGTGTTCTCTCATAAGTAAAAAAGGGCATGAAGTTAGAACCTCCTCGGAGAGCTGTTGTGAGGATGGAAGACATTCCCTGGCAAGTGCCTAAACAGTGCCTGGTACCTAGAAGTCATGAACTATTAGCTATTAGTAGTAGTAAATAGAAAGTCTCTTGCCTATTAATAGACTAAATTTTTTGTCTCTGCTACCAAAAAGTTGGGAGGTAAATTTTGATGGCATTGTTCATAAGCGTGTTTACTTCCCCTGATTTTCTGCTCTATTGTATTTGCATTGTCATGCAAATGTGCTTTGTAATAAGCTGCACCTTTTACCTCCTTTTCCATTATGCTTTCCTCCTTTACCCAGCCCCATCCCACTCCTAGTTTTCCAGGTAGAGAAACTGTCAGCTGGCTTGTGTCCTACACCTACCACCCTTTCCAGGGTAGGTGCCTGGCTGCGTGCTGACCCTTCAATGTTCTGTGTCTGGAAAGGGCTTCTCCCTCCTTTAAAAGGCGAGTGCAGCCAGGTAGCATCCAGCTGTCACCACCTGGAGTGTCAGGGACAGCAGAGTGCTGAGGAGGAGGAGCTGGAGTAAAAGTCCTTAAAAATACACACATCGCTCTCAGATGGCTTGCTGCAACCTCCAAAGCCCACGACCACCCCTGAGCTAGTCAGTACCAGCACCAGCCAACGCTCTCTGGGCGTGGAGGAGGCACCCACCCCACCTCATCCTCCTCAAATGGTGGATGCTGTTTCCCAGAACGGTGAGTCTCTCGGGTAATGGACAGTTTATGACTCAAGGTTTAAAACTCAAAGCCAAACAACTGCAGTTTCTTGAGGCTCCTAATGCTACAGATTTCTGTGTAACTTCCTTGGGTTCCCAAAGGTCACGACCATCAGAAGGCCCCCACACCTGTGGCAGTGGTTCCCCTGAGCTGGCAGCTGCCCAGCACGGCCCTTCCTGGTGTGGTGAGGGCTTGTACAAGGTGCTGGGAGGGGAGTAGGGAGCTCAAAGCTGCAGGGGATGCCGCTTACCCCTGCTCCGTGCTCCCTGAAACTCGTCCCAGCTGCCTTCAGTCTGACCACCGCATCCTGGGGAAGTTATGTGGGCGCTGGAAGAAAAACAGGGTAAGTGCTCCTGCCCTGTGGAGTGGGAGAGACCTCCTGCCTTTTAGGAACTGCTGGTGGCTTCTCCTGTGGGCCCCATGTCCCCAGCCTTTACAGTCATCTCCATCATCTCAGGCCACCAGGTGCAGACTGAGGCTGGAAGGTAGGAGGAGGGGAGGCGGGGGGAGGAAGATTCACTGCAGACCACCCAGGGCCCTGTGTGTCAGGAATCCCGGAGGGGACCAGGAGACTGGGCTAAAATAAAGGGCCTGGCCTCGCAGTCCTGGGAAACCATTTAATCCAAAAACAAAACAAGCAAAACAAATTCCAATACCGCCCACTCAGTAACACCAGAACAAGGCCTGCTCATTTGTTCAGGCCCCAGCTAAGCCCAACAAAATAGGTACAGCCATTCGAATTGTACCACCTCTGGCTCAGACTGTCAAGATATAATGTTAATTTACATAAATCAGCTTAATTTCTGTATCTGAGCCCCCACTGTGCTGATGGCAGCGAACTTAACTGTCAAATTTAAATACATGTCCATGCACCAGATCTTCCCCAGCCCCACTCTGGGCCTCTCTCAGCCCCTCCCTGAATGCCCTTGCAGGGCACATAGGACCTTGGATGTTCTTTTTGCACCAAGATGGGTACCAGGACTACAGTAGGCTACCTCAGAGGCCTCTGGCAGACCCCCAGTCGCCTCTGTGGACACCACGTAGAGCAAGAGTCATCCGTGCCCTGGGGTCACCCACACATGTCTGAGGTTTCTATCAACATCTCCCCCATCTTGGTGCTTGGCTCTGATGGTTTGATCCTTTCTCTGAAATACTCCTGATGTCAAATTCAATTTATCTCCTTCTCTAACTCAAAAACACAAAACCAAAGACATTCTCCAAAGCCAAGAAAAAGTTTGTGTTTGGCAGGAAAGACTGTTCTTAATTATTCATTCTTTCCAAATTCTATTATTCATGAAGTCCACCTTATGTTCTTTCAGGTTTTTTTCACTTTGGGAACTTAAGTAACAATAACAGTGACAATAACAACAATAACGATGATGATAATTTTTAAATAGCAACAACTTTTCTCCTCTCGGCAAAGACCTGTGAGCTTCCGGCCCCTGGTGTAGCCCAAGGAGCTACTAGACCCACAGGCTCTCTGATGGAGCCTCCCTTTTCCAGATGCCTGCCCTGGGTGCTGAGCTAGAAAAAGCAAAGAAAACAAGCAACCTTTCAGGACCCAGAGGAAGTAAAATGTCTCACCCCTCCGCCCCCAAACCAGTGCTATGCAAGCACTGGTCCAACAAAAACAAGTGGCCCCTGCTATCCAGGTCTGTGGCTGCCCCACCATTGTTCTGAAGGGAAACACCAGCTAGTCATGGTGCCCTTCAATTGCCATCTCTTGATTTTCCCTCTTCTTGGTGAGATCCCTCTACCTGAAAAGCACAGAAAAGAAAATTGGGAGAGGAAATCAGAAAAGAAGCAAGTCAGGGTCACAGGACTATTTACTAGTCCGTAATATTGGGAAACTTTTAGAAAAACATAAAGATTCTTTTTCTGAGACACTCGTGCATACAAAATAAATGATATTTTATTTACTTTTCCTTTATTACACAAACTATGATTTCTAACATTGATGTAATCCTATTACCATCAATATTAAAATGTCCTCATGCTGTCCTTTAGGGTCTGATTTCCCCCATATCCAGGATCCAGGGACCACACACTGCACTTAACTGAAATGTCTCATTAATTTCCTTTAATCTGGGATAGTTCCCAGACATATTGTCTTTTAGGACATTGAATTTCTTTTAAGAATCCAGGCCAGTTGTTTTGCAGAATGTTCCCAGATTTGGATGTTTGATTGTCTCTTCTTGATTCCATGCAGGCTCAACATTTCTGGCAAGAATCCCACACAGGTGTCCTCTTATGTCTCACCGAGTCCACTATGTTGATTTGTCCATTCTTGGTGTTGTCTGATCACTTAGTTAAGGTAGTGTCTGCCAGAGTTCTCCATCATAAAAGTACCGTTTTCCCTTTTTAATTAACAAGTAATCTAGAGGATGATACTTTGGGACTGTATGACTATTCTCTTCCCCCAAAACCCTTCACCCAGTGGTTTCAGCATCCATTAATAATTCTTACCTGAATTATTACTATAGTGGCTAAAAAATGTTTTTTTTTTAATCATTCCTCTCTGTTTATTAATTGGCATTCTTCTAAAAAAAAAAAAAAAAAGCTTTTCCTTCTCCCTTCCACTTTATTATAGTATAAATGTAAACTGGTGGATTCTTTTTTTAATGCAATGTGCTATTATCCATTGCTGTTAATAACTTTTATGCTCAAGTTGCCCCAAATGTGATTAGGGGAGACCCTTTAAGCAAAGCCTGTGTCCTTTTCTTTTTTAAATATATTTTTATTGATCTCAGAGAGGAAGGGAGAGAGATAGAAACATCAATGATGAGAGAGAAGCATTGATTGGCTGCCTCCTGCACGTCCCCCACTGGGGATCGAGCCCACAACCGGGGCATGTGCCCTTGACCGGAATCGAACCTGGGACCCTTCAGTCCACAGGCCAATGCTCTATCCACCGAGCCAAACCGGCTAGGGCGCCTGTGTCCTTTTGACATGCCCTCTTCAGTTTGGAACACATTATGATGGCATTTAAAATGAAAGGAGATTAAGAGAAATGTAGAAGGAAGAACTATGAAGGACAGAACAAGAGGGTAGTCATGGTGACTATGGCAACTTTTCTTCAACTAAAACAGAGATGTCATTTTCAGCCAGAGCTTCCTGTGTGCACCGCTGAGGCTCCGACGTGTTCAGAAGCCATAGGAACAGGCCTGACAACAGTCTATGCACAAGGAAAGTCCTTGGCAAAGAACTCAAGATTTGTCCCCTGATCGATTCGTAACTTTTATTATGCCTGGCACATAACCTGTTTTCAGAAGAGTGTAGAAAGGTAGGCCTCGTCCTAAAGGAGAGGGAGGCCAACTGGTCCTTGGTTGTTAGAGGAGGTTCTCAGGATGAAAGCGTGGGGGCTATGATAGGACCCACTTCCAGGCAGTCCTGAATGTGAGAAAGGCAACCGAGATGATTGTGAAACTCCATCACACATGGAAGCTCAAACAACACTGCGCTGGGACCCTTCTAGCAGGTGGTAACGCAAAGCAAGGGAGCCACTCTCCTTATGGCAACAGAGCATTGGTCTGCTCTGGCCAGAGGGTCATCTGACGTGACAGAGCAGACACTGCAGGAGGGACTTCTTCATGAGGACCTGGAAACTGACCCAGAAATACTTGAAGTGGTAGAGAAGATGGACTATTTGGATAATGTTGAATGCACAGAAGAGGCAAAAGCCAGATTACTATACAAAATAAGTGTACCTGGATGGTAAACATGGAAATTATAATTATCCCTGAAAACAAAGGTTCACTGGGATTCTGCAATGTCTCTGATCAACCAGCTAGTTAGTGGTATTCATGAGACTTGGCTTCCTAATCCAACATTCTTTGCAGCTAGCAGAAGGATAATGACAAATTCTAGAAGAATGGAAAGAGAAGAAAACAAATCACCATAGGAAAAAGTGGGGAAGAAAATGACCTAGAAATAGCCCTCGAATGACCTGGATAAAATAGCCATGTGGGTCAGCTCATAACACCATGAAAGGGATGTGAAGGATCAGGAACATGCCTTACTAGCTCTAACATGAACAACAAACACGGTCTAAAAAGAAATGAAGTGGAAACAATGAAGGAGAAACAGAACCTCAACAAACACAGAAATGATCACAGAGCAAACAGAAGGCAAAAAGAACCACGAGAGAGTCTGTGCTTAGCCGTATCTTCCATTCATTTGTTGGGCATCACCCACTATCCAAACTATTCATGATAGACTAAGATGCCTTCATGGAAACACCTCATCAAAAGCACATCAAACCTGGATGAGAATGGCAGCCAGTCCCTAATACAAACCTTTGCTTTTCCATTTTAAATCCCTGAACATCATTTAGGAAAAAACACACTTTCCTTCCAAAACCAAGTTTGCTTATATGCCTTGTCTAATGCCTCCCCCTAGTGATTGCATATATGATGTACGCTAAGAATCCATGGATACGGTTAATGTCTTTTATATTTGCAGAGTATTGCCCATTCCTCAGAGTGCTTTCACACGTGTAACCTCTATGTCCTGACAACAGCCCTGTGAAACCTCCAACCTTGCTTTGGAGTCTATTATTAAAACTGGAGAAAGAGGCCCTGACTGGTTTGGCTCAATGGATAGAGTGTTGACCTGCAGACTGAGGGGTCGCAGGTTCGATTATGGTCAGGGGCACATGCCTGGGTTGCGGGCTCGCTCCGCAGTGGGGGGGCATGCAGGAGGCAGCCAATTGTTGATTCTCTGAAACATGTTTCAATCTCTCTCCCTCTCCCTTCCTCTCTGAAATCAGTAAAAATATTTTTTTAAAAAAAAAAAAAAAAAAAAAAACTGGAGAAAAGAGAACAACCTAGAGGTTTGGAGTCAGATCTGCATTTGCAGCCTGGTGCCTTCAAGCACCCTTTGTGATTTCCAGCCAGTGGCTTATAATGTGAACCTCGTCTTCCATGATGTGATACATGGTTGAGGCTGCAAGAACTCAATGAATAGGAGCCCGAGTTCTGTAGAAATGTGAGGGATGTTGCTGCTACTTCTCCTGTTGTTCACAGCATCTTTGAAGAGTGCTGTCCACTTCCTTAGAAACCCATTTAAGATTTCTGGACCTGCTGGGAGGCATTTCTTCCGTGTATCTAACTGAAATACATGTCTCTATAACTTAAAATCTACTTTCTTTTGTTCAGTTTTCCTATCTTCTGGTTCGTTCTCCCAGGTGGCCTGGCTTATGACCTGCTGTCCAGTCGCCTCTAAAGGAGAACCTTGGTGTTACCGGAGTCCCATCCTGCCGCCCCTCAGCTTTGGTCTCCAGCCCAGAGCCGTGTGCAAACCCACAGGACGCCCTTCCCTGGGCTCCCTCAGTTCCTCCCTTTCAGCTCTCTCCACCCCCGGAACCCAGGGAACTGAGCTTGACAAGAAGAGCACATGCACCCCAGGCTCATTCAGAACTTCTCTTCCTCAGAGACTTGGTCCCCTGGTGGACAGAGGACCCAGTTGCTTTGAGAAAGGTCAGAAAAACCCATAGGGAGCTCTTTAGAACTCTAAATCAAACTGATCACTGAGCAAGCTTATAAAGCATGCACGCGCGCGCACACACACACACACAGGTTCAGAGCAATTATAGGCTCATGGAATCTGCTCGGGGGAGGTGGGAAGGAACTCCTGTAGTCAGCCACCTAAAATAGCTCCAGCACCTGGACCCAGCAGATGTCAGGATGAAGAGCAAGCAGCTTGTTCCTGAGCAAACACCTTTGACACAAGAAGAGTCTCCCGGGCCGCCCACATAACTAGCACAAGCCTCTGTCTCCACTTCATGAAGGAGTCAAGAATCAACGGCTCCACCAGGTGCCTTTGGGGTCTTACAAGACCAGCCCTTTGCTGATGGTCACTTCTTTCCCTATACACACCATCTAGGGAAGATCCCATGAGTGGCAGGTGCCCATATGCAATCTGTCCTGGGATGCAAGACACGTGGAAAATCTGTCCCTGGCTCAAACTGTGGGCAATACAGCTTCTGCCAACTGGTACACACCTACAACCTCGTGCTGCTGGGGACCACCTGCAAGCTGCTCCAGCCTGGTTGCTTTACACTGGTCACTGACCTCCAGGAAACTTACTAGTTCTGCCACACCCAACAAGGTTATAGCCTGCTTCATAGGCATCCCCTCACTCCTCCCTTTCAGCTCTCTCCATTCTGTTTTGGGGGAGCAACAACTCAGCTCCCAAATACATAGTCATTCTCTCCTCCCTGTAGGTTCTCCCCAATCTGAGTAATCAGGGTTTTCTGCCTCAACTGGCTCCAATAGTGGCAAGGAGAGCCACTGGATACCCAGGACACATGGCTCCCTCTTAGTTTCGATGCTCCCTTTCCCCCCAGTGAGTGAACTGCTTACAGTGGGCAGTTGTAGATGGATGAGGCAAGCAGGCTAGTGTGGCCCTTCATATTCAGGGCAACTAAGACCTGGCAATACTTAACCTAGAGGGAATGACTTGGAGAGCATAGAGCTATCTTGGCATATCTGAAAAAGAACCAAATGGGAGTGTGGTAAGCTTTTCCTGTTTGATTCTGGAGTAAGGAAGTAAGAAAAATTGATGCAAGTAACAGGAATAGACTTTTAATAAAATTAAATAACCATTAACTATTTCAACCACCCCTAACTGGAACAGGCAATATTAACAACTTCCTGCCATTTCAGAGGCAAAAAGGTGAATATTTGGGTTGGAATGTTGAGGAAGAGGACACAAATAAGACACCAGACGGAGTCCTCTGAGTCTCTTACAATTATTTTATTTTTTAAAAATTCCAACATAGAGGAAGATTAAAAAAATAATACAATTATACAATTCTTAGAAACCAAACTCCGGAGAGAAGATTAGCAAGGAAAGGTTGTAAAATAGAAGACAGGATTTCTGTTTGTTTGTTTTCAGGTGGCAAAGACATAAGTAGCTTTATAGCAAAGCAAAGGAAAAGAGAGAAGATGCTGACACAGTATCTGGCCTTCAGATCAATTTCCCAATGGTTTGCTGAAAGCAGCCAGGTAAGGCCTGGGGAATCCCAAATCCCTAGGCAGGCATACCTGGTCATATACCGTAGAAATATTATTTGATAGGTGTGCTATGACGTGAAAAGGTTGGGAAGCAACAATCCGCAAGCTATAAAAATAAATTTCATCTATTCATTCATTTAAATATTTGAGCACAATTAGATGTCAGGCACTTTCTCAGGGCTGGGGATAAAGCAAAGAACAAAAGAGGCAATTCCTGCCCTCATGGAGCTTACTCTGCAGTGGGGTCTGGGGACTGACCAAGTATCTATTTGAAAATTATAAATGTTATAGACAAAAACAGGTAGGGGGACAGGGAGGCAGGGGGATACTGGATGATCGAGAAAGATCTGATGAGAAAGGTGACATTTAAACAGATCTCTAGATGGTGAGGGATCAAGTCAAGAAAAGAAAGTTTTACACAAGAGAACAAAGTGGAGGCCCCATGGTAGAAGCATGACAAACTGCAGGGAGGCCAGGCACTTTAATGCTTCAATACTCAGTGGCACAGACATTTGTCAGTGGTTTTTTAGCATCTGAAGGGCTGTTTTTCCATCCAATTATCATTTTTTAATATATTTTTATTGACTTCAGAGAGAGGGAGAGGGAGAGATAGAAACATCAATGATGACCGAGAATCATGGATAGACTGCCTCCTGCACATCCCCCCACTGGGGATCAAGCCTACAACCCAGGCATGTGCTCTGACTGGGAATCAAACCACAACCTCCTGATTCACAGGTGGAAGCTCAACCACTGAGCCATGCCAGCCAGGCCAACCGATTTTTTTTTTTTAAAGCTTCTTCAACAACAACAAAAGATAACACATGGCCTTGGCCAGGTGGCTCAGTTACTTGGGAGTATCATCCCAGATACCAAAGAGTTGTGGGGTTCGATTCCTGGTTGGGACACATACCTACTAGGTGTGGGTTCAATCCCCAGTCAGGGTGCGTTTGGGAGGCAACCTATCAATGTTTCTCTCCCTCCCTTCCTCTCTCTCTAAAAAAATCAATAAAAACATATCTTTGGGTGAGGATTAAAAAAAAAAAAAAGATTAACATGTGAACTATAACACACTGCCTGGCAAGAAGGAAACTAAAAAAGTTTATTATTATTACTTAATAAAATAGTAATAGTAAAAATAAAGTAGAGCTCTTCAACCTGAAGTGGGGGTGGTAAGAATGAAACCCTAAATATTTGCTTGTGCTTTCTGTAACCGGCAGCTCTTCTGGATAAGACTTACGTTGCACAGAATCCCAGAGAAGACCCAGGGCTCCAGCAGAGAGGTTGTATGATCAACAGTGCCTATCTCATCTTGTCTGAAGGTTGAAATTACTAATTGTGTTGGCCTGTAATGCTAATAAAATCTATTAAAGCTCAATGAAATTAGAACAAGTCTGATAATAAGCATCCCTTTATTTGCTGATGCCATTACAAAAACCGATTACATTAGCAACAAAAAGTGTTTTCTTGAGTGGAAGTCAGAGGCAGTTACTCCCCAAAATGTTAAGTAAAACAGTGCACAACATCAGTATTAAAATGTTAAATTTTACATTGTCTTTACTTTTGATCTTCTGAACAATTTTACTGAGCAAAATAAGATAAAAGATTACATGTTTATTTTATCTTCAGGAATGTAAAGGTCTAATTATTCAAACAGTTTTTATTATAAAACTAAACTCTGAAGGTGTCTACAGAGTTGGCTTTTTTTTCTCTCTTTAAATCAGTAGTCTAACAAGGATTAGAAAAGACAAAACTCTGTTCAGTGTTTCTGACGAAGTAGAAAGGGTGAAAACATAAATAAGGCTTTAATTTGGCAAAATATAATACAATGCCTCCTGTTATTCTTGAATGAACAGTTTCTCAATTACTTCACTCTGTAAAAGATCAGAAATAAATAAATTCATTTTAAAACAAAGAAACAAAAGGCAATCAGAAACTTCTGACAAGCACCAGAAGTACATATTCCATTTGAACTAGCATGGTCCTTTCGACTAGGATCAAAGCAATTAATATTAATGGTAATCCAAGGGGAAAATTCTGAAACTTTAACATGGATTTTAAAATATATGAGTCAAAACCTCATACCAAACTTAGAATAATGCAAGGGTGTTAAAACCTTATTAAAAACATTTAAGAGAACAAGACTGAGAATCCATTTTTGTTAGTTCTACTCAAGAGCCCTCTACAGCTATTCAGGTGAGTGAGTAGCCCTGAAAAGAGGGACTGAAATTTACAACTTTCCATTCATGCGTAAATAGGTTCAGAGACTCTCTGAAGTCATATGAAGCTTTCCAAGTCTGATAAAATGACTACAGGAATTACCTTCAAAGGATATAACCAAGTGCAGCATGTGAATTTTGATAGGATGCTGGTTTGGGAAAAACAAAAGCTATCTGGGGTATAATTGAGGGAACTTAAATATGGGTTTAATACTGGATGATGATATAGAACTACTGTTTTATTTTTGGGGATGTGATACTGATACTGTGGACTTGTAAAGGAATGCGTTTGTTCTTAGGAAATGCATACTGGAGTGCTCAGGGATAAAAATGTTGTCATTACTTTCAAATGGTTTGACATCAGCAAAACATACATGGAGAGAGAGAGAAAGCAGGTAAGCTATGTGAATGTACTATTCATTCAACACTTCTTTGTGTGAAATTTTTCAAAATAAAAAGTTGAGGGGGAAAAGAAGCAATTAGAAAGTAAAAGTTATCACTGGCTAGCATGTTATCTAAACAAGATTAACAGCTGATCAGAAAGTACACATATTAAACTATAAAGTGCTATGTAAACACATCACAGAAAATGAAAACCTGATCAAGTGTAAAGTGTAGAAATAAAAGCTAGTTTTTATCTGGAACGTCAACATTATACTTCAATAGCACTACAAAAGAATTCTTTCTTTAAGAAACAAGAGACAATAGCATCATAAAATAATCTATTTGTCAATGGGAGTAGGGAAAGCACATACATACTTCACCCCAGTTTTTCTGGATAACACTGAGAGCCTCTCCCATTCGTTATTAATAAACCAAATACACACCAACTTTAGGAAAAAGTCAGAATTAACAGAAGAAACTCTAGGAAGCTGGCAACAAAGGATGAGACAAAATGAGGAGAAAAGGAAGAAGTGACAGAAGGGATGGAAGACACAGTGCCTGAATCAGGGAGAACGAAAGTACTGATTCAGAGCACAGGCCCTGGGCCCAGACCACTTTGATTTAAACCCCAGCTCACCAGTTACCAGCTGTGAGACCTTCACCAAGTTACAGAACCAATTCTGAGTCTGTTGTATAACGGGAATTAAAAATTAACAATACCTCCCTATCTACCATGCTGGGGTGTTATGAAGATTACATGAATGACAATGCCTCTGTGCTAGAAGCATGCTCATGCTCGGAGGCACACTCATGAAGTGTCAGCTATTAAAGTTATCATCCTCCCTCCACAGGACTCCACAAACTGGTTCCAAGGTCAGGGAAGCTGCATCTTTTGTGTCCATCTAAAAGCCGTATGTTGAGATTCTAACCCCCAATGTAAACGGTATTTGGAAATGGGGTCTTTGGAAGACTCCACTGTCATGAATGGGATCAGTGCCCTTATAAACAGGACCCAGAGACCTCCCTCACCCCTCTGCCATGTGAGGACACAAAGGGAAGATGGCCATATTTAAACCAGGAAGGTTTCACTAGAAACAGAATCAGCTGGCACCTTCATCTTGGACTCCCAGCCTCCAGAACTGTGAGAAATAAATTGTTGTTTAAGCCATTCAGTCTGTGGGGTTTTTGTTATAATGGTCCAAACAGATCAAAACACTGGGGTGATGAAGTTTTCTGATACAGACAGGTACACACTTAGAACACAAAGGCAGGCAAATAGGAAACATAAAGAAGAGTAGATAATCTGGGAACAAAAAAGTATATTATAAAATACTAGTCATTAAGATAATTAAGTAATTATCTTAATTTTTTTTAAAAAGCAGGGGTCTGATAGCCTTCTTTTTGGGGCTTGCAGGGAGAGAGGAATAGCAGATGGGCAGGAAGACATCCAGAAGAAAAGAAAGGTTAAGGTCTTACCAATTAAGGATATAAGATAAATACTCCTATTCCTACAAAAATGCTAAGTACTGTGCATTAGGATTTAGAAAACTAAATTACTGTCTATCACCTCTCTCATTTGTCTTTTAAAAATAGCTTTTCCCTCACTGATAATGTACAGCATTATCTTAAACAATTCGTATATACTAAAAACAAGTCTCCTGATATCAGCTTTAACCTATTACCTACATTCTGATGATTTAAAAATTTACAGTTAAAATTTAATCATCTAGTAGTTTTAAAATAGTTCACAAGAGGGAGAATACATTGCACAAAAATGATGGCTGAAGTTAAAAACCTGAGAGAGACACCAACAGTTAAGGAAGAGCTGTGGGACCAAGGGATCTGTGGGAGAAGCTAGCATTGTGAGTGCTGTCAGTGCTGGGTAGAACACACCGAAGGAAGGAGGTCCTCAGTGCCTGGTGGACCTCCACCTTCACACACCCATCCTATCCCTCCTGCTGTACTACTGTTCATGCTCCACCCCTCCCTTCCACTTGCCAGATAGGGACTTATGCTCATCAGCTGACAAAAGACTGCTGAGCTATCACTTATAGGAGCTGCCTGCCAAACAGTTCAGTTTTAACTGTGTTCCAGAGCATAGATATTTATTTAACAAGTTACTACATTTTATATATCAAGACCAAAAATTTTTAAAAAACAAAAGTGCTATTACCAATGATCAGTATAAGTGTCAAATTTAATATGATTAAGGCAAATGTGGAAAAAGGCCAAGTCAAAGATGGTTCACAAGACTTAATATGAGCAACCCATGTGCGTGGGGGGAAAAGAAAATATTCAAGAACACCTTTGAGATGCTGGAGAGGTACTACTGATGAGGTCTAAAGACAAGGGTAGTCGGTGATCTCATAATTTTTTAAGCTCTTGGAAATGAGCCCTTCCCTTACAACACAAAGGCCTATGGACTGACTTCAGCCTATTTAGCATATTTCAGTATCTTCCATGCAAACAAAGGACCTGTATTAGATCCAGCAATTAGGAAATCACTAATGACCTCAGCAAAAAAAGTTTCATTGGAAAGGCAGGAAGAGAAGCCATTCTAGACTAGATGAACAAGTTAATATCAAGAAGTAGATGTTATGAGAATAGTTTCTTATTTTAAGAATTTTGTTGAACAGTGAAGTAAAAGAAAAAATAGGGTGGTAACCTAAAGGAAGTGCACGGTTAAAATAAGACATCTGAGCAGGTTTTCAAGACTGAACAGAAGGAGCACGTGGAGAGAAAAGAGTAGGGCTTAAGACATGGGAGGGAAGAAGCAGGAAGCAAGGGCATTTCCTATTTTTGGAAGGTGGTAATGTGACAGAAGTGTAACTCTAGGTAACTGAAAGGTCAACATCCTAAGGCTAAAAGACTACGAAATAATTATTTTGCTGACAGGTTAAAAGAATGAACTGAATTTATTTGGAAAGTCTTCTTAAAGGTAACTGGCCTGAAATAGCATTTTAAAGGAGAGCATATGCTAAGGCAGGCCAGAGGATAATCATTCTATAAAAGTGAGACAGGCCCTGGCTAGGTGGCTCAGTTGGTTGGAGCATCATCCCGTACACTGAAAGGTTGGGGTTCAATTCCTGGTCAGGGCACTTACCTAGGTTGTGGGTTTGATCCCTGGCAGGGGTGGGTATGGGAAGGCAACCAATTGATGTTTCTGTCTCACATTGATGTCTCTCTTGTCTGTCTCTCTCCTTTCCCCTCTCTCTTAAAATCAATAAGCATGTCCTTGAGTGAGGATTTAAAAAAAGAGACAGAATGCCCCTGTAATAAAAATAGCTGTCCAATGATAAACTCAAAATGGATACAGGACTTAAACATAAGACGGGAAACCATAAAAATACTAGAGGAATCCACAGGCAGCAAAATCTCAGACATATGCCAAAAGAACTTCTTCACTGATACTGCCCCTAGGGCAATGGAAGCTAAAGAGAAAATAAACAAATGGGACTACATCAAAATAAAAAGCTTTTTTACAGCAAAAGAAACTATCAACAAAACAACAAGAAAGCCCACTGCATGGGAGAACATATTTGCAAATGTTATCACTGATAAAGGTTTAATCTCCAACATCTACAGGCAGCTTATACAACTTAATAAAAGGAAAATAAATGATCCAATAAAAAAATGGGCAACGGACCTAAATAGAATCTTTTCAAAAGAAGACAGAAGGAAGGCCAAGAGACACATGAAAACATGCTCAAAGTCACTAGTTATCCAAGAGATGCAAATCAAAACGACAATGCGGTACCATCTCACACCTGTCAGAATGGCTATCATCAACAAATCAACAAACAACAAGCGTTGGCGAGGATGCGGAGAAAAAGGAACACTTGTGCACTGCTGGTGGGAATGTAGACTGGTGCAGCCACTGTGGAGAACAGTATGGAGTTTCCTCAAAAAACTAAAAATGGAACTCCCATTGGACCCAGTGATCCTAGGAATATATCCCAAGAAACTAGAAACACCAATCAGAAAGGATATATGCACCTCTATGTTCATAGCAGCACAATTTACAATAGCTAACTAAGATTTGGAAACAGCCTAGGTGCCCATCAGCAGATGACTGGATCAGAAAACTATGGTACATCTACACAATGGAATACTATGCTGCCATAAAAAAGAAGGAATTCTTACCATTTGCAGCAACCTGAATGGAATTGGAGAACATTATGCTGAGTGAAATAAGCCAGTCAATGAAAGAAAAATACCACATTATCTCACTCATTTATGGATAATAAAGAACATTATAAACTGTTGAACAAAAATATAGATACAGAGACAGTAAAGCATCAAACAGACTGTCAAATTACAGGGGGAAGGTTAGGGAGAGGTGGGGGAGATAAGAGATCAACTGAAGGACTTGTATGCATGCATGTAAGCATAACCAATGGACGCAAAACTCTGGGGGGTGAGGGCATGTATGGGAGTGGGTTGGGGGGGGGCAATGGTAAGATATGTACACATATAATACTTTAATAAAAAATGAGGAAAAAAATAGCTGTCCAATGGAAGCATGGAACAGAGTGCGGAATCTTGGAGGGAAGGCGGGGGAGGGTGGGTGTGTGGGAGGTAATCAACCAAAGACCTTCTATGCATAACCCATGGGCACAGACAACTGGGTGGTGATGGCCTGGGATGGAGGGTGTGGTTGGGCTGGAGGGGGTCAATGGGGAGAAAAATGGGGCATATGCAATACTTTCAACAATAAAGATTAAAAAAATAAAGTTAAAGCATAGGATATAAAATAAATAAAATAAAAAGTAACCCATGTCTAAAATAAAAAAATAGCTGTCCATTCCAGCTTTTCCAGGACACCTAACTTACCCTGAGGCCTCCGTACAGACTTAAGGAGTCTTAAGTAAGGGCTTTGAAAGAGACAGTTCAGTGATGAGCAGCCCCTTTGTGTTGTATAAGCCACTCCACTCATCTCCAGATACCATGATTATTTTAGAACAAACAGCTTTGGAAGAAGAATATCTGAAGTATTTCATGCATATTGTAATATCCTAATTACCCAAGGTTAATATGACTTAAATCATTCTGAAAACAGGTAAAACCCAGGAATTAACCAATCAATTGATCTTATTCACCAGCTAAAACACAGGTCACTTTTTAAGTATATATATTTTAAACTTACTTTTAGTTATAGCTGATACACAATATTATATTAGTTTCAGGTATACAAGTTATTCCACATTTAAATACCTTGCAAAGTGATCACCACAGTAAGTCAATCAACCATTTGTCACCAATCAGAGTTATCATATTACTGACCATATTCTCTATGCTGCACATTACATCCCTGCAAGTCATTTTTAAGTGGCAACAAATCTGAGCTTTCCCAGGTAATATAGGCAATAAAATTTCTTAACATGGTTTGGTTAGTGATGGATTTATTTATCTTCAATTAAGACCGTCACTTCAGAAGTTAAAAAATGGATCTGGTTAGCTTTATAAGCAAACAAAGAAACAAAAAATCCAGCATCCAATTTAAAGAAATTGTGATAACCTGATTTTCAGCTCAGAATCTTAACTTCATAAAAACATCACAGTCACTTTATTTTACCAAGTCATTAAAAAAAAAAAAAATGCACAGATACTTTACCAGAACTTAGATCAGGATAAAGTAAAGGAGTTGCAGACATTATGGCAATGAACAAAACCTAGGTAAACAAGTTACAAGAGTGTATGTTTTGCCGAAACCGGTTTGGCTCAGTGGATAGAGCGTCGGCCTGCGGACTCAAAGGTCCCGGATTCGATTCCGGTCAAGGGCATGTACCTTGGTTGCGGGCACATCCCCAGTAGGGGGTGTGCAAGAGGCAGCTGATTGATGTTTCTCTCTCATCGATGTTTCTAACTCTCTATCCCTCTCTCTTCCTCTCTGTAAAAAATCAATAAAATATATTTAAAAAAAAAAAAGAGTGTATGTTTTATGCAAAGGTCAAGGGAAGTAAAAATAAAGGGTTTTTTCCCTCCCTCCAAGCTGGAAGACCAAAATATGTACAAAATGGTAATAAAGCTCCAACAAAGCTAAAGCTGTCACTGGAGGTTCTGAAAGAGATAGAGGAAATATTTCTGCTGGGCAATAACAGCTCCTGTAGTTAGGATAAACACACAGTACAACATACATTCACATATACACACTATGCCTATTACCCATAGACAGACTGTAATAGTTGAGTTATTCTTACCTACTACTGGGTAGTGTTCTTTCTCCTTTGTGAGCTGTTGGTTTACTGCCTGAAGCAACTGTTGTAACTGTGCTACAGTCTGATTTAGACTTACAGACATTGTCTCCTTCTCAGAAGACTCCTAAAACAAAGATGGAAGTAGTGAAAAACTCCAAATGCAAGAAAAGGGCAGAACATTTTTGTTTTAAATACAACATGAAAAATCTGAAAGGTGACATGAAAATCAACAGTAAAAACCACATAGAGAAAGAGTGTTTGATACCTAGTGATGCAAATTAGTTTGCACCAAAGAAAGCTGTCATAAATGTTGTCACTGGACCACAAAGGGAAAAACCTAGAATCTCTGAATGTCAGATATGAATTCATTTCTCTGATCAGAAAAAAATGTGGGGCACCAAAGAAGAAAACATTCATAATAACAGTAAAAACAACAATAAACATATACTGAGCTTTTCTAAGTGCTAGGCACTGTTGTGTTACCAGCTATTTTAAGTGATTTATATCAGCAGTCGCCAACCGGTGGTCCGTGAGGTCCAAAAGGTTGGCGACCGCTGATTTATATAGTAACTCACTTATTCCTTTCAACAATCCTACAATATAGGTACTATTATAATTGCCTTTTACAAATGGGGCAACTAAACCACAGAGAGGCTAAGGAATTTGCCTGAAGTCTTACAACTACTAAGTAGTAGGGACAGGATTCTAACACAAGCAGTCTATACTCTTAAACAGTATACCAAAATACCTCCCAACACAAACCTTTATTAACATCTTACTAAGCTAAAGGGAAAACAAACATTAATAAAAACACTGCATTTCAGAGATAGGGTATCAGTTAAAAAAGCAACATGACTGATGGAAGCACATTACAAAGGTTTTTTTTTTTAATCCTCACCGGAGGATTTTTAAAAGAATTGATTTGAGAGAAAGAGAAGGGAAAGAGAGGGAGGGAAGAAGGGAGAGGAGAGAGAGAGAGGAAGAGGGAGAGAGGGGAGAGAGAGGAAGGGAGGGAGGGAGCAGGAGAGAGAGAGAGAGAGAAATAAGAGAGAGATATTGATCAGTTGCCTCTGATGTACGGGCCCTGACTGGGGATTGAACCTGCAACCTTTTGGTGTGTAGGATGATAATCTAACCAACTAAGGAACCCAGCCAGAGCTACAAAGGCATTTTTTAAGTCATAGATGGATCTTGTACATGTTTTACTTCACTTAATTTATAAGGTAATAAGCCCTGAGATTTGAAGTTAAAGAAAAGACATACCATTTCTGGGGAAACATCACTATTCTCAATAACAGTAGTATCTCCAGCAGCTTTTACTATTTTTGACTGGATAAGATCCAGTGACTGTTGAGCCTGTAAAGAAAGCAATATGGTAGCCTCTACATACTACAACTGATAATTAAATATAGACAAGAAAAACAATGAGCGGTTTTCTTACATCTTTTGTACAAGAATAAAGCTCTTCTAAAAAAACAATGTAAAGCCAACCTATTCAGTTTTTTCTCCAAAATGAAAACAGCTTCCTCCCCCACCAGACTATAAAAACACATGGCTCACTGTTTTAAAAAGTTCAAACAATACACATTTAGGATAACATTAGGCTAGGTCAGGGGTCAGCCAACTCAGGCCACAGCCTGTTTTTATACAGCTCATGAGCTAAGAATGGTATTTACATTTGTAAAGGATTATGTTAAACAAACAAACAAAGAACAGTATATGAGAGGAAGTCATATGTGGCCCACAAATCCTAAAATAGTTTGTGGTTGTGCTGACCCCTGGTCTAGATCCCTCTTCTGTGCATACAAGGGCAAATAAAAAACTGGCACACAAAAAAAATGTATACAGTAAATGGTCTTTAACATACATGCTGTTTTATACTTGTTTGTTTTACATTGTATTTTGTTAACTTTTTTCATGTCAATAAATATTTATGTGCATTTCCGATCAAGTGCTACACGGTCTTTCTATATAGATATGGGTACATCACTGTTGCCTATTATTGCCATTTTAGCCATCACAAATAACATGGCATATCTAGTATCTTTGAGTGCCTGTTTAATATCCTTAAAGTATATCTGAGAAACTAAATTGCTAAGCTAAAAGTACATGTTTTATATATTTGGTCCAGAGGTCAAAAATTACCACATACTAAAGTAAACTAGACTGCTCAGCCTTGACAATTGTATCATGTACCTAAGTTTTGAGCTCTAAAACAAACTTCCTAAGTTCACATTTTATTTTCTGGTAACAATAACACCAAAGTAATCTGAAGCAATTCTGAAGTCCTATACTTTTGCATAACATCATACAGAACCAACAAAAACATTTCTTTCAATTTTTGGAAAAGTGACATATTTGTTTTGCTAATGAACACAATCACAGCTCTAAAGCAGCTTTGATAATAAGCACACATGAATTACACTTTGAAAAATCTCAAAATTACAAATAACGTGCCAACCTAATACAAAGAATAAAAAAATGTAATCCTAAAAACTGCCTATTTATGAGACTAACAAAAATGTATTTCTACAAAGTAATAAATGAAAGGAACAAACTTCTGAAACATCAGAGGTCTATATACATCTTTCAGATCCATGAAGATAAATAACTATATAAGCTAATCCCCCTCAAAAAATATATGGCTGTAAATAAGTTTTGAAAAAGAATAACTTCAATTAAATTTAAAGTTTATTCTATACTTTAAAAAGCAATTGATTACACAAATGTGATGAAATGATGAAGCAAATTAAAAATGTTAAAACAAGCCAAAAAGTTTAGTTCCAAAAACTATATAACAAATAGTTTAAATTTATAAACAAATTAATATAATAATGCAAAAAAAAAATAACAGCAGAATTAGCAGTATGTTTGTTTAAGATTCAAGGCACAACATTGCATGATGCAATAACATCTTCTGGACAAGCAGTGTCTTACCTTATGCAAGTCACCAGCTACCTTCTGTCTTTCACTTTGTTCAGTTTTAAGTTTTGTGAGTGTTTCATTTAACTGTGTTTTTAACTGTAAAAATAAAGGAACACCATAATTAACTTTATTTTCATCCTTCTTTGATTATGCTTAGACGTCTAGGACTGAAGAATGAATGAGAAAGAATGGGATCTCTAACAGTTATGCACAGTGGATTAGCCAATATGCTGCACCAGATGTATAGAAAAGCTAAGCAGTGGAGGATCCCATCTGTAAAGCTAAGTCAATGTAAGAAAGCTATAGAAACAAACTAGAGTTTAGAGAAGAAAACTGTAAATGTAAAAACAAAACCATCAAATTCTAGTCAAGTGGCTTTAAAAGTATTCCTATTCACTATTCATAATAATCCATTCATATTTAAATTATTCAAATTAAAAGGCAAGTAGGCCCTAGCCAGTTTTGTTCAATGGATAGAGTGTTGGCCTGCAGACTGAAGGATCCTGTGTTCTATTCCGGTCAAGAGCACATGCCAGGGTTGCAGACTTGACCCCCAGTAGGGGGCGTGCAGAAGGCAGCCAATCAATGATTCTCTCTCTCTTTTTTTTTTTTTTTAATATATTTTATTGATTTTTTACAGAGAGGAAGAGAGAGAGATAGAGTTAGAAACATCAATCAGCTGCCTCCTGCACACCCCCTACTGGGGATGTGCCCGCAACCAAGGTACATGCCCTTGACCGGAATCGAACCCGGGACCCTTCAGTCCGCAGGCTGACACTCTATCCACTGAGCCAAACCGGTTTCGGCTCAATGATTCTCTCTTATTGATGTTTCTCTCTTTCCCTTCCTCTCTGAAATCAATAAGAATATATTTTAAAAAATAAAAGGCAAGTAGTCAGAAATTTTACTAATTTTTAAAGACTTTCATGACTATACAGTTAAGAAAAGTCAACTGTGTAATATTTTAAAAGACACTGAACAAAATATTGCAAATCCAGTAAAATGATAACTCCAAAAATTTTAATGCTGCTTATCCTTTAAGATGGCACTGAAGAAATCAGTGCAAGACCATACTGGCCTAATAATGGCAACAAGAAATGTCTTTTTTTTTTTTTAAATACATTTTATTGATTTTTCACAGAGAGGAAGAGATAACATCGATCAGCTGCCTCTTGCATAACCCCTACTGGGGATGTGCCCGCAACCAAGGTACATGCCCTTGACCGGAATCGAACCTGGGACCTTTCAGTCCGCAGGCCGACGCTCTATCCACTGAGCCAAACCGGTTTCGGCAAGAAATGTCTTAAGACATACTTCTCAATAACCAACTTGTCAAAACATTAATAAAGCTCTATAAAACTCTAGTGCCAATACAGAATGCCTCTAATCTTGTTAACTGTCCTGATTAAATATGAATAAGGAAAATGGACTACACTGACAAAAAAAAAAACACACTTTCTTATTTAAACTCACCAAGTTAACTGATTTAGCCTCCCACCCAGAGGCATAACATTCCAAACAGGTTTGGAGACGCAAAAGGGGGAAATACAAGATGCTGACGTTTCAAACTGGAGGGAGAATTAATGGGGGACGTTCATTTGGAAATTATTTTTAGAACTCTATTTAAATCCCAACTTCTTCAGTTTTTGCTCCTTTACTTAATTCTGATTTAATACACCAGAGAGGTTATTCCTTTGGTCCAAGAACACACAATGTATGTATAGACAAATAAAATTATTTTAATTTATCTTAAAATGTGGCAACAGTTTTCCTGAGCAAACAAACAGAAAAACTAAAATTAAGATTATAAACTCGATGTGAAAAAACCCCCACTCAAAATGGCCTCTTGCCCGGCCATAATGGCTCAGTGGTTGAGTGTTGACCTATAAACCAGGAGGTCACAGTTCAATTCCCAGTCAAGGCACATGTCCGGGATGCAGGCTCGATTCCCCAATAGGGGGCCTGTAAGAGGCAGCCGATCAATGATTCTCTCTCATCATTGATGTTCCTATATTTCTCTCCCTCTCCCTTCCTCTCTCTGAAATCAATAAAAACATTTAAAAAAAAAAGACCTCCTCCTGACAGAAGTTAAGGAGCAAATAATCAAAGAGAGCATCAGTCTGAATGAAGACTCAACCATAATCCTGTGGGTTTGATGCCACTGTTAGAGTCACTCACCAAGCACCAGAGTTAACAGTAGTGTCTCCAACAACAGTAGGAGAAATTATTTTCTAAAAACACATTATAGAGTAAGGCTTATAGCTGTAGCATACCACAGTCCTGATCTGTACAATCAATGTATAGCAAACATATGTATAAAACTAGTCTCACACTGCAGTGGGAATGATTCAATTAAGATAAAATGAAGGTAAATAAAGCAAAATTTTCATTTAAAAACTAAAGAGGTTGCTGTGTGCATGTGTGTGTTTGGGGGAGAAGGACAAGGCTCTACATGTACATTCCATAGAGTCCTATTCTGAAAACTGATTCCCATAAATTACTAACATAACACAGAAAATCAACCACAAATTGATAAGTTAAGTTTTCTTTGGTACCTACAGCAGTATTAATAAGAAAATTCCAAACTGGGCAGGATTAACTTGGTGTAAGAAAACTTACTGTAATCTTCCTAGAGTTTATTCTGGTACTTCTAAAAAATCTAACCACATGCTATAACAATTTTTAAGTCATGGAAAGACATAACAATTGTTTTCAAAACATACTACAAGATAGTCATATTTATCTAACAACTAAGCTTGTCACAATCAGTAGAAATTTCCAGAAATTTAATAATGGGAGTACTCTATGTCTATAGACATTTAGCTAACTTTAGTTAAATCTTTAAGTCTATAGCTTCATGACTTCTATGCCGAAAATGATATGTTGATGACAAAGAATTTCACAAGCTTTTTATTAACTATCTGTATAACAAAAGCCTAAGTGACCGTTAAGGTGGAACAACGAGAACAACCAGTCGCTATGATGCGCACTGACCACTAGGGGGCAGACATTCAATGCAGGAGCTGCCCCCTGGTGGTCAGTGCACTCCCACAGGGGGAACGCTGCTCAGCCAGAAGCCAGGCTCACGGCTGGTGAGTGCAGCAGCAGCAGTGGCAGGAGTCTCTCCTGCCTCCGCAGCAGCGCTAAGGAACAGCGAGCCGAGCAGTAAGGAGCGAGCAGGCGAGTGGTAAGGAGCGAGGGGTCCCAGGGATCGGGCCTAAGCCAGCAGTCGGACATCCCCCAAGGGGTCCCAGATTGCAAGAGGGTGCAGGCCAGGCTGAGGGGGACCCCCCCCCCCCCCACTGCTTCCAGTGCAAGAATTTAGAGCACTGGGCCTCAAGTAATCTATAGAAAGTCCAGTTAAAGTAAGAAGCTGGATTGGATTATTGCACTTGAATGAAGAGGCTGCATCTTCAACCTTTAATATTCTCCTCCTTCCAGGTTAAAAAATAATAAGTCTAATTAATTATGTTAACTCTGAGAAGAGAATCTTCACAACTCAGTCAGTCTTTATCAGCATGTTTCATTTCTTTATTCATAAAGTTATTCAAGAAATTAGGTTTCATAAAACACGGAAAATTTCTCTGAGAAAGAGTTGCAAGCCAAACATGCTATTGTTAGGAGCTAAGAAAAGAAGGATCATCTTAGGAATCAAGAAAAGAAAAGATCACCTCAGGAGTCAACAGAATATGAAGATTATCTTAAACTTACAAAATTGCCAAGCTAAAGATGTTAGCAAGGAGAAAAAGTTTGGATGGTTTCTCCACGTGTCAACACAAGTGTTTTCAGAGCCTACTTGATACCCAGTGGAGAGCAAGCTTCTTACCAAATTTAGCTCTTCATTCTGTCTTACTGCTTCAGAATATGAATCATCAAGTTTTTTCTGCAATTCAGTCAACAGATCTTTCAGCTGCAATGAAGTTTAGAGTTTAAGATTGATCTCCTTATGGTAGCCCATGTTATGTATGCAACTTGGAAGCTCTGCCACAAACAACTTACACTAAAATATTTTACTACTCTGTTATAAACTTAATTTAAGTAGAGAAGCAAGGTTGAAAAAAATATCTACTGTAAGTACCTCTCTGACTTCTGTGACATAGGTAGATCGTTCAATTTCTGCCTTCTCTAGTTCCATTTCCAAATTCTCTCGTTCTCTTCTCAGCTAGCAATGTAACAAAGAAGGAAAAATTAACAAACACATTTACGATTTCCCTTCACGATGCTTCTCCACAATGAAGAGTTATGACACTTCTGAATAAAAAACTATTATCTCAAAAACTACAAGATATTCTTGAATGCATAACAAGCACATAAGTAGACTAAAGAAGTCTTAACAGAGATCTTAAAAAACAACAACATACGCTTAATGCTAAAAAGTCAAACAATGAAATAACATACATTTTCAATATCTTTATTTTCTCTTCTTAATTGTTCTAGCTCTTGTTCCAAAGATGTGAATGATAACTGCATCTGAAATATGAAACAATTTTATGACCAACTAAACCACCAAGGATATAGAGACTTCTATCTTCTAGAATTTTAAACCATTTTCTTGAAATGCATCTCATTTAAAGCTATAATTAATTTTAAAAGCCCTTAAAAATGAGAGTGTCACATTTAACTTAATTTAAGTTGCAGTCAAAATCCACCCCATTTGTGTGTTATTATATTAGGCCTTGCCAGAAGTGCTTAAATTTTTTAAACAATTAACTGACAACTGACTGTATTTAGTCCCCAAATGCATTAACATGGAGTACCATCAGCATCCCTAAATTCTGCACAGGTTGGCCCAGAAAAACAAGCAAGCAATAGATGGCACTCTTTACCACACCCAAGTAAATGAGAGAGAAATTAAGATTGCACAAAAACATTCAGGTCCATGAAGAATATAAAAACTTACTAACTTTTTCTTGAATACTGTATGTCATGGGTCACAACATAATGTTATAAAAGTCATTTTGGCCTGGCCAGTGTGGCTCAGTGGTTGAGCATCGGCCTATGAACCAGGAGGTAACAGTTCGATTCCCGGTTAGGGACATGCCAAGGGTTGTAGGCTTGATCCCCAGTAGGAGGCATGCAGGAGGCAGCTGATCAATGACTCTCTCTCATCACTGATGCTTCTATCTTTCTCTCCCTCTCCCTTCCTCTCTCTGAAATCAATAAAAACCTATTTTTAAAAAAGTAATTTTGAACTCCAAATAATTTAACTCGTGTCACTGCATAGTAGTTCTGTCACTTTCAAAGCATTTTATATTCTTTATCATTATCCTTTAGTTGTACTCTAAACCAATGATTCTCAGTCTTGGGTAGGAATCATAATCACTTGAGGGGCTCTTTAAAGCAGACTGCTGGCCCCACAGAGTTTCAGATGCAGTTAAGTCTTGGGTAGACTCAAGAATGCATTTTTAACAAGTTTCCAGGTGATGCTGATGTTGCTGGTCCAGGGCCCACACTTTAAGAATCACTGCTCTAGCTGGTTTGGCTCAGTAGATAGAGCATCGGCCTGCGAACTGAAAGGTCCTGGGTTCAATTCCAGTCAAGGGCACATGTCCAGGTTGTGGGCTCGATCCCCAGTAGGGGGCGTGCAGGAGGCAGCCAATCAATGATTCTATCTCATCACTGATGTTTCTATCTCTCTCTCCCTCTCCCTTCCTCTCTGAAGTCAATAAAAATACATACTTTTAAAAATCACTGTTCTAAATAAGCTCTTCCTTTTTAAATATAGTACCTGTTTAATAGTCTTTTGTGATTCATCAACCTTAACTTTCCATTTATTTTCTTCCTGCTCCACACTTCTCTGTAGCTTCTGTAAAATACCTTCCTATGGACAAAAGTATAGTTGTTATGAAAAATTCATGCTCGGATGCTAAAATAAACTATTTAAGCCACTAAGGAATAAGTTAATGATTTTTAAATGAAACCAAAATGTAGATTAAAAATCATTTCCTACTGTTTCTGCAAGGACGGATTTATATTTTTCACACTCTAGTTGTAACAATGTGTGCATTTCATCAGCTTCTTTCAACTTGTGCTCTAGAACCTGCAAAAAAGTGACATAAAGAAAAATTCTCTAGTTTTACCAGAAAGTTTTGTGCTTCTAACTTGTTTCAGTATTTACTGGGTATATTATGACAAATGGTTTCTAACTGTTTTAAAATGAAACATTACATTTCAACCTTCTTAAGGAGCAATAAAGTACAATGACCTTTTTGGTCATTTGGTTTTTGCTAATAAAACTCTCTGAGTCTGTTTACTACAAAATACATTACACAATCTATATATATAAAAGCCTAAGAGACCGAACGACCGGTTGACCAGTTGCTATGACACGCACTGACCACCAGGGGCAGACACTCAACGCAGGAGCTGCCCCCTGGTGGTCAGTGCACTCCCATAGTAGGAGTGCTGCTCAGCTGACCAATGGGTGCCAGATGCCAGGCTCATGGCTGTCAGGCACAGCTGCGGCAGCGGTGGCAGGCACAGTCAAGGCCGGGATGAGCAGGAGCGGCACCCAGCCTGGGCTTGGGCTCCTCCCCGTCTGCCTGTTGCTTTGCACACTACTACACCCCTTGGGGGATGTCGGACTGCCGGTTTCGGCCCAGCCAAAATGGGCAGTCCGACATCCCGTGAAGGGTCCCGGATTGCGAGAGGGCACAGGCCAGGCTGAGGGACCCCACCGATGCAGGATCAGGCCAGGGAGGGACCATGGGAGGGCTCCAGGGCGTATCTGGCCCATCTCGCTCAGTCCCAATCAGCTGGACCCCAGCAGCAAGCTAACCTACCAGTCGGAGTATCTGCCCCCTGGTGGTCAGTGCATGTCATAGAGACTGGTCGACCAGTTGACTGCCTGCCCCCCGATGGTCAGTGCACATCATAGCGAGTGGTGGAGCAGCCTTAGCATATCATTAGCATATTACACTTTGATTGGTTGTTCTGCCATTCAGTCTATTTGCATATTACCCTTTTATTATATATGACTAGAGGTCTGGTGCACAAAATTCATGCACAGGGGGGGGGGGGGGGGGTGTCCCTCAACCCAGCCTGCAACCTCTCCAATCTGGGACCCCTTGGGCAGTCGGACATCCCTCTCACAATCCGGGACTGCTGGCTCCTAACCATTCGCCTGCCTGCCTGATTGTCCCTAACCACTCTGCCTGCCAGCCTGATAGCCCCCTAACCACTCCCCTGCTGGCCTAACTGCTTGACACCTAACTGCTCCCCTGCCGGCATGATCATCCCCAACTACCCTCCCCTGCCGGCCCGATTGCCTCTAACTGCCCTCTCCTGCAGGCCCAATCACACCCAACTGCCTTCCTCTGCGGGGCTGAGGGGACTGGGGGACTGAGACTGGATGAGGTCGGGCTGAGGGGACTGGGGGACTCCGGCTGGATGAGGCAGGGCTGAGGGGATTGGGCGCTGCCATCTTTGTGAGGGTGTGGCAGTCAATTAGCATATTCCCTCTTTATTGGCTGTGGGTGCCGCCATCTTGTGAGGGCTTAACAGTCAATTAGCATATTCCCTCTTTATTGGATAGGTTCATCACTCTTTAGCAGGATGGTAAAATCAAAGCAAATTCACATGTGAAGTAAAGTCATAATACCTAGGCTACACACCAAAGAGGATTTGAATCATGCCACTTGACATACAAAGAAAAGTTAATCCCCAAATTTCAGTAGGCAAGGATAAAAACACATCTAGGTTCTGAACACATCTAACGATGTATCTGGGGTTGCTTTAGCAAATCAGTCAGTTTCTACCTACCTACCTCAACTGAGCTTTACTTTTTAAATTCAGGCTAAAAAGAGAGTAAGAGATAAATATTCAGTTTTAGAACTGAGTTGTACAGTTAAAGAAATGGCAAACATTAACTTTGTATACAAATCAAATGCAAGGAAGACTTACAGCATTTTCACCAAAATTTACACAAAATGAAATCACCTTATACTTTCTCAAAAAATCATTATTCTGACCTGGCTGATGTAGCCAAATGGTTAGAGTGACAGCCCGCCCACCAAAGGGTCTCCAGTTGGATTCTCAATCAAGGGCATGTACCTGGGTTGTGGATCTCATCCCTGATCTGGGTAGGGGTGAGTAAGGAAGGCAACCAATCGCTATGTCTCTCTCACATTGATGTGTTTTTTTCTCTCTCCTTCCCTTTCTCCCTCTCAAATTCAATGGGAAAAATAGCCTCAGGTGAGGATTAACAACAACAACAAAAAATCATTAGTGTATTCATACTACATCTTTTATCTTTCCCAAGCTCATAAAGACAAATTCTGATTTAATTCTTTTTTGGTTAAAACACAGATATTTCACTTCTTAAACTAACCTTAACCTCTTCTGAACCAGAAGTTCCAGTTACACATTCTTTTGCCTTCTTTTCAAATCCACGCAACCATTCACTATAATTCTGTGGAGAAGAAAAGTAAAAATAAACAATATCCAAAAATATATAAATAAAATAGGTAAACATTTTAAAATAACTAATTTAGATTATACTGTAAAAGAAAACTACATAGCCCTGGCCAGTGTGGCTCAGTTGGATGAGTGTTGTCCTATGCACTGAAAGGTAGCTGGTTCGATTCCTGGTCAGGGCACATGCCCAGTTTGTGTGCAGGAGGCAACTGATCGATGTTCCTCCCTCACATCTCGATAGATAGATAGATAGATAGATAGATAGATAGATAGATAGATAGATAGATTTCTCGCTCCTCTCCCTTCCTTTCTTTCTAAAATCAATAAAAACTTTTTTTTATTTTTTAAGAAAACTACATAGACAAACTCCAGCCCTCTGGAAATTTCAAAGAAGAATAAATATAATGCATAAATTATATATAACCATCCTGGGCAGGAGACGCAGCTGGCTGGAGCATCATCCTGTACACCAAAAGGTTGAGGGTTTGATTCCTGGTCAGGGTACATACCTAGGTTTCAGGTTTGATCCCCGTCAAGGCAAGTATGAGGCAACCAATCAATGTTTTTATCTCACACTGATGGTTCTTTCTCTCTCTCTCTTTCCCCCTTCCTCTCTCTCTAAAAGACTAAAAAACATATCCTTGGGTGAGGATTTTTTTAAAATTATACATAACCAAGCCTTGAAAATAAACACTAAAAATATATCTATGGGCACATGCTCTCCCTCTCAGAAGCATGCCCACAGCTTTCCCTTCTTCCTCTTCTCCCCTGACAGGCATGCATCTCCTAAACTCTAAGGGACCCCACAGGGTTACAACCAGGGAGCAATGGGCAGCAGCAGTTCATCCCAGGCTAATCCCCTGACTCTGTCCCCAAGGCCCCCTATTCCCTGACTTCTCAGTAAGCCAAAGCAGCCCAGCCTAGGCTCATTTTCCACCTAGTCAGTCTCTCTCCTGTTGCTTCTTCTATCCTAGTCCCTCCCTTGTTTCACTGTCCTCAGCTTTAATAAATGTCCTCTAAAATTAAATAAATATATATATATATATATATATATATATATATATATATATATGTATATATATATATGTAAGTTTTATATTATAGTTTTAGTCATTATTCTAAATTTTAGAACAATTTATTCTACATTTTGGATACTTATCTAAATTTTATACTTTAATAGAGTATTTATTTGTTAAATACTTTAAATCAAATTTCATCTTAATCCTCTTTTAAGTCTTTGGTTTACTTTATTCTAAGAAAAAATGAACACAAATGAAATTTCTATTAACTGCTGTAATTTAAACTTCATTTACATGCTGAATCAGGATTCTCTACAATCTATCAAATCAGAACAAAAAATGAAGAAAAACTGGATGTGAGATCACCCCATAGTACAATAAAATAATACCCTTAAAGCACAAAATTTACATTTTCACATTATAAATTTGAACCAAGACTAAAACTATTAAAATCCTACTTCGCTTCAAATACTGGGATTTATATGAATAAGTCAGATGAAAAACTGATTTAGTTGTTTAAAATTTGTAATCCTCCCTCCATGTCATATAGCTTACATCTCTCCTATACTGATTAAATGCACCACACTGCCTATGTCCTGCTCCCACTCCATCCTAATCAGGCCTCTACTGACGAACAACTTATGAATCCACAAAGGACAGAGGAACATACTGGCTACAGGGATTCAGTCAGCTACATCCAAACAGGGTAACTGCATATAAAACATAGGTTTTGTGGTGTGTTTTCCTTTTAAAGGGTAGGGATTGCTAACAAATAGAAGGGAACTCATGGAATAAAAAAAAATCTAAGAGACATCTTAAACAAATCACATGTTGACCCTTCCTTAGGTCCTGACTAAAACACACTATATAGTAAGTAGTTATTGTTTCATTAAAATAGACAATTGATATGACAACTAGAAAAATGTACTGACTAAATGTATGAAATTAAGGATTTTAAAAAATGTAATAGTTTTATTTTAAGGAATCCTTATCTTTTATACATAGGTTTACAGAAATATTTATAGATGAGATGCTCTTATGTTTGACTTCCTTCAAAACAATCTAGGAAGTGCAGGGTAGGAGGAAAAACAAGATGCTATGTATTACCAATTCATGCCACATATTATTAATTGTTGAAGTGGTATATTGGGTATATCAGGTTCATTCTACTATTCTACTTCGGAATATGTATACAATTCTCCATTAAAATAAATAAAAATATCTACACCAACATTTAGGGAACTACATGCATTCACTGGCTTTCTCTGTCCTCAAATATCCACTGCATTGATTATTTGAATCAAAGCAACTTTTCTCTCCCACTTAAAACACACACAACCTCAAGTTAAGAAAGTTGTTCTATATTATCTTCAAGACTTTTACTTGAAAACCTTAACAGGTGACCAAAATCTTGCATTGTGAACTAAAGAGAGCCTGGCTCATAGTATTAAATACCTTTAATTAAAAAAATAAAATGTTCCTAAAACTAGGAAGCAATCACTTAAAATTAAGTTCTATTTTGAATAAAGCCATTGAGAACATTATTGGCAGATTAACCATTAAGAAATCATTTTGTCCCAAATATGTTTATGACCTTCTAAATATATGTCTCCTATTTAAATTTTATAGAATACAACAAAAGTATCAGCTGAAAAACAGGAATGAGTTTTGAATCAAGTAACTCATCTGCATTACTTAGAAGCGCTCTAGGTTAAAAATGGAAAAGAGTAAGGAATTGGTGCACTATTGAAAACAAGTGCAGAGTGCAAATGCTGCTTACTCACAACTTTCTTGAACAGTGATAAAGATGTCATGTTTTACAAAATAATAAATTAATCTTACCAAATTTGAAGGAACAGACACCTTTGGAAATAATTTTTTGAGAACTTCTTTAGCTTCCAACTCAATAGCTTCCATATGTTGTTGTCTTTCCTAAAGCAGAAGTTCAAATCAAACTTACGAGTTTATAGAATTAAAAAAAAAAAAAGGCTATAGTCTTTTAAGTTCTAAGGGAGGAAAAAGTGAAAGTATTTCTTAAAAATTCATATCAATATTGACAAATGTCAAATTTTCCCCATTTTGAATTGTCAAAATGGCTTCCATAAAAATGTGCAAAATCTCTAAAGCATCCTAAATAACAAATAACGTCTTATATTAATCAAGCTAAGGCAATATCTAACAATATGGACATTTTCCTTGTCATTAGAAATCAAGTGATTTGCCCCTCTAGAGAACACTTCAAAAAACAAGCAAATAAAACCCAAAAAACAAAATATACTTCCTGCAGCTAAAATTTTCAACTGCATGTACAAAAACAAAAAAACAAAACAAAAAACTGGAAATGTAACAAACTACATGCAAAAAGTAGGTATCTGGGCAACATAACTGAGGCTTAGTGCCTGACAAATATCCACAAAAAAATGCATCACCGATGGACTATAATGCCAGGGGATTAAAATGCCAATTTCCATATTTCCACCTTCAAGGTCAGGTAAAAATACCTATTTTAAACAAAGCAAAAAAATAAATCAAAAATTGATGGTGGTACATATGAGAAGAAGAGAAGGAGGAAAAACTGATGTCATATTACTTCACCAATGCCAAGTATCAAGAAGACTAATTCTGAAACTTTTATATGGACTCTGTCCACTGTAAATTTAAAGTTAAGTATTACAAATGCATGTCTAAATTTGGTGAATTTAAATCCAAATCTAATGAATATCAATTAATCAAAATCAGTTTGTCAAAATTAGGGTAATGGCTTGATCACACACAAAATAAAAATCTAATAATAAAACTATCTGTGCAAGATAAAAATGAGAGCTATAAAAATGCACATCTAAACCAAGCCAAGAAAATCATCTCAAAACGCTTGTGAAGTTCAACAGGTGACAGAAATACTAGCAAGTTAGCAACATCTCAACTCAATCCCCCCCTCATCATTTAAATGTGATCTTTGAAATTAATTACAGATTTAAGATACACACACTTCAATTTAAGAAAATCTAAAGTCACACAATAAAAAGCTAGAGATTAATCATATTCTCTACACACGAAAAGTTATTACTGTATTCTGGGTTAGTGGAGGATTTTAAAAATAGATGTTTTAAGGGAGTATTTTAAATAATTCAATAAATTCAACTATTTTTCAGGAACACACCCACCTGGCTGCATAAAATAAGGTATACCTATTCACGGAAAATATTTAACTGCCAATTCAGAGATAATTAAGAGGTCTCTGAATTTTTAGCATCTGACCACAGAAATGATAGAGCAATCGCTGAAGAAAATCACTCAGGAAAAAATACACTGTGGAGCAGAATCTTTTTGATAACTTCCCAAGGAAAAATGAATCTAAAGAAAATAAGTTTTAATTTTTAACCAAGAGGCACAAAGATGAGAAGTTACTTTTAGTCTGTACTAATTCTAGCTAAAATGTTTTCATTTAACAAAGTAGTTTGATTATAGATACAATTTCCATTCCCCTGTAACACCTGGAAAATATCCAATAATTGAAAGTAATCATTATAATTTCCTTACTATCTTTGTCTAAGTAATATATATAAAGTATCTTCCATGTGAATCTAACATTTATAGTAGCTCCTCAAGAATATATACTCCTTACAGCACAACTTGTGGTTCTGGGTCAATCAATATCACTTTACACTTATGCTATCTGAGGACTAGATTCCATTAAAATAGAGAAAGACTGTAAATTCTATTATCTGTTGATTATTAGCTATGCAAGAAGCCATCGTACACTTGGTGGTGAGTTTGGAAATGTGGATAAATTCTTATACTCATCACCAAGCACATGAAACATGGATAAACTCTAGCTTTCTTTTGGAATCATAACATGCCAGAATGCCTATATAACTTCTTGCAGGATTATTAAGAGATTAGAGGTCCAGTGCACAAAATTCGTGCACTGGCGGGGGGGGGGGGGGGGTGGTCCCTCAGCCAAGCCTGCACTCTCTCGCAGTCCAGGACCCCTTGGGGGATGTCCACCTGCCCGCTTAGGCCCGAGCCCCTAGGGCAGTGGTCGGCAAACTCATTAGCCAAATATCAACAGTACAACGATTGAAATTTCTTTTGAGAGCCAACTTTTTTAAACTTAAACTTCTTCTAACACCACTTCTTCAAGATAGACTTGCCCAGGCCGTGGTATTTTGTGGAAGAGCCACACTCAAGGGGCCAAAGAGCCGCATGTGGCTCACAAGCCGCAGTTTGCCAACCAGGGCCCTAGGGGATCGGGCCTAAGCCGGCAGTCAGACATTCCTCTCGCAGCCTGGGGTTCTCACAGTCCGGGACCTTTCGCTCCTTACCACCCACTTGCAGTGGAGGTGGGAGAGGCTCCCGCCACTGCCGCTGCACTTGCCTGCCATGAGCCCGGTTTCTGGCTGAGAGGCGCTCCCCCTGTGGGAGCACACTGACCACCAGGGGGCAGCTCCTGCATTGAGCGTCTGCCCCCTGGTGGTCAGTACACATCATAGCGACCGGTTGTTCTGCCGCCGTTCCGCCATTCAGTCAATTTGCATATTAGGGTTTTATTATATAGGATTAGTACTTTGTAGATATCCAGTCTCATTACCAAAACAAAAGCTAAAAGGTAGCTCTTAACAGTGACAAACAAAGTTATAAAACAACCACCCCCATTACTGACAGAACTGACTACAACCACTCACAATGAAACAATGTCCTCCCTGGCCTAGATTTTTCTATTCCTGGGTCTAAATTTCTCTGGTCCCAGTATCTGCCAGCAGTCTCAAGTTTAGGTAAATTTCCATTACACTAAAGGAACTATAACTACAAATATATACTTAAAAATATATAATTAAAAATTTATAAAAACTCTACTAAAGAAAGTCCTTCAAATGTCACTAAGACATTCAAAATTCAACAGATTACCTTGGCACACAAAATACTTATAGAATGCTGAACTGAATCACATAATTAATGAGCTTTATTAATCCATCTATAAAATTCAATATTTCTGTTCCACATTTATTCTTGGTAAGAATTTTCAAAATGCCTGACTGAACTGGCACATTCATTTCTCTCAATCTTTAAAAACAACTTCTTAATTTTAATTCATTAGAAATCTTTAAGCCCATGGAACCTGAACTTAAGAAGAATATCCTTTATCACGTTGAAGACAGGGAGAGATATTCAAGAGTACTATACATACTCTGGTCAAGAGAATTATCCCTTATAGTAATATTCCATATTGAACATAATACATGATTACTGTCCAGCCACTTCAAAATGTAAAGTCTAATTTTAATTCCACCTCTTTTAAGGAACCATCCCCAATAATATACCAAGAAGTGATCCCTTCCCTGAACTTCTTAAGACTTCTATTATTTTCCACTTCGTCTGAGTTGTCTTGGTGTGCCCCAAAGAACCTAGGAAAGTTCACTGTGCATTGTAGGTACATCCTAGTTATCCAAATGTGTTTATTAATTCAGTTAGTTTTTTTGGCTGAGTTTTCATCGAAGTTTTCTTAGCTAACTCAAGAGGCACACACTGTCTCACAAGAGCTTACATGGGAGGCAGCATAGGTTTCCTGAGACTCTTCAGCTTAAAGCAGTAATCACCAAAGCTCAAACATTCAGGTAATCACAACAAACCAGCAAGCCCAAAATTAAAGCTTCAAGGAGTAATGAAAAAAAAGCAGAGATGGCAGAGATGATAAATGTGGATGGAGAAGGAGATTATAAATTTAAATTGCAGTATAATTAAATGCTTTAGTCTGACTTCAAGACAAGCTGCAGATTTTCTCTGTTCAGCAGATTGTTTCTAGGAGTTAGCATTACAACCTTGGAAGTCTTGTTCACTTTGTCCTGCAGCATTTTTTCAGTTGATGCCAATGCTTCCATTGCTTCCCAGTTTTTCTCCCGAAGGTCCTAATCATTTTTAGAGAGAATGATTTCAGTTTATCCATTATTGAAAGATTTTTGCTTTTTACTTCATCAGTATTTTGCACTGCATTTAAATGCTGGTTACTGCAAAATTATTTCAATGGGAAAATATGTACATTAGCAAAAAAAATAAAAAGCAATGTTTAGAAATTTGAATGAGAAAACAAAGATGCCCACTTCGCATGTTTTAGTATACATGTCAAATATGCCAGCTTTAAAGTAATTACTGTGCACATGTGACAAAGAAGAAAGCATTTAAAAGTAAACACACATACCAAGATTACAAATATGATTTCAGGTACACCGAAAATTAAAGGATTAAGGACAGAGCAAGTACACAAGAATTGCTAAAAGCTTGATTTTTAAACAAGACCCACTATCACTCATGGGACATTCCACTGCAGCCTAACATTTTTTTCTCTAAATATGTTTAATTTAATTAACACATTTCAAGTCTACCTAGGAATGACATAGTAACTCACTGTGCTTCTGTATCTTTCTTGGCATGGTCAAATGTATATGCCATAAAGCAACCTGACATGAACTGTATGAGCTACTCGATCCAGGCAAACCAGGAGACAGGAAGACTATAAAACACATTCTCTTGGAAGAGAAACAGAGGTCATTGGAAACTGAACTCTGAAAGATCTATTTCACAGCATTTTATTAGCAAATACAGAAAAGGACAATCTGCTATATTTCAGTCTTTGTTCAGATTCAGAAATCCAAACAGATAAAAAACAAAAAATAAAAAGCCAATAATCACCATTTATTGAATGCTTACTTATGTACCCAACACTGTACTTAGCGCTTCACACAAATTCTCATTAATTCTCACAACCCTAAGAGGTATTTATTCCCACTGCATTGACAGGGAATCCACAGCTCAGGTAGGTTAGGAATTTGGTCAAGTGAACACTGCAAATGAAGTGGCAGAACTAGCAATCTGCTTGCCTCCAGTATCCTGGCTTTTCTCACACACATCAATGCCTCCAGCGCTGCTGCATTAGAATGGCATTTACTATGCTCTATAGTTAGGATGTTAGCAGTATAGTGGCAAATTCAATACAGGTTTTGTGGCCAAGCAATGCTGTTAGTAACATTACACAAACACACAAGGGCAATTCACATACCTAATTTTGACAAACTCAGGGGTGCAGGAACATTTCAACTTGTTAAATTAACAAATTAATGCAAACTATGAAAATTTTTACTTTCACTAGAAAACACATATCGATTTACTATCAATAGCCCCTTAGATCTCAGTAACATTTGTAACCTTGCTTAAGACTTAGCAATCGTACTTTTATGTGCAAAAATTCCTTCTCTGCCAAAAATGTTTGTAATCTCATAGTTGTCACCTCTGGTCAAAGAGAAGTTAAAAAATTCATCTTAATTCACTCTATCTATTTAATAAAAGTATTAGGATTGATATTTCTGAGGGCATTATCCCTTCCCATTTTAGCATAAAAGTATTCAGGTCCTGAGAGACCTCGATAACATGCTTATTAATTCCCAAAATTTGAACTATCTCAGTTAAAAAAGGAAAATTCCAGAAGGCTTTGAAAGACAGTTAATTATCAAAATTACTTGGTTTGAATACTGGCATTACTTTTAGTTTACAAAGAAGCTAGCCCAATCAAAGTAAGAGGAAATAGCTTTGATTTTAAAACGTTGAACTTGAAAAAATAATTTTCCCAAATAAAAATTTAACAGAAAATAAACTGCATTTTAATTTTAAAATATTTTTTAATCAGAAGCTGTAATAATTATAGCTTCAACATTTTAAATAATATTCAAGTGTACAAATTGGTCTTTTCACTTATTCATTTAAAAAAGTCTGTTCTCCAATAAAATTAGCCCAATACTTCTCCCCAAAAGAGCTATACACAAAATAGTACTTAAAAAGACTAAAAAAAATATCTCAAGTAAAAGTAGATTTTAAAAAATTCTGAAATGTGATATTTCAGTGAACAAATAAAAAGAAAAGCTTTATTCTGATCAAGATTTGCTTACATTGTTTTTCTTCCTCTGGTGTTCAACAGCATCCTTCAAAGTATCGATCTCATTCCGGAGACCAGTGATTTCTTTCTCTCTTTCTGAAATTCTACACCAGAACATAAATACACACAGCAATATTTTAGATAAACAGTGAATAAAATATTTGTTACTACAAAATAAAAACCTCAAGTAGATGATGCTTTAAAAAATGCATTAACTTAACAGGCAAATTCTTAAACTTAGTTACCATAGAGAGCCATATATGAATAAATTTTTACACTACTACATGCTGACATTTGTGGTAAAGTTAAACAATCCCCTAAGAAATAGTTCATGAAAACATAAACTGCTGCAGTTGTAGTTATCTCTATTTTTATGTAAGTTAATGAAGTAGCAGTAAAATCTCAATAATTCAAGGGTGTTCATTAAAGCCGAAAGTCCATTAGTAGGTTTTCCGAGTGTGTATGTTAAAAATCGACAAATTAGTTAGTTTACCTGTTTTTATTTATGTAGATAATTTTGTGTAATTAGATACAATTAAGTATGTAAGAAGAGTTTAATTTCACAGAAAAGTTTTCTATGTGTTACTCTAATTTAAATTTTATACTGAACTAGTGGCCTAATGCACGGATTCGTGCACAATGAAAGGAAATTAATTAGAAGATTCGTGCAGTAATAACGTTACTGCAAAAATTTTATGTTGAAATAGTATATGTAATATAGTATTATAAAATTAAAACGCGCGCAATTGGCGCCAGTAAGAGCTTTGTAAGTATCGCACATGTGCAAGTCAACGTTTATTTTTAAATTGCCAGTGCGCATCATATGTACCAGAGCCAGTCGGTCAGTCGGTCGGTCGATGAATAAATCGTGAGGTGATTCACATTGAATGTCAACAACAACCAAATTCACAACTGACAATGACAGATCAAAACACACGCATGCAATTGGCACCAAGAGCTTTACATGTATCGTGCATGTACGAGTCAACCTTTATTTTTAAAATAGAGGCTAGGTGCACAAATTCGTGCACAGGTGGGGTCCCTCGGCCTGGCTGGCGATTGAGGCCTATCAGGGGGCTGGCGGCTAGGGGGAGGGACCCTGGGAGGTTGGCCGGCCGGCCCCCCAATGGGGGCCTTTTGGGGGGAGGGGGCCAGCTGATGGGGGGAGGACAGCGGGAGGTTGGCTGTGGAAGCACAATGACCACTAGGGGAAGCTCCTGCTTTGAGCATCTGCCCCCTGGTGGTCAGTGTGTGTCATAGCGACTGGTCGACCAGTCGGTCATAACAGTCACTTAGACATTTATTTATTTATTTATTTATTTATTTATTTATTTTTTTTAAATATATTTTATTGATCTTTTACAGAGAGGAAGGGAGAAGGATAGAAAGCTAGAAACATCGATGAGAGAGAAACATCGACCAGCTGCCTCCTGCACACCCCCTACCGGGGATGTGCCCGCAACCAATGTACATGCCCTTGACCGGAATCGAACCTGGGACCTTTCAGTCCACAGGTCGACGCTCTATCCACTGAGCCAAACTGGTTTTGGCTAGACTTTTATATATATAGATTGCCAATGAGTGTCATATGTACCAGCCGGTCAGTCGGAATATCAGATGAATGGACGGTCAGTCACTTAGCCTTTTATATATATAGATAGATAGGTCAAGTAAGTGCATGAATTCACCAGTCACATGTAAACAAATGCACAGGGCTGGAGTGTGGCTTAGCACAAGTCAGAACATCAGCTACAGGGTTAAAACTGCTGCAGAAAGTCTCACCACGGGACAACAAACTCTATTCCTGCGAGCCATGAGGTGTGATCCTGTGCTAATCATTTGCTGAACGTTGTTAATTAGTGGTGACTTTTGTATTTAACCTTTTGCACTCAGATGTCGAGATTAAAATAACTCTTTGAATGTATCAATAATTTGAAATATAAAAAAATCCAAATAAATAAGTTTGTATGAAAAGAAGCTCCAGTTTTTTATTCTACTGCCGCGCTTTGTTATATCTGGGGTATTTAAAAAATTAAATCCCGAGTAGAATAAAGGAATCGAGAAAAAAGCAAGCGAGTGCAAAGAGTTAAATATGTAGACTATAGTTGTAGAAATGTAATGTTTATTTATGTTGGCGAAATTACTATGGTGTTTTCTCTAACACATGACCTATCTGCTATAATTTGTTAAAAATAACAGTGAATTAATAACCAAGATAATACCTGTTAATTTATTTATAAGCAAATCTTGGTTAAAAACATTTTAAAATTAACAGAGTGTTAATTTTCAGATATATGACATACGGACCACAAATTTTTATCCCTTAAATCCAAAGTCCATTAAATCGAGGTCCACAAAAACGATGATTTGCTATATTTCCGGAAGAGGGAAAATTATGTAGAAGCACTCTCTTAAATATTACTTTGTTCCAGAAGATAAAAAAATCAGTTGTGAGTTTCTTAAAGTGGCTAACCCACAATAAAAGTATGCAATTAATGTAAGGTACAGGTGTTCCCTTGTAATTTTTGTAACAGTCTCGAGGTTCCTGTTTTTCTGGTTCTATCTAATGAGTTAGTGGAAAGCAATGGCAAAGACTCACAATTCAATTCTGTTATAGTGGACAGCAGCTTGAGCAGAAACTTAAATTACAAATAGCTCTTCCCTAAGAATAAAGCTCTATATAAGGGTTTGGCAAACTAGGGCTCTACGTCTGTCCCCACAGTCTGTTTCTGTATAGTCCTCAAACCAAGAGCTAATTTTGTTTTTAAAGAATTAATATATATTTATTTATATTTATATATAGATTTATGTTTATTTAGATTAGTTATATCACCTAATAATAAATGTGTTTGACATTTAATGTTTTGAAATATACCAACGAATCTGAAATGACCTTAAATATAGCCTCTTTAGAGAAAAGTACAGGTCACAAATTTTAAAAAAATATTTCAGTTTAGAAAAAAAAAAGTCTCCTCAGAAGAGAGCAACAATACAGATAAGGGTGTGGGGTTTTTTTGATGCATAAGCTAAACTAAATTTTCATCATTCAATTCCACAATGACAGAGTAAGTGATAAAATTTAAGTTAAATAAGTAAAGCCTTCGAAGTATAGTTTATTTTATTGGATGTTTTCGGAATGCCTAAAAAAATAAATAAATAAAAATTTCCCTCAACAAAATGTTCAAAGAAATCCAAATACTATACATTAGCTTAGCCAAAGGCACAGCTAAACTCTACTGATCTGCAGTTCAAACAATCCAAACAGAACTGTAAAAATTTGGTGACCATTTGCAATGACAGCAAATTGCTTGCTTTAGAACTATTTAGCACATAAAAAGTTACTAATTCCCAAATTAAGAATCAAAATTATTACTTACACTTTTAATAGTTCTTCATGTGGGGGAAAAGAAGATGCCTATTAAAAAGAGTTAAATGTTATTTCAAAACACAGCTTTCCAAAAGATTTTAAAAAATTAACTTTTCAGACATAAATTAAGACAACACCAAAGGTAAACATGCCATATATTCCATATGTTTCCAAGTAATTTTAATAAAAACATATACAAATTTTTAAAATGTACTGAGCCCTAAAGAGAATCTTCATTGTCACTACATGCTTAAACTCTTCATTTAACAATTTATCAATTTCCTACTAAGTGCAAAGCACTGAGCTAATACATTCAAATTTTCATACGGTGTATTTCCTATTTGACTATACTAAGTTCCCGAAGTCAAAAAATACCATAAATGAAGTCAAAATAAAAATTAGGAAGAGTTAACTTGCATGTACCAAAAAGTTAATTTTACATAATATGTAAATGTATATAGCCCTTCACATGTGATATTTATTCCTTTATGACTCCAATATCTCAAATTAAACTACTATAAGCTTGTCATCAAGAACTAATTGTTTTGCCCCTGAAAAAACTTTCTAGTTTATCGATATACATTCATAAATTAAAGAATATTTTGTTAACATCTTTTTAAACTTTTAACCAAGCAGAATTATATCTCAAAAAAGTTATTTAAATAGTGGTAAACTATCTATACTAATAAAAGCCTAGGTGGCCCTCGCATGACGCCCTCATGTCATCACAAGATGGCCGGCAGGGGAGGGCAATTATGGGCAATCAGGCCGGCAGGAAAGGGTAGTTGGGGAGGACCAGGCCTGCAGGGGAGGGTAGTTAGGGGCAACCAGGCCGGGAGGGGAGGGCAGTTAGGGGGGACCAGGCCAGCAGGGGAGGGCAGTTGGGGGCAAGATCAGGCCGGCAGGGGAGCGGTCGGGGGTGATCAGGGTGGCAGGCAGAAGCGAATAGGGGCAATTAGGCAGGCAGGCAGGCAGGCGAGCGGTTAGGAGCCAGCAGTCCCGGATTGTGAGAGGGATGTCCAACTGCCGGTTTAGACCCGATCCCATAGTTGGACATCCCCTGAGGGGTCCCAGATTGGAGTGGGTGCAGGCTAGGCTGAGGGACACACCGCCCCCCGCCCCAGTGTACAAATTTCGTGCACCGGGCCTCTAGTTACTTATAATATTACATATTTCTTAGTTTCTCTCCAATTATCGACATTTCATTTGGGGTTAAGGGGTAGTAGGGTATATACACATAAATTAAAACTGACCTCATAGGATTTTAAACTGAGTTACTAAAAAAGGTCTTCTAGAAAAGCTGAAAATACACACAGCCATACATAACAGATGTGGAATACACATTATTTGTGTATACACTGTACTTTATATATTTTTATCTTGGATATGGCATAGCAAACTGCTTTTTTTTTTTCAGGAAATTTGATAAAACACTTATAAATAAAAACAACACATACTTTATCCTATCTAATAAAAGAGTAATATGCAAATTGACCATACCTCCACTACACCCACAAGCCAATCAGGAGCAAGTATGCAAATTAACCCAACCAATATGGCTGCAGCCACGGAGCGAGCAGGAGGCTTGGGTTTCCCCGGCAATGGAGGAAGCCAAGCTCCCACAGCCCTGGCCTCCGCTCAAGGCTACAAAGTTTCAATTATAGAAGATAAATAAGTCCCAACAAAAACGGCAGCAGCCATGGAGCTGGAGAGAACAGGACGCTTGAGTTGCCCCAAGCGATGGAGGAAGCCAAGCTCCCGCAGCCCTGGCCTCCGCTCAAGGCTACAAAGTTTCAATTATAGAAGATAAATAAATCCCAGATACCAGGGCCTCCGCTTGGGTCGCCAGGGGACATGGTTGGCCTGCAAACCACCTCAGGCCCCTTGCCCAGGCTGCCCCACACCCCAAGGGAACCCCCACCCTGATCCGGAACACACTTCAGGGCAAACCAGCCGGCCCCCAAGCATGCACCAGGCCTCTATCCTATCTAATAAAAGAGTAATATGCAAGTTGACCATCATTCCAACACACAAGATGGCTGCCCCCATGTGGACACAAGATGGCCGTCACAAGATGGCCAGCAGGGGAGGGCAGTTGTGGGCAATCAGGCCAGCAGGGGAGGGCAGTTGGGAGGGACCAGGCCTGCAAGGGAGGGCAGTTGGGGGCGATCAAGCCTGCAGGGGAGGGCAGTTAGGGGTGACCAGACCAGCAGAGGAGGGAAGTTGGGGGCGACTGGGCCTGCAGGAAAGGGCAGTTAGGGGGGACCCAGGCCTGCAGGGGAGAGCAGTTAGTGGATACCAGGCCTGCAGGGGAGAGCAGTTAGTGGATACCAGGCCTGCAGGGGAGAGCAGTTGGGGGGTACCAGGCCTGCAGGGGAGGGCAATTAGGCATCAATCAGGCTGGCAGGGGGTGATCAGGCTGGCAGGGAGAAGTGGTTAGGGGCAATTAGGAAGGCAGGCAGGCGAGCAGTTGGGAGCCAGCAGTCCTGGATTGTGAGAGGGATGTTCGATGTTCAACTGCCCATTTAGGCCTGATCCTACCAGGATCGGGTCTAAACGGGCAGTCGGACATCCCTTGAGGGGTCCCAGATTGCAGAGGGTGCAGGCTGGGCTGAGGGACACACACATACACACACAGACACACACCGTGCACGAATTTCGTGCACCGGGCCTCTAGGTCTCAATGAAAAGACAAATTGGTAAGAATATTTATTACCCAGCCCATCATGGGTTATATAATTTTTCACCACATAAATAAATGGCAAGCCATCTCATAGTACCTACCTGGTGATAGTTCTGTTGCTTCAGCTGTTCAATTTGGGATTTAAACAAATTGTTCTCATCTTGTACCTCCTATTTAAACAAAAAGTAAACATTAATAACTATACAGTGAGTTTTATTTTTACTTTGAAGCCAGGAAAATTCTAAAATAGTAATAATTTTAAAGGGGCATAATAAGCCCGAATTATAAAATGAAAATAATAATATTATTTAGTACTAGTCTGAAAGTGGTTATGTCTCAATGAAGAAAATAGGATCCAGAAACAGAGCCAAATACCTGTAAGAATTTAGTATAGGGTAACATTTTAAACCAATAGGACAAATTCTAGTGATATTTTGGGCTAGCTGTTATTTTGTCACGAGGGGCTATCCCCATGTACTGTAGGGTGTTTAGCTTTATCCATGGTCTCCATTCACTAGGTACAGCACTCCACCGGCTGTGGCAAACAAAAGTGTCTCCATATATTGCTAAATGTCCCCTGAGGGGCAGAACTACTATACTAAAATAATCATCATGGATTATTTAATAATACAGCTAGCCTTCTTTTTTTTAATATATTTTATTGATTTTTTACAGAGAGGAAGGGAGAGGGAGAGAGTTAGAAACATCGATGAGAGAGAAACATCGATCAGCTACCTCCTGCACACCCCCTACTGGGGATGTGCCCGCAACTAAGGTACATACCCTTGACCGGAATCGAACCTGGGACCCTTGAGTCTGCAGGCCGATGCTCTATCCACTGAGCCAATCCCGTCAGGACTAGCCTTCTTTTTTTTAAGTTGAAATGTTATTCTCATAACTTACTCAAAAAGAGTACATATGAATAAAACATCTCAACAAAAAATATAATCATAAATGTATTAAAAGAAACATGTAAACATATTCTTATGACCATAGCATGAGAGATACCTTGCATCCCAAGACTTGAAACTAAAAAAATTACTTATACTGGAGTACATAAAAGTTTTAAATTTCCAAAAGAGAGGAAAAAAAACACAAAATAAAAACTTAGAACAAATCACCTCACATATGACAAGACTAATTTCCCTTATATGTTGAAAGGGATCTTAAGTTAGTAAGAAAAAGTTAACATGGAGAAAAAATGTGGGAAAAATTAAAGGCCAATTCATATACAAAGGAGAGTGCTTAACTTCTCACACAATCAAAGGCAAACTAAAACAATCTGACCATCTACCAAGCACCATACCAAATGTCTTGATCTTTGTCACTGTTGGAGAGGATGACAAGAAAACAGCCCTCAGTTGGTAGGAAGGTAGATCAGTAAAAATACTTTTGGAGGATGATTTAGTATTATCGAACAAATTTAAAATTAATCTACTTGGAAGGGAGAAGGAACCTGACAAAACCAACCATTGGAGCATGAAATGTGAACAAGAGTAGTGAGAGACAATGCGGGAATCTAAAATTTGCTATCACTTCAAATGAATGTTTTGTAAGTACTTTCAATATTAACTACATGAGGGTGAGGATACACTGATTTTCTATTTTAACTATCACTTTCAAAAAGGAGAAAAACAACTTTGCATAATCCTTTGATCCCAAATTTCACTTCTAGGAATTTTAGGTACAGATATACTAACAAATGTATTGAAAATGTGTGTGCAAAAATATTCACTGTTGAATTGCTGTAACAAAGATATTCACTGTAGAACTGCTGTAACAAGAAACTGTAAATAATCTAGGTATCCATAAACTAGGATGATACAATTATGTCGTAAAATACCATGAAGCCATTAAAAATTAAAGACAGAAAAGTGCTTATGTGAAAAGATCTCAAAAACATTATAATTAAATGGGAATGGGGAATAAATACAAAAGTATGAATGGTTAAATATGGAAGACAATTAAGTATATATACATATGCATGGCATGTTCTCAAAAGATATACAAATGAATAAAGTAAGTCATCTTTGAGAAATGGAACCCAGCAGCTGTGTGGGAGGGAGGGTCATTCTGTATTCTGTTTTCTTCTGTAGTAGTTAAAATTGTATTTAAAACATATACATAATTCATACAATAATTAAACATTCACCTGTAGCAGCTTTGTTTTGCTAGAAAGATCACTCTCCCTCTCTTTTAGCATACTTTCCACTCTCTTCATTTCCTTTTCCTTTTCTTTCAACCTAGAATTTTTACAAACACCTTATATTTAGTTATACACATAAAAAAGGATAAGCAGACTCCAATACCACCTGTAAGATAAAAAAGATAGCAGAAACAATGCCTATCAGCTTTCTTCCCATATTACACCAACTTATAAATTTGTTTTAAAAGATAATTATTTCCATAATTATTCAACTCAAAGTCAAGTACCTCCTAACACAATTTATTTCATATTTAACAGTTCTTAGGCAAGTATGGCTTTATCTAGGAGAAAAATCTAAAAGAAAAGCCATAATTAGTTGGCCCTAAAACTTTATTCCCAACCCTTTGTACTGAAGAAATGCTACATATAATTTCTTCTAGTTCTTCCTAATCCAACACAGAGATGTCTCACTATGGCAGAATAGTAAGAAGCTAGAAAAATTCCTGGACAAGTAGAATGAGGAAACTGAAACAAGAAAATTAAACAAGGCCAACAGTTTGGGCAGCTTGTAGCCAGCTTGTGAATGGTAAGACCTTATCTTCCCAACCAAGGAAACTTGAGAGCAAATGGTTTATACTTCTCCTACCTAACCAGAGAATACATAGCTTAAATCACACTGGGCTGTAAAAGTAGAGAACAAAGACCCAATTAATGCAATTTGTGCCAGCTAAACTCAAGAACAAATATCATTTGGGGGATGTTAGGGCAGGAAAGAGGAGAGAAGGAGTTATCGCAAACATTCTGAAATAAGCTACAACAATGCAGAAGGAGACTTTGAAACCTAGTTTGCTACTCAAGATATCCAGCAGGAGAACTTAGAAACCTATAGAGGAAAAGGTATAAAACCCCTGAACCCCAACCGGCCGTGTGCTCAGACTAGCTGTGTTGCCTACTTACACTTTATGCCAAGTGTATTCTTAATAAATTCAGTTGCTTTGTTTCAAAGCTGCTCTCTGTCACTGGTCTTGAAACCTTTCTTGCAAGATTGACAAGAGCCAAAGAGGCGAGAGCCCCCTCCCTCTAACTCAAGGGGGCTGTCCGGTAACATTACCATATACACTGAGTGGCCAGATTATTAAGATCTCTGAATGCATAATAATCTAGCCACTCAATGTATACCCTATATAATAAAAGGCTAATATGCAAATTGTCCCCTCGACCAGTTCGACCAGCAGGCAGGCTGACCAACCGCACATGTCCCCTCCCCCTGGCCAGGCTGGCCGGACACCACCCATGCACGAATTCATGCACTGGGCCTCTAATACATAATACACACACACACACACACACACACACACACACACACACACACACACACACACACTGAGTGGCCAGATTATTATGCGTTCAGAGATCATAATAATCTGGCCACTCAGTGTATAGCCCAAGTAAATTCCACTGTCTTTGTCATCCTAAATACAGATGTCTCTAGCATAATGTTTAAGACCATTAGTCATTTTAGCCATTTCACTATTCCCAGTACCAAGGGCACATAATAGGCTCTCAAATATTTGCTGAGTTGAAAGTTATTTTTCTCGCACCTTAATCTAGAATTTCAACATGTTTATAGGTCTATTTTAAAAATGGCAAACAGCATACTCAAAGACTGAAATTAAAAACAGAAAAGAATAGCAAATATTAAATACATAGTACTAAGTGAAAAAAGCCAATCGGAAAAGACTACATACTATATACTTCAAATTATATGACATTTCCGGAAATGGCAAAATTATGGAGACAGTAAAAAGATCAGTGGTTGCCAAGGATTAGGGGATGAATGGTGGGGAGGGAGGGAGGTATAGGTGGAGCACAGGAGATTTTTAGGAAGGCAAAACTATTTTTTATGATATTGTAATGATGGATACATGTTATTATACATTCCTCAAAACCCATAGATACAAAGAATGAAACCTAATGGAAACTATGAACTTTAGTTAATAACAATATAACACTATCAGTTCAACTGTAACAAATGTACCACACTAATACAAGATATAAATAATAAGAGGTATGGGGGAGGGGAGAATATTGGAAGTCTCTACTTTAATATCAATTTTTTATGTACCCCATACACCTAAAACTGCTCCTCCTAAAAAATATTCTATTAATTAAAAAAAGAAAAAAATGTGAGGCAGAAATAAATCTAAAATCACATACTTTAACCCTTTGCACTCGCTTGCTTTTTCTCAATTCCTGCTACCGATGCTAACCGTGTCGAGTCACACTCGACATCCGAGTGCAAAAGGTTAATGATCTATATACCTAATACAAATAGACCACAAATATGTCTCTAATCTTTCTATTAGCAAATGTGACAAAAACACCTAGACAGTTACACAATGCCCACAAAATAAACAATTAGTTCTACAAATGAGCAATCTTAATGCCAGGAATAGAGACATCTCCTTTGTCTTCCTGAGGACAATCCTATATAATAAATGGCTAATATGCAAATTGACCGGACGGCAGAACAACTGGTTGCTATGACATGCATTGACCACCAGGGGGCAGACGCTCAATGCAGGAGCTGCCCTTTGGTGGTCAGGGCACTCACACAGGGGGAGTGCTGCTCAGCCAAAAGCCCTGAGCCGGGCTCACAGATGGCGAGTGTAGCAACGGTGGCAGAAGCCTCTCCCACCTCCATGGCAGCGCTAAGGCTGTCCGATGGGGAGCAGGCCTAAGTCAGCAGTCTGACATCCCCCAAGGGCTCCTGGACTGCAAGAGGGCACAGGCTGGGCTGAGGGGCACACCCTCCACACCAGTGCATGGATTTTGTGCACCAGGCCTCTAGTAACCTAATAAATATCCTCAATGTCTTACTTTTAAAGACACAGATTATCAGGCCACATCTTAAACATCAATAAAGACTGATGACATCACAACAAAACAAAACCTCTTAAAGGGAATTCTATAGGGGACCAAAAAGATAAAGTCCAGGTACCCTTCTCACCACTGTAAACTGATTCAGTTTAAGAGAACAAACTTTATAGGATAAAAATTTTTATAAGATAAAACAGATTCAGTATTTTTACTATTCTTCACAGCATACTGATGACAGACACCATTTTCCCCAATAAGCAAGTTACTTTTATAGAAAGAGTCAATATTTATTATCAAGTTATGATTAAAATTATCATCTAGTTAATTAAAACATATTATTCTTTCAAATACTAAAATAATCTTAATTTGAAATCATTCTTACCTCTCTTTACAATAATTGCATACTTTGTTTAAAAAACAACAACAAACTTAACACCAGTCAATACTAAGCAGAAAGAGTATTTCAGAAAATGAGTTTGAAGGGCTGGAAAAGGATAAAGTCTCCAGGTATCTGAAAATACTTAAAGGGCCCATGTTTATTTAGTTTTTATTTATTCATTTATTTATTTATCTTTAATTTAATTGTATTGTTGTTAATATTACAGATGACTCCCATTTTCTCCTTTTTGCCCCCTCTACCCAACCACCCCCCCACCCCAGGCTTTGCCACGCTATTATGCATGTTTGTGGGTGATGCATATACTAGAGGCCCGGTGCACGAATTCGTGCACCAGTGGGGTCCCTCGGCCTGGCCTGCTGGATCAGGCCGAAACCAGCTCTCGGACATCCCCTGAGGAGTCCCAGATTGTGCAAGGGCGCAGGCCAGGCCAAAGGACCCCCACCGGTGCACAATCGGGGCCAGAAGGGACGCGGGAGGTTGGCCAGCCAGGGAGGGACCATGGGAGGGCTCCAGGGCATGTCCGGCCTGTCTTGCTCAGTCCCAACCAGCAGGACCCCAACAGCAAGCTAACCTACCGGTCGGAGCATCTGTCCCCAGGTGGTCAGTGCATGTCATAGTGACTGGTCAACCAGTCGACTGTATGCCCCCTGGTGATTAGTGCACATCATAGCGAGCGACTAAGCAACCTTAGCATATCATTAGCATATTACGCTTTGATTGGTTGAACGGACGAACTAACACTTAGCATATTAGGCTTTTATTATACAGTATGTTCTTTGGTTAACCTCTTCCTATCCCCTCCTCCTCCCTTCACTTCACCCCTACCCCCCAAGGTCTGTTATTCTGTTCCTTGCATCCATACCTCTGGACCTATTTTGTTCATCAATTTATTTTGTTCATTAGATTCCACAGAAGAGTGAGATCATGTGATATTTGTCTTTCTCTGACTGGCTTATTTCACTTAGCATAATACTCTCCAGGTCCCTCCATGCTATCTTAAAGGGTAAGAGATCTTTCTTCTTCATAGCCATATAGTATTCCCTGATGTAAATGTACCATAGCTTTTTTATCCACTCATATACTGATGGGCACTTGGGCTACTTCCAAATCTTAGCTATTGTAAATAACGCTGCTATGAATACAGGGGTATATTCCCAGAAGTGGGATCGCTGAGTGAAACAGCAGATCCTTTTTTAATGTTATGAGGAACCTCCATACTGTTTTCCACAGTGGCTGTACCAATCTGCATTCCCACCAGCAGTGTTACAAGAGTTCCCTCTTCTAAAGAGCCCATGTTTTAATATACCAAACAGAGACTTTGCTTATTTGCCTCTGGACTACAATTCCTATTTAACCAGAAAGTTAATGATTTAAAAGAAACTCATTATAATATTCAAGCACATTCTGAAAAATAATGAGAACTTTATCTTTAAATGTTAGCTAAAAATGTACTTACACAGTCTCAAGTTCTTCATGCCGTGAGGCAGAACATGCCTAAGAAACAGATTCACATTTTCAATTCTAACATCAAGAAGATCAGGCACTATAACATATATATATATATATATATATATGTAAAATACCTCACCAATAAAATAAAAACCTAATTATATGTGGTAAATTTAAAAGACAGAAAAAGTTTTCTTTAATTTTTCCCCTTAGATTTTGCTTTTATTTTTTTAATTAACAGATTTTTAAAGTAATTTTATGTTTATAAAATAATTTATTAAAAATTACAAAGTTCTAACTTAATTTTTAATATCCATTTCTTTAAAGGATTAGAAAATAAGCAAGACAGAGACTAAGAAAGTTGTCCAAGGACACAGGGAATGATCTGAGTTTCTAATCCACACCAATCTCTTGATCCCTATGGTATGTTACCTCCCTACATGTCTTTGATACGTAATTTTTATTTAAAGATTAAAAACACATCTTTATTAATCAATACTAAATTAAATAACATTCTGACTCCACATCAGTAATGTCATAAACCCTACCAACTTTTTAAATATTAAATTTATTGGGGTGACATTAGTTAATAAGGTTACAGAGGTGTTGATTGTATAGTTCTATGACACATCATCTGTAATTGCATTGTGTGCCCACCACCCAAAGTCAAATCTTCTTCCATTACCATATATTTAACTCCTTTTACCCTTTATGATCCCCTTCCCTCTGGTAACCATAACTGTTGTTGTCTGTGTCTATGAGTTTTACAACAATAATTTTTAAGCAAAGAAGTTCAGAGAACAGATTACCTTCTTTGCTTTCTAATATAGTAAAATAAAAACTGCTCATTTTTATGTAATATTCTGGTTGTCTGCTTATACTATACCTCTTTCAAGTTATGTTGTGCTATCTCCTGAACATGAGCTTTTAAAGATTCATTTTCTCCTTGAAGATCCTGAAAAAGAATAGGTATGAATTGAACTAATATTCAAGTATAAAAAAGATGTTTTCATTGTCTTTATCTTCTCACCTGTAACCATTTCCCACTATTGGCTAGATCTTTCTCCTTCTCTTCTAAAACAGTCTTCAAGGTATTCATCTGTTCCTCCTTTCCTTTTAATCTGACAGTAAATTAAGAAGAACTATCAATGAAAATGTTACAAGACTATACAAAGCAAAAATAATGGAGACTGGGAAAGATATATTTTAGGTTATATTTATAGCCCAAGCTAATTTAAATAAACTAAAAATTAAGCATGCAAGATTTTGGAGATATCATATTAAAAAGCATAGGATGAATAAATCAAATTAAAAAGCATAGGATGACTAAATCCATCTATCACTGAAGATCAAGATATTGACTAAACTAGGATAGCTGTAGTCCCACTCCATATCATGCTGTTTAAGTCAATACCAGCAAATTTAGACGGATTACAACTAGTTTGGTTTTGAAATATATAGCCAGTTCCACAGTGGCTATGAAAATGGACAAAGAGGATCATCTCAATTTAAGGTCATATTCAGGTTATAAATCATAAAAAAAATAAAACTTTCCACTATATCCCCATTCCCATTAAAAAAAAAAACAAAAAACCTATAGGTTAAATCCTAATGAAAACTTAAGGCCTTTTTGAAGTATAATTTGATATTCCCTAAAATAGTACTTAAAATCAAATAAAAAGAAGCCACAACTTTTGTTATAATTGTATTTAACTTGTTGAAAATAAATATTAAAGGGAAATTAAAGAAATGGTACTTACAAGTTCTGAAGCTCCTGAACTTGAGAAGTGATAGATAACTGAAATACAAAGAAAAAAGCAGAGAAAAAGCATTCATAATCCTTTCAACTTACCTTATTAAAGCTTTATGATAAACACAGATACATTCTAAATTACAAAGATCCCAGTTGAATTATTCATGCCAAAATAAGATACATTTTGATTTTGTCATCTCTTGATTCCAATGACACAGTAAGAGTAACAAATTAAAAATGTAAGGTAGGCAGGCAGGTGGTGGCAAGGAATATAGTTATGAATAACTAACTCTAAATAATGTGATACTTCTGTAATTGTGAAAATTAGAACATTAAACTGTCCACATACCTCCCTACCTTATCAGAGCTCTTCTTTCCCAGTCTTCAAGGCCAACTATTCAACAGCATTCTATAGTGTCCTTCTTTAATCTCATTTTCTTATCAGACACAGTTCTATAGTACTTTTTATCCCCCATAACCCCATCAGAGCTTGGCTTAGATATCAATACCTCAGAAGGAAACTTTCCTGATCTCTCAATCTATATTTAGAGGAGTTTTATCTTTTCATCATACCCCATTTCCTTCAACACATTATCTTCAATCATTAACATATTCTTTTGACAAGTAGGAGGAACTCAAAAAATACTGTTGAATCAATCTATTGGAATCTCTTCCATACAGCATCACCATTTTTTCAATGAAGCCTTATTGGATTAAATTCACCAAAACCCATCTATTTCCAGTAACCAATTTTACCTCTGAAATATGAAATCTGTACTTTGTTCTAAAGGCAAAGGTTGAGCAATACATATTCTATAACAAAACATTACAGTCCATGCAGTTAAGAAAAAAGTTAAAAAAAGATTTACCAAAGTGTTTCATATATTAAGTTGAAAATTTAAAGTGAAACATTAATACAGAAAACTTTCTAAAGAGGAATCTTTAACAGTTCGAAGACTCATTGATTAAATATCAAGGACGCTTTCCCAAATCAGGCAAAAACAATAAAAAGCACATTACCCAATATACTTACATCACACTACTAAAAGATTTTTTCCAATTAACAAGAAAACCAAGTATCTCTTAAATACACATACACTAACAAATCTGTCATGCTATGGCTCTGGGATTTTTACCTGTTGAGCCTTTTCAAGCTGGATATTTCCTATTTCTTCTTTTAGAGCCTCTATTTCCTGTTTCAAATCCTTGACAATGATAAAACAGACAAGATTGGACAATGGAAACACAGAAATTGACATAAAATGCAATGTACAGACAAACACATGAAATTACATGGTATTCATTAAAGTTGATAAACAAAGAGACAAGCACACAGTTTTCTCACTCCCAATACCTGAATAGTTTTCTCCTTATTAGCAACTTTGAGAAGTTCAGCTTCCAGAAGCTCTTCCACAGACTTGATCTTTCCATCTTTTTCATGAATTCTTAGATAAAGAAATGGAGTATTAAATTTGAATAGAAACCATCACCAACTAAGAATAGCACCAAATCATGAATAAGCTCACCAAATAAATTCTCCCCGTTTTAAGTAAAATAGCAACATATCAGACAGAAGGGGAAATAATACTTAAAGCTCTTTCTAAATGAGAAATAATCAGCAACTATCAAGTGGCTGAAGCCTATGCACATTAGGAGAAGCTAGTGACATGTTTCAGAAGTACACAGAGAATATGAGGTGTACCCTGAAGAATAGCAGAGAGAATCAAGTTCCTTTCAATAATATTGGCTCTTAGGGCTGCAAAAGCTGTGATAGAACTTATACGCAATTATGACATCAAACTTTATAGACATCTCAGAAAGGAGACAAGCAAGGAACGTATCTCCCCATCTAATAAAACTTATTCTTTAATAGTTCCTACCACAGAAACAGAAAATTAACAATGCAATGCTGTAAGTTAAGAAAATAAATGGAATCAATTATGGAAATACATTTTTTAACAATCACGTTGTACCAGGGAAATCACAGCTTATCCGATCAATAAAAAAATTCTAGAGTGAAAAAGTTAAACTAACATACAAAGCTAACTCAATTGCACAATAAAACAAGATTTATCAGGACTAACCAATGGACTAAAAGAGGAAGACCAGTTTAATATGTCACTACTTACACTTTCTTAAGTTCTTCAACGAGAGATGCAAAAGAAACCTGGAAATAAGAAGGCATCCTAGTTAGTAATTTGCTCAAAATACAAATGGGTCAGAAATAGAAAAGTATGTTATCCTTAAATTTTCCACTATACCAAAATCCAAATAAGAAAAGTAAACCCAAGAATTAATTTTTACTAGATTTTAACATCATAATTATGAAAATGAAAAGCACTTTGAAAGTAAGCAGCTTTAAGGCTACTTATGGTTAAGTATAGGCCAAAAGAAAAATCAACACATAAATGTTAAAATTACTGAATAATTTTAACCAGATAAAGAGAAAATACGACTTAAAAAATTACCTAAATCAGATAACCCCTTCTACTATTATTTAGAGCAGGGGTGGGAAACATCCGGCCTGAGGGCCATATAGAGCCCGAGAAATCATTTGGTCTGGCCCTGCCAAGGCATTAGAGGTGAGTTAATTAAATGTTTGAACAAATATAGTAGGCTAATTTTTAAGTTGATAAATTTGTATGACCCTCGAATGATGTTATATATATCCAAATGGCCCTTGTCAGAAAAAAGGTTCCCCTCCCATGATTTAGAGTCTCACTTTCTTTTTGTATACTCAACCCTTTTATCCTGTCATAAAAAGTAATGACCTCCTATCTGGAGTACTCTACCTAGTACTTGGGATATAGTCAGCATCCAATAAAATTGCTGACTCTATTACTGATAATCAAGTCACTAATCATTCACAAAAAACTACAATTGACAAATTCCACTTTGGAGAAGAAGGAACAGACAGACAACAGAAAGGCTATGTTTGAATGTATCAGGCCTGTCCATTGTTTTAAAGAAAATGGTTGCATAATCTATTAAATTCCTTACCTGATCATTTTGCTTTGCCTTTAAGTCTTGAACTTCTTTTGTCAAAGATGAGTTTTCTGTTCTTATTGCCTTTTTCAAAGACACATAAGCAGAACATACTTTTATTTTCTGGGGAAAAATAGCTTGCTTCAAAATAAACTAGCTTCTCATTTTTTCTTTAGCTGCTTTTTTTTTTTTTCTGGAAGGCCCAGAAATCTCCCTTCTTCCACGTCTACAATTCTATAACTTCTAGAGCTAGCCAAATAGATTTTTAATTAAATTATCCCCACAATTATTTCTATTTATGTTTACACAATCACACAACCATACAGTATACCACTTGTCACCCTAAACTCAAATACAACTTTTAAGTTATTTCTTCCAGCACCACCACTTATCCTACTCGAGTTTGTTAATGATAATCATAAACAGAACTACAGTCTCTCCTTTCTCTGGCCTCCAATACTACTTCCTGAACTTATGAAGTCTGCTAGTTAGCGCTGGTTATAATTTGAGCATGGGTGAAGGTGGAAGAGCTATTTTACAAAGCATAACAATAGTATCTACTTCATTAAGGCAATGAATGCTATAATCAACTATGCATTTTTGTATTTTTAATAAAATCTTAAATTTAATGAAAAAATTATAAATGTAATAAAATGTGGTTAACTCATATGCACTTTAAAAGCTATGGGAAAAATCTTACACAAATTATAGTGAAACCCCTTCACTGAATAACCACAAGGAAAATAACTCTAAAAGTGCTTTACATTCAGTTCCTCTTCTTTAGTGGCCACCTGAATAAGTCCAGTTTCAAGTAATTCTTCCACAGTTTTCAACTTCTCATCTTTTTCTTGAATGCTGAAATTATAAATTTAAAACACATGTATGAACTATTTTTAACTATTTTAACTATTTATAAGGAATTATATCATTCCTAAATATTTTACATGGATTACCTCCTTTGTCCATTGTTCCTTATAAAATTTAATTCTAGAAACGTTTCTGAGAATCTTTGATTAATGTCTAAGCGTACTTCTTCTTTACCAGTAAGTAAAATGTGTTCAAGTAATGCATGTTTACATGCTAGCCTAAACAAATAAATCACTGCTACGCATGGCACCCACAAACCTAATGGGCCCAAATCAATCAATAGCATACCACTCTCTTCCACTGTGAAATACAAAAAGAATTCTGAGAATCTTGATTAATATAGTTAACTAGTGTCCCAGTGCAGGGATTCGTGAACATTGAAAGGAAATTGATTAGAAGAAATATTTTAATATCACTATTCACCCTTCTCTATTAGAAGTGTCAACCAAATTCACGATCGATAATGATAGATCAGAACACACGCGTGCGATTGGCACCAGCAAGAGCTTTATATGTATTGCGCATGCATGAGTTAACTTAGCCTTTTATATATACAAAATAAACTTGCTTAATTAGATCTGCTTTCTGATTTAGCTAAACTTTTTCCAGCACAGTGAAGCACCCCAACTTCTCTTTCAGGTAATTGTCAGCAACACAGCAATAAATATCAACACAAAGCACATTATTATTGTAGATCACGCAGGTAGAACAAAGGGTAAAATATTTAACTGTAGCCGTGTTTGACTATATTCTGTGCAGTGAGAAAACCTGAAGTCATTTCTTACTTCTTTTCAGTCAGATCAAGTTTCTAAACTTTCTAAATCTCCGTTTTCCGGCTAATGAAAAGAAAAGAGGATTCCACCGAGTCTCCTATCTATCTAGTCCAGGACTTCTGTGAGGATCAAATGAGATGAGGCACGTGAAAACGCTTCAGACATATGGTTAACCGAATCTGCCGCTATACCTAATTTTCGGTACTTTGCCTAGTACATGAAAAAAAATGCGTCACAAACTAAAAATAACCAACCAATCATGATCAAACCTCATGGTTAGCCAGTGCAAATGTCTGCCCCCATGTGTTTGAATTGACTGTGTGTGGTTTAAGGGGACAGTTAGGTTCAGGGCCTCAGGTCTGGTAGGGTTAAAGTGTAAAATGTTTGCACCTAGCTATAAAGCAAGTTGTGTTCCTGGGCTGAAAAAACTCCAAGGAGGCTACTCGCTAGGGAGAAGAAGCCGGGCGTTGCTATGTGACGTCATTCCCCGGCACCCACAGTGACCGTTTCTGGGCTGGGCTGTGGGCCACATTTTGTGCCATGGGGTCTTGGCAGCATTGGCTGCGATTTGGTAGGGTGTCCCTCCAGGGTGGTGGCAGGGCCTGTGTCCCACTTGGGGGAAGCCAAGTGTTGGTTTGTCGGCACCAGGTTTGTGGTGCCGTTTATTTTGAAATGGCCAGTGCACGTCATGGCAGCTCCTGCACTGAGCATCTGCCCCCTGGTGGTCAGTGCGTGTCATAGCTACCAGTCAGATGAATGCTTAGCCTTTTATATATAAGACTAGAGGCCTGGTGCATGAAAATTCGTGCACTGGGGGATGGGGCGTTCCTCAGCCTGCTCTCACAGTCCAGGAGCCTTCAGGAGATGTGATGGCTTAAGCTCCTTACGGGGAGCAGGCCTAAGCCGCAGTCTGGCCTTCCTCTGCAGGAGGCAACCAAGCTGATCAGGACAAGGCGCCGCCCCCATCACCCTGCTGCTGCTGCCACTCGGTCACCGCGGCAGCTGGCCCTCCTCGGCCCTCACAGCCTTTGTCCAGAAGGACATCCAGAAGATGTCCCGTCTATCCGGTCTAATTAGCATATTACCCTTTTATTAGTATAGATAATTGTTATCTCAAATTTGGTAGAAGTGATTCATTAAAATATCTAAAGAAAATTTTAAACTCACCATTTTTCCATTTGTTCCACAACATCTTTATTAGGCTAAAATAAAAATCGCCAAAGAGTTTAATTTACCAACTTTGCATGAGGTAAAACTTGTTTAAACATTGAAATACGATTCTATAAAAATTGTTTAGTTTTAATTACATTCAAAAGTTAGTAAGATGATCCATATTTGAAGACTGCTAATAATTAAATAATTTACAAACACAATACAAAAGAGAAGCAGCTACACAAGACAGAATAACGTGAAATATAAAATGGACTAGCAAAGTGAGTTAGTATGTTATGAATAAGGATAAGAAGAGAATGTGCCCTAGTTCCTTTTCATCAATTAATTCAGTTCTTCATATATTTAAAAAAAAAAAGAAATCAAAGGTTCTAAGACCTCACAGGCCAGGAAGGAGGCTTTGTTCTTTCTTTTTATAAATGGATTTTTTTAAAATACTAAGTTATAATATTTATATAGGCAAGTTCAAAACTCCTATGTACAATTCAACAATTTTTTAACATGTATATGGTTATATAACTACCACCCAGACCAATATATAAAACTGATTATAAATTGCAGAAGCAACATATGAACACATCCTCCTTGTAAATCATTAAAACATGACCTGTAGTCCTGGCCGGTGTGGCTTAGTTGGCTGAGCACCAAAAGGTCACGGCTTCGATTCCTGGTCAAGGCTCATACCCAGGTTGCAGGTTCAGTCCCAAGTTGGGGTGCATGCAGAAGGCAACCAATTGATGTTTTTCTTTCATACTAATGCCTCCCCCCTCCCCCCCCGGTCCCTTTCTCTCTCTCTAAAATCAATTTAAAAGCATACATTTAAAAAAAAAAACACATGACAATGTTTCGGGTTCAATCCCTGGTCAGGGCACGTATGGGAAGCAACAGGTCAATTGCTCATTCAATATTGCACAAAACTGACACGGCTTAACATCTATCCAACATTTTTACTTTATACATTACTGGTCTAGTCTAATCCATTTTTTTTCCTCCCTGCATGATTTGCAAAACTACATCTTATATAATAATGAATTAGTCTGCAATAAAATACAACTGACCCCTGACATTGGCCTCTCTCCTGCCATCCCCCCATACATAACAAAAGGCCTCACAGTCATAATTTACTGTGTGTCCAGAAGCAGAGCTTCCCCTCAGTATCCCCAGGCCTTCAGACAGCTAAGGTATAATCTAATCTAATAATAGACAAATATGCAAATTGACCGCACCTTCGCTACACCTAAGCCACGCCCACCAGCCAAGCTACGCCCACCAACCAATCAGGACGAGTATGCAAATTACCCCAACAAAGATGGCGGCTAATTTGCATATCAAGACAGCATCGAAAGAAGCCAAGAGCTGCAGAAGCAAGCAAGCTGGGGGGGAGGAGAAGGGAGGAGCGAAGTCAGGGCCAGGGGCGAAGGGAAAAGCAGGCGGGCTGGTGGAGAAGGCGGGGCGGGTGACAAGGGCGGAGCGGAGGCGGGGCCGGGGGCGAAGGGAAAAGCAGGCGGGCTGGCCAAGAAGGCGGGGCAGGCGACAAGGGAGGAGCGGGGGCGGGGCCGGGGGCAAAGGGAAAAGCAGGTGGGCTGGCGGAGAAGGCGGGGCGGGCAACAAGGGAGGAACGGAGGCGGGGTAGAGTGCAGCAGGAAATCCTAGTGCAGGATTTTTCCTGCAACGGGAACGCTAGTATTTATATAGGCAAGTTCAAAACAGGTTTAGGATCTTTTTCCTTGAACACTGTCTTCCACCCATCTCTACCTGCTCTTTCCTAATTTCTCTAGTTTCTTAATTTTTTCCCAATGTCATTACAACCATTTTCACAAACACTATTAATTTTTCCAATTTCCATTGCCAAATCCAAATCCTAAGATACTGCTTCTTACATATTTCTAAAATTAACCCACTTTTCTTCTATGCCATAGGTTAGGCTCTCAGCTTTACTCTTCTCAACTATCACATCATCCTCATTCTTCTCCCTGCTTCTAATCCATAAGGATTATTCTGTGAGAAGTACACAAAGAACTTCTAAATGGAAAAAATTCTTCCTACCATCAGAAAGGAGGTAAGAGTTGTCAAACTTATATTAAATTCTGTATAATAAAAGCCTAATATGCAAACCAACCAAAAGGCGGAACAAGCACTCGGCGGGGGTCAGGGCCCACAAGCAGGGCGGCACCAGGCCAGCCAAGGCAGATGCCAGTGGGCAAAGGGAATGGATGCAATCTGGGGGCAGAGGGAAGGGACGGCAGTGACTGGCAGTGGCAGAGAGGCGATGGGGTAGGGGGGAGGGTAGGACAGACTGTCCCCCGATCGGCCTGCAGGTCAACTCCCACAGAGGAAGGCCAGACTGCAGTATCCCCCAAGGGCTCCTGGTCTGCAAGAGGGCACAAGCCGGGCTGAGGGATACCCCACCCCCACCCCGTCAAGTGCACAAATTTTCATGCACCGGGCCTCTAATCAGGTTTATAGTTTTATAAACTGTGAAAAATAAATCATGCAATAAGTTTACATCTTTCATCAAGATGATTTTTGCCCATCTTAAGTCTCACATAAAGACTTAACACAAAATGTGTAACTATGCATGGTAATGGATTTTAACCACACTTACAGTGGTAATCTTTTCATAATATACACAAATATCAAATCATTATCCTACCTAATAAAATAGTAATATGCAAATTGACCGCACCTTCACTACAACCAAGCCACGCCCACCAGCCAAAGCCACGCCCACCGGCCAATCAGGGTGAGTATGCAAATTACCCAACAAAGATGGCGGTCAATTTGCATATGCTGAGGGAGGGAGGAGTGAAGACTGAAGACAACTTAGAAGGAAGAGGGAGGAAAAGCGGAGAGCAAGGTGGCTGCCAGAGGGAAAGCCCGGGCGGGGCAGGGCGGGGTGGGGCGGGGCGGGGCGGGACGGGCGGCAGCAGCGTGTGGGTGCAGGCGCGGCGCCTGCATCGGCGGCGGCAGCGGCAGTGCATGTGGCCGAAGCGGCCGCTTGCAGGATTCTTCCTGCAAATGGGCTACTAGTGTTATATATAATGTTAGTGTCAATTAAAGCACTATTTTAAAATGGAGAAAAGAAAAAGGGAGAGAGGGAGGGAGGAAGGATGCACGCATGTGCCGGTGTGGCTCAGCTGGTTGGAGTGTCATCCCATGCACTGACCAAAGGTTTTCAGGTTCAATCCCTGGTCAGGGCACATACGAAAGGCAAACAGATCAATGTTTCTCTCTCACATCGATGTTTCTCTCTCCCTGTCCTTTCCTCTCTCTCTCTAGAATCAATGAAAAACATGTCCTTGATGAAGATTGGGGAAAAAAGACAATACTATTAAGTCCAAGTTATCTTCACCTTAACTGTTCAGTTGTATTTTACTTTTAGTCCTACATACTTCTCCCCTATGTAAATTTCAAACACCTCATTGTCACCAGAGTGATCTATCTAAAATGCAAGACAAAATGCTTATTTATTTTTATAGCACCCTTCAGTGGCATACCTATATGCTAAATCAAGTTCATGGTCCTTACACAGCATACAAAGTTCTTCATTATTAGGCCCTACTGACTCTCTACTCCTTACACCTCATACTTTGCAGTTCTCTAATATGCTCTAAATATACCAATTTAACCGTATACTGCCATGACATTTAATACTGTATCCACTAGACCTGGAATGGTCCTTTTAGCTGTTTGGCAAATTCATGGCCCTTTTTCAAAATCACATTTAGCTGTCCCCTGTTCTCTGTGCATTTCACCCTCACCCTCTTTCAAAATAGAATTCATTACTACTCCTCCTAACCTGTTCAAGAATTTTATTCATCACATTTTTCTGTGTTATATATCTTCACACTAAGCCTGTCTTGAAGACAGGAACCAATTCTCATCCATCTCTGTAGCTTCAGCATGTAGCATAGTTTCTAGCATATACTCAATTAGTAAATATTTAATAAAGTGAAATTTCCTTTAAGGAGGTCACAGTTTAACAAGTACTCTTGGTCAATTGCTCATTCACTATTCAATTGTACAAACTGACCCAATTAGCATCTATCTAACATTTTTACTTAATAGATTATTGATCTGATCTGATCCAATTTTTCCATCCCTATATGACTTTCAAAACTATATCTTATATAATAATAAATTAGTCTTCAGTAAAGTACAACCAGGCATCAGGGCAAGGAGTAAAAATTGCCTACTCCCATAGTTTTTACTTAATAATCTTGATCACTGAATCTTAAAAATCTACTAGAATAAAATAAAATGTCATGCTGCTCCTTTGCTAAAAAGTCAATATTGTCAAAAAAAAAAAAAAAGGGGACATATAAGAACCCTCATCCCCAAAAAGTTTTATTTTATTCTGAATAAATGAGATTTTGTAACTGATTTATTTGCATCATCTATGAATGGAGATTTCACTTCTTTTGTGTATAAACAGCTTCCCTTACCTGGTGTTTGTTGTCTTTCTGCTTCCTACACCTTAAGAAACAACAACCTGGCACCATTGTTGGTTTCTGTTTCAATAAGGTCAATCTTATCCTCCAGGATAAAAATCCATGGGGCAAAAGGACTACATTTTTTTTAAATAACTGAACTGTTCATCTCTCAACTGTCACTTGGAATTCTGACTGCTGGGTAGGAAGGGGTTAAAGAAAGGTAAAAATGAAAAAACATTATACTAATCTTTATCTCTTCTTTTATTAGCAATAACAAAGAAATGGCCAGAAAAAAGTCAAAGAGGTGGTTCTTTGGTCTGCCAAGATGAGATAAGTAAGACAGGAACTACAACCAAAAACGTAACACCAGTCATATGCTTTGTACAATATTTTAAAATAAATATTGAAGAGAAGAGAAAAATTCTAAGAATTACCAAAGAGCAAATCTTAAGTTAGTACCATAATGAGTTTTCACACTTATCAAATAATTCTTTTAAATAAATTTTAAAAATGTGACTATGAAATTTTGTTTCACTTTTTCTCCAGGGCATGTCCGGCCCATCTCGCCCATCCTGATCGGCCGGCCCCAGCAGCAAGCTAACCTACAGGTCAGGGCATCTGCCCCATTGGTCAGTGCGTGTCACAGCAACTGGTCGAATGAACGGTCAGACACTTAGCATATTAGGCTTTTATTATATAGGATGCTTATTCAGGCTGCTGTAGTTTTGATGGCTTGCTATAAATATAGAAAAAAGTATGATGGCAGTATGGGGTGGAAATGAGATTGGAAAAAACAAATATTCTAAGGGAAAGATATGGAGGTTTAAAATAACTACTATATGCAAAGAACTAGGCTAATCACTATTCATAAACTTACCCATTTAAATCTACTAAGCTTATGATGTAAATAAAATGTGAAAGACTTGGGATGAGAGGTTTCAGAAAGGTTAAGCAATTTGATCAACATCACTGCATTAAGTGCTGGTATTAGGTTTCAAACCCATTCTCTCTCTCTCCCTCTCTTTTTTTTTTTAATTGATTTAAGAGAGGGAGAGAGAGGGAATGAGAGATAGAAACATCAATGATGAGAATCATTGATCAGCTGGCTCCTGCACAACCCCTACTGGGGATCAAGCCAACAACCTGGGCATGTGCCCTGACTGAGAATCGAACCATGATCTCCTGGTTCATAGGTCAACACTTAACCATTGAGCAACACTGGCTGAGCCAAACCCATTCTCCTTTTAGGGAACCATGATGCCTTAGAGAATGTGAAGTTCCAAGTCTGAGGACTTTTATCCTCAGAACCAAATGCATCAAAATAACTTAAAACATTCTTTTTATGCATACTATTACATTTTTCTTTCCTTTGGGTGGGAGGAGGGATGCTCATAAGCATGTTAGCATTAACTTCCTTTCAGGAAGAAAAGTTATATTTTCCTTAGTTTGGATATTTGGTAAGCACAAGAACAATAAAAATACAATCAATATTTTTCAAAGTAAATGAACTGGTTACTATTTAAGAAGAAAGGCTCATGAAAAACCTTACCTGTTCAGAAACAAGAGTCTGTAGCTTCTGAACTTCTAATTGTAATGCTTTGTTTTGGTCACTTAAAATCTGGAAGAAAGAATCTCAATTTACTGTTTTATTAAGAAAAGGTAACAATGCAACAATTTGAGTAAGTTTTTTAAAAAAATGTCAAACCCATATTATTGCTTTAAGTACTAATAAAGTGGCAGGTGAATTATATACTAATGTACATAAGAACGCAAATCTCACATGGCTCCAGTTTCCAGTTTTAATGAATACATTCCAGAGTACAGGAATACAGTACTAGTATAAAGTACATGTATAATAATCTCTAAAACAAATTCTACTGAGCCCCCTATTTCAGTCATGTAGTTTATCCCAAAAGACTGTTAACACTGTGCTTTGAACTGCTTTCATGTGTATTTTTAAGAGCTGAACAGTTTGTGCCAATGGAATCTGGGAAACCCTACTTTCATTAAGTGAGTACTAGTAAATAAAAGCCCCCAAGAAGCAAATCATACTACACAGAGATGCACCCTGGGAATCAGAATGCTGTACAGCACTCAAGCTGGTTTGCCAGACCAGAAACTAGCACTGCATCAACAACAAAGGCAGACAGAACCATCACAAACTACCAACTGAAAACTGTAGAGAAAAGGCTGGAGCAAAACAAATTTCAAGAGTCTGTTACAAGTAGAAATAAGATTATCTAGGCAAGAGGAATCTGATAAAATGCATTGCTTGTATAAGTCCCCAAATAAACTCTAGAAACACTGTTTCAGAGTCATTACACATAAAAGTTGTATTTCTAGATTCACTTCAACTGAAAACTATTTAAAGGTTGTTCAAAAAAAGCAGAGATGACAAGCTTAATCACACACCTTAAATTCTTCCATTTTGTTTGAAATTTCACACTGTAGCTGCTCTTCAAGCAGTCTTATTTTATCATCCTTAACACGAATACTATGAGAAAAAAATCAATTAAGACATGTAATATATTGAGAAAGTGTACATAAATTATGTGCACAACTATGTTATAAGCAGCAATATTTCCTGTAATTACACTTGGACATAAATGTATGAATGACTCCATGTTCAACAATACATTAATTACCTTTTATGCATTTTCTCCAGTTCATGTGCAGCAGCAGCCTGTGTTTAGAATGAGATAAGAATTATGTCATTTCTCAGGCAGTAATCTAAATTATTTTTTTACTTATTTTTACATATTAAAAAGTTACATTTTTATATATTTGAAGTAAAATTAAAGCAATATCAATACATTTTGCTATCCAATATTTTGTACTTATTGATCAACCTTTATCCTAATAAAAAGATATGTCCTTTTTTAATTAAATGGTAGAAAGCTAGAACAAACCAACACATTAAGAATGTTTTAACTGCTCCTCTGATATATCAAAAGTGGTCAATTCTTTGGCTTGAACATTAATTTCAACATGAAAATAATTACTATATAGATGGGTTGTGAGAGGCATATAAAATAGAAAAGGCTTTCAACAACATACCATGAGCCAGACCCAATTAACCATTATATTTATTTACTGTCTACATGAGTAAAATTAGAGCTTGCAATACCAATAAAAATAAGTATAGACAAACTGAAATTCTGAGGTAAATGCTTAAAAAGCAATAAAGATCCACCTGTTCATTTGCCAAGGCCTGTAATTTTTGCACTTCAGCTTTTAATAAGAAATTCATATTCTGTATATCCTAGAACAAGAAGGAAAAATAGAATTAGTAAGACTTAATATAATTGACTTTGAAGCTTGTAAAATGCTCTTCTACTTAAGCACAGTTCTCAAAGCAAACGTCTCAAATTATAATTTCTTAAATGAGAAAGAAAAACCATCAATTCCTGTTGTTTAACATATTTCCCAAATTATTGTCAATTATATCATGTGAGAAAAAAAACTTTAAACTTTTCCTCTTAGAGGGCTAAAAAGGATTTTGTAGTTTAGAAAAGAGACACTTTTCAGATGAATTCGAGTATTTTCTCTTTTTTAAATATATATATATTTTTTTTTAAATATATTTTATTGATTTTTTACATAGAGGAAGAGAGAGGGATAGAGAGTTAGAAACATCGATGAGAGAGAAACATCTATCAGCTGCCTCTTGCACACCCCTACTGGGGATGTGCCCGCAACCAAGGTACATGCCCTTGACCGGAATCGAACCTGGGACCCTTGAGCTCTATCCACTGAGCCAAACCGGTTTCGGCTTAAATATATTTTTATTGATTTCAGAGAGGAAGGGAGAGGGAAAGAGAGAGAGAAAAATCAAAGATGAGAGCAAATCATTGAACAGCTGCCTCCTGCACATCCCCTACCAGGGATCAAGCCTGCAACCCAGGCATGTGCCCTTGACCAGAATCGAACCTGGGACTCTTCAGTCCACAGGCCAACACTCTATCCACTGAGCCAAACTGACTAGGGCTAGAGTATTTTCTTCTTCATAAACACATATACTGATTACAAGATCAGGGTAACTCAATGACTGTAAAATATTGCCGCCATCTTACCTAATAAGAGAAACATGTAAATTGACCATACCTCCGCTACGCCCACAGCCAATCAGAGTATGCAAATTAACCCAACAAAAATGGCGGTTAATTTGCATACATGCCTGGGTCCCGGGAACCTCCTCAGCACCCAGGTCACTCCCAGCCAGCCATCAAGGGGTTGGGGGGGAGGGGAGGAAGGGACCGAGCCTGCGATCGGAGGTGCCTCGGGGGGGACCCCTTCCCAAGCCTAAAGCCTGGGTGGAGGCTTTAGGCTTGGGAAGGGGCCAAGCCTGGGATCAAAAGGAAGGGGGAAAAAAATCAATGGAAACATATCCTCGGGTGAGGATAAAAATAAAAAAAGAAATGTCATATCCTATGAAAGACACATCTTGAAAATGCCTAAAGAAAGTTGTCATTTTTTCATGGTGAAGGGACTAGAGTCCATGTTGATGAAAATACCTTGGCAGATGCAGCAGCAGGGTGATGGGGCTGGCACCTTCCCCTTATCAGCCCGGTTGCCTCCCACAAAGGGAGGCCAGACTTCGGCTTAGGTCCGCTCCCAACGGGAAGCGGGCCTAAGCCATCAGTAGGACATGCCCTGAGGGCTCCCAGTATGTGAGAGGGGGCAGGCTGGGCTGAGGGACCCCTCCCCAGTGCACGAATTTTGTGCACCAGGCCCCTAGTTTATAATAATTACTGTACCTTAAGTTCCTCCTCTTTACTTGTTAAATGATCATGTTCATTTGCTAAAGAATCTTCAGTCTGTTTTATCTGCTTATCTTTTTCTGCAATCCTTTAACGGGAAATACATTTGCATTCAATAAATAATCAGACGTCAAACCTCAAATCAAAGCAGTTTCTCACATAAACTGTACCTTTCATTTCTGTAATCCCCTTTCAGTGTAGGAATAACTGTCATACGCACTACAGCTCCTTAAAATACCTATCCCTATTTTAAAACTTGAGGTAAAATAAGTAACTTCTTTAAGCTCACAAGCCTAGCAATGTCTAAACCTGAGTTTAGAGAGGACTCTTTCTCCCTCCCCATGTGGGAGTCTGTACTTGTTCTTTAATAAATTTTCACATTTACTATACAAAAAACAAAACCTGAGTTGAGGGCTTCTGAACTCAATTACACAAAAACACAGAACTTTGTTTTGGCCACCACCGTATAGTTAGATACAGAGTACCTGCAACTACTTAGACACAAAAACTAACTTCCACTGATCTCAAATCATAATTACCTCTCCCACATAAATGCTCAAGCCCAAATGAAAAAAATTCCCCAAATCTTTTTATGATAAAGACAAAAACACAGAACGTTTAACTTTTCAGGAACCAAATCATTGAGAGGGAGGGGGGCAGGCAAGAGGGTGAGAGTTGCTCCAAATTTAGTTGCATTTTCTGAACAAGTTAGAATATAAATTTAATCATAAGTACTGAATCTAACAGGTAATAAGTTAATGGTGACTAAGCAATTATAAGAGAAATGTAGACAGGCAAGCTTACACTTTATGTAATTCTTCTGCTAGAACTGAAGCAGAGGTCTAAGAAAGAAAAACAGTGTCAACATAAAAGCATTTAGGATAAAGTTTAAAAGTTTTACAATAATCATTAAAAATTAAAAGAAATTAAAGTATATAAAATTATTAAGGTATCATCTAGCCCATAACAATGTTCATTAAATAGAAGCTACTATTTTGAAGGCAAATTTGATCAACAACAACCAACAAAGAAACAAAACATCGGGAAAATAGCCATGAAGTTCCTTTTTCATCCCTGTACTTCTTTTCCTTAGTAACGATTTCCAATAACTAAATGATACAGTTCATGATTAAGGTAAGAATTAAACTTTTTGGTAATACTTATGCACATCTTTACTTTTTAAAAGGTATTTATAGCATCCTCTAAGTATTTAATTCCTGATAAATTTTCTAGAGCTCTCTTTCAGCTAATAACTTGGATTTTAATCCAATTTGAATTGATAATTTATATATACATACACATCCATAAACACACAAACATCCTTCCCTATATTAAATAATTCTTCCTAATTAATTTTAGGCTACAGTTTCTACAAAGAAAGCAAATGGGGGGTGAGGATGGGAGGAAATGTTTGCTATCTCAAAGTTTTAGGACTTTAAATTTGCCTGAAACTTTAAAAACAAGTTTTAAATGTGAAAACTACGTTTTATATAGAAAGGTGACTTCTATTCCAAGCTAATTGTTTTTCTACAAACAATTTTTAGAATTTTAAAGTTGAAGAATTAAAATTCACAATATGTATATAATGGGAACAAGTTAAATACTCAGAGGTTTTTTCTTTTTTCTCACTGTATTATTATTTATATTCCAAAGACTATATCTACATATCTACCATAATAAAAAGATACACCTTTTTTTAATTAAATGGTAGAAAGCTAAACCAAATTAGCACATTAAGAGTATTTTAACTGCCGAAACCGGTTTGGCTCAGTGGATAGAGCGTCGGCCTGCGGACTCAAGGGTCCCAGGTTCGATTCCGGTCAAGGGCATGTACCTTGGTTGCGGGCACATCCCCAGTAGGAGGTGTGCAAGAGGCAGCTGATAGATGTTTCTCTCTCATCGATGTTTCTAACTCTCTATCCCTCTCTCTTCCTCTCTGTAAAACGTCAATAAAATAAAAAAATTTTTTAAAAGAGTATTTTAACTGTTCCTTTGATATTTCAAAAATAGTCAATTCTTTGGATTGAACATTAATTTCAACAAGAAAATAGTTAATACCTAGATGGGTTACATTAAAATGCTGCTAAAGAAAAACAGGTCTTTGGAAGGTTCCTCCACTCACTAAACTGAAATATAAATCTTAAAATGATCCTTTTGCAAATATAATCTGAGAGTTATGATCAGCATACTGCTACCACCTGAGGGAATACAAAGTTTTCCTTTATGGCTAGTCAATAGTAGAGAACACTTCTAACAGACAAATGACTATTCTTGACATCATTTGGCCAATTCCTCCTGTTTTGTGACAGAATTGTGGATTTTTTTTCTTCCTATGGCAAAAACTCTCTAACCCACCTCTCAATTAGCTGAATTTGAATTTCTTATTGTTTCTTATTATCATTATCAGAGTGCTTAGCACTCAGGATCATCAACGCTGATTCTATGACTAGTCTCCCAACGACTAATCCAGTGCTCAGCACTCAACAGGCACTCAGAGAATTAGTTACACAGCTAGGAAGCTATTAGTAATGATAAACAATAAGAGAGCACCATTACCTGGGCTGCTATCTGGGAGTGGAATTGTTGAATTTGAGCTTTCAAAGCCTCATTCTGCTCCAAAATATCCTTTCATAATCAGCAACCAAAAACGAGAGGGGGGAAAGTGTGCTGTTACTAAATATACCAATGCATACAAACAAATAGAGTTACAGGTACATGTGTTTATTTTTAGAAAGGCATTCTTTGATTCCAAAAGACGTCATTTTACAACAATAATGATTAGGCATTCTTCTAAACGAGTTAATTTACAAGGTAGAAATTAAGAATATGTTGTGTTGTTCCTAATCTAATACAAAAAGCCTAAGACTGTGGGTGAGGACATCTTTAAGTATATATTCAAAAACACCATACTGTGACAAATGCTCAAAGATTAAGTTTTAATCATTCATCACCACTCCAGAATTAGGACAAGGCAGACTATCCTCCCTCTTCTATTCAGATACAGCCAATTCCTGCCCACCTTTATTTTTTAAAAGAGAGGAAACTAGATACCTGAACTTGCATTTGTAGAGACTCTTCTTTATTCACCCTTTTTTGCTCCAATTCCATTAACTGCATTAGTCTTTGCTCCAATTGCTGTTTTGATACCAAGGTATCTGTAAGCTTACTATGCAGACTCTGTACTTCATTTTCTTTGGCCACAAATTTACTCTGTAAATCTGTAACAAAGCATTGTGTTTTACAAAGGTCTCTTCCTTTCCTAGTTACTGATACTCATCTTTATTTAGTGTAGACATTATCTCCTCTGAAAAACCCTCCTTGAATGTCTCTTCTGCTCCCTCCTTCCTGCCTGCATATGAACAGCCTATGTGCTTACTTTTAATCACAGTACCTGCCACACGATACTAATTCGTCTTCTCACCCAGCTTTTTGAAATCAGAGATTACCTTTTCTGAATCCAGAGCTGTGACCAATGCTTGACATACAGTACATATTCAATAAATGTGTTAACTGAACAGTACGTGATGTTTAAAACTGTTATATCATTTTTTTTATTGATTTTTTTAGAGAGAGAAACATCACTGGGGAAGCAAAAACATCGATCGGGTGCCTCCTGCATGCCCTCTACCGGGGATTGAGCCCACAACCCTGGCATGTACCCTGACCTGACCTAGAATTGAGCCGGCAACCTTTCTGTGTATGAGACGACGCCCAACTGAGCCACACTGGCCAGGGCTATAGCATTTCTTGATTTCCAACACCTTTTCATAAGTACTTTAGTAAGTTATTTAGTGAATTTCTTCTAAATTCCCTGTACTCTTCTACCTGGAAAGCAGAGAAAGATGCTGAAAGCTGACAAATGTCCTGGTGTAAGATGAAGTAAAAATTTTCTGTCTGCTTCTCTTCTAATAACCCCAAGACAGACAGAGAGAGAGAGAAGAAGAGAAGAGAAGAGAAGAGAAGAGAAGAGAAGAGAAGAGAAGAGAAGAGAAGAGAAGAGAAGAGAAGAAAGAGAGAGAGAGAGAAAGAGAGAGAAAGAGGGAAACTATCCTTGATGCAATCATAAGTAAATGTAACTCCAAATCACAAGAAATTAAGACAAAATGAATGGCGAGATGATCACTAACTTGGAGGAAAGGGAAAGGGTTCTAGAAACCTAGAAAGGTTCAGGAAAATCATGATACCAGGCATTATGAGAGCTGCCTCCTGGCTCCATAACACAATCAAGTCCAAAACAGGGAGAAGGGATAACACGGGCAGAACATGGTTGACTACCACCAAGAACAGAGAGGGAAATAGAGGGAAGAAGGAATGTGTATATGTGTGCATTAGATATGTTTTAAGAAAGGTTATATGTTTCTTCCATAAGAAGATACTAATATCAGAATGGAACACAATTCATAAAAGAGCTCCTGAAATTAAAGACATAATAATAATGTCCAGGTTTAGAACTCAGAAGAGCATAATATTTCTTATCAGCAACAGAAGTTAAATCTGTGGGAAAATTATTTCCAACCCAGAACTCTACATCTAGTAAAACTATAAAACAAGCATGAAAGTAGAAAGAATAAAAACATTTTCAGATATACAAACATATGTACTTCAAGGCTTATTCTTGTGAAGATACTAAAATATTTGCTATTAAATGAGAGAGGAAAGCAAGAAAGATGGCGGTGACACAAGATGCAAAAAACAGGATAAAGAGACAAAACTAAGTCTCAGGAAGATAGGTATGGAGCAAACCTAGAAAGTAAGGTACTCAAACAGGAAGACTGAGTACTCCAGACAGATAGCTCCAGGAAAAACTGATAGGGTCTCCATTATCTAACATGTTGATAGACTAGGGGAGGGGAAAATGTTAAAGGGAGTTTAACCACAGGTAAAAATTTAAATGGTAAAACAAAGATCAAGCAACTTGAAAACATAAAGCAATAATTAGCTCCAGAAAATTAAAACACTGTTTAAGAAAAGAATTGCCGTTTTAATATTTTTCTTGGCTCAGCACTGAGTACAGAGTCATAATGATGTAAACAAGGAATATTGACATGATCAAAAAGTATACATAACTTTATCAGGAGGATGAGGGAAAGGTGAGAGAAATGGTGTGAGAGTATTAAGCCCTCATTTCCTGTGACAGAAAGTTAACTGATGCCTATCAAGAAATAGCAGTGTAAATATAAATAATATGCTTAATTAGAGATATGATACAATTGCAACCAAAGAATAAAATAACTAGGAATAAACTTAACAAAGGATGTGAAGGACCTATATACTGAAAACCACAAAGCATTATTAAAAGAGATTGAAAAACACACAATGAAATGGAAAGATATTCTCTGTTCATGGACTAGAAGAATCAACACTGTGAAAATGGCTATATTACCCAAAACAATATACAGATTTAATCAATCCTCATCAAAATCCCATTATCACCCTGGCCGGTGTGATCAGTGGTTAGAGTGTCGGACCCACGCACCAAAGGGTTGCAGGTTTGATTCCCAGTCAAGGGTTCCCTTCCCACCCCCAGTCGGGACAGGTTTGGGAAGGAACCAGTGAATTTGTCTCTCTCACATTCATGTTTCTCCCTCTCTCTCTCTCTCTCTCTCTCTCTCTCTCTGCTCCCCCTCCTTCCACTCTCTCTGAAAAAGCAATGAAAAATATATTCTCAAATGAAGATTAACGATAAGTAAATAAATTGCAATGTCGTTTTTTTTAAGAAATAGAACAAAAAAATCACAAGATTTGTATGGAACCACAAAAGTCTCAGAATAGCCAAAGCAATCCTTAGAAAAAGAAAGAAGCTGGAGGTATCACAATATCTGACTTCACATTCTACAGAATTACAATAATCAATACATCATGGTATTGGCAGAAGAACAGACACACAGACCAATGGAACAGAATTGAGAGCCCAGAAATAAAACCACAGGTATATGGGCAAATAATGTTTAACAAAGGAGCCAAAAACACACAATGGAGAAAAGAAAGCCTCTTCAATAAATGGTGCTGGGAAAATTGAAAGACACATGCAAAAGAATGAAATTAGGTTAATTTGTCCCCATGTACATGAATTAATTCAAAATGGATCAAAAACCTAAACATAAGATCTGAAACAATAAATTACAATAAATAGAAGAAAACATAGATAGCAAACTTACGGACCTTAGTCATAGAGAACATTTTATGAATTTGACCCTAAAGGCAAAGGAAGTAAAGGCAAAAATAAATGGGACTATTACAAACTAAAAAGCTTCTACACGGCAAAGGAAACTAACTATTAAAAAAAAAAAAAAGGCAACCAACCAATTGGGAAATGTTGAAATGTTTTTTGTAAGCAACAGCTCAGACAAGGGATTAATATCTAAAATATATAAAGAACTCATACAGCCCAGCCGGTGTGGCTCAGTGGTTGAGTGTCAACCCATGAACCAAAAGGTCATTGGTTTGATTCCCGGTCAAGGCACATGCCTAGATTGTGGCTTAATCCCCAATAGGGTCGTGCAGGAGGCAGCCAATCAATGATTCTTTCTCATCACTGATATTGAGAGAGGAACTTATAATCTGATAGAGCACCTGAATTAATGTGAAAAATAATCATATTATTTTAAGTTTTAGAACACATATACTTATGTGAATAGGGGGTTAAGTTTCTTATATGTGAATAGGGGGTTAAGTTTTTCTTAAAGTTTCCTTTTTTCAAGGCCTGTGCAAAGCAATTGAGGAGGTGACTTGGCTGTGAATCCAGCAAGCAGAACCGATAAGCAGGGTCAGACCAACCCACCAGGAGTCAAAACATCATCTCATCACCTGATGACTAAAGACAATAGCTGATGTCTACGGACCTCCAGGGCTGCATGTAACTGCATTCCATTCCTAGCCTCATTATAGCTCATGCCCCTTTATAATCCTGTCCCCTGCACCTTGCTGTAAGACAGGATTTGAATGCTTGTAGGTACCCTGTCTTCTTGGTTGGCTAGCCTTCTCAATAAACGCCTTATAGGATTCAACCCTTTGTTATTGGACACAGCAATGGGCAGCCTGAGCCCACCCAGGAGTTTCCCAGTAACAATATTTTTATCTCTATCTTTCCCTCTCCCTTCCTCTCTGAAATCAATTTTAAAAAAAGTTTTTTAATAAGCAGAGGACCTGAATATACACCTCTCCCAAAAAGACATACAGACAACTATCAGTTATATAAAAAGATGTTCAACTCAAAACTCTGGGGGGTGAGGGCATGTATGGGTGTGGGGTGGGGGGGGTAATGGTAAGATATGTACACATATAATACCTCAATAAAAAAAAATAATAAAATTAAATTAAATTAAAAAAATATAAAAAGATGTTCAACTTCACTATTAGGGAAATGCAAATCAAAACTACAATGAGACACCACCTGTTAGAAAGGCTATTATCAACAAGACTAGAGGCCTGGTGCATTAATTTGTACACAGGTGGGGTCTGGCCAGCCCACCCCGATGGGGGCCAATCAGGCCAGGCCGGCAGGGGGAGGGGCCACAGAAGGGTTGGCTGGCTGGCCCCACCCCTGATTGGGGGGAGGGGCTGATTGGGGGCAGGACCAGCCAGGGGGAGGGACCATGGGAGGTTGAGGAGGGCTGATCAGGGCCCTGATGGGGCCGTCTGGCCACTGCAATGCACATCATAGCAACCGGTCATTACAGTCGTTCCATCATTCTGGTTGCTTGGCTTTTATATATATAGATAGGTAATAACAAGTGTTGTAGAGGTTGTGGAGAAAAGGAAAACAGTATGGGGGTTCCTCAAAAAACTCTTGTGTATCAACCTGAACAACTCGAAAACATTTACTAGTATTCACAAAGATATATGCATCCCTATGTTCACTGCAGCATTATTCATGGTGATCAAGACATGAGACAACCAAAGTGTCCTTCAACAGGGAAGTAGAGAAAGAAGACATGGCACACACTAAGGAATACTACTTAGCCATAAGAAAAGATGAAATACTGGCATTTGTGACAACATGGGATGACCTTGAGAATATTATGCTAAGCAAAATGAGTTAGTCAGAAAAAGCTAAGATCCATATAATTTCACTCATATGTACGACATAAAACTGAAACTCAAGAGACACGGACAGACAACTGTATGGTGGTTTCCAGAGGGAAGGGGGTGAGGGGTAGTAAGGGGTAAAGGGGGCCAAATGTATGGTGATGGAAGATGATTTGACTTTGGGTGGTGGGCACACATTGCAATATACATATTTTATTATAGTAATGTACATTTAAAACCTATACGACCCTATTAACTAATGTCACCCCAATAAATTTAATTTTTTTAAAAAGCAGTTACTTTCCATTAAAAAGTCACTTATATTAACAAAAGTAAGTTATGATAGAAAAGACTAAAAGCAAAAGGAACTGCTTCAGATCAAAGAACAGTTTTATCCTATCTAATAAAAGACAAATATGCAAACTGACTGTCACTCCAACACACAAGATGGCTGCCCCCAAGTGGTCAAAGATGGCTGCCCCCATGTGGATACAAGATGGCCGCCACAAGATGGCCAACAGGGGAGGGCAGTTGGGGGTACCCAGGCCTGCAGGGGAGGGCAGTTGGGGGGGGACCAGGCCTGCAGGGCAGGGCAGTTGGGGGGTCCCAGGCCTGAAGGGGAGGGCAGTTGCGGGGGACCCAGGCCTGCAGGGGAGGGCAGTTGGGGGCGATCAGACCAGCAGGGGAGGGCAGTTGGGAGGGACCAGGCCTGCAGGGGAGGGACCAGGCCTGAAGGGGAGGGCAGTTAGGGGTGACCAGGCCTGCAGGGGAGGGCAGTTGGAGGCAACCAGGCCAGCAGGGGAGGGCAGTTAGGGGTGATCAGTCCGGCAGGGGAGAGCAGTTAGGGGCAATCGGGCTGGCAGGGGAGGGCAGTTAGGGGCAATCAGGCCGGCAGGGGAGGGCAGTTAGGGGCGACTAGGCCTGCAGGGGAGGGCAGTTGAGGGCAATCAGGCTGACAGTGGAGCAGTTAGACATCGATCAGCCTGGCAGGGGAGTGGTTAGAGGGTGATCAGGCTGGCAGGCAGAAGCAGTTAGGGACAATCAGGCAGGCAGACAAGCAAGTTGTTGGGAGCCAGCATTCCTGGATTGTGAGAGGGATGTCTGACTGCCCGTTTAAACGGGCAGTCGGACATCCCTCAAGGGGTCCCAGATTGGAGAGGGTGCAGGCTGGGCTGAGGGACAACCCCTCCCCCCGCCGCCGTGCACGAATTTCATGCACTGGGCCTCTAGTTATTTATAGTTACATATAGTTATATATAGTTTTGATCTTGTTTGGGTTTTTTTTTATATATATTTTTATTGATTTCAGAGAGGAAGGGAGAGGGAGAGATAGAAACATCAATGAGAGAGAATCACTGATCAGCTGCCTCCTGCACGCCCTCAAGCCATAAATCAGGCATGCACCCTGACCAGGAATCAAAAGGTGACCTTCTGGTTCATAGGTCTACACTCAACCACGGAGCCATGCCGGCCAGGCAGTTATATAAGTTTATAGTTACAATTCTTTTAGCAAGACTCATGTGTGCTTTGTTGATTAAATATAAAATATTAATTTTAAGAATAAGCTAATGAATCTTAACATAAATATAAACTTTACATATAAAGAAATAGGGCTTCAATATCTTGAGTATCTATAATAATAAAAGCGTAGAAACGACCATCCCTATGACCTTCCAGATGAAGCCAGGGCTGTGAGGGCTGAGCCCCTTGCACGAATTTCGTGCATCGGGCCTCTAGTATTTATACACTGAACCAAAGGGAAATACTTGGGGAGAAAAAAGAAATCAAAAGAAACCAAAGCTTTAAAGACCCAAATTATAAAATTATATAAGAAAATGAGTAGTGGAGACATAAGTAACACACAAGCTTCATTATCTCCCATATATATTTATAAAATTAAGAATAAAGAGGTGAAAGTATTTAAGGACTAGGGAGTTTTAAATCAACTACTTGGAATAATAATGATCTTGTTTTTCTCTTCACAATATAGGAAGTGAGACCCTTAGAAACAAAAAATCAAATGAAGAGTTGATCAAAGAACCAAAAGGAATAAATAACTACAGAAAGGAAACACAGAGCAAGGGTTGCATTACCCTATTATGGACTATATAATTTTTTTGCGACTTAATGCTTCAGACAAAGCTTTTAGACTGCTTTTTTTTTTAAATCCCCACCTGAGGGCATGCTAATTGATTTAGAGACGGGGGAGGGAGAAAGAGACAGACAGACAGACGGACAGACAGACATTAATGTGAGAGAGAAAAATCAATCGGTTTTCTTTCAATACCAGTCCTAACCAGGTATTGAACCTGCAACCTTTTGGTGTAGGGACTATATTCCAACCAGCTGAGCCCCAATGACCAGAGCTAGAGTGCTTATCTGTAAAACCCTAGGGAATGATAAAGGTGCTTTAAAAGCTATTTTTATTGAACTATAACCAAAATGCCAAATTACATACTGTCTCTACAGTATGGAAAGGGGAGAAAATTTTATCCAGAATTATATACTAAATTTACATGACTACCTCTTCCCCTTACCTTGCTGTGCTGCCTCATGCTCTGTTGTTCTCTTCCTGATATAACTTTGGACTTCTTCCCGTCTTCTCTCAGCTTCTTGTAATTGAACCTGGAGAATGGATAAATCAGCACAAACACAGGATTGCATTTATTTTTAAGTATCCTCTACCTTTACTGTTGTATCATAAAACTGCTTATTCCAACAACTAGTCTCCTACATTTTAATAAGATAGGCAGATATGTTTAGCCTGATAATATGCATGGATATTATCAGCCACAGCCATTCTACGCCCCCACCACCCCCACCACCTGTATACAGAATTTAGAGATTGGAAATTATTTCAAAACAATATTTGTGCTAGTGGATCATTATAGCTACTATGTATATATCTGATCCTCTTAGCTGTAATCTGTTTTCCATTAAGCTTCTATGAGCTAATAGGCTTTCAAAAGATATGATGGTATCTTTATTGCTAAATTTCAGTAGGTACCTATAATTTGTAATTTGAGGTATAGCACAATACTTTAATCTTTAGTGTCATTATCTACTTATCCATATCCAGAGAACAAACTTCCATATGTGTAAATGCCAACAATATACACACCAGCAAGACAAATCCTATATAATCCTATATAATAAAGAGGTAATATGCAAATTGACCATCACTCCAACACACAAGATGACTGCCCCCATGTGGTCAAAGATGGCCACCACAAGATGGCCAGCAGGGGAGGGCAGTTGTGGGCGATCAGGCTGGCACGGGAGGGCAGTTAGGGGCAATCAGACAGGTAGGCAGGTGAGCGGTTGGAAGCCAGCAGTCCTGGGTTGTGAGAGGGATGTCCGACTGCCCTTTTAGGTCCGATCCCACTGAGCAGTCGGACATCCCTCAAGGGGTCCCAGATTGGAGAGGGTGCAGGCTGGGCTGAGGGACACAACCACCCCCCCCCCCCGGCACGAATTTCATGCACTGGGCCTCTAGTTCTCAATGTTGTGGGCGCCCCTGGCAGGGGTGGCGGGGGAAGAGATCGAGAGTCGAAGGTGCGGGCTGCAGCTACCCCTGAGGCTGGGTCTTGTGCCCGTCCGGTCAGCCTCCCGGCCCTCCCGGGGGACTGGGGGCTGGAGTAGGGTGTCCATGCAGGGGGATTGGAAGAGCTCCCCGTGGCCGCTTCCTCTTCCTTCTTTGCAGTCCAGGCTCATGTCAGACGCTCTCCTCAGACCCCCGGGAACTTGGCTCCAACAGCCCCGCCCCTCCATGGCTCCCTGCCGTCCCACCCTACTTGGCTCTCACCCACCGCCCGCCTATCAGGCTGCCAAGGTGCCCTGGCTGTGGACAGCGTGGTACTGGGGCAGGGGGTGGGGGTGCGGGGAGTAGCTCCAGTAAAGTTTAGTAAACCCCAGGTCCGCATCGGGATTTGGCTGCGGGGACACAGGGGAGTCTGCCTGGGTGGAACAAAATCATGCCAGACCCAGAGTCCTGCCCCACGACCCCACAGCCCCGCCCACCCTGCTGAACGGTCATAACGTTACGGCATCCTGGCTAATTTGCATATTCCTCTATTATTAGTACAGATTATCATGTTTTCTTTGATTACAAAATCCGCATTATTAACCGGTACAACTGGTACCTATCAATCAGCTCATTTCATTTTTCATTTCTTCAAACAGTCTTTAACTTCAAACTTAAGCCTATATTTAATTCTTACATAAGTGCATACACATGTATATAGGCAAAGTACTACAGGTCCCATTCAGCCTCAAACTACATATCTCAACCTTTTATATACATTTAGGATACTGATTTGAATGTGTACATTATTTATGAAATGATAAATATGGGTGGAAATATATCACCTTCAGCTGAGTAACTGCTTGCTCAGCATTCTTCTTTTGAACTTCCTCTTGCTGCAACTTTCCTGTTTTCTCAGTCAGCTCATTCACCAATCTAGCATAATCCTGGCGCAGTTTATTTAGTTCAGCAGACTGCCTGAAAACAGTAACTAGATTAGGAACCTCCCATTATTATTGACTCATATAAAGAATAAGCAAAACATATTGAGTGTAACCTCTGAATCATTCTGATGACAATTATACAAATTCTAAAATCACTATAATATAATCAAGAAAATAAATGACCACACTCATAAGCATAATCAACATTGTCACCCTCAAACTGATATTCTGAAAAATGTAATAAAATCAAAGTTAGGATTCAGTCTGTGTAAGGATGCTACTAGTCTTCTCTAATGCACTGTTTCTCAAAGTATCAGAGCCAACTACGTAACTATCAGTGGAATGTGACTTAATATGTACCCTCCTGGGCTCCATCTTAGAGCACCGAATCATAATCTTTTAGGGATCGAACTCAAGAATATGCTTTTTCAACTAACATGCCAAGATGCTCTTCAGAATTATGAAATTTGATAACTACTGTTAAGGGGGATAGATGGTTTAACCCTTTGCACTCGCTTGCTTTTTTCTCGATTCCTTTATTCTACTCGGGATTTAATTTTTTAAATACCCCAGATTTTACAAAGCGCAGCAGTAGAATAAAAAACTGAAGTTTCTTTTCATACAAACTTATTTATTTGGATTTTTTTATATTTCAAATTATTGATACATTCAATACAATTCGACATTCGAGCTGCTACCGATGATAACTGTGTCGAGTCACACTCGACATCCGAGTGCAAAAGGTTAAAACTTCAGTCTCATAAATTTATATACCATTCCATTGGAGGTACAGTATTTATCATGTAGTTTAGCTGAAGAGGTTCTTCACAGAGCAAGAGAATTGTTTTTTAAAATTAACTGATTTTATAAACAAATATAAAAAACAAAAGTCTAACCAATCACTATCAAACATCACTTTGAAGATTCAAGAAAATACTCTGCCATTCAATTAAAAATAAAGCATTTGGAAACATACTTGTTTTCTAGTTGGTTTGTAGTGTTGCTGACAGCATCTCTCAATATGCCATTTTCCTGCTTCAAGTGAGCTATCTCTGCTTCCATCTGCTCACGAACTTGCTGGAACTAAAATTATTTTATAAACATAAGATGTAGAAAACAATGACTGCCAAAGCTAACTTTTTTTTTAATCCTCACCTGAGGATATTTTTCCATTGATTTTTAGAGAGAGTAGAAGAGAGAGGGAAAGAAGAAAGAAACAATAATGTGAGAGAAACACATCAATTGGTTGCCTCCTGCACAAGCCCCGACCAGGGCCCGGACCAGAGAGGAGCCTGCAACTAAGATACGTGTCCTTGACCAGAATCAAACCCAAGACTCTTTGATTAGCAGGCCGACACTCTATCCACTGAGCCAAATTGGCGAGGGCTGCCAGAGCTAACATTTAAAAGACACTTTATTGTGAAGAGAACGTAAAAAACATTAAGAATAAAGTTTGCACCATCCTTGGACGGCCCTCGCAGCCCCCCACAGCCTCAGCCGGCCCTCGCAGCCCTGGCTTCGTCTGGAAGGTTGTCCGGATGGTCGTCCAGATGGTCATTCTGCTGTTAAGTCTAATTAGCATATTAGCTCTTTATTATACAGGATTTAAAAGATGAATTACATTTTGATAGTGATGAATGCAAAGCAAATACCAGCTGTCACAGAAATCCAAGAATGCAAAGAGCTCTAGCCAGTTTTGCTCAGTGGATAGTGCGTTGGCCTACAGACTGAAGGGTCCTGGGTTAGAGTCTGATCATGATCACATGTCCAGGTTGTGGGCTCAATCCCCAGTAGGGGGCATGCAGGAGGCAGCTGATCAATGATTCTCATCATTGATGTTTCTATCTCTCACTCTCACTTCCTCTCTGAAATCAATAAAAATATATTTTTTTAAAAAGAATACAAGTAGCCCTAGCCAATTTGGCTCAGTGGATAGAGTGTTGGCCTGTGGAATGAAGGATCCCGGGTTCAATTCTGGTCAAGGCACATGCCTGGGTTGCAGGCTCAGTCTCCAGTGGGGGGCATGTAGGAGGCAGCCAATCAGTGATTCTCTCTCATCATTGATGTTTCTATCTCGCTCTCTCCCTCTACCTTCCTCTCTGAAATCAATTAAAAAATATTTTTTTTAAATGCAAGTAAATGCTAGCTGCTATCATATTTGAAATGCAAAATAAATACACAGAGATGCTGTTTCAGAACTAAAAATGATTTAGAATCTTTTTCCTACCCCAGACTCATACAGAATTAAGCCTGTCTTAATCCTATGTCAATTTTATGTACACAATATTTTTTAAAGATTTTATTAATCAAGTTTTAAAGTTGAAAATATGTTCAATACATTTATACTAAATTGCAAATTGAGCCATAACCAAATATATGGCAAATTCATTACACAAAATTCTATTTGCAAAAATATTCTGGCCTCTAATTTTTTATTTTGGAATTATAGAATCAAAAGATAAAGAACACTGACTCTTATATCTCCATAAGGACATATCTTACTTTAATATGTGAAATAATCTTAATAATTTTTAATAAATCTATTTAATTAAGAGAAATTAAAATGTATGTTGCTATTTTTCAGAGAATTTATTATATGGAATCTATATATCATGGCCTCTATAAGCAATAAAAAAAAAAAAGATGAATCACTTCAACACCTTTCATCCTCAATAAAAGATGATGCTGTAAGTACCTAGCTAATTTTTAAATCAACATTAAGTAGCAATTAAGAAGAAGAAAATATCACCTGGGGCTGGAAAAATCAGTTCTTCCATAACCTGACTTACAGAAAAGAATATTTCAAATGACTAGAGGATGGGAAGATGGAGGATTGGACCAAATGAAAGCATAAAAGCAGCAGTGGATGGGGTAATAACCTGATAACAGTCATTCACTTCTTTTGTACTATTCCACTATTAGTGTAATTCCATAAAAAACATTTGGACTTTGATAGCTGTGAAGAATAAGTTAAAAATTTGCAGTAGAGCCCTAGCCGGTTTCGCTCAGTGGATAGAGCGTCGGCCTTCGAACTGAGGGGATCCAAGTATTGCCCCACCAACAGGATTAACACCCCTCCTTGCCCCATATAGGGAGGAAGAACTGGCTTCCAATTTCCCTGGGTATAATTGGCACACTCTCCCAAACTAAAGGGGGAAGGAATAAAACAACAAAGAAGAAATTCCTCTACTGGGCACATGCTCAGTAGAAGCCAAGATGGTACAAGGGAAGATCTTTCCACTTTCAGGCATGCACAGGAGCCAAGATGGAGACCATAAAGGAGAGGAGCTACCTTACCAGGGAAAAGGATCTGATTGGATAAGAGACACAGAAACAGGCAAGAACTAAAAATTGGATCAGTTAGGGGGAGGACCCAGCACCAACAGGGTTGGTTTGAAAGAGCACCTGGTCCTTCCCAAATCAGAGATAAAACAATCTGAGCTTAAAGGCAATCTCTCTCTTTCTCTCTCAATCTGTCTGTCTCTCTCTCTGATCCCATAACATGCATTCATTCATGTGCTCATGCATTCTCTCTCCACAGCAGCCATGTGGGCATAGCAGCCGCCTGCAGGAGGCCAGCCAGCACGGGCACTCTAAGTGCAGGCACCAAGTGCTAGCCTGGGTAAAGCAACACAGCGCCAAATGGAGTGCAGACAGGAACAGAGACTATGCTAGCTAGACAGGGACAGTAAGTCGAACTGGACTAAGTTTTGACATGGACTAAACAAATGACACAGAATTTCTGGACATTAGCTATTTTCCTGGATTTGATGAAGGCAATGCTAAACTTTATTCACAGGGGGACGGTTGGTGATGAGATATCAGGAACCTGGGGGCAGCCTTCTATTTCTAACCCAATAAACCTTACCACTGCATCTTATCCTCCCATGCATGGGTCTCCTGAAATGCTTTTCTTGCAACTCTGTGAAAGGACCCCATTTCCACCGGCAACAGTATGAAATACTAAACTAAGGTAATGTCTAAGAATTAAATGCAAGAGTAATAAGAAATACAGTATCTATTAAGGTATTAAGAATAAACTATAGACTGAGCAAGGGAGAAAAGTCAAAGGACTGAAGAGTAATAATAATGCCTCAAAATGTTGGAAAACAAAAACAATCTGATCAAAAGAGTATGATTTTAGACAGGTGATGATAAGAGCTTCCAAACTGAAGCATCAGCCAGCAATGATAATAATATCAAAAAATTACTGGTTCAGGAAGTTCAATTAAGAGGGTATTATAAGCCCACTTGGCAAGCAGACCCAAACCATGTTCTCCAAAACCCTCTTTATTTGCAATAAAGATATTTAAATCTCAAAAAAAAGACAAAAAACAAAATCGCTGAACTAGACCTAATTGGAATCATGAAAATGGATGATACAGAGAAAAGATATATACAGTAAGAACTGAACTTTCTTAAATGATAGAAGACAGGTGAAAGTAAGAACAAGAGACAGAACCAAAACTGTAGGATTATCCTTCATTATCATTTCTCTCCTCCTCTCTCCTCCACTCTATCACTAAGCTCTATCTACTCTTTTAAATCACTCAAACTCATCTTTCCATTGTCAACATCTGATTTCAGAACTTTGTTCTCTTGGTTTCCTGCCAAAGCTTTCCAAAAGATCTATCCTTTGTTCCATTCTCCACAATACTGTCGGAGTAATAATTTAAAATACTAATATTATAACACTGATGCCATTTTAATAACCTGATTGTTATTTAACATGAAAGGAATGAAAGGGGAAATCGAATAGTATAGGCATGACGTTTGTTCAGCTTTGCCAAAAAGCTGCATTTAATACTCCAAGTTTGTTCCCAGCTCACTGACTGGAGAAGGGACTAGAGAAAGGTAGTTTAGACACATTCCCAGTAAGGTCTGAGTGAAGTGGAAAAATACTTGCCTGTCAATCACACCTGAATGAGCGTGGCTACTGCAAGCTCGGGAAATCTAAATATATAAACTTCTAAACAAAGAAAGCTCAGCCCTTCCTCTCTCTCTCACACACATGCCAGCCTTCTGGGGACTCCAGCTGTAGGAGGCTACGCTGTACCCACATGGCACAAGGCCATGCTGGATTCCACACATGGACTGATGTATTATAATCTGGTCTGAATGCTGAACCACAACCGGCTGCAACAATGAACAGAAACTTTGGACACTGGCCTTGTTTCTGACTCTGCTGAACTCCCAGCTGCCCCTCTTCCAGGACTGGCATGGGAGAAATGGGATATTGGAACTGGAGAAATATAACTCTACCCCAATAAAACCTTCTTCCACATTACATCCTCCCATGGGGGCTTCTGAAAATGCTTCTTTCAGTGGCACGCCCAGAGCCTCACTCCCACCTATGTCTGGGAAGTCTGGCCTTTTAATTCCTCCAGCATCAACACTTCTGGTTTGCTAAATTTCACTGGCTCCCCAATCTCAGTTATACAAGGTCCTTTAACCCTTTGCACTCACTTGCTTTTTTCTCAATTCCTTTATTCTACTCGGGATTTAATTTTTTAAATACCCCAGATTTTACAAAGCGCGGCAGTAGAATAAAAAACTGGAGTTTCTTTTCATACAAACTTATTTATTTGGATTTTTTTTATATTTCAAATTATTGATACATTCAAAGAGTAATTTTAATCTCTATAATTTTTCATGGTGTGATATTTTTTGAAACATTCACCCACATGAAGACCTGGTTTACATTCACATGTTTTGCAAATATAAATCGTCTCTCTTCTTCCTCCTTTGATTTTTCTGTTAGAACAAACAACACAATCTTTGTGTTTTTTTGTTAGGGTGAGGTGTGATTATATGGAGCTTTCCATCTAAACGTTGCTCTAAGTTAGTGGATAATAATCTACCCCTGGAAGTTAGTGTACCATCTCTGAATTCTCCAACAAGATCATGTACTAGTTTCCTAATAAATTTCACATGCATTATTGGTTTTTCATTTTTTCTTTTTTGGCATCAGTTGAGACGGCATTTACATTTTACTTGTCCTTTCATGCTAATGAAAACAAGAAAAGATACTGGAAAAATAGACAAAAATCCCTCTTCCCCCCGCAGTGAAACTACGTGTCGAGTGTGGCTCGACATACGAGCTGCTACTGATGCTAACCGTGTCGAGTCACACTCGACATCCGAGTGCAAAAGGTTAAGACAGGACCTCTATTTACTTCTCTAGATCTTCTCTTCTACATTCCAGCCCTGACTCCCAAATAACGTAAGTTTTATTTCTTACAAACTGCTATCTCCAAACATTCTGTATTGGAAACACTGGAGTACACTAATTAAAAAGCTCAAATAGCCCCAATATAGACCCAATGAATCATCATCTCTAGAGATATAACTAAGGAATCACACAAAGTAAAAACCTTATACCCAGTGCCCACTCCTTCATCCTCTTACTAGTAGCTGACCATGCCTAATGGTTTCAAAAAATTCAACCATCTGAATATCATTTCTAACAAGTCTTCCCTATCATTCCTTCTCTTCCCCATCTCCCATCTCCATTGTTCCAAAGCACCCAATGCTTACACCACTATTATAATGGATTATTTACTTGTCAGCTTCCAGCACCCTACCTCATCCCCACATACAAAAGTTGTTTACTTAAGGAGGCAGCCAGTTTAACTACCACTGTACCATAACCCAGCATAGAGCCTTACCATATTAGGCACTTAATTAAATTAAATCAATGCAAATACTTCACTTTGTTTTCAAAGAATGAAGATATACCTTCATCTGCATCTGTTGAGTCTCTTGATAACTGACATGCATTTTGTTTTGAAATACATTATGTTCCTTTTCTAATGTTCCAATCCGATCTTTCATTCTTGCTATAACCACACTGCTTCTTTCTTTCTCTGTCATCATTTCCTAGAAGAGCAAACCAGAAAAAATATTATGAAAAATGTGTTATTAAAAATAGAAGTACATACAACTCTAATAATAAGAAAACATTTTAACATCAGTAAAAATGATGTCAGTAAAATAATCATGAATTCTGAAATAAGTACTTTACAAGTAAGGTGAAAGGTTAAAAAAAAAAACTGTCATCTGCATCTCACCTCTTTACACCAATTCCCTCATAAACACTATTCTGTTAACTCTTATTTCAAATGCACTTTTTGGTCTAAGAGTTAGAGCTGAACCTGAAATAAATCCTACCTTCTAACTTGATAAGAAAGAACATTTTAAAAGCAAAACAGTTCCCCTGGCAGGGTAGCTCAGTTGGTTAGAACATCGTCCTGATACCAAAGTTGTGAGTTCAATCTCCAGTCAGGGCACACACAAGGAGAACCATTGAATGCATAAATGGGTGCAACAACAAATCGCTGCTTCTCTCTCCCTCTAAAATCAATCAATACATTAAAAAAAAGAAAAACAGTTAATTCTCTATAATTTGTAGTTACTAGCTCTCTTTTAGGGTACAAAAAAAGGACTGGAAAAAATAGCATAGAAGAGGAAAAAAGAAGCCTCTTTCCTAGGGATTGATATGTTTATAGCAGAATAGAAGTTTGGAATAAGGGAAAAGTAAAAATCAGAAAGCAAAGTGGTATTATCTTCCTAAGTCAAATCTTAAAAGGGTGGTTTCATTTTATGTTGCAAATATTATGAACTTAAAGAACAAATATTAATTATCAAAGTAAAAGAAAGTCAAATAATTTGAAAGTTAACTGCAGGTATGATCAGCCCATGCCCCTGCTGTAAGAAACTGACAAAATTTAAGATTTTTATGTAATGTATGGTTGCCCAAAAGAGTTAATTCATTTACATTAGGAAATTGTTATATGATATACATAAAGCACTTAGGAAAAAGTATTCACATCTGAAGTGTACAGCTCAATGAATATCCAAAAAGTAGATAGTTACCTTTTTTAATTTTTTAAATATAGTCAGAAAAATATAGCAACATAAAACTATACTGGTTTCTAATCTTAAAATATAGTAAAAAAATATGGTAACATAAAACTAAAGTTTCTAATCTTAAGCAAATGATTATATTTTAGTAACAACTTTAATTAATCTTAATCTGACCAAGTTTTTCCAATGACATATTTACTTCAAATTCACATAAAGAATTTTATATTCAAATAAGGCCATTCTCATAATGTCATGAAGAAGTTCTATGAATGATGCAGAAATAAACCTCACTTTACTCTACTGTACTTAATTCCTAAAAGGAGAAATAGTATTTCAGAAGGAATGAGACCCCATTTTTTATTGACTTTCAATTATGTTCTCAGTCTACATAATTTTTTTGAGATTTAATTGACAAAGAATATTATATTAGTTTCAGGTTTACAACACAGTGATTCATTATCTGTATATATTGAAAAATAAGTTTAGTTAATATCAACACCACACAGTTGGAAATTTTTTTTCTTAAGAACTTTTAAGATCTACTCTCCTAGAATCTTTCAAATACACAATCCAGTATTATTAACTGTAATCACCATGTTGTACCTTACATCTGGAAGTTTGTATCGTTTAACATGATTTTTTAAAGGCCTTTCTTTACCTCTCAGAGTAAAGTTTCCAGGGCTTGAAAAACTTCAATGATTAAAAATTATAAATTTTTATAATTTAAACAAAATCACACTGAGTTTTGAGCTTCTATAGAGAATAATTTAAGTCAGATCCAATTGAACAATGTCCAAATGCTTCCATTATTTTGAAATTAGGATATCTATAAGTACTGTTATTTTAAATTCATAATTCAACTGTAGGCTATAAACAACACAAAAAGAGTAAGACCCCACCACCACCACCAAAACTCTAAATGATAATGGCTTTTACACAAATAATGAACTCAGGAATTGTGGACAATTTCTAAAATCCTTCATTGATTCTGATTCAAAAATTATATCCGTTAGCCTTGGCTGGTGTGGCTCAGTTGGTTGGAGCATCATCCTGCACACTAAAGGCGGGGGGGTGGGGGAGTTCAATTTCCGGTCAGGGCACATACTCAAGTTTCAGATTTGAATCTGGTCAGGCATGTGTGGGAGGCAACGATTGATGATTCTCTCTCACATCGATGTTTCTCTCGCTCTCTCTCTTTCTCTCTCTCACTTTCCCTTCTTCTTTCTAAAATCAATAAAAAGATAAAACAGCCTTTGCTTAAAAAAAAAAAAAAGTATATCCTTTAAATGCAAGAATGACTTCACCTGGGTTAACTGCTTACACCGATCTTTCATAGCAGCAGCATCTTCCTTCACAGCAGCAAGTAACTTATCTTTCTCTTGAAGCTGATGTACAAGTACAGTCAATTCTCCTTTACTTGACTATAATTGAGAAATCAATACAGTATTAGTAGTAGTTAACACAAGCTAATGAAAATTATGAAAATGAAATATCCAGATCAAGTGTTCTTAGGCCAATGCAGAGTTCACTAATACATATAAGTAGAATGACTGCCAACTAGTGGTCAGTAAAATATTATTCAGAAAAGTCACTGTATCAGTATATATTCTGATGCATATAATAGGATACATATTAATCAAAAAACATATTTTTACAAAGAATTATATAGGTCTTCCAGTTTTTAACCATGCGTGAATATAGCCACCTCCCCCGCCTCCTCCTAAAAGATCAAAAGAATAATATGAAACCAAAATGCACCAAAATGAAAGTCATCTGTGATGTCAAAATCATCTGTAATATCAGGAAAGATTGCCAAAAGCAGTGGAAATCAAACACAGGTGCTCAACAACCCTGTCAGAATATACCCAAAACTGCAGAAGCGCCATGGGTGCTTAGTTCTCTTAAGTTAATAGGCATGTCCTGAGAAGTAAAACCAACAATCTCCCATTTGACATCAGGAACAAGTACAAAGATAGAAGGTAGAAATTTTCTTGGAAGAAGGTCTCAAGAAGCAGAATAAAAAATAAAAAAAAAAAGAAGAAATCATACAAACTTTACTCAGAGAGAGCAGCTACAGTGAAGCATGGTCAAGGGAGTTTGACCAAGTTTCTCTAGTGAAACTCTCCATAATGAAGATTTTATCTGGGAAAAAGGAAAGGCTAAAAGAACTCAATTACACACACAGCCCAACAAGAACACCCCTCAGTGGAACAGGAGTACTGATCAAAAAGAAATAAAACAGGGTCTATACAAGATATAAGAAAAAAAGAAAGAAAAATAATAAGAAAAAACAAATGGCAAGAAGAAAAATCACCAGAAAAAGATTGTCAAAGAGTAGAAAAAAATTGTAATTAAAAAATATCACCATGATTTTTAAAAATCTAGTATAACAGTCATTTCTGGAAAAAGAAGAGCAAAGAACAGAGCTCAGAGAAAGAGCTCAGAGAAAAGACCAGACCACAAAATGAGATAAAATATGTGCTGGCAAAACCCAAAGCAGAAGTAAAAGTAACACCATCTCAGAAATATAATCCAAATAGAAGCAACAAACAGAAAAAGAAAGACTGCTAAAAATACAATAAGAGACATAGAGTACAAGGTGAAGTAAATAAAAAGAAGCAAATGAACCAAAAGCCTTCTTTTAGAATTAAAATATGAAAGATAAAGACAACAAAGATCCAACATATGCTTAATTGATACCCATTATTTTACTTATTTTTTAGGAACACTGACTCTCATTATTGAAAAGACATGCTTTATCCCAAGTAATATCAATAAAGGAGTCAATGCTCAGACATATTATAGTAAAATTATTGCTAAACTTCAAAGAAGCTGAATCCCTGGATGTTTGTACAATAGGGCATATACTGGAAAAGTCCAATAAATAATAAAGACTTGGTTGATTGCCCAAAGGATGTTTTTATTGTGAGTGTAGTTCGACAAAAATACATGAAAAGAGTGCAAAATTCAGGCAGGTCTCAGATCTGTATCCAGCAATTTGAATGTAGAGAATAGTAAAGCAACTATGAAAATTTCTCAAGGAAAGGAAGTGACATCCAGAAACATTATACCCCACCAAATTATCATTCAAGTATAAAGATGACAAAGAAGCATTTAACTTGCCAGAATTTGGGAAATATAGTTTCCATGAGCCCTTCTTGAAGAAATTCCAGGAAAAACAACTTCAGCCAACCAAGAGATGAATACAGAAGCTATGGCAAAAGAACTGGTATCAAGCTTTGAACCCATCATTAAACTGTAGAATTAAGACTAAAACAAACATGAAAATTATAGTCACAAAAGAAACAATAAATATTAAAAGTACCTGATAAAGAAATGCTATAATTAACAAAAGCTAAGAAAGAAGAGAGAAGGTAGGAAAAAACTTAAGTAAGCAGATTTCCTATTATATAACATGGGGCCAAAAGGATTAATAATTTAAAGTTGAAAAATTACATTATTGAGCCAAGTGTATTTAAAGGCCAATACTAACAAACTAATAACCTATTAACTAAAATAATCAAATACATCTTTAAATTTTTTTTATGGTAATCACATTAACAGTTAACATATTTTGAGCAATTACTATAGGCTAAGAACTCTAAGCACCTACTACATATTATCTCATTTAATTCTCAAAACCTGATTATCATTCCCATTTCAGAGATGGGAAAACTGAGGCACCGAGGTTAAGTAACCTATCTAAGGCCATAAAGTTCAACGTGGGAGAGCCCAGATTTGAATGCAGGAAATATGACTCCAGGGCCCAGGATTTTAACCTACACTCTAAATATACAGTACAAGTGTCTTGTAGATTAAACACAAGTCACGTGCACCCACACACACAACATAATACCTCCTCTCTAATTATGCAATCTCTCTTCCCCAATCTCTAAAGTTTCAATCCTCCCTAAGAATCTATGATTCCACTGTCTCCTGGTATTTCTCCTTCTGCTTTGTAGTGGCTTTCCCTGCCCTTTAAATGTTAATGTTTCTCATTCTTTAACTTCCTTAACACTTTTCACATCCTCTCTGGTCTAATATACATCCACCATATGTATTGGTAATAGTAGATTACTTGCCTAAATCACTTCCATTGAAATCCTTTTTCAACTCTACAGAAATAAACATATATTCAATTGTGAAATGATTCTATCCATTTAAATGATCCAAAGGATACCTAAAACAACTTCCTAAAAAACAATCCTCTACTCTCTCTTCCTCTGCAAGTGTTCACAAATACCGTCACCACAATCTATCCAGTTACTCACCAGCAAAACAAGCATTCATTCTAGACTCTTCTTTAGCCACCATATGTAATTAATCAGCAAGCCTTCTAACTCCTCTATCTAGTCCCTATGCCTGTGCAAATGCTCCTGCATTTATCTTCCCCCTTTCCCTCAAGTGGTCTTTATAAGATTGGGGATTCATTTACATCCGAGACAAAGACTCAGTTTCTCTGGCAAAAAAAAAAAAGGAGAAATTAAACTTACCTAGTCTTTCCCAGATACAGTGGACCTACAGGGCACCGAGTCCCTTCTAATGAGAATAGAACCACTCCAGAGAAATCCAGAATAAGAAGATTTCATTCAGAAGCTCAACATTCCAAGGAAAGGGGGGGGGAAATGTAGTTTCAAAATACTTTGTCAAAATGCTGTCTTTAGCAGTCCCCAATCCCTCCTTGGCCTGCCTAAAATACCTATCAAGGGGAGTTTTATTTCCCACCCACTCACTAGAGTTCAGCACTGTCTCAGACAATAAAATGACTACTCTTTTTTTTACATACTTATCCAATTAAAATGAAGTACATTAAATGACAAATTCATCAATTAAGAATTTCAAGAATGTTCTTTGCAACAGAATAATCTGATTTTGTATCCAAAGTCACATAGAGTTATCACACTTACTCTGATTACCCTCGAACACCTTGTTTACTCTGGGCCACTGCTGATATCACATGAAGACTATCCAACAAGCACACTACATTGTAACATGCCATCTACACTAATAAAAGAGAAACATGCAAATTGACCATACCTTTGCTACGCCCACAGCCAATCAGAGCAAGTATGCAAATTAACCCAAACAAAGATGGTGGTTAATTTGCATATGCAGGCGCTGTGAGGCCTGGGTCCCGGAAACATCCTCTGGACCCAGGCCACTCCTAGCCTGTAGGCCCGTGCTTAGGTCCTGAGCGGCAGGGGTCCCAGAACGCCCCCTGGCCACTCGGAGCCTATGGGTGCAGGCGCCAAGCGGCTGGGGGCAGGGCGGAAACATCCCTACATGGCTTTATAAAGGTCACCTTGCAGTTGTTTTGAAAAAATAAATTAGAGGACTAACAGGGAAGGCAGAAACATGACTATTGAAGACAATGAGGTGAGAGGTGATAGCTTGGATGGGGTGTGTCAGGGGGCAGGGGGGGTGTTTAAGAAAATATGGAAGCCACTCAAGGTTTTAAAACAGATAACTAGTGTTTTTTGGGGGGTAGGGGGTGTAATGTGTGTGTGTTTAGAACAATTAAGGCTACATCTAATACTGACCAGAAATTGTGTCATCTTATGTTACACAAGTAACACATAAAAACTTGTCACCTTTACCAGTATGACATAGTACACATAATATAGTGAGCAAGACTCATAAGAAGTTAAATATTAACTCCACAGATTTTTGTTTTTGTGTTGTTGTTTTCTTATTTTAGTCATAGTAATGATTCCACTATCCAAATAATTTATTTATTTTACAAGGATAATATTATACGCATTCACAGGCAACAACAGATTTCCAGGTTCTTTGAATGGTGCTATCTTCAGTCACAAAAATATTCCCTATATGCTATCCAGAAATCACCTGAAATTGCTTTCAATACTTCCAATTAGAAATAGCAAGGTACAACTTAGCCAAGAGCCAAAAGACTTGAAAGTGAGATAAATCATCTTACTTATAAGCAATTTGCTTTTGTCAAAACATCTAATGACTCAGACACCTGGCTAAACTAAGTAAGTGTACTGATTAGTATGGGTATATGAAATAACTTCTAAGGGCATTCTAGAACTTCTAAATGTGGCCATAAGCTTTGGGGTATGAAGAATGGTATGCTCTAGATCAAGGGTGGGGGACCTTTTTTCTGGCCATAAGCTTTGGGGTATGAAGAATGGAAGTAGATGATAATTTATTGCTCTAGCTAAAGTTTTGCTTGGTGAACTTCTAATCACTGCTTCCACATATGCTCATAACCAAAAATATGCTTACCTTCTTTAAAGCTTCCTGTATCACACCAGACTTCTCCTTTAGCAGGTCTACAACACAAAGAGCCTCATCTTCAGAAAATATCATAGTCTTCAAGGACAGAATAAAATCTTTAAATTTCACTTCAGCATTTTCTAAAAACAAAATAACAGTTGGCATTTAAAAGACACAGTAACTTCAGTAAAGCATCAAGAATTCTTAACCCAGAAAATAACCAAGACAAAACAGACTTATATTGCAAATCAAACAAAAATAAATACTCTAGTCAAGAGAGAGCAAGTGTTTAAGCATCTTTAATGTAATATGGAATAATGAATTACATTAACTGACAATTTGCTCAAACTGTACAACACTGGTTCATCTACCAAGACTACAATTTAAATTCAAAAATTTAATACTAAGGTGCCAATATGCCCTCACTTGAAAAACAAAAAAATCACTCAAGTCTCTAGGATGTGAGAGTATCTATACTAGATTTGTTCACAAATATTCTCATTTAACCTTAATACTTGTGATATATAAACCAAATTTTACAGGTGAGAAAATAAGATGAGGCTATTAAAAGGAAATCTGACTTTTCAAATACATACAAGAAATCCCAACATTTAGAAATATCCATGTATCAGACATCTGACTCACCCATCTCAATTCCTCAAGTGCTCTCATATTAGGCATCAACTTACTCTTCCTAAAAGCAACTACCACCCATTAGACCCAAAAAAGCCCAGGGCTTTTAATATTTCAGCTACATTATTAAGTTTAAACAGGCACTGTGTGCATGTGTAGGGCCGAGGGGTATGTGAGAACTCTGTACTTTCCACTCAACTTGACTATAAACCTAAAACTACTCTAAAAAAATTAGTCTATAAGAAATTAACCAAAAAATGAAAAAAAAAGAAATTAACCAAAGAACTTATATGCATATATGTATAACCCATGGACATAGAGAATAGTGTGATGAAGGCCTGGGGGGCAGGGGGTAAGGCATGGGAGTGAATGGGGGAGGGTATCAATGGGGAGAAACAGGGGGACATCTGTAATACTTTCAACAATAAAGTAAAAAAAAGTAATAATAAAAATAAAAGGTGGTTGTGAATTTGCATAGGAATCTTGTATAAGACCATCATAGAAGGGAAAAGATCACCCGACACCAAAATAGCTGTGAGCCCTTGCGCAAATCAAAGCCCGTGTCCAAAATCTGAGGTTAGACTAGAAAACTACCAATAAATCCTTTATTACAGTATTCTATTAGTCTTTTGCGATTCATTGCTTCTATGAGAAAAAAGATTGCCTCATTCTGTATGTTACCTTTGTCAGTTTCCACCCTCAGTTTTTTAGCCCCCATTTTCTGGATTCCTTCTACTTGGTCAGGTTTAATCAGATCAATAACCTCTCTCTTCATCACAGGACTTGAGTCTGCATTATCCATCAAAGGAATATAAGTAGTTGCATGAATAAGAGGTTCATCTACCAAGACTGCAATTTAGATTCAAAAAAATTATAATTAGTATTTTTTTACAGCAGTAATTAAATATCATGTAAGCACATTTAAGTTTAATGATAAATGCAGTTATTTTCAAATCTCTAATACTACCTAAATTTGGCTTTAAATTCCTATTTTATCATTTAAACAGTCAAAACACAGTGCCAGTTCAATATTATTTCATAGTACAGTAAACATTTAAATCATCTAAAACTTTGCAGCATATCTCTTTCTAATAGTATCTGAAAACTTCTTCTTATACATCCTTTACATTTTACTTGGTTCTCATTTTTCTTCTGTTTTAAGAATCCATTTACATTTAATTAGTGCTCAAGAAAAACTTAAATTTTTCTTTGCGTTGGTTCTTTGTTGAATGTAAGTGATAATTCCTAATTGAGTTCCTTTGACTTGCTAAATACAAAAATCAGTCATTGTTCCTTCCAGATATCTTAATAGGTATGCCTCCAATTTCTGTGGCACATCTTACTACATTGGTTAAAACTTTCAGAACAACATTAAAAGTGGAGGAAGAGACATAGCCGGTTTGGCTCAGTGGATAGAGCGTCGGCCTGGTGACTGAGAAGACCCGGTTTCAATTCCGGTCAAGGGCACATGCCCGGGTTTGCAGGCTCGATCCCCAGTAGGGAGCATGCAGGAGGCAGCTGATCAATGATTCTCTCTCCTTCTCCCTTCCTCTCTGAAATCAATAAAAATATATATATATATACACACACACACACACACACACACACATTTCTTTAAGTGGAGAAAGAAAGCCTCCTTACTTTGTACCTAATTTTAATGGGAAGAACTCTATGAGTATGAACAGTCAAGTGTGGTGTCTGTTGGTCAGAGATACCAACTTCCACATTTTAATGGGAATCTCCCTATATTCCTACCTTTTTGAAAAAACTGGGCATGCATAGTTCTTTTATTTAAAACATAATATTTAATGTTATGAAATATTTTTGCATAATATTTTTCTATAACTGATTGCTTGATATGTGTTGTAATTTTAATGTAAATAATAGAATTTAATTTTTTCCTTTTCCAATTTTACTTTTTTGTAGCACTAGTTGATACCACGGCCCAATATTACTTAAAAATTACTGTTTAAACTACATAAATTTCACAGTTAAGTTTCTCCTGGATAATTCTGAACATATAAAAATTGCACCACCACGTTTAATTGGATGCTTCCCATATATACATGCAAATTATATTCAGGAAATAGTTGGTAATATAAAGTAATGACAAATCAAGCTAATGTTATCAAGCATAATCCTTAAGTGATATTAAAAAGTATATTTCAGGAATCCTTTTCTTCTATATAATTTTGTATGCCATTTACACTATTTTCAAAATTTAGTTAAGAATGAGAATATATTTAAACTATAAATACTTCTTTATAACAAACTTATACCCTGCCCATCTGTCAAAGTACTACAAAGCCACAAGGCTAAAGAGAACCCTGGACTTGCATTAGTATCAAAGCTATTATAGTATACATTCAGCTGGAAATTAAAGAGTATGTGAGGTCTCTAGGGTCCTTATCATAGTGTACTGCTATAGAATTAGTATTTATAAAATATATATCTACACATTTCACCATTTTCTGTCTTTTGCTTCTTTGATGAAACTTTCTTCTTGCCAGATCCACTTTCTTGTTTAGTCTCTTGGTGGAGGGGTAATGATTCTTGCTTTTTCGAAGGTGCCGTAAGAGTTTCCACCTTTTTATCCTGATCATCTTTATTAAAAATAAATGAAAAATCATATTAAAAATAAAGGAAAATAATTAAAAAGATAGAATTATTAATAAATAATTCATAGAATGCTTTACCACTCAAATTTAAGCTCTGATATATAACTTTCACTAATAACTTGTCATTGTAGCTTTCTTACTTTGTTACACCTGCTCTTTAATTTCATCAAGAATTCCAGCACTTGCTCCTTCTTTTATATCCCGTTTTTCAGCCATTCCTAATCTATCATTTCTTCTGTGACTACTATAGCTGAGTCCCTCAACTTAACTTTGGAAAGCAATCTCTTTGATATACTCGGCCTATATCAAATACTGTCCCATGTAATTTGTACTCCCAAGTTTGGCCAAAGATGTCTTTCTAAAACATAAATCTGACCGTGTAAACTAACCTTCCTGGAAGTCTTCAACAATGGCTAAACTGTAACATCCCAGCTCCTTAGCAGAGTATAGAAAAACCATCATGAACTAATCACTGCATACCTTTTCAGCTTTGTTTCCTACCACTCCCTACACCTCATATTTCATGGTTCAACAATACTCTGCATTCTTTTTTTAGTGAGGATTTTTTTTTTCATTGATTTCATAAAGTGGGATTCAGGGAGTGGGGGGAGAGAGAATGGAGGATAAGGAGAGAAACATTAATGTGAGAGAGACACATCAATTGGTTGCCTCCCACACACACCCTGACTGGGGACAGTTATCGAACCTGAAACCCAGGTATGTGCCCTTGACAAGGAATCGAACCCTCGATGCTTCCATGCTTGGGCCGATGCTCTAACCACTTAGGTCACCGGCCAGGACAATACACTGTATTCTTATACCTTTATGCCTTTACACATGATATTCTGCCAATATGGAATAAGAACTCACTATTTGCTTGGTGACATGATTCACCCTGGAAGACCCAGCTTAGGCACTCCCTCCTCTGTAAAGCTTTGTTCCCCCAGTCTCCATAAATACTTATTTAGACCTCTGTTCTTCTATACTTTACACATCTCTTATATAAATCACAGTTTATTATTGGCTTATATGTCGTTCGCCCCTCTTCTTCTAATACCCTATCCCCACCCCTTCCCAGCCACTCAAATAAACCAGCTAGTCTTTACTCAACCTTTTAGATTAATTTCAGTCATTATATGAACTAATTGGCTGATATAGAACTCCTACACTGGTTTAGATATACATAGATCATTATAGATAACTTTTTATTTTATAGTATTTACTATAAGCCCAGTGCATGGATTCATACACCAGTGGGGTCCCTCACCCTGGCCTGCACCCTCTCGCAATCTGGGATCCCTCGGGGGATGTTGGACTGTCCAGGCCAAGGGACCCCACCGGTGTACAAATCCATGCACCAGGCTGGTTTCAGCATGATCCCCACAGGCCAGGCCGAGGGACCCCACTGGTGCACGAATCCATGCACCGGGCCTCTAGTATGCATATAAGATCTTTGGTTAATCTCTTCCTGCCCACCCCCCTCCCCCCTTCCTTCTGAGATTCATCAGTCTGTTCCATGTTTCCATGCCTGTGTGCTGAGCGTCTGCCCCCTGGTGGTCAAATGGTCAAACGGTCACTTAGGCTTTTATATACATAGATGTTTGTATCTACAGCTATCATGTAAATACCCTGAAAATGCACAATTCATTTCTGTAGTCCTAGTATCTACTATAATGCCTACCATAAAACAGATGTCTACTATGAAAAGAGCTATCTGATTTATCTTTTCATCTTTAATTCTTATCACACTGATTAGACAGCATTGGTTGAAATAAATAAGTTTCTAACTGCTGGTACTTACAGATCCCTTGTGGTGTTAGTAAAACAGTTCGATTTTATGTTTCTATTAAAGGTCTTTCCAATATTTGTAATGTGAAGTTTAATTTTAAATGTTGTTTTATGATCAATACCAATTATTTCTATCAGCAATTAATGTTAATGAAAGCAAACACACAGTAAAAAGGATAATGATTTCATTTCAGACTCAGCATTTAACATTTTGTATGCACATCTAATACATTATTAGGTATGAATTTCAAGCTCTGAAGTTATTAAAAACAAATACTATCATCCAAGAAAGTTAAATAGATTATAATACCGCTTCCATTTTTAGGCTTCTTCTGTCCTGGTTTCTTCTTTGAGGCAGTTGCTTCAGAGGGGGGGGTGGGCTGTTTAGTAACTGGGACAGGTTCTACTTTTTTGCTTGGAATCTTTGATACATCACTTTCTTTGGTGACCTGCTCTTCTAGTACAGGCTTGTGTTTCTTTTCCTTCTTTTTTCTTTCTCTAACACTACTAGAAGTTTCAACCACATTCAGTGGGACAGGTACAAGTTGCTCATCTTCTACAGCCAAGGCATCAGATAATTTAAAGTCCCGGGGTACACTCTCAGAATCGGACTCATGAAGGTTCCCATTCTGGATTTCTTTCTTTTTATTCTTTTTCTTTTCTGCCTTCTTTTTATCTGTTTTGGTAGGAATAAGCTTTTGTTCTCTCTTCTGTTTTGCAAGAACTTCATCATATAATGTTTCTTTCATGAAAAGCCAGAAGAAGAGGAAAATTACTGTAATAACTACTGAAGGAATAAGAACAATAAAATATGTTGACTCATAAAACTCCATCATGCTTTTGTTAATGTGATCCTATAAAGCCTAAAAGAAAAAGAAAAAAACCTTAGTTAGTCTTATAAAAATTAAATACACAAAACCTCTGCTCTTTCAAGTGGTATTTCAGATCTAACCTGATCTATAAATCTAATCAGGTTAGTTGTTTAAATCACATACTTGATTACCTTGCCAGGTACAGTTCAAATACACTGTGGAAGAAAAATGTGTGGTAATTAGAACGAGTGTAACACATCCTTCCATTTTTCAATCATGTGAAAAGATGCTAATAGGAGGAAAAAAACTTAAGACATCCATTTTCCCCCCAAATATCCACCATTAATACTTTATTAGTACTTTTCTTTTATTGTACAATATTCATGAATACTACTATATGTGGAAATAAAGCAGCATTAACTACTATCAATACAATGGATATAACTAAAAGTACTACACTCTTAATGAAAAAAAAAATAGAGGTGGTTCATTACTCCTTTTAGAAAGTTGAGCCCATTTACAAACTGCTAGCACCTTTATTCCACCAAATAGTACCTATGCCATAAGGTTGAGAGAATTAAATATGATACTGTACATAAAGTATTTACAGAACCTTACAGCAAATAAGCACTCTAATGTTACCCATCACTTATGTAGCAACTACTAAGATAATATAAGCAAGGCAAATGAACCTCAAGCCAGTTAAGTAAGATAGGTAAGTTCACACATATGTTAAGTGGCAATAATTAGCAAAGCCAAATTCAAACCCAAGCTCTTCAGACTCCTTGACACCTACGCTCTTTTCACTACATCATACATTTTATAATTAAAGAACTGAGCAGTAAGAAACTTGCATAAAAATCTTAGATTTAATAAGGTCTAAGACTTAAGTCTCCTAAGTAATGACTTCCAGCTTATTATACCAAATCAGACTGTTTCCTTGACAACTTAAATGATTTGTGTGCAAGAATAAATAATGACTGCCCCACATTTTCCAGGGAGCATATAGAACATCAAGACTCTTGAAAGATAATATATATGAAAATCATGGCCAAAACCGGTTTGGCTCAGTGGATAGAGCATCGGCCTGCGGACTGAAAGGTCCCAGATTCGATTCCAGTCAAGGGCATGTACCTTGGTTGCAGGCACATCCCCAGTGGGGGTTGTGCAAGAGGCAGCTGATCGATGTTTCTCTATTATCGATGTTTCTAACTCTCTATCCCTCTCTCTTCCTCTCTGAAAAAAACCAATAAAATATATTTTTTTTAAAAAAAAGAAAATCATGTAAGTCCTGAAAACTAATTACAGGTGTTACTCAGAGTGAAAATAAAGAAACGTAGATAACTGACATTCTCCTCTAGTAATGACAGGCAGCTAGGATCTTATGGCTCCTATAAAGCCTACTCAATATGGAAGCCTCTTTAAAGAACCTCTCACTGAATTAAATGACATTTCTCCCCTAGGTAGAAATACATGGACTGGTGTCTACAGAAAGCTAATGATTCTGGCTAGCAGTCTATTCTCCTGTGTAGTCATTTATTTATTTTTGTGTGTGTTTTTACTGATTTTAGAGAGAGAGGAAGGGAGAAGGAGCGATATAGAAACATCAATGAGGGAGAAACATCAACGAGGGAGGAACATCGATGGGCTGCCTCCTGCACACCCTGTACTGAGGAAAGAGCCCAGGCATGTGCCCTGATCAATTGAACCAGAAACCTCTTGGTGCATGGGTCGACACTCAACCACTGAGCACACCAACCAGGCTGTAGTCATTTATTTTTATAAATCCATTAAATATGAGAATATAAAGACAAGAGCTGTTATTGCTATGAAAACTAAATTAAATCCTTTGGAAGGCCTTGATGAAGAAGTAGAAAAATCTAGAATGACTTGACTTTGAACTTAGAAAGTTTCTAGTGGCCACATTTTCATTCCCCTTTAAAGAAACCAATAGTAGAAATCATCAACAATGCTTTTAGGGTATCCTATCTAATAAAGAAGGAATATACAAATTGACCATCATGCCGTCACAAAGATGGCGGCGCCCACAGCCAACAAGGAGAGAATATGCTAATTGACTGTCACGCCCTCAAAGATGGTGGCACCCAAGCCACAAGATGGCGGCGCCCAGTCCCCTCAGCCCCCCAGCCACCCAGGGCCGGCCCAAGGCGCAGGCAAGCCTCAGATGGCAGCTGCCCAGCCACCCAGGGCTGCCCGAGGCTCAGGTAACCAGGGCCGGCCAAGGCTTGTGCTGCCGGCAGTGGCAGCAGCAGAGGTGTGAGGGGGCGTCACCTTCCCCTGATCGCCGGGTCGCCTCCCACCCCTGAGGGCTCCTGAACTGTGAGAGGGGGCAGGCTGGGCTGAGGGACCCCTCCTCCAGTGCATAAATTTTCATACACTGGGCCTCTAGTGATTTATAGAAAAAAGATCAGAAGACACCCCCCCCCCAATCCCTAATTCAAAGACAAAAGATTGATCCAAAAAATAAGACAGACAAATAAAAGTGTTTTAAGTTAAAATAAAATATATAAGGCATACAGATACTTTCAGTTCCTGCTTTAACCAACCTAACCAATGGTCCTAATCACATAGGGCTGGGAAAAAGGTTTCCATCACACTCTAACATCATTCCGTCCACCAAGGGGTCCCCAAAAGCTCCAATACCATTTTTCTCCTGCTCTCTGACTAACTGAAGTTGAAAACTATATGAGCAAACTGAAAACTACATGTGTCCAAGAATGAGGTATCCATCACAGTAAGGAACTGCAGGATAAGGATTTCATTCGTCATTAACAAATCTTTATTGGGCACATGCTATGTGCCAAGCACTGCCCTAAACACTCAATAAACAAAACAGACAAAAAGTCCTGCCCTCATAGAGGTTACATTATAGTATGTGTTTGGGGGCAGAGAGAAGAAACAATAAACACAATCAAATAGAATTTATATAGTTTGTTGGAAGGTGGCAAGTGCTATGGAGAAAATAGAGCAAGATATAGATCATAAGTAGGGGAATGCAGCTTTAAATAAAATAGTAAAGTAAGAAAGACCATTTGAAAAGCAAAGATTTGAAGGAGACATGAGAGTCAGCCATGCAAATATCTTACGGGGAAAAAAAATGGTCCAAGGAGGGGAAGCAGTCAGTGTAAAGGCCCTAAGACAGTTAGTTGGGCTGGAGTGAAACAAGCAGGGGGAAGAGTAGCAGCTAAATTAAGACAGGTAAGGGGTGATGGGGAAAGTAGGAGTGCCCAACTCTGGAAGGCCTTGTAGGCCATACAGATTTCATCTTTTACTCTGCATATGGAAAGGCCCTACAGTGTTTTGAAGAGAAGTGATATGATCTGGTTACTATGTTCAAAAAGACTGTAGGGAGCCAGGGTAGGTAGAAGCAGGGAGACCAGTTGGAAGACAAAAATCTAGGCAAGAGATAAGAATGGCTTGGACCAGCTTAGTGAGCAGTGGAGGAGATAAGAAGTGATTTTATTCTGAATACATTTTCAAAATGAGACAGAGTCAGAATGCCAAGTGTGAAAGAGATAAGTCAAGGATACTTCAACAGGTTTTTTGCCTGACTGTTGGATGGAACAGCATCAAATGAGATAAATCAGACTGCACCTGAGGCAGGTTTAAAAAGGAAAATGGAAGTTTAGTTTAAGTTGACTACAGTAAAACCTCAATATAAAGGACTAATTCAGGCAAGGGGAGTCCATTAAAGCCAAAAGTCCGTTAGGGTTTCCGAATTCATATGTTAAAAAATTGACAAATTAGTTTACCTGTTTTTACTTATGTGATACATTTGTGTAATTAAAATTAAGTATGTATGAAATTTTAATTTCACAGAAAAGTTTTCTGTATTTATTACTTAATTTTAAATTTATACTGAATAGGTCTAGGAAATGGGTGCATTCACCAGTCACCAAGAGTACATGGTTGTGGTGTGACTTAGCACAGAAGGAAACATCGGTTAAAACTGCTTCAGAAAGTGATGCCAGGAGACAACAGAACCAATTAGCATGCACTATGCAGTGTGATCTTGTGCTAATCATTACCCATCATTGTTTATAAGCAGTGATTCTTAGACTTAAATATGTAGACTATAGTTGTAGATATGTAATATTTATTTATATTGGTGAAATTATTACACTGTTTTTTCCAACACATGGCCTATTCACTAAAATTTGTTTAAAATAACTGAATTAATAACAAAAAAAAAACCGTTAATTTAATGAGCAAATCTTGGTTAAAAGCACTTAAAAATTAACAGTGTATTAATTTTCACATATCACATACGAACCAGAAATTTTGTGTAATACATCCAAAGTCCTTTATATTGAGGTCCACAAAATCAAGGGTTTACTATACTTAACATCCAAGGTGAAATGTGGAACAGGTTGTCTGGAGTGCAGGAGGGAAGTCTGAACTGGAGATATAAATATGGCAGCCATCAGCATATAGGTATTTAAAGCTATGACATGAGATGAGATCACCAGGAAAGTGTTAAAAAAAAAAGTGAACCAAGGACTAAACATTTCAACCTCAAGAAAAGAGGAATCATAAAGACAGTATGAGCAAAGCAATTAGTAAGAAGAGAAACCCAAAAAAAAGCAATGCCCTGAAAGGAGGGGAGTGTAAACAGTTTCACTTAGTACAAATCACTTTGTTGAGACCAGATTTAAGGTTACGTGTTCTTAATCAGCCCATAGTAGTTAAGGTGATATGTAAAATACTAATTTTATCTTTAAAAAAGAGTTGAACATTTCTTACACATTTCCTAAGAACAACACTATATTTCCCATTGGAGTCTCTACTAAGTAAAGTATTCTTAGTGCTAAAAGTATATTTTGCCTCTTATCTTTTTAACATCAAACCAATTAGTCTGGCCAGTGTGGCTCAGTGGTTGAGTGTCGACACATGAAGCAGGAGGTCCCCGGTTCAATTCCACTCAGGATACACGTGCAGGAGGAAGCCAATCCATGTTTCTCGCTCATTGATGTTTCTAGTCTATCTCTCTAGCCCTCTCCCTTCCTCTCTCTCTCTAAAATCAATACATATTTTTAAAAATACATATTCCACATGTTTCAAATAAAAATCAAGTTAAGAACTTAGTGATAGTAACAATTCTAAAACACGGGTCCTTTAGAAGTTAAGCCTCAAAAAAATCCTTAAGTCCTTTAGAAAAGCCACAGACTGTTATTTACCATCTAATTATTAAAATGTCCTCCCAACTAAAATCAGTTCAACACTTACAAACTAGAAGGAGGTTTGGGGTGAAAGACCGGAGAAAACATACCAAGCAGAACAGACTACTGATATTAAAGGAGGATATAGAAAAAATTAAATTAGAACCAAAATCATGTATTAATAGCTCATCATAATGATGACCCTGAGTCATCAGGGTTAATAATACTGAATAGCCTTTATAATTTCAAAATGCTTAATACATATAAGAAAGTTTTTCACCAAGCTTTGTTATATTTGAAGTTTCAGAGTGAGTCTCAGAAAGTTAAAGTAAATAGAACACCTCATTTCCTAAGCTCACCTAACAGAGTCCTGTTATAATTGCTGATGCTGCAAAATTAGAAGAGACATTTCTAAGATAATGTTGGGGGAGGGGAGTAATGATTTGTTCTTAGAACCTACAAACAATAAACCCCGCTATTTCGTGCTCCATCCTTGAACAAAAGGGGGGTGGGGAGAGCCCCTTTTTGTCAGAGAACACAATATGAAAATCTATAGCAAAGCATGTAGACCAGAAATACAGATTTAATGAGCAAATCCTGGTTACAAGCGCTTGCTTAATACTCCAGGGTGATTCTTGGGAGGATCCTTCCAGTCTCATCAAGCAACTGCTTTTAAGCCAAACCGAAGACAGGGTGGCCAAGTGCCCGCTAGGTGAGGTAGGGAGGACCGGTGCTATCTAATTAGCAAGAACTCAAACTCTCAAGTCAATTCCCGCACAACGCAGTGTTTAGTTCAGCCCAATGGGTTTATCTTCAGCCGGCTATGAGTGCCTGCCTTTTTCAGAGCATCTGAAACACACCCACAACTTGCAACAGTTCACTTCAACTGTAGCTTTTTACAGCAGTGCTTATTCCAATACCTGCTAAGGAATCCTTTCCGAGTACAGGCCCAACTGCGAGTTTGGGCTCTTTCCTCCCAGAAGGGATGGCTAAGCTCCAACAGCCCCGTCTGGAACCGCAATCTGGGGGCCGCCGGACGAGGTTAGGAGGCCGCTCCCCCGCGTCGGGGGGCCCGCCGGGCGCCGGTGCCCACAGGCTCCTTCCACGACCGCCGAGCCGGGCTGCGCGGCCCACACCAGGTATCTGATTACCGAGAGACTTTTCTAGGCTGCCAGCTGGGTTTTCCGCCCAGATCCCCGACGCCAAAAATCTCATTGTTGGAAACTGAAGGGGGAGGGGGACGCAGTGAGGAAGACACACCCCTCCGGGAGAGGAAGGGATCACTTCCCTGGTCTGGAGGGCGAGCCACAGATTTCCCCCAAACTGTCCCCTCCCGGAGCTCCCCCATCCCCAACCGCCCCCCCCCCCACCACCACCAGGGACGCGCACGGGGCGGTGGGAAGGGGCCGTGGGAGGGGCGAGGGCCGGTCGCTCCGTGTCCGGGGAGGCGAGGCTGAAATTCCAGCATGGCGCACGCGTGGCCCATCCGGCCCAGGGACGCGCCGGAGACGCGCTCCCTCCGTCCACCGGCCCGGAGGCGGTAATCCGCCTTCCCTCCCGGGGGCCCGCAGGCCCGGCTAAAAATAGGCGCCTCCGTCACCCTAGGGCCCTCTCCCGCCGACCTCGCCCTCGAGAGACGTCCTCGGGGGAGAGAGACCTCCGGCCGCGCTCGGAGGCGCCGCGGCAGAGCCGGGGTCGGGCCGTGAGCGGCCCGTGAGGCCGAGCCGCCCGGGGAGCCCGCCGCCGCGGAGGCCCGGCCCGAGCTGGAGTCCGGCGGCGGGACCCGGCGCCCGAGGCCTACCCGGCGGACGGCGGGCCGTGCTCGGGCCCCGCGGCCGCGCCCCCCAAATGGTGCGGCCCTCCCGCCCGGGGCCCCGCGGCCGGCGCCGCCCTCACCCCGCGGTCCCCGCGGCCAGCGCCCCGACCCGACGCCGCCTGCTCGCCCTTACCCTGCGCGTCGGGGTAAGGAGACCGGGAAGACGCGGCGGCGCCGGCAGGACAGCCCGATCGCCAGCTCCGAGGTGCCGCCACCGCAGTTGCTCAGGTGCCGTCGCGCCGCCCGGCACGGGGCGGGGCGGCCCCGGCACGTCCGGGCGTCTGGGCTGGCGGTGCCCGGAGACCGGCCCCTTAAAGGGACAGGCGCCCGCCGCCTCGGCCCCCGCGCGCTCTGATAAGCCCCCGCGTGGGGCTGCTCGGGATTCCGGGGCTGTCCCCCCGAGATAACGTTCCGCAGCAGGTGGGGGTGGGAGCCCGGGGCTGGAGGCTCGGCGGCGCTTCCTTCATTCCTTAGCCCTGCCCCCTCCCTCTCTCTCTCTCTCTCTCTCCCTCCCTCCATCCATCCTTACCCCTCCCCCTCTTCTCTTTCTCTCTTTCTCTGTCTCTCTCTCCTTCCCCCAAAGCTGGTTTCATCTTACGGGAACCTCCACACTAGGTGACTTTTTATTTTTTGTAACCTTAAGCAAATGGTACTCGATTTCACCCTGCCCATCCCAGATTCCTCTCCAGAAATCAAAACGAAACCTTTCGTTCCTCCGTCTTTCTCTTTGAATTAGCCTTCAGGCAACCCTAGCTTCAAACGGAGAGAAAAATTAAAAACCGACCCAAATAAATCGTGTGCAATTATGAAGCTGCTAGCTGGTGGGGTGGGCTTTCTTTAAGCCGGGGTAAAAAAAACTAGAAGCTGCAGCGAAGAAGAAAAGTTGGCCAGAGTCCCTGCTAATAAGTTTGCTCTTTGCTGAAAGGAGGCCAGCGACCTTCCTGGTCCACTGGCAAAGATGTGTTACTCACCATCACTTACTGCTTATCGATCTCTCGCAGAATTCCAGGCACCGCCCAGAACATACACAAAATACTGCAAGGTCTCCTCAAAAGTTATGAGAGCTCGAAATGACTCCAATTCTGTGAGAGTGTGAATAAGAGATACATAAAACCAAGACTCGTCACTGTTAACACCTCCCCTTGCATCCTGACAAAGAGGGAACAGGAGCAAGTCCTTAAGGGATGAACAGCAGAGCAATTTCCACACCAACAGAGAATTTCCTGTATATGGACTGGCTAAAAGCGTACATCTGTATTCTTATAGGGTCTTAGCTTTCTAGCGCATCTCCAAAGTACAGGTGAAAACTGATCAGTTTCTGGTAGCCTGAGATGTTGAGAATTCCGATAGTCTTCAGCCACTATGTTCTCCAAACATGCATTCGGTCTTATTTTAACTCCAGAAGCGTCCTCTTTTTCCTTTCTCAGTAGGGTTACTCAGCACCGCAGTGGTTCCAATACCCTCAAAGCAATTTCTCTCTAAACCACTGCTGTCTCCTGAGCCTGTGCCAGAGGACACAGCTTTATGGAAGAGCGATGCCATTAGTCTCTTAATACAAAAAGGGCAATGTATCATTTCTATAGTGGAGTTTAAGGACTCTTGATTAGCTTACAAACATCTTATTTCCTCTGGTTAGTACTAAAGCAGGTTTTAGGTTAGAATAAAACTTTCTATCATTTTCCTGACTTCAGTAAAACTACAGTGATACTTTAGAGACAGTAATATGTAGGTACCTTAAGTGGAGTTTAGGGACATGTTTCCCCTAAATATACTATTTCTATAGTCAAGGATCACTTATTTTTCTGTTCCATTATTTGAAACAAAGAAGAGTATTTATCAGCTATTTCAGCTTTCCTGAGTGATTGAACTTTGACTTCTGAAAGGGAAGTGATCTATTTATTCACATCAAAAAGATTTGCTAGAATTATCATGCAAGGTAAACCCTATTAGGAATTAAGACGTACCCTTTAAATTTTGTAATATAGTATAATATAATATCAATGGCTATAATTAACATATATAATTAACCTATTATGTAATTAACCTTGGTTGCTGCTCACTACTCTCCAATGTCACTGAAACCAGCAACTAACTTGCTAAAAGGATTAGAGCACTCCCAGCATTTGAGGTACCTCTAGTTGTAACGACAAAGAAATAAAATTTTTGAAACTACAAAGTGTAATTCTATTACCTAAAGATTGCTAGTGTCTGTCTCTGTCTGTCCCTCTCTCTCCCCTCTCCTCTCTCTTCTCTCTTTTATTCAAGTCCTCTTATTTTTTAAGCTCCCCCTACCCCCACCATGGCCCTCACCTTTGGCAACCATCAGCTTGTTCTCTATATCTATGGGTCTGTTTCTATTTTGTTTTATTTATTCATTTGTTTTGCTTTTTTAGAGTCCACATATGAGTGAAATCATAATATTTGTCTCTGTGTCTGACTTACTTCACTTAGCATAATACTCTCTAGATCCATCCATATTATCGCAAATGGCAAGATTTCATTCTTTTTTTATTTGTGAATAATATTCCACTGGTAATTCCTCTCTGAAATCAATAAAAACATTTTTTAAAACATTTTTTAAAAAATTAAATTAATAGCATATCTTTATCCATTCATCTATTGATGGACATCTAGTAATGGTGCAATGAATAAAGGGGTACATATATATTTTCAAATTAGTGGTTTTGTTTTCTTTTGAATAAATATCAGAAGTGAAATTGCTAGATCATATGGCAGCTCTATTTTTAATTTTTTGAGGAATATTCATACTGTTTTCCATAGTGGCTGCACCAGCTTATAATCTCACCAACAGTGTATGAGGGTTCTCTTTTCTCCACAGCCTTACCAACACTTGATATTAGTTGATTTATTGTGGATGGCCATTCTGATGGACGTGAGGTGATATCTCAGTGTAGTTTTAATTTGCATTTCCTTGATGATTAGTGATGGTCAGCATCTTTTTATATATCTGTGGGCCATCTGTATGTCCTCTTTGGAGAAATGACTATTCAGGTCCTCTGCCCATTTTTAATTGGATTGTTTGTTTTTCAGCATTAAGTTGTATGAATTCCTTATATATTTTGGGTATTAACCCCTTACTGCATGTATCATTGGTGAATATCTTCTCTCATTTGGTAAGCTGTCTTTTGTTTTTATTGATGGTTTCCTTCTCTGTGCAACATTTTTTAGTTTGATATAGTCCCATTTATTTTTTCTTTTGCTAGCCTGAGGAGACATATCCAAAAATATATTGCTTAGAGCAATGTCAAAGAGTTTTACTGCCTCCCAGCTGATGTGACTCAGTGGTTGAGCATCGACCTATGGAATAAAAGGTCACAGTTCAATTTCTGCCAGGGCACATGCCCATTACGGGCTCAACCCCTAGTGGGGGCCGTACAGAAGGCAGCCAATCGATGATTCTCTCTCATCATTGATGTTTCTATCTCTTTCTCCCTCTCTCCTCCTCTCTGAAATCAATAAAAAACATTTTTTAATTAAATTAAATATGTATTCTGCAGTTTTTGGATAAAATGTTCTCTAAATGTCAGTTAAATCAGTCTGGTCTAATGTGACAATTAAGGCCATTATTTTCTTATTAATTTTCTGTCTAGATGATCTATTTGTTGATGTGAGTGGGATATTAAAACCTTCTACAATTATTATATACTGTGGATTTCTCCCTTTATGTCCATTAATAATTAAGCCTCTTAGGCCACTGCCATCTTGGACCTCCTCTTTCTCTCATTTTTTTAAATCTACCAAAGTGCAATTTACTGGAGACTGCCTTCTGACTTTTAGTGTTTAACAATCCTCTTTTCCCTGAATTTTGGAAATGTTTTAAAGACACACAGTACATATCTCTCTAGCAGATAGAAAGCTGGCTATTCCTGTTTTGTTCAGGGAAGACTTCCCAGAAGTGGTGAGTAATGTGTGAGTAACATATTACATCTCCTGCACCACCAGGATGGCAGAGATGCAAGTATAATAGAAACAATTCACAGATCTGAAAGTAAAGGGAAGATTCCAGGTCCCCCAAATAATGGAGGGGGAAAGAAATATCTGCAGTTGCAGATCTAACAATAAATCAGCTATTCTAACAATAACTGCTTATTAGAGGTCTGCATTGTGTCCCCATTAACATGTAGTCTCTTTAAGCATATGACCTTCAAGTGCTTTCATCACAGCCTAAGGGTGAGGACAAATTATTGGCCATTCTTTGCACAAAGTGGTGGGAACTGTGTTTCCTCCTCTTGAATCTGAGAGGGCTCTAGGTCCAATAGAATATGCCACAAGTAACACTGCCAAGTTCTGGGCCCAGGCTTGGAACCGTTGATCTTAGAGCCCTGAGCTACCGTTTGAGAAGTCTAACTACCTTGCTGGAGAGACCATGTGGAGAGGCCCTGAGATTACTACATGGGGAGGAGGAGAGACCCAGCTGGGCCCAGCCTTCCAGCAGCCCTCACCAAGGTGCCCAATGTATGAATGAAGGCTTCCAGTACCCCACTCCATACACACCACAAGCTAATTACCACCAAGTAACCCCAGTCAGTACCACCTGGAGCAGAAAAATCACTCAGTGAAATACGCTTGAATTTATGACCCCATATAATCTTTGTGGGTTTGGGGGGGATAAATTGTTTGCAGTAAAAGATAAGCAGAACATCTTTATTCCACTTCTAAATAGCTGCAAGAAACATTAGTCTCATTTCTGTGGAGAGGAGTTTCCATTTTGCCCATACAATCCTAAAACATCATTGGGGCCTTTCAAGGGAAATCTGGTCAGGAACGGGTAAGGAGGTAAAGCTACTTTGTGGCATAACTCAATATTATTGGAACCATCTCCATGTCTCCCATTATGTCTCCCATCTTCAAAGGCTGTTCAATGATTGAAAACTGGTGAATTTAATGAGAAAAGAGGAGCCATCATTTATAGTGCAGTTGCGCTGTGTGGGTGTTGAATGTACGTTAGCTTACACAATCGTCAAAATAACCCTATAGGCTAGTTCTAGACTCACACTGAAAAATGTATTAGCTCAAGGACACAGAGCTCAACAACCAGCACCTGAACCCAGATCTGTTTTACTCCCAAGGTATAAACCTTAGGTGTACAAACAACTAAAATGTGAGTTTTTATTTATATAGGTTTCACTTACTCATGATATCTTTTTTGTCATTAGCTGATATATAACACTAAATTAAATCAGCAATATTAAATCAGCTGCCAGCCAGCATCTTGTAAACTTTTCTAATAGAAAGAATTTAGTATTGAAATATGTACGTTTTGTCCTAGTAAACTTAGCAATTGGAAGAAACAACCTTAACAGCCTCTTTGAGTCTTGACTCCATGATTTTATACACTTCTTACAAGGGTTCTGTTAAATATTGAATTTGCAATCACAGAACCTGGTTTTGCTCCCCAGCTCTGCTCCTTTCTGGCTGTGTCACTTTGGAAAAGTCACTTCACTTCTGGGAGCTTTAGTTTCCACTCTGATTAACTGAGGACAAGAGGACTTAGCTCTAAGGGTTAGTGTGAGATTAAATGAGATCATGTATTTTTTAATATTTTAATAATAGTATTATCAGTTCTTAATATAAGTATTAAATAAGACATTATTAAACCCACATTATATCTGAATAATGACTACCATACTAGCTATTCACAGATTGTATATAATTACTAATTCTAATAACAATCAAGTGAAATGTAATTATGCCCATCTACCACTGAGAAAACAGGGTCAGAAAATCAAGTTACTTGCCTAGGCCAAATGGCTAGTAAGTGGGAGAGCTGAGTCTGAAACTCCAAAAGCCAGCCTTCTTCCACTCTACCAGACTTCCCCCACATATCAACAGGCCAGTTTATAGCCTGCTTGTACAGCATTAAAAAAAGGGAGAGTTGACATCTTTCCTCTCACCTCAGGCCAAACCACTTTTACCCTCCACCAGCTAGGTAGAAAGCATTCTTATCTCTAAAAACCTTACATATTAACTCGACATCCTTCCTCAAACAGCTACTTCAGTGTTTAAATGTTTACTATCCCTCACTGTTGTGTAACTCTATGTTCTAACCTCAATCTTGGGCACATTTTTAAATGGATGCTAATTGGCAAATAAAAATAAATAGGAGAAAGTAAAATTATATATGTATATATATGCACACACATATATAAAATCAAATATAGACTCACATTTAGAGATAAGCAAATTACATTTACTTTTTCCATTTTGAAAAATCTGTGCATATTTTTCTTGTATTTATGAATGCAAATACCAAATGAAGGAACATGCAAAAATTTTAGATAATATCCTGTTTTTTAACATTTAATTTCTTCTGACTTTAAGATTAGCTCATGAGCCCTGGTGAGGGCAGATCAGTAGCAACAAATCAAACCAAGTCAGCAATACTTGCAACATTCGTGGCATCATGTTAGGTGTTTGAACATAAAGCGTGCATTTTCAAATGCTTGTCCTCCAGAATGGTGCTTGCTTTTTAAACCACACTGCTATTTGTTGGCTCGTATTCAGCAACAAATGATAACTCTTAGATTCTACCCAGTCCTTGCCCTGTGTTTTTCTCCCCGTAATATGACAATCCTGTAATTAATCTTGCCCAGGCTTCGTTCCATTTATTTCTGACTATGTCTCCAATTTACCAATTTTCTTTGATCAGGGCCAACAATTTTTAAAAGCCATCTCTTGGTATTTCCATATATTGTTTTGGAAATTTAATGTTTTTGAGAAAAGGTAAACAGATTGCAAGCTCCATTACAAATCATTAGTCTGTGAAGGCTGTAGAATAATTCCTCTGGATGCCAGCTCTCATGGCACAGAGCTGTGGATGACAGCCCTCCCAGCCCCCTCGGGGACCTCACTCCATCAGCAATGCCCTTTCTGTCTCCATCTTCAACCTTTCTTCTCCAGCAGCCAATTAGTGCATTTAGGGCCCCCTCCACTTAAAGGAGAGGGGGAAAAGTTTGTTCAAACTCTGGACCACCCCACTTACCCCATTTCCTGCCAAGCCAGGTTTTGGGTTGGTCAGTTGATTGGTTAGGTAAGAAGCACTCATTTGGCTGCTTATTCACACTACCCATTCACTTACTCCTCATTCTACTGGAACCTGCTTCTGCACCCACAGCTTGATTCTGAAACACTCCTCATCCTATACAATAAAACCCTAATATGCGAATCAACCAAACGGCCCAGTCGCTATGACACGTACTGACCACCAGGGGGGCAGATGCTCAACGCAGGAGGTTGGGGGCACTCCTGCACTGAGTGTCTGCCCCCTGAGAGGAGGCGGCAGTGGTGATGGGGGGCGGGGCCGGCTGGCGAGCACCCCACCTCCCCCAAGGGCGCAGGCCAGGCTGAGGGACCACCCCCTCACCCCCACTGCACAATTTTCATGCACCGGTCCTCTAGTGGAAGTCAATGATCTCCCTGCTGCTAACCGCAGTGCAGCTGCTCAGTCTATCTGGCAGAACCTCTCTGTCATAGGACACCACTAATTACTTCTTGACGCGCTGCAGTTTCTTTGACTTCAGTGACCACACCCACAGGGCTCTTTTTGCCCACTCTCTTGTCTTTTCCTTCTCTCTAGCCTAAAGCTCCTTCTCAGTCTCTTTGTGACTTTATTTTCTCTTTCTATCACTTTTTTGGTGATGTTTCTCAGGCTACCAGCCTTGTACCTTTTATTTTCTCACTTTGCAGTCCCTCTCTGATCTTATCATGTGTATCCCCTAGTGAAGGCCGAATTGCTGCAATTTGCAACCCCTACCACTAAGAAAAAGGCATCTCTATCAGTCAGCATTCTCCAGAGATATAGAACTAATAGGATATACATGTATTGAGAGATTTAGTTAGTTAGTTAGTTAGTTAGTTAGTTAGTTATTTTAACAAATTTCTGATTTCTTAATTCACGTGATTGTGGAGGCTGGCAAGTCCAAAATCTTATGGGTGGGCAGGCAGGCTGGGGACCCAGGGAAGAGTCAGTGTTGCAGTTCAAGTCCCAAGGCAATCTGCTGGCAGAATGCCCTATTCTTCTAGGAGGTCAAAATTTCTCTATTAAGGCCTTCAACTGAGGTTCACTACATTATGGAGGATAATCTGCTTTTCCCAAAGTCTGCTGAGTTTAATGTTAATCTCCTCTTCAAAAAAATACCTTCACAAAAACGTCTAGAATAATGTTAGACCAAATATCTGGGTACTATGTCCTAGACAAGTTGATACATAAAATTAGTCATCAGTGGCATCTGGAAGCAGCATATACTATTTGGGTCTGCTAGTCTAACTCATCTAATGACTAACCTGTTAGGCTGGGACCCAGAACAAGAAAGGACTCCGAAGCAGGTCGTGGCTTGTGCACCCTGTTATCAATGGAGCCTTATCATCCAGCAGATTCAATGATGCTGGAGGGATCTATAGAAAGTGAAAATACTGTGTGAAGCCTCTGGCAAGTCTCAATAGGAGAATCATAGTGCAGCTTTCTAGGTTTGGGGATATGCTGAATGTCATTGTGCCCTAATCAAGATCAAGTGCCGGACCAAAGAACACCAAATGACCTGGTGACCTGAGCTGCCCATCATGAATTGAGTGTAATCTGACCCATCAACCCAGAAATTTGGGTGTGGGAAAGATGTTCATCATCAAAAAGATATGATTTATGCAAGATCTACCTTGAGCGGGTTCTGAAGGCACAAAATGAGTTACATAAGCAGGTGGCTCAGACTTCCATGCCAACTACTTCAGTGCCACCTCTCCTTCACTTACACCTATAGTCTCCTAAGGAATTCAATCTGATCAAGGAAGAAAAAATGTGAACCTAGTTTAGAAATGCAAATTGCTGAGAGTAAATTGATGTAGAATCACAATCCTAGTCACGGATGGCCCTGAAGGACTATAGGGGATATAAATCTAGTTGTTTACTCTGCCTAGAAGAAGATATGGCCATATATTTAGGTCTACAAATTCATGGGCTAACAATTAGGCTTGATGGTCAGGAACTTAAAAGGTACAAGCCCTAACCGGTTTGGCTCAGAGGATAGAGCATCGGCCTGCGGACTGAAGGGTCCTGGGTTCCATTCCAGTTGAGGGCATGTACCTTGGTTGTGGGCACATCCCCAGGAAGGGGTGTGCAGGAGGCGGCTGATCGATGTTTCTCTCTCATCGATGTTTCTAACTCTCTATTCCTCTCCCTTCCTCTCTGTAAAAAATCAATAAAATATATTTTTAAAAAGGTACAAAATTAAATAACTAATAAGAAGGTTTAGAAAAGAGACATGTGGATGTGCCCACTTAATAATAGACACAGAATGTGAGGAAATTTTTTTCCCCATGTGAATGCTCATCTTGGGCACAAGATGACAGTTCTCTATAATCAGTTGGGTAAGATGAGCCACTGTGGGTATACCAACCTCTTTCCTTGGCCAACCTGCAATTTGTTCATTGAGCTCATGAACAAAGTGACCATAGTAGCAGATATAGAAGTTAGGCAGGAATTCAAACACATGGATTCTTCTTACCACAACTAACCTAGCTGCCCCTACTGCTAAGTACCCAGCCTGCCAACAGGAGAAACCTACATTGAACCCTGGTACACACCATTTCCTAGGGGGAATAGCAGCCATCAAAAGGCAGGTTGATTTTATTAAACACCTTCAGTCATGGAGGGAGCAGTGATTGGTCTTCACTGGAATAGACACTCGTTCTAAATATGGATTCGCCTTCCCTGCCTACAAAGCTTCTGCCTTCACCACCATCTATGAACTTACTGGATGCCTATTCTCTGTCACAGAATCCCAGACAACATTGTTCTGACAAAGGAGCTCATTTCACAGCAAAAAGAGTGATGCAATGGGCTAAGGCCCAAATTATTCACTAGAAGTAGCTGACACTATAGAATGGTTGGAATGGCTGTCAAAGACCCCGTTGGGTGACAAATGAGAGACAGACAATAGGTGCTCTTCTATGAGATGTAATATAGACTCTGAATCAGCTACTCAAAGCACTGACTAAGAGGAGAGATATATCTACTAATTGGGGTGATGATCTGTACTGCCAAGTCGATTTGACCTCTACTTAGTTCTCTCATAACTCGAGAGACCAACTTGTATCAATTTGTCCAAGATTTTTCCAGGTTTATCATTCAAAGTCTCACATCCCAGAAAACCATTCAGTCTAGGCAAACTGGGACAGTTAGTCCCAACTACTTCCCTGAGACATTGACAGCATTCAGTAAATTTGCTGAAGACTGGATATTGTTGATGTCAAGCTAAATCTACTTCCCTCTCCCCCTGCCAAAATATATCCTTGATGACATCCAAACTTATTTTGCATCCCAGGGAGGAATGTTTGATAGTAACAATGGCTTGCCCTTTCATTCATTCACTTACGCTTACAAACATCATCTTCAGTGACTTACATGCCTTTGAGGACAGTTATGCTTCTTTGGCAAGTAGAAGGGAAAGCCCCAAGTATCTCATGTTCCAGCTCACTTATACTCTGCTCAGATTTTCCCATATTCTCCAGGATATGGGTGTGTGTGTGTGTGTGTGTGTGTGTGTGTGTGTGTGTGTGTGTGTGAATTCTCATTAATTTTAATTTTTCCAGCACTATGGAAACCTTATGTTAGATCTTGAAGAGGTCACAAAAATCACCTAATCCAAATCCAAATACATCATGTTTATTTTCAGTGCTCTATTGTTTAAACTTCATTGTTTTTGTTTTAATTTATGATGTGTCATGTCCACCAAGCATTCATCTCCTTACCTGACCAAAAATTACATTTGCACATTTAATCCAGTGAGTAATTTATTTTTTGCTAGCATAATGAGTGTGAGTTCTTACTTTCAAAACATAGAAAAGGCTCAGTATTCTTTAGCATCTCATCAAAAATCATTACTCAATTAGGGTTTGTTAATGAGGGACTTTGGTCCTCTAAGTATTGAATACCATCTCATTTTCTATTGTGCCTGGGAAATGACATCAACAATTGTCAAAAGATCTGTTTGCAGATAGATGTGGCCCACAGCACCAATCACAGAGTAGAACTCAAGATTAAGATTCATTTCATTTCGGGTCAGAAACAAATGAGGTAAAACAATACCCTCCCACAAAACCTCCATTGGTACTACTTTCAATAAGAGGTAAGAATATCACTAGTCTTGTGTTTTATTTTTATGAATCAGTTCTTCTAATTTCTCAAGGACAATAAAGAAGAGAAGAATTTGCAGAAGCAATGAAATGTGTTTTTAAGTGCTAACCAAGAATTATTCATCATGCTAAGAAGCTCATGCCACGGTTTGTCAGAGTCCACCTCCTGTGAAATTGCCAGGAGAGAAAGGAGATTTCAACTGTCAGCTAAAGGCCAAAGAAAGAAAAAAAAATTGTATTACATGTTTCCTTCTTTGACTTCAAATTTTACTCTTTTATAACTTTATTTTCTGAGTACATTGGGACTGTTATGGGAATCTGAATTTCCATTGGTTCAGGAGATTGTAAGATTACAGAAGCACAAAGATCAATAGCAACAAACTCCTTTCAGCTTCTAGCCTGACAATAGAGGATATAATGTCAAGATTTTTAAAAAAAATAAAAAAAGATTAGTAAAAAAAACCAGATCCAAGCATTCATGCTCCACTGAGAAGTTCTATAAAGACTTTTGTCAAAAGTGATTTAGTATTGAGAAAAGAGAAATAACAGATATCTCTGGAAGAGAAAAAAAAATGTTTGGATTAAAGGGAATTCAAATCAATAGCTGAAGCATCACAAAGCTTCAGGTTTGAATGATCCCTAAATGGTTTTTTTAGTTTCTTTTCATAAATCTTGTGTTTAATCTTGTCCCATCAGTTGTAGGAACCTACTGTAGGTGACAAACAATTCTCAAGTGGCTTTGGAACAGAAATAAAATCTAGGATAGAGCGCTAAGACCCTTTATTAAGAAGTAAAGGAGATTTAAGGTGGCATCTCATAGATCCTTGAAGAGAGGCCTTCTAAAGATTTTAAGAGTCTATCTTTCAGGCTTTCTCTGCTTCAATAGCAGGACTTCTAGGAATCTAAGGCATCGTCCCTCAGCAGCTTCACAGAGAATCCAAGGTAGATAAAAGCTTATTTCAAAGAGATTTGGGGGTAGAGAGGAACCAAGATAGCGGCAAAGGTAAACAACTAAACTGCCACCTCGCAAAACAATTTCAAAACTACAACTAAAAGACAAAACGTCTACCACCCAGAACCACGGGAAAGCTGGCTAAATGGAAGTTTTACAACTAAGAAGGAAAGAGAAGGGAGCACAAACGCTGAAAAGCTGAGGTACGGAGGCGTGCGAATGGAGCTGGTGGCAGGCCACTGGGCGCGTGGCTTTTTTCCAACCCGAAAGAAGACAAGCTCCCGATCACTCTGAAATCCAGTTTCTAGGGACACTCAGGGGACCCAGACGCCTACGGGGAGAAGCTGGACTCTCGGCAATCGGTAGGAGAGTGAGAGTGACTTTTTTGCAGAGGAGCGCCCAGCATTCATTGTTTACTACACTGGAGCGCGGGACCCAGGGACTTGGAAACGCGGAAAGGCAGAGACAGCTGACGGTAGCCATCGCCATTTGCCACACCCTAGCCTAGTGACGCTCTGAGACCCTGCCCTGCCCCGCCCTGAGGCCCCACCCCGCACATTCTACAAACCCGCCCAGGCTCCACACAGCAGCTTCTGCATATAAATGGCCTGTTCTGTGGAAGCTTAACCAAATAAACTGCAGCTCCAGTCAGACTGCTCCAAAACCGCCAAAGCCCAAGCAAAGAGGAGAAAACTGTAGTTCTTGCTGTAGCTCCTGCTGGGTTGCCTCAGACAGTAGCTGACCTGCACCCTATTGGAGATCCAGACACTAGTGTATCTAGTGGTTGGTGTGAGACGACACCAGATTTCAACCACTCTCATAAGGGACACATTCAAGAGGCAGACTCAGTGAGCACCAAAGCCCTACTGGAACAAGTCCTGCCCCATAAACGTGTCTCCAGCACGGCAATTCTTCCATTATAGACACAGCGGGTTCTCACAGCCAATTGGCCTGGAGGTCAATTCCTCCCAGTGACACCAACAACAATCAAGACTTAACTACAACAAGTCTGTACACACAGTCCACAAAGGGTTGCACCTAGAGTGTCCACCTCAGGTAACTGGGAGGCTGACCCGTTGAACCAATAGGACACCTAGTACACAAAGCCACTCTATCAACTCAGGGAAGCAGCGAAAATGAGGAGACAAGGAAACAGATCACAAACTAAAGAAATGGAGGAGAACAAATGAATGGATATAGAGTTCAAAACCACAGATATAAGGTTTTTCAAGAATTTCATGGAAAAGGCCGATAAATTTAATGAGACCCTCGAGGATATGAAAAAGGACCAACTAGAAATTAAACATACACTGACTGAAATAAAAAATATTATACAGAGACCCAACAGCAGACTAGAGGAACGCAAGAATCAAGTCAAAGATTTGGAATACAATGAGGCAAAGGACACTCCTCCAGAGAAGCAAGAAGAGAATAGAATTCAGAAAGTTGAAGATAGTGTAAGAAGCCTCTGGGACAACTTCAAGTGTACCAACATCAGAATTATGGGGGTGCCAGAAGAAGAGAGAGAGCAAGATATTGAAAACCTATTAGGTGGGGGAGAGTATACCTCGCAATCATCACCTTTTAATAAGTAATAGTTATGAATGTTAAAGTTTGAAGTTTGGTATCACCTCAAAAGTCCTGCCTACTCATTCCTAAATTATTACTTGTGGCACTGCCCTCCATTTCGTCAGGTTGGAATACCACCACCTTCCTTCCCTTACATGATGTCCATACTTTCCATGTTATGCATTCTGTTCAAAAGCAAACCCAAGCATATGCAATGCATTGATCTTTGACAAGAGTGCCAAGAACACACAATGTGGCGAAGATACGCTCTTTAAATGATGCCAGAAAAGGTGAATATCCACTTGCAAAAAAAATGAAATTGGGCCCCTACCTTATCAACTCAACTCAAAAATCAACTCAAAATGAGGACTGAAGACTTAAACATAAGACCAGAAACTGTAAAACTAGAAAAAAACCATGGGAAGGACGCTCCTGGACATTGGTCTTGGCAATGATTTTTTGAATATGACACCCAAAACACAGGCAATAAAAGCAAAAGCAGATAAGCAGGATTACATCAAACTAATAAGCTCCTGCACAGCAAAAGAAACAATTGACAGCCCTGGCTAGTGTCACCCAGTCCGTTGAGCATCATCCTGTGTACCAAAAGGTCACCAGTTCAATTCCCAATCAGGGCACATGCCAGGGTTGCGGGTGATCTCCCAGTAGGGCAGTGGTTCCCAACCTTTCTAATGCCGCGACACTTTAATACAGATCCTCATGTTGTGGTGACCCCCAACCATAAAATTATTTTCGTTGCTACTTCATAACTGTAATTTTCTACTGTTATGAATCGTAATGTAAATATCTGTGTTTTCCGATGGTCTTGGGCTCTACAGCAGCAGTTCTCAACATTATGATTCATAACAGTAGCAAAATTACAGTTATGAAGTAGCAACGAAAATAATTTTATGGTTGGGGATCACCACAACATGAGGAACTGTATTAAAGGGTCTCAGCATTAGAAAGGTTGAGAACCACTGCAGTAGGGGCTTACAGGAGGCAGCCAATCAATATTTCTCTCTCATTGATGTTTCTCTCTCTCTCTCTCTCTCTCTCTCTCTCTCTCTCTCTCTCTCTCTCTCTCCCATTTCTTTCTCTCTCTCTAAAATCAATAAAGCCATATTTTTTAAAAAAGAAACAACAGACTGAAGAGGCAGCCTAATGAATGTGAGAAAATATTTGCAAACCACATATCTGATAAGGTGTTAATCTTTAAACATCCATGTTAAGTCTCGTTTGAGGCCTGCAATAAAGAGTCACAAACCCATGAAATGCCTTCCCCTTGCAAGGGTGCAAGAGCAATCAGGACAGCGTGGATCCCACAGAGCATGGACCCAGCATCACACTGCTCAGGATCGTGTTCGTGCCAGGGTCAAGTCTCCTGGCACCTAGGGGCCCAGAACTCTGACCTGGGTTGAGATACAAGAGGGATTAGCCCAATAGGAAAGAAGAAAAATAACAGAAGGAGCCCTTGATTTTGAGGTGTGAAATAAATGGAGACCCAACAATACTCTGCTCTCACACGCAAGTACCTCAGTGCATTCCAGAACTGCCATTCCAAAAATTAAACAGGAACCTTTGTCTGGAGATGGGCTCAGACATGCCCATTAGATCTCAGCTTGAAGCCATTTCTCCCTTTTCCTTCCTCAGAAGTCTCATAATGCATGGCCCGGGCCCCACAATCCTGTATCATGGTTCTTTATCATACTGAAGAATGATGCTGAACAGCTATGATACTACCCAAAGTGTGAGTGTGGTTGGAAAGATTAATGAAAGGTTTGTATTTGGTTTGCGGCTTTGCTCACTGCTTGCCTCTCTGCCTCTCAAGCTGCCCATTTCAATTCAAATTAAGCAGTGCTTTCTCAGACTGTGTGCCAACATGCTGTACGTGCAGCTGCTGCCTGCCATCCATCACAGCCCAGCTTACCCCACTCCAAGTTCCAGGTCAGCATTTCCTGATTGCATTCCTTGTCCCCGTCATGCTTTGTGGTGCCCTACTTTTAGCCATTCATCACCCAGCAATTGTTTCTGTTCACTGTCTTTCTCACATGACCAGTCCTGCAAAGTGTGGCAGACGGGAAAGCCAGTGGGCTGGCTGCAAGCCAGGATGTTGCCCAGAATTTGATAGTGATCTTAAGTATCATAGATAAATGCCACTAGTGAAATCTGTGCTGAAGCTAAATGCAATATCCAAGGACATCAAAGGCCTGCCTCTTTCTCTTCAAAGTTAGAAAGCATCTTAGGCCCTGGCTGCGTAGCTCAGTTGATCAGAGCATCACCCCGATACTCCAAGGTTGTGGGTTCCATACCCAGTCAGGGCACGTACAAGAAGCAACCAATAAATGCATAAGTAGATGGAAAAACAAATCGATATTTCTCTCCCTCTCCCTCTCCCTCTCCCTCTCTGTGGACGAAAGGAGCCACATGCTAACCTGACAAGCTCAGGGAAGGCCTGCATTGCAGTCTTGTAAACTTAAAGACCTAAAGTAACCACAAAGGATGGTCTGAAATTAAAACTTTAGCTAAAAGCAGTATGGTGGATAGTCACGTCCTAGTAGCTGGTATCTTCCCTGACAAGGTCAATCTTTACCTTAAAGGAGCTTATTGTCTTTTTGCATCTATGACAATATATCATAGAAATGTCAAGGTTACTTGTAACTTCCCTTTTTTCTGGACCCCTCAAGGCACAACCAAATGCCCTGGGCACCAGAACAGATACCATAAATTCCTTCACTGTTATTGATATCATGTTAATTGTTGACTGTAACTATCCTGTATCCACCTAAGTAAAAGAAGTATGTGTCTATCATTTTACTTTTTATCCAATCCCAGAGGTTTCCCACCTCTTTGCTTTCTCCCACCTCTCTAATCTATCACCAATGGATTTCATGTAACCCACTTACATCTCCTCCTTTGAATGTATTACAGAAAACAGGAGGAAAAAACCAAGCCACGCTTAGAGAAAGGGAGTTATATTTTATTATTAAATTCTGCACAGGCCCAGAGAAAAATGTGTCTTCCAAATTCTGGCCCCCCCAACATGGGGGAAATGTTTTCTATTCATACTTTTCCTAGCTCTTTGTCTCCCAAATTTGGAATGAGACTCCCGGGCCTTCTGAGAAAGAAGGCCTGCATGCTGGGAAGGGGCCATGAGACCATATCTCAAGGCGCGGCCTGGTGCCAGCACTGACAACTCTGTCTGGGGCATAGTTTATGGCTTCTCTGGAATGGGAGTAGTCTTATTTTCCTTATTATTTAAGCAAGCAAGCGTTTATAGAAGCCAAAATAGCAGGATTAAAATTTCAAACAGCAGTTTTTATATAAGACGGATGCTTCAAATGTAATGTATAAAACAAAGTGAAAAACCACCATTCTCCAGAGCATTATCCCAATACATTGAGATTCTGCTTCCTGGCAATTATCGACAGTTTGGCTCAAATAAACTTACAAAAATTCTTTACAGGTTTGAATGTTTTTATGTTAACATCTCCCTCTCCCTCTCCCCTTCTCCTCCCCAACATCCTTCCCCCCCCCCACCCCAATCTCCCTTCCTCCTATCTCTAAATTCAATTTTTTAAAAAAGTTAGGAAGCATATTCGATTCTATCCATGGGCTGCAGTATGGACTACTGGTTGAGCATACAGATTTTCAGTCAGACTGCAGGGGTCTGCCACAAACCAGAAGTTACTCTAGCCAGGCTGAGTTGCATACCTCCTAGAGTCATTGAGAGAACTGAATGAGTTAATCTATGTAAAGCATTTAGAACAGTGCCTGCCACATTAATTGCTCTGTAAGAGTTTGCTATTGCCATATTCTGCTCACTCTGCTTAATATGCTTGGATTGACCCCTTCAGATCATTTATTTATTCCTTTAATAAATATTTACTGAGTGGCCTATGATGTTCCAGGCCCTGTGGGACAGTGATCCATTTCCTTTACGGTAAGCCTTGGCATGGTCATCTGGAACTCCTTTACACTCACAGTTGTGCTACAATGAAAGCAGTAAGACTCCAGAGAAGAAAGCGTTGAATAGTGTGCCTGGGGAGGCAGATCCTCAGCAGCCTCTCTTGATTCCCGTGCCCTGAGAACAGCCTAGGAAGGTCAGAGGCAGACAGAAGACACACAAGACACAGTGTCCACTTGGCCAGCTGCTCACTCGCCTCTTCCCCGCAACTCCCCATTTTCCCTGAAACTTTTTTTAAAATATATTTTTATTGATTTTAGAGAGGAATAGAGAAGAAAAGAGAGATAAGCATCAATGATGAGAGAGAATCATTGATTGACTGCCTCCCTGCATGTGCCCTTGACCAGAATCGAATCTGGGATCTTTCAGTCCTCAGGCCAATACTCTATCCACTGAGCCAAACCAGCTAGAGCTGCCCTAGAACTTTGACATATTCTCAGGCAGGGGCGGAGGTTGTACTAGGACAGGGGTAGATGAAGGAGAAGGTGTGACGCTATAAGGTCTGTGTCTAGATTCATTTTCTTTTACATGTAGGTGGCTAGTTGTCTCAACACCATTTGTTGAAAAAACTATCTTTGCTCCATTGTATTGCCTTTGCTCCTTTGTTAAAGATCAGTTTATTATATTTATGTGGGTCTACTTCTGGGTTCTCTATTCTATTCCATTGGTCAATTTATCTGTTCTTTTACCAACACATACTATCTTGATTACTATAGCTTTAGCATAAATCTTGAAATTTAATATTATCAATTTTCCAACTTTGTTCTTCTCTTTCAATATTGTGTTGGCTATTCTGGGTCTTTTGCCTTTCCATATAAACTTTAGAATCAGCTTGTCTATATTCACAAATAACTTGCTGGGATTTTGATTGAAATTGGTTTGGATCTATAGATCGATTTGGGAAGAACTGATGTCTTGACAGTATTGAATCTTCCTATCTATGAACATGAGATACCTCCATTTATTTAGCTCTTCTTTGATCTTTTTTAAAAAATTAGTTCTGTGGTTTTCCTCTTAAAGATCTTATATATATTTTCTTAGATTTATGCCTAAGTATTTCATTTTAGGGATGCTTATGTAAATGATAATGTGTAAGAAAGTGATGAACTTGTTCACGTGCCCACTTCCGTGCCCACTTCCGGCCCTTCATGTGCCTACTTACAGCCCATCACAAGGCCCCAGAACCTTGATCAGAAGCCCAATTCCAGGGGAATTCCTGGCTCCACCCCCTTTATCTGTGGGCACGTGAACAGGGGGCAGAGCCACGTGAACTGCCGGAAGTGAGCCACATGATGGGCGTGGACATGGGCACGTGATCAAGAGGGCAAGGCCATGTGACAACAACCCAGATGGACAAGGGTGGGGACTCCTGATGGTCCAGAGGTGGGCATGTGAACAGGGGGGCAGGGCCAGGAGATCAGCCTGAGGCCAGCGGGTTTGAAGACCCCAGATCAATTTCTTTTCCAGGTGAAACATAATCTGCCAGGGGAGACAGGCAGCAGAAGCCAAAGGAAAAATAACAGTACTTTGTAATCTAAGCCAAAGAAGGCGAGGAGAATAGGGGTGTTCTCCTCACATGGCCCCCACCCCAGGCAGGGGTCTCCACCAAGGTTACCAACTGGGAGGGACCCTGGGACAAAGAGAGCAGCCGCCCAGAGGCCCTGAGGCAATGTCGGGACCCCTGTCCTCTGGGGGTGGGTGGAAGGGTCAAGCCCATCAGAGCAAATGGCCATAAAGTGAAGGGCCACCTACCCAGAGGTCACAGGTGAAGGAGGCACAGTCTGTGTGCAGCCCCGGGGTCTATTTTTAGCTCTGTCCATTAACTGCTGTGTGCCCTCCAAGAAGTCACTCGCCCTCTCTGTGCTGCAAGAGCCTCAGTGTACAATGGGCCACAGCTGCTCCTCCCAGGAGTGTGGGGTGATTGTGTGTGTGTGTGTGTGTGTGTGTGTGTGTGTGTGTGCAGCACTTGCCCTGAGGGCATTCCCCTTCCTAGTCAACACCCCTGCCTCACCACCCGTCCCTCCCCCAGCCTTCCAGGGACTGCAAAGGCCCCTCTGGACCTCTTGCACGGACTCTGGAAGGGCCACTCTCCGTGAGGCCAGATTTCCTTTATATAAATCTGAAGAAATCAGATTTATACTTCAACCACATGACCATGGCCCAACAGATTGACTGAAGAGATATGAGAATCTGGTTCTTTATTAAGCCAGAGTGAAAGAGGCTTGTAAAACAATGTCAATGTTCCCACTGATTTTCTTTTTGTTTTGGAATTATAGTTATTTTTCACAAAATATGTTAATATGTAATTGGCTTATTATTTTTAAATCAATTAATAATTTTTAAATTTATAAGATCTTCAACATGATAAATATCAATAGATATAACCCACATAAACAAAACCTCTTTGGGGGGTCCTCAATACTTTTTAAAAATGTGAAGAGGTTCTGGGCCCAAAAGTCTGAGGTCCAGTGACCCAGACAATGGTCCTGATAACTTAAGTTACTCAACTGATGTTAGCAGCTACAAACCTCTGGAATTCTTGGAATGAGAAAAATTAATTCCTGTTTGTCTGACTGCTGACAGCTAATCACAACCTCAAATTATTTCTGAACTGCCCAGCTGGCATTGCTCAGTGGTTGAGCATCAACCTATGACCCAAGAGGTCATGGTTTGATTCCCAGTTGGGGCACATGCCCGGGGTTTCGGGCTCAATCCCCAGTGTGGGGCATGCAGGAGGCAACCAATCAATGATTCTCTCTCATCATTGATGTTTTTTTCTCTCTCTCCCTCTCTGTTCCTCTCTGAAATCAATAAAAAAATTTTAAAAAATGATTTCTGAGCTAACTCACCAATGAGTAGTCATTGATGAGGCATTATTTAAAACTGATCAATTGAAAAGATAGTCTTAATTACTCATGGTTATTGACTAGTAAAAAAGTGAAGTAACAAAATGATAAGGTCATAACTATGTAAAGTATGATTTACAGAAAGAACAAGACAAAAATCTTTCAAAGGCACAAAAGGATAACTTTGGAAATTTGCCTCATGATTTTCACCAACAGTCTCCTTACCTCTAAACAGATATTTTCCTAATAAATATTTAGTGCTCATATTAAATACATGGAATTAAACACAGACTAAATAAGAACAGAGCATGTCTTCTATAGTTCCTACCTAAGGAATGTTCCTTGAAGGCATTTAAGACCTTATTTAGATTCTTTGATCTTGAAGCCTCTTAATTACAGATCATTGTGCTCTTTTTTTCCATTGCATTTGACATTCTGACCCTCTTATTTCCGACATAATTACCTTACTCCTATAACATACCTGTGTCTTCTCTGAAGCACTTACTCTTTACACCTACACCTTTCTTCACTGAGCATCCTTTCACACAGTATTAGCAATGAGGCTAAGTGTTACCCCAGTTATATGAAATATTTCCAATCCTTCCTCATTTTAAGAACAAAGGCATAACTTCCTGTCACCTCTAAACAGTGAGGAATAAAGCAAAAATCTTGGTGCACTTCAAGTTAGCAGTATTAAAGCTAATAGAAGATATAAAGCTGGTCTTGGTTTTCATGGAAACTGCTCATTAGGGTATTTGGGCCTGGAGGGAAGATAAAAAGTCTTGCATTCAGAGTTACTCTGCTTTTAAAAAACAACCATCTAACATTAAATTGATGAAAGCAGCTCACTGTCAATATGTTTTTAAAATTACCTGTTTGTTCTAAAAGGAGCAAAATCCTATAGATGTTTGCAGGTAAAATGTAGCAAATCTGGCATTACATGAAAAATTGGCAACAGCCTCATCTACTGAGAGCCCCGTAGCTTTCAAGGACTGGTTTGTTAAAAAGAACAATCAACCATTGTCTTCACTTTTGCATTCTAAAGTAATTTTCATAGACATTCACACATCCTCCCATGTACTAATAAGAAATCTTAGGAACGTTGGACTCTTTTAAAGCTTCAATCTTTTTTTTGTGGTAAAATACACGTTAAAAAATTTACCATCGTAACCATTTTTAAGTGCACAGTTCACTAGTGTTAAGTACATTTATATTATTATGCAACCAATCTCCAGAAGTTTTCATCTTGCAAAACTGAAACTCTGTACTCATTGAACAGTAACTCCCCAGAACAGTAACTCCCCATTCCCCCCTTCTCCCACGCTGCTGGCAAGCACCATTCTGCTTTTTATGAGTTTGACTATTCTAGGTGCCTCATATAAATGAAACCATACATTAGTGTTTGCTGATTAGCATATTTCACTTAGTGTAATGTCCTCAAGATTCACCCACATTGTGGCATGTGTAAGAATTTCCTTCCTTTTTTTTTCTTGTTAATCCTCACCTGAGGGTACTTTTTTTCTATTGATTTTTAGAGAAAGTGGAACGGAGGGGCAGTGACAGAGAGAGAAACATCGATGTGAGAGAGACATATCGATTGGTTGCCTCCTACACATGCCCTGACCAGGGCTGGGGACTGAGCCTGCAATCGAGGTACATGTCCTTGACCAGAATCGAACCCAGGACCCTTCAGTCCACAGGCCTGACACTCTATCCACTGAGCCAAACCAGCTAGGGCAGCCTGGCTGGCATGGCTCAGTGGTTGAGCATTGGCCTATGAACCAGTAGGTCATGGTTCAATTCCTGGTCAAGGCACATGCCTGGGTTGCCGGCTCGATCCCCAGTTTGGGGTGTGCAGGAAGCAACCAATCATTGATGTTTCTATTTCTCTTTCCCTCTCTTTTCATCTCTAAAATAATAAAAATATTTAATAAAAACATAAGGAAGGCCAAGAGACATATGAATACATGCTCAAAGTCACTAATCATCTGAGAGATGCAAATCAAAACGACAATTCGGTACCATCTCACACCTGTCAGAATGGCTATCATCAACAAACCAACAAATCAACAAACCACAAGTGCTGGTGAGGATGCGGAGAAAAAAGGAATCTTCATGCACTGCTGCTGGGAACGCAGACTGGTGCAGCCACTGTGGAGAACAGTATGGAGTTTCCTCAAAAAACTAAAAATGGAACTCCCATTTGACCCAGTGATCCCACTCCTAGGAATATATCTCAAGAAACTAGAAACACCAATCTGAAAGGATATATGCACCCCTTTGTTCATAGCGGCACAATTTACAATAGCTAAGATTTGGAAACAGCCTAAATGCCCATCAGCAGATGAGTAGATTAAAAACCTGTGGTACATCTACACAATGGAATACTACGCTTCGGTAAAAAAAGAAGGAATTCTTACCATTTGCAACAGCATGGATGGAACTGGAGAGCATTATGCTAAGCCAGCTGTCGGCAAACTGCAGCTCGCAAGCCACATTCGGCTCTTTGGCCCCTTGAGTTTTTAGCAAAGGCCAGCTGAGGAGTACCCTAATTAAGTTAATAACAATGTACCTACCTATATAGTTTAAGTTTAAAAAATTTGGCTCTCAAAAGAAATTTCAATCATTGTACTGTTGATATTTGGCTCTGTTGACTAATGAGTTTGCCGACCACTTAAGCGAAATAAGCCAGTCAGAGAAAGATAAATATTACATGATTTCACTCATTTGTGGAAGATAATGAACAACATAAACTGATGAACAAAAACAAATCCAGAGATAGAGAAGCATTGATCAGACCGTCAAACCTCAGAGGGAAGGACTTGTATGCATGCATATAAGCCTAACCAATGGATACAGACACCTGGGGGGTGAGGGCATGAGTGGGGGTTGGGTGGGGGCGCAATTGGGAGGGGACAAGGACACATATGTAATACCTTAATCAATAAAGAGCAAAAACATGCAAAAAAAATTAGCAAAACAAAAAAAAATTTTTTTAATTAAGTATATCCCAAAGGCTCCCCATGCAGGATGCAAATCAGTGTTTAACAATCTGGAGTCCAATCACCGGAAGGGTTTAGAATAATCTGTTTCTCACAGCTCAAAGGCCTCTCGAAGGTCAGAGTTGTTGGTGGATGAAAGAGCTTCAGCAGCAGCTGCTTCATTTGATCATGGGGCAGGTTATGTTTTCTTATCCGGACCTTGTGTGTGAAGCTGGCACTCACGTTGAGATATTACAGGATTAGGGAGGCAGAGTGCCACAGCGATTACAGGAAGACTCTTTCTAGTGGGCCTGAGCTGTGTGTGGCTTCACAACTTCCTAGCTGTGGGACCCTTCCCTAAGTTATTTGACTTTCTCTGGCTTTATTTTCTTCTATGTAAATTGAAAACTAATAGAACCTATCCCATTATTGGTTGTTGGCAGGATTAAATGAATACATACAAAGCACTGAGAAAAGTACCTGATAAACAGTAAATATAGTGTTTATTACAATTGTTGCTTCTTTTTCATGTACATTTTAAAAAACATATTTTTATTGATTTCAGAGAGAAGGGAGAGGGAGAGAGAGAGTGAAACATCAATGATGAGAGAGAATCATTGATTAGCTGCCTCCTGCACACCCCCTACTGGGAATCGAGTCCACAACATGGGCATGTGCCCTTGACTGGAATCTAATCTGGGACCCTTCAATCTGCAGGCCAACACTCTATCCATTGAGCCAAACTGGATAGGGCTTCATGTACATTTTTAATATAGAGATAGATCCAGCTGCATATAATGTAATATTTTTTATCTTTTTTATAGACTATATACAACATAGAATTTTAGCCATTTTTAAAAAATATTTTTTATTGATTTCAGAGAGGAAGGCTAGAGAGAGAGAGAGAGAGACAGAAACATCAATGATGAGAGAGAATCATTGATTGGCTGCCTCCTGCACACCCCAAACTGGAGTTCGAGCATGCAACACAGGAATCAAACCAGTAACCTCCTGGTTCATAGGTCAACACTTAACCACTGAGCCACCTGGCCAGGCCCATTTTAACTTTTTTTAAGTGTATAATTCAGTGGCATTAAGTACATTCACATTCTTGTGAAAGCATCCCCTCTACCTCCAAAACTAATTCATCATCTACTACCCATCTCTAAAGTTTACTCATCATCCCAACTGAAACTCTGTACCCATTAAGCAATAACTCCTCATTCTTCCCTTTCCCCAGGCCCTGGAAACCACTGTTCTAATTTTTTACTCTATGAAATTGACTACTTTATATACTTCCTATAAGTGGAGTCATATAGTATTTGTCCTTTTGTGTCTGGCTTATTTTACTTAACAAAATGTCATCTATGTTGTAGCATGTGTCAGAATTTTATTTCTTTTTATGGCTAAATAATATCCTATTGTATGTATATACCATATTTTATTTATCCATTCATCCCTTTATGGACATTTGGGTTGATTCCACCTTGGGGTGATTGTGAATAATACTGCTATGAATATGGGTGTGCGAATATCTGGATCCCTGCTTTCAATATTTTCAGGCATATACCCAGAAGTGGAGTTCCTCGATCATATGGTAATTCTTCGTTTAATTTTTCGAGGAATTACCATACCCTTTTTCCACAGGTATCATAAAATTTTACGTTCCCACCAGTAATGCATAAGGGTTCCAATTTCTCCACATCTTGTATTTTCTTCTTTTTTGAAAATTTTATAACAGCCATCCTAATGGGTGTGAAGTGTATCTCATTGTAGTTTCGATTTGCATTTCCCTAATGACTAGTGGTGTTGAGCATTTTTGCATATGCTTATTGGCCATTTGTACATCTTCTTTGGCGTAATGTAATCTTTTTAGATTCACATTTTCTAATTCTTAACCCTAAATAATAATAATGAGGCTTAATCTATTAGCATGTAATGAGTACCTTCTACTATGCTTACTACACCATGTGTATGCCTGGCATAGCTAAATAGCAACTCCAGTATGGTGATGTGTTTTATTTTTCACCCAGCCAGTTATGATAGCCGATAGCCAGGGTGACAATGGAAAGAAGTTTCTCGAGTGGAGAGAATAGGATGGGAATCTTTCAGGCAGCCTGAAGTTGAAAGTTGTCTTCCTCCTGAAACTCTTCCAGCTGCCACAGCACTTGCAGAAGGCAATTGATGGCCAACATTCAGCGGCAGGCATTTCCTGGCAGCTGTAGCAAGGATTTTGCAGAATTAGAGTCATATATATTATAACAAGAGCCATAAAAAATGCAGTTCTTGGATACTCTGTTCTTTAAGTTTGCACTCTAAGCAATTTCAGGTGGGAAACAAAGGATTCCTTGCAACGAGGGCTTCTGCTCTGATAGTAGAACGTGATGCGGCCATCACTTGGTACAGGCAGATCTGAAGACAAGCAGACAAGGGAGCGGCCCAGACCCATGTCAGATGCGTTTCCCTTCGCCGCAGCTGCCTTAAGGTCTCACCAAAACCTGAAGGATACAGGATCCCAGAGTCACTTATTCATAAATGTATTCATCAAAGATGAACACAGCCTACTATGTGCCAGATGCTGGTTTAGGATCACAGAGATGAACAAAACACGTCCCTGTAACCTTAGCACCCTGTGTTATTGGAAGAGGTAGAAAATAAATGATCAAAAGGATAATGTTTGAGCTGGACATAAGTACTGTGTAGAAAACAGAAAAATAAGAGTCATTTAATTATACCTATAGATTACTATAACTCTATACTTAGAATTGAGTTATATCTAAACTTTGTCTGTACATAGTTCATTTCATAACATGGAGTCAATCATCTCAACTAATCTTTCTCTTTTCTTTCAAAGCCCTAAGAATGTCTATAAGTATTATTAGAGAAAGCAATCTGAGCCCAATAGTGCCGGCCCATGTCCCAGAGTCTGTGTGCCAAGCAAGCAACCCTCTCAGAATGGAGCCTGATGTGAAAAATAATCAAGGCGAAGGCGCACTGCTAAGTGAAAAAGGAATAGCTGTGGCAAAAGTAGGCTTACAGTTGTGAGCACACCAAACAGTTTGTTCTTGTATTATTGTTTAGCAATTATTTTCCATATGAACAACTGTAAACCTACTTTTGCCCCACCCTGTATTGCTGATAGTAAAGCAAAGTGGTATAGCCACTTTGGGAAACAGATTGGCTATTGCTTATTTAGTCAAACATAAATTTACCATACAACCCAGTAACCCCATTCCTAGGTGTTTCCTGGGTAAGAGAAATAAAACTTATGTCCACATAAAAGCCAGTATGTGATAATAGCAAATGTATCCCTAATTGCTCCAAACTGGAAATAGCCCAATGTCTTATTACTGGTGAATGGATAAATAAACTGTGGTATACCCATAAAATGGAATATAACTCAATAATAAAAGGAACCAATTACTGATACACCAACACCATGGATAAATCTCAAGTACATTGTGCTCAGTAAAAGAAGCCAGACTCAAAGGTTACATCCTGTATGCTTCCATTTATATGACATTTGGGAAAAGGCAAAATATAGGAACAGAGAGCAGATCAGTAGGTATAAGTGCAGGGAACTGTCCACAAAGGTGCTTCAAGGAGTTTTTGGAGTAATGAAATCGTTCTCATCTTGGTTACGGATACGTGACTATGCATGTCTACCAAAACTCATAGAATTATGCACCTAAAAGGGTGAACTTTACTGCACATATACCTAGTCTTTTCTCTCTCTTCCACTCTCTCTAAAAATCAAAGAAAAAATATTCTCGAGTGAGGATTTTTTAAAAAAAGATTATTATATAGAACTTCTCAGAACGTAAAGGTTCTTGAAAGTCAACAATCATCTCAATACCATTTTTAATTCCTTGTTACATAAAATAAGGTTTAATACAGAGTGCATGATGTGGTCCTGTTTTTGTTTTTAAAATATATTTGAATGTATATGTGTATTTGTATGTGGGTAAATTGTGTAGGCCGTATGAGGAAGTCTTGAAAGATGAATGTTTTAAACTTGGCCCCAGATTCTTTGACATTTCTCTCATTGATTGATGGGGGTGTACGTCTCTTTCCTCTTGAATCTGGACAAGCCATGACTGTTTCAACCCATAGAGTACAGCGGAATTCACACTGTGGATTCTGAAGTTAATTCATAAAGTCATGCAGCTTCTGCCTGGTTCTCTTGGAACACTCACCCTCCTGAAGTTTGCTCTTGGGACCGTTCTTTTCAGAACCCACTGTCATGCTGTGAGAAGCCCAACACACACACACACACACACACACACACACACACACACACACACACACACATACACACACACACACACACACACACACACACACACACTCACAGGCTGAATTAGATGTTCCAGATTCCAGTCAAGAAGCCCAGCCGTGTCCAGCCTTCAGGTCATCCAGCACTATCAGCAGACCTGGGAGGGAAACAGCCACAGGTGATTCCAGTCAGAGATAGTGAGTCACCAGCCGTTCTCCTCCCAGCCAAGGCCTGGCATCAGGGAACAGTCAAGCCGCTCCACCATCCCTCTGAATTCCCAGCACAGAATCTGCACGCATCATCAAATGTTTTGTGCCACTAAGTTTGGGGTAGTGTGTTATGCAGCAATGGATAATTATACACAAAATCAACAACTAAATAGTAGAAAATGAATGCCAAAGCAGTAATAATGGGATTTATAAATGTTTTCTTATTTATATTTCCAATCTCTCTGTAATATAGGTTATATACCGGCCAAATAATGTTTTGCAAATAATCTTAAGAAAAATTACAAAAATTCTCTTAGGCTTACTCTTTCAGGATTGGTTTCCTGCTCTTTATGTACATTCTCTATCCAAGACACTCTTCATAAGGCAAATGGTTTCTGGTGCCTGACGTGGCCATTCCCACCTTAAGAGGGAAGTTGTTCTCAGTGAGCGCCAGTTCACCCCCGGAGGAGTGGGCCTGAATCACCTGAACAGAACAGATAAGCAGGCCCAGTAAGTTGTTTACTGCTTTGGAATATATAGCTCTTAACAAGCACGTGCCTCATAGCTACAAGTCCCCTGGGTTCCTGGAGGCTCTATGTAGGGTATCCCAAAAAAGTGCATACACACACTTTGAATAATTATAAAGGCGGTATTTATTAAAATACATTTCATTTTCAAAATTGAGCTATCGGCTGTGTTAACGTAAGAAACAGTCAAACCTGTGAAGAATTTTTGTGAGTTTATTTGAGCCAAATTGTCCACAAATGCCAGGAAGCAGAGATAATGCTCCGGAAAATGGCAATTTTGCTCCTTGTTTTTGATTATTTTATTACAATCAAAAGAGGACACATAAGTAGGTTACATGAAATCCATTGGTGATAGATTAGGGAAGAGGAAGAAAGCAAAGCTTGGGGGGGGGGGAGGTGCCTCTGGGATTGGATAAAAAGTAAAATCATGGAGACATACTGCTTTTACTTAAGTGGGTGCAGGATAGTTAATAGTCAACAATTAACTCAATAACAATGAGTTGATGTGTGGATTTGTGGTCTCTACAGACTAGTGCCTGTGCTTTGAGGGGTCTGGAAAAAGGAAAATTACTTTGACATTCCAACAGTATGTTATCATAGATGCAAAAAGACAATAGACAGGCTCAGTTAAGATAAAGATTGACCTTTGTCAGGGAAGATACTGGCCTAGGACATGACTACCCACCATAACTGCTTTTTCGTTTTAAAAAGTTTTAATTTCAGACCATCCTTTGTGGTTACTTTGGGTCTCTGAGTTTGCAAGGCTGCCACACAGGCCTTTCCTGAGCTAGTCAGGTTAGCATGTGGCTCTTTTCATCCACAGCTGTTAAAGTGTGTATACATTTTGGGGGAACACCCTGTATGTCAATGCCCCATCCCCTTTCCAGTGTGGAGATCCATAATCTGGCTGCCACCCAAGACTGCTTCTGCCCATAAGTTCCCTTAATAGATTCTTTGTTTAATTCTAAGCTATCGCCTCTTTCTTTGGTCTGTTGGCCTCAACCTCCTTTGGAAATCAGTTTCAGTACACCATGGGAAATTTCCCCAACACTCTCCAAAAAAACCCCAAAGAGAAACTCTGAAACTCCAAACTAAGAATGGAAAAGAGCTAAGATCAATCTGAGGTTTGCATAAATGATTGTGTAATTATTATTTTTTTCCCCACAGTATATTTCTTTTCTTTTAAGAAACCAAATGGTATTTTATTTCTTCACAAATTTTGAAAAATACCTAAGAAGTATCAAGATGGGTGGCTCCTTATGCAGCAAGAGGAAAATTGCCAAGGTACATTTGGCATAGTAAATGCCACCAATTAATTATACAAACAAGTTGGAACAAGTTCAATTTATGTACAGACTGTATACAAGCTTGTAAACTGACTTTAATTACTATCCAAACTATGGGGAATTAGTGTATCAGGTTTAGAGCAAGAGCTTGGTAGATGTTTTTATATTTAAAAACGAGAGGCTCGATGCACAAAATTCGTGCAAGGGGCTTGGCCCTCGCAGCCGTGGTGGCTTGCAGCCAAGCCCTTGAAGCCCCAGCTTCATCTGGAAGGTTGTCCGGAAGGTCGTTCGGCTGTCTGGTCTAATTAGCGTATTACACTTTTATTATTATAGATAACTTACACTTGTTTCGTACTTAACGATTTAAAGTCACTTCCACATATCCAGGTGCGTGTATTCTAAGTGTAATACATGCACTTAGTCTAAATGTCTCCAAAATAAACGTTTAGAGACTTTTAGAAACTGAGTTGCTCCAGGTGATAGGGCAAGTAAGTGACAGAAGACATTTTACACTAATGAAACCCATGTAATCTGACTCGAAGGAGGAAACATGTTTTCATCAGATTCCCATGTAAGCTCTGTCTTCTTTCCACAGCATCTCGGGATGTAAGAATTCATCCAAAGTGAAAGGGAACTTTCTTGCTCCTCAGTTGTGCGGGCTGAAATTCAAAACCCATGTCTTGCATGTCAGTTAGGGTCTCAGTCCCAAGCATTGGCTGGTTTAAGCAAGAAAGGAAATCTACTGAAAGATATTGGGCATCTCCTAATCTTTGGGAGGTCATGAGCCAGGTCGCGATCTATACTCAGACTGGTGCATGGGCATTAGCACCGGTGCTGCCCCTGGGCCCAGCCCTTGCACCTCGCCCTGCCGATACTGGACATGGGCATTGCTGCCAGAGACGCTGCCCCTGTGCCTCCAAACAGCTGCCAGGCAGCATTCCCAATGCTGGGCTCCTTCTTCGCATCATTATTTTTATTTCACAGTCTAGGGTGTGTGCCCTGATTGGCTGGTGCTGTGCCTCCGCCCTGGCTGCAAGAGAGGCTCAGAAAGTGCATTTCGGGTATTTTCGGCGTCAGAAGTGAAAGCCTGACTCTGCCTCACAAGGCTGCAGATTCCTGTGTCTAAGGAGGTTCACAGGATGGAAAGACAAAAAGAATCAATGCCTCTGCCTATGATGAGGACCTTTCACTCCCCTTGGGAGGAAATTGAAAGTTGGTACCAATTTTGCACCTAAGTCCGTGGTCGGCAAACTGCGGCTTGCGAGCCACATGCGGTTCTTTGGCCCCTTGAGTGTGGCTCTTCCACAAAATACCACGGCCTGGGCGAGTCTGTTTTGAAGAAGTGGCATTAGAAGAAGTCTAAGTTTAAAAAATTTGGCTCTCGAAAGAAAATTCAATCATTGTACTGTTGATATTTGGCTCTGTTGAGTAATGAGTTTGCCGACCACTGCCCTAAGAGAACCTGCTGACACCTTGTTTGTGCAAATGGTGACTAGATAATGAACCAATGGATGTGTGATTTCATTTTGACTGAACAAACAGTAACAATTTTTAAAATACCTACCATCTGTCAAGCATCATCCGGGGCAGGTTTCCTTGGGAGCTAAATAATGAGAAGCGTCGGGGCTCTCAATTAGAAGGACCTTTCCAAGGGTTGTATTAATTCTGTTTCTGTAATTTTGTATCCTTCTCCTTAAAAAGGGACCTGCAAATTCTATATTCTTCTGGACCAGCAAAACCTGGATCCGCCTCTGAGCACGCTACTAGGTCCTTCATGTGTATCAGCTCTAATTTTCACAATGATGCAAGGTAGGTCATAAAGGACAAACAATTTTGTTTTTAATTTGAAAAAAAAAAAAAAGATTGAGGAGGGTGGTTTTTTCTTTTTTTTTTTTTTCTTTCTTTTTTTCTTTATTGATAAGGTATTACATATGTGTCCTTATTGCCCCATTGCCCGCCCCCCCCCCCCCACTCATGCCCTCACCCCGCTGTTGTCTGTGTCCATTGGTTAGGCTTATATGCATGCATACAAGTCCTTTGGTTGATCTCTCCCCTTTACCCACCCCCTCCCCTACCTTCTCTCTGAGGTTTGAGGACAAACAATTTGATAAGCATCTCTGGTCACCTGCACACACGCCTGTACCCATGCTCTTTCCTTAAAAAGATAGTTCTTTTGTTTGCTGAGGCTGCCCACCTCAACTGTGTTCCTCAGACCTCCTTGCAGTTACGTGAACTGGTAAGCTTTCGCTTTGTAACAACCCTGAATCGGTGGCTTAAAACAATGCAGCATACACTGTTTTGGAGCCGCACCACTCGGGTTCTTCTTCGAGTGAGGACTCACTGCTTAACAGCAAGAAGGAGTCCACTGAGGGCTTTCAAACCGAGGTCGTTCTCATCTCAGGGTGGCTGAGCAAGGCTGTGGTGCAAAGGCCCAGACATTTCTGCGCAAGGCAGGGCTCTTCCAATAGGCAATCTTTGGAACCGTTGGGCTGACAAAGACGTGTCAAGAACATCATGCCATTCCCCTCAAGCCCTCCCCAGCCAAACCCTGCTTCCTGCCCTTTTCCTTTTACAGGGATTCTGTATTCCTGACTCCATTTCAGCATCTGCATCCCAGAGAACCCAACGTGTACCAGGCAGCCATTTATTCAGTTCATACCTCTATGGGCCATCAATCTGGGCTGGGCTCCGCTGGGATGGCTCACTTCTGCTCCCCCTGGTCTCCATCCTCCAGCAGGCTGGTTGGACTTGTTCACTTGCTCACGTGGCAGCGGGAAAGGATTCGAAGAGGCAAAGAAGAAGATCCCTAAAAAGTCTGGGCTCTAAACTGCTACCACATCACTTCTGCCACAATCTACTAGCAAAAATAGATCACAAGAGGAAGAGAAACGACGGTACCCCTTGATCAGAAGAGCTGCAAAGTCGCGTTAAAAAGGCCTTGGATACAGGAAAGAGTGAAAGATTGTGCCCAATTGGCAAACTGCCACAATAGGTGTGGTCAAGTGATTAAGCTGTTAACAACAATAAAATGTGAACAGACGTGAAATGCGCGTTTATGTGCCTGGGTCTTCAGACACAAAGCGGTGCCTCCTCCTCTCTCCCTTCCCACCATCTGGAATCCATCAGATTCTATTATGCAGATGATATCAAGGCAGAGCAATAAACAACCTGGGCTCCTGAATAACTAGAGAGAAGAGCTGCCCTGCTGACCAGGATCATTTACATCATCGCTGTTGAGAGAGAAGGAGAGGGGGAGAGGGAAGGGAGAGAGGGGAAAGAAGAAAGAGAAAGAGAGAGCATTTTTTTCTTCAGATCACTGCTTTTGTTATGGCATTGCCATTATCCTAACTAAGCTTATGATAATTGATGTAGGCCCTGAAAAATACTTAGGAGCTGTTTCGGCGAGCCTTGCCGTGTGTTGTGCAATGCAATCCCTTTATTTTTTTCCTGAGTAATCTGCAGTCAAGGTCTTCTTTAATTTTCCAATGTGGATTTTGGCTTATTTCCCCCCCCCCCCCAAAAAAAAATGTCAGTATACTAAGCTGGATATTAAGGAAGCATGGGGCAATCAACAAGGAATGCTTGCATGTGGATTACAGAATTATTACCCCATTTTTAGACAGGGACACTAAAGTTATGTAGCAAATAACTGAGGGAAACAATATTGCGATCCTGACTCATCAGACCCCAAACTCATTTCCCACCTAAACAGTTATGACATTTATTTTCCCACTGTGAGAATAGTGGAGGTTTTATTCTCTCTACTGTCATCTTTAGAGAAACCTCCTGTGCTATCTCATGTCAGTTGGTGGTCCCTTAGGGGGATAAATTACAGATAGGTGGTCAGGATTCCAAGACTAATTTTCTCTTTGGAGAAAGAAGCAAGAGTTCAGCCAAGTGATCCTCTTGCCAAAATTACCCCTTACATGAAATTATGACTTGTTTGGAGTCTTTATTAATTAATTTGATGAGGGAACAGCCGGACTGATGCTATCTATGCAGAATGATAAAGGTGGCTCATGCTTCAGCCAGAAATTGGAAGAGAAGTAGAAGGAGGTTTAAAATTGGCAAAATGCTGCGTTACGCTCTCAGTCTTTTGCCAGGGGCTTTGCTTCTGGCCAAAATTGTAATATATTTAACAGCTTTTGCATATCTCTTCAAATAATCTATGTGTATATATGTATACACACAAAGGATTACATGGAAAAACATGACATTATATAACTGTACTACTAGGTCAAGATTTAGTATCTTATAAGTTTCTGCAACTGAGCAGGAGGGAGAAAAAGTCTAATGCCAGGCACTAAAACTTGCTTTCCAGTTCCAAATAACAGTTTTAAATCTCAAGGCTTAAACAGCAACAAATTCCAAAAGAAATTTATATAGATAATTAACTTAGTTTCCAAGCAATAGTACATTTGGTGAACTGAAACAAAAATAAATAATGAGCCCTAATTGATTTGGCTCAGTGGATAGAGCGTCGGCCTGCGGACTGAAAGGTCCCAGGTTCAATTCTGGTCAAGGGCATGTACCTTGGTTGCTGGCACATGCCCAGTAGGGGGTGTGCAGGAGGCAGCTGATTGATGTTTCTCTCTCATTGATGTTTCTAACTCTCTATTCCTCTCCCTTCCTCTCTGTAAAAAATCAATAAAATATATATTTTTAAAAATAAAAAATAAATAAATAATGATAAATTTACTGACAGCTAAATTAAAATAAGATTTTGCAAACATCTTTATATAATTCAAAACTATATTTACAAAGTAATTCTTTTATATATTTTATACAAAACATTCTAAGTAATAATGCTGTCAGAATTATTTCTGATACTGAAAGTTAGTGGCTCTTAACCAAAACTTGAAGTTGGGAGAAGCCTTGCACAATATCTAGTCCAGCTCATCATATTTTTTTTTGCATTTTTTTTATTTCAAGAAAAACTATTTTAAAAATAATAATGTTACATGCAATAAACATTAATACCTCAAGAAAAACGATTTCTATATAATAAAAGCCTAAGTGACCATTATGGTGGAACAACCAGAATGACTGGTCACTATGATGCACACTCACCACAAGGGGCAGACGCTCAATGCAGGTCAGTGATTTCCCACAGGGGGAGTGCCGCTCAGCCAGAAGTCAGGCTCAGAGCTGGCAAATACAGCGCTGGTGGCGGGAGCCTCTCCTGCCTTTGCAGAAGTGCTAAGGAGCAGCGAGCTGAGCAGTAAGGTGCAGTGAGCAGGCGGGCGGTAAGGAGCGAGGTGTCCCGGAATGCGAGAGGGCGCAGGCTGGGCTGAGGGACACCTCCCCCCCCCCAGTGCACGAATTTCGTGCACTGGGCCTCTAGTATATATAATACTGTTACATGCAATAAACACCAATCAGATCATCATATTAAAGATGAAGAAACTGAAACCTAGAGATCACATACTAAACCTGATAAGGGATCACATACTAAACCTGATAAGATCAGGGAAGGCCTGCATGGCCTGCCTTACAGAAACATAAAGTAACCACATAGGATAGTCTAAAATTAAAACTTTCTAACTAAAAGCGAGTTCAGCTGGGTAGATAGTCATGTCCTAGGCCCGTGGTCGGCAAACTGCGGCTCTCGAGCCACATGCAGCTCTTTGACCCCTTGAGTGTGGCTGTTCCACAAAATACCACTTGCAGGCACGCACATACAGTGCGATTGAAACTTTGTGGCCCATGCGCAGAAGTCGGTTTTCGGCTCTCAAAAGACATTTCAATCGTACTGTTGATATTTGGTTCTGTTGACTAATGAGTTTGCCGACCACTGTCCTAGGCCAATATCTTCCCTGACAAAGGTCAGACTTTACCTTAACTGAACCTGCCTATTGTTTTTTGCATCTAAGATAACATACCCTTGGAATGTCAGGGCAATTTCATTTTCTCTGGACCACAAAACCCCTCATTGTTATTGTTATCCTGTTAATTGTTAACTGCTAACTATCCTATAACCACAAATGTAAAAAGAAGTATGTGTCTATTTCTTTTTCTTTTAATCCAATCCCAGAGGTTCTCCCTCCCCGCCATCCCCCTACTTTACTTTCTCCTGCCTACACCTTCCTAATCTATCACCAATGGATTTCATGTAACGGTTAACTCCTTATGCCTCTTCCTTTGATTGTAATGTATAAAATAAGGTGCAAAACTACCATTCTCTGGAGCATTTTCTCAATCCATTGACATTTTGCTTCCCTACAATTGTGGTTAGTTTGACTCAAATAAACTCATAAAAATTCTCTACAGGTTTAAAATGTTTCTTATGTTGACAAATTCATCCCTCTATGCTTAGTGCTTTTGTTTAAGTATCTTAATTAGTGAAATAAAGAAGAGGAGATATGGGCACTAGAGGCAAAAATTATCTCAGAACCCTAAATAAAACTATTTCCCTATATCATTAAGAGTATTTATTATTAGTGGTCCAGTGCATGAAATTCATGCACATTAAAAGGGAATTGATTAGAGGAAATATTTTAATATTGTTATTTGCCCTTTCTCTATAATAGAAATGTCAGAGATGAAAAAAATTAGTAAAATGTATATGAAGATCTTCCTCCTGTCAGAGTCTGGGGCACGTTGTGGGACCTAGAGTCAAGTCCCTGCCCACCTGTGTGCACCTCGAAATCATGTGAGACCCAAACCCAACTGGCCCCACCCCCATTGGGCGAGATCCAGACCCGGCCGGCCCCACCCTCATCAAGCCCCACCAGGCAGGGGGCACAGCCTCAGTCCCCTGGCACATGCCAGGCAGGGGGCGCTTCCTCAGGTCCCCCAGCGCACCCTCAGGTCCCCTGGCCTGGTGCTGTGGTGGGGGGCATGGCCTCAGTTCCCCTGGCCTGGCACTGGGGCAGAGGGTGCGGCCTGTGGTCCCCCATCAAGCCCCGCAGGGCGGGAGGCGCAGCCTGAGGTCCCCCGGCCTGGGCTGGAGAGGGGAGGCGCAGTCTGAGGTCCCCCATCAAGCCCTGCTGGGCAGGGGGTGCAGCCTCAGGTTCCCTGCCCCAGCCCAGCGCCATGCAGCCTCAGGTCCTTGCTGATTGCTTGTTAAGGCTCGTTACGGGAACTCGGCCTCCACTGTGGGTGCAGCCATCTTGTATTATGGAAACCCTGCCTCCGCTGTGGGTGCAGCCATCTTGTGTTATGGCACCCCCCCACCCCCGCTGTGGGCGCTGCCATCTTTGTTGCATATTTCCTCTTTATTAGATTAGACAATAATCTATGTGCCTGGCACATAGTAGAGTCTCAATATTATTTGAATGAGCAGATTCTTCCAGGCTAAAGAAAAAAGTGAAGAAAACCAAGTGTACCCAGCATATGGATTCATTGTGGAAAGCTCTTTCTATAATCCACACCCTGGGTGCCGCAACCTTTGCGGCGGGGTTCAGGATTTGAAGGAGGGGGCGACACACAAATGAAAATGCTATACAAGAAATATGAATTCAGAAGGCATGGGGGGGCCAGGTGGAGACCTTCTTTCTTGAAGAGGCACACGAACTTCTGGCCTCCACTTTTTATTTACTTGAATACACATTTTCCCTTTAGCAATGTATACCGGCAGATCAAAGGTAAAGTCTGGTAAACAGCATAAGGATTATCAGGTTAGGAAATTGCCTTGAGCCACTGAGTCCACAGCAGGGCAATATTATGCTGATTTTCAGCCCAGATGAATATCAAAGTCCATTGGTCTTCCAATGGGTCTTTTTGCATTAATATGCTAACTACTGTTTGCTTTAGCCTCCAGCACCTGGGTACTTTCTGGGTGACAAGGTACCTGCCCTATTATACCTCAGGATGGCCAAAACAGCCCACAGACATGCAGGGACACCTCTAACTCAGCTTATTACCCTGATATTCCAATTTTCCTAGTTTTCTTGAACATTTGGCTACAAACCTCCAAACTAATGTTTTATTTTTCTCTCATCCTTTAACTTGGAATTATTGGGATTGATGCTCTGTAAACCATGGAGAATTTACCTGAGCACTGATGCCATCACCAGAGATATTACTTGTTGATCAGAACAAATAACATCCGAAATCTAGGCCAACCAGTCTGGAGGGTCCCTGATACCTTTACCTGGATATTCCCTCTCACTGGACCATTTGTCATAGTTCTTGTCATTCTAGCTTTTACCCTAATAATGTTAAAATCTATAACACAATTGGTCTCCACCAGGTTACAAGCCCTACTCATACTCTGGGAATACCACCCCTTATCAACTCTAAGATACCATCACAACCTCAGGCTTCCTCATCCCTCAGAGAGCAAGGATCACTTGGTTCTGAAGGAAAACTTCACCCCTCTTCAGCAGGAAGCAGCTACAGAACAGACCCTTTGCCCCCTTCCCTTAAAGAATTCAGAGTAAAAAATCCTTGAGAGGAGAACATAATGGACAGTTAGACAGACATGAGCAGATTAGGAATGATAGGCCAGGTACAGAAGGTTACAGGGTAGAAAGCCCCAGATATCTAGCTATAGGCAGAACTGTGAGAACAAATATTGTAGGACTCCTGCCCCCAAAGTGACCTTTCCTCTCCTAGCATATCACTAGTCATGCAGTTTAGACCCCCTGGCCTTTCATATCACTGGTCATGTGGTTTGGATCCTCCTCTGACCTTTCCTCCCCTTACATGTCATTAGTCATGTGGGTTAGACCCCCTTAGAAGAGGAATAAACAAGGGAGCTGGAGAATAGCCTCATATAACCCCCTATAAGCCCTTGTACACCCACTTCCTTTAGCAGCCCTAGAGATAACATCTAGGCCTCAGTTGTGTTTCAGCTCCAGGCCTAGAAAAGCAGCAAGGCCAGACAGAGCCATGGCTGACATCAGACCAGATGCAATGACTAATAACCCTCTGCCCTGGCACTGACCAATCAGTGGAGACCACGACTCTGAGGGGACAAACCTGGAAAGCTGTTGAATATTCTATTGAGATCCTCCCCTGAGACCTCCCCTAAAATCCCTGCCTTTAAAACCCTTAAGATGAAGGACCCAGTGCTCTCTCTCTCTCTCTCTCTCTCTCTCTCCTTTCCCCAGTATGCCTGTGCCTTCCCCTCTTTCCTTCCTCCAGGCATGTTCTCTATGCCTTTCTTTTTCCTAAGCTTCAAGGGCCCTTCTTTTGCCTCTGTAACTTGTTTCCTGAGCCCACACAGCCCAGCTGGCTCACTTTTTCCATGGCTCACTTCTTCTACCTCTGTGACTTTCTAAATAAACTTTTGCTTGTATTTGAATCTTTCTTAGCCAGAACTCAAGTACCAAGGTTGCCGAAATGAGGTCCAATTGGCCAGTAACATTCTGGTGCCATTTCATTGCTAACATTTCCACCTTATCTGGCCAATCCTCTTATCCCTCTAGTCTCAGTCTAAATGTCACTTCCCTAAGAAAGTCTTTGCCTCCCTCAATCTCTAATCACAGAACTAGGGTAACTGTAGTTGTACTTATTCTTCAGAGCCTCAATCAGAATTTTATCTTTAATTATGTATTATATATTTAATGTTTCTCTTTTAAGTTTCTTATCAAGGATTGTGTCTTCACCACTGTATTTATAATACCAAGTGTTACCTGACCAAAGGGTCCATTTGCCTGTGGCATCAAAGCCCACTAAGACTTGAACAGGAGCTTGGGGCAATGAAAGTAAGGGTATATTTTTAGGAAGTGGCCCATACCTGGAGGCAGGTTAGCTAATGCTCAAAGACCTGGCTCCCTGGTGACTTCCAGGGGATGGGTTATAATATAAGGAAAGAACCATTAATCATGGTGACTAAGGGAGTTAGGGTCATGTCAGGGTCATGATCTCCACAGATGGGTCAGCGCTAGGGTTGGGAATACTTGATCATTTCATCTGGTCCTGACGTCAGCCATGGTGTTGCTTCATCTAGTTTTCTTGCTTTTCTGGGCCTGGAACTGAAACACACTGAAGCCTAGATGTTATCTCTAGTTTGACCAAAACAAAGCTCTGTCTCTGGGGTCTACGAGCCCAAGGCTTTCTTCCTAAAATGATGTAGTTGATGCTGATCAGAACCTCATTGTCCTGAGGGCTTAATGATTAAGGGAGTGGTCCTGCAAGGAATAAGGAGGCAGGTGAGTCAGGGTGCTGGACAAGACCAGTTTGAATCAAAAGGAAAAGAGAAAAGGTCATATTAAAGAAATGATGTTTCTCCATGGTTACACAAGCACTAGGATTGCCCCATAATAAATTCTCTATAAACATTTGCTGAACATTGGAATAAATGAATGAGTGAATGAACACATAAACAAGCAAATGGCCCTGTGGCAAAATTGCATTTGGCTAGACAGACCTACAGGAAAGTATATAATTTGTCTTTCCTTGAGTTATTTAAAATGAGATAGGAAAGGGAATAAAGAAACCAATCATAACGGATGTCTGAAACTCTGTTCCAAACCACAGGCAAATACAGACAAAATTGTAGCAAGGAAATAAAATGGTTGTAAAGAAACATATTCAGGAAAAACTAGCTCTAACAGAACATTTAAAAATATACCAATAATAATATTGTAATAACTATATGATGTCAGGTGGGTAGACTTATTGAGGTAATTGCTTCATAAGTTATATAAATGTCTAATCACTATGTCATACACCTGAAACTAATATAATAATGTATATCAACTGTAATTAAAAATAAAAATATATTTTTAAAATTATTTTTAAAATAAAACAAAAATATAATGGCATTTCCCACAGTAAATTTACCTTTCAAGCAAGCCCAACAATGCTGGGGCTGCAGTTGTATCTTGCACACAAGCATCACTGAATGAAGGAAAAGCTAACTTTACATGTGCTTTTCTTCACTCTTCTGTGTTGGTAACTGTTATGTAAGGATCGAGGAAGGAGCAAGGACAGTCTTACCACAATTTAAAAATGAGATTCAAAATCCTTAAGGCAAACTGTTGTTGGAAAACGTCTCTAGCTACTCAATTGACTTACTGGACAGCCAACAAAAATGAACTCAAGCTCGTGGCTGTATTTATCATAATAAGTGAGGCAAGAAATGAAAACTAGCTTTTCAAAGTAAGTCAAAAGCTTCAAAAGCAGAAAGGAGATCTAAACCAAAAACTAAAAGCTGTGACATTAAACAAAGAAAAAAAACTGGCTATACTTTTTTGAATTACAAAAAATAAACAAAAGGAAGTGGCATACAATAGTTTATATATACTGTTTAATGCACACTTTTCAACAGGAAGGATCAACTTCCAGCAAGGAAGCGCATACCAAATGAAGCTTTTAACATCAAAGCCCAAAGCAGGCTCATTAGAGCAAGGTTTCTAGGCTCAAGGATCAAAGAAAATCCCCAAAGAAGCAAGATGTAGGGCACTCCTTATATCATCAAAATGAGTGTATCAGAGGAGACGTGGGCAAAATAAAGGTGAAAATGACGGTGATAACCTACTGAGGAATGTGATGTAATGGGAAAAGTTTGGCTGTCGATGCTCAATGTACTTGCTATTGTGAAATTAAGAGAAAGGAGAAAGAAAAACAAAAATCACAAGGCAAAACAAAACAGGATATGGATAAATAGTCACTATGGCCCTATTCCGGTTTGTATGGTACCTCTAGGGCTTCTGGCTTAAATTTTATGAAACCCTCTTGAATAAAGGTCTGATTCAGAAGCATTACATTTTGTTCATAGTTGAGAGTTTGTGTGTGCTCTTTCAAATGCTCTGTAAGCCATCAAACATTGACCAACACACTATAGATAGCACAAAAGATAATATTTTTAAAAAGTAATTTACCGCCGAAACCGGTTTGGCTCAGTGGATAGAGCATCGGCCTGTGGACTCAAGGGTCCCAGGTTCGATTCCGGTCAAGGGCATGTACCTTGGTTGTGGGCACATCCCCAGTAGGGGGTGTGCAAGAGGCAGTTGATCGATGTTTCTCTCTCATCGATGTTTCTGACTCTCTATCCCTGTCTCTTCCTCTCTGTGGAAAATCAATAAAATATATTTTAAAAATAATAATAAAAATAAAAATAAAAAGTAATTTACCCTTTCATAACTCAAATTTAAAAGCCCCACTGAATACCTTGATTGAGAAAACAATGGTATCAAAAAGTAGCCCAATAGTTTGATTAAGAGAAAATGAGAATTTTAAATGCTAAGGCTGGAACCATAGTTCTTCACACCAGTGCATCTCAAACTGTCTGTGATAGGGACCAGGTGTTTTTTTAATCTGTTGTAGACTTATACTTACATAAAATACAGTAAGAAGTCATTACTATACTAGAAAAAAATGAAATAATAAAAAAAGACATACTAACCATGAGAGGCATCCGAAATATCTCCCTTAAGTGAGGCATTCTACAACACATCTGACCAGTTCTCAAAAACAAGCAAATCTGAAAAACTGTTTCAGCCAAGAGGAGCCCTAGGAGATATAAAACTAAATGTGGTGTCCTGGATGGGATTCAGAAACAGAAAAAAAGACATTAGACAAAAACTAAGGAAATCTGAACAAAGAATGGACTTTGTTCATAATAATGTGTCATATTGGTTTATTATTTGTAACAAATGTACCACACTAATGATACTAGTAAGAAGATAATAATGGGGAAACTGGGTGTGGGGCACATGGGAACACTCTGTACTACTTCATAATTTTTCTGGAAGTCTGTTCTACAATAAAAGCTGTATTTAAAATTTTTTGAAAAACAAAGACATACAAAGTACCACCCCCAAAAAACTTTAAAGTATTACATCCAACAGACATAAAATTATTCTGTCAAACTCTAAATGCTATAAAAAGTTTCTGAATTCTTTCTCTCAATTTCTGTACTTATTATAGACTGGCACTAGCCCATGGGCCACACTTTGAGGATTACTGGTTTAGACCAGTTCTTCCCAAATACCATGCTGAAGTCTTTATTCAGTATACAGCCAATAAGAAAAACTAGGACAAGGAATTGAGCTTTCCATAAAGCAAACTTAATTTGACATAAAGGACCATCATCCTATGTTTTGAGACAATCTCCTTTCCATATATTTAGGGGGAAGAGTGTGAGAAAGAGGGAGAGATTGAGACTGAGACAAACAGTGGAGAGAATAGGTGGTAGTTGCCTTTGGATGCCTTTGTTGACCCATGATTGAAGAGTGGCTTAAACAATGAAGATATTTCTCATTTTTCATACAAGAAGCTGCACTTAGAGGGGTACCAGGGTTGGGAAATTCAGGTGATGTATTGCCAACAAGATTCCTTTCATCTCACACGGTGCCATCAGTGTGTTGGCTTGTCCCTTAAACTGGCTTTCCTCATGGTCCCAAGACGGCTGCAGCAAGTCCAGCTGTCCCAGGGAGACAATGATGCTCAAAAAGAAAGGCTGTCAGTGGTGATTTACCAAGAAATGAAAGCAGCTTAAGCTTTAGAACGCTTCACTTTCACAGGCTCCTTCCAAGACTCTGGAAAGGACCCAAGCAATGCATTCACCTGGTCATATATATATATATAATTTCAGAGAGGAAGGGAGAGGGAGATAGATAGAAACATCAATGATGAGAGAGAATCATTGATCAGCTGCCTCCTGCACACCCCACACTGGGGATTGAGCCCACAACACAGGCATGTGCCCTGACCAGGAATGGACCCTAGTTCAAGCACGACAAACTCAAAGGCTAACATGGGCCAAATAAGCAAGGTTTAAGTTTATGTAGGCCACAAAAAAACAAAAGCTTCAATTTTCATAGAAACATAGGTTTATTTTGATAGAGACATGCTGAATACTGTTATATTGGAAATCAGAAGCTGAACAGAAGACACCTTAGTTAGCCAAATTTGGAGTCTTTATTATGCCAAGGATCTCAGAGGAGTTGCCTCTCAAAGTCTGAGCAAAGCAACATGGAGGGAACTTTCCCTTTATACCCCTCAGGTCCTTTGTCTCCTAAATGTGGAGTTTCCGCATCTTTTGCAGGCTTTTCAAAAAGCCCTATGTAGATATTGTGCAGGAAGCTTGTAACCTTGAGCACAGTACAACTCAGTAGCCTTGAGCACAGTATAATTCAGATAATTAAAAGACACCTGGCATGGGAGTAACCAGGGACGGCAGTAGAGCAGCTTGCAAGACCAGATAATTGAGCTTATTTTCCCTATTATTCAAGTAAGCGTGTTTACAGAAGCCAAGAATAGCAGAGTTAATTCACAGAATAAAGGACCATCTATGTTTAGTGGGAAATTTCAAACAACAGTTTTTACAGTATAGAGCAGTGGTTCTCAACCTTTTAATGCCGCGTCCCTTTAATACAGTTCCTCATGTTGTGGTGACCCCAACCATAAAATTATTTTCGTTGCTACTTCATAACTGTAATTTTGCTACTGTTAATGAATCGTAATGTAAATATCTGTGTTTTCCGATGGTCTTAGGCGACCCTGATAGCGGTTCTTCTTTTTTTAAAATATATTTTATTGATTTTTTACAGAGAGGAAGGGAGAGGGATAGAAAGCTAGAAACATCGATGAGAGAGAAACATCGATCAGCTGCCTCCTGCACACCCCCTACTGGGGATGTGCCCGCAACCAAGGTACATGCCCTTGACCGGAATCGAACCTGGGACCTTTCAGTCCGCAGGCCGACGCTCTATCCACTGAGCCAAACCGGTTTTGGCCTGCTGGCGGTTCTTAACCTGTGGGTTGCGACCCACAGGTTGAGAACCGCTGCTGTAGAGCCTAAGGCCATCGGAAAACACAGATATTTACATTACAATTCATTAACAGTAGCAAAATTACAGTTATGAAGTAGCAATGAAAATAATTTTATGGTTGGGGGTCACCACAACATGAGGAACTGTATTAAAGGGACACAGCATTAGAAAGGTTGAGAACCACTGGTATAGAGGTTACGGGAACAAGATGGAGTGCCTATGCTTCAATACAAAGGGCTGAAATACATGAATAATCATTAACATAAAATTATAGAACATTTTAATAAAAATTAATATTTTTTCTTGAACATTAACTTACCAGACACTGAATAACTGCACAAATTAGTAAGTGTAATGCAAATAAACCTATTTTTCTTGTTCTCCAAAAGCAAAATATTTCCTGTTGCACACACCAAACAAGTCAGTCCAAGACTAATGATGTGACAATCGTCTGCTAAAATATTCGCTGCTGGTATTACTAGTAGTGGAGAGAAATGGTGCACCTGCGCGTAAGTCACGTAAAGGAAATGAATGCAACACAATTATAGTAATCAGTCATTAGCAAATGTTGTAGTTCGTTATTAATAATTATGGATAATAGGATATTGTAAAAATTAAGGTTTGAAATTTTTATTAAAACGTTTCTTACATATCATTATATTGGCTGGGCTGCAAAAATATTCATTGCAGGCCGCAAGTTTGACATGCTTGTCCTAGTTCATAGGTCAATGCTCAACCACTGAACCACATTGGCTGGGCTGGTCATATATTTTTGTAAACTGAAAAAGCAAAGACAATTTTATACCTTTTTTTTTTTAGAGGGCCCCAAAATTGTTTAAGCTTCAAGCTTCACAACCTGGATCCTACCCTGACAAGCATTTTTTCTTCATGTATCTCTCTTTGTAAGAGTAAGAAAAATCTTTCCCAAAACTCTGGCATTATAACCTATTGGCTAAAACTTAAGGCTCACCCCTTAACAAATCACTGACAGTGGAGTTGGGATTACATAACTGGCTTATACTAATCAAGACTCACCCCGCGCTGCTGGGGAGGGGCCCGTTTACCCCGAAGCCCCTGGCTGCCAGATACCTGAACAAGATTGGGATTCTGAAAACAAGAGGAAGAGCATAGTCACTTCCCTGGTTTCTTCAGACTTCCCAATCAGAGTCTTTTGCAACTTCCCTGACTTGCAATTTATGAGCAAGCATATCTCAACTATGTCGGTCCCTTTCTCCTTCTACAGCCCTTGAAACCTGGTGATTTCTTCAGCGTCTTTGCTAGGCACCCATCACCCCTCCACAACGCCCTATCAGACAGTATGTGGGATAGGTACTCACACTTCTCTCTCTCTCTCACATCTAGGTCTTGAGAAACATCAGGCAGCCTTAGCCCCACTAAACTTTTATTTGCATCTGGCCAGCCCCACTCACGTCCTTTAGATTTCTGGAACAGAGCCTGTTTTACTTGGCTTGGGTGAGGGACATCCACCCACAAGATCCACTCTATCGTGGCAGTTGGGCAATCCACATCATAGCTCTCTCCTATCCTTTCTCTCTCATCTGTCTGTAATTTCAGTGTGGGTGAAGGGTTTGAGAGCCACTTAACCTGTGCTATGCTCTGCTATTTTAAGTTAAATTAATCAAAATTAAATAAAATTTAAAATTCAATCATACCAACCATGTGTCAAGTGCTCAAGTAGCTACATGTGGCTAGTGGCTACTATATTGGAAAGCACAGATATAGAACATTTCCATCGTTGTAGAAGGTCCTATATAAAACCCTTAATAAAAATGTCAATATCCACTTTAAAGTTTATGCGTGGTGGTCCATCTCAGAACTTTTGGTATCTAAAACTTATCATACCTTAAAGCCTCAAGCAAAGCCTAATCAACTTTTACACATACATTTAAAAGTGTGAGATGTATTAATATAATTAAATATGATTTTCCCATGATTTTCATTTCATGCATGATAATCATTACATTCCTAAAGTTGTAAATATTTGCAAGGACTACTTCAATCATTTTGCTCCAGCTCATATTCAATTAATGCGGTATAATTTATCTCAGAAAGCATATTTTCATATCATTTGATGGTGCTTATATTTGTTGAGTTTACATTTTTTGAAATTGCTCTGTTATATTTTATGTTCAATTCACAAGAATCCAATTCACAAGAATCACACTTAAAGGTCGTTCATTAAAGTGTAAATACCAGTATAGTAAAGAAATCAATAATATAAACATTATAATTGAGAACAACAGCACAAATGTAAAAAGTGAGCAAAAGCCCTAGCTGGTTTGGCTCAGTGGATAAAGCGTTGGCCTGAAGACTGAGGGGTCCAAGGTCCTGATTTCGGTCAAGGGCACATGCCGGGGTTGTGGGCTCATTCCCGAGCAGGGGGCATGAAGGGGGCAGCAGATCAGTGATTCTCTCTCATCATTGATATTTCTATCTCTTCCTCTCCCTTCCTCTCTGAAATCAATAAAAAAAAATATGTATTAAAAAAAAAGTGAGCAAAAATCCAGGAAGAATATAGAATGTGAGTGTATTCACGCAGAGCTAAATGAATCTCTGAGTAATTCTGATTTTCCACAAGTAACCAATGGTGAAAAGTGTGAACAAGAAATATGATGAATCTATGAAACTGAATGTTACTCATTCATCAATTTCTTCCCCTCTAGTTCTGTGTGTTGTCTCCTTTGAAATGTTGTCAAATAGTAGCATGAATCCTTTGTATAATATTCAAACAAACCATCTTGGCCACTCAGATGAGCCAAACATTTTTTCTATTCCCAAACAGAAAATAATAATCTGCAACATGAAAATTATAAAGTTTGCTGCTAGACAGAAACAAAGACTATCATTCATTCTTATGAGTCATTAAAAGTAGGTGCATGTCATGGTATTGCTAAACAACAGTCACAAAGCAAATGATAAGAACCATATTCAGAGAGAAGACAGAAAAGCTACTGGCAAAATCCTTTAGTGAATGACCCTATTGTAGACCCTAATAATAATGGCATACTGGGTAGAAGAGTAGTTGCTATCAGTTGTGCATACTAGTACTTCACAGTGGAAGGAATTCACCGATGAGTATCATGGTAAAAATCAGCTCTTAGCATATTGTGATAGAACATGTGAGTGAGAAGTTCCGGATAACTTTTTGTTTTCCTTATGCCTGAAAATCCATCCTAATCATTTGCTCGGTTAGCCAAAGTTCTGTGAGTCATAATCTTAACAGGAAAGTGTGTGCTGATATCAGCGCTGACCAGGCGGGTATATAACAGGAATGATATCCAAAAAAAGAGGCTGTACCTGAATGCCAATCCACATTTATCATTTATTGAGAGAGAACAGTAGGCAGTGCTCTCCTCTCTCCCTCTCTCCCTCTCTCTCTCTCTCTCTCTCTCTCTCTCTCTCTCTCTCTCTCTCCCTCTCTCCCTCCCCTCTTTCTCTCTCTCTCTCTCTATCACACACACACACACACACACACACACACACACACACACACACACACCTACATACAGCTGTTGGTTCTGTTTCTCTGGAGAACCCTGACTAGCACAGCCCCTTTGGTGACTTCTTCATGTGTCCAAGTCCAGAAGTGACAGGAGGAGGCAGAACTCTCAGGGCGCTTGGCCTGGATGCAGGATGGCAGCAAGAAGAGTGACCCAGCATCCCAGTGAGAGGCTAGTAAGACCCAGGGAACAGGACCAAGCGGGCCACAGTGGAGTTGGCTGGGTTTCATTGTGGCTTAGGTAAAATAGGTGGCCAAGGGTTCAGGATGTGGCATCCAAGAAAATCTCAGGAGGAGCAAAAGGTGTCTCTGAAATTGACCTGAATCTAAGTTCAGGCACCAATTATCTGGATTTTTAATGTTGAGGGTAAAATATCAGGATTTCTTCAGAAGATTAAATTTTATACATTTGGTTCTTTACAAAGACCTTAAATTTTCACTAACTCTTAATGATTCTTCAGACATCTGGGAGATAAATCAATGACATTATTCTGCATATTTTAAATCATATTGAAAAGCTGCAACAATGAATCAATTACTTTCAGAGTCTACTGTCACCAAAGAATGAATTAAGAATTTGTTGTTCAAACTTCAGTGTTTGAGTGTGATATGCTACAGTCTTGGCATCTGATGGAGCCCTATAAAATAGTTTTCTGTTTCTGCATAACAGACTGCCCCAAAACATAGTGGCTTAAAACAAAAACAATCATTTATTTGTTTACAATTCTGAAATTTGGACTTGGCATGGCTGGGACAGCTTGTCTCTGAGCCGTTGAGCTAGGATGGCTTACTCAGAGGTTGGAGTATCTAAGAATGGCCTTATTCACATGGCTGGCAGTAGGTTGTGACTGTTGGTTTGGAACACAGCTGGGGCTATCCCTGGGACATCCCGGTTCTCTTTCACATGGCCAGCTTGAACCTTCTCAGAGCATGATGGCTGAGTTCCAAAAAGGAGAATTTTAAAGGGGCAAAACCAAAAGCTGTGAGACTTCTGGAGACCTAGGGCACATTCTGGTGTACAAGCAAGTGATAGGCCAGCCGGATTAAGTGTGGTAGGCAGGATTCCAAGATGCCTCCCTTGATCTCTGCCCTCGGGATTGCTCCCATGATAATGTTACATGGTAAAGGGAATTTGTTACATGGCAAAAAGAATTTGTAGATTAAGACTACTGGTTAAATGTGAAGGCCGCATCCATTTGCAGCTAGGGTTCAAGGTCTAGAGAAGGGGCTGATGCACAGATGGATATACTAGATAAGAAATATAAATTTAGAAGGCATGGGGGGAGCGAGGTGGAGACCTACTCTCTAGCAGAGAGGTTCCTTGAATCTCCGGACCTATCAGCTTTTTATTTACTAGAATACACATTTGCCCTTCAGCAAAGCAAACATGCATATCAAAGGTAAGGTTTGGTAAACAGTAAAAGATTATCAGATTAGGGGATTGCCTTGAGCCATCATTGTCTCCACAGAACAATCGGTGCATAGCTTTTTGCCCTTGCTCAAGCCCAAGGTCCATCAGCCTTCTGTGTTCCCTGCTGCACTTTCATGATAGTGTAGACAATGGGCAGCTTCCAACAGTTAAATTTTATTAATTAGGATTACTAATCAATTGACTGAAGATAGAGCTGTTATCCTGGTAGGCCTGACATTACATGAACCCTTTAAAAGCAGAGAGTTTTCTCTTCCTGGTAGCATAAGGGAAAATCAGAAAGAGTGAAAGCATGAGAGAGAGTCAATAAGAGGGATGGTTCTCCATTGCTGAGATGTGGGGGACACATAGCAAGGAACTGAGCATGACCTCTACGAACTAAGAGTGATCCCTAGATAATAGCAAGCAAAACAATGGGGACCTCAGTCCTACAACCAAAAGGACATGAATTCTGGCAACAACCCAAGGGAGCTTTGAAATGAATCTTCCTTTGGCCCAACTTCTAGATCAGGCGTCCTCAAACTACGGCCCGCGGGCCACATGCAGGTGTTTTTGCCATTTTGTTTTTTTACTTCAAAATAAGATATGTGCAGTGTGCATAGGAATTTGTTCATAGTTTTTTTTAAACTATAGTCCGGCCCTCCAACAGTCTGAGGGACAGTGAACTGGCTCCCTGTTTAAAAAGTTTGAGGACCTCTGTTCTAGATAATGACACAGCTGGCCAATGCCTTGATTTCTACTTCATGAGACCCTGAAGAAAGGACCAGCTAAAATGTTCTGGGCTATTGACACAATACATGTGTGAGATAATACACATGTGTTGTTTTAAGCTGCAGTTTTGGTAATTTGTTACAGCAAGAGAAAACTAACGCATAGAAGATAGAGATGGAGTGGACTTCAACTCCTGATGAAAGGAGTAGCAAACACTTACTACAAAAGGCTGTGGGATGGGAGGTATCGTCATTCAAAAATATGGGATCCACATCGATCCAAATAATAGTTAGAATTATCTGAAAGAAAATTCAACAACTGCTACTATTCTCAGAAACTTATCATTGTGAATTTCAGTTTTCTAATTGAGTAGAAATAAAAGTAAGAAAAGAAACCAATGTGACCTACAGCTCAAGTTATCCATTATCACACTGCCTTGACAAAAATTGCATACAACATCATCCCTCTTACAAATCTGAAATGACCATCATAAATTTTTAATATTACTTATCATAAGTGAACAATCTTCAAAATTTTTTCAACTAAATTTTCATAGTTATTTTTTACAAATTCATTTGAATTTTAACTGCATTGTGGTTAAGAATTTTGGTTCCAATTATTTAAAATGCATTGTGACTTGAATTGTGGACTATTAAGTAGTCAGATTTCATAAGGTTCTGTGTGGCATGAAAGAATGTGCATCCTCCAATTGTATTATGGGATTCTATATATATCCATTCATTTGAGCTTGTTAACTATCTTATTTAAAATTTATTTATCTTTACTGATATTTTCACCTACTTGATCTATTCATTACTGGGTGAGTGAGCTAATTTCCCACTAAGACAAGGGATTCATCTATTTTTTTGTAGTTCTATCAATTTTTGATTCATATATTTTGAAGCTATCTATATAGAAAAGGCTAAGCGACCGTCCACCTGTCCAACTGGTAGCTATGACACGCACTGACCAACAGGGGGCAGATGCTCATTGCAGGAGCTGCCAAGCTAAGGTGACTTGGCAACAGTGGTTCTTGGGTGACACACCAAGGAACCAGAGAGGAGGGGGTCCGATTCCGGGGGGGTGTCACCCGAGAACTGCCCTCTCGCAATCCGGGAGGATGTCAGAGAGCAGGCCAGGCCGAGGGACCCCACCTGCTGGAGGGACCCCTTTTGGGTGCTCTCTTGTGCTTGTTCTTACTTTCTCTCTCATTACATTCCCCCTGGGGAGTATGCTGCCTTGTGTTATCAGCCTTGTGGAGAGGCCCATGTGGTGTGGAACAGAAGCCTCCAGTCAATTAACAGTCAGCAAGGGACTGAGACCTGCCAGCAACCACTAACTGAGACTGGGAGGGGATTCTCCCACCTTGAGATGACCGAAACCTCAGGAGACACCCTGATGTTGAATCACCCAGCTACGCCACTCCTCCACTTCTAATCCCATCTTTAATGAAACAGGGGAATCTACAATCACAAAGAACAACCATGAAGAATACCTGCCAAACACCTTCAAATTGGATCAGAAATAATAGTGAACCCCAAGAGCAATGGACCTCAGGTGTATGAATTTCTGAGAATGGGTGCTAGTTCCAAAGAATCTTTGATTAAAGCACTAAGATCAAGGGCCATGGGGAGACCATGGGAGAAGCAGTAGGTGCCTCAAGGGAGACACCAATTCTGTACTGTAAAGTGTGGGGGGGGGGGGAAGGCGGGGGGGAACAGCTGAAGAGGAGACCACTGTAACAATAATTTCTGTTGTCTATAACCTAGTCCAGTGATGGCGAACCTATGACACACGCGTCAGCACTGACACGCGTAGCCATTTCTGATGACACGCGGCCGCTAAGGCAGCCGCATGCCGAGGATGAAACATTTGCTGCTCCTGAGGATGAAACACTTGCGAAATAATGTTTTTTCCTCAAAGTGACACACTACCCGAGTTATGCTCAGTTTTTTGGCGAAGTTTGACACACCAAGCTCAAAAGGTTGCCCATCACTGACCTAGTCTAATAGCTGAGAGAGAGAGTTTAAGGGATTTTCCAGAGGCAGTTTAAGGGACTTTACTGTGAGTATACCACACTCACCTCCTAAAGAGAAAAACTCTTGGAAAGAGGAAGTAGTAGATATAGGAAGCCAAAGACAGTCAGAAATAAAAAAGGCCCTATGCATGTATTCTTCAGGAAGAAAGAAAAGAATAAAGAAATGTAATCAAACTTCAGATAAAGAATATGTACAAAAGAGGATTTATCCAAGGAAACAGGAAGGCTTAAGAAAACAACAGCAGTAGGAGTAAAAGGCAAGCCAGCAGGACCCAGGAGAAAAATAGTTTAATGGTAAAAACATTACCAAAATAATACTACATGAGAAATGAAAGTGGGGGAAAAAACAAAACCATAATAAATGACATAAATTACAGGCTTTTAAAAAAAGAGATGGAAAGGGGCAATGATATAAAATATATTAAAGATGATAGATACAGAAGTAAAAAGAGATCTAACAGACACATCATTGATATTTCTGAAAAATAGAATCAAACAAATGAATTTTTAATTTCCCCCCAAATATAATAGAAGAAAAATATTCCAAAATAAATATTTGAATCTTCAGGACAAAAAGCCATATTGAGGAGGAAACTGGTCTTGCAAGGTGTGTCAGGCCATAAAAACTGTGAACAATGCATTGCCCTGGGGCGGGGGGAAGGGTCGTTATCGCTGGCCCCAGGACAGATCATCGGATATGGCCTGGGGACCCCCAACACCTGGGGGCCTTCCTGTAAACCTGAGAAAGGGGGCGGAGCCATATCTGCAAGATAAAGACCCCAGAAGGTTATAAAAAGTGAAGTCTTCTTCGTGTTTCTTCACTCTGATTTGGAAATTATCCCCGGAGTCCACTAGTGTTAATAAACAGGGTCCCTCCCTTTCTCTAGGAAGCATGCTTGGTATTTCTTTGGTCTTCCGCAACAATATGAGCCAGGAAGAACCGAGATAGAATGCCCCAAACCAAGATATAGCCTAATGAAGGTTAAAGGAACTAGAGTTACATACAAAACAAAAAGAAAAAAGTTACACACAACAGAGAAAAGTCAGGCGGCCCTCAGGCTTCACCACAAAAAACCTCTGTTCCAGCAGACAGAGAACACCGCTTAGACAGATCTATAAGAAAGTGTGGCCTAAACATTTATATTTAGCAAATTTGCTCTTCATATAAAAACACAAAAGACAGAAACTCTCCAGGATGAGAGAATTCAAACAAAATATCCCTTGTGAACTCTTCTGGAGAAAGAAAACAAAACTCTTTGATGATAAAATCCAGGCATCTGTGGATGAAAGGGGCCACCTGCTAACCTGACAAGCTCAGGGGAGGCCTGCATGGCAGTCTTGCAAACTCAGAGACCTAAAGTAACCACAAAGGATGGTCTGAAATTAACTAAAAGCAGTTATGGTGGGTAGTTACATCCTAGGGCAGTATCTACATTGACAAGGCCAACCTTTACCTTAACTGAGCCTATCTGTCGTTTTGCATCTATAATAATATACCCTTTGAAATGTCTAGGTAACTTGTAACTTCCCTTTTTCTGGACCCCTTGGGGCACAACCTAAAGTGCTGGGCGCCAGGACAGATACCACAAATTCCTTCATTATCATCTTAATTGTTCCTGTATCTATCATTTTACTTTTTATCCAATCCCAGGGGTTTCCCTGCTTTGCTTTCTCCCGCCTCTCAATGGATTTCATGTAACCAATCTACATCCTTTTCCTTTGATTGCAATGTATAAATACAGATGTAACCCTCCAATCTCCGGTGCATTATCTCAATTCGTTGAGGTTCTGCTTCCCAGCATATGTCAACAGTTTGGCTCAAATAAACTCACAAAAATTCTTTACAGGTTTCAATGGTTTTTTTTATGTTAACACATCCAAAGGGTAGAATCAAAACAACAGATTCAGAAATGAAGGAGGCCCTGGTAAAATGACCAGGTGAGTAGACTCTGGTGACAGACTGCCTGGGCTCCATTCACATGCCTGTGTGACCTTGGACAAGTCCTTTAGCTCTCTGTACCTACGTTTCCTCATTGTAAAATGGCCACAGTCGTTGAACTTAAGACTGAAATTTTTGAAGACTTCATTTGGCTCACGTGTAATGCACCTAGAATAGAGCCTGATACAGAAAAAAGAGCTATGAACTAGAAGTGTGTAAGCTAATATTTTATTTTAGAATAAGTCTGAACAACTATGGGCTGTTGCTGAGAAGTTAGAAACCTTGAAGGCTTCACAGCCAAAAACATCCAAAATATGGCTACAAGACTAGTCTAGTGAGGAGAGCCTATTGCCACGGCCAAGGGCCGATGCTACAACTTATGACCCCAACCCCCAGCACTGGACACTCTTGGCCACCACTGGCACTGCTGCTCCTGAATGATGATCTCGGTGCAGCGGCCATGAGAGAGTGCACCGATCACATGTCACAACCGAGGTGCAAAGGAAACTGGGAAGTGAGTACCTGCACTTTCAGCTTTGTGGTGGCAGGTGGGCTCTGTGTCCTACCCAGATTCATGTGGAGGAGAATTTCCCGTGCACAATAAGAGCACTCAGATGCTGGGCCACTTAAAAGAATGACAGGTCTCCTCCTCTTCAGTGAAACAAGGCAATCTAACTTAAGAGAGATAAGAGCATGACCCTCTCTACACAGAACACCAAAGTGCAAATGCTCTGCGACTGTGGACAAGTTAATTAAGCTTTAGGAGCCCCGGTTTCATCTGTAAATGGAGATGGTAATAGTACCACTCTCATAGTGCTGTCGTGAGGATTAAATGAGTTAATTTATTAAATGAGTTCTTTCAAGTGCTCAGTGAAGGTTAGATCTGAAAGTAATATTTCTTACATTCCACTCCTTCACTGCTCAAGATCAATGCATATATTTCTTCACATACTTATCATCCCAAAAGTGCTCTCACCTAACAAAATTAAATCATCCTGTGCCAACAAAATTATACCCACCTCTTCTTTTAAGTCCCGGATATCTGTTCCATTTCTCTTTTATTCTATCACAGCTCTGATCAATAGTCTGTAATATGTAGACTAATATTTAAACTAACATGCTCTATATGTAACTGTGGGGGGCAAGGGAGGAGAAAGAAGAGGGGAACTAGAGTACATGAGCATATTCATTGCACAGTAGAGAAAATGTGTGTTGCTGAAATTGTTCTTATTTCTGCAATGCTGTATAAATACCAACGTTGGTATTTCTGACTTATTTTTCCACCACCTAGTTCATGGTCCTTTGGCTTTTCACCAGCATCTCATCTGGTTGGAAATTTTTACCTGATGGAAGTGAACCAAACCTTAAATTCGGCGGGATCTGAGCCTTGTGTGATCTGGTTTCTATCAGGTTACTGTAGTGTTCCACTTACTCTCACCATTGGCAGTAGCTGTGGCAGTGGAGGAGGCAACCTAGTGGTTCCCCGGAGGCCTACCCATATTCCTTCTCCCCCTCACTGCGAGCCACGGTGCCCATTGGGTTCTCTGGAAGCGATCCTCACCTGTGATGTTACAGGAGCAGAAGCAGAATTGAACTGTGTGCCAGCCTGGTGGGGAGCTCTGGCGGGATCACTGCCCGGCATGGGCTGTCCCGGGAAGGGTCTGGCCCTGGCTGAGGCAGCTCTGTGCAGCTGAGAGTCACGAGTCCTTCCTTCAAAGGGACCTGGGTGACTCAGATCCCTGTTTTCTATAGGCAGCAATCCCATTTTGCCTTAGGGGTCAGGCACAATCACTCCATCTACATTGTAACTCCTCTTCCTTTGTTCACCTAGTGGCCTGTGGAAACCTCACCTTCCAATCCATTAGAACTGTAGGTGCATCTGCTGCTAGAGGCATTCCTCCCATGGGAGCAAAGCACAGAACATTGAAAATGCACAATGAAAATTTTGCAAATGGGTCACAGAGCGTAATGATTGGAGGTGCTTCCTCCATCTGCTTTCTCATTGGAGCACACAGCTCAAAATACAGTATTGCAGTTTTAGGAAAACAGAGATTGATGTGTTCATGTTATAGGGAAAAAAAACAACCCTGTATGTTAATCAAATTGTGGCAAATTGAATTGTATTTTAAATGCGTTTGGGGAGTTCATAATATAAAGGAAGTTGTTCTGCAAAAAGAATATTATTTTTGTTAATCAAATAGTCACTTTTTCACCCTCTAACTTCCTTTTCCCAGCTGCTCTCCACCTCTAGCAAAATTAATATATTTTATCCATTAACTTGTATGATATTGAGTTTTAAGAGTAACACACACAGGCTCTGTTATCCACAATTTAATATCCCATAATGTTTCCTGGAAATAGCGGTTTCTTGTTCCTAATGAGATAACTAGGGTTTATGAAATTATCCCAGCAGGAGGCAATAGAAATGTGAATACAAAACCTTTCCATTAATGAATGAGAAAAGTTAAATGTCCCTGTGAAAGGGCCCTAAGCACTTAGTCTCATTAAGAAAAATTCATGGCCTGGCTGGTTTGCTCATTGGATAGAGCCTCTATCTGCGGACTGAAGGGTCCCGGGTTCGATTCCGGTCAAGGGCACATGTCTGGGTTGCAGGCTCAAACCACAGTAGGGGGCGTGCAGGAGGCAGCCAATCAATGATTCTCTGTCATCATTGATGTTTCTATCTCTCTCCCTTTCCCTTCCTTTCTGAAAGAAATAAAAATATGTTATTTTTTTAAAAAAAGAAAAATTCACAAGGAAAGGTGGGGGAGGGTGGGTGGATGGGTGGGAAGAGATTAACCAAAGAACTTGTATGCACCTAAGCATAACCCAGGGACATAGACAATGGGGTGGTGAAGACCTGGGGCAGAGGGGGCTAGAAGAGATCAAAGGGAAGGGGGGCATATGTAATACTTTCAACAATAAAGATTTTTTAAATAAAATTTTAAAAATTCACAATAGCAAGGAGATACCTGATTGGTGGTGTTGCTCTTATATCAATCAGGGGCAAAGCAGATGTACAGTCCTGAGTTCATCCTAGCTTGATGCCTGTGTTGGTGCCAGAGCTGTTTCATGCCTGAGGCACATGAAAAAAATTTCACGGTAGCCTAAAGAGTTAAGTGGAGATGTATACATAACTACAGTTCAGTATCATGGAAATTGGAATGTTTTAAGACTTTAGGAGTAAAGCCAGTGTCTTTAAATCATTGTGATATAGTTGTAATAACCTAGTTATTGTTTAACAGGAAAAGGGTGAAAGGGGAGAGCAAATAGTATGGGCATGCCATTTACACAGCTTTGCCAAAAAGTTGTATTTAACACTCTCCAGTCTGTTCCCCGCTGATTGATGGGGAAGGGGCTAGAGACAAAGGTAGCTTATAAGCATGCCCAGTAAGGAGTGAGTGACATGGAAACAGGTCATTGGCCAGGATGGGCGTGGCCACTGCAAGCTCAGGGTTACCTAAATATTTAAACTTCCAAACAAAGGAAGTTCGGCCCTTTTCTCTCTCAGGTGCTGGCCCTCTGGGGACTCCTGCTGCAGGGGGGCTTTGCTCCCTGTGCCCACATGGTGCACACGGCCATGTTGGACTCCACACGTGGACTGATGGACTTGAATCTGGCCTGAATGCTGAACCACACCTGGTTGCAACATGGAACAAAAACTGGATGCTGGCCTGTTTCTGACTCTGAACACCCAACTGCTCCTCTTTCAGGACTGGCATAGGGGGCTTTAGGACCCAAGAAATGTAACTTTACACAAATACAGCCTTCTTCCATATTCCATCCTCCCGTGCGAATCTCAGAAAATTCATTTTCTGAAGATATCACAAGAGCCTCATTCCCACTCATGTTCTGGCATCAATTGTGGTTTGATTTTTATTTTATTAGAAGAGTATGGTTCTAACAGACTCTTTAAATGCCTCTTAATTTTACCAAGACTCTGTAACGTTTGTTTTTGAAATGTTCTATAGGATTGTTTATTATTTCAACATTTTCTGCATGTTAGACCAAGGGGTTATAAAATACCGTCTTTCTTCCGAACCCTCTCCCTTTAATCGCCCCTTCCCCCCAAGAAGCGCACAGTCTCTTGGGTATACAGAAGAGTAAGTAAAAAGTTATGCTGGTCAAATATTTTTAAGTGATATGCGTGCCCTAATAGTGGTATGCACAAAATTGCCTGAAAGAGGGCAGTTAGGAGGATGACACATGGACATGTCACTCAAGCCAAGATGTAAGGCTCTATAGGAATTAGCCAGAACAAGCTGCCATTGCTCCTTCTTGAGCTTTCAGTTGTAAGAATGGTCCTTCAGTTTGCCCTGCGGGAAGATAAGGAGTCAGCCTTCTTCCACCCCTTCCATATGCACTGTCCCTCCCGTTCTGCCATCCCCACTGAGAGAACCACATCACCTTTTGGTTAGAGCAAGTTACTTATTTACATTACAGTTACAATGTAAATGCTATTCAGACTTGAACCATTAGGCATATCATGATAACTTTTCCTTTATTTTCTTATTAAATATAATTTTCCTTTCACCTACTGGGTTTTAAGTCACAGATTCTCTAAGTCTCTAAATGTCCACTCCAAATTTTTGATATATCAACTTTTGTATTGATTTATCTTCTTCATCTGTCCTAGAGCCTTATGGCCAGTGCCAAGTTCAAACTGGTGGCCCTTCATGCTGGTGCCATCAGCCTGGATTGCGGCAGGCCAGGGGCTGGGTTTCTCTTCACTCTCCTGCCAAGAATGGCTCTTTCTCTCTCCTGGATTCACTATCCTGTTTTCTTCTCTCTTAATTAAAAAAAAAAAAAGTTTAATATGTTTCATTGATTTCAGAGAGAGGAAGGGGGAGAGAGAGAGAGGGATAGAAACATCAATGATGACAGAGAATTATCGATCAGCTAATTATCTTGTACGCCCCTACTGGGAATTGAGCTTGCAACCCAGGCATGTGCCCTGACCTGGAATGGAACTGTAACTGTCTGGTTCATGGGTCAATGCTCAACCACTGAGCAACAGTGGCCAGGTCTTTCCTCTTAATTTACTCCCTCATGCTAGGTATCTCCTGATACCCCAAGAAAGTACAATTGTTGAAACCTCTCATGTTTGGAGATGGGATTGGAGAGGGAAAGTTAGGTTAGTTAGGGAGCATGAGGACACTCTGTGGTCAGAGGGATGTATTCATTATCTTGATTGTAGAGATGGTTTCATAGTTGTATACATACGGCAAAACTCATCAAATTGTGTGCAATTAAGTTGCAAGAAAATAAAAAGAGGAACAAAGATATGCATATAAAATTCAAAAGTTTATTAACTTATATTAGCAAATCTGTGAGTAAGCAGGTGCTCATATACAGTGCTGGTGGGAATACAAATTGTACAATCTGTATAGAAAGAAATTTGACAATATCTAGCCAAACAACAAATGCACTTAACCTTTGGCCCAGCAATCCATCCCACTTCTAAGAATCTGTACCAAACATACATTGGCAGAAATACAAAATGATATCTGTTCTACACACTTTGTTGAAGCACTATTTGTAATAGCAAAAGATTGGAATCGATCTAAGTATCCATCAGCAGAATACTGATAAATGAAGGTACAGCTACAAAGTGAAGCACTACTCAGTTGAAAGGAAATAAGGAAGGTCCCAATATACTGCTATGGAGTGATCTTCAGGATGTATTGTTACATGATGATATCAAGTTATGAAACATTGAGGATATCTGTACTTTTTGTTCCAGAAAATGCTCTATATCTTGATCTGAGTGGTATCCACATGGGGTGTATAAATATGTAAAACTTCATTGAGTTACACATTACCATATGTATGTTAAATCTCAATTTAAATTAGAAAAAAAAAAAACATAAATGGGAGCAGATTAAATAGAGTGGGAGAAGAGGAAATGGAAACAGTGGGACTTGGCCATGAACAGGCAGCACTGGTTGGAACAGACTGTAATGCCACGGGAGAGTTTTTCTCTCCCTCCTTTCTTCTTTCCTTTCTGCCTGCCTTTAGTCCTTCCTTGTTGTAATGGGAAAGATTTAAGCATATGTAAAAGCTGATGGTTGATGAGAAAGACCAGTTGAAAAGTAAGATTGACTCCATATAAGAAGAACAAAGAATAGTCTATAGTGCAAGGTCCTTAGAAAGTTGGGATTGCCCTTAGCAGAGAGACACCATCCCAATGGGAGGAAAAGAGGCTAGCATGGGCGCAGCCACAGGAGAGTTGTAGGACTGGGAGCACCAGGCACACCGATGTTCTGGATGTTCTGTAAGGGAGCGAGCTGAGGAGGGCATGCAGTGGGAGTGCAGAGAGCTGGTTGTAGAATCCAAGAAGTAGAAAGGGTTTGAAATAGTATCGCAGGGAGTGGGAGAGTCAGAAATGAGCTGGATAGGAAATGTCAGGTATTAAGGAGTGTCAGATATTAAGGGCCTATTTGAAGTTCATGAGCACATGCCTTTCTCCAGAAGGGCTCAGAGGAAGCAGAAGGTTGGATCCATCCAAAGTTGGATTTCGCCAGCTAGGTGCAACTAAGACATAAGGGGGTTTATATAATTGGCCAAGCATGTTATTAAAATGACGAATCATTCAGTCTGAGGTGGATAAATGAGGAAGTAAAAAAAGCAGAGGGCTGATTGATGAGAAGTAAACAGAAGGCTGAGAGGATGGGCGTTCAGGTGAGGTTGGAAAGGGATTGCAGGAGCTGGGGGACTGAGCAAAAAGAGAGAGAGTCAGCATTTCCCAAAGTGTGTTCTGAAGAATATTACCAGATAAATGGCTCGTGCGCTAATAATGCATCCTTAAGATTCTGAGACATCTTGTATCACAGAGGCCTGTACTGTGTTTAATAGAGCACTTTCTGAATCCTGGAATTACTAAGCCTTTGCAGTGGAACATCTATTAACATTCTTCTAAACTAGTGTTCTTCCAAAATCTTTTAGCAACTCTGCTTTGTCACATGCTGAAACTCTTACATTAACAGGATGAAGTGAATAATTATCACAGCATGTGATCATTATTTTTATATCTGCTTTAATGTATTTCAATATGAAAAGGTTATTTTTCTATTAAAAGCATATATAAGAGTAGAACATATTTTTAAAGGTTAAAGGGGGTATGGTTCATGAAGTTAATACTGTTAGGCTTACCTCATTCTGCTATAAAGGTGAATAAAAGACAACACTATTGTGTTGGATAGAGTCCAGATTTAACCACTAAGATTATTATCTTCATCTGCATTAATAAACCTCATTTGAACAGTAAGCAGCCTCTCTTAAAACCAATTACATCTCAGCTGCAGAAAGACTTTGAATATAATAAAGGTCCTATGTTAATCACATCAAATGTGTATTTCTAGTCTTTAAACTCCATAATAAGATTTCTACCATATATAGTAAAAAGAATAAAAAGTAGCCATTACAACATATAAATAGAAAAGGTCTCCATTTTCTTTCACTCCATTTCTGAGACATTTAAGAACAATAAAAAAGTAGGTATCGGATGTAAACTGAATTAGTGTTTTTGCTGCCCATCCCTAAAGGAGGATTATACTTGTCCACCTCCTTGACATTACTCTTGGCCAATGAAATGTGAGTGGAAGAGACATGAGTTACAAGCAGAAGCTCTAAGAGCCACTGCATGGTTCACCATGACCTGTCTCCTTGTTCTACATGCTGCTCCGTCAGCCTGACTCCCTGGGTAAAGGTGACACAGAGCAGAGCTTCAGATGATCCTTAAAGGACGCATAGCATGAGCAAGAAATGCCAACAGGAGGGGGTCATTTGTTACCACAGCTTAACCCAGTTTGTGCTGACTAATACAGAAATTATATCCTGTACCCTCTCTTCAAGTTTCCCAAACTGGCAACTGTTAATGAACAGAAATAGAAGTAAGCACCAGAGGCATAAAACTCCCTCCAGAGAATGTCTGGATCAGTGGTGGCCAATTAGCTTCATCTCTCATGTCAAATCTATCAGACTCAGCAACAACATGAATCAACTCTGTAGAGAAGGGTTCTGAAGCCATGGCCTTGCCCGGAAGGAAAGAGTACCATATTTATGTGTATGTCTCCCAGGAAAGGTGATGCAGTAAGTTGTCCATCCCTGGTCTATAAGGCACAACCTATGCTCACTATCATTTCTGTTATTTTTCTCATTGGTGCAGGAGGCATTATTTTTTTCAATCCCCCTAGAAATAAACAGAAGCTAGTTCCCTAAAGTATTTAGACCAATAAATAATTTCATTTTATTTTACTTATTTATTTTCTAAAATATATTCTTATTTATTTCAGAGAGGAAGGGAGTGGGAGAGAGAAATACTAACATCAATGATGAGAGAGAATTATTGATCAGCTGCCTTCTGCACACCCCCCACCGGGGATCAAGCCCCACAATCCCGGCATGTGCCCTTGACCGGAATCAAACCAGGGACCCTTCAGTCCGCAGGCCGACACTCTATCCACTGAGCCAAACTGGAAGGGCAATAATTTCATTTTATTTGCTGATAAAGAAAGAAAACAAATTGTTCCTATCAGAGCAATCACAGAATTCCTCCTCAGGCAGAGACTGCCTTTGTTAGAAGTATCTTAAAAGGATGTTTTAGTTATTAGAATGGCTCTCTAGGCCAAGTCTGGATGGTTTGTGGAGAAAGGGAAATAGCTAAACTGTTTTGCGTTGGAAATGTGCAGTAATTGTTGGAGCTGTCACTGAAGGAACCGGGAGGAGTTAGGGAGAGGTAAGGAAGAGGGACAGGAGGCTCAACAACATGGCTGGAGGCTGGGGAAGAGACAACCCCAGGAAGTTCCCCTGGGGATGGAATGGCTGAGGGACTTTGAAATGAGATGCTTAAATATTCCGTTGCAAGTGTTTTGACCTTCTATGCTTTAATGTGACATCCCTAACACTAACACACATACCCACTTGTTATGGGCTGACCTGCAACCCTCCCCCCAAAATACATATGTTGATGTCCCAATACGCCCCATACTTCAGAATGTGGCCTTATTTGGAAGAAAGGGCTCTTGCAGTTGTAATTAAGACAAGGTCATACTGGAGAAGGATGGACCCCTAATCCAATATAACAGTGTCCTTATAAAAAGAGGAAATTTGGACACAGACACACACACACACACACACACACACACAGAGAGAGAGAGAGAGAGAGAGAGAGAGAGAGAGAGAGAGAGAGAATGCAGTGCAAAGAATGGAGCTATGCTGCCACAAGCCAAGGAACTAGCAGAAGCCAGGAGAAAGGTCTGGAACAGGTCCTGTCTTGGTGCCTTCCAAGGAAGCACAGCCCCACCAACACCTTGATCTCAGACTTCTAGCTTCTAGAGCTGTGGGAAAATAACCTTCTGTTCTTCAAGCCACTCTGTGCTACTTAGTTATAACAGCCCCAGGACACACCATAACACACACACACACACACACACACACACACACACACTCACACACACACTCCATTGCCCCAGTCTTTAGGAAATCTGCAGCACGCACACAGCCGTGAATGGGTGAATGGTGGCACAGGGCATGCAGGAAGCGGAACACAAAGTGGAGACCAAGAAAGCAGTGGAAGCAGAAACGGTGGCAGAGGGAATAGAGGCTCCTTCCGTTCATGCCGGCAGGAGTTCTCAGAGCTATTGGGAAGGTATCTGGCCTACTTATGAGGGACAGAGATTTGAGGCACTTTTTACTAAATCATAAAGGGCCAGATGAGCTCAGCAAGCTGGGGAAGTTAGGAACACCTAGTGGCTGACATCTGGCCCACACGACTAATGATGTCCAGTGGGTGTCTCTGGTTCACACTGTCAGTGAGTAGTATGTAAGTCATGAGCAATTAAAGGGGAATGGCTCACTGCACCATCCCTGGAAAGAGCAGTCCCCGCCACAGCCCAGGCTGCTCTGTCCTTGGCCTAATACTCATTATCCCCTGCACTGCGATAATGAGTTTGCTGCTTTGTGGGCTTTAGAGATGAGCTTGGTTTAATGCCTGCTGATTCATAAGACACAGGGGCCCTGGCCTGCCTGTGATGCGATGTGTGCATTTGAGTTGGGAACGATTTCTATTTCATACTCTCCGGCAAAATGAGGTTGGGTTGCTCAAGGAGGCCAGCTAAGCATCCAGAGACAGAGACCTGAGAACTCTACCGTGGGCAGGGGGGTGGGGCTAAGGAAGGAGCAGGCACACTGCCTCTTAGCCCTCCCCCTTTTAGCTCCTCCACAAGCAAGCTGTTGCCAAAAAGCATTAGAGCTGCTGCTGAATCCTATCAGATGGGAATGACTGAGCAGAGCGAGTGTTTGTGAAAGGCGGCCAATCCCACATTAGGCACTAACTGTTCACAAAGGTGACTCACCAGGAGTCGGTAATCCGGAAGGGAGTGTCAACAATGAAATACAGGACAAGTTTCAATGAAATGTTGGCCAAACTGGGCAAACATGACATGGTATGGGTACGCAGAAGAAACACTGTCTTAGCTGTTTCTTGTGAGATCAGGGAGGGCTGCACGCAGAAGGCTGCATCTGAAGGCCTTCCAGGGTAGGGAAGCCGGAAGAGATATTCCAACCGATGGGACTGTAGGAGTTCCGATAACTTAGTGCTTTTTCAGAGCCTGAAAGTGTAGTTTGGAAACTGTAGACGGAGAGGTTTTATTATTTGTTGTTGTGTTAACTTTTCTTTTTTTTTTAAATTCCATGTTCAGGAATTTGTACTTTATTCTAAACACAGTGGGGAATGCAGATTTTGCAAGGTGATCTGTGTTCCAGATGTGTATCTGCAATTTACAGACTCAATAAAAAATGAACGCCCTTCTTGTAGGCCCAGCACTCTGCCAGGCACCACAGGGCCAAAAGGAAGGCCACAGTCCTTACTCTAAGAGGACGCAGACAAAGAGAGAATGCACAGACCCAGAGTCCGAGAGAGAGAGAGAGAGAGAGAGAGCTGGGGAAGAGCTCCGGTAAGCTATTGGCTGCAGGAACCCAGAAAAGGAAAGCCAGTCAGGAGAGGCTTAATGAAGGGAGTGAGCTGGGGCTGAGCCATGAACAAAGTTTAGGATTGGAACTGCAGAAAGAGGGGAGATGTGCATTCAGAGGTTGAGCAGGAGGAAGGTGGTACAAAAGCAGCATGAACAAAGGCTGGTAGGGCAGTGGGCGTGGGGTCCTGGGGATATTGGCCTGCGGGAGGAAACTAGAGAATGTGAACGAAGCCCTAACCTCATAAGTTTTGCAGACAGTACCACCCAGGATTCTGTATCAAAGCCATTGCCTTTCCCCAAACCAATGTAGTGATCAAGGCCACATTAGAGGACCCATTGTAGTCACTCTTTCAGTGCAACCAAACCTAGAGATGCAACCAGAAACTGCAAATTGCAACCTGACGCTAAAACACACTTTGTTCTTTTGGGAAACAGCACGAGTTCATCAGTCTGAAAAGTCCTCAAACATTCTTGAAGCTGATGCCCAGGAAGTTCCAGGTCAGTGCCTGGGCTCTAGCAGGAACCAGAGAAGAAATGTTCATACAAAATCACGACACAAAGTAAAAAGCCAGCACGCACTAGGCAAATCCTGCACATATGCCAAAAACGGAATTCTTCCACCTTGGTAGTACTGGAAAAAAAAAAAAAAATCTCTGATGCCTAGCCAGTGTAGCTCCATGGTTGAGCATCAACCTTTAAACCAGGAGGTCACCTGTTTGATTCCCAGTCAGGGCACATGCCTGGGTTGTGGGCTCGATCCCCAGCAATGGGGGTGCAGGAGGCAGCTGATCAATGATTCTCATCATTGATGTTTCTATCTATCCCTCTCCCTTCCTCTCTGAAATCCTACCTAATAAAAGAGTAATATGCAAATTGACCACACCTTCGCTACGCCCAAGCCAAGCCCACCAGCCAATCAGGGCGAGTACGCAAATTACCCAACAAAGATGGCGGTTAATTTGCATACTCTGAGGGAGGGAGGAGTGAAGACTGAAGACAACTTAGAAGGAAAAGGGAGGAAAAGCGGAAAGCAAGGTGGCTGCCAGAGGGAAACTGTGGGCGGGGCGGGGCGGGCGGCAGTGGCCACTTGCAGGAATCTTCCTGCAAATGGGCTCCTAGTCAATAATAATTTTCAAAATCTCCTTTGTAGGAGGTGGTGTGGAATCTGGGAAAATCCCAAGGTTGAATCCTGGAAGCATTCCTCACCGTATGACCTCATTGTTTTGAGATTCAATTTCCTCATCTGTAAAATGAGAGTAACAGCACCTGCCTCACTGTTCTGACATGAAGATGAAATGAGATGACATAGGGCCTATGTCATAGGCAAACACCTTGCAGGATAACTGGCATCGCCTAAGCCCTGGGTGAACACTGGTTCCTCCTCTTTCCTCCCATTGGTCTTGGGTTATAAAGCCAGATCCAGAGAATTGGTGTGACTTCCGAGAAACCAACCAACCAAAGGATCGTGATGCTAATGAGGCTTGAAGCCTCAGACCACATTAAAGGTCTCCGGGGCATTGGTAATGGGCCACATCTGACATGGCTCTAAGATTTGCATCTGTTCCAGATGTCACAGCTTCATCAAGGCTGCCTCTCCATCACACTTTGGCATCGAATGACAAGATAGGATCTGTAACAGGACGCTGGAGTGAGGCCAGCCCAGCAGCCCTGAAACCCTCTCCCCTGCCCCCAGCGCAGGCAGGACAGGAGCCAAGAAGAGGTGACTGGGGGTACTGAAACAGCCTCCAAAGGTTTAGCTCACGCAGGAGGAACGGGAGCAGAGAAGGCAAAAGCAACACTCCTAAAGATTAATAAAGGAAAGTCCTCCGTGTAGAACACAGCCTGGCTGCCAGGAAGCCCAAGCAAGTTAATAATCCAACTTGATGGGCAGCCAGAAGACTTAAGGTAGCTCAATCAAAGTGTGGGCGTTATGCAGCCCAGAAGACAAAGACACATAAACAATAGCAGGTAAAATGTGAATCAAGCGATTTAGCAAGTCAGATTGAGAATCTATCGCTTGCCACGTCTCAGATTCCTAATAGATAATTGTCCCTCTGTCCCTTCTCTTCATCCCCGCTGCCCTTGCCCTCATTCAGGCCCATATCACCTCCTGCCAGCTCAGGGACACCTTAATTTTCTATATATTCAACTCTCACCAAGTTCCTGGTGGCTCACCAAATAAAACCTAAATTTCCAAGCCTGACATTGAAAGCCCTCCATAAGATGACCCCCGTCTTAAACAGCCCATGCCCTTTCGGGGTCCCTATGTTGCAGCCTCACCAAAATAGACTCCCTCAGACCTCGGTGTTTTTCATTTCAGTGTCTTTGCCTGAGCCGTTGTTTCCCAGGGATTCTCACATGCCCTTGGTGCGCGTTTCCCCAGGCTGCCGTAACAAATGACCACAACGTGGGTGGCTTAAAGCAACAGAGATTTATTCCCTCACAGTCCTGGAACCCACAAGTCCAAAATCAAGGTATTAGCAGTGTTGGTTCTGGGGGAGAATTTGTTCCACGCCTCTCTCCTAGCTTCTGCCGCCAGCAAATAATCCTCGTCATTCTTCGATTTAGGTCTGCCAACCTCTGCCTGTGTCTTCAGATGGCCTTCGTCTCTCGGGGTGTCTGGGTCTCAAACCTCCCTCTGCCTTTCTCTGAGAAGCACACCTCTCATTGGATTTGGGGCCCACCTTAACTCCAGGATTACCTCATCTCAAGAGCCTTAAGGTAATTCCATCTGCACAGGCCCTTTTCAAAACCGGGTCACATTCACAGGTTCTGGGTAGATAGATGTGTCTTTTGGACGGACCACAATTCAACCCCCTACATTCTTTTTGATAATTTAATTTAACTTTTTCCCCATCACCATTTATCCCCTCTGTGCCCTCTGTCACCCTTCCCCACCTGCAATCACCACACTGTGTCCATGTCTATGAGTTCTCTCTCTCTTTTTCTTTTTTTGCTCAATCCCTCCACACACTCTTCCCTGCCACCACCACCAGAGCTGCAGCCTGCTCTCTCTCTCTCTGAGCCTGTCTCTATTTTGCTTTGTTTGCTCATTAAATTCCACATATGAGTGAAATCATATGGTACTCGTCTTTCTCTGACTGGCGTATTTCACTTAGCATAATGTTCTCCAGGTCTATTTATGCTATCGCAAAGGGTAAAATTTCCTTCCTTTTTACGGCAGAGTAGTATTCTAGTGTGTAAATGTACCACAGCTTTTTTATCCACTCATCCACTGATGGACCTGTGGGCAGCTTCCAAATCTTGGCTATTATAAATAACTAGAGGCCCAGTGCACGAAATTCGTGCACAGGGATGGGGGGTTGTCCCTCAGCCCAGCCTGCACCCTCTCCAATCTGGGACATCCCTCTCACAATCCGGGACTGCTGGCTCCCAAAGGCTCGCCTGCCTGCCTTCCTGATTGCCCCTAACGGCTTCTGCCTGCCAGCCTGATCACCCTCTAACCATTGCCCTGCCAGCCTGATTGATGCCTAACTGCTCCCCTGTCAGCCCAATTGCCCCTAACTGCCCTCCCTTGCAGGCCTGGTCCCTCCCAGCTGCTCTCCCCTCTTGGCCTGATCACCCACAACTGCCCTCCCTTGCAGGCCTGGTCCCTCCCAACTGCCCTCCCCTTGCTGGCCATCTTGTGTCCACATGGGGGCAGCCATCTTGTGTGTTAGAGTGATGGTAAATTTGCATATTACTTTTACTAGATAGGATGCTGCAATGAACATAGGGGTGCATATATTCTTTCATCAACCCCCCCACACTGTTTAAGACTTTGCTCTATCTCTGCCTCCTCTGTGAAGTATGCCCTGATGCCTATCCTCAGGAAGTTTATCTTTCCCACCTATAACCTGCCAAGACATTTGATTGAATTCTACTTGGGGTCACTGTGTGTTTTTATGCAGGACTTTGAGTGAGTTGCCTAACTTCCACAGACCTCGGTTTCCTCATCTTTGAAACTGAGATGGTAATTACATCTATTTGTAGCACTGTTTTGATAAAAAGACATTTTCAGGGACTTAAGTAAGTCATCTGTCAGTGCTATATTATCATTATCTTGATTATAGCTATTGTGTTATCTTCTCACCTACTATATTGTAAGTTCCTTAGAGACAGGCCTGAACCTCTGTGGAATCTAAGGAGTGTCTTGCACAAGTCATGGATGAGTGGCCATGTGAGGGGGAAAATGACGTGTACGTTATCTTGAAATAAAACAGTGCACACAGAGACGTGGTGGGAAATGTTATGAGGAGAGGGAGCCCTCTAGCCAACTCTCCATCAGCAGTGAAGTGCCCGGGTCTTCCCCACCAGTGCCGAGTCTCTTCTTAGTCACTCCTAAGATATTTCTGCCAGCAGTTACTCGCTTTGGCTTCCAAGAAGCACAACTTGGAGATATGCCACGCAGGGGCCCTTCTGAGCAAGTACAGCGAATCTAAAGGAGAATTCCTTTTCATGAAGAACCTCGTTTGTGGATTTGTCATCATGGCAATTATGTCTTGTTATTTCCATGGTTCCTCTTAGCACCGGCTTGACTAACAAATAGAAAGGAGAACAGGGGAGGGGAGGAGGCTGACTCCTGGTTCGAGGGAAGAGTGACTCAGTGGCCCTAAGGAGCCTCGTCTCAGGAACTGGGTAGGTGTGCTGACTCACCGTGGCCTCCTCCCAAGGGCTGCTCCCTCCAGGCCTCTCGGGAGGTGTGGCAGCCTGCAGTGGGACTGCTGCTCTTCCCCACACAACCCCAGGGGCTATTTGGCAAACTTGCCTTCCGAAGGGCCAAGACTCTTGACGGATGGTTCTGTGTTTTGTTGAAGGATGCTCTGAAATGTTCTAAAGGATTTTCACTATTAGAAATGAGGGCTGGTCGTCATTCCCACCTGGCGGCAGGTAGTACTCCCAGGCAGCCCACCACCATTGACTGGGCACTTGTTGTGTGCCAGGCGCTGTACTAAGCGCTCGAATGTTATCTCACGTGACCCTACCACAGCTCTAGGGCAGACCTATGATTAGCTCCATGTCACCGGGGAGAAAGTGAAGGCTTACGGATATGAAATCGCTTGCCTAAAATCACAATCCTTGTGTGCAATTAAGCAAGTATTCAAACTGAGGTCTAACTCTCATACTCAGTCTCCCAACCACTGTACTCCACTGCCTCCTACCTGCATCCACACGGTGGGAAAGGCAGCTCTCTCTCCACAACTGCGAAAATGAGGTACCCTGGATACTGAAGTAGTGAATGAAATTCATAGTCTTCTTCTGACATTTCCCCGGTTAGGAACATTGAGACAGACCCTTCGCAGATGGGTAAACAGCTGAACTCGTAGACCTTACACTTGATTTTGCATAATAAATGTAAACGTGTTTCAAATTCCCACAGAATGTCTATCAGAATTCCATTTTTAAATGCTAACTCTTGGGGAGGAAAGATGGTGCTGGAGAGTCATTCCGGCCCGACTCTAATTACACAGCATGCAAGCGCAGACACGTAGGAAGATTCACGTCGTGGCGAGGTGCGCACGAAGTGCAGCTCAGTGGGAAGACGGAAGCTGAAGTCCTTCCATGTACTTCCCCAAACAAATACTGTAAGACCTCATCCGCTGAGTGTGGCAGGGGGCAGGGGGCAGGGAGCCATCCTCCGGGATCAGACCTCCCTGGAGGCGCTCAGTTTGGAAAACGGCAGGGCCACTCTCTCCTGCCCAGAATCGGTACTGACGGGTTCGGTTCTGTTTCCACAGAACAGTTGCCCAAACTGTGCTCATCAATAACACTTCCTATTTATAATGCGCTTTTCAAAATAACGTATCCTTTCGTGTGTGGAAACTCTCTGATGGTAGCTGTCCACCTGGAAAGAAAATCATAGGGATTAAGTCAAAAAGAGAAAAAAAGGAACTTGTGAGGTTTTCATTCTTGTCCTTAATTTTACATTAAATTGAGCCATGCTCCAAGGAAAATTAAAATACAGTAAAGTCTGCCGAAACCGGTTTGGCTCAGTGGATAGAGCGTCGGCCTGCGGACTGGAAGGTCCCAGGTTCGATTCGGTCAAGGGCATATACCTTGGTCAAGGGCATATACCTTGGTTGCGGGCACATCCCCAGTAGGGGGTGTGCAGGAGGCAGCTGGCCGATGTTTCTCTCTCATCGACGTTTCTAGCTCTCTATCCCTCTCCCTTCCTCCCTGTAAAAATCAATAAAATATATATTTTTAAAAAATACAGTAAATACAGTGTACTTCTTTATACCCAGTGTACAGTGCCACCTGAGAAGGAAGGTCAGTGGCATTATTGGGGAGGCTCTGTGGTGCCACTGCCATTCAAGCTTTTCAAAGGACTGCGGCTGGAGAGCCAAGGCTGAGGTGACTAAGGAGGTTATTTTTGACCGTGCTCCTGTGCCTTCTCGATTAAGCCATTACACAGACTCCTTCCCAGAGGCTGACGTTTATGCTCCACGGCCACTGAAAGGGGAAGGATGAGTTATTATGAGATCTTTTTATTTCAAATGATTACTGAAAGGACAAGAATTCATCCAATTTTGATCTAGACAAGACCTTCAAGCCATGCTCAACTTCCCCTCCATAATCTTTTGTGTGAAATCCCTGTCAGGAAACTGACAGCTCAGTGTAGAGATTAATCACAATGAATGTCCATGGCTCCTAAGAGAAAGAGAAGGCTGCATCTAGCAAAATTGCCACCAGATTAAAAAATGTTCTCTCCTAACGTGGCCTCAAGAAATGTAATCACGTTTACGCAAATTCTTGCCTTTCAGCTTTTCCCTAGGCAGCAAAATTGCCCTTCACCTAAAACACCAATCAAGGTAGTAACAAGGTGGATTACTCTACAAACACTTTCAGCTGGCTTACCCACTGTAATTTGAATCTCTTTGTATAAATATGTACAAATGTATTTGCATGGATTGGTTCAGTGACTAATCCTATTTACTTTTGGAAGTACCTCCTGATCTCCAGCCACAAGCCACAGAGAAATCGCCGCTTTTTATTTTAACATCTGAAGGGTGCCCGGACCCCTTTGTCCTCCAGCTCCAAAAGCAGTTTGCTCCCCAACCCAGAAGACAATTTCCTTTATGGAGAGGAACGAGCGCCCCCTAGTGAAACAATGTTTCCCAACATTCCTTCAACACTGACAATCCATCTCAGTGTTTCTTTTATTTTTATTTTTGAAACATACTAGGGTTTTATTATTATTTTTCAATATTATTCTGTATTAGTTTCAGGTATACAACATAGTGGTTAGACAATCATATACTTTGCAAAGTGGTCCCCCTGAAATTTCAAGTACCCCCTGGCCCATACATAGTTATTACAATATCATCCCCCCTCCCCCCGCCCCCCGCCGCCATTGACCTCTCCCCAGCCATTCCCACCCCCCAGCACATGCCCTCACCCCTCTAGTGTCTGTGTCCATTGGTAATGCTTATATCCACACATACAAGACCTTTAGTTAACTCATCTCAGTTTTTCTTGCCAGAGAATCTCCTGGACCGACAGTGGTGCTGAGGCCCAGGGCCCAGGGCCCATGAGCTTTTCCAGGGCCAATAAAATTGAAAGCTGAGAAAAATCTACTGGCTCCAAGAAATGTTTTAGTTCCAAAACTGAAATTAGTAAATTTGATTAAATATCTACAAAATGTGACATGTCAATTAGTCACAAACAATTCAACTTCTAAATCATTATATATGAATTACATTTGATGTGGGTTCATTTTAATATTTTCTTTGATGAGAGACAGGGCCTCTTAAAATAAGAGTAAGAACCTCTTTTCCATAGAGTTGACCTCTCTTATAGTAAAGACTTTATGACCATTAACACGGTCCAATTATGTCTTGACATTACTCTTTAAAAACATTAAAAACAATACTTTATATGTGCAAAGTGCCCGGTAAAAGTTTACACATACTACCATTCAACTCATTTAATCTTTTTTAAAAAATGTATTGATTTGAGAGAGAGAGAGAAGGGAGGGAGAGAGAAAGAATAACATAGATTGTTGTTTCATTTATTTATGCATTCATTGGTTGATTCTTTTTTAAAAAAAAATAATTTTAGAGAGAGTGAAGAAGGAAGAGAGAGACAGACAGAAACACTGATTTGTTGTTCCACTCATTTATGCATTCATTGATTGCTTCTTGTATGTGTCCTGACTGGAGATCAAACCCACAATCTTGTTGAATCAGATGATGCTCTAACCAACTGAGCTTCAACTCATTTAATCTCTACAATAGTAAATTAAGAAAGTATGAATTAAAACTTTTGGATAATTTGGATATTTTCTTTCTTTCTTTCTTTTGCCTAAGTACAAAATATTACAAATTCTGAAGAAAAAAAACAGAAACAAAACACTTTAATAAGCACAGTTCAAATGAAAGCAAACTTCTAATTTGAAGCATATGTAAACTTTGATGGGAGACAATACATAGCATGTGGCTTCCGAGTCAAATACTTTGAATAGGAGCTAAGTGACCTGGGACAAGTTACTCTGTGTGCCTCAGTATTCTCAACTTTGAAATGGGGATAAAATAGTACTTATCTCACAGGGTTGTTGTGATGCTTAAATCAGTTCATATATAGTTGTCCCAAAAACATGTATACACACTTTAACAGCTGATAGCTCCATTGATATTTCTTTCTTTTCAGCCAGACTAAGCTTTTGTTGTTGTTGTTGTTAATCCTCACCCAAGAATATTTTTTTAAATGTATTTTATTGATTTTTTACAGAGAGGGAGGGAGAGAGATAGAGAGTCAGAAACATCGATGGGAGAGAAACATCGATCAGCTGCCTCCTGCACACCTCCTACTGGGGATGTGCCCGCAACCAAGGTACATGCCCTTGACCGGAATTGAACCTGGGACCTTTCAGTCCACAGGTTGATGCTCTATCCACTGAGCCAAACCAGTTAGGGCCCAAGAATATTTTTTCCATTGATTTTAGAGAAAGTGAAAGGGAGGGGGAGAGAAAGAGATAGAGAATCATCCAATGGTTGCCTCCCGCACATGTCGGAAATCAAGGCTGCAACCCAGGTACGTGCCCTTGCCGGAATAGAATCCCTGACCCTTCAATCGTGGTCCAACACTCTAATCACTGAGCCAAACCAGCTAGGTCCAAACTAAGCTTTGAACAAAGGAAATTCATCCTAAAATGCTACTGGAAGTGTGAATATGCATTTTATGTAGTTGAAGTACAAACACTGCCTTTATAATTATTCTTAGTGTGTATACATTTTTTTGGGACACACTTTAACAGCTGATAACTCACTTAATTTTCACTCCTTTTTAGGTTTAACTGACTTGAAATAACGGGTAAAGCCAGATTAAGCTTTGAACAAAGAAAATTTATAAATTAGACTATTCTTAAAAATATGTTTCTATTGATTTCAAAGGGAGGAAGGGAGAGGGATAGAGAGAGATAAAAACATCAATGATAAGTGAGAATCATTGACTGGCTGTCTCCTGCATACCCCCTACTGGGGATCAAGCCCGCAACCCAGGCATGTGCCTAACCGGGAATCAAACCTGTGACCTCCTGGTTCATGGATCAATGCTCAACCACTTAGCACACCAGCTGGGCTCCACTAGACTTTTTTAGGGGATACAGAAAAGATAAATTTTACAGTACAAAACCAGCAATAGTTGATGAATTAAGGGCATACAAATACCAAATGAAATTATTCTTGATGTTTGTGATTCCATTGCTCCACGCTATCAGCAGTGTCTGGACCAGTTTTCAAACTGGACCATCAGTTTGAAAACAGACATAAACAAGATAAATTATTCATCTCTGTAGATTCTTTCAAATTTTAAAAATGAACTATCCTATATAATAAAAGGCTAATATGCAAATCGACTGAACAGCAGAACGACTGGTTGCTATGATGCGCACTGACCACCAGGGGGCAGACGCTCAATGCAGGAGCTGCCCCCTGGTGGTCAGTGTGCTCCCACAGGGGGAGCACAACTCAGCCAGAAGTTGGGTTCACGGCTGGTGAGCGCAGTGGTGGTGGCTGGAGCCTCTCCCACCTCCATGGCAGTGCTAGGGATATGTGACTGCCAGCTTAGGCCCGCTCCCCATGAGCCTAAGGCATCAGTCAGACATCCCCCAAAGGCTCCCAGACTGCGAGAGGGCGCAGGCCGGGCTGAGGGACCTTCCCCTCGAGTGCATGAATTTTGTGTACCAGGCCTCTAGTATATTAATAAACACTGACTTTATAATCATTCAAAGTATGTATACATTTTTTGGAACACCCTATATATGAAACACTCAGAATAGTGCTTGGCACATAGAAAGAGTTCAATAAATAGTAGCAATTAATTATTGAATCAAATCACATCAATTTTTTATTCTCAGAAATAGAGTAATTTAAGATTTTGGATAAGTCAATTCTCACCAAAACAACGGAAAACATCCACAAAAACAGTCACTCATCTTTTATTTTGAAACTTTCTATTTGTAAATAATTTCAAACTTAAAAAAAAGTTGCAAAAATCAAAATAGTACAAGGAACACTCATGTACCCTTTACACAAATATGCTTATTGTTAACATATTATTCATTTGCTTTGTCATTTGTACTACAGATCATTTCAAATCTGGTTGTTGGCCAAATTCAATGACTTGCAGCTATAAGAATGAGGTCTCCATTTCCTTGCTGGTTGTCAAATGTGAGCCATTCTCAGCTCCTACAGGTCACTCATTTTCCTTGAAACATGGCTTCATCCATTTCCAAAAGCAGCAATGAAGAATGGCCACACGTTTCTGAACCTTCCTCCCAAGGAAGAGCCCCAGTTCCTTTGAGCACTCACCTGATTAGGCCAGGCTCACCCAGGATAATCTATTCTCTAATTTTTATTTTTTTAATATATTCTTTTTATTGATTTCAGAGAGGAAGGGAGAGGGAGAGAGAGATAAAACATCAATGATGAGAGCAAATTGTTGATCAGCTGCCTCCTGCACTCCCATACTGGGGATTGAGCTCCCAACCCAGGCATGTGCCCTGACCAGTAATCAAACCTTGACCTCCTGGTTCACAGGTCGATGCTCAACCACTGAGCCACAACGGCCAGGCTATTCTCTTTTTATAAATTTGTTTGTTTGTTTGTTTGTTTTGTTGGAGAGAGAGAGAGAGCGAGAGAGAGAGAGAATCATCGATTGTTGTTCCACTTATTTATACATTCATTGGTTGATTCTTATATGTGCCCTAATCAGGGATCAAACCCACAAGCTTGGGATAGCAACTAAGCTACCTGGCCAGGGCTATTCACTTTCTTCATGTTAAATAATTTTGGACCTAAATTTTTGCAAAATCTCTTCACAGCAGCATGTAGCTTAATGTTTGAATAACGGGGAGAAGGTGTATATGCATCAGGGGGCAGGAATTTGGGGCCATTTCAGAATTCCACCTACCACATATGAGACACTTTCTTAGTCTATGTGTTAGTTTGCTGGGAATAGCAAAATACCACAGACCGAGTCACTTGAACAACATAAACTTATTTTCTCCCAGTTCTGGAGGCTAGAAGTCCAAGATCAAGGTATCAGCAGGTCTGTTTTTTCCTGAGGTCCTTCTCATCATCTTGCAGATGGCCACCTTCTCACTGTGTCCTCACATGGCCCTTTTCTCTGTGTATGCACATCCCTGGTCTATCTCTCCCTCTCTCTGTCTCTCTCTCTCTGTGCGTCTCTCTCTTTCTTCTTATTAAGACATCAGTCATATTGGATCAGGGCTTCAACATATAAATTTGGGGGGAGGGAGGCACAATTCAGTCCATAACAGTCTAATAACAAAACCAAAAGCTAATATTTGAGCTGCTAGGTGGATACTGTGCTAAACAATTTTTGTAGGCTATCTCATTTAACATAAATCATTAAATTACATATCATTATAAACATTATATAAAATTCCAGCTTTATCAAAATGTTCATTATTCTTGATTAGAAATTCTGTAAGATTTTTACTGTTATCTGATTGTTAGAGTGATGTGTCTAGATTACTATCATGTGCTTCCCACGCTCCGTTCTGAGTACATTTTCATCCACCGATTAAGTTTAATTGATCATCTAAGAGCTTGGTACAAAGATACAAAGATGAGCAACCGAATTTCCTGCTCTCAGAGACGAAGGCATGGTTTACATGTGTCTCCATGTGCATTTTGAAATATCTCACACTAAAAAATTAATTTTATTTATAGAACCATTCTGCACTTTTAAGTTCTTATGGAAACTGAGGCACTGAAAATTAAAATAAGGATTTTGAGAAAGAGGAAATCCCTGTGTATATTTGGTTTTCTTGAGCTGCCTCAATCCTAACTGTGCAGCGACATTCTTTTCTGTGGGGTTTGCCTAAAGGCTCTGTGATTGGGGAAAAAAACACCTGGGATTTGAAGGTGAGAAACAATCATAACATAAAAGCAATACATCTGACTAGGTAAGGCGCCTCAAATTCCTCTCACTCTGCTCAAGAGATGAAAAAAAAATCCTTAAAACAAAGAAAAAGAGAAATCCTTTTATTTCCTTACAGTTCAACCCATTCACTTTTTTAAAAATTTCATTTAATTTTGTTGTTTAAGGTATTACAAATAGTACATATGTCTCCTTCCCCTCCCCCCTCCACTGACCTCCTTCTGGCCTCCCCTACCCACTACCCCCTACCCCCGCCCCCGTACTTGCCCTTGTTTTCCTGCCCCCAATGCTTATATGCATGCATACAAGTCCTTCGGTTGATCTCTTACCCCCTCCCCCCCCCAAACCTCCCCTACCTTCCCGCTGTAGTTTGACAGTCTGATACTTTTAACGCTCCTAACACGGAGACCTCTCCTTCAGGAGGCAAAGGCATTTGCAGGTACTGAAGAAAATCTCCCCAGATTTGCAGACCCAGTTTGCTTCTCAGCTGTGGGCAGAGTGCGGTGATGGCACCTTGGCAAGGAGCCTCTTCCCAGCCCCAGCCCCAGCCCCAGCCCCAGCCCTCCTCTGCCCCGTGGCCGTGGACAGGTGTAGGTTCTGCATCCCCGCCCCGGCTCATCCTTCATTCACCAGCGCCGGCTGCGGGAGCGTGGACTGGGCGGGGCTGCCTCCCGGCCCCGCCTCCCCGCGTGCGGCTGCGAGGCTAATAAATGGTTCGTGCGCCCCGCGCGCCTGGTCGAACTCCGCCGTAGTTCGACCGGCCCGGGCGCTTCCCCGCATCCGCTCCCCCAGCCCCACCCAAGAGTGGGGCCTCCGCGCATGGAGAGGGAAGAGAGGTACCTGGAGCTCTACCTGGACCGGTGCACCGCCCAGGTGAGCCTGGAAGCTGCCGCACGGTCCCGGGGTCCGGGGCTGCGTCCCGCCCCGTGGCTTGAGCGCCAAGTCCTGCGCTGTAAGGGCTTTGCCTTCTTTATCTCATAAAATTCCTAGCGACTCCAAGAGATGGGCTTGATTATCTCCATCTCTCAGTTGAAAAATAGAAGCTTCGAGAAGTGAAATCATTTGCCGAAGGTGGCTAACCAGACCTCGCACCTGGTCTACAGTGAATCCAAAATGTGAACTGGAGGCACCTGTGGCTTCTTTCCGTTTGTGATTCCTAAGTGTTGTTTTCTTCAACTTTAAAAAAGTCTTTAGAGTCAAGTATTGTAGAAGAGTCTTCAGAAAAAGAAAAGAAACGAAGAGAAAAGAAAAGAGAGCAACTTATGGGGACGGGAGGGCCTGGTGAAAGGGGATTTTAAAGCAGACGGCGATAGGGCTGAGGTAGAAACAGTGCCGTGCCAGAGCCTTTAGCCTAGCAAAGGAGAGCCCACGCAGGGAAGGTTCTAGGAAAGATGAGTGAGTCATGGCTCTGCAAAAACCCTTTTAAAAATAAGTTTCTTCTGATGTAAGGTCAAGGATGCAGTGAAGACACTATCAGTACATCCTCTGAGGTGTGTTCCCACAGGTAAACTCATAAAAACATCCCCCTTCAATATCTTGTTGCCATTGCCTTAAATTTCTTGTGTTTTTTTTAAACTTTTTTACTTGTATTTTCAATTGAATTTATTAGGGTGGCATTGGTCAATAACATTATGTAGATCTCAGGTGTCCAATTCTAGATTACATCATCTGTATATTGTATGGTGTGATCACCACCCCAAGTCAAGTCTCCTTCCATCCATTTCAATTTCCCTGTTGGAGTCTGGTTTCCTCGGGTGAGAGCTTTGCCCCCTGCCAAAATGCCACAGAGGGGAGAGGAGGAGGCACTGACGGTCGCAGATATTGGTGCTTTAGTGCAAATTGGCTGATGAGATCCTTTCCAGCCAGGACTGAGGAGGCGGAGGAAACCTGGAGAGGAATCAGGGCCATCATCCCCACCTCACTTTTCTTAGGGTCAGTCTGGGGGGTGGGGGTGGGGGGAGAGCGGAGCTAATGATGCAATTCAAAATGAAATAAGGTCAAGCATTGTATTTCAAGAGAACGACCACATTCTTCAAAGTGTTTTCTTTGATCAGTTAGTCACCCCTGCCATCTGCTGGACTTGTAGAACCAGGGCAGTTGAATAGAATCTGGCAGACATTTTATCTTAGCTGAGGTAGCTTTGTCACTGAGACGACAGAGATGAAGAGGCATTCCTGACTATTCTGTTGTCAGAAGTAAGATCTTCTAAGGGATGAGGTTATCCTGCAGGCAGTGCTCAAAATCTAGACTCTCGCCGAAACCGGTTTGCCTCAGTGGATAGAGTGTCGGCCTGTGGACTGAATGGTCCCAGGTTCGATTCCGGTCAAGGGCATGTACCTTGGTTGCGGGCACATCCCCAGTGGGGGGGGGGTGGTGCAGGAAGCAGCTGATCGATGTTTCTCTCTCATCGATGTTTCTAGCTCTCTATCCCTCTCCCTTCCTATCTGTAAAAAATCAATAAAATATATATTTTTAAAAATCTAGACTCTCGTCCTGCAACTGGGGCAAAGCAGGCGGTAATATATGTACCAAAGTAATCAATTTTTTTCATAAAAACTCCATGAATTTTACACTAGCTCATTCCCTCAGTTGATCATAATGGAAGTTGAGCAACCTTCTCTCGACTGGAAATACAATATAATGATTTAAACTGTTCTTGCCATTTAAATTTCAATAACTTTTACCTGTTGCAAATTCGCATAACTAGAATGTTTTCTGGCCTCTCCTTTGACTAGAAGGAATAACACGGAGTCCTCAGTGGAGCCTTGATTAGCACTCAAGCTATATCTTAGACTTCCTTTCACTTATTGGTCTTTTATTTACTTATTTATTTTTTATATTTTATTGATTTTTTACAGAGAGGAAGGGAGAGAGATAGTTAGAAACATCAATGAGAGAGAACATCCATCAGCTGCCTCCTGCACACACCCTACTGGGATGTGCCCGCAACCAAGGTACATGCCCTTGACCAGAATCAATCTGGGACCTTTTAGTCCGCAGGCCGACGCTCTATCCACTGAGCCAAACCGGTTAGGGCTGGTCTTCTATTTAAAACATGAATGTAAAATTTAAAAATATTTAAATCAACTAAAGTCTATAATCAATTTGAGGAGTAGAGTAAATCTATTCTCTGCAAATTACACATAATCTAGAGCATGGTTGCTCAATTACAAAATTGGATTTAGAGTGGCAACTTACTACAGACCTAACTAAAGTAGGACAAGCATTTTATGGAAAAAAAAATGCTTTTTCTGGACGTTAAGACATACTGTTCTGTTTCTGTCAAGTGTGTTGTAACACTGTAATAGAACGTCAGTGAGACTTTGTGGAGAGAGACAGGTCCGCTGCAATGCATTGCCTCTCATCCTGAACACATTGCCTGCTGGCCATGGCAGTAGCCCGTGGGTGTGACATCCTGTTCTGTTTGTTGTGTTTTGTCTGTCTGTTTGGGAACCACCTAGGATGACCTCGCCCCACCGGGGTTGCCCCTGCTCAGCCCAGTTGCACCTTATGATGTCTACATATATAATTCATCCAACCCAGAGGCTGTGTTTAATTCACATCTTGAAGAAGTCAAAGAAATAACTGGTGGTTTCTCATCTGTGGATCTTAGCTTCCTACCAGATGAACTTACCCAAGAAAATAAAGACCAGACTGTCATTAGAAGCAAGGGTGAGGAGGATGAAGAAAATTGTAAAACTCAAAGTCCGCCAAGTAAACTGCCATTATCCAGCCAACAGGACGTTGGCCTGGGCTTAAACAGCAGCAGTTCGTCAAATTCCCACTCAGACCTGCACCCTGGGGATGCTGACTCTGTTCAGCACTCTCCTGAGAAACCAGACTCCTTGCCTCTGGCGTCCATAGCTCCCATGACACCAATGACCCCTGTTTCAGAAGGTTCAGGGATTGTGCCTCAACTACAGTAAGTGGTTTGTTGGGGCTTTTTAAATGGGTGGTGTTTCTGGGTACATATTTTCTATTTCTGAATGTCATGACAACTAATTTCAGGATAGGAATGTAGGAAGAGAATTTTATTATTCTTGGTTTTATCGGTTCTTAATAGATTGTGGCTTTGGACAGATTGGTTTTCTGTAAAATGAAGCACTAATTCATGATCTCCTAAGAGAGCGTTAAGAATATATACATTATTGGAAGATTGCATTTCTACTAAGACAACCGTAGTTGCTGAAAATTGTGGTTGCGGTTGGTTAAACATAAAAAATATAAAGATGTAAAACTGAATTCTATTTGCAAATTGATTTGAATTGTGCTATTTTGAGACATCGTTTTGAAAAAGATTTAGAACTTAATTTTAGTCAACCAGTCATAAAATTTTAGGAAAAACTATTTTACTTTAGTGCCTCCTTTTGAAATTTTTACATTTTACCATGTTACTAAGTATTTAGAATAATTCTCCCTCTAATAGGGGTGGGGAACCTTTTTTCTGCCAAGGGCCATTTGGATATTTATAACATCATTTTAGGGCCATACAAAATTAGCAACTTAAAAATCAGCCTGCTGTATTTGATCAAACATTTCATTAACTCACCCCTAATGACTTGGCCAGACCAAATAATTTCTCGGGCCTGCTCTACAAAGTCACTAATGTACAACCTATGAAGTGAGGAAGTTAGTTTCAATTCTTTTTCAATTTTTATATCGTATATAATTTTCTAAGTTGACTTATCCCTTTAGGAATATAGTTTCCACTGCAAACCTTGCCTGTAAATTGGATCTGAAGAAAATAGCTTTGCATGCAAAAAATGCAGAATATAACCCAAAGGTAAGCTTTCTTAGTATTCCTTTCAACAGTTAGCTTCCTCTTAAATTTACTTTCTTTCATATGATCAAGATATTGATTGATTTCTTTGTTTTATTTTTTATTTTATTTTTAAAATATATTTTATTGATTTTTTACAGAGAGGAAGGAAGAGAGAGAGAGTTAGAAACATCGATGAGAGAGAAACATCGATTCAGCTGCCTCCTGCACACCCCCTACCGGGTATGTGCCCACAACCAAGGTACATGCCCTTGACCAGAATCGAACCTGAGACCCTTCAGTCCACAGGCGGACGCTCTATCCACTGAGCCAAACTGGTTTCGGCTGTTTTATTTTTTTCAAAAGAGAAAATGTGTTAGTGAAAACCTTTGGGTAACTCAAAGGTTAATTGCTTCATTCTCTGTTTTGAAGTTCTAAAAAGTAATCATTCTCTATTCTGAATAAAGCAGTAATTGAGCAATTCCTAAAAGTTAAGATCTTTCCATTTTCATCCAGAAAGTTTTTTTTTTTCTTTTCATTTCAGTATGACTATTTTTAGCCTGACTGTGGAGGTGTTAAGTTTCTTAAAATGATATATTTTTAGAAACAATTTTTTTTCTAAATGTTGTCTCACCTAGCTGGCACTTGGGTATTTTTCCAGTTACAGCTTCTCTTCTTTGAGAAAGCTAAATTGTTTCAAGTGTAAAATTCAAGCTTCTACTTACTAATGTGAGATTCAAGGAATCCCCCCCACCTTCAAAGTTTAATAAAATCTATTCTTTCTGTGTCCTGCTAAGGCCAGGCATCCCATTTCAGTGGCCTATTTACCTAGGAAATGGATTTGTTAGTTTGATCTACATTTAATGATTTGGCAGGCTCTGTACTTGGGAGTACGAAGTTGAGTAAGGCCTGGGGAAAAGTTCACTGTCTTGGGTGGCGGAGGGTTATGGAGTTAGATGCAAAAGACCACTTTGGGGGGAACCCAGAGGACCTTGCCCGCATCAACTCTTTGTAGATTACTTGTGTGTTTTTTTTTGCTGTTGTGGTATTGTCATTGCTGACATCTGAATCCAAATGTTACCTGGATGTTACCCAAATGCAATATAGCTTTCCTTTTAATATTTCACATAGCTGGACAGAAACACAAGGCTCTTTTAGCTGCTGCAATGATTGACCACACTTTCGAGCAATCAGCACTTGAAGCATATTTTATTCTCAGCTTTCCCATCATTTTATTTTAGGGTATAGGACCTGTCCAAACTTGGACTTGACAGCGAAAGAACTTGTCTTGCACTTAAGCTACCATTAGAATGTGACAAAATGGTACTGGGCGAGAGTGCTATCTGTTTTTGTTTGTTTGTTACTCCTCACCTGAGGATTCCACACCCCCTCCTCCCCCCCCCCCACCCCCCGCCCCATTGATGTTTAGAGAGAGTGAAAGGGAGGAAAGGAGGGAGAGAGAGATGAGGAAGAGACAGAGAGAAACATTGATGTGAGAGAGATACATTGATTGGTTACCTCGTGCATGTGCTCCGACTAAGACCAGGGATTTAGCCTGCATGAGCCCTTAACTCCAAATCGAACCCAAGACCCTTTAGTGTGCAGGCCAACACTCTAATCACTGAGTCATACTGGCCAGGGCAAGAATGCTATCTTTTTAGTAAACACCAGGAAATCGTTAATAGGACTTGATCAACTGTGTGTATTTCTGACTCAGGATTCTTTTACTATCTGCTAACACTTCAAATCTGAACTTGCCAGCCCTGTTGGAGTAGCTCTGACCCATAGAACTTGAAGTCTTCTTGCTTAGCACCCAGGCCAGTTTCCTTCCCAACTTAAAGGGAAAGTGGGGGAGGGAGGGAGAGAAGGAGAAGGGAGTGTCTGTATAGGACCGGTAGGAAGAGCAGGTCACTAAGTGACATGTCAGTATGGCAGGCCAGTGGCCCTCAGCCCTCCCCTGCATCCGCCCACCTGGAGGGCTTGCCTGTGCTCCTGGCCTGGGACCACACTCTGCGAACTACTGTGGCAGGCGAGAACTTGACAAATCAACTTTGGTCATTCGTCTTCAGCATGTCTATCAATATACATATTCTGTTCTTTGTTTTGGCTGCTATGTAGTACATTCTTCAGTCTGGCAAGTCTGCAACATTCCTTTTCAGGTTTTTTTTTTTCAAAGTACTTTTACTTTGAAATACTTTGGTGGTTTTAGATCTCACCTTTAACATTGCCTGTGGAATGTTGGAAGTTAGATAACCACATAGTTTCCCTGTGTATGAAATGGGAATAATCATGGCCTTACCTGAATCCTGTTATGAGGATAAATGAGAGAAACCCTGTACAGCTCTTCGAATAGGGCCTGGAACATATTGGGCCCTCAAAGTTAGCTTTACTGTTGTTATTCTTACCTGTTTGTTCTAAGTACATTTTAGAAGCATGACCCTCTTTGTTATTTAATCTTCATTGTGGGCAGAATAGACCCAGACATTGTTTAGTTTTCCCATCCAATCTCAGTTTATTCAAGACTGTTTTCATCCCAGCTCAGCTTTTCAACTGGAACAGTGTTGGCTCTGGCAGAGGCTAACTGTCCTTTTGGCTTCTGTGTATAGAGGTTTGCTGCTGTCATAATGAGGATCCGAGAGCCCAGGACAACAGCCCTCATATTTAGCTCTGGGAAAATGGTCTGCACAGGAGCCAAAAGGTATGAGGAACACCCCCGCACCCCGCCCCACACCCCCCCTCCCGCCACCCCTACCAGAGGAAGAATTCAGCATGCAAAGTAAGGAAGGATAACATTATTGTCCTAAGACACATGGAGAAGCAAAATACTTGGCTAAATAGAGTTAAGTTCATGCAATGCCAAATTTGGGGTTCAAAACATTCAGTCCCACAATGCTGACTTTTATCCCACTTTATAGTTCCCTCTGAAATTACGGGGGCTTCACTAGGCTGTTACAGCTTGTTTTTAAGGTGCAGTAAAAAGAAAATAAGCTACCATAGGGATAAAGCCTGTTGTACAACCGGGGATGTAGTTTTCGTGTATTTTCCACAATTGCCGATAAATGGATAGGACTTTTTACAGGAGGGGAATTAGATGTTTCTTGACCATTAGCTTGAGCATTAGCTCAGGAGGCATCTCTTAAAAGGCTCGTCTTCCCAGGACCTCACGCAGAGGCAGCGGTGTGCTGCGCTGATGTAGAGCCTGTCACCGGGAAAGTGTAGCGGGAGCTGCTCTTCCTCCTGAGCATTCAAGGCGAGTAGCAAATTGTCCTCCTGAAAGGCTGTGCCCATTTCCCCTCATTCTAGAGATGTACTGAGTGTTCATTTTCTCCAATGAACACTGGTGTTAACATGTTTTATATTTGCCAAATTGATTGGCAAAAAGCTATGTTGCTTTAATGACATTTCTTTGATTTACTAGTGAGACTAATTTTTCATAAGCATATAAACTGCCTATTGTTTTCTGCCCAATATTCTTTGAAGATATTTGTCTTTTGCCCAATATTCTATGAATATATTTAAGTATTTTCACCATTTTATACTGTAAATATTTTCTCAGATTAATGTTACGGTGTTTTATAACTTTTGGGTTTTATATTTACACAATTAAAATATTTTTGTGCAGTTAGTCTACCCAATTTTTTTCTTTTTAGTTTCAATGTTTGTCTTCATGCTTAGGAAGGCATTCTTCATGTACAACATTATATAAATACTAGAGGCCAGGTGCACAAAATTCATGCACTGGGGGTAGAGGGGGGCGTTCCACAGTCTGGGATCCCTCTCACAGTCTGGGATCCCTCCTTACCGCCCACCTGCTCACTGCTCCTTATTGCTTGGCTCACGGTGTCTGCCCCCTGGTGGAGAGGGACTGCAGGAGGGCTCCAGGGCGTGTCTGGCCCTTCTTGCTCAGTCCTGATCCACCAGACCCCAGCAGCAAACTAACCTACCTGTTGAGGATCTGCCCCCTGGTGATCAGTGCACGTCATGGCGAGCAGTTGAGCGGCCTTAGCATATCATTAACATATTATGTTTTGATTGATTGAACGGCCGACTGGATGACCAGACACTTAGCATATTAGGCTTTTATTATATAGGATTGACCTCCATATATTTTTCTGGCCTTTTTCAGGTCCTGCTTTGTACTGAGGAAGGGAAGTGGATATTTTGATTCCTCTAGAGCTTTCTCTAGATGATAGAATGTTCTATATCTGTTCTGTCCACTGTGGTAGCCCCTAGTCACATGTGCCTATTGAACACTTGAAATATAGTTAAAACAACAAACTGAATTTTTAATTTAATTTTAGGTAATTTAAATATCCATGTGTAGCCAGAGCTACCATATCGAGCAGAGCAGGTCTAGAATTTTATTTCAATGTAAGATAAATATTTTTTTCAAATGGCCAATCAGTGCCCAATACATTTATTAAAGAATCCATTCTTACTCCATTCCCCGCCCAACCTGTTTTTACTAGTTAAGTTTTTTTTACACGTGTTTGAGTAAGTTTCTAGGCTTTTTCTTTTGTGGATCTGTGTATCCTCTGACCTAGAAGTTTCCATTGTTAAGTCATTATTGGACAACTCTGCAAGATTATCTGCAAGTATGTTCATTTCAGTATTGTCGAAAACAGGGGAGAAACAAATTAAACATGTAATGGAGGTTTGATTAGATCATAAAGTAAAATTGTATTTAGCCATTAAAATACACGCACATATATTGAGTTGGAAGGATGGTCACATTGGGTTAAGTTTGGGGAGGGAAGAGCAGGTAACTAAATTGTAGGTTTATTATCCAACTTTCACTTTAAAATATGCTCATGTATTCATTAACCCTACCAGACCTGAGGCTCTGAACCTAACTGTCCCCTATACCTGGGCTCCTGAGCATTAAAGAGAAAAAATCAACATGATATAGAAAAATGTTAGTTACATGCAAACAAGTGGTTAGAATAAGATGGAACTTGGAGACATTGTAAAAAATAGGTACTAGGCAAAGTACAGAAAATTAGGTAAAGCAGTATAGTGGCAGATTCAGAAATTACTGAAAAATCGGTACAGCGGTCTGGTAGCCTTAATATCTTTCCCTACCTGAATTTATTTGGTTCCTAACATCTAATCGTGAAAGAGGATAGTGAATTCAGATAGTAAAAGATATCGTTACTCAAATCTATCTGGTTCTTGAGTTTTGGATAGAGAGTTGTGAACATTTGGTTGGAATAAGAGATATCAGAATTATGTCCACAAACTTGCCAAACCTATTCTCCTTAGTTGTAATCATCAGAGTTTGCCTGGTGAGGGAAAAGTGCAGAAGGATTGAATTTATCGGTGGCTTTCACCACTGGTGTGACATTTCAAGGTTCTTAATCTATATTTTCTAATGTTTGTACGAAACATGTATGTAGTCTTCGTTAGTGTTTTTTTTTTTTTTAGTGGAAATTTCTATGTGATAGTCATAACTGATATCCCAAGAAACTACATGGTAATGAAACCTTTGAAACTTGACCTTATAAACACATAGGAAATATAAGGGGTCAATTAGGCAAAATGTGGCTTTTCAAAATGAAAACATTTTGTTTCACTGCTAACTTGGGGACATGGCCTTGCTAGGGACATTCCAGGAGTTAGAAGTGGGTGAGGAGAATCAACGTGAAGTGAGGCAAAGTAGGTGAAGTAATGAATACAGTTAAGAGGGGGCAGTGTTGGGAAGAATCCAGATAGAAAGCGAATAGAACACTTCCTGTGGTCCAGCAAACACATTCAACCTGGCTTCTCTTTCAGATGCTTCTGAGTTTCAGCTTAAAGATGGGCCGACCCATAGGAGCGGGTAGAGTTCACATGATTCACCCACCAGGTGTTGTCCCTGTTTGGCAAGCCCTGCTACTCATTCTTTTGTTTGGGCAGTGACCATTGGAAAGTACCTAATGAAAACCAGAGCCTCAGGCCTCAGGATTTCACATGTTCTGACATGCGTTTAGGGTTGGAGTAGGACAAGCACTTAGAACAGAACCACAAAGTTGGATGAATTGTATTATTTATTTATTTCTCATATTGGATGAGTTCAATGACAGTTGTGTGAGAAAGCCTGAGCAGAATTGGGCAGGTCTTGCAGTATTTTCACGTTTTTGTTAAAATATAATTTGCCCCATAAAGACCCAAGTCCTATATCATGGGTCATGTCTGTGCTGTTCAATTGGCATGAGTCTTCCTCACGCTGATTTTTTTTTTAATATATGCATTTGTACTTATTTTTGTTGCTGCTGTTTCCATATAAGTGGCACACGCGTTTAGAGCAAATGGATGGTTCTAAAACTTCAGTGAGCATCACAGTCACTGGAGGGCCCCACCCCCGGAGCGTCTGTAAGTCTGAGATGGGACCTGGGACTCTGCGTTCTAACAAGTTCCCAGGTGGTGGTGCTGCCGCAGCTGCTGACCTGAGGACACACTTTGAGAACCAGTGGAATAGTTAGTTTTATCTAAAAGATAAACGCTCTGGGGGTGGGGCCCTCCAGTGACTGTGATGCTCACTGAAGTTTTAGAACCATCCATTTGCTCTAAACGTGTGTGCCACTTAGATGGAAACAGCAGCAACAAAAATAAGTACAAATGCATATATATATAAAAAAAAATCAGCGTGAGGAAGACTCATGCCAATTGAACAGCACAGACATGACCCATGATATAGGACTTGGGTCTTTATGGGGCAAATTATATTTTAACAAAAACGTTTTATCTAAAAGCACTGAAAACCAGAATAAAAACCCACCTTATATGTGATGGGTGATGAATTAAGACAAAAATCTGTTTATGATTCAGTTCAACAGCTGTACTTGGTACCATACCTTTTACTAGGTGCCAGGGACAAGACTAGAGGACGTAGGTTCTCGTCCTGCAAGTCTACAGATTCATCGTGTACTTTGAAAGATAAACATGGTATAAAAGGTAGAAATACAATCAGAGGAGTGTGTGGATACAGCCCAAGTCATGTGGAGGACATGATGATTCGTCGTCTTTTAAACACGTTTGCCCCTCCCCAGCGAAGAGCAGTCTCGACTGGCGGCGAGGAAGTATGCTCGTGTGGTGCAGAAGCTCGGGTTCCCCGCAAGATTCCTCGATTTTAAAATTCAGAACATGGTTGGAAGCTGTGATGTGAGATTTCCCATCAGGCTGGAAGGTTTGGTGCTAACCCATCAGCAGTTCAGTAGGTACGATTGTTATAAAACTCGACTTGGAGTTTGCCAGCATATTAAGTTGGATTATGGGCTGCTTTTACAGTGGATCTTTTAGAAGAAGTATCCTTTTGTGTGTGTGTAAAGGCCCAGTATGTGAAAGGGTTAAGATGCTATACCTAAATCCTCATTGGTTACCATATATGTTCAATCTTTTGAAGTAATAATTCTTAAACTAATTTGAGTGGTAACCACCCAGATAGCTTAGAATTTGTAGTTCTAACAAGCTCACAGGCAATGCCAATGAGCTGCTGGACAGTGGCCCACAAAATACCTTCGATGTAGAGATTTCTAAAACTACATCTGGCTTGGAGGTGACGGCAGTGGAGGGTAGAGAAGGGGTATGGGATGGGGTAGGCTAGTCGGAAGGGGCTGACAGCTGGTGAGGGGAGAGAGGGTTGAAGAGAAGGTGAGAAAAGAATGGTCATAGCATGTTCTATGAAGACAGTCCCATCTCATGTTTGTCCTGTTGGGTCGTTTGAGGGTTGTTGTTGTTGTTGTTGGTTGGTGGTGGTGGTGGTGGTGTGTGTGTGTGTGTGTGTGTGTGTGTGTCCCAGCACAATTTCTTCTGTAGTACTCATATTCCTAGGGGAGTATCTCTAGCCTGCCTGGCCTCTTTAAATGTAACTTTTCATCTCACCAGCAAATGCTACTGCTGCTCCACCTCCCCCCTCTCCTCCTCTCTCTTCTGCTCCTCCTCCCCCTCAAGCTACTTTGGGGTTCTCCCGTCCATCTCAGGCCCTTAGATAACAGTGCTGGGGGTTGACTGGTCCAGCGGTTGCCAACCAGGGATCCACAGACCACCAGTGGTCTGTGAGGTCCGAAAGGTTGACAACCACTGGACTGGTCAACACCAAATCTCACCTTCCCTTGGGATATATGGGCCCCGGGTACTTGCACTGGCCTGGAATCACAGATGCTCTTGATCTAGCTTGAACTTAAGTCCTTTCATTCCAACACTTTTCCTTCTCTTTGCCTTTGGGCCATCCTTCTGTTTAATGGAGGATGGGGATCATATAGCTGTGCTTTCTCTTGTATTTCTTAGCTTTCTTTTGAGATGTGATCTGAACAGAAGTTTAAAATTGTCTTGTTTCTTCCCTAACATTTAAAAAAAAAAAGTTAGTTCAGCCCTAGCTGGTTTGGCTCAGTGGATAGAGTGTCGGCCTGCAAACTGAAAGGTCCCAGGTTCGATTCTGGTCAAGGGCACGTGTCCATGTTGTGGGCTCGGTCCCCAGTGGGGAGCGTGCAGGAGACAGCCGATCAATGATTCTCTCTTATCATGGATGTTTCTATCCCTCTCTCCCTCTTCCTTCCTCTCTGAAATCAGTAAAAATATATTTAAAAAATAAATAAAAAACGTTTAGTCCATTCTGAGACTGAGCTTTTATAATATTCTTCAGGCAATGTTCTTTTCCCCTTGATTGTATTTTCTTTTTTCGTCTGCATGAACTTTTATTCAACATATGCTTATTGAGTGCCCATGATGTACCCCCTGAGAAGTCCCGCCCTGCCCCACTTCAAAACATATCGCCTCTTTATGTATCTTTTTCTTTCTCCCTTCTTGTGATTATTTGTAAATTCATAGTAAAACCTCCATTGTTAAGAGTTTGTCAACACACAAACCATCTTATCTTCCAGATTCTCAACCATGGGCCTTCCGTCTGTCTTTCTCTGAACCAACTTTTTCTGAACATGTGAAAGATCTCTGCTTGAATTCTAATTAGACTTAGCATTCCCCTTTCTGGCCAGTTAGGGCTCTAAGATGATGTGGGCGCTTCATTTCATCTCTTTTCCACTGACATTGCAGCTCAGATTTAAATCTAGAGTGGGAGTACCCCTGGCCACGACTACCTTCTGACAGATACAAGTACCAGCAGGGCAAGAAGAGAATTCATCAGCTGCACTGCGTTTAGCCCCTTGGAGTGGATCTGGCCCTGTCTCTCTTCCTTCTGAGCCAGCTTGATGATCTCATCCATTATTTTATTTTAATTTGGCAAGGAAGCCTGCTTTGTATTCCCACGGCTATCTCATTCTAGTCTCATTCTTGCCTTTCCCAAATGTTCTCCGTCAGCCTCCATCCTTAGGTTATGGATGACAACTCCAGTGTGTGTGTTTGTGACACTGGGCACTCTTTTATCAGCAGGTGTTATCTTTAACGTGATCTTTAATCGCCCGTAGCCCTGCGGGCAACCATGGCACACACCAGTTCAAATGATCAGATCAAGTTTGCCTTACATTAAAACCTCAAGTTCATTTGATTCCCCAGGTCCTACAAATTTGTATGTATCAGCATTTGGTAATACAGATACCTACCTTGTTACTGGAATCTTCTCCATCAGTCTTCCTATGCTATAATTGTCTTCTGTTTTCCCTGAGTAGTTTTTCCCTTCTCTTTGATTTTAAAGTCAAAGATATCCTGATAATAAACGTTTCTTAAATGAGTAAAATCCAGGTGGATACCAGTCAGCAGATGCTCTGGTGACAGTGACCATCAATGCAGCCATGGTCCCTTGCCCTCATGCAGTTCACCTCTCAAAGGGAAGACACACAACCAAAGACAACCATGAAAAATGGTAACTATGAAGGATGAACTCCCCCTCCACCTGGGAGTGCTCTGGTACCATCAAACAGGCTGATGTAATTGGGGAGGTGTGGGGGTCAAGGAAGACTTCTGAAGGGAAGTGTCATTTAAGCTGAGACGTGAACAATAAGTCAAATTTGGGTTGGCCAAGAGACTGGCAGGTGTTTGTTATTCTCAGTCCTCATGAAGTTCTCCATCCCTAACCAAAACCTCTTTTTCTTTTTTCTACCTCTCTTGAAATTGAGGCAGAGAATAAATACAATGAAGTAAGTCTTTAATCAGAAGATTCTTTTTCTGGCACCTTAAAATCATGGTTCTGAAAGCCAAATGCAGTACACCATCATTTACATACTTTTGTTTTCTCTCTTCCCTCTTAGAGTCCTAAGATTCAGCTGGAAAATCAAATGAAAACATTCCTTCTGTGCCCTCAGCCTTCCTTTCAGTTCCCATGGGGTTTTCCAAGGCTCCAGCTGGTCTCATTGTCTTCCTGGTGTCAGGAAGTGGTTAACGGGTAGAAGTTTTGACAGATAGAGTGATGTGGTAGGACCACCCACAGCAATCTTTGTGTACCTTTGAAGGGCAGCCACTGTGATGTCTCTTCCTGGAGCCAATCAGAAAGTTCACATCTGCTGTTGAATGGGTCTTTGCAGAATGGAATGGGGGTTTTCATGTCATCTGGATTTCCTTAGTGTATTCTAGTGTTCATTTCTCCGATATCTTTCTTATATCTGTTCTCCATTAGCAATTGTTTTAAGAATAGTTTTATTTTATCAGCTTCCTCTCCCTGACCTCTCTTTTATAGACTCCTCAAGCTTTTCCAATTCTCTCCCCCGCTTTTTTTTTGTTAATCCTAGCCCTAGGATATATCCCCCCCCACACACACACACACACACTGATTTTTAGAGAGAGTGGAAGGGAGGGAGCGGGTGTGGAGGAAGGGAGAGAGAGAGAGAGAGAGAAACATTGATGTGAGAGAGACACATCGATTGGTTGAAACACACAAACCCCCGACCAGGACCAGGGACGTGCCCTTGACTAGGAATCGAATCTGTGACCCTTCGGTGCTCAGGCTGACGCTCTAACAACTGAGCCACATTGGCCAGGGCAACTCTTCTTCTTTGTGCTGGAGTGTGGAGAAGCAGTTCTTAGCCCTATCATCCTTTGCTCCATGGAACAGCCAGCTTACTATTTTTTTAAAAAAATATTTTTAATAAATCTTTATTGTTCAGATTATTACAATTGTTCCTCTTCCCCCACCCCATAGTTCCCCTCCACCCAGTTCCCACCCCACCTTCTGCCCTTACCCCCCACCACTGTCCTCATCCATAGGTGTACGATTTTTGTCCAGTCTCTTCCCACACCCCCCACACCCCTTTCACCCCGAGAATTGTCAGTCCACTCCCTTTCTATGCCCCTGATTCTATTATTCACCAGTTTATTCTGTTCATCAGATTTTTTATTCATTTGATTTTTAGATTCACTTGTTGATAGATATGTATTTGTTGTTCATAATTTTTATCTTTACCTTTTTCTTCTTCTCTTCTTAAAGAATACCTTTCAGCATTTCATATAATACTGGTTTGGCAGTGATGAACTCCTTTAGCTTTTTTTTTTTTTTTAATATATTTTATTGATTTTTTTACAGAAAGGAAGGGAGAGGGAGAGAGAGTTAGAAGCATCCATGAGAGAGAAACATCAATCAGCTGCCTCCTGCACACTCCCTACTGGGGATGTGCCTGCAACCAAGGTATATGCCCTTGACCAGAATCAAACCCGGGACCCTTTAGTCCACAGGCCAACGCTCTATCCACTGAGCCAAACCGTTTAGGGCTCCTTTAGCTTTTTCTTATCTGTGAAGCTCTTTATCTGACCTTCAATTCAGAATGATAGCTTTGCTGGGTAGAGTAGTCTTGGTTGTAGGTTCTTGCTATTCATCACTTTGAATATTTCTTGCCACTCCCGTCTGGCCTGCATAGTTTCTGTTGAGAAATCAGCTGACAGTTGTATGGGTGCTCCCTTGTAGGTAACTAACTGTTTTTCTCTTGCTGCTTTTAATATTCTCTCTTTGTCTTTTGCTCTTGGCATTTTAATTATGATGTGTCTTGGTGTGGTCCTCTTTGGATTCCTTTTGTTTGGGGTTCTCTGCGCTTCCTGAACTTATAAGTCTATTTCTTTCATCAGGTGGAGGAAGTTTTCTGTCATTATTTCTTCAAATAGGTTTTCAGTATCTTGCTCTCTCTCTTCTGGCACCCCCATAATTCTGATGTTGGTACGCTTGAAGTTGTCCCAGAAGCTCCTTACACTATCTTCATATTTTTGGATTCTTTTTTCTTTTTGCTTTTCTGATTGGGTGATTTTTGCTTCTTTGTATTTCAAATCTTTGACTTGATTCTTGCGATCCTCTAGTCTGCTGTTGGATCTCTGTATATTATTTTTTATTTCAGTCAGTGTATGCTTAATTTTTAGTCGGTCCTTTTTCATATCCTCAAGGGTCTCACTAAATTTATCGCCTTTTCTGGAAAATTCTTGAAAAACCTTATAACTGTGGTTTTGAACTCTATATCCAGTCATTTGCTTTCCTTCATTTTTTTTCATTTGTGACTTGTTTCTTTGTCTCCACATTTTGACTGCTTCCCTGAGTTGATAGAGTGGCTTTGTGTGCTAGGTGTCCTATAGGGTCCAGTGGCTCAGCCTCCCCAGTTATCTGAGGGGGACACTCTTGGTGCACCCCTTTGTGGGCTGTGTACACAGTCTTGTTGTAGTTAAGCCTTGATTGTTGTTGGTATCACTGGGAGGAATTGACCTCCAGGCCAATTGGCTGAGGATCAGCTGTGTCTACAATGGGAGAACTTCTGTACTAGAGACACCCTTATGAGGCAAGACTTGCTTCAGTGGGGCTTTGGTGCTCACTGAGTCTGCCCCCTGAGTGTTTCCCTTATGGATCTGAGGAGTTGTAATCTGACCCCTGGGTACACTGGCTCTTGGATCTCCAAGGAGGTGCTAGTTTAGCCTCTGCCTGAGGCCACCCAACAGGAGCTATGGAGAGATCTACAGATTCATCTTCTTTGTTTGGGGTTTGGAGGTGCCCAGATGAGGCCCAGCTGTGAAGCAATGCAAGCTGCTGTGGGGCCTTGGGCCTTCTTTTGGATGTTCTGGGTCTCACTGACTCAGCTGCAGTTTTTTAGGTAAGTTTAGGATTCTTTTTTCTTTTTGGACCAGGCCATTCATATGCAAAAGCCTCTGCGCTCAGCTTGGATGGGGCAGAGTCTCAGGGCAGAGCAAACAGCAATGGCTTCCCATCAGCCCTGCCCTAAGAGAGGTCCCTGGGTCTCAGTGTCCCGAGGTAATTGCTGCAAGCACCTCTGAGAGAAAACCACCCTCGAGTTTCACCCACTGCCAGACAGTCCAGTTTCTCCCCGTATGAGTCTGGGTCCCCAGAATCTCGCCTGGAACTGGAGTTCAGAGCAGAAGCTTTTGTCTCCCTCCTGATTGAGAAAGCCAGTCGCGTACTCAGTTGCCAGCCCTCTCTGTGCGCACGCCTCTGTACCTCTGCCTTCCGCAGTTCCTGTGAGTCTCAGTGTGCTTTTCTCTTTCCTTCTAGTTGTAGAATTTCCTCTCAGCCAGCCTTCCTGTGGTTCTGGATGATGTCCATTTTGTCTTTTAGTTGTAGTTTTGAAATTGTTGTGTGAGGCAGCAGTTCAGGTGTTTACCTATGCCGCCATCTTGGTTTCTCCCAGCTTACTATTTAGTAGTAAATAACAGTGAGTTACTATGTATAGAAACAAATCCTGAATTTTTTAAAGTTGGAATAGCTTTCTTTATACAGTACCTGTCCAAAGACAAATAACACTTTCTTTATACAGTACCTGTCCAAATAACACTGGTTTAGAAAATTTTTTAGGTCTAGCTGCTAAAAATGATAACTTTATCAGTTCATAATGACCATACAAAATATGCTCATTACTGGGGGAACTTGGAAAATTTAGAAAACGTGTTTATGTATTTTTATCAACAGACTTTTTTGGAAAGATGGTGAACATTTAACCAACAAGATTTTAATACATGAAATCTGATACCTTAAGTCAGGGGTCCTCAAACTTTTTAAACAGGGGGCCAGTTCACTGTCCCTCAGACTGTTGGAGGGCCAGACTATAGTTTAAAAAAAAACTATGAACAAATTCCTATGCACACTGCACATATCTTATTTTGAAGTAAAAAAATGGCAAAAACACCCACATGTGGCCCGCGGGCCGTAGTTTGAGGACGCCTGCCTTAAGTTACCTTAATTTGTAATAGCTTAGAAATAAATTCTGTTCTTGACTGGCACAAGAAATTACCTAGGATGCTCAGGACTACTTTATTAAGATGTCCAAAAGGTTTTTGGCAAAACAGCTTTTTAAAACTACTTTAATATGCAGCTTTAATATATACTGGGTCTGGAATATTATGGGAAAGTAGTTATAGTGCTATTTTTAACTTTTTCCTTTTATATCTTAACAGTTATGAACCTGAATTGTTTCCTGGCCTTATTTATAGAATGGTAAAACCACGAATTGTGCTGCTTATCTTCGTATCTGGAAAAGTTGTGTTGACAGGTAAGTTCTAAAATTATTTTCTGACTTTCTAAAATTCAATAGCTATGCGTGTGCTTTGCTTTTCCTTTTATTTTTTTTTAAATATTTTTTTATTGAGGTATTATATGTGTACATATCTTACTATTACCCCCCCACCCCACCCCCACACATGCCCTCCCCCCCCCCAGAGTTTTGCGTCCATTGTTTATGCTTATATGCATGCATACAAGTCCTTCGTTTGATTTCATATCTCCCCCACCTCTCCCTAACTTTCCCCCTGTAATTTGAAAGTCTGTTTGATGCTTTACTGTCTCTGTATCTATCTTTTTGTTCACCACTTTATAATGTTCTTTACTATCCCTAAATGAGTGAGATCATGTGGTATTTTTCTTTCATTGACTGGCTTATTTCACTTAGCATAATGTTCTCCAATTCCATCCAGGTTGCTGCAAATGATGAGAATTCCTTCTTTTTTATGGCAGCATAGTATTCCATTGTGTAGATGTACCACAGTTTTCCGATCCAGTCATCTGCTGATGGGCACCTAGGCTGTTTTCAAATCTTAGCTATTGTAAATTGTGCTGCTATGAACATAGGGGTGCATATATCCTTTCTGATTGGTGTTTCTAGTTTCTTCGGATATATTCCCAGGAGTGGGATTACTGGGTCAAATGGGAGTTCCATTTTCAGTTTTTTGAGGAAACTCCATACTGTTCTCCACAGTGGCTGCATGCTTTTCCTTTTAAATAGCTTTGTTCACCATTATCAAGTAATTCTATTACCGAATACTTGGGGAAGGGGGAGAGTAGAAAGGAATATAACTTCATCCATCAGTCCCAATACCCAAAACAATGTAACTTTTTCGTGTTTTTATGTCATTTTGACATTAAATGTTCATATTTACATCCTGCCTTTTTATTAACCATTATAACATATGTTAAGTGACTCCTTGTTACAAACTCTTTATGAAGGCTTTTAACCCGTAACCAACATGTGCCCTGACCAGGAATAGAACCGTGACCTCCTGGTTCATAGGTCAATGCTCAACCACTGAGCCATGCCAGCCAGGTTAAACTGTTTTTGAAGGGATGTAGAATACAGTTCTTCTATGTCATACCAGCAGTGTATAGAAGTATCTTTTAAAAATCCTCAGCAGCACTAAAAAACAAAAAAACATAAGAGAAAACTTTCTTTATACTAGTGGGAATTATCTCACTGCTTTAACCTCAATAGTAATCAGAAATAGAAATTCATCACTTTCACTATCTATCTATAGAAAAGCCTAAGCAACTGTTACAACCGAACAACTGGAACGACCAGTCAACCAGTTGCTGTGACACACACTGACCACCAGGGGGCAGACGCTCAATACAGGAGCTGCCCCCTGGTGGTCAGTGTGCTCCCACAGCCAACCTCCCACAGCCCCTACCCACCCACCCTGCCAGCCGGCCCTGATCATCCCTGATCAGGACTTCTCGAGATGCCCTGATCAGCCCCAATCACTGGCCGGGCTGAGGGACCCCACCCATGCACGAATTCATGCATCAGGCTTCTAGTATCCAATAAAGATCATTTTAGCTTTTGTAAATAGTGGGTATGTAACTTACTCCTTTTGTCCACTTAGTTTTTATTAGTTTTTTCCCCTTAAAGATTTGTATGCATTTAAAATAATTGCTCTTTGTTATATTTTTCCAGTTGACTTATCCTATATAATAAAAGGCTAATATGCAAAAAACGACCAGTCACTATGACACACACTGACCACCAGGGGGCAGGCGCTCAATGCAGGAGTTTCTCCCTGGTGGTCAGTGCACTCCCACAAGGAGAGCGCCTCTCAGCCAGAAGCCCTGAGCTGGGCTCACAGCTGGTGAGCGCAGCGGCGGTGGCAGTGGCAGGAGCCTCTCCCGCCTCCACGACAGTGCTAAGCTGTCAGTCAGACATCCCTCGAGGGCTCCAGGACTGAGAGATGGCACAGGCTGAGCTGAGGGACCCCTCTTGCAGTGCACAAATCTCATGCACTGGGCCTCTAGTTATTACATAAAGAAGGGTTTTTTAAATTCTCAAAGTAAATAGTTGAGACTCCTTTTTCCATATCATTCTACTGAAGTTTGCTATTTTTGTCTGACTTTTTACACATTTTACTCTTCTCTGCCAAAATGAATGCCACGTTTATATGGCATGAGCCAAATTGATCTCCACGCTCCATCCCTTAATAGCTAGCTAGTCATCTGAACATTACCTATTCTTCCTTCCTTATTCATTCATGAGGACTCCTCTGACCTTTATTGTTATACATGGGTCTGTTCTCCAGTTCTGCCTTTGTTCAAGAATTATGCTATGATAATCCTATTGTATTAATACTAATGTGCTGTAAATGTTCTTTAATTCTAGTGGTCTCTGCATCTGGTAGAGCCAGTTTTCTCTCATTGCTTTTCACTTTATATTTCTTACCTCCTCTTGGACAGTCTTCCAAATAAACTTTAGAATTTTATAAAGTCTAGCTCTAACTAAAAAAAGTGAGACTTTTGCATTACCTGAATTAACTTGAGAAAAAAATGATAAAACTATTACTCAGCATCCAGCAATTTGGAATATTTGTCCTTAAGCCTTCTTTTAAAATTTTTTATTGATTTCAGAGAGAGGAAGGGAGAGGGAGAGAGAGATGTAGAAACATCAATGAATAGAGAGAATCGTTGATTGGCTGCCTCCTGCACGCCACCTACTAGGGATCGAGCCAGCAACCCGGGCATGTGCTCTGACTGGGAATCAAACCATGACTTCCTGGTTCATGGGTCGATGCTCTACCACTGAGCCAAACTGGCTAGCACAAGCCTTCTTTTATAATTCTCAGTACAGTTTCATAGTGTGCTTTTCTCTAAGAAATAATGAATGTGTCTTCAAAGTGAAGAAAGCCTGTTTAGAATTCAAGAACTTCTTGAATACAGCAAAGCTACAATTCCTCAGATGTCACCAATTTAGAATTTGCAATAATTAAGATCTTCTCTAGTGACTAAATTTACCTCTGTATGTCCTAAAGGAAGAAGGGAAAGCCTGCCAAGTAAATGGAATACTATAGATATTGGAGATCAATATATGCCCTGCATAGGAAATAAACTTTTCAAACCCTTTGGAAGAATACTTTCATATATGTGATATGTGTCATTATGAATCTGTCTTATTAAAATAGCAAATTACCAAGTATAGGCAAAGTTCCTATTATAAGTACATAAACAAGTTTCTTTAAATGTCCTTAATTCAGATCATCCTTGCCCTGATGATAGGAATATGAAATCTAAAGAGGCTTTAGTAAAATGCTTTACATTTACTTATTTCCCTTCAGCATAAAGGACTAAAACATTGGGTCATAGTTACTGAGTCAGCTAGATGTCAGCGGTTCTTGGAAATGAGTAAGTCTGAGAGCAGCATAAAAATGGCCAGACTGATTTGATTAGTGAGTAGGCCAGAGAGAGAACAGAATATCCCTGTCAATTGTTACTGGTAATTTCCCAGTAATACACTGTTAAATGCATACCTTTAGGGGTTTAATGCTGTTTTTCTCCATTTGTAATATTTTCACTTGTGTGTATACACACACACATACATACATACATACTAGAGGCCCAGTGCATGAAATTCGTGCCCTCAGGGAGAGTCCCTCAGCCCTGGTGCACAATCGGGGCCAGGGAAGGACACAGGAGGTTGGCCAGCTGGGGAGGGACCGCGGAAGGGCTCCAGGGCATGTCTAGCCCGTCTTACTCAGTCCTGATTGGCCGGACCCCAGCAGCAAGCTAACCTACCAGTTGGAGCGTCTGCCCCCTGATGGTCAGTGCATATCATAGTGAGCAGTTGAACGGCCTTAGCATATCATTAGAATATTACTCTTTGATTGGTTGAATGGACGACCGGATGACTGGACACTTAGCATATTAGGCTTTTATTATATAGGATATATATACTTGTGTGTGTATATACATCATCCTCCTATATAATAAAACCCTAATATGCAAATCAACCGAACAGCAGAATGAATGGTTGCTATGATGCACACTGACCACCATGGGGCAGATGCTCAGTGCAGGAGCTGCCCCCTGGTGGTCAGTGCACTCCCACAAGGGGAGCACCTCTCAGCCAGAAGTCAGGCTCACAGCTGGCAAGCGCAGCGGCGGTGGTGGGAGCGGGCCTAAGCCGTCAGTCGGACATCCCCTGAGGGGTCCCGGACTGTGAGAGGGCGCAGACCAAGCTGAGGGACACCCCCCCCCCTCCAGTGCATGAATGTCATGCACCGGGCCTGGTGTGTGTGTGTGTGTGTGTGTGTGTGTGTGTGTGTGTGTGTATACACTGAGTGGCCAGATTATTATGATCTCTGAACGCATAATAATCTGGCCACTCAGTGTGTGTGTATGTGTATTTATATATATATTAGAGACCCGGTGCATGAATCGTGCATGGGTGGGGTCTGGCCAGTCTGGCCACGGGGAGGGAACATGGGCAGTTGGCCGGCCTGCCTGCTGGTCAAACTCCTGGTCAAGGGGACAATTTGCATATTAGCCTTTTATTATATAGGATATACACTGAGTGGCCAGATTATTATGCGTTCAGAGATCATAATAATCTGGCCACTCAATATATATATATATATATATATATATATATATATATATATATATATATAACTTGGGAAAATAAGATGTGTAGTAATGACTTGGTGTAAGAATATAATTTGAAAATCCAAGTAGAATTGGAAATTGATATTTGGGTTGCCTAAGGGGTAGGATAAGCTTACAAACTCTTATCGAGAGATGATAGACATTTAATAAACTTTGAGTGCTGACTAGAAAACATGCATTTTAGCTGCTAAAGATATAAAAGTGAATATAACACACTCCCCATCTCTAGAACAACAAAATGGCTTAGATTTTTTTAATAGCTTAGAGTTTGTAAAATGTTAAGGTTCAAAAAGGAATCTTTACAAGCTTTCTCTTAACTCTTTTTTTTTTTAAATATACTTTATTGATCTTTCACAGAGAAGAAGGGAGAGGGATAGAGAGTTAGAAACATCAATGAGAGAGAAGCATCAATCAGCTGCCTCCTGCACACACACCATTGGGGATGTGCCCGCAACCAAGGTACATGCCCTTGACGGGAATCGAACCTGGGATCCTTACAGTCCCCAGGCCGACGCTCTATCCAATGAGCCAAACCAGCTAGGGCCCCTTACTTAACTCTTGATAACAACCCTACGAGAAAGACTATTGTCCTTATTTTATAGGTGAGGAAACTGAAACTCAGAAGGTAAACCATTTGCCTGTGATTTCAGAGCTAGTTAATGGTAGAGCTGGCTTTTGAGCTCATATCATTTGATCTGAAAGCCAGTTTTTTCTGCAGTGCACAAAGCATAGAATGTCCACTTCAGTCACCAAACTTAGGAATTCTGTTTATTCCCCAAAGTGATGGTCATTATAACTGAAGGAAAATACTGGTAAGTTTTGCTTAAAAGGCAAGGATCATCTAATTGAAGTCTGGTGCTACAACTTGGGATGTTTGATTATTTATTCATTGATTATTAAAAGGAGTATGGGGCCAATTTAGGGTTCCTTAAAGTTTTTTGTTGTTTTGTGAGTTTTTTTGCTGTTTACATACAGTATTTTTTAATGTATTTTTCAATTATAGTTGACAATTTCTCTTATGAACATCTTTTCGTATGTTGTTGGCCATCTGTATGTCCTCTTTGTAAAAATGTCTATTTATGTCCTCTGCCCATTTTCTAATATAATTGTTTACTTTTTTTGATGTTGAACTGTATGAGTTCTTTATATATATTAGATAGTTAACCCTTATTGGATATATTATTTTCAAATATCTCTCCCATTCTGTAGGTTGCCTTTTGTCTTTTGATGTCTGTTCTTATTTGTTATTCTTAGAAAATCTCATATGTAGTGATTTCAGAGAGGAAGGGAGAAGGAGAGAGAGAGAGACGGAAACATCAATGATGAGAGAGAATCATTGATCGGCTGCTTCCTACATGCCCCCTACTGGGGATTGAGCCTGCAACCCCGGCATGTGCCTGATGGGGCATCCAACTGTGACCTCCTGAGTCATGCCTGGGTTGATGTTCAACCAGCAGGGCAGAAACTTTCATTTTCGACTGGACTCAGAGGTAGAAGCCCTCAGAGAGGAGCATATGTCTCTTGGCAATCCATTCCTGGTATTTATGTTTGGGCTCCTTCATTCTCTTAGCAAAAAGTTTAGCGTACTCATTTTTCTTAGGATGCTATTTCTTCAGAGCAATAGGCCAATGTTTGTGTTGCAGGACATGTGGAATAACTAGAAACTGAATCTTGGGTGTTTTGGTCCTGGGATTCTTACCTTCTTTGTTTAGGGGCTTTCTCACAACATATTGGTGGGCATCATGGTCTTTAGAGAGATTGAAAAGCTTGAGGATCCTGATAGCTCTTTTTTGGCCCCAGGCAATGAGGCACAGTAGTATCAGTGAGACCAAGAAGATCTCTCTTTCCTTTGTTTACAATGACCACGTTGAGAACACTGAGATTGGCATCCACAGTGCAGCCCCAAACAGATTTGCACTTTCTTTCTCCAGTCCTCCTTGGTCTGTAACAGGAGTGCCCCTTACTCAGAAGAAGCCTTTAGTCTGCCCCATGGGAATCCTTGTTTGTCTTTCCCACCACTGACTGGAACCACATAACCCTTCCATTCTTCTCCCAGAGCGTCAGCAGCAACTTCTGTGGCCACACACTTCTCATAAAAGGTATGGAGTGGGCATTCGTCTTCAATGAGCTTCTGGCAGCCAGTGGCTGGGAAAGAGATGTTTCCATTTTATTCTGAAGCAGCCAACTGCTTATGAGGCGCCATGAAAATAGGATGGCCTTTTTGTTTTGTTGGTGCTCTCCTTTGTGGAGCCAAAATTTTATGGGTTGAGGTCTTACATTTAAGTCTTTAATCCACGTTGAGTTTATCCTTGTATATGGTGTAAGAAAGTTGTCTATATTCATTTTTTTGCACGTCTTTCCAGTTCAACACCATTTACTGAAGAGACTGTCTATACCCCATTGTATATTCTTGCCTCTTTTGTCATAGATTAATTGAGTTTATTTCTGGGCTCTCTGTCCTGTTCCATTGATCTATGTGTTTGTTTTTATGCCAGTACCAGGCTGTTTTGATTTCTAGAGCCTTGTGGTGTAGTTTGATATCAAATAGGGTGATACCTCCAATATTGCTCTTCTTTGTCAAGACTGCTGTGACTATTTGGGGTCTTTTGTCGTTCCATATAAATTTTAGGATTATTTGTTCTAGTTCTGTGAAAAGTGCCATTGATATTTTTATGGGGATTGTATTGATTCTGTAGATTGCTTTGGGTTCCCTTAAAATTTTGATGCCAGTAATTTCATTGAGGAAACATTTAATTAATTTGATCAAATCCGCTCATTTTAACACCAAGTTACAATATTGACAGTTACAAATCCTGGCAATGTTTATCTGTTGACTTTGGATGCAAAAGAAGGAACACTGGATACACAAGAACTTCTCCCATAGCTGCTACCATTATTCAAGGGAACGTCAACTTCTTGGGCCCCAGTATGAAGTGAAGTAATTGTACTAGATAATCTCCCTAAAGCCCTTTGTGTCAGCAATATCTGAGGGTTCCTTAACCTTACCAACATTTGCCATTTTTAAAATGATAGCTCATCTTTGGTTCTGAATCCTGATTTCTACCTGTTTCTCAAATCTGATGATCCTCCTTTTGGTAATTCCCTGTGATTAGTCCCTGTAATTAAACCAGATAGCCACTTCTCACAGGTTATTTCTGTTCTCTTACTGAGCCTTCCTCCTCTCCAACCTTATATAGCACCCAAGGAAGCCTTTATCAACTTCAGCTATTTTCCATCCCTCTTCATGCTAAGTTTTTATATTCCTTTCATTAATCTCCTTGCCTCTTTCCCACAATAATACCAGATAATTTCCTGATTAACTGACAGATTAATCAGGAAATTTCCTGATTAATTAACATCCATTATTATGGATACATAAGTAATACCAGGCCACAACTCTTAGCTCAATGTGCTTGCATAGCTTTGAAGGTGGAAGTAGTGAGGGGTAGTAGGTGGTGGTGAGAGATGAGTAGGGACTGAATGATATCTCTCAAGGGTGGGGACCATGTCTAATTAATGTTTTTATCTCTTTAACTCCTAGAGCAGTTTGTGATCATTAAAGATCTCTGGAAATTAAAAAAAAAAAAGATCTCTGGAAATTTAAGACTCTGATGGGTGATAGTGGTACAATTTTTCCCTCTAATAATCTTACATACACTGACATTTAAAACTTTTGCTCCAGTTTGTCTCACTCCCTTAGTCAACATTAGAGAATCAAAATGTTAACGAGGGTAAGTGGATCAAAGGAAGTCTCTTTTGCTGGTAGCTAAATGCCTACAGATACTGATGAAGATCCTGTTCTGGGGTTATATTCGTGACACACCTAGAGATAACATGCCGTATTTCATAGTGAGTCCTTTGTGGCTAACGATGATCTGATACGCCCACATAGTGGATGTACTAGAAAACTCTGGTCTTTGGTGTGCGTTTGTGGAAATGTGGATGTAATCACTAAATTCTTTTGTCTTTACCAGAAATAAATATCACTTCTCAGGTACACTGAAAGAGATGTCATCGTATTAAAAGTGATTGGAGATGACAATGAAATTTTAGTCTTAAGAAAATTTTGGGATTGTTCTTAAAGATGATATAAACTTGGATTTCTTTACAGGTGCCAAAGACCGTTCTGAGATCTATGAAGCATTTGAAAACATCTATCCCATTCTAAAGGGTTTTAAAAAAGCCTGAGTATATCACTCAACATCTCACAGTATATTGATGAGTATGTGCATAAGCCCAGGACAGAAACAACTGGATTTTTCTACCTTTAATTGTAGATGTTCCATGCACATTTTGACTTTACAATTAAAAGGTGATTCCATGTGAAATGAAGAAAGCTTCTTATTCAAAATGACTCTAGTATGTTATTTTTAAAACAAGTAAACTTATTTCAGAATGTGAGAGATTTAAGGTCTTGCTAGAATGATTTGTAGCGTCAATAAAATTTAATGTTCTGCTCTGGTTAAAGATGTAGAGCATAACATGTCCTCTGAAAATGCATGGTGATATATAGAAATTTCAAATAACTGCATAAAATAGATACTATCTGTAATATCTAGCAGGAGAAAAATCAATGTGTCTGTGTTTTGCCTTTTAAAATATTGATTAGATAATCCTAGCTATCAGGTATAGGCACTGTGAAGGATCCTGTCAGAATACAAAAGGATCCTGTCAGAATACTTTCAGAAAGTCTGAAACCTTGAGAAAAATCTCATTTTTTTTTTTTGTTTGAAATGATCAGAGAAAATTCTCTCACCTAAAAATAAATATTAAACTTTTAGGAACTATTCAGATTTAGTGTAAGCTCTATTTTGAAATAGCATGGGGAATTTTTGCTTTCTGTGTGCCTTTATAATCCTACTAGAGGCCTGGTGCATGACATTCATGCAATGGGGGGGTGGGGGGGAGGTCTTTCAGCCTGGCCTGCGCCCTCTCGAAGTCCGGAACCCCTTGGGGGATGTCTGCCTGATGGCTTAGGGGAGCGGGCCTAACCCAGCAGGCGGACAACCCCCAAAGGGTTCTTAGCACTGCTGCCGCTGTGCTCACCAGCCATGAGCCCAGCTTCTGGCTGAGTGGCACTCCCCCTGTGGGAGCGCACTGACCACCAGGGGGCAGCTCATGTATTGAGCGTCCGCCCCCTGGTGGTCAGTGCCTGTCATAGCTACTGGTCGTTCCATGGTTTGGTCTATCTGCATATTAGGGTTTTATTATATAGGATTGTGTTAAAACAGATTGGATAAGACTAAGAGGATGGAGCAAAGGATTTAGATTCAAGACCTAATTAGTTTGTGGAGTCATCAGCATTTGATGGAGATGTGGAGGTTAACCGGGAGGGAAAAGGCTAACATGACTCATAGCCCCAAGTGGTAGTGATTATGTCTTTCCCAAGAGGAGGAAACAGATTTGTGAGGAGAGAGAGCTCAGTCCAACATGCTGAGCTGGTGGCCATGGTACATCCCTTGCTACCTAGCGGGCAGTTATGAATCTTTAGGTGTGGAACTGGGGAGGGAAGTCGCTGCTAGAGAGAGAATTTAGAGCAGTTATCAGTTGACAACCTATCAAAATAATCCTTGGGAATCACTGGTCTAGATAATTTGACCTATAAGCCCACTTTTCTTTTTTCCTTCTGTGGTTTAGAAGCATATTCAAACACTTATTACTCTGTTAACTGAAAGATGAAACAGAGAAGTGTTCTGAGCAGGCCAATCGACTCAGAACCATGCCGCCGAGCAGAGCCAGAGCAGGAATCAGAAGCTCAGGGCTAGGTTCGAGGATAGTCCATGCTCACCCAGGTTCGGCACCATGATGAAAGATGAAACAGAGGGCCGGAGACCATGGGATACCAGGATACAGGCTTTATTGGAGATCACCCTGCCGACCACCTTCCAGAGGGGAAAAGGGAAGAGAAAGAGAGAGAGAGAGAGAGAGAGAGAGAGAGAGAGAGAGCGAGAGAGAGAGCGCTAGCACGAGCTTGCCAGAGTGAGAGTGCCTATTAAGGGGAGGAAAAGAGGGGACGGGGCTTAGGGCACTCGGCACACGCTGATTGGTGGTTTCATGTAAGGTACATGGTTAGGGGCCTAGGGATTTAGGAATTGGGGGCTTAGGGTATATGGCAGGTGCTGATTGGTGGTTCAATGTATAGTCCATATAAGGTGTTCAGGAATGTCCGGCTGCAGGTGGAGTTTACGTCATACTCCGTCCATCAGTTGGGAGAAGGGAGGATTTATCATTAACAATCTTATGACCCACCTTATTTCCCCCTCCCTGAAAAAATCTGCCAGTAATCCTATTTAGGTAATTTTCTATCTAGTTCAAATTCTTTCTCAGAGCGTGGCCAGACAGATTAGGTAGGGGAGGAATGTTGGCCATTATTTTTAAATTAAAATTATCTTTTCGGAAAGATACAAAAGTGACTTCTACCTTCAGTAGTATGGTTGTTTCCACTGGTTAGCTATTATCCGTAAAATATTATCAGATTATTATTATTAAACGTGTTTGCTTAGGAATTCTCACGATGCTGGTTAGGTAGGTGCTTCTCCATTAAACAGATGAGAACGCAAGCCAAGAGGTTAGGGAATTTGCCCCAAATCACACAGCCATTAAGAAAGAGGGTGAGCCAAAATGAAACCTCATCCCAAGACCCAGCCCCTTCACCAACCTTGTTTGCTGTCGTTTTAGCCAAATTTTAAAGCATCAAGCGAATTAAAGAAAAGTCCCTTTATTTTGTTCCCAATCCGTTTTCCCAGACTCCTTGGGGCATCGTATGACTATTTCTTGCACAAGTTAGAGACCTAAATCGGTAGCCTTGGCACGATCCCGCCATGATGACATTTTGTTTGGCCGACGCGCCCCTCCAACCCAACTTCTGCTCCGGGACACGCCGCCCCTCAGCGGACAGGAAAGGCAACAGCGCCCCGACCTCGGGAGGCCGGGCCAGGGCCTCGCCGGGACCCCCGCCCGCGCTCCTGGCGCCGCCCCGGCCCCGCCCCCTCGCCCAGGATGCATCTGGTTGAAAACAAAATCCCACGTGACTGGCTCCGCTCTCAGGCTATCATGGCGTCTCCCAGTGGGAAGGGAGCCCGGGCGCCGGAGGCTCCCGGCTGCGGGCCCCGGCCGCTCGCCCGGGACCTGGAGGACTCGGTGGACGACGCGGAGGGGCTGTACGTGGCGGTGGAGCGGTGTCCGCTGTGCAACACCACCCGCCGGAGGCTGACCTGCGCCAAGTGCGTTCAGAACGGCGATTTCGTCTACTTCGACGGCCGCGACCGGGAGAGGTACGGCGGCCGCCACGGCCCTATTGTCTCTTCCCCGGGTGGCTTCCTCAGCTCCGCGCCGGAGGCTGGAGCCCGAGGCCCAGGTCCGGACCCCGGACTCCCTCGAGAGGAGGGGGAGAGAGGGAGAGGAGCTGCTTTGCTCCCAGGGAACAGGGTCGTCAGGGTCGGGGGCTAGATGAGGGAAGGTCCCCGTTTCCCCATAACCCACCCGAGAGGAGTCTGACCCCCCTGTGCTCTGGAAAATGGATAGACGGTGACTCTGGAGAGGTCTCCCCCTGTTGCTGCCTTAGAGTTGTAGTCTCAGCTCTTTGCTGCTCTCCCATTCAAAGCTTGATTTAACCTTTTTCTGCCTTTGAAAATACACTCATCCTCTAGGAGAGACCAGAAGAGAATCAAGTAAGTAGTTAAGGAGGGATTCGAGCCCGGGAAGCCTGAGTCGCAGCTGGACCTTGTCAGACATGCTTATTACTCTGTGTGAACTGGGACTAGCTCGTTACTCCCTGATTGTTTTGGATACTAAGGAGTTTGGGCATGTGTTTTGGCTTTGTTTTAAGGCATGAGTTAAGAGAATTAAATTTAGGGACAAGTTTTGAAATCAAAACAGAGCTACAAGTCCTTGGTTAAGGTATTTGAAGAATTGGTGTGTTTAGTTGAAAGGTCTCTCTCCCAACTTTTATTTCACTAAGATGAGCTAACGTTTTTATTGCAAAAGTTCTTAATCCGAGAAGTTGTTATCCCCACCTTATTGCTGAGTAAACTGCATAGTTAAGTGCCTCCCCCCCCCCCAGGTCACATAGTTGAGTGTAGGGACCAGAATTAAGATCCAGACATCCTGAACTCTTATACCATGCATTTAACCACTAGTTTGTACAACCTTTATATTTGGAAATGTTTTGAGTTCCTAGTTTTCCTCTGATCATGAATGGAGTTCGGTTCTTTTTTTTCCTGTTTTGAGATCTGTAGAATATAATCTTTTTAGTTCATTGCCGTTTGATGACTTTAGAAACTGACCTAATAAGTGATAGCTTTAAAAATTAAAGCTGTTTTTTAATTTTAAGAATACTAGGTATGAGACGGGAATGTCTAACTGATGGGGAGTTTTTCAAGGGTTCAGTTCTGAATCTTCTATCTGTATGTTTTCCTACATCCATTCTCATGACTTTAATACCATCTATATGCTGAAGACTGCCAGACTAGATCCAAACCAGACCTCTCTGGAATCTGGAAAACAGCTGCCTGCCCAACATCTATATTTAAATTTGTAATAAGTATCTCTATCTTGGCAAACTGGAGTTATTTTCCAATATAAATCTGTTCCTCCCATGCTCGTGCCAAACTCAGTAAATGGTAACCTCATTCTTCTTTGGTACAGGACAAAAAACAGTCTTCCTTGGCTCCTCTCTTAATGCTGCCCCATCTAATCCCATCAACAGATTCTAACCACTCTTCAAAAGCTATCCTAAGCTGGACCCTTTCATCACCTACGCTGATCCACCAAAGGAACAATGCCTCCTGAGCCTCTGCTTCCACCTTTGCTTCCTTATAGTGTTATTTCCATATTGCAACCGGAGTAACACCACTCCTCCATTCCTCAAAGTAAAAAAGCTGAAGTCCTTAATCAGAGTTCTGCATTGCCTGTTCTCCTCTGATCTATTATTTTTCCCTTACCTACTCTGCTATACCACCTGGCGTCCTTGCCAGTCCTCAGACACACAAAAAACACTCCTGCCTGGTGGCATTGCAGTCTTATTCACACTGCTGGGAGCTCTTCTCCTCAAAATAGTCAGGGCTGCCTTTGTCTCCTTTAGGCCTCTGCTCATTAGAGAAACTCTTTTTGACCACTCAATTAAAATAGTCACCTCCTTTCCCAGGTTACCTGCTTTATTGGCTTCCATAGCAATTATCTCCATCTATGGCTTACATATTAATGTCTAACTGCCCTCCACTCCAAAGATGTAAGCTCTATGAGGGCAAGACTTTATCAGTTTTGTACTCTCCCAAGTCCTCGCATGGTAGAGGATAGGATTATAAGATTTGTTGAATGACTGAATGGATCTACCTCTCTTTCCCAAACTTGTCTGATCCTGAATCATTTCCTTTTTATCCTTTGTTACTAAGCCAGAAGCCAGGGAATTATTTCATGTATCCAAATAATTGGCAAGTCTAATTTGATTTGCTCTAAAATAGATCTTGAATTTGTCTACTTCTAGTCCAGACTGCCTTCACTTCTCTCATGGCTACTTATTGGTTTCCTTTTTTTTTTTTTTTTTTAACTCTACAACTCCTCCCCACCCTCTCTGGCCAGCACACAACAGCCACTGTAAAAAAGTAAATCAGATAACGTTATTGTTTTGCTTAAACCTTTCAGTGACTTCTCACTGAGTTTAAAATTCAAAAAAGTAATCTAATTAAAAAAGTAAAGCCAAGCTCCTTCCCATGGCATATAAAGTCCCATGTAATGTGGCTATTGCTTATCTTTAACTTTGGCTATAAGGTTGAGTTAAAAATGTAGGCTTTGGATTGATACTGCATTGAATTGAATCCAAGTGCCCCCACTTGCTATGTGATTTTGAACAAGTTAACTTTGCCTATGCTTGTTTATTTCATTTTTAAAATGGCGGGGTTTCTGGTAGTGATTACGTAAGAGGATGCATTAAACTACTTAGCATGAAGTCTAGCATATATTAAGCACTCAAATATTCTTCATGCGCAAATCGTCTAACTATTAAAACGTTTTCACCACTGGGCTCTTCCCCTTGCTGTTCCCTCTGCCTGGAACACTGTACCTCCTGAGTGGAATCTTGTCTTTCTGTCTTAACTTGAACGTTGCTTCCTTAGTGAGGCTTGTCCTGACCTCCACTAAGGTAGGTTCACACTTCCATCTCTCCCCCGTTATTCCCTGTCACAGTACTCAGCCCGTCTGGTACTGAGCATGATGTATAATATTATTTATTTGAGGAGGAGCTTTGCATCCACCATGTAGTTTCATGAGGACATGATTCTGGTTTTGTTCAATCAGATCACCCGTACTTTGCATAGCGGCCGTGGAGCACACAGTACGCATATTGTTGAAGGAATGATAAAGTCAATAAACCTTTAAAATTTTTTTTTTTTTTTTTGCTAAATCTGAGCATTAAAGTGAATTTTCAGGCGAGAGGTGTATTCGAGTGGTTTTCTTTTTCTGACCAAGAAAAATAAAGAGCAAATACCAGAACCATTCAAAATTGAGAGGTAAAAAAGAAAACTTAGGGTTCAGGGACAAGAAGACTGCTAAAATGGTCTGCTCAGCTAGCTCCATGTCACTTTTCATTGTTCCCATTTCTGAACTGTGTCTTCCTTAAGAAGTGGAGTTTGTTTTCATCATTCCCAGAACAATGCCAAATATCTGCTGGGATGAAGCAATCTCTTGAGACCCAGGACCATTGTGCTAAAAGCCAAATCGTTTTTTATGAGCTCTCACTGGATGCAGTTATCTACATAAAACATTCTTGCAAGTTACAGAAGAGAAAGGCAGGTCTCTGCTCTCAAGGATTTACACTGATTACTAATAAGCCTCAAATTTCGGGGGTGAGGTTGGTTGTGAGATATTTTTAGTATTTATGAAAGTTTTGTACTCTGTGTTTTCCTTTCAGACTCTTAATGAAAAACTCGCTAACTCTGGGAAATCACTTGGAAATAAAATATGGAGATTTACAGCACAGTTTAAAAACCCTTGTTTAACCTCCGATTCTTTTCAGTAAATTAGCCAAATTATCTGTGCTTACATGGATCTTGAATGTGATCATGCATATCAAAGTTCTTGTAAATGTAAATGTATTTTTTTTTTTAGTTTCATTAATGGGCTACCTGAATATACAGGTTTTAATAGTTTAACAGGCCCAGTGGGCGTGACTCAGTGGTTGAGCATCTATCTATGAACCAAGAGGTCATGGGTTTGATTCCCGGTTAGGGCCCATGCCCAGGTTACAGGCTTGATCCCCAGTAGGCGGTGTGCAGGAGGCAGCCCATCAATGACTCTCATCATTGATGTTTCTATCACTCTCTCCCTCTCACTTTCTCTCTAAAATCAATAAAAAAAATATATATATAATAGTTCAATAATTCAAGGAAAATTAGGTATTAAAGACTATCTCATAATAGTTCCTTTCACAACTAAGAAGGAAGCATGTGTCTTTATATAATTTTGTGAAAAGTATGAGTTGGTAGATTGGTTGAAAAACATCTAAACACTACTTTTTTGTTGTTTAATGGGAAGACTTCCATATACCACGGTATTCTCACCAACACTGTCCTTTCCTCATCTCTCACCTTGGCCCCAGTCCTAAGACAATACCCACTTTCTTCTCCACTTTTTCACCTGCCTTTTAACTTGTGTGCTTCTTTAAGAGATGAAGAGAAGTGATTTAAGCAGTACTCCAACACAATCCTTGGCTTGTACTGGTGAATATTTTACAATTACAGGTCTTTTAACAGGAATATAATTTTCTGGATTATTCATTTATCTGATACCAAAAATAGCACTGTTGCTCAATAGGGAACTGACAAGTTAAAGTCATCTTCCCAGTCAAAACTGGAAAATGTCAGTTACTGGTTTATAATAGGGTTTGGGATAGGATGGGGAGCATAAATGTGAGGATGCCTGCTGGTTTAGAAACCAGTTATTTTAAAGTGTGGATTAAAAAGGCAGACATATTTTATGAGCATATGGATATTGCTTTTATAAGTACATTTTCAGGAATGATGCAGCATTACCTTCACTGATGAGTTTTAAGAATATATTACTACATTTTATCAGGAAACAGAAATATAGGCACTAAACAAACTGAAGTGGGATAAAGGATGAGCAAGAAATTTAGACATTACTGAAGATTTCAAGGGGAAGACACAACCAACATCCACAAAATTATCTTTTAGATATTTCTGTTCTCCCTTTAGTATTCTTTTGGTTGTCAGTGACGATAGCCTGTCTATAAAAATGTATTGTCTTAAGAATTCAGTTCTGAGGCCACATTTGTATACCTCACTCAGCAGAACAAAAGCTCTACAGGTAGCTGGTCTCCCCACCTTTAGACAAGAGTTTACCACCCTCACTGCTGTTTGATTGTATCTGCTAAGAAAATATGTTTGGTTTTCAGTCAATATCATTAGCTACGCTTCATCATTATACCTTTTAAAATTTATAAAAGGCTTTCACATTTATTATCTGCCATTTATTTCCTACCACAAAGCCATGTGTTATTAACCTATCTTAAAAGTGAAGAAACAGAGGAGTTGTGCTTAGACTATGCTACTTTTTAAATTCACTTCCAGATCTGAACTGTATTTATATATACATATATAGTTCAGTTTAATGCATTCATAAGTTTAAGTGCTAAATCACTCATTATAATGAAGAAAAGGGAAACTAAAGTATATTATGTGCTAAGTGCCTGTACTTGATGCTTTCACATTTATATTATTTAATCCCTGTAACCAAGTTGTGTAAGCAGTATTCCCATTTTACAAGTTAGGAGATTAAATGGCACTTGGTTTCCATTTTCTACTGACTTAACCTTCAATCCTGCCAGTGCAGTGTTTTTACTGTATTTTCTGAAATCCTAAATATTCTAACATAAAAAGCCATCCTGATGAGGACCATGTTTTTCCCCTATTGCATTTGTCCATAAACATTACACCCTGACTAGTATATGCCTGAAGCTAAGGAAGAAAAATTTGATGGCTAGTAATTCTTACTGTGTTCATATCCTAATTCAAGAAATATTTATTTCTTTAACCGCCTCCACTTAAACAAGGAGATTGCTGTGCTCTCTTCTCCAGGAACCTCTGTGCTCTCACTTACCTGAGAAGCCTCACTGCCTTATTTCTATATCCAGAAATAGTCATTAATTCTTCTTCCACAATCTGGGCCCAAATCAGTGATGGGTAAAACTCCCCACAGTGACCTAAAAACAGTGTGCTCATTTCTCCCTCTTATATTTAAGGAACCCAAAGAATATAACCTATCTCAAGGGACCTAAGAACTTTAGATACTTTAAGGGGATTATATATGTATTTTTATAGTAGATGTGATCCTCAGGGGGTGAACATGAGAAATTTTCATTGATTATATACCTTTTTCCTGATTGTAAAAGTATATATGAGTATTGTAGAAAATTGTAAAGTACAGAAATACATAGAGAAGGAGACAGAATTTTTTTTTAGGCCTTCAGTTGCTTATTTGAAAGTTTTGGGGGGTTTTTCCTTTCTATAATACATGAGTGGTTATAATATATTAAAGGTTTCTCAGACCTTTCTATTGCCATAACCCTAGGCACAAAGTAAACATATACCCCTAGGATGAGGGAAAGGACTGGGCAGGCAGATGGAGGGATTAGTTATTTTGTGAAAGGTGCTGTGCTTGGGACATCTAAGTGCTCAGTAGGTGGCTTAATAGTTGTAGGTGTTATAATGATGTTAATTATCTATCACCTAGCACAGAATTAATGTGGATCCCTAATAGAGAACCTTCCCTGGTGCTGTTTTTCTGGTAATATGGGATATTTATGAATGGTCTAACCTGTGTATAACTCTCAGTTGCCCATGTCAGTGGCCAGGGCTCACTCATTAGCAACACACTTCTATCCTCAATATCCCACTTGGGAGTGTTGACGCTTTGTTGCAGAGATTAATTTTTTACCTTGTGAAACATAATTTCCTCTGCCCTTAATGACTTCCTTCCCTTGACAGGGCCAGCTCTAACTCATCCTAAGTCTTAGCCCAGATAGGCATAGCTCACACAAAGCTCCCTCGGAAGCCTGCACTGGGTGGTGTGCCGTCTCTTGTACCACCGGGGTGCTGGGTGATTACCTCTCTCATTCCCATCCACCTCTATTGAAGGGAGAATGATTCAAAGTCAACTTAAGGGAGTATTTTTTTAATGGAAAAGAAATGATTAATTGTAAAAGTATGGAAGAATTTAGGAAACAGTAATCCATTTAAGGAAGTACTTTTTTTAGGGAAGAAAACATCTTATAAGTGGAGAAATTTGGTAAATAATGTAGAAGGTCTTTTTAAATTGGGAGAAAATATAGGAAACTTGTAAAAGCCATGGTGCACAGTACGGGTTCACTGGCAGATTCCTTTCAGAAACCACAAAATACTGAAGTCATTGAACAAACCACAAAATTGATAAATGTATTTGCATAAAAGTTGGAAAATTCTGTAGAACAGAAACAGGAGTAGTCAAAAGGAGATTGAGGTGGGAGATTTTTCAAGATATATGAAAGAAAAATGTCTAATTTCCCTAATAATCCTTAAAAAACTATAGAAAGATGGACAAAGGACATAGACAGGAATAACAAAAGAAAAAAAGTAGCTAATTATTTAGGGAAAGGGCATTCATTTCTAGTGAAATAAAGTATTTGAATAATGAACTATTTTGGGGGAAAAGGGGTGGGAAAGCCAGTCAGGTTAGCAAAGACTAAAATGTGCAGTGTTTGGGGAGAGTATGAAAAAATAGATTTTGTTACTGGTGGGGTTGTGAAGTATATTAAACTAGAAGCCCGGTGCATGAAATTTGTGCATGGGTAGGGTTCCCAGGCCTGGCCAGTGATCAGGGCCAATCGGGGCCTTCCGGCTGGTGGCCGAGGCCTTCCTTTCGACTGCCAACTGGGGACTCCCTTCCCCAGCTGCCGGCTGCCGGCCGGGGCCTTCCTTCTTTCCACACCACCCCCTGATGGTCAGCGCGCATCATAGCACGATAGAACTCCCGATCTCCCGGTTGAACTCCTGCAGGGACACTTTGCATATTAGCCTTTTATATATATAGATGATCCAGAAGAAATTTAAAAATAACTGCCAGAATTTTGCTTGTACATATTTGACCTAGCAATTTATTTTTACTTATTGGAATTTCTCATAGATAGTCTTAAAAGCTTGTAAAGATTTATGCACTAAGATATTCATTCATAATATTGATAAGAGTGAAAAATTGGCAGTGTTTAATAGGAGTTTATATAAGTAAATTATATGCCCTAGCCCAGTGGTCGGCAAAGTGTGGCTCATGAGCCACATGCGGCTCGCGAGCCATGGTTTGCCGCTCTGTTGACTAATGAGTTTGCCGACCACTGACCTAGACTCTCGATTCCAATAATTACAGGCTGTTGTTGTTCCTTGTGATTAAGCCCCTATCCCAGTGGTCGGCAAACTCATTAGTCAACAGAGCGGCAAACCGCGGCTCGAAAGCCGTAGTTTGTCGACCACTGCCCTAGCCTGTTTGGCTCAGTGGATAGAGCATTGGCCTTTGTACTGAAGGTTCCCAGGTTTGATTCCGGTCAAGGGCATGTACTTCAGTTGCAGGTACATGGTCGGCTGGTGCAGGAGGCAACCAATCTGTGTTTCTCCCTTATCGATATTTCTCTCTGTCTTTCCCTCTCCCACGCTCTCTAAAAAATCAACAGAAAAATATCCTCAGGCGAGGATTAAAAAAAAAAGTAAATTATATGATGTCTATTGTATGAAATTCTGTGTATCTGTTCAAGAATGAGATACTTACATGTTTTGATATGGAAAAACATACATACAGAATATTTTGTGTGATAAACCCAACTTGAAAGTACATATGATTCCTTCCCCCCTCCTTTTTAAAAAAAGTCCTCACAGAGGATATGCTTATTGATTTTAGAGGGAAGAGAAGGGTAGGGGGGGAGATATGTGCCCTGACCAGGAGTGGAACCCACAACCTTTTGCCATATGTGATGACACTCCAACCAACCGAGCCACACTAACCAGGGCTCCTTTTTGAGTCAAGTCTGGTTTGAATATAATGACTATCTGTTAATCTTTCCATTTGTTGGAAACCATATTGAGAAAGCGCAGACTTATGGAATGAATTTTTTTATCTATTTCCATGAGTAGTGGGATGGAGAATGCAGAGAATGGGTGAGTGTGCTGATGAGCAGTTGAAATGCTGACCCAGCCACATTCCTTGATATCATCTGCTGTTTAGCTTTGTTAACACCATTTAGTTTTAATTTCCTTCATCAAGGATACCATGACTCATGAACTGTTTGGTACAGAAAGAATTATCTTCCGTTTATTATTCCTGCTGTCAACTGTGTATTTGTTTTAAGTGTGTGTGTGTGTGTGTGTGTGTGTGTGTGTGTGTGTGTGTACAAAGCCCAAGAGAATCAACCAGCTTTTAAAGCTGAACAAAGTTGTTTGTCATCCCAGTTTGTTCTAGTGCAAAGTGGAGTGGCATTTTTATGACATCTGAAAGGAGAACTTCCATAACTTCTAAAAGCAAGATTTTATCTTCCTCTGTCAGTTCGTTTTTGCATGGTTTGGTGAATCTTGTCAGTTTGTCATACCCTTCAGGTTACGGGACCATGAATCACCACATTGCCTTAGTGAGATAGAAATAAATACCACATTAGTTTCTCTTTTTTATATACAAGGAAATGGAAGCATAAAACAAATAAGTAATATGTCCAAGAGTACACAGCTACAGAACATATCATTAGACTTCTTAATATTGTGGCAGATTCTTTGTTATACGTTGTGGGTACATAATAAAAGACTGATAAGTTAATTGATGATTCTCTGGGTTTGTCTACATTTCACATTGGTGTCTGAGTTTTCTAGTACTATTTCATGCACTGACCACCTGACTGGCCATTGCAGTGCTACCCAATAGAATGTCTGCCATGGTGTTCTGTTTCTACACTTTCCAATATGGTGGAAGCCAACCATTTGGGGCTATTGAAATGTGGTTAGTGCAACTGAGGAACTGAATTTTTTAAAAATATATTTTTATTGATTTGAGTAATAGAGAGACATCGACATGAGAGTGAACCCTTGGTTGGTTTCAGGTGCCTCTGGCCCCCCACAGGTCCCAACCGGGGATCGAACCCCCAACCTGGGTATGTGTCCTGACTGGGAATCAAACTGTGACCCCCTGGTTCATGAGTTGATGCTCAACTACTGAGCCACACTGGCTGGGCTTGATTTGCTTTTTTGTTTAATATATTATGTATTGTACATTTTCAGTGGCTATTAAATGATCATAATTAGACCATTTGGGTATGTTTCAAACATGGTGTTATCGAACTAGTGTTTTAGAGAGACTTGTAAGGAAGAGGTTTTTAGGGCTGTTATTGTTCTGTTAAATGGTTTTCATTTAGGCTAGAAATTGAGGAGACAGGCAAAAGCCTGTCCTTAGACTGTGTACCATGTGGCTGTAGCACCATTGTTTCCTTGAAAATAGTGAGCCACAGTTAACTCAGTTGAAAATCAGTTGCACAATGTTAGTCATTCGATTCTAAAATCAAATCCTTATTAAGCAACAAGCCACATTTCAGGTGTTCAGTAGCCACGTGTGACTGATATTTACCATATTGGACAGCACAGATCTAGAAGATCTGAATGACACTGTTAGACACCTTCAGCCAGTTGACATTATAGAGCACTGTACCCAGCAGCTGTGGAATACACATTCTTTCCAGTGCATGTGGAACTTGCACTGAGGCAAACCAAATTCAAGGCAGTCTCAAATCAAAAGATTGAAATCTCACAGTATATTCTATGACCACCTCAGAATTAAGAAAATAATAATAATAACTTACCTAAGAAAGCCTGTTATATCTAGAAATTAAACAATATACTTGTAAATAACTTGTGAGTCAAAGGAATCTTAAAGAGAATTAGAAATTTCAAACTAAATACACTGCATCAACATTTTTGGTGTCGCTAAAACAATATTTAGGGGGAAATTTATAACTTTATATGATTAAATTAAAAAGAAGGGGGCATAAAATCACTGATTTGAGCTCTAGCTGGTTTGGCTCAGTGGATAGAGCGTCAGCCTGCGGACTGAAGGGTCCCAGGGTCGATTCTGATCAAGGGCACATGCCTAGGTTGTGGGCTTGATTCCCAGTGGGGGATGTGCAGGAGGCAGACAATCAATGATTCTCTCTCATCATTGATGTTTCTATCTCTCTTTCCCTCTCCCTTCCTCTCTGAAATCAATAAAGATATATTTTTTTAAAATATCAATGATTTGAGTTTTTATCATAAACTGCAAAAAAGGGGCAGACTAAACACCAAATAGGTAACAGGAAGAAAGTAATAAGTATGAGAGTAGAAGACTGACAGAGAAGATTCACTGTAATATGATATCCCTTCCTCTTGGTAACTTTTACTTATTAATTTTGTAACCTCAAATTACTAGCAATAAAATAAGTGAGAAAAAATTGTACTTTAAAAATATAAGGAACAAATTGATAGGTGAGAGCAGGATTAAATTAAGCTTGATAATTAAAATTATTATTTTGTTGTTAATTTTCACCCAAGGATATTTTCTTCATTGATTTTCAGAGAGAATGGAAGGAAAGGGGAGAGATAGAGATACATCATTTGATTGCCTGCCCCAACCCGGGCCAGGGATCGAGTCTGCAACTGAAGTACATGCCCTTGATCAGAATTGAACCCAAGACCCTTCAGTTCGTGGGCCGATGCTCTATTCAATGAGCCAAACAGCCTAGAGTAAAAATTATCTACTAGAGGCCCGGTGCACGAAATTCATGCATGGGTGTGTGTGTGTGTGTGTGTGTGTGTGTGTGTGTGTGTTCCTCAGTCCAGCCTGCACCCTCTCCAATGTGGGACCTCTCGAGGGATGTCCAACTGCCTGTGTAGGCCTGATTACAGTGGGGTCAGGCCTACAAGGGCAGTCGGACATCCCTCTCACAATCCAGGACTGCTGGCTCCCAACCGTTCGCCTGCCTGCCTTCCTGATTGCCCCTAACTGCTTCTGCCTGCCAGCCTGATCACCCCTAACCACTCCCCTGCCAGCCTGATCGATGCCTAGCTGCTCCCCTGCCAACCCGATTGCCCCCAACTGCCCTCCCCTGCAGGCCTGGTCGTCCCCCCCAACTGCCCTCCCCTGCAGGCCTGGTTCCCCCCAACTGTCCTCCCCTTCAGGTCTTGTCCTCCCCCCCCCCAACTGCCCACCCCTGTGGGCCTGATTGCCCACAACTGCCCTCCTCTGCTGGCCATTTTGTGGTGGCCATCTTGTTTCCACATGGGGGCAGCCATCTTTGACCACATGGGGCGGCCATCTTGTGTGTTGGAGTGACAGTCAATTTGCATATTACTCTTTTATTAGATAGGATAACAATAAAAGTGTAATATGCAAATCGACTGAATGGCCGTCCGGATGACCTTCTGGACGAAGCCAGGGCTGCAGGCGCAGGATTGAGGCAGGTGCTGCGGCTGCGAAGGCCTACTCTTACACGAATTTTGTGCATCGGTCTCTAGTTTTTGTAATAGAAGCCTTAGTTTTTTTTAATTCAAATTCACATTAGTACTCTAATGTTCCTGTTTGGAAATAATTTAACTTAGGGGTGGAAACCTATAGATATATTTTATAAACCCATGACAGAATTTTGAGGCTGAGAGTTTGAATTTAACTTTAAAATAACCAAGTGGTGAGCAGCCACGTGCATCCCATTGAGAAGTTGTGTACAGTACTTACTTCAGTGACATTTCCAGGTGAGTCTGCAGACATGATTGGCTTCCCAAGAGTTCATATAATCTGATTGAACTGGAAAAAAAAAGAATATTTAAATAAAACATTAAATTTTTTTCTTACAGGTTTATAGACAAGAAGGAACGGTTAAGCCAACTTAAGAGCAAGCAGGAAGAATTTCAAAAAGAGTGAGTCTTCATTTTTTTTTTTATAATATATTTTATTGTTTTTTTACAGAGAGGAAGGGATAGGGATAGAGAGTTAGAAACATCGATGAGAGAGAAACATCGATCAGCTGCCTCCTGCACACCTCCCACTGGGGATGTGCCCGCAATCAAGGTACATGCCCTTGACCGGAATCGAGCCTGGGACCCCTCAGTCCGCAGGCCAACGCTCTATCCACTGAGCCAAACCAGTTTCGGCTCATTTGGCTTTTTAATTTGTGGAGGTTATCTAGTCACCATGTGGGTTAATTCAGTGCTGTGGTGTGCAGATATATGGATTGCTAACTTACTAAATCTAGGATACAATCTGAACGTACAGAAGAGCAGTGCATCTTGGAGAAGCAAAATAGGAGAGTTATCCAGTTTCTAGAAAATATTGGGATCAGACCCGGTGCCTGTGCACAAAAGGCACTATGATGGGATGGATGAATTAAGCCCCAGCCTGATCATTGGTGTGTGGCAGACGGGTCCAGGACAGTAGGCATGTTAGACTTAAGTTAGTGATGGTGGCTCCTATAGGATGTTACTGCTTCCGTTTAGCTTCCTTTATCAGTGTTTTTTGCAAAGTTTGGTATGCAGATCATCTATATCAGAATTCATTAACTGAGGTAATGGTTAAAAATGCAGATTTTAAAAATCCTATCCTTAGGTATTCTGATTCAGTAGGTCTGAGTGGAGGCCTGGAATCTGAGTTATTACTGAGCACCACTGGTGCATCTCTCACACTCTGGATTTGAGAATTTTCCTATAGAGCCTCCTATCCCAAACTGACCCAGTCATTGCTCTGCAGACACACCCCAGGTCAGATAAACACATTCATAAGTGGATTAAATAGCCTGAGATACCTCACATTAGAGAAACCTGCTTGGATTAATTTAACTTGGTTATTTCTCTAATTATTCAACCATAGAAACTATTTATTTATATATTTAAATCCTTCCCTGATGCCATGCTTATTCTTTTTTTTTTTTTTTTTTTTTTAAGAAAGGGGAAGAGAAAGAGAGAAAGGAGGGACAAATGGAAAGGGAAGAAACAGTGATCAGTTGCCTTCCTGCACACACCAGGACTGGGGTTCGAAACCTTTCAGTGTAAAGGACGGTGCTCCAGCCAACTGAGCCACACTGGACAGGGCAGAAACTTCTCTTTTTATAGAACACTTCACTCCATAAAACAAATATTTGCAGATACTGGCTTGTGCCTTTTCTTTGTGTAATGATCTTAGCATTTTTAATCATGAATTCTCTTGTAACTATCATTAATTATGACTGGTGGGAATTATTAGTTATGACTGAGGACAAAGGCTCTGGCTGTTATGGAAGTTTATGATGAATGCCTACAGAAAGGCTCTGGGCTGTGTTAGAAGGGCAAAAAGGAGGAGGTGAGAAAAAATTGCAGAGAACAGAATTTGGAAAACACTTAAGTGCTTCAGTCCCATTTTGCTATTTCAAGCCATTTATAAGAAGTTATGTTTAAAAATTGTTGATTTTACATTTTTGAGCTTTATAAAATTTAACTTTTTAAGGGCTTATTTAATATCTCTCTTCTCCATACAGAGTGTTAAAAGCTATGGAAGGAAAATGGATAACAGATCAGTTGGTAAGCTGTAAGAACTATTTAAATAATATTCTTTGTACTTGAGGTTACATGTTTTTAAGTTGGTGCTTAAAAAATCATTTTGAGTTTAAATTTGTTTTTGTTCATTTTTGGAAGTCTTCTCTTTGAATATATTTGTAGTGTGGGCTTCTCAGATATTTTATGGTTACCAAAAACAGGATATTGACAGTTCATTAGGGAGCTGTTGTAAAAGTTATGAAGTCTGATAGTGACATCTATACTAATAAAAGGGTAATATGCTAATTAGACTGGGTTGACCAGACATCTTCCGGTCGTCTGGTCCTCCTTCCGGACAAAGCCACGGTGGCGGGGGCTGAGGCAGAGGTGGTTAGGTGCAATCAGGCCGGCAGGGGAGGGCAGTTAGGGGCTATCAGGCAGGCAGGCAGAGGGGTTAGGGGCGATCAGGCAGGCAGGTGAGTGGTTAGGAGCCAGCGGTCCCGGACTGCAAGAGGGTGCAGGCTGGCTGACGAATTTCGTGCACCGGGCCTCTAGTAGAAATATAAGAACAATGGACTATCCTTTTGGAGAAAACGTAAAACACACACATTTTGGAGTAATGATTAAATATGAAAAGTAAACTCATAAAAATGTGAAAATAGGGGGAAGTTTTTATGTAATCTAGGAGTGAGGACCTTGATAAGCCATAAAAGAAAACATTTTATGTTTGGTTTTTTTTGTTAATCCTCTGGGCATAAACAGAACTTGCTGTGATGATGCAAATATTCTATATCTACGCAGACCAATATGGATGGTAGCCATTAGCCACATGTGGTGTTGAGCATAAGACATATGGGTAGTGTAAGAAACTGAATTTTTAAAAATGTTTTTATTGATTTTAGAGAGAGGAAGGAAGAGAGAGAGAGATAGAAACATCAATAATGAGAAATAATCATTGATCAGCTGCCTCCTGCAAGCCCCCTCCTAGGGATTGAACCTGCAACTTGGGCATATACCCTGACTGGAAATCAAACCTTGACCTCCTAGTTCATGTGCCTCAACCACTGATCCACCCCAGCCAGGCTGAATTTTGTTATTTTATGAAATTTTAATTGATCTTTAAATAGCCACATATGGCAGGTGGCTATATATTAGGCAGAGCATGTTAAGAGAATATACTGCAACATTTTTCTCTGAATTTCTCTTTAATTTTCTAACAGCTTCTGCATTGAGCCATAATAACACAATTTTTTTCTTTTTGGTAATCTGACATAGTTACAGAAGCTATAATAAATGTAACAGTTTTCATTATATTTTTTAAGATATACCTGAAAAATGGGTGGTGATACTGGGTAGATAATGATATTAATTATGAGGCCAAATTTTCTGATATTTATTGCATACTTTTTAAGAGATGGAAAATAATGTCCTGCAAGATGAGGATTGAACAGCTGAAACAAACAATATGTAAAGGAAATGAAGAAATGAAGAAAAGTAAGTAATTGGACCCCCTCCCTCCAGCCCTAATAAAGAGCTCATGTGGAATTTCATGGGATTAATAAACTAGAGAGGCAGAGAAATAGAGGAGCAGGGGCAACAGCAACCTGGAAAAGTTACTGCTTACCTTCCTCTCCTTATGAAACATTTGTGTAAGGGATTCTTATATAAAGACCTTTAAATAACCTGCTACCTTTCTCACTTTAAAAAAGTTAAGGAACATATGTTTCCCATTTGCCTTAGCTAAGAGGAGACTCAGAGTCTAACTTGGAATCCTATCTAATAAGAGAGTAATATGCAAATTGACCATCACTCCAAGACACAAGATGGCCGCCACAAGATGGCATGCAGGGGAGGGCAGTTAGGGGTGACCAGGCCTGCAGGGGAGGGCAGTTAGGGGTGACCAGGCCTGCAGGGGAGGGCAGTTAGGGGCAATCGGGCCGGCCGGGGAGCAGTTAGGCGTCGATCAGGCTGGCAGGGGAGTGGTTAGGGGTGATCAGGCTGGCAGGCAGAAGCAGTTAGGGGCAATCAGGCAGAGGCAGGTGAGCGGTTGGGAACCAGCAGTCCTGGATTGTGAAAGGGATGTCCAACCACCCATTTAGGCCCGATCCCACTGGGATCGGGCCTAAATGGGCGGTTGGACATCCCTCAAGGGGTCCCAGATTGGAGAGGGTGCAGGCTGGGCTGAGGGACAACCCCCCTTCCCCCTCCCCCACCCCCCCGTGCACGAATTTCATGCACCGGGCCTCTAGTCCATTTATAATTATTAGTTCCTACCACCAGAGGCATAGAATATTTTTTTTCTCCATTAGTGTATTTTATACATATTTTAATCTGTATTAATCTTACATTATATTTTTACTGATACTCTCTACCAATAGGTAGTTATCAAAATTTAAGAGAGTTCTCTTAGAAATCCTACATCCTTGGAAATAATATGTGTATTTCTGAAGATCAGTGTTTAAAGTTTAGAATGAATCACCATCAGACCTTGTGAATCCCTCTCCTATTCATTGCTTTCAGAAGCAATATCTTATAAGGGGTACATAGTGGAGTTAAAGCTTCCTTTGAAGACATTTTCCTCATACAGTTCTGTGGAGTTTCTCAGGATTAACAAGAGAAGCAGGGCAGCATGATGAAGGGGCACCCAGGACTGCGGACAGCCAATTGCTCACTGGGTTTGGCACGCAGCCTCCAAAGCCTCTGGTTCAGCAGCAGTGTAGGGACTTGTCATTTAACCTTGAACCTGGTGTACCTCTTCCCCACGCTTCCGTGATGTTCACCCCAGGGGTTGGCCACCAGGTATCTGAGAACCGCCTCAAATTGCTGAATTTACTGACCTTGTACATTTCTCTGGTGAGCAAGTTTAAAACTTTGATCAGCTCTCATAGATTCCTCACACCAAAATACAAAAGCAACAACCACAGAGAATAAAATGAATGGTTCTAAAGCAGTGAACTTAAAACAGTGGTTTCCATCCCTGGCAGAGAGATCTGGGAACCTTTTTAAAACCTAGAGAGAGAATCTTGGGACCCACCCTGGATTTAGAAAATACAGTCTCATGCATGGGGACTGGGTCAGTGGTTCTGAAACTGTAGTAAAAGACCAGTAGTTTCTCTTTGATTTCCAATCTGTCATAAACTGATACCAATACTTTTATAAAGTATAATAAAATAAATTACTGGAAAAATGATCATATGCTTGAATGTTAAGGCAATGTCAAATTGCCATGTCAAAGAAAACATTTTCTAAACTTAGTCTGTATTTCTGTACATCTCTTGTCTGATTGGGGAAAGTTTGCAGATGGACCCAGATGCATAGGCCACACTTTGAGTCCACTGCTGTGGGTCCCGAACCCTGCTCTTTAGAACATAATGCAGGCTAGTTGCCAGGCTCACAACCTAAGGGAGTTCATAGATTCCAGGCTATTTGTAGAGATAATTGTTGAGTTTGATTTATTTTAGATTCTGAAGGCCTTCTCAAAACCAAGGAAAAGAATCAGAAGCTTTATACTCGAGCACAACGGCATCAAGAGAAAAAGGAGAAGATTCAGAGGCATAACCGCAAACTTGGGGACCTAGTAGAAAAAAAGACCATCGACTTAAAAAGTCATTATGAGCGTCTGGCAGATCTTCGGCGATCTCATATATTAGAGCTCACCTCTGTCATTTTTCCAATTGAGGAAGTGAAGACTGGTGCGAGGTACAGTAAGCAAGTCTTTTGACTCTAGATCAGGTTCCAAAAATCAAGTATTTTTTAAGTGTGTCAGCACCTCATTTATTTGACCTCATTCTCATTCTGGGGCCATTGGCTTTCCTGGTAATTAAACTGAATGAAGTCTTATCTGCTTCAGCAAACACTGCACACTGCACGAAGTTGGGGAGGCAGCCAAGGGAAAGGGCGGTGGCCCTCGGAGGAGCTTGTGTACACGTACAGCTTCCCGATGAGGTGCTGACTCACCCTGATCAAAAAACCATCTGATGGCCCATGTCAGCTGCAATCCCAATCGGGTTGTTTATTAGTTATATGCTGTGAGGCAGGTTCTTGAGCCTCAAAGTCAGGGATAATAAATGCCTACTCACATAGGGTCAGGAACTAAAGTGGAAGAAAGCACCCGGTGCTTGGGGTTTCTTACATGGTGACAGCCTTTCACTGCTGACCAGCTGTTGTCAGGCACCGGGTATCTTTAGTCTACTCTTAGCAGCAGTACATGGTTACCCTTAAAAGACAACCAGTCAGGCCAAAGCGGGTAAAAAAGCTGACAAAACAGAAACATTTTGCCAAATTAAATTGCCTGCCATGGGAACATGAAAGAGGCCACGGATTCCTTTTGGAGAGAGCTTTGAACTCAATGAGTAGACACATGAGCAAAGCTCACCCTCCCGAGTTAACAAAATTTATGGACAAAAAGTTCCCCTTGAAATTAACTAGTGGCAGACATGTCCAAGGAATATTGCGGGGATTTGATTCCTTTATGAATCTTATGGTAGATGAATATGTGCAGATGGCAACAACAATATTGGAATGGATACAATTGCATACAAAGTCACAGAAAACGGAGAAAAACTTTCTCCTTTCTACCTGTGCTGTTTAAGTTTTTCTGTTAGTATATATTAGTATATACTGTTAAATTTTTTTAAGCTGATGATTTTGAAGTTATCCCTATAATAAGATTTCGTGTTCATTCTTATTTCTCAAACTTCCTTGAGTGGGAGAAGGAGGAAGTAGCATTACAGCTTGGAACTGGCCTGGTCCCCCTCACCCCCGGCCCTAACCGTGATAGCTGGTAGAAGTTATGCTGTGTGTTTTGTGGCAGAAGGAAAAAGGATCGAGGAACCACTGGCCAAGAGAACAGAATCTAAACTTAGTGCGGTGCAAAAGGCCCTTCCCAGTCTCCCATTTCCTACCCACCTTTCTAATACCATCTCCTGGCACTTTCTTTGTGTATTCTACACAACCCCACTGATCATCTCTGCTCCCAAACACACCGTGTTCTTCCCCTCCTATGCATTTGTGCCTGCTATGACTTCCATTCCCATCATGCTTCAGACCACCAGATCTCCAAGTGTGGTCTATGGGCTCTGTGGGTCCCTGTAACCCTTTCATGGGGTTCATGCAGTCAAAACTGTCCTACCTAATAAAAGAGTAATATGCAAATTGACCCTAACTCTGCTACACCAACAAGTCATGCCCACAAGCCAATCAGGAGCAAATATGCAAATAAACCCAACCAAGATGGCTACAGCCACTGAGAGCAGGAGGGAGGCTTGGGTTTCCCTGGTAGCAAAGGAAGCCAAGCTTTCTGCCTGCCGTTGCCAGCCTAAGCCTCCACTCAAGGCCACAAAGTTTCAATTGTAGAAGATAGATAAATCCCAGATACCAGGGCCTCTGTTTGGGTCGCCAGGGGGCGTGGCTGGCCTGCAAACCACCACAGGCCCCTCGCTCAGGCCGCCCCATGCCCCAAGGGAACCCCCACCCTGATCTGGGACACCCTTCAGGGCAAACCAGCTGGTCCCCACCCATGCACCAGGCCTCTATCCTATCTAATAAAAGAGTAATATGCAGATTGACCATCACTCCAACACACAATATGGCTGCCCCCATGTGGACACAAGATGGCCAGCAGGGGAGGGCAGTTGGGAGGGACCAGGCCTGCTAGGGAGGGCAGTTGGGGGCAATCAAGCCTGCAGGGGAGGGCAGTTAGGGGTGACCAGGCCAGCAGAGGAGGGAAGTTGAGGGTGACCGAGCCTGCAGGGAAGGGCAGTTGGGTGGGACCCAGGCCTATAGGGGAGAGCAGTTGCGGGGGACCAGGCCTGTAGGGGAGGGCAGTTAGGGGCAAACATGCTGGCAGGGGAGCAGTTAGGCACCAATCAGGCTGGCAGGCAGAAGCGGTTAGGGGCAATCAGGAAGGCAGGCAGGCGAGCAGTTGGGAGCCAGCAGTCCTGGATTGTGAGGGATGTCCGACTGCCTGTTTAGGCCCGCTCCCACCAGGAACAGGCCTAAACGGGCAGTTGGACATCCCTCGAGGGGTCCCAGATTGGAGAGGGTGCAGGCTGGCCTGAGGAATACCCCTCACCCTCCGTGCACGAATTTCGTGCACCGGGCCTCTAGTTTTTATATAATAATACTAACACTTTATTTTCCTTTTTCACTCTGTTGACATTTGCACTGGTGGCTCAAAAGCCATGGTGGGTAAAACCTCTGGTGCTGCGACACATTTCAAGGCAGTGACACCAAGCTGCAGTAATAGTCATTGTATTCTGCCCTGTACTTGCAGTATTCAAACAAAACAAAAACCATTTTTGCAACAAGAATGTTCTTGATGAAGCAGTAGGAAATATTTTTGTTTAAATTTTATTGGCTTGCCCTGAAAACACACCTTTTTAAGATAGCATATGATGGAATGGGAAGTGTGCAGAAGCTGCTTTTGCTGCAGACCCAAGTGCCATGTTTGGCTTAAGGAAAAGCACTTGAATGAATTGCAAGCAGTTGCTTTTTTCATGGGACACTATTTTACTTGAAAGAACAACTGAAATACTTAGGTATTATAGGTTTTTTAAAAATCTTGATCAGTGCTGTATTGTGTTATTTGACTCTTTACTAATGTTCTTGGTTTGAAAAATACAGATTTTTTTTCATAAAGATACACTATGTTAACATGTAATAAGTATTATTTTTGAATGAATGAATAATTTAAAATGTTCTCGGATTTCTTATATAGTAAAGCTCAATAGACCTAACCCACACACACAAAAGCTCTTTGGGGTCCTCAGAAATTTTTAAGCATATAAAGGAATATTGCTACCAAGTCGTTGGAGAACCTGATATTTGAGGCCCTTGCTCATGGTGCCCCCTTAACACCCATGTGGACTTCTGTGCCACAGCTGGTTTGATCTTCATCTCTGATAGCAATCACTTCCCTCTGCATGTTCCACGTCACTTCCTGTGCTCATGTGCTTCTTCCCAGTGTTCTGTATATCTGGCAAATATGTTGCCTGCTCTTTAAAACCCAGTCCCTTGAAACCCCTTTGCATCTTCTGGTTTTTAGAGATCCCGCGGATGTGTCTTCAGAGAGTGACAGTGCCATGACCTCCAGCACTGTGAGCAAGCTTGCAGAAGCCCGGAGGACGACTTATCACTCAGGGAGATGGGTCTGTGACGACCACAATGGGGACACCAGCATCAGCATCACAGGGCCTTGGATTAGCCTTCCCAACAACGGGGACTACTCTGCCTACTATAATTGGGTGGAAGAGAAGAAAACCACGCAGGGGCCTGGTGAGAAGCAAGATAGTGTTTGGAAACTTTTATAAACATGTACCGTACTTTCCGGCGTATAAGACGACTGGGCGTAAAAGATTTTCCTGGGTTAAAAAGTCGTTTTATACGCCGGAAAATACGGTATATTGGACTATATTGATGGGATTAGATATAATGGACTACCGTATTTTCCGGCATATAAGACGACTTTTTAACCCAGGAAAACCTTATACACCCAGTCGTCTTACACGCTGGAAAATATGGTATTTTTTTAATCGAGGTAAAATTTATATAACAAAAATGAACAGTTGTGAACAATTAAGTGGCATTTAGTACATTGACAGTGTTATAAAACCATCACCTCTGTCTAGTTCCAAACATTTTCATCACCCCATAAGGAAACTCCAGGGCATGAAGCAGTCACTCCCAGCGCCCTCCTCGGAGCCGAGCCCTGCCAATCACTAATCTGCGCCCTGTTTCTCTAGTTGTGTCTGTTCTGGGCATTTCATATAAATGGGATCATACAAAACATGGTCTTTTGTGTTTGGCTTTTATTGCTTGGCATGTTTTCAGAGTTCGTCCACATTGTTGCAAGTATCATTCTTTTTATGATTGAATGACATTCCATTGTATGGATATACCACATACTGTTTCTCCATCTGTGGATGTGCTGGAAACATATATTTTAGTTATTTCACCTTTTGGGGGTTGATACTGCTTTATTTATATAAAAAGACCTCACTATTTAAAGAAGTGTAGTCAGCCTGAGTCCCATCCCTTTTGATAGTTTTTAACTTTGTAAAGAGCTTGCTTTAGCAGTCCTAAATGGAGACTGAATACCACAAAAGAGAAAGCCTTTAACCCCCTGTAGCTTTTCTTTGGTGAGAATTGTTCATTTAGTCATTCAGCAAATATTTAGTGAGATTGTTTTAGTGACACCGGTGGTGTCACCCAGACAGGTGTGCCTTTCCCTCTCTGTGGGGAGGACAGGAAGCAAGCGGTCATCAAAAGCAGTGTGCACTGAGTGTGTGCTGTGGGTGGGGACTTTCATTTATGCTGGGCCTACTTACTTAGGTTTCACTCAGTGAAATCATAGCAATGGAACATGGACCTTTTATTAGGAAGGAGTAAAACGTTACCATAAACATGTAATGATAAAATTAGAAATCATAAAATGTAGGTTCATTCGTATTTTTTGCTGAAATTAATGTTTTGTGTGTGGTGGTTGTTTTTACACTTTAGACATGGAGCATAACAACCCTGCTTACACCATCAGCGCTGCACTGTGCTATGCGACTCAGCTGGCCAACATTTTGTCTCATATACTCGACATAAATCTTCCCAAAAAGCTGTGCAACAGGCAAGTAATTGAGTGATGTCTTCTTCGTTGTGAATCTCTTATGCTCTTTTTGTGTTCTCATTTGTTCTAATTAAACCAAAATCAATAATTTAAGTGTTATTCAGACAGAAATGACCATAGATACTGAGATTAATTCCATAAGCCTCATGTGGTACAATCTGGTGTTATCTTACAATTGCATGTGAAGTGTTTGAGAAGACCACAGAGAATTCTCCCACTTGAAAAAAGAACTGAAGGAAAACCCAGCATATTCAGAGGGTGTGCTCATGTGCAACTGGGTAAACACTTGACAATTTTTTGGTTTTGTTTTTCTTAAATGATTTGAGAGAGAAAGAAAACATCAGTTTGTTGTTTCACTTGATTTATAAGAAGATTCGTGCAATAGACCTTCATTCACCTGGCTGCCTGCACCAGTTTTCTGCCGGCACCGGGGACCCAGGCCTTGGCTGTGGCCACCGCCTTCTGCCTTCTGCCTTCTTTCAGGGTCCGAGCTTGGCCCTTGGCGGTGGCCTTGGGCTCGGCTGCACCCAGCGTCCCTGCTACCAATCGCAGGAGCCGACCCCCAGTGGTCTCCTGAGATCGGCACAGGCTCCCCGCTGGCGCCCAAGGCCGGGAAAGCCTCGGGCTTCTTTCCAGGCCTTGGGCTCGGCCGCACCCAGCGTCCCTGCGATCCCATCGCAGGAGCCGACCCCCAGTGGTCTTCGATCGGCACAGGCACCCCGCTGGCGCCCAAGGCCGGGAAAGCCTCAGGCGGCTTTCCCGCCACACCCCAACATCCCTGCAACGGTTTCCTGGTGGGCGTGATTGATGGCTTGGTTGGTGGGCGTGGCTTGGGCATAGCGAAGGTGCGGTCAATTTGCATATTTGTCTATTATAAGGTAAGATTGGGATCAAATCAGCAACATTGGTGTATTGGGACACGCTCTAACCAACTGAGCAACCCAGCTGGGGCTGTTTGATTTTTCAGAACAAAAACGTGGTTTAAAGATTTTAAAAAAATGTAAAGGTTTACAATCTGTACAAATCCTACTAATACATTCCTACCAACCTTTAGTTATCCTTGCATTTCAAGCAAATATAAATATGGTTACCATCTTTTAAACAAAGAAGGTATCATGCTGTACCAAGGTGTTTTAAACCCCTTGCTTTTTAAGTTTTTATTTATTTATTTATTATTATTATTTTTAAATATATTTTATTGCTTTTTTAAAGAGAGGAAGAGAGAGGGATAGAGAGTTAGAAACATCGATGAGAGAGAAACATCGATCAGCTGCCTCCTGCACACCCCCTACTGGGGATGTGCCCGCAACCAAGGTACATGCCCTTGACCGGAATCGAACCTAGTACCTTTCAGTCCGCAGGCCGACGCTCTATCCACTGAGCCAAACCGGTTTCAGCAAGTTTTTATTTATTTAAAAAATATTTATTGAGTGTCTGCTATGTGCCAAGCACTGTTCTAGGTACTAAGAAGGCACAATGGTGATGAAAGCATAATCCCTACCCTTTTGGCTCTAAACTTTAATGAAGGGACAAATAAACAGTATGTCATATGGTGACAAGTGACAGATAAACAGTATGTCAGATGGAGACCGTTCAAGGAGGGTGAGAGAAAGGGGATGTGGAGGCAGGGAAGGGCTTGCAGTGTTTGAGTGGGCAGGTGTGTGATCACGTGTGAACCTGAGGGAGGAAGGGAGCAAGCCAAGTGGACCCTGGGGAAAGAGGCTGTGAGCAGAGAGAGGCCTGCAAAGCCCTGGATGAGAGCTGCAAGGAGCACAGTGGAGACCGAGTGCATCAAGGAAGGTAGGAGTGCAAGTTGTGTGGGGCCTGTGGGGCCTTCAGCTCTCATCCTGCATAAAGTGGGCAACTGCAGAGGTTTCCTTTGTGTAAGTGTCCCCGGATCTTACCGGTCCTCTATTGACACTTGTGGATAATCTTACACATTCATCATTCCATTAGTTTGCAAGTATTAGTGTAGAATAAATTTTCAGAAGTGGAATTGCTTAGTCAAAGGGTCTATGTATTTGTAATTGTTACAGATTCAGTGAAATTGTTCCATGAGGGGAATAGTTCATTCTTAGAAAGTTTCTAAGTACATTTAAGAGGCAAAGGCCTCAGGGTAAGTTTTATACTGAACTGCAGTGTAAAGCACACTCTTCAAAATGAACGTTGTAACATAGAATTTCCTCCAAAAAATACAACTTTACAAATTATGTTTGTTTTACAGTGAATTTTGTGGGGAAAATCTCAGCAGACAGAAATTTACTCGAGCAGTAAAGAAACTGAATGCAAATATTCTTTACTTGTGCTTTTCTCAGGTATGGAAAATATGCTGTGAACTAATTTTTAATTTCTTAACATGGTTGAAAATAGTAATCAATTTTTTGTTTTTTTCTAGCATGTAAATTTAGACCAATTACAACCACTGCATACCCTCAGGAATCTAATGTACCTGGTCAGCCCGAATTCTGAACACCTAGGCAGGTAAGAAGGGTGTGTGTTGCTTTTCTCTGAGTGGTACTGTTGTGACGACTTTTAAGTGGAGTTGTATGTGTTGGCAGTGTACAGAGGGCTGTTCCTCAGCCCCCGATCTCCAAACAGGACAAAAATAATGCAGTCCCATCTAGAAGGAAGCAGTGGCTAATCAGATTCGAGCCATTATGGTTCTTAAATAATCATTTCTCGGAGAAAATTAATAGCATTTTAACACCTAAAACAGAAGAACCCAAGGGTTCCTGGCCTTTCTTGTGCTGTCCCTGAAGATCAAACGCTTTTCCTTTAATCCACATCTGTTTCTTCTCTAGCCAGTTGCTTGAGCATCTTCTTTTGTGCCTGCTCATTCCTTCCCATAACAGCTCTTCACAATTCTCTCTTAGTGACTGAGTCAATCTGGCCCCCATTTGTTGGATAAAGGGTATGAGATGTTTATGGGATGAAGAGTTTAAAATCCATTAGCTTAAAAACAGGCGTCAGTAACAAAAACGACCAACCAGGACCGTCTATGGGGTCTTTTCAGTTCTCAGCCCATAAAAAGCAGGGCACTCAGGAGGCTTATCTTTGGTCGCATCCAAGAGCCCCTTCTCTAGGTGCTTATCTTTTTTCCTTGTCCTTAGAGGTCTGTCCATTCATTTCTGCAGATAAGGCTTGGCTATTGTATTTGCACTTTTGAAAGACAAATAAAAGGTGGGAAAATTCTTGTGGGGTCTCTTCCCATCATTCATTCGCTTTGACACAAACCAGGGCTCAAGGGGAGTCCCCTCCACTGACCAGGATGCCTGGCTTCCTTCACGTTGCAGTAAACTTTGTGACAATCTGCCTTTAACCGTTGTCTTATGTTTCTCCCCCCTTCCCTGCCCCTGGCTAAAACAGTAGTTAACTTTGCAAAGAGCTGTGGACTCTCTCCAGGAAACTGCATGTTCACCTTGAATGTTTTGCCATTGTATAGGGACTTCAAACCCCTTAGCCCAAATCCCATTCATCAATTTAAGAGCCACAGAAAACCTTTCGAAATCCATCCCAATTTTAGTGGTTTGATTTCCATCGGTTTGCTTGCCATCCTCTCTGTACCTTATTTGTAAATGGTTCAATGTTAGGAAATTTATTATTAGTAATAAGGACTAATATTTATTGACACTGGGCTAAACACTTTACATGTCTTAAATCTCTCTTTTCAAAAAAATATGTTTTTGTTGATTTTTCAGAGAGAGGAAGGGAGAGAGAAAAAAACATCAATGTGAGAGAAACATCGATTGGCTGCCTCCTACTGCCCCCCACTGGGATTGAGGCTGCAATGTGCCCTCATGGGGAATCAAACTGGTGACCTTTTGGTGCATGGGATGACTAACCCAACTGAGCTACAGCAGCCGGGGCAGGATTATTATCCTTACTTTTACACAAGGGGTAACAGGCTTATTAGCAGGCCAAGTAACTCGTGCCCATGGTCACAGAGCCAGTAAAAGTGGTGGAGCCAGGTCCCAACACATCTGGCTGACGACTCCCAAGTACTAGGTACTCATGCTTTTAACCACGCACATTAACTTTATCACATTAACAGACTAAAGAAGAAAAAAACATAGGACTAACCTGGTACAGATGAAAGAAAAGCAATGGACAAAATTCAGTTCCCCTTAATAAAGAAAACTATCAAATTAAAAAGATTATTAATAAAGGATACCTACCATAAGCATGGAGCAAAAGCCATGTTTAATGGCATATTGCTTACGTAGATGTTTAGGGGCAGTGCCCTATCGTCAGGAAGAAACAAGGGTGCCCTCCTTGCACTGCTACGTTAACATGGCTCTGGAGGCCCAGCCAAGGCAGGGCATTTTAACAAGAAATAAGTGCGTTTATATTGGAAAGGAGGAAACTAAGCTGATCTCTTGTAGATGGTATGATTAAACTGGATACCCAAAAGAACTACGAAGCTATTAGAAATGATACTTGTATGGTGTCTAAATATAAGATCAACATACATTAAAACAGTTGCTTTCTTATGTGCCAACCACAACTTGTTAAAAAGAAGTAATGGGAAAAAGATCCCTTTTACTTTAGCAACAAAAGCTATAAACTATAGAGAAGTAATCCTTAAAAAGTACATGCAGCCGAAACCGGTTTGGCTCAGTGGATAGAGTGTCGGTCTGCGGACTGAGTGGTCCCAGGTTCGATTCCGGTCAAGGGCATGTACCTTGGTTGCAGGCACATCCCTGGTAGGGGGTGTGCAGGAGGCAGCTGGTCGATGATTCTCTCTCATCGATGTTTCTAGCTCTCTATCCCTCTCTCTTCCTCTCTGTAAAAAATCAATAAAATATATTTAAAAAAAAAAGTACATGCAAATCTTTGTAAAGAAAATTTTGGAACTTTAAAAAAATATTCAACTTGTAATTTTTGAATGTCTGCCCAGCACTGTATGGGGTGTGGCACTGAATGAAAGAAGGCCAGGGTGGTGATTTTCTAGGAGAGGAAGGCTCAGTATTGGAAAGTGCTACTTCTCCCAAAAAGGAAAACTGATCAGAATTTTAGCAGATATTTCATGGAACTTTGACAGGCTGATTCTAATGTTTAACTAATGTTTAATTAGTCTAGAATAATAAGGGATGGTCTTGGCCCCTTTTAAAACATAGTATAAAGGTAATTAAAACAAGACCCTGTTAGCATGCAAATCAGTGGAGCAATTAGAGGAATAGAAGAGAGTCCAGGAACAGACCCTTGTGTATGTGGGAATATAATATATGATAAGGGTGGCATGTTGAATCATAATAGCTCAGTGGTGATGGGCCAGTTGGGTATTAATCTGGGGAAAATGTTGGATTTATATGTCATTCCACATACAAAAAATTAATTCCAGATGAAATAAAAGACTTTAATTTTAAAAACTATAACTAGGAGAAAAGGCAGTGTTTATAATGATAGGGCGGGGAGGGGATTCCCAGGCAAGCCACAAAACCCCAAAACCATGAAGGAAAGGAGTTAGATATTTTACTATGGAAAAACTCTAAATCTCTCTGGTAAAAGATACCATAAACAATGTTAAAAGACAAGCAATAGATATTTTTTACAATCTCTATAAGAGACAATGGATTAAAATCTAGACTCCTTAAATCTTTCAGGTCAATAAAGAAAGGCAAGCAACCTCATAAAAAAATAGAGAAAGTATTCAAGCAGGCAGTTCACACAAAAGAAATGCAAGTAGTCAGAATTCACATGAAAAACATCGTTAGCCTCAATCAGGAATAAAGAAATGTAATTCAAAACAGGTTTCCATTTTTCATCTGTCAGGTTAGCAAAAAGGAAAGGACATGATACCCAGTGTTGGTGGTGGTTTAGGAAAACTGGCAGTCTTATATTAGGGTGGACTTCCTTGGGGATCTGAGTTTTCTCTGGGCTTGCCCTTGAGTCAGCCTCCATTTAGAGGGCTCTGTCCTAGAGACCTGCACACACAGCCAGGCTCTCGTCACAACTGAGCTTTCCTGGTCTGTGAACCAGGAGGTCAGCGCTTCAGAACTCCCTTTCCACACCTCCCTCAGTCAGGCTTAGAGAGACTGGTAATGGAACTTGGGTGGGACTTCCTGTTTCCATGGAGACCAGCTAAACTGAGGATTCCATCCTGAATCCAACATAACTTATTTTTCTTTGAGATAAATTCAGACTTACAGAAAAATTAAAAAATAGCACAAAGATGCATATACCCTTTACCCAGATTCACCTTCGTTAGTGTTTTACCCCATTTGCTTGGTCATTTGTGCAATCCCTCTCCCTCTCCTCCCTCCTCTCTCTTCATAAATACACACACACACACACACACATTTTTTTCCTGAACTCTATGAGAATAAGTTACATATGTCATGGCTCTTGACCCCTAAATAGTTCAATGTGTATTTTCTAAACATGGGGATATTTTCTCTTCTTTATTTGGGAGGTGGGGGAATTTTCTTAACCATAGCCCAGTTATCAACATCAGCACGTTTAACATTGATATCATACTTTACTGCCCATATGCACGTTTTGTCAGTGCACCCGATAATGTCCTTTATAGCATTTCCCCCTTCAGGATCCAATCTAGAGTCGGGTGGTACATTAATTGCTATGCCTCTAAATTTGGAACATTTTCACAGCTTCCTTTGTCTTTTATGACATTATTTTCATTTTGCGATTGGGTGTTTCCTTGCAGTGAGATGCAGGCTATGCATTTTAGGCTGGGACACTTCCTAGGTGGGAGTATCTCCACATAGCACATTTGACGATCTGTCCTTCTTTATTGGTGATGTTCACTCACAGTCAAGATGCTTTCTCACTTCGCCGCTGTGTAATTCCTATTTGCTGCCTTCCTTGCAGTGTGGGACCATGCAGTTGTCCTCCTAATAAGAATCCCCCCTGGATTTGTTACCTATTGACGAGTCTTATCTGAGCCCGTCTTTACTATGATGGTGCCTACATTCACACCTTATCATCCAAAGTCTAGAGTTTACTCTTGGTGCTGTACATTCTAGAATATTTTTGAAATAAGCTATTTGGCAAAAAGAGACTTTTAAAAAGCCAAAAAGATCAATCATCTTGTTGCCTTAATGATAAGGATAACATCCTGTATCATGAGAAAATGAATACTCTGGCTCCAGGGTCATGAATAAAAAGATATCAGTTATTCAGCTAAACTGAAAATTAGAAGAATTATTTTATAATCTGTATTTCCCTAAGACATTAAGCAGAAAGACTTAATTCTTTTTCTAGTTAATTCTGTGTGGATGCGTGTGTGGCTCAGGCATGCTGGGCAGGTAATAGATTATGCTGGAAGTGATGGGAGAAGGGCATCGAGTAGAGAAATGTCCCAGCCGCCTCTGTAAGGGTCTCTTCTGCTCCTGGTGGTGCTCAGAAATGTAGGCTAGTTGTTGGACCTAAAATGGTTCCTACTGACCGCTGTAGGAATCATCCACTAGTTTTTCATGTGAGGTACTTAATTGAGCACCTGCTCCGTGCCAAGTGGACTCTGTGCTATGGGGGTTCCAAGCAGAGAACGGGTCCAGTAGCTCCAGTGAGGGACTCTGCCTGAGATGTGCCACTTCCCCCCTGGTATCACTCCGGCCTGTCTCCTGGAAAAAACCGTCAAGAGGGGATCTGGAGACAATAGCAGTCGCATGCCAAGAAGGACCCTAAGAGTAGATAAGACAGCCTCAAGGCTAGCAGAAAGGAAGTAGTGATGGCGGAGAGCTGACCTGGACCTGTGAGGGAGCCTGGGGGAGTCAGGAGACTTAGCCCCCAGACAGCACAACTGAACAGAACAGAATCCAAGAGCCTTGTATTTGGGAAAGGAGGGAGACCAGCTAAGACACTTAAATTGTGAACTTTTTTTTTTTTTAATTGATTCTGAGAGAGAAAGGGAGAGGGATTGAGAGAGAGAAACATTAATGAGAGAGAAACATCATTGATCACTGCCTCCTGCATGCCCCCTATTGGGAATAGAGCCTGAAACCCAGGCCTGTGCCCTGACTGGAAATCGAACCATGACCTCTTGGTTCACAGGTCGACACTCAACCACTGAGACACACTGGCCCGGCAAATTGTGAACATTTTTAATAGGCAAACACCGTGAGAGGGACAGTTCTTCGGCAAGCTGAGGTGGGTGGGGGGTAGGGCTGGCTGGTGGTGGTAGCGATACAGGGAGGACTAGAGCTGGGGGACACGTTGAGGATGGGAAGGGGACTTATTTGGTAGTGTCAGGCAAGAGGGTGAGGGAGGAGGGAGGAATCCCAGCTGGCCGAGTTTTGAGACTGGTTGACTGGCTCAGATACCCGAGACTAGAGTGCGTGCAGATGAGAGTGCGTGAGATTAGTAGCACTCATTCGGGGAGCTCTGACAGACGGGTGTTTGGGATTGGAGCTTGGAGGAGAGGAATCTGGCGGGGGGAGGGGGGGGCTGGGGTGGAGTCTTTGGAGTAGACCTGTTTGTCAAGGAAAAGAAAAAAGGGAGAAAATAAGTAAACTGTAAGGAGAACCATAGGAAACAGGAAAGGGGCACTCAGAGCTAAGACACAGGTTGCAGTGGTTATTGGATTATGGGAAAAGTTTCAAGGGGAGGAAGGAAGGTTGTGGGGAGAAACCCCTCCCAATTCTTGTTCCCTTCAGCCCTTGCAAAATCAGGATTTCCAGGCCGGGTGGAGGCCTGGGAACCTTGGCAGTCCCTGGTCTGAGGGGCTTCTTGGGATGTAAATTGTTCACTAGAGACCAATGGGAAACACTGTGGCACATCTTCCAAAGAATGAAAACTTGTAAAGCCCTAAAAACAGTGCCCAGAACAAAAACATTAGCTACTCCTGTCCCAGCTGGGAAGCCGGGCTGTCTTGTAAGATTGAAGTCTAGTTGGCCCTGGAAGAGCGCGTCAGAGGTGCAGGTCTGCGGAGGCGCTTGGAGGCCAGCGCTAGGCTTTGGTCATTATACTGTAAAGAATTTAGGACCACAGACTGAAGGGCAGGCTGCACTTTCCTAGGGTATTTCTCATTTCTGTTATTTTGCTATCCTCTGTCATTTCTCCCTAAGTAATTACTACTGAACCTCTTAAATGAACTGAGGCATTGGGCCTTACTTGGGGGTAATGATGGAGAGCGAGGGGCTGCTGGAGCGACTTGGTCCCACCCTATAGCTGGTTGCAGGAAGTCCCCTGGAGAAGATGCAGCCTGGCTCCCTGGAGGCAGGAGCGACAGGCACGGGGAAGGGACAAGGAGAAGCAGGTCTGGTGGGGTCTGTTCCACACGGCAGCACTGAGTCCGGTCTGAGAAAGGTTGAGAGATTTGGAGGTGGAGACGTTACTAGGGAACTCTGGGCAATACAATGTTTTACTGAAAGACCATGCAGGAATATGCACTATTCTAGGTGAATATATTTTAAATAATCACATCTCATTTTATGCCATAAACATGTCCCTAGAAAATTATGTGATGATCTTAAAAAGGGCGGGAGCCGGCTGTTAACACCAGTCCCAGGAGGCTTTGCTAACGTGTACACAGCCATATCATTTAGCCCTTTTGGGTCTTGAGTTTAATGATTGAGGGCTTCCATAGGCAGAGAACATCTTAATTTCCTTTGTATACCATTTGATACTTGTTCCACTAACTAATTAATATACCTGAGTATATACATCATGTGACTGTTTTTGTCAAAACTGTGTCATTGGAATGTATAGATAGTACAGTTGTTTAAAACAAAATCATACTGTGGACCAGAACAGAATGATGGTCTCAGGGGATGGGTTTTTTCCTGTCCAGGGTCTTCACAAATAAAGTAGGTAGAATTGAGATGTGTGGTGTTAGTCATTAGTTGGATGGCAGTTATTTAGATAAAGAAAAACTGAGTTATAGACCAACAGTGAGTGGACACAGTGCGGACTGAGGGAACGGGTGCAGTGACAGCTCTGGGTCTCCTCCGTGCCAGCAGGTCTTCTGTCCCCTGTTGTCACATGTGAGAACGGTGGTGTCTCAGAGACCCTTCCCTGTCGGCACACAGGTCGGGACCCTTTGAAGTGCGAGCAGACCTCGAGGAGTCCATGGAGTTGGTGGATCCCGGAGTTGCTGGAGAATCAGATGAGAGTGGAGACGAGCACATCAGTGATGAGGAAACCGACTTGGGCACAGACTGGGAGAACTTGCCCAGCCCCCGGTTTTGTGACATCCCTTCCCAGCCCGTGGAAGTCTCGCAGAGCCAGAGCACCCAGGCCTCCCCGCCCATCGCCAGCAGCAGTGCGGGCGGGATGATCTCCTCCGCTGCAGCCTCGGTGACCTCCTGGTTTAAAGCTTACACTGGACACCGTTAACGAGCATGGATCAAAACGTGCCAGATTTGCATCAGGAAAGTTAACTAGTAAACTATGTATTTAGGTAAGATCATGCCTGGAACAAAAAGTATTTTTAACTTTTTTTTGATGTTGTTAATCCTCACCCGAGGATATTTTTCCATTGATTTTTAGAGTGGAAGGGAGGGGGAGAGCCAGAAAGAAACTTCGATGTGAGAAAGATACATTGGTTGGTTGCCTCCTCACTTGCCCCAGTCTGGGCCGGGGATCGAACCTGCATCCCAGGTATGTGCCCTTGACGGGAATCGAACTCGAGACCCTTCAGTCCACAGGCCAAACTGTCTAAGGCTAAACTATTTTTGTTGTTGTTTAAAGCAGGGAGATAGGCATTTCTTTGTCAAATGGCCAATGGTGGTGACAGACATGCTGAGGATAACAGAACAGAGGGGTCAAAGGTCCTTCTACGCAGACTAGTGTTGGTGGAAGGAGGACCAGTGCACGAGGCCAGTTCTGTTGAGGCAGAAATTCATCTAGGCTCCCTCTGATCACAGGCCAGAGGACCCAGGCGCGGCTGACATGTTGGTCCTCGTGATGCTGATCACAGGCCAGGGGACTCACAGACACAGGCTGACATGTTGGTCCTCGTGATGCTGATCACAGGCCAGAGGACCCAGGCCAGGTCGACATGTCGTTCCTCGTGATGCTGAAACTATTACTGTCACTTTATGTTGTAGAGATTGAATCTCAAGGAACTGATTCTTGATGATTAGGACTTGAATATGAGTTTGTTTTTATGCGATCATTTTTTGTACAGAGAACCAGCAGGCAATTTGAGATACTTGATTTCTTTATAATTTGGTCATGTTTGGTTTTTAGGTCAAGGATTTTGGTTTTGTTTGGAAGGGTAGTATTTTGGGCGGGGGCGGGGGGCGGGGAGTAGTTTAAAAATTATTTCACTTTTGCTGCTCTGTCGTAGCTCGTCAGACATTCCTGTTTTTCTTTCTCCCCACACACCAAAGAAACTAAGCTCTTTTCTTTAGGACCCACATTCATGAACAGAAGAAATTCTAGCTGCAATAATGTCCTAGAGATTGTAAACCTATTTTCTTATATTCTGAGTGGAATTTAGTTCATTCTTACCTAGATTATTGAATTCCTACCATCTACACTATGTGCAGTTTGAAATGAAACTTATTTTCTATGAGTGAAAGATTAAGTCATTAAGATTGTTTGCTAATGTAAGTTAAATGCCTGCCTGGGCACAGGTTAAAAGCCACACAAGTGGCCTTTAGTATTCTGGTGTCCAATTTGTTTCTAAGGGATTTAGTAGGCGGCAGGTTTTTCCAGGGAAAACTCCTGCTTGTTTCCTAGAAGTCTTTGTTGCTCTAAGGACACTACCTTCCTCAGAAATGCAGAGGAAATCATAGCTGGTACTCCTCTCTCCTGGGGGAAGCTCCAGGGAAGGATGTTTCCTCACCAACAGACCATTTTCAGCTCGTTTTCTTGTCATTCTCTAGTGACAATCTTTAAAGAAAACCGTAGAGAGGCATTATGTACAAATATGTAAGTAGTTTATTTTTAATAACTGCAAAAAAATCCTATGTAACTACAAAAAGAAATCCTATGAAAAATTCCTAACAGGCATTATTACCATATCTTGTTAGTGTGATTAGCATGATAGTACCTCAGATAAATCACTTGGGGGTTTGCCCTGCCCTAGCTTCTTTTCTCGTTGTAATTATTAGAGATGATCTTTGCCTCCAAACCCGAGGTGCTATATAGCTTTTGCTATTGGTATATTTAGTGTTTGGCAGAGTTTGGGGTAGAGTTGCAGAAGGGTTGTTTATTCCTACCCAGGAGTCCCAAGTTCCCTGAATATGAATTTGCCACTTTAGGAGGAAATAGGCTCTCTTTTAACTGCTTAGCTTTATGTTGCTGGGCTTGTGTTGTACCATCCAGGCCTGTAATTCATAGAGTGGTTGACTTAACAAACACCAAGTGAACGTAAAATCCCATGAGGTAAGACTTACCAGGTACTTCCAACCCTCACAAAGAAGAGCTTAGTCTCAAGAGTTGAAAGACTGGGATTTGGGGCTTGAGGGTAGAGCTTGACTTGAGCTGCAAGATGCACAATAGTCATGGTTGTTCTTAAGTAAGCCTCTTGGAAACCATGAATGTGAGATGAAGCTTAAGAACAGAATCCAGAGATCACAAACTCATAACTAGAGTAATTCAACAAACTGTGCAAGGATATGGGAAATGTAGGGATTGATAGGGTATATTTTGTTGTTATCAACTAGAGGCACTTTACTTAGGGTTAAATGATCAAACCCTTTAGTGGTTATGAACACCAACATACTGGCTTACACTGCTGAGGTATTTTGGTTTTCTTTATTTTGCACTGGATCCACCCTGTAAATATTCTTAAGTATACATTTCAACCACTGTTTTTTCTATTCTTTTTGCTGCTCATTAAATTCTTTCATGTAGGTGCCAGAACCATATGTAAACAGCTTTTTAAAAAATTGAAGCTGGTTTTTATTTTTAAACAAAAAGCCATAGACCTTGGTCCTTTATTCCACATTAAAATGATTTGTTGAAACAAAATAATACTAATAAAAATCCAGAGGCACCAATAGGCTGCTTAAAATGGTCTGCTAAAGACTTTTGTAATGGAGTATGACTAAGAAAAGTTTTGCACATCTGTACGTTAAGACGAAAAACATGTCAGCATTGGGTCTAGCAGACAGGATGCATTAAGGATTCGTGTGTTGGTAATTTGGAAAAAAGCATTTGGTGGCATGCTGTTAAAAGAACTACAGTGTCTGAGACTCTCTTCCGTGGTGTCATGTTGCAGGAATTTCCCATTGCTCTGCAACTTCCAAACCAGTTTGAGTCATACAAATGTTTTCTAAACTTTTATTGTATTATTACAATAAACCTTTTACCAGTATTTTGCTAATGTGTATGTCTTTCTCACACTAATTATTCGAATGAGATCTAGCCCTGGATAATTTTATATAAGTTATAGGATAATATTTTTAAGGATTTTTTGCCAAGCAAGGAAAAATGCCTGCTAATACTTGAAAGAAATTTTTGATCATGGTGGTATTCATAACGGTACATCTTTAGGAAGCTGGGAAACCGGTTGCTTACCAGTTACATAATTTCTCTAAAGATGGATTTTTCTTTGGTAGCCATCACATGATGCTCTTATTCTACGGTGACATGGTATCTTTTAACAGCCCTCTAGGAAGGGATTAATTTATAGCATAAAAAGGGGTAATTTGTGACAACAGGACATTAAAGGGGAGGAGAAAAAGGATTGAACTTGCACAGGTAAATAAAGATAAGATGCAATCAGAAGAAAAAGGACTATGTGTGAACAATTTTTAACATAAACCTAATGAATTACACGGGCATAAAACACACAACCAGAAACACAGGACAACCAGAAAACGAAAGATAAAGTGGCTATAGTAAGTCCTCATATCAATAATCACCTTAAACGTAAATGGACAGAACTTACCAATCAAAAGGAAGAGTAGCCGGATGGATTAAAAACTACACATTGCCTTCAGGAGACCCATCTCAGCTACAAAGATAAACATAGGCACAATAATTTTGAGAAAGAAAACGAAGTTGGAGGTATAATGCTACATGATATCAAACTATACTACAAGGCTGTAGTAATCAAAACAGCATGATACTGGCATAAAAACAGACATATATATACATAGAACAAAATAGAGAGTCTGGAAACAAATCCATTCCTATATGGTCAATGAATATATTAAAAAAAGAGGCAAGAGCATACAATGGGATAAAGACAGTCTATTCAATAAATGGTGTTGGGAAAATGGACAAATATATGCAAAAAAAAAAAAATGAAACTAAACCATTTTCTTACATGATATACAAGAATAAACTAAAAATGGATTAAAAACTTAAATATAAGACTCAAAACCATAAAACTCCTAGAAGAAAACATAAGTGGTAAAATCTCTGACATTTCTCTTAACAGTATTTTTTTCTGATATATGTCCACAGGCAGGGGAAACAAAAGAAAAATTTTAAGAATGGGACTACATCAAACTAAAAAGCTTCTTTCACAGCAAGGGAGTTCGCCAAGGATACATCCTATAAGGGGTTAATATTCAAAATTTAGAAAGATTTCAAAACCCAAACCCAAACAATCCAATTAAAAAATGGGCAGAGGACCTAAATAGACACTTCTCCAAAGAGGACATACAGACGGCCAATAAACATGAAAAGATGGTCAACATTGTTGGTGAGGATGTGGAGAAAAGGGAACCCTCGTGCACTGTTGCTGGGAGTGCAGATTGGTGCAGCCACTATAGAAAACAGTAGGGAGATTCCTCACAAAATAAAAACTAGAACTGCCTTAGGAAACAGGGATTCCATTTCTGAGTATATATCCAAAGAAACCCAAAACAGTAATGCAAAAGAATATATGCACCTCCATGTTCATTGCAGCATCCTATATAAGAGAGGAATATGCTAATTATCCGTTACGCTGTGAGGTGTAACGACCAACCACGTAACTGGATCACAGATCTGCAGGAGGGTGGGGCAGCGAGCTATAAGGAGGAGGTGGGGGAGGTATAGGAGGGCGGGCAGCAGGCAGCGAGCTACTGGCGCACGGATTCGTGCACAGGGCTGCTAGTTATTAATAATAGCCAAGATATGGAAGCAACCCAAGTAACTTAACCAATAGATGAAAGGATAAAAATGGTGTTGCACATATACAATGGAATATTACTTGGCCATAAGAATGAAATCTTAGCATTTGCGACAGCATGAGTAAATCCACAGCTGTGCTAAGTGAAATAAGTCAGAGAAAGACAAATACCATTTGATTTCACTTATATAGGGAACCTAAAGAACAAAATAAATGAACACACAAACAGAAACAGACTCATAGATACTGAGAACAAACAGGATTGCCAGATGGGAAGGTGGTTGGGGGGCTGGGTGAAAAAGATGAAGGGATTAAGAAGTACAAATTGGTAGTCACAAAATAGTCACAGGGATATAAAGTACACCATAGGGAATATAGTCAATATTGTAATAACTATGAATGGTGACAGGTGGGTACTGGAAACATTGGGGGGTGACCCCTTTATAAAGTATATGATTGTCTAACCAGTATTCGGAACATAGGAAACCAATGTAAAATAATACTGAATGTAATCTGTAATTGGAAAAAAAGGAATTAACATAACTAAAATATCCATATTACCAAAAGAAATCTACATATTCAACACAATTCCTATCAGAATCCCCATAGCATTTTTCACATATATGAACAGAAAATTCTAAAGTTTGTGTAGAGCCACAAAAGACCCCAAGTAGCTAAAGCAATTTTTAAACAAGAACAAAGCAGAAGTCAAAACACTATAGTATTGGCAGAAAAACAGATATATAGACCAATGGGACAAAATTGAGAGCCCAGAAATAAACCCACACATATATGAACAACTACTTTTCAACAAAGGAGCCAAGATTACTCAAGAGCAAAAGGAAAGGCTCTTCAATAAATGGTGGTGGAAAACTGGACAGCCACATTCAAAAGAATGAAACTAGACGACTATCTTATACCATATACAAAAATTTACTCAAAATGGATTCAAGTCTTGAATGTGAGACCTGAAACAATGAAATACATAGAAGAAAACACAGGCACTAAATTTATGGGCCTTTCAGAGATGTTCTGTGAACTTCAAGGCAAGAGAAATAAAGGCGAAAATAAAAGACTTCTGCACAGCAAAAGAAACCAACAAAACAAAAAGTCAACTAATGAAATGGAAGAAGATATTTGTAAATGATATCCTATCTAATAATAGAGTAACATGTAAATTACCATCACTCCGCTACGCCCACGATTGGGCGGCGGGAGGCGGGGGGGCGGGACTCGGGGTGGCCTATCCGGCCATTGAGAGGCACGGATCCGCTGACACTGACGGGGGTACCCTGCTGTTGAGAGGCGCAGGGGGCGGGACTCCCGCCCCCTGCGCCTCTCAACAGCCAGATCCGCTGCCGCTGAGGGGGCCTGCCGGGGACACCCAGCTGCGCCTCTCAATGGCAGGGTAGGCAGGTGTCCTCGGCAGCCCCCCTCAGCGGCCGTTGAGAGGCGCAGGGGGCGGGACTCGCGCCCCCTGCGCTTCTCAACAGCAGGGTAGCCCCCCTCAGTGGCTGCGGACCATCAAAAGTGGGGGAGCTAGGTGCCTGTCTGCTCCGGCGCCAGGCCTTTCAGGTGCCGGAGGCTTCTGAAAGGCCTGGTGCACCAGCGGACAGGCACCCAGCTCCACGTGTAGGGGACCCTACACGTGCATGATTCAATCATGCACTAGGCCTCTAGTTTCCAATAAGAGGCTAATATCCAAATTATATAAAGGACTCATACAACTCAAGACCAATAACTTAAAATCCAATTGAGAATTGGACAGAGGACCTGTATAGCTACTTTTCCAAAGAAGACATACAGGCAGCCTACAGGTATATGAAAGGATGGTCAACATCACTAGTTATCAGGGAAATTCAAGTCAAAAAGCACAATGAGATACCACCTCACACTTGTTAGAATGGCTATTATAAAAAGACAAGAAGCCCTAGTCGGTTTGGCTCAGTGGACAGAGCGTCAGCCTGCAGACTGAAGGGTCCTGGGTTCGATTCCGGTCAAGGGCACATGTCCAGGTTGTGGGCTTGATCCCCAGTAGTGGGTGTGCAGGAGGCAGCCAATCAAGGATTCTCATCATTGATGTTTCTATTTCCCTCTCCCTCTCTGAAATCAATAAAAATATATTTTAAGAGACAAGTTTTTAAAAAAGACAAGAAATAAGTGTTGGAGAGGAAGTGGAATAAAGGGAACCCTCATACACTGTTGGGAATATAAATTAGCCACTATGGAAAACAATATGGAGATTCCTCTAAGGAGCACAGACTAGAAGCAAGTTGAGGGGGTCTGGGGCCAAGACTATTGGTCATCGAAAAGGAAGAGGTCTTCTGAGCGGTCCCAGCTTGGGTGCTAGGGCAGCCAATTCACCATCTCTGCTTAGGAGTCAGTCAGGGCTGGAATAGAACTGTTCGTGGCAGGCCACACAGCCTGTAGTAGAATCATGCTCAACTGCCTATGTAGAGGGTTTGGTGAGGAAGGCCCACAGCTCAGTCCCAGAAGTGGGAGGGCTGGGTGGGCCAGGCCTGGCTCCATCCACACCCTCCCACCAAACCTCAAGCACTCAGTTGTGCAAACTGGGTATCAGAACTGCGTTTTTTAAGAACTGTATCAGTCTCTTTATACTACTTAACAGACATCTAAAAATTCCAGTTTGTAAAACAACTGTTTGATTCTCTGATGGGGATAGGTCAGATAGGAGGGAAATAATTTAAATAGCACAGGTGATTCTATGTCAGGTAACTGGCAGGTGGGATCTTTTTGCTCCCTGAGTCTTTCTACACACCGCTTGTCTCTCCGCAGGAGTACCCCATCTTACACAGTTTACACATTTCCCACCACTGTCTATGTCATCCTCTACTGGGTGATGAACATAGGATTTCCAAGAGTAATTTTAGTGGTATGTCATTCCCCCAAATTAGGACCTAATCCCTGCTGTGTTTTGTCATTCCAAAGAGAAAAGCAAAATTTAGTAGAACCATGTAATTTTTAACTTTCTTATAGTCCACCTTAATCCAAAAAATTTGAGACAAAGAGACCTAAAATTAATTGGTTCTGATGTCTGTTCCCTGCTAATTAAAGAGTGGGTGTGGGGTCTTTGAGGGGGTTGTTGCAGTGTATGTTTGCCATCACTCTGCTCCCAGCTACCAACTCAAGAGGCTCTGTTCCTCTAAAATAACACTAAGGTCAAATAAGCCATCTAAAATTGGGGTGCTGCCTAACTGGTCTCCCTTAAGCCAGTTAGCTATAAATACGCTGGATGTCACCCAAGGGTGCATAACCACAGTGATATGTATTCTTCCCATGAGGTTGTGCAAACACCAGCTATGGCCACAAATTTAGGAATGGCGTGCACGTCAATACAAGGGATTGCACATTTCCCACACAGGTGCTTTCACCAACTCACAGAGATTGCAACACTAGCTTGTCTGAACCCAAAGGAAAACAGGGATAGAAGCTATCCGATTCCCAGAGTATCATGTGGGGTGCTGAGAATGTGGTCCCTTCAGACACTAAGAGCTAGATAACACCAGCTCTTATTGGTGCAGTTTGCAGTATATGGCAAGAAGGGTTTTGGTGCAGAGTGGCTTTATTCTGTCGTTTGTGGCAGGCTATGGGATGAAAGAGAGGATGAATAGCCAGTCAGCTGAGTGAAGAAGGAATGAAGGCAACTAAAGCCCTGGAAAATGCCTGGGAATGCCCATGTAATAAAGTGTTAGAAGTCAATCCAAAAAAGTTGGCAGGGAGGCCCTGAAAAGTCCACTTAGAAGGGCTGGGGGGGCTGGATAGAGCCCAGGAAGGGAACTCCAACCCTCACCTTCTGCAGTTAGCCCAAAGCAGCCTGCCGCCAGGGGAGTCCCTGGCAACAACAGAACCCAGATCACACCAAACGCACACTGACTGTTACCCAGCACAAGTCCTCAGGCTGCCGTGGAGCATCCCTAACTAAGAACGTTCCCATGGGGCCAGCTGTGGCCGGAGGAGAGCTTCCTAGATCCCTTTATCCTCCCTTCAGGCTTCTCATACTAGATGGGAAACAGCACAGAGCAGTAAGAATCTGCCTGTACCCCTCATATTAAGATGGCCACTAGAGGGGAATATAAACATGTTATGGAGGGTGTACTGGAGGCACTGGGGATGGCATGACCAAGCTGCCCTCTCTGGGCCCAGAGTGAAGTCCAGATACAAAAAGGGGAATGAAATGATAGATTCACAGGGTACACCCAGCCAAACCCAGTGGACAGGCCAAGGTTGGTGGTGGGGTCCCAAAGAAGATACCTCCTGAGCAGAGCTATCAATGTGCTAAGGGGATGTGGTCAATTTGGTCGATCCTGTCACATGGCTATTTTAAAGCCAGTCATTTTGACAAGGCCGAGAAATTCAATATTAGCCCTTTGTCCATTTCCAATTCATTTCTTCCTTGGCTATCTCCTCCGCTGGGCAAGGGACAAAGTCAAACTGCCCAGAGATGGGGGAGATGCTCTCTGATTCTTCCAGATTTCTCTGAATCTTGTATTTTCTTCCAAATGGTGAAGTGAGGGATAGGAGATAAAAACTAGGCCAAGTGGATCAGAGCCTCTGAGCAAAAGCTAAGGGGAAGTTTTCTTTATTTGAGTGGGGAAGGGGGAAGGGCTAGGATCCTGATGCCCACATTGTTTACTCTTTTTTAAAGAAATATATTTTACTGATGTTTTTACAGAGAGGAAGGTAGAGGGAGAGAGAGTTAGAAACATTGATGAGAGAGAAACACTGATCAGCTGCCTCCTGCACACCCCCCACTGGGGATGTGCCTGCAACCAAGGTACATGCCCTTGACTGGAATCAAACCTGGGACCCTTGAGTCCGCAGGCCGACGCTCTGTCCACTGAGCCAAACCGGTCAGGGCTATTGTTTACTCTTACAAGTCTAAGATCTACAGCAAGGTGTAGGAAGGAGGTAGCCTGTGACGAAGAAAATAAGAAAATGGGCTAGTTTCCCCAGCGTGGCACTAGGGGGCTCTGAAGCACAGCATCTTTCTCCTCAGGGGAGAAATGAAGACCAGGGAGGGGCTACCCTTAATGCCATCTGCTAAAATCCTCTATGGTTCACACAGAGCACTGGGAACTGGGTCCTGCCACATCATTCAAAAGGGAGAAGGGCATGCCAAGATGGGGTTGGGCTATTCTTACCGTGTCCTCTGCTCCGGGTCAGTTCAGCTCCTCAGAGTCACAGCTTGTGTCCCATGTGAAAACCAGATTTGGAACGGCTTGAGTAGGGAAAAACCAAGCAAGAGTGTTTGTTATTTATCCTATGTGTCCACCCTGAGCCAACAATGATAGCTAACTTGCTGGGCACTTACCATACACTGAACTGTACTGTAAGTCCTGTATGTGCGTGTCTCCTTTAATCCTACATTCGGAATCACAACAAACCTAACAGGAAGGTCCATTGAGATTGCCGGTTTAGAGCAAACCACAGGGAAGGAGGACAAACACTGGAAACTTCAGCCCAGGGGATTCTCAGGCTGAAAGGCATTTCCAACATTCATAGTCATATAAAACTTCATAAGCTATATAAATATATAACCACAATGTTTTATACCGGAAACTAATGTAATAGTGATATTAAGTGTAATTGAAAGAAAAAAAATTTAAAAAGAAAAACATTTCCAACATACCTCAACTGAGGTGAGTCATGAGGAAGGACCATCACCATTAACTACTAAAATCCAGTGGGAAAATGAAAACAGACACAGCCACGTTTGCAAAGCTGTAACCTTGATAAGAGACTGGCCATGACACAGCATGGAGCTTATCAGCCCCAAATCCCCACATCTCTGCTGGAGGGGCTGGTTCCGTGGAGGTTCAGTTGGGTCTAGTCTGGGTTTCCTGATTCTTAAGAGCTGGTCAAATAATCTGATCCCAAACACAAAATGACCCTTCTTCAAACCAAGAAGGGTTCTGTGTCTTGCTTAGTTTTGTACTCTTGACCCTGACCTACCCCTGAAGTATCTTGGGTTCTGGGATTTGTAAAATTCTCCTCCTTCTCACTGCTGATGCCCAAAGTCAGACTGTGGTGCCAGTGCAACAGCCCCTCCTGGTGTGTGGACATCAGCAGGAGCTTCTCCTGGGGCAAGGACGGTGTCACGAGGGCCTCCTGAGGGGCCAAAGACCAGAGAAGGAAAATGTTCTCAGCCTCTCCTCAGTCCTGTCATAATCAGTGAGCCTGCAGGATCCAGCTTATCACAAGTGTCATTCTTACGTGTCTCACAGGGAAGACCTGCTCAGCATCAAGAAACACTGTAGTTCAGGGAGGAACAGATACTGCCTAAGGATAAGGGCGGAAGAAACCACTGCCTCAGCCATAGGTGACTCCTGCTCCACCTGGCTTCGGTGCTGCTGGCAGACCTGGCCAACACCTACTCAACCTTTCCAGCTTTCTCTTTGGGACCATCACAGCACAGCCCTCACTCATCACTTCCCGATCAGCCCCTCCACTGGGTCATTTACCACCACTTCTCCACAGCCTGGAGCTTACAGAGGTTGGAAGGTTTTTTTGGTGGGTATTTGATCTCAAGCCACCACATTTTTAGATCCTCCACAGCAGCTTTCTGGGGCCCAAAACTTCCCAGCCCCAACTAGCAGTACATGATCACAGGCCTGAATACATCTGACTGACTTTTGAACAATTAAGTAATTATGCCCAGACAAGTTGTAAGAATGTCAGATAACACCTCATCCAACAGGAAATACAGTGGTTGTTGGGCAGATGACAAACTCAAAGTGTTAAAGGGTTGCAAAAATGTAAGCTTGTTATGTTAAAACTAGAGGCCCAGTGCACGAATTCATGCATGGGTGGGGTCAGGTCAGCCCGGCCTCAAACAGGACTGATCAGGGCCGGACCTGTTGGGAGGAGGAGACGGTGGGAGATTGGCCAGCTGGCCCGCTTTGATCAGGGCCGATCAGGGCTGGGCTGGCTGGGGAGAGGGGCTGCAGGCAATTGGCTGGTGGGCCCCACCCCTGATTGGGGTGGGGGGCCGATTAGGGGTGGGGCTGGCCATGGGGAGGGGCTGTGGGCTGACTGGTCCCACCCATGAATGGGGTGGGGGGGCCGATCGGGGGTCAGTGGCCAGGGGAGGGGCCAAGCGTGGTTGGCTGGCTGGCCCTGCCCCTGATTGGAGTGTGGGGGGGCCGAGCAGGGGGAGGGGCTGCAGGAGGTTTGTCAGCCAGCCCCGCCCCTATTGGAATGTGGGGGGGGGGGCAATCAGGAGTGGGACCAGCCAGGGGGAGGGGGCTGCGGGCCCATCAGGGGTGGGGCTGGCTAGAGGGAAGGGCCGAGGGGGATGGCTGGCCACCCTGCCCTCCATCGGGGTGGGAGAGTCCAATCAGGGGCAGGGCCGGCCAGGGGGGAGGGGCCGCGGGAGGTTGGCCAGCCGGCTCCACCCCCCGATTGGCTGGTTCACTGGCTGCAGTGGGTGTCATAGTATTACTGGTTGTTCCAGCATTACGGTCATTGGCTTTTTATATATATAGATGGTCTCTTTTCAATAGCAGAAAAAAATTCTCTCCCCCTCCCCATAACAATTCAAAAATAATTTTTAATTCTTACAACTCAATTTACAATATCCTTCTTTGTTACTTGAAAAAAGGAGGGGAAAAAATCTGCAACTCAGGTCCCATTTAAGATGCATCTTTTTATTGAAATTAAAAAAAATTTGTAACCAGACAGAATAAAGTAGACAAGAATGTTATAATCTGACTATATAATCTCTCAATCTTGTTGAATCACTAAAATATAACGTAGGATTGTTCTCTATGCTAATTTTAAGGTTGTCCAGTTAAACCATTATTTGGTATCTTTTCAACAGGTACTCTTAACTATTTAGAATTTCTTATCAGAAACATTCATATATTATACAGGAAACATTCATAGTTTATTTTCAAAACATTCATATTTTATACAGGATATACAAATTTAAAACAATAAAAAAAAAACCACACACACACAATTGTAGCTGCAACACTATCCTAGCTGCATTGTGGTGATGAGATTCCGTCAGTGTCCACTATACATAAATGGATTTTAATCGTGTTATATACAGAGGGGCCAAAAGCACTCATCTAAGGTAAAGGCGCTCGGGTTTAATGTGCACTTTCACAGCCCTGTGAAAACACAACCATTATATACACTGTAAACACCACAGGGCATGAAATCCATCTCCATCCACAAACATCAATCTCACAGGATCAAGCATACAAGGCCTAAGGTAAGGTGCCTGACTTCTTCATACGCATACTTTTCATCCATGACTGCTGCTCTTCTTCCCATAGGACACTACTCACTTATTTCAAATATGGTGTCTGCCAGTGCTCAGAAATTTCTGGAACCCCTTTTTGGGGACGGCCTGCACAATCTGCAGTGAACTTTTCTGTCCGTCCTTGATGATGGCAAGTCTTTGTCCTCTGAGGATGGATTTGATTTGGGAAAACAGGCATAATTATTCACAGCCAACTGAATCAAACTGGGCTTTCACCCTGGATCAAAGGGGAGGCGCCACTATAAAACAATGAGACCAGTTTTCTTGTACAGCTTGTCAATGAAAAAATGCCCGAGCAACAGCAGTCCTGAAGGAACAGGTACAGATTCTCCTAGTGACGGCTCTGAGAGGCAACACCCACTTGAACAGTGAGTCTAGGTGGTGTTTTGCAGTATTAAAAATCAGCCATTTGGTCGCCTCTCACATAGACTTTAGTATTCCTCTTCAGTTTCAGTCCCTTTTGCTTTCTTGTGGATTGCCCGATTAAAGCTGTGACAAGCAGGGACCCAGTGATTGTCATGAAGCCCCAGCTTACAGCCAGGGAAGCCTTTCTGAGAGCGATGGCAACACATCCAGTATCCTGGCCCATAAGGCAATGCCTGGCAATAGGGCTTGGGATGCCACCGGCACAGGGACACATCCCCCTTCACATATTTTTTCTTGCACTGCTTACAAGGGTCCTCTCTATAGCGTGGGTCTCGAACCCAGCGAGAATCTGCTGGCCTGATGTTGTAGTACTCAATGATGAACTTGAAATAGCAGCAGGTACATTTAAGAGCCACTAAACTCTTGGTGGGAAGTAACCTGAAGATTTTCACCATAATGTGGTGGGGCAGGAAAGCCATGTACTGCTGAGGTTCTAAAAGCTGCTGGATTTTAAATCTGGTCTCCAGAAAGTCATGAGACACCTGCTTCTTCCAACTGGAGGCCTCAAGTACTGGTACTGTACTTTCCACAGGAGGGGCTGGCGCTGGGACGAGCGAATCAGCTGAAACAGTTTTTCCCTCAGATGCACTGCCACCCTCAGCAGCATCTTCAGGCTGGCTGGCCTCTGGAGACTCTCGGGTTGTGCTTTCATTCATCTGGGAACAGTCTGACTGCTGCTGACTAGGCAGCAAAAAGAAGAGCCTCCCTGGAAGGGGGTCTCCACAGGACTTTAAACTAGAAGGCTGGTCTCTCTCCACCTTGGACACAGTGATGCTAATGCACACAGATTCTTTTCTTCGCTGATCAGGATTTTGTGGCACAAGCTCTTCTCGACTCATACAATCAACAGCATTTGTGGGCAACTCAATGGCTTGGGGACAGGTTCGAGGAGGAAAAGGTGGCTCAGGTTCCTCTGTCATTTCTACATCATACCTACTGCTGTTTTTCACAGCAGGGTGCTGATCTGGCTCTGTTGCTGCACTATCCATGTGGAAACTCACACCTGCTGGCAATGAGGGACAGCCCGGAGGAGCCCCATCCCAGGACTGCTTCCCCTCAACAAAACAATGGTCAGCTCTTGAAGGGCCACAGTCCACAGACACAGGGGCCTCCAAAGCGCCTTTGTCTGTTTTGCCTTCATCAGCCTGAGTGCCGTTTGCCAGTAGCACCCGGCCTACATTTCGACGGAAGCTGTTATTCCTCGAGAGGCTCCCAGGCTCACTCTGGCTCTGCCGCTTCAGGCACTCAGACTCCAGCCGGGCTACCATGTCGAGGACGCGGACTGGCTCACTCTGGGGTTCACCAGCTTCAGGATGTCCCCTTTCCATGGGTTCTTCACAAGCTCCTGGGGCAGAAAAGGGCTCAGAGGCTGGAGGCCCACCTCTGGATTGCCCAGAAATCCTCCCCACAGCAGGGGAGTTAGTGCAGTTTTTCGCACAACTGGCCAGCAGAGCAGCACTGGCTCTTTGCTCCAGGAAGGCAACCATCTGTATGACCGACAGAGGCCTCCCAGCACAGACACTGTCCCCACTGTCACTCACGTAATGCACAGAACAGTGCTCAATGCCACACGCAAAAGGCTCAGGCTCATAGCACCTGCTGTTGATTTCCCTCATCCTTTCTAACTGTATCTTGGCTTCTTTAAGATCCCCTGATTTTTTCCTTCTTTTAGTAGCTCTCCCATCAATATCCCAGGAGCTTTTTATTTTCATAGATCCTATCCTATTGCTACACTGGTGGGCTGCAAAAAATGCTATTTTCTCCTTGGTATTTCCCGGTTTCACCACAGCCCAAATATCAAGCGGCCCTTCCCCTTCTTCGCCCTGGTGGATTGTTGCAGATGGTGCATTCTTCTTGGTTTTCACATTCAAGCTGCTCTCTACAGGACTCTTCCCACTCATGCTGCACAGAACATTTGGAGAAAGGACCCCAAAAGGCTCTCGAGATGATGCTTTACCAAGAGAGGTGGAAGGAAAGACACTTGATTTCATGTAGTTAGCTTTGCATTTTTTGTCATTTATAGCCTCTTGGTGGCTCATGGAAGTTCTCAGATTTTCCTTGCTAATTTGAAGAGGTTGTGCTTTCTTCTGCAGATTCCAATATGGTTTTAGGTGCATAACAGAGGCTCTACGGGAAAGAAATACACATTTGATTACAATTCTCATTTTGTTTTTAGGAATTTTTTTTTTACTTACACTCAGATAGTTCTAGCAAATAATAGAAACATTTTCTATCTGTTCACTAAATCTTTACCAACTCTCATTTCAGCTAGTTTTTAATTTACAGATCAAGAATAACAAAAGCTGCCTAGCCGGTTTGGCTCAGTGGACAGAGGAATGGTCTGTGGACTGAAGGGTCCCGGGTTCAATTCCGGTCAAGGGCACATGCCCAGGTTGTGGGCTCAATCCCCAGTACAGGGCATGCAGGAGACAGCCAATCAATGATTCTCTCTCATCACTGATGTTTCTATCTCTCCCTTTCCCTTCCTCTCTGAAATCAATAAAAATATATTTTTAAAAAAAGAATAACAAAAGCAAACTAACCATTTTCCATGGTGTATAGGCCAGAAAATAAGTTGGTGAATTTTAGACTTAGTGGACAGAGAGAATTTCAGAAAATATTCAATATTCTATATATAAAATTAGTGCTTAAAAGAAAGAAATCTGAACCTACCGAATATATTCCAGTAGGTAGAAGGCAGTATAGAAGAAAGGAAACTAGAAAAGAAACTCATCCAGAATTCCTAGTAGATTAACACTATTTCTAAGTCATTTGTAACTAGCATTTTATTGGTTGCAAAGGTCTATCAAAATTATTATATTGTTTTCTAAGCTATTCCCACACTTGAATATCGGTATGTTTATAACTTTTCACTTGTTTGCTTATGTACTTTGCCTGTCTATTAGTCTTGATTTTCTAAATAATCTATTTGTATGCTTGTATCCTCATGGCCAATTTTTTCTGCAAATATCGTAAATCAAATCTAGAACCTCTAATCCTTATTTAATTCTAAAAGCCATTTGGAACCAATTCAGAAAAAGTGCCTTGTTTTTGTTCTCTAACCTGGGGTAGAGATGAGAGCCATTTTTAAAATTAGACAAAAAGATGATTACATGCAGAGATCTGAGTTCTAGTCCTTACCATAGCACTAATTAACCACACAGGATGATTTTTACCTTGGACAATCACTTACTCTCTGAGTCTGCATTGAAACATTAACTGAGAGGTCAGAATACCAGATTATCTATCCAAAGATCTCATTTAAATGTCAAAATAGCCCACTGCTATACAAAAAGTGTTCTGTAGGGATGCCTGGTGTCCTACAAAATAAACCTACAGACCAAAATAAACATCTGCAGTCTCAGGTTGGTGGAGTGAGGCAAGAGCAGTCTAAGAACATGGACTTTCACCTATTCTCACTCATGGGGACACCAGTCTAAGACATACATATTGGGCAATTCATCATATTTCTCTCATTCACCCCATAACTTTACTGAGTGCCTGCAATGTGGCAGCCTCTATGGTATCTGCTTTCAGATATCAGCTTTAATAATCAAGAATGAAAGTGATCATCCAGAACAAGTTTACCTTTCATTTCAACTTTTAATTCCTAGAGTCCAGTCTCAGCTAAAAGAAGAAATGTGGCTATAAGTATCTTCCAGCTAGGTAAACAGAAATCTTGCATTTAAGGCACATCAGGTATCTTTTAAAAGATATCCCTGAAATAGATCTTTGTTTCTGATTTTTGGCAATTTATATCCTAAATCTGTAAAGATCTTCCCCTTTCTGCATGATAACATTTTAGTAGTTTTCTATTATATATTCTGTAATTTGGTCTTATAAAAGAACCACCCATAACTCAAGAATAAGATGAAGATATATATGAATAAAATAGATAAATTAATAAATGATAAATGGAAAAAAAGAGGCACATCTAGAGCTATTTCTGTGTCAACAATTTTCTGGTTTTTTTCCACATCCCTTCAACTCCTAAGTAAAATGAAAGACATGGAGTTTGCTAAAAAATCCAATAAATTCTCACATAATGATCTTATTACAGAATGTCTGTGGATAAATTTAAACTTCAGCAATGTGTGTACCATTCTGCATCGCACAGTATGTTCTCTTTGCCTTCCTCCCTCACACATTATTTTAGGTGCTAAATTGATAGACGGGGACATTAAGAAGAAACAGAAGGATTTTGTTTGCATTTATTAACCTGTAAAGTCAGCTCAAATGGCACATTACTAATAGATAAGGTTTTATAGCAGATTAAATAGGAGATGATCCCAGGAACAGAAGGGAGGGGAAGAAAGGTACAATATGGAAGGAGAAAAACTAACAAAACCATGTGATGCAATCAGGGTGACTGTTGGAGGGTGGGGAACAATTCTATGGGTCCCCTGAAGAAGACAGGACATTTAGGCTTGAGTTCCCAACTGGATGAAGATTGCCTAGGATATTAACCTCTCCTCTCCTTTTCTCCTTTGCAAGCCTTGAAGACCCTGTCCTGGCAAGACTTAAGAGTAAAAAAACAGCAGAACTCTGGGTTCTGGTTGAAATCATTGGTGGACCACACCATATGAGCAGGGCACCAATGGCATCTGCTGCAAAGATCCATTAAAAAAAAACTTTGCATCTCTAATAGATTACATCAGACGGTGGCGCTTTTCCCACCCCCACCTAACTCCCTTAAACACTGCAGAAAGCTCCAGCCAGGTTTCCATGGTTGCCAATCTCTTTATCACAATTGTATTTTTAAAGTTCTCTATAATAAAGTCCTGCTCTCTTGCAATTAAATAAATTGCAGAGATATAGCACCTACCTACACAAGACTGTTCCTGAGACACTCAGAAATGTCCTTGTAAAAAATTAAGATCCCTGGGCCCATTGAGTCAGAATTTCTGGAATTGGGTCCAGAATCTGTTTTTAACCTTAGATTAACTTTAGTGGAACTTTAAAGGTCATGTGTTAGATCTGGTGTAAGAGTGTCATGGGTTCCAGACTTGGGCTGGGGTGCTGGACTGCCTCAATAGGGGTGAGGTGGAACTGCCCAACAAAAAGCCAAGCAGACAGTCCATACTGAAGCACTCATCCTGACAGGTAAAGACAGACCCATTTTGTTGTTTACTCTCTTTAAAGCTGAAAAAATTTTATGACCTATCACACAATTTCCTCTTCAACTTCAACTCCTCAGTTTCTTTGACGTTGCTTTTTTCCGGATCTCTTCTTCTCCTGCCCTTAATCAGTGTTGCTCAGAGTTTTGTTTTTCTAGACCATTGTCACGCAAGCCATACATCCAAGTGATCTCTTCTAGTTTTTAATGACCACAAACTGATGACTCTCCACTGATGTGCTCTCCCAAACTTCATATCCTATTGCCTGCCTAGCAGACATACTCACCTGGATATCAAAAAGAATCTCAAAAACCAACAAAACTAGTTAATGATTACATCAAGTACCTAGTCCAGAAAGTTGAGTCACTTCGATTCCTCCACCCTGACCCCACATCCAATCACCAACTCCACTAATATGCTCCCTCTTCTTCATCCCTAGCACAACTGCCCTAGTTTAAACAGCCTTCTCATCTCTGCTACACTGCTGTTACCACAGGAAAGCCTACCCTTCCCCGCAATGCCAGGTGGTGGAGCCCACCCTAGCCAGCCTATAATATCAGCTCCCAGCCTATCAGATCCCCTCCTGCTTTGCCCTACTACCATACTTCACCCTCTGGAAGCTCGTCCACAGAACCATTACCATGGGAACAGGTGAACAAAGGCCAATCACATCACTTTAAGATACAATTTTTAAGGCACCCAGAACCATAAAACTAACATAACAGCTTTAAAATTTTTTCATATTAACAGCCACCCATTTCCTTCTATCCATTTATTATGAAAAATTTACTACATACTCTGGGCTGGATACTACTGTACAATTATGAATAAGACCTAAAAGCTGCCTTTAAGGAAACAGAAAAGTAAATAGGCGATTACCACAGAATGTGATATGTGTTATAAGGGTATGAGAAGAGGAGAGGGGACTATCAGCATCAAGTTCAGTCTTGAGGGTGTAGAAAGAGGTCAGAGAAGCCCTGATTTTCAAAGCTAAATAAGTGTTGAAGGGAGATAAATTAATTCCTAAGAGGTTTCAAGTAGACGGTGCTTTTGGAAAACTGAGGTAGGTGAGAAATAACCAGAGTCCAAGCTAAGGTGTCATGAGTGGGAAAATGACAAGTAAATGAATTAGAAAGAACAGGCAGGATTTTAGCCACTAATTATAAATGGAGATTGAAGGAGAGGAGTAAAAGTTGAGTCCTCATCTTATGGCTTCAGCAACTAGATGGAGAGTGGTACCTTTTAGTGAGATGGTAATGAAGGTAGCTGAGCAGACCTGGAGCAGGGGGAATCAGAAGCTGCCTTTTTGGGATGATTTTTAGTTGTTGCTACCTAGTAAAGAGATTAACTCAAGAGAATAGGAGGAAAGGAATAAGACAGTTGTCATAGAAACATTTAAATGAGGAAAAGGTTTTCTGGGTAGAAATTACAGATGTCTTTTTCCAAAAATTTCACAATGTATCACTGTTATATGGGGGGAAATGTGTATAAAAGGGAGGTGCAGACACTTTTAGACCCTACAGCAAGGTCAAATAAAGAACTGTGTCCAGTTAGCTAGGGAAGGAGATCCCTGGTGACCCTGCTGTGAGGCACTGTATTGTGAGTAAGACAGACCCAGAGTTCTTGGTGGAAGAGTGACTAGAAGTCCCAAAGCCTAGGAGCCATACTAACTGTTGTCTGAGAAGGGATGAACTTGATCAACGAGCAATGGAAAAGACAGAATTTCTTTGAGCTAACAGGAAGCCTAACATGAAAGGCAGATAGATGCCTGCTTTCTAATTTGTCACTCAGTCTATGGTGCCTTGCCTATCAAAACAGTTTAGAAGATAAGGCACTTTCTGTTTCTTTCTACTATATTAAAAGTACAGGACTGTTAATTCCAAAAAAGGAGTCATCATTTATTAGCATTAACAGCTGCTCTTTATTTACAAAAAATCAGAGTAATAAAAATAGAATAGTCCCTGAAAGACCCTTCCCATGATACCTTTACAGGGGGGAAAAGCATACAGTAAATAAATCCACTATTTCTTTACAAATGTAAAAGCTGCTAGAGGACATCTTATGACTTCCTTCTTCACGGAACCATTACAGAAATGATGAGCAACTCCAGCAACATGTACATATAATAAAATCCTGGTTTTTGCAAATGAAGTAAATAACAGAGCTAAAATGACTTTTGAAGCCCCACAGCTAGTTAGTAGTGGAATTAAGATATGAATTAGATAAGAATCTCCTGGATCTATACTTTCCTTGCTACCAAAAAAAAAAAAAAAACAAAAAAAAATCACCACAAAACAGCATATAAAATCTTAGATTCGATTACGACACAAATAAATTTTATTAAATAAAATTAAATAACTCTGGTAGCATCTATTCGAAGAGCCTTTATCTTTCAAGTTGGGTCAATATTTCTTAAATTGGGTCAAATTTTTAAGTGCCATGTAAAACCTCTACATAGAACTGTGAATTAAACCAGACATATCATAATCACATAGAAAGCCATACATATGTAAAAGTAGGTAGAAACTGCTTCCCCAGCTAGTAAAATAGAAAAAAGTGCCAAGACCAGGAGGGTGTGAATACAGGCAGAGGCATTAAAAAGACTTCCCTCCATAGGCCTCTAAGCACTGACAGAATGCATCCAACCCCAACAAAGCACCTTAACACAACAGCAGTACACAGCCTAACTCAGAAAAGATGGTATTTCTCAAAGTGAGCTCCAAAATATTGGGGGTGGAATTTTTTCAGGGAGTTAGTTCACTTTTTTTTTCTTTCTTTCTTTCTCTCTCTCTCTCTCTCTCTCTCTCTCTCTCTCTCTCTCTGGAATATTCTCTAAAGCTATTTCATGGGAATTCTGAACTTTGCTTCAGGAGGTCCGGATGGTTAGTAGTATACAATTTAATGGGAAAATCCTTTATTGTCTGTTAATAGATACTGAGTAATACAGAGAATGGCCTTTGAAAACTCAACACATGCAAGGTTTTCAAGAACTCAATGCTCACAGCTTTCATCTTAGAATTCACAATGGTATTGAAGTATAGCACATACCTGCTTCATGGTTATCTATAATATAGATTCTATATCATGATTAAAAAACAAACAAAGCTAACTTCCAGAAAATAAAGGTTATGATAACCTTGATGGGCAACAAAGTATATAAAACACACTGAAAAGGAATATTACAAGTTGGGAACGGTAGCCACTACTTTGTTATTCTATTGTGAGCACAACAGAAGTGATACCTAACACAATTAACAGTACTGCAAAATACTGAATTAGGGATATTATACTAGTTTACTCGGGTCTCCCCACTCCCCTTTTCTTGGAGTAGGGAGAAGAAAGGAGAAGGGCCTTGAAGGAAAGAACACTTGTTCAGGCTGTTACAAATTATCAAACAGCTGGAGAACAGAGACATATTGAAGTATTTCATTTTGGTTCAATTTACCATGATTATCTATGTTAACGCAGTAGTTTACAAAGTTTTTCCTACTGTTCCTGTGACATAATACCAAATGCTCTAAAAAATATGGCATATCACAATTTATTGCTACCTAAGCAGATGAGACATCTACAATTTGGCAGCCCTGGCTAAAATGAACACCAAAATCCAAATGAAACCCAATAAAAAAAGTTTAGAACCCCCAAAATCATTAATATATTTTGACAAATGTATTATTACCAAGAAAATTCTGCCTCCACAGACTTTGAGATATTCCACATTCCTGATAAAACACTTGCTTGTTTTTCCTATCCTAATATTTCTTAAAGAAAATAAAGAAAAATAAAAACTTTACCCTTTCACATAGTAAACTGTTACTTCCTTGAGTGAGCTGATGCTTTTTTCAACTTTGAAACCAATCATTCTTCCATACATATTTTATGCAAATTTATATATATTTAAGGCAATAGCAATTTTTTACATCACTTGTACTGACATGCAGTACTTTCAAAGAACTGATCAGAGCTTTAACATATGCCCTATTTGACCAAAATGTAACTCGGACATAAGGATGTCATCTCTCCCAGGGAATAAATGGTAAAGATTCTAATACTAGCTATGAACACACTTCAAACATCCATTAGGTGCCAAATAAAGATTGATATGAAAAATAAGAGAACAGCTACTAACTACAGTGTCACTGCAATACCACACTGCTTGTCTGCCAACATGCACACACCCTTGGGGTTGGATGCCTTGGTCTTTTATTTATTTCATTTTTAGAGAGAGAAAGGGAGGGAGGGAGGAAGGAAGGGAGAGAGAGAGAGAATATATGCATTCATTGGTTGACTTTTGTATGTGCCCTGACTGGGGATCAAACCTACAACCTTGGTGTGTGGGGATGATGCTCTAACCCAGTGGTCGGCAAACTGCGGCTCGCGAGCCACATGTGGCTCTTTGGCCACTTAGGGTAGCTCAGTTGGTTAGAGCAAACTCATTAGACAATGATTGAAATTTCTTTGGAGAGCCAAATTTTTTAAACTTAAACTTCTTCTAACACCACTTCTTCAAAATAGACTCGCCCAGGCTGTGGGATTTTGTGGAAGAGCCACACTCAAGGGGCCAAAGAGCCGCATGTGGCTCGTGAGCCGCAGTTTGCCGACCACTGGCCTAGCCCATTAGCACCATTATAGGTACCTGAATTTTAAATGGCTTATCAAAGAAAAAAGGAGATAAAAAAAGTCAAAATTCAGGTAACAAACATTAAGGCACCAAGCAAAACAGTTTGCTTGCAGTATCAATACAGACAAAAGATTGGACAAGTTAAGACTTTTGTCAGCAATCCTGGGTGGGGGTGGATGGGGTGGGAGAATTACTTCAGAAATAGGACTCACGATGTTGACCAAAGAAATAAAACCTAAACCACAGTCCTGACTGCACCCAGCTGTCAGTAATTAATGCTTCTTCTACCACATTCCTTTAGCATCTGTTGAACCAAGACTGAAGTAGCAGTCCATGTACTTACTGGCTGGTCAAGGTGTACACTTGGTTAAGAATTACCATTTGAAAAGACATAAAGAGTCAATAGAAAACAAAACAAAAAATTGCTGCTTTGGGACCTGTTTTTAGAACTTACCAAAGCCAATTTGAATATTAGAGTTAAAAAAGTAGTATATCCAAGGGATAAATGTGAAAAATCTATACTGCAGAAAACTAATTATTAGACACTAAGAAGCCCAAAGTGTCATGTTATTGGACAAAAAAGAAAAAAATCATATAGTGGGGGTTTGTGTACTTTCCTTATCTCTCATATAAAACTACTCCATGAGTACACGAAAGGTTTACTAGTATCTTCATCTTTGTACCCCATAGCCATCCCATTCTATAGAATTTGACTAAATCTGGAGTTCCTAAAACCAAATAGGAAAGATCCTATTCCTATATAATAAAGAGGCAATATGCAAATTAATCCTCATGCCCTCACAAGATGGCTGCCTACGACCAGACCGGCAGGGGGGTTAGTTAGTGAGGGACGACCAAACGACTGAACAAGCAGGCTGTGTGGGGCGACCAGGCCGGCATGGGGGGTGCAGTTGGGGGCAACCAGGCCGGCTGGGGGGTGCAGTTGGGGGCAACCAGGCAGGCAGGCAGGTGAGCGATTAGGAGCCAGCGGTCCGGGATTGTGAAAGGGATGTCCGACTGCCGATTTAGGCCCGATCCCTGGGATTGGGCATAAACCGGCAGTCGGACATCCCCCAAGGGCTCCCAGATTGGAGAGGGTGCAGGCTAGGCTGAGCGCCCCCCCCCCCCCCCCGTGTACGAATTTTGTGCACCGGGCCTCTAGTATAATTATAACAAGATATAAAGAAATCTCAATTCAGGGTAAACTTTGGGCCTTTAGTACCAGCTTTGCATAAAACTAGAATCTAAAAAGAAGTCATGGGTTTAAGAGAGCCCTTACATATCTTATCCTCTGGAAATTCCTAGATGTATGTATTTACTTAACATGGTTATAATCATATTGTACATATAATGCTGTACTTTTCATAATAAGTAGTATTTTCCATGTTATTACATGGTTTTCAAACCCACCAACTGTAGAAGTATAAATGCCAGAATTTATTAAACCATTCTCTCCAACCCTGGACATTATAATGTAACATCTTCATGGATATAATCTCTTATGTATTTAAGGGTATATCCTTAGAAATTTCCCAGAAGTGGAATTCCTGAGTCATAGTGTTAAGTATTTTTATGACTGGATATATCTTGCCCAAGCACTCTCCAAAAGCATAGTGCTAACTTAACACGGTTACCACCAAGAAAATCATGTCAGTTTTATGGCAAAGGTTTTGTTCTTTAAAGAGAATTGTCTTATACCAAGGGAAAGAAACCAATGTAGAACTAGAGATAAAAGATACCAGATACAAACAAGTGAGAATAGAATAGCTATTTCCACACTAAAATAATAACAGCTTTAACAGCTCTACGATGTTTACTATGTGCCAGGCACTGTTCTAAGCTTATAATCCTCCCCCCAAAAACAACTTAAGAAGTGCATACTCTGCCCTGACCGGTTTGGCTCAGTGGATAGAGTGTCGACCTGCGGACTGGAGGGTCCCAGGTTCGATTTCGGTCAGGGGCATGTACCTTGGTTGCGGGCACATCCCCAGTAGGGGGTGTGCAGGAGGCAGCTGATCGATGTTTCTAACTCTCTATCCCTCTCCCTTCCTCTCTGTAAAAAAGTAATAAAATACATATTTAAAAAAAAAAAAAAGAAGAAGTGCATACTCTATCTCCAACTGTACATGAAGAAACCAAAGCAGAGGGAAGCTGAGGAACTTGCCAGGATCACACAGCAAGCACATCAAGACGCCTGGATGCACATGTGGTAGGAGCCAAAGGCCATCTCTTACCTACTATGCAATGAAGGAAGCAGATGAGGAAAAGGGAGAGGGTACTCCTTAGCAAGGTAATCCTCAATATCATAAAGGAAAACTGAGGAACCTCAATGTGACAGGAAGCAGAATTTGGGCTATGTGCTCAATTTTGGATGCCTTGAATGATACCGTATTTAAAATTAACATAGTGTTTACCAAATATTTAATATCTTGCTGAGTGTCAGGTACTGACTGTGCTAGACCCTGGGGCTTCAGCATGAACAAAACTAGAATTCCTGCCCTCGTGGTGAACCTGACAAACATACATTCATCTCTTAGCCTTTTATTAATTTTCAAATCTAAAAGTTTCCAGTTTATTGAATCAAGTTAGCAACAGAAGCAGACATCATTAAAAAAATTCAAATTTTATTTTTGGCAAAGAGAAATTCCAAAAACTAAATATACAGGCATATCTCATTTTATTGCACTTTGCTATATTATGCTTCTTACAAATTGAAATCAAGCCCCTCCCCCACCATTTGATTACAACTCGCTTTATTATACTCGCTTTATTGCAGTTGTTTGGAACCAAACCCACAATATCTCCAAGGGATGCTTGTTATGTCAAAAATTGACAGTCTGGAAGAGGTGTGAGGACAGATGACAGTACCAGAGAACCAGACTGGGCTGGAATGACTGTACAGAACACACATGGGAGAATACACAAGCGACACTGTTCTGCTATTGATTTATAATGGACTTATTTATAAAAATCAGTCCCACAGAATGAGAAATGCTAGAGACTAGAAGACAAAATATAAGCATAGGCAAATGGGAAACTGTAAAATGATAATTAAATCAATAAAGAAGACCAGTAAGAATAGGAATTAATTTCATGGGTCCAAATTTCATGGGTCAAACCATCTCTTTCAGGTACTAGATTATGTAAAGCTATACACAACATTTTATCATATGACCCAGTACTGGGGGACAAAGAAAAATAGTTAAGTTACCTTGATATACTCTTTTTTTGTCACCCAACTGCTACTTTATACTGAGTGTATTAGTTTGCTAGGGTGGCTTGAACAACAGGAAAGTTACTTCTCACAGTTCTGGAGACTAAAAGTCCATGATCATAGTGTTATCAAGTTTTGCTTTTTTCTGAGGTCTTTTTCCTGGGCTTGTATGTGACTGCCTTCTCACTGTATCCTCACTTTTTCCCTCTGTTTTAGCACGCCCCTTGTATCTTTTGTGTTCAAATGTTCTCTTCTACCAAGGGCAGCAGTTAGATTAGATTAGGGCCCACCCTCTCTCTGTCCAAATTCAGTCACATTCCAAGGAATTAGGAGTTAGGCCTTCAATACATGAAGCAGGGAAGAGCACACAATTCAGCCCATAACAATGGAGTAAATGCAAGAACTTACAGGTTAAAGTTTGATGTTTGAAGATCACATAAAAAAATAATAAAGAGCCCTAGCCAGTTTGGCTCCGTGGATAGAGCATCAGCCTGTGGACTGAAGGGTCCCAGGTTCGGTTCTGGCCAAAGGCACATGCCTGGGTTGTGGGCTCGATCTCCAGTAGGGGGCGTGCAGGAGGCAGCTGATCAATGATTCTCTCTCATCATTGATGTTTCTATCTCTCTCCCTCTCGCTTCCTCTCTAAAGTCAATAAAAATAATAAATAATAATCTATAATAATAAAAGCATAATATGCTAATTAGACCAGTCATCCTTCCGGATGACCTTCTGGATGGAGACAGGGCTGCGAGAACTGAGCCCCTTGCACGAATTTCGTGCATCAGGCCTCTAGTAATAATAATAAAGTGCCCTAACCGGTTTGGCTCAGTGGATAGAGCATCAGCCTGTGGACTAAAAGGTCCCAGGTTCGATTCCGGTCAAGGGCATGTACCTTGGTTTCGGGCACATCCCCAGTAGGGGGTGTGCAGGAGGCAGGTGATCAATGTTTCTCTCTCATCGATGTTTCTAACTCTCTATCCCTCTCTCTTCCTCTCTGTAAAAAAATCAATAAAATATATATTTTTTAAATCTTTTTAAAATAAGGCTATTTTGATTTGACCTCTATATAATCCAAGCTGGCTCAAGAGAACACTTCAAATAATTCAAGAGCTCACTACTCCAATAATAATAAACATCTGGAAAATCTCCTAATTTTCTGCAAAATATGTCTGGAAGGGACAAAAATGTTTTCCCTATTCATTAAAATCCCATTTATACAGAAAACAGTTGTTATTAACCTTTTTGGCAGTTGCCAAGCCCTTTGAAATTCTGATGAAAACAAATGAGGCTCTCCTGAGAAAAGGGCACGCATTTACATAGTTTGGCATTATCATTGCAGATTTACAAACCACCTCCCTAAAGCTCATCAGAATCCAGGGACTCAGGTTAAAGAGCACTAACCTAAAGGACCATTTATTATCTAAATTAAAAACTAAGTGTCAGAAATTTTAAGTTATCTCTGAGCCTCTGGGTGGTCTTCCTTCATTGTGTCTCTTTAAACCTGACAAGCAACTCGGTATCTTGGAAAATGCCTCTTGGACTTTTAAGCAGAATGTGACTCTCTTCATTCGTAAAATAAAAACAGATTTGTAAACTCAAAAAACCCAGATGTCCACAAAATGGAACAAAATACTTGAAATTGAGATTATCTTGAAAAATAAAACAAAACAAACGAAAATAAAATAAAAATACAGAATATGTAGTAACCATGTTTACATTTAGCTACTTCCCAAAGGTCTGGAAATAGCTAATGATCAACCAAATAATATCGGAATTTTAATCCTACCAGCCAACTATAAAAAGAGACAGAAGAAAAGATTATTTCAGAAAATCTAAACTAAGAAAAACCTGCAATTCAGCACAAAATCTTAGGATAAAAAGAGAAAATAACAATAGGTAGAAATCACTAGTAGGTTTCTTATTTACTGAAAAAAAGAACCATTATTTTCTACATACCAAACTCAAAGCCAACAAAGATAATGTTGTGTTGTAAAATTTTAAGACCCGGCTTGTATTCTACTCCCTCTACTCAAAGGTAGTCTCTGATTTTCCTCAAAAAGCAGCTCTGGACAGCTGGTCAAAAGAGAACCTTATGTGGAATTCCACTCACTATTCCGCCTCGGGAATTCTGTGGATAATTTCAGCAATACGTAAGCTCTCAAGGATGGGGACACCTTGTCTGCCTGATTTACCGCTGTTGCCCCAGAGCCTCACTCAAAAAAACTGTTTGTTGAATTTGAATAAATAATGTATTCTACATGAAGCAACCTGAATCAACAGGGCAAGAATGTAACATTCATTTCTACTGTACAAGTACCTCAACTGGATCACTCTAGCCTTGAGTTGGATCTAACGAAGTACAGGGAGGGCAAAAGTAGGTTTACAGTTGTTCATATAAAAATCAATACAATAATTAAGAAATAAGAATAAGAATAAACTCTGTTTCATGTACTCACAATTGCAAACCTACTTTTGCCCAGCTTGTATTAGCAGCAAGAAGAAGGTTCAGAAAACAAAACTGCTATTCATTTAAGAGATGTATTATACCATCAATTTCTAAAGAGTTACCTAAAAGATAACTTGCTAAAAAACAAACAAAAAAACTTGCTAAAGACTCATCTGGCAAAATGCTGAAACTTTTGAGTTTTATTTCCTGACCTAACACTTTAATTTCCCTTCTATGTCCATTTAAATGATCAAAGGTCTAAGTTCATCTGGAAGGCAGACTCTCAAAATTCCCCAAAGAAAAGCAAAAATCAGGTTTATTCCACTGCAGATGTACCTGAAGATTATATTCGACTATACTTACTAGCTTTGACTAAAGAGCACCTTGAGCTTGAACAAGATTTGAAGAAAGAAAAGAAAGGGAGTAGTAAGAGTATGAGGGGAAAGAAGTCAGTTATCTGGTCTCTTGAAGAAAATCTCCCCTATTAACCCCACCACAGACTTCTTATTGAGCTCACCCAAGCTGGTCAAACCCCAGGCTTTAAAACACTTTACAGTGCTCCAGCTTCAGCTGCTTGCTTTAAATGAAATACCAATGAGGTGAATGGGGTTTTTCTCCCCCAAACAAATAAATTATTTCCAAAAATAAAAATATTGTCATACTATAAATATTATAGAGAGCTATTTGGAAGGTCCTCAAAGACAACAAGTGGGCACTAGACCCTTTGGATAATACTCAAATATAAAAGGCAGAAGTTATGCAATAGGACATACTATAAATTAGAAAACTGGAAAAAAAAATCAAATGATCTTCCAAGCCTCTTGTATAATTTTACAAAAAAACTGCACAATTTTGAAACTCAGGTCTTCAAATAAGTAACACCAAAGCTAACTATAATAAAGAGACATATTTTAGACTTTATTACTAGTACTCCCAATTCCAAATCAAGCCTAGAACTGATTTTTAGAAAATCAAACACATAGCTCATTTAAAAAATAATTTACATAAGCACTTAAGACTTTAAAACAGTACTTTATAATATTATACAAGTAGAGAAGTTACATAGTAATTAGAGTATATATTTATCCCTAATTAGTATTTCTAGCTGGAAAATAACCATCAGTAAGCACTCTATGACAACTTCCTAACTAGATGAACTGTATGGTCTGAAGTCATTCTGCAGTAATCAACTACTTAATATAGTATATTGCACATCAACATCAAATCATATTTTAATTACTGCTACAAAGCCATAGAAAAAGAATACTAATTGAAAATAAAATAACTTAAAGCCATTAAATGACTTAAATAAAATATATTTCCTGATTAGTTTTGATTAAAAAATAAGTGGATGAAATGACAGAAATAGATACTACAATTTTCCAACTTTTAGTGAATTTAACAGATCTAGGCATTCATCATCAGTAGCTGCTAACATCACAAAACTGAAACACAACCAGACATTACATGCTTCTGATTGGGGGGGCGGGGGGGGAGAGGGGAGAGGCACTTTAAAAAATCAATACTAACATGGTCAATCCTTAATCAGCTACCAATTTAGAGGAAACACCAGAGAGAGAAAAGTTGAACACCTAAAGGACAAAAAACAGCAAAATCTAGATTAGGGAGAAACTATAGAACAAAATAAGGCTAGTTTTGTCAAGTAAATTCCAAGAGAAACAGAAAGACAGAGATTGAGGGGAGCCTATACATCAAAAGAGACTTAAATTAATTATGTGGATCCTGAATCAAACAGATATAATGTAAAAATTAATATCTGTGTATATATACATGTATGTCTAAATTTTTAAGTTCTCATCTCTTAAGATATACATCCTAAAATCTTTTTAGATTAAATTATATGTCTGAGATTTCCTTCAAAACAATATGAGAGAGAAGAAATGGTTGGGAGTATAGATCAAACAAAAATGGCCATGAAACTGGGTAATGGCTAAGAGGGGGCCTATCCTACTATTTCTGTACTTTTATACTTAACTAGATTTTTCCATAATTACCAATCTTTTAAAATGTCCATTACGCACACACAGTGTGGAGCTGCATACCATCTGAGTTGTAGTGAAGAAACTGGAATAATTCAGTGGTTCCCTGGGCAGGGCAGCTTTGCAGGGCTCATTGTAAGTCCCTGCCCACCAAACCACAAGCTGTCTGATGCATCCACTCCTTCCTGGTTCAGACACAGGGCACCAACCAACATAAGTTCTTGTCTTACTCCATACCCATTACTGAAAACTGGACAGGAAATAAATCAGAAAGCAACAAGAAAGATAAAAAGAAATGAAAGAGAAACAAACACAGGCAGTCAACTAAAATCCTATATAATAAAAGCCTAATATGCTAAGTGTCTGGTCAATTGGTAGGCCATCAAACCAATCAAAGCGTAATATGCTAATGATATGCTAAGGCCGCCCAACAGCGTGCCCTGACCACCAGGGGACAGACAGTCAACCGGTCGACCAGTCACTATGATGTGCACTGACCACCAGGGGATAGATGCTCCGACTGGTAGGTTAGCTTGCTGCTGGGGTCCAGCCCATTAGGACTGAGTAAGATGGAACGAACACACCCTGGAGCCCTCCTGTGGTCCCTACCTGACTGACCACCCTCCCATGTCCCTCCCCAGCCCCAATCATGCACCAGTGGGGTCCCTCGACCTGGCCTGTGCCCTCTCACAATCTGGGCTGAGGGAACCGCCCCCGCCCCGTGCACAAATTCTGTGCACCGGGCCTCTAGTCATTTTATAACAAGCCACTCCCCTCCACATTCACCCATAGGGAAGGGAAAAATGACAGCATTAATATTAAATATTACTATGAATAATAATGTAGCTATTGATATTTATTGAGCACTTAATAGTCTAAAGAGCTTCATTATATAAGTATATGTATTAATTTCATCTTCAGGAGAAATCTATGAAATCAATGCAATTATTATTACTCCCATTTCACAAATGTGGAAAGTGACCAATTAAAATGTAATAAATAATTTTAATGAGTGACATGTTTAATGAATATATAAATCATAACTATACTTACTAAATATACTTACATAGAATATATTTATTTAATGAATACATCTGTGAACATAAATATTTTAATTTGGAGATTGAATATACAAGTGGCAGTTCATCTTAGAACTAAGTCATTTTTAAAATGTGCTTTACAGTATTTTAAATGAAGCTTTGTGTGCATGTATACACACATATTTATATAACAAATGATTAATAGTCAGAAGAGTCAAATCTTGCCCAAAGATCACCAAATCAGTGGTACAGAGGTTCCTAATTTTAAGTACAGTATATTTATGACTTTATTTTCTAAATCCTCAAATCCCAGTAGTTATCCATTCTTTAAAAGGAAAAATAAGTCACAAATCAAAGTCACTTAAAGTTCATTTTAGCAGAAATGTTTCTCTTTGCCCAGTAAATAGTTAAAGACCCAAAGATAACTGAACACACGTAGATCCAAGGTGAACAAACAGTCCAAAGGAAAGCATTACAATACCATCAACTCATGAAGGGCAGGGGTCCCTGACTGATATTTTATAGATTCCCCCACAAGATCAAGCACAGAACACTTTACATATAAGAGGAGCTCCATGAAAAGTACTGTATTTTCCGACGTATAAGACAACTGGGCATATAGAAGATTTTCCTGGGTTAAAAAGTCGTCTTATACGCCGGAAAATACGGTAAATGCCAGGAGCTATTCTACAACAGCATCCTAGTCCTCTACATCTTCATCAATCTGGCCTCCAAATAAAGGGACTCCTTTGACTGAAGAAAAAACAACAACAACAACAACACCTGCCCTTCATTGTCATGCAGTCTATAAATCTACCTAATTTGATAAGTGAGAAACCCAGGCAGGTGAGGCAACCTGGCGCCCTCTGGAGAACACTGTGTAAGCTCAGTTCCCCAAATTCCACCCTACCTCCCACAAAGAAAAATCTGTTCTACCACATCACTTCCTTATTTCTCTACAAAGCCTCAAATATCAACATCTCGGTCATCAAAGGTTGTTAACCTAGCACAGCTAATTTTCAACCTTTTTCATCTCATGGCACACAAAAACTAACTAGTACTAAAATTCTGTGGCACACCAATCCTACCTAATAACAGAGTAATATGCAAATTGGCTGTACCTTTGCTACACCCACAAGCCACACCCACCAGCCAATCAGAGAGAGTATGCAAATAAACCCAACCAAGATGGCTACAGCCACAGAGAGCAAGGTTTCCCAGGCAACAGAGGAAGCCAAGCTTTCCGCCTGCCCTTGCAGGCCTAAGCCTCCACTCAAGCTACAAAGTTTCAATTATAGAAGGTAAACAAATCCAAACAGAAATGGCGGCAGCCATGGAGCTGGAGAGAGCAGGCCAGGGTTGCCCCCGGCAATGGAGGAAGCCAAGCTTTCCACCTGCCCTGGCCGGCCTAGACTTCCACTCCAGGCTACAAAGTTTCAATTATTGAAGGTGAATTAACCCCAAGAGAAATGGCCGCCGGCCACAGAGCGAGCAGGAGGCTTGGCTCTGCTCCAGGCTACAAAGTTTCAATTGTAGAAGGTAAATAAATTCCAGATACCAGGGCCTCCGCTTGGGTCGACAGGGGGCGTGGCTGGCCTGCAAACCACCACAGGCCTCTCGCCCCAAGGGAATCCCCACCCTGATCCGGGACACCCTTCAGGGCAAACCAGCTGGCCCCCACCCATGCACCAGGCCTCTATCCTATCTAATAAAGGAGTAATATGCAGATTGACCATCACTCCAACACACAATATGGCTGCCCCCATGTGGTCAAAGATCCTGCCCCCATGTGGACACAAAATGGCCACCACAAGATGGCCAGCAGGGGAGGGCAATTGGGAGGCACCAGGCCTGCAAGGGAGGGCAGTTGGGGGTGATCAACCCTGCAGGGGAGGGCAGTTAGGGGTGACCAGGCCGGCAGAGGAGGGAAGTTGGGGGCAAACAGGCTGGCAGGGAAGCAGTTAGGCATCAATCAGGCTGGCAAAGGAGTGTTTAGGGGGTGATCAGGCTGGCAGGCTGAAGCGGTTAGAGGCAATCAGGAAGGCAGGCAGGTGAGCAGTTGGGAGCCAGCAGTCCTGGATTGTGAGAACTCTGCCTCTCATTGAACACTACTTACCATGGTCTATCTTGTCTTCCCCTCCCCTACTACACTGTAAACTCCTGAAAGGTATGAGTAATTCGTTTTGTATTTCTCAGAGAGCACACAGCACAGTGCCTTATACATGGCAAACATTCATTAGAGTGAAATCAATGTCAAACCTAAGGACTTAAAAGAAACCAGCCAATCAGCAAGAATCATCTTGAGTGAAACATTATGAGTGGCTGACTAATCAATACTTGGGCAACCTAGGAAGTTGATGCAATTAAGCAACTCCACCCACCCAAGGTTTCCTGGTCTTAGCACCCTGCTCTCTCAGAGATGGGAGGTGGAGAAGTTGACAGAGGACACTGTGGTCACCTTTAATCTTGTTTACTTTTCTTCGAAGTAAAAAGTAGTTTGGCTTGCAAAACAGCACCCCCCCCCCCCCCCCCGAATTTCAGTTACCTAAGTCATTCCTATGTAATATCAGATTTTAAAGAAAATCCTATTCACTAGCCATGTACAAACACTTCTGTAACAAAGTTATTTAACTTAATACTGTTTTTACTCTAGTCAGTTTAACTAGAGTAAAAACAACGTTCATGTTGCTTAATAACATCCAGGCCAGAACAGTCTACATATGCAGCCATTCAGCTATGCAACCTCTCTCTCATTTTCAGTCCCAAACCACATCCTTTAAATACTAAAATACACAGACGCTAAGTCCTAACAAGAAACAGTATAAAGTCTCCCCACAGCTCTTTACTGTATTAAACACAGCTGTCTAGGGTCATGTTTACAAAGATAAAAAAAAAAAAAGTCAGCACTACCAAAATTTCTGATAAACAGATTCCTACACACCCAAACTAGAAAGGAGGAGCATACCAAGTTTAAAAATACTTCCATCCTTAAGGGTTATAGAAACAAACTATGTCTTATTATCAAGTTTTGGTTATTCCTGTAAATTTTCTACATATATAAAATTTTCTTTTGAAGTGACAATGCTTCATTAATTACTTCAAAAGAAAATCCTAACTTCCCTGGCTCTAAATTAATTATAACGCATGCAGATTCACACCCAGAACGCTTCAATACTTCAATTGTTAATAAACTAAACCACAAAAGAAAACCTGATACCGAAGATCAGATTTCAGTGCTAGATTTATAGATGGCAAAACTGTACATACCAAACAGCAAAGCCAAACATGGTAAGAGTTAGAAATTATATAAAACTCCCTCACCCCAAATTTCTAGTCATTAAGTCTATTCCTCTTTCCTATGACAATCTTATAGAAAAAGACCATTCGTACAACTGAAGGAACAGCAATCATAATGCACAAACTGCTGGAATTTGTCAGTCATGGGTCCTACTCTTCCTTTTCATCCTCAAAGTAGGATCATACTCCCTATGCAAGGTGGCCTTGCAGCTAATGAACCATAGCTCAGTGGAAAAAGAAAACAAACACATCTTCCCTAACCCTAACAGCACCTGAGCTGTAAAGGAATGCTTCATATCTACAAAGTATTTATAAACATCTCATTTGGCCCTCTTTCTGTTCCTAAGTTCATTGGCATCTTGGGCCTTTGTACCAGCTGCTGCTCCTTTCTCTCCAGTCTTTGCATACTTATCCCCTTGTGGTCCTCAAGTCACCATAAACCTCATATCCCCCTCAATGTTCTTGGACCTCACAATCTGTAACCATTGTGCTGAAAAGGAGATAAAAGCCCAGAAACTGAAATTTGCTCAAGATCACAGTAGTGATTGTAGCCATTGCTTCTAACACTGACATTTTCTAACATACTAAAAATTTAAAACCTAACACATTTTAAGTTATAAAAAGGTTTATATAGATTCACCAAGTTCTCTCTATGGAAACATTTTGCAATGTCTTACTTCAGGAATTGACTTGTATTTATGTAGACCCCCGCCCCCCGCCCCCCGCAAAAAAAAAAAAAACTTAAAAAGGGAGGCTGAGACAATATAGGAAAAGGAGGAATACCTAGAAATCAGGTTTTAAATCGGTAGATTATTCTTGAGGTCACTTCACTGTTATCAATGTGTACAGTATTTCTTAAGTTTTTAGTACCTAAACTAAATTTGGATGGAAAGAGAAGAGGGGATGTCTTGGCTATCTGATGCCATTCAGCTCTATTACCTGCATGGCTACAGGAAACACACAAAGCAAAACTACAGGTAAATGCCTATGACACGCTCTCATTTGGAAAGATGGGGAAGGAGAGGGAGGAACATTAGTAGAGGTACAAAAACCAGACAAGTCAAACAGAAAAAAAAATGATCTTTGATTGGACTTAACATGAAAACAAAAGCTAGCCCATAAGGTAAAGAAAAATAATACTGAAGTTATCATTTTTCCTAGCATAGAATGAGGAATAAAGGAAATGGAAATCTCCTTAAATATTAGGCAAATTTTATCAGAAAAAAAGTCAAATTACTGTGGAATTTTATTTTTGGTCTTAAAAAAGGATGTATCCCAAAATGCCTTTTTAAAAAAAGTTTGGTGTCCTAAGTAGGACACTTCCTTACTGTTGGAATTATCTTGAGAAGCATAAAGAAATCATACGATGACCACCTAGCCATGATTTCATATACTAATGCAGAACCAGAAACCCACTTTTATCACCGCACTCTGAGTAAACAAAGCTCCCAAAGCTAGCTCATACTATGGTGTGCCTATGTAAGTCATAATAGGGATCAAAATTCCAAACTCAGAAATTAGAATACCTGTATCTTCCATTCATATTATCCCCTTTCCTGGTATTAAAATTATTAAACCAGAAGGTTTAGGTTACGCAAGGAAAGAATCATCATCTAAGCAAGAATTCAACCAAGTTATAATGAATCTTGAAATACAGTTTTAACCCACAGTTGATTATCCCCACCCTACAAGAACCAAAATAATCAATACAATAAAGAAACAGCTTCTTCCATCCATCCCCTCCCTTCTAAAGGCAGAACAAACATGGCCTGAAATGTTTGTTTTTAAGTTCCTCCTAAAGGCCTAATCTTCATTTTATTACATATTTTCTTCATTTGATATAACTAAATGGAATCAACTTTCTAGGTGTTCATACTGTTCTGAATTTGAACTAATTCCCTTGACCACTCTATAGTAAATCTCTCTAACGCTCATTTACTATACAATGTTCTTTCTAAAGATGTCTGATCTCATGCATTATTACCCAAATCTCGCAAGTTTTCTGAGTCATCTTATCTCAAAGTTGAGTAGGACACAAAGGAAAGCAGCCTACTTACCCATTAATTCTTGCAACAACAAATGTTAATCCATGGTATTAATTTTAAACTTTGTTAAAGTTTAAGAATGAAATAATATATTAGAGAAAGAATTCAAAACATGCATGAATTTTAGCAATAAACTGCCTTTTTAAAAGACTTTTTGCACAAATCGCCATCAGCCCTTTCCTGGGCTTATAGGTAACAATTCTTAGTTTTCAGGGCAGATTCTCTATCCTACCCTCTAGGAACTTCTAATTAAAGTACAATCAGTTTTGCTATATGGGATCGATTGATATACTGGGTAATAATTTGAGTGAAATGTGAATTTTGTGTTTGCTTGCGTATGATTTTTTTCTGTGAAAAACACTAGGTACATATACAAAACTGCATGTAGCTGATCCCAGCTGCATAGGAACATACAAAACACACACATGCCCACATCTCAAACATGGTTTTAAAAACTTTTAAAAAACACATGACAACCATAGATACCATTCATGCTGTTTTCCTGGAAATTTTGTTGTTAATCCTCACCTGAGGATATTTTTCCACTGATTTTAGATAGAATGGAAGGGAGGGGAGGGAGAAATGGAAGTAGAGAGAGGGGGGAAGAGAGAAACATAGATGTGAGAGGGACACATCAATTGGTTGCTTCCTGCATGCGCCCTGACCAGGAATTGAACCCAAGATCCTTCAGTGCATGGGCTAATGTTCTAACCATTGAGCAATGCTGGTCAGGACAGTTTTCCAGGGGAGGGAGGATTTTAAATATATTTTTATTGATTTCAGAGAGGAAGGGAGGGGAGAGAGAGAGAGAGAAACAGCAATGATGAGAATCACTAATTGGCTGCCTCCTGCTCACCCTTACTGGGATGGAGCCTACAACCAGGACATATGCCCTGACCAAGAATCAAACCATGACCTCCTGGTTCATAGATTGACGCTCAATCATTGAGCCACACCAGCCGGGCCTGGAAATTTTTAAATATCCTGCAGCAACCCTTGTGAGTCCGCCAGATGCCCCAGGGCTCCTCACATAGTTTGGGAAATGGCACCTCAGTCCTCCACACTCTAGTCTAAAGGCTCTAAATACAACCTACGTGCTATGTCAAGTGGCCAGTCCTGTGAAACTGAGTAAAGGAAACTTTATTTAAAATGGAGTGGGAAGCCCTAAAGGGGAAACCCTCATGCACTACCACTCACCACACCTTGCAGACTCCAACAGGGAGGGAGGTTTTCTCCTTGCCCTAGTAACAGACCCAGGCATTGAAAAACGGTATGTATGAAGTGTGAAGTCACTACATTTGAACTCTCGGTTTCCTCCAAAGCACTGGTGGTCCGTGAGGTCCAAAAGGTTGGGAACCGCTGCTCCAAAGGACATTTTGTTTATCACAGCCTCTCCCAACTCCCTCCTTTTTTTCTCTATAATGTTCCTCTGCTTGGTTCTCTCTCAACTTGTCTATGGTTTCCCATAGCTTGTATTTCCCAAATTGTAATTCCTCTGCCACTCCCAAATAAACTCATTTTTGCTGGTAAAATAACTGGCTACTTGATTTTTAAGGTTGGCAATATTGACTATTCAAACTTTCCACTTTGATGTTTAATGAGCCTCTCAAACTCATCATGTCCAATATAAAAATCCTGATTCCTTGTGCACATCGCATCACCACTCTCCCAAAATCTTCCCCATTTTAATAAACAACTCTACTTTTCCAATTACTAAAAAAAAAACAAAAAAACACACACCTTAAATCCTCTGTGATCCCCTTTTATCTCTCACAAATCACATCACTATATCCCACTGGCTCTACCTTCAAAAATATATTCAGAATCCAACTACCATTTACCACCATCACTACTACTACTCTGTTTTAAGCCACTATCGTTTCTCACTGGCATTAGTCTCCTACCAGTCTCTCAATTCTACTCTTGCTCCCCATATGGCCTACTCTCAAATTCAGCAGCCAGAATGGTCCTTTAAGAAAAACAGAAAGTTCCATCACATCATTTTCTGTGCCACACCCTCATTTGTTTCTTCTAAGATGAGCCCCCAATATTTCTCATTTTCTGTCATTCTTCCCTTTGCTTACTAGTTACTCTGCTCCAAAGAGACTGGTTTCCTTCCCTTCCTCAAACATAGAGAGCACAATCTCACCTCAGAGCCTTTACACTTTCTTCTGTTTCCTTTGCTTCTTCCCCCAGATATTTACCTGTGTCACTCTGACTTTCTTCCGCATTTCTGTTCAAATGTCATATTTTTAGAGAGGCACTCCTTGATTGCACACTTAAAGGAGCATTCCCCAAATTCCCTATTCCCTTCTTTACATTCTCTGCAGCACTGCCTCCCTCCCTCCTGACATGTATCCATGTTGGGGCAAGACTTTGTTTTGTTCATTGCTGTATCTACCGGGCCCAAAACACAATATTTAAGACACAATATTTGTTGAATAAAAATTATACTGATTGTTTAAGGAGGTCTCAGATTTCTAATTAGTATCAAAATGCCCCCAGAGTTTGTATTATTGGGAATTTTTCTATCCTGCATCTCAAACTCTTTTGTTTTCCTGATAAGAATTAAATTTAGCTTTTTAAATCATCATTATCCATAAAGAAAACTATTTGGCTAGTCCAAAATGAATTATACTTTGACTTTCCTAAGCTCTTTAATTCTATTACTAAACTAAAAATTAGATAGCCCTCTATATTTTATTAGCTACCTGAAATTTTAGTCTTATTTTTGACATCCTACAAAAATCAGGGAAGATGTTCCAGGCAAAAAAAATCTCAAATCCTGGTCTATTTCTCTCTCCACCAACCATCTCCTCAATTCTTAGCTCTAAACACAACTGTTAAGGAAAATCTCTAAGATTTAGGTTCCAAATAACCTTTTCTCAGAGCAAGATCTAAGACAACGCACTTCAAAATGTAACCACAATGTATTTAAACCAAAGATTACCTGTGGTCCTATGCAATCTGACCCAAATGTAAGATCACTTTTTACCTTTGCCTCATTTAATTCTCTACTTCCCCAGACCAGTTGTCTTCAATGTGGATTTGGGGGGAAGGGTACTGTTAAATGAGCCTTAATAGGAAGCTACTCGATTATCCTCAGGCAGAAAGTAAAAAACATCTGAATATGTTTTAGAGTCTCTGTAATGTGATGAAACCTCAACTCAGCAGATTTTACTTCCTCTACAAACCATCTCAGCTTTATCTTGTGCATGCTGAGGATGTTAAGACACACCTTTTGCAGGCAAGCTTGTCCAATCTATAAAAGGGTATGTGGATTGTGTTAGGTCCTTTAGAAAAGCAATGGACGAGCATTTTGTCCCAATTCAAGGTTATGAGTTGGCTCCTTGTTACTATGGTGATGAGCACCCTATGAACAAAGATAATTTGCTACTTCACGGAAGCTTTGATTTTTATCAGGAATAAGATGGGAGGTGCAGCACCAATTATGGAGTATATTTATAAACATTTAAAGGAGTGTGATTCTTGAATCTGAATAGCAAGTGTTTAAATTGTTGAGCTTACAGGAAAAAAGAAGGGAATGAGAGGACTGAAGTAAATAAACATGCTGGACTATATATTCTAACATGTACAGCTCTACACCATCCCTGAACTCAGCATTACAGGTGTAGAACATCAGTTCTTAGATTGGTTTTCAGATTTTGTGTATGTGTGACCAACAGTCTAGATGGGAAGAAAATCCACTGAAGTAACCAGGAAAAAAACAAGACAAACAGTAGTGCAAGCCCAATACTCCTGAAATATTAACAATTTAAAGAAAAGATGCGTATCTCAAATTTTTAAAAATAACATTTAGCATGTACTCTTGATCTTTTAAAAAAAATTCCTTGCAAACTATTGAAGACATTCCTAAATTAGAGCCAAGAATAAAGAACCCAGTGATCATATTACAAAAAGATTAACATATTGAAAGGGAAGAAACAAAAATCTGTCATCATTTGCAAACTACATGTTATCTGGGGTTTTCAAGTTAAACAATCAAAATTATTTGATATAATAGAAAAATTTACCAGACATAAGATGAAAAAGATAAAACAAAAATCATTAAACAGAATTAACACATGATCCAACAGTTCTTCTCCAATGTATACACCCAAAAGAACTGAAAACAGCTATTCAAATATCTGTACACAAAAATTTTTAACAGTACTATTTAAAATAGCCAAAAGGTGAAAACAAACCAGATATCCACCAGTGGGTGAATGGATAGATTGTGGTATGTACATACAATGAGTTATTATTTAGCTATAAAAAGAAATGAAGTATGGATATACAATACAATATGGATTGATCCTTGAAAACATCATCAAGTGAAAAAAAATCTAGACACAAAAGATCACATACTGTTATGATTACATCTGTAGGAAAACGTTCAGAACAGGCAAACCTATAGTGACGGAAAGGAAAGTGGATTTTGGTTGCCTAGGGCCAATGTGTATGTGGGTGGGGAGGGGTAGACATGGGATTGTAT